>NC_084852.1:6335452-8735452 GCF_951802175.1 Populus nigra
GCTAGAGATCATGCATTCATTTGTATCAAATTAACTAGGGTTTTTTCTAGACCAAGAGTTTTTTTTAATATTTCAAGAAAAGGGCAGGTAAATATCATAATCCGCAGTCGCTCTCTCATTTCCACCTTTTGGTTTTAATAATGCGCCTGGGGTAGGATTGCAATCTTTCTAGCCTGTCACTCTTCATCATTCGTATGGCATATCACCTTAGATACGTAAGAAAAGAATTTTGTTGGCATTTATGGATGATGATGATACTGGTTGCTGAATGTGCAGGACCTGTCCAGTTTTTCTTGTTTTGTCACAACACCACCATGAAATTGGAAAAAGTCGATGCAAAATTCCATTAAGGAAAAACTCGTGTACACAATAATTATACCAACTAAATAGTTGATTATATTAATATAATATTAGATTAATGAATTCAATATTTGATTTATGAGTATAGAGTAAAGATAAAGTTCACGGGATAAAAATATTTTATAAAAACAATTATAAAGTTATTATAATTATAAAATTTTTATTACATCAAAACATTATTCCTAAAATGTTCATGTTCGATGCTCCCTTAAATATTAAACATTTATTAAAGTTATGGAGATTAGTACATATTATTTTTTTTATTTATGAAATGAAGCATCTATTTTTATAAACTAAGATATAAAAGGTACCTATAATTAATTATCGATACTTGCCATAACACATATGCACTGAACTGATCCTCATGAAAATTCTATATGGAAAGATCATTATGTCTATGAAAAAACTCACATGACGGTTGTGTAAGTAATCCTTATACTTGATATCACTAAATTATCTTATATAGAAAATGTTATGTTTTGATTTTGTTACATATTATCTTAATCAGGGTAACAAAAAGGTCGACATTAGGTATACCATGAACTATATAAAGGCATTTGATTGATCAAAAAAGGATTTATCACCCTAGGTGAATTATGGGAAATGTTTCGTCTGTTCTCAAATAGTATTGACTGAGAAATCCTTGGTCAAGGTGGAATAAGATTTGAAAGAGTTGCAAATCTTATTCAAATGATCAATGACTATTATGTAAAGAACAAACATGATTTAACATGACAGGCATACTTCATGTTTTAATATTAAATCAGAACATTATTGATAAAAGGATATTAATTACACTAAGAAATTTGTTACTGAAAGGTTAAGTCAAACTACTAATGATTTTTTTTAATATTTTAGGGATCATGACACACCATTAAACGATGCACCTGATCTTCAAATATAGATTATTTTAATTGTTGAATTGACAATAAATTAAATTATTTAATTTATTTAATTAGAATTAAAATTTATATTTGGGCCAACATATTAGAAATATAATGGATCACACATATTAAGAACAATTAATTAAAAATTAAACTGGGATGGTTTAATTAAGTATGACTTCATTAAAATATATTTTAGAAATTAATTACTAGAATATAATTAATACATGGATTATATTTCTAAACTTAGAAAAATCAAGTAAGGACTTGGTAGATTTAATTTCTAAGATTTTCCTGAATTAATATATGGATATTATTTAAGGGGCAAATTGATATTTTATCAATTTATAAGGTTTTTTAGATTTTTCTATAAATAGTAAATTATGCCTCTTATTTTAGTGGTTGTCTGTTAGATAAAAAAAATCTCTACGTAAGTCACGAAATAGAGAGCTAACACTCTAGACTTACCAATCCCTCACTCCTAAATAAGGATTTAAGATATTTCTCACTAATGGTTCGTGTGAATTACTGTTGGAGGCCGGATAATTGGACGACTTGTGGTTTGTGACAACACAGCTTTGCAAGAATTATTCTAAGCCAAAAAATATCAGATCTTCAGGTAATAAATTCTTAATCAACTCTAGATCTATCTAATGAGATTCTAGAGACTACTGAATAATTTTTTTTTATCATTTTCGTTGCATGTATGATATTCAGGAAATCCAACACCGACAAAACATGTTGTCTGAGATTTCCATTTTATCGTAGATTTTGATAGAAAATAATTTTTCTAATGGGATCGCCAAAGAAATATTCATGCCAAAAAATCAAAATTTTCCATCCATTTTCATTAAAAATATTAATTACCAATGGAATATTCCATCAAAAATTCACCTTAATTGACAACTGAATGTTTCGTTGCATATTTCATCAAAAATATTTCATTGCCTATTCCATTGGATTGTGCATGACTGATTAGTACTTAAAAGTTTATTTTTATTAAGGCTTTATATCATCATATTGCATTAAAGTATCATTAAATTCCCTAACTAAAGCATGTTTTATAATAACAAGTCTGATAACATAATATATCTTTAATTTATGGTATATTCTTATTTTGAATGCATGTATATCTCACAATTTAAAGAATTTATTGATGTGATTAACTATTGAAAGTGAAGAGATAAAAAGAGGACTAGGCTAAGAGAAGAGATGCTGGTTCAATTCCAAACTGGAACATCATTCGGTTATTGGATCATAACTGGAGTTGTAGAACTCGGATTTAGGTGTACTTTATATGGATGGAAAGCTAAGACATAGACCTAAAAATTTCATGGAAATCCAAGACTCAATTCTTCTGGTTTCAAGTTCAAATCTTAGCAAAAACGGAGAAGTCGGAACATGTCCTGCAGCTTAGACACTATTCGGTTTTCAACTCATATCTTGAGTTCTAGAAGTCCAAATGAGCTCTGGTTTTTTTTGTTGGAAAGCTAAGACAATTTCCCACAGCTTTCATGAAATAAAGGGCTCAAATTTTGATGTTAGCAATGATGTTTTGGCCAGCCAACAATATCAATAACCAGGAGCCAACAATGTCAAAAACCAGCCACCAAATCAATGGTTGGCCACTAACTATTTTCTTAATCAACCAATCAATAGTTTTGAATCTTAGCCTATAAAAGGAGGCATTTGCCATGTATTTAGTCATCTTGGTTTTCAGATCAAGATCATAATCTTGCTTTCTTTCTTTATATTTTTGTAATGCTTAAGTTTTGCTTTCATTAATCTCTTGTTTATGCTTTTCATCATAACTATGTTCTAATCTAGTTTATTTATGTTCTTTTTGTTTATTATGTTTAGCTAAGTTTATTATGTCAAGGTGAAAGGTTTCTCTAATGGTGTTATAATATGTATAATATAAACTCAACATGGACTTCAATGTTTATATCCAAGAAAGTTTGCTATTAATATGTTTTATCTTTTTATCTTACTAATTCTTAATACCTTGCTTGTTAAATGGTTAATCTAGATTTATGTTGTATAACATTTGGTACATCAAATGCTTGATCCTTTATAGTCTTCGGCCGACCTCAATGTTATACGAGGAACTTGATTTGTTGTTAATATAAGTTAGCAACATGAATGCTTGATGATATTTATAAGTATGGTGTTATTTAGATAAGATGATTAATATGATCATGTTAATAATTTATAATGAGCTAATAATGATAAATCATCCGATTGGAACCTCCTTTGTGTGTGGTTTCCAATTGAGTAATAAAAAGAGTTTATATTATATTTATTTGAAATACTATTAGTGAATCCTCTAACCTTGACATCTGTTTTATCATTATTTAATCCTTACACCAATATCACATCCCAAAACTCTATTCAACTCTTTTTCTGTTATTATTCTCTTCAAATCTTTCTCTTTATTTGTAATTTATATAGTTGACCTCCTTGTGGTTCGACCCCGGTCTTGCCGGGTTATTTATTACTTCGACACTCTTGCAATTGGAATAAAACATCAATTCTTTGATCGTGTCAATGACCATTTCGAATGGCATCACTAATAGAATATGCCATCTACATTTCTGTCAAAAATTCTAAAATCTTCTATAACTTTTCAATGAAATGTGGTCTCACATTGAAATAGTCAATTTCATCAATGTTTCTGTTAGATTGTTACACTTCTTGTGTTGTTTGGTTGTTATAATCCCAAAATGTATTTGGGATTAAAATCCTAGAAACTTATAACAACAACAACAACAAAAATCTTGTTCAACAATAAGTATATTAAAATGAATTCTATACAAAAAAATAAAATTCAAAAAGATTAAAATTCCTAAAAAGATGGAAGGGGAGGAAAAGATCTTGAACCAAAAGTGTCAGAAGGGAGAGGAAGATGTAAAGCCAAATATGCACGTATTTCCTTTTTTTTTTATTTTCTTGTTCAATTCTTCTCTTATTTTTTTTCTTTTAGTTTTGATTTTTTTTTCAATAATTCATTTTGGAATCTTTTCTCAAACCATATGATGAAACTCAAAAAATGATGGAGAAAATTAATTTGATGGAAACTAAAATGTTATGCTTTTAAGTTGGCAGCATGAGCGGGAACTATTAATTGGAAGGCTTTTATGCTGTTTGTATGGGCTTAAGCTATTAATGGAAGATTTTTTGTAAGTCAACCACAAGAGTTAAGGGTAAAGGATTAGATGATTTTTAGAAGAACCACATGAATATGAGCAAATGAGTAAATGTTTTTGAAGCGACTGTATAAGAAGGGGTTAATAACTTATAGTTGTGGTTATGAAAGTCATTCATATGTAGGTCTTACAAAAATTGAGATTTTGGATAGGGGCTTGTTTAAAGGAAACTATACTATGAATATATTAATGTAATATGATAAATTATTAGATTATCAAAATAAGTAAAAATGCATTAATTTATGGGAAATGACAAATTAAGTAAAAAGTAAAAAGTAAAAAGAAAACAAACTTCTTTTATAAAATGGATTGTTATGCAATGGGAAGTTCGCATTATAAATTGAATTTGAAATGAGGAAATTTTCCTATTCAAATAATGAAAATTATACAGATATGTGAGAAATTGGGTAAATTATGATGAAGTTTTATAGATATAATTAAATATAGTAAATTGGCATAATTGACAATTAAAAGGAAAAGAAGAATTTTTACAATATAGATATAAATGCAACAGAATAATTACATTATAAATAAAGAATGGAAGTGATGTTTTGTTAGAAAAGGTTAGATAAAAAAAATTGCTCTTTTTTCATGTATATGATATTGTTAGAAGGTTCAAGATTGCAATAAAACTCACGCTGTGTAAAATAAAATTATTAGTATGTTAAAAAAATATCTCATTACTCCATGATTGTTAAATAAAAATTAGTGAAAACATTGGATGGACAAACTAACTTTATAAAATTTCAGATATAAAAGATCTCATTACCTTTTTTTTACTTTTTACCATGGATTTAGAAATCTTCAAATAAATAAATATATATATAGCTCTGTTTGGGGAGGTCTGAAGATAAATATATATATCTTCAGACCTTCCCAAACAAAGCTACAATTTCTTCCAAGTTCTTTATCTCTTTAGTCAATGTGAGGTGTTTGCTCTTTAGCCAATGTGAGGTGTTTGCTACCATTAGATTTAGAGAAAAAGGTTTCAAACCCTTGACAGGAACTTTCTTGGGTTTTCTAAGTGGGAGCAAACAAAAAAGAGTAAGGTGGTTTTTTGTAAATGGTTGTCCCTATCAAGGCTGACAGGGTTGGTCACTTTCGTGACTTCATCGGAGTAATACCGACATCAACGTTGCTTAAGACCACTTGAACTTGATAGATAGGGTGCACACATTTCAATTAAATATATTTTTGCTTGATTTGAAGGTCTGTAACTCTACATTCAAACGTTTGAAAGTGCTCATTCAAACAATGTCATGATTGAAATTGTAGTGTCAACTGACTAGGAACAAGATATTATGGAGATCAATAGAGAATATGAGATGTAAACGTTTAATTTTAAGGATATGGGGTTGTAAAGGGGATGTTTCTCAGTTGAATGGTGGTTGTTGCAACCTTTGGGATGATCAAAAACATCACATTCATTTGCCTTAGAGTGCCCACTTGATCAACTAAAAACTGATGAAGAAGATGCACAATACCTTAAATGTTACTGTTTTGACCAATTCCTACAAATTAAAGTTCTTTGATTTGGGATCTGGCAATTTTCAATTTAATCCTTATTCTTCCGATGTTGTTTGATTTTACTCATAATTTTCCTCTAACTTCTTAATTTCATGAAATTGCATCCCCACTAGATTCATTTGACAACCCTAATTTTAAGGGCCTTTCACAAGTTGATCATTGGTCTCCGATTTGTTCAATTAGACCCCTAGATGACCATTAAACTTTCAATTTTCTTCGATTTAACCCCTGATTTCACCTGATTCTAGTTCTTGAAGCCGCATATGTTTTACAAGTTGGTCCTTGGTTCATAAGTTGTTCAATGAAGTCTCTACTTGCTCACTAAACTTTGAATTTTATGTAATTATTGATTTGACTAAATAAACTTTATGAAATCCAATTTTGGTTCTTAAACTTCATTTGTTTCAATTCACATCAATATTGACTCTTCAAAGTTGATTTCCTTGCAATTAAACTATCAATAAATTTAATTAAACATTTCAAAAATTCAATTGAGTCCTTAAACACCTAAAATATTTTTACTAACGGGCCCCTTTGTCAATCAAAACCTTGGGTTGCTAATTTGGATATTTTAGTCTATCAACTTTCACTTCCTGGTCTTCCATCATTAAACTTGGACAATCAAAAAAGTTGGATAGACATACCAACTTTATAAAAAAAAATCAGATATAAAAGACCTTATTGCCTTTTTTTTCTTCTTCTTTTTTTACCATGGATTTTGAAAAGGTAAAGGGGAGTTAAAGATTTTTGTAACTCCCTCCTTTCCCTCTTCTTTTCTTTAAAAATTTGTTTGATAAAACAAAGTCTAACTTTTCAGGAAACAAAAAGATTCAATAAATTCCACCTTCAATTATAATATATATTCCATCATACTTTTTTTTCCTTGAAAAACTCTATAGACATGATTTTCCTGATTTATTATTTTTTAGAAGATAATTTCAAATTAAATTTTAAGTTTTAAATGAAGTGTTATTACTACTATTGAATAAAGTCAAATTCCTTATATGAAGTCTACATGACATTAAACACATTGTTTTGATCATATTTATTAGATCAATTCGGGGGTTGACCAAGTCAAGAAGCCGGGTCTTGGGTAACAAGGGTTGACCCGGGTCAACCCAGAAAAATTTAAAAAAATATTTGAAGTTTTAATATTTCATGTGAAAAAATTAAGAAACAATCCATGCGAATATAAACTATACATGTTATAAATAATGAAGTTTAAAATATTATTTCAAAAGATTTTTTTATTCCATATTGAAAAAATACTATATTAGCATATTATCCTTTTATGTTGAAGTATTTAAACTAAAATTTTTTTTATCCCACATTGAAAAAACATAACTTTTTTCTTGTGAACATAAAGTATATATACTAAAAAGCTTCAAATCCTGCATTGAAAAAATAATTTTGTGAAGAGTATATATATT
Source organism: Populus nigra (assembly GCF_951802175.1). Classification (NCBI taxonomy): domain Eukaryota; kingdom Viridiplantae; phylum Streptophyta; class Magnoliopsida; order Malpighiales; family Salicaceae; genus Populus; species Populus nigra. The sequence continues at coordinate 6,342,860 of NC_084852.1, forward strand.
AAAGAGCTTCAAATCCCACATTGAAAAGGTAAAATATTTTTCTAGTATTTCTATAATGAACTTTGAAAAGGGATAATAGCCAACTAAAATATATATAAAAAAAGGATCTCTAGCTAGGATAAAAAACACATTTGAAAAAAAAAGATTTCAACCGGGTTTTACTTGGTGGCTCAAGTCACGGGATAACCCGATGGGTCAATTGGGTTTTGCCGAGTTTCTACTCATCTTGATCTTTTGCTTTACCCGAACTGGTCCGACCACCAAATTGATTGAGTCTCAGGTCAACCTGCTAGCTAGTTTGGATTTAATAACTATGATTTTGATAACTAAAATTAAAATTATCTATTCTTAAAAATAAAGATGTTTTTAAGAGGCCTTATTATGAAAAAAAATATATAAATCATTAAATCAACACTTCTATTTAATATTGGACATACCAATACTTCTATTTTAACTTTTGAGATGCAATAACTCTTCCATCTATTTTCATGACAAAACTTCGTTAGCATTTTTACTTCATGATGCTAGTGCATTTAGCATTGATCAGTCGGGGTGCTCCACGTGGCATGAAGTTTTTTGAAATTAAAAAAAAAAATCAATGGAGATTCTTTGTAATAAACGGGGAAAAAGAGAAAAAAAGAAACCAAACTTACTACAACGCATTATTTGTAATGAACGGGAAATATAATTTTCGAAAGTAGAAAGAAAGAAATCAATCAAGATTATTTGTAATAAAAGGGGAAACGTAATAAAGAAACCACCATTTAATTATAATAAATAAGGAAAAATAGTTTTGAAATTAAAAAAATCAAGATTATTTGTATTAAAAAAAGAAAAAAAACCCACTGTTGAATCAGTATTTATCAGTGTTTCTCAAAATAAAATTTTTAACAGGTTCTACAATCCTGAGTTTCTTTCATTTTGAAGTATGTTTGGATTGCTTTTTAAAATATTTTTATTTAAAAATATATTAAAATAATTTTTTTTATTTTTAAAAAATTATTTTTAATATTAGTGTATTAAAATAATTTTAAAACACCAAAATAAAAAATTAATTTAAATTAAAATAAAATTTAAAATTTAAAATTTTTAAAAATATTTTTAAAACTAAAAATAAAAACGGTATACCACGAACAACCAGAAAAATCAAAACCACAGGCAATAAAGTTGGGCCCAACCATCTATTGGTTGCTGCTTATCACCTACTAGGCTAGTACAACCAACTACGTGTAATAAAAGGGTAAAAAGAAAAATAATTTTAAGATTAAAAAAATAAAAACTTGTTATTTTTTCATGCCACATGGTAGCACTTCATTGGTCAACGTAAAGTGAAGTAAAGGTCGTGGTGAGGTCAAAATAATGGAGTTCAATCTCTGATTGGAATTGCCAAAAAGCAAGCTCGTCTTAATATTTAAAATAAAAGGATTGATTATTGATATGAATTAAAATCAAGTAGACATGTTTGCAAGTTAATAGTTCAGAGATAGCAGTGATTTATTTATTTATTTATTTATTTTTGCAGAGTATAATAGGTTATAGAAAGAGCCAGCTGTCCACCTGAAGAAGTTAATGAGACATCGCAGGAGCCAGCTGTCCCAAATGTCTTGTACCAAAATTTAGGTTTAGGACATGTTTGTTTTTCCTGGAAATTAACTTTTCGAATTTTCTTATGTTTGTTTACTATTAAAAAAAATAGTTAACATAAAATATTTTCTAGTCAAAAAAAAATTTGGCTTAATTTATAGAAAAGTGTTTTCCTAAAAAATTTAGGCGAAAAACACTTTTCAGAAGTTGTAAAAATTTAAAAATATTATTATTTGCTTATTATATCAAATTTGGACGGAAAATTTAGCTTGCTTTTTTCTTATTATTTTTTTATTGAAATTTTTTATCTATCAAATTTGGTCCTCATTCTTTTGATTGTTACTTATTTTATTTGAAATAATTTATGAAATGTTAATTATTATTATTTCAATTTTTTTATCTTTCAATTTTTTTTATTTTTTATTTGATCTCTATTATTTTGATTATTATTTATTTTATCTGAGATAATTTATGAAATTATATTTTTTTTTCAATTTCATTCTCATTCAGCTTTTTAATTTGTAAGATTTATTCCTCATTATTTTAATAAACTTGAAAAAAATAAAACATTAATAAGTTATTTTCCAATTCATTTTCCATAACATAATCAAACACTGGAAAGTGTTTTTTAATTTATTTTCCATTACACTACCAAGGCCATGTTTGTTTCCCGGAATTCATTTTCCAGGAAACCACTTTCCAAACTTTCCTGTGTTTGTTTGCCATTAGAAAAGTTGGTCAACGGAAAACACTTTCCGGTCAACGGAAAACACTTTCCGGTCAACGGAAACATTTTTCGGTCAACGGAAAACACTTTTCAATCAAAGAAAAATTTGGTTTGATTTCTAGGAAAGTGTTTTTCCCTTTGGCTGTGTTTGTTTTCCGGGAAACCACTTTCCAAACTTTCCTGTGTTTGTTTGCTATTAGAAAAATTGGTCAACAAAAAACACTTTCCAGTCAAAGGAAATTTTGGCTTGGTTTTCAGGAAAGTGTTTTCCTGAAAAATTTGGGCGGAAAACACTTTCCGGAAGTTGTGAAAAATTTAGAAATGTCATTATTTGCTGATTATATCAAATTTGATCCTCAAACTTTTGATTGCTATATATAATTTGTTTTGAATATTTATTTTTCAATTTCATCTCTTAAAATTTAATTTTTATATTAATTTTGGTCCTTACTTTTATAATTGCTATTTGCTTTTTTCTTATCATTTTTTTATTGAAATTTTTTATCTATCAAATTTGGTCCTCATTCTTTTGATTTTTACTTATTTTATTTGAAATAATTTATGAAATGTTAATTATTATTATTTTAATTTCTTCACCTTTTATTTTTTAATTTTTTAGATTTGATCTCTATTATTTTGATTATTATTTATTTTATTTGAGATATTTTATGAAATTATATTTTTTTCAATTTCATTCTCATTCAACTTTTTAATTTGTAAGATTTGTTCCTCATTATTTTAATAAACTTGAAAAAATAAAACATTAATAAGTTATTTTCCAGCTCATTTTCCATAACATAACCAAACACTGGAAAATGTTTTCCAACTTATTTTCCATTACACTACCAAACATCGGAAAATACTTTCCCGGAATTCACTTTCCCCGGAATTCACTTTCCAAAAAAAAACTACTTTCCTGCAAACAAACGGGGCCCAAATATCAGAAAATACTTTCTCGAAATTCACTTTTCTGGAATTCACTTTTCCTGGAATTCACTTTTCAAAAAGAAACTACTTTTTAGCAAACAAACGGGGTTATAATAGTTTTTATTTTAAATATTTTTTTTATAATTTTGATGTATTGTTTTCAAAAATAAAAAATAAAATTATTTTAATATATCTATACTCTTAAAAAATATCTTACCTTAAATAAGAGGAATAGATGCAGTGATTAAGACAAAAGAAAGGTTAATTGTAAAAGTCACAAACACTTTTTTGTTTTTTCTCTCTGTTTCTGATAAATGTGTAGTCTTTTTCAATGCGGAAATAGAAATATTAAAACAACGAAAATAATTTATTTTAAAATTATTTTAATATTGCCAACATCAACCGCCATGGAACACATGTGGTTGTGATACGAATCATCTTCGTATATTATAAGGACATCAAGATCATGACACCACTTCCATGTAAAGCTTACAGCAATTTTTTTCTTACCAAAAGCTGACATTATTGTGTTTTTTCCCCCCATGTAAGGTCATACCGCTTGGATTGGCAAGTACTAAATTGTCAATGGTTTGGATCGTGCAATAATGACACTATTTTCTCCTTCCGAGTTCTTTTTACATTATGGAACGTTTGATATTGTAACAGTTTTTATTTTTTTTAATCCATTTAAAAAAAATTCATTTTATTAGTTGCATTTTATACTGAGCCTAGCATGCTATTGGTTTTATAGAAATTTATTGGTTATTGGGTTAAACTTGGTTCGAACATAATAAATAGATCTGATCTAAGTTATTAGAAGAGTTACTAAAAAAATAAAAATTGTCTCCTCTAATCATTCATATATATATAAAGGGACATAACCCATATAGAAATGTTAAGTTTTTTATTTTGTTGAATAATAATTCTCTCTTTCTCATCTCTCAACTTGGATACTCTGCATTAACTGGACAAGATTTACAAAGATGTTCGTACTGTGAAATATCATTTTGGTTCTAGTAATTAAAGTGACACTGAAGTAATTGATCCAGGAATAAAAAAACGAATTCTGACAAGTAAGTTTTTCTTTCCGATCTATAAAATTAAAATAATATGTTTTTAATCCATGAAGACATGTTTTTAATTTATTTTAAATTTAAAAACTCATCTAATAATAGTTTTAACAAAATATATTTTTTAAAAAATCTATTTTTTAAAATTACAACTAAAACTATTTTTTTTTAAATTACAACCGCAAGAAAATAAAAAGAAAGAAATATATCTCTTTATATTTAATGTCTTGATAATATAAAAATTCAATCCAAAATTATTTTAAAGATATATTTATTTTATATTTCTATTTCTAATTTTTTAACTATATATATTTTTATCTTACTGTATATTTTTCTTTTTTTCTAAAATACCAACCAAACAAAGCCTAATGATGAGGAATCTCAAATCTGTCCACATGCAGTCGCTAGTAGTAAGTCTTCCGTTCCTTATCTCTGTAAACTTGCTGTGGATCCTTGGAGTGTATATATGGACTGCATTTTTGTTTTTTCCTCTCGATTCTTCTAGCTTGTAATAATAATAAAAAACAAATGTCAGATTTATATTCAAAAAAATGATGGAAAACTCAGAGCATGGCGGCCTGGGCTCCGAATTTCTAAACTCCACTCCTCTAGTCCTCCTGCTGCTGTAGCTAGTCTTCATTTAAAGGAAAGAGATATGTTTCTTAGAAACTACTTATGAAGGCACCAATTATAAAATAACTTGTTCAAAGTCATGTTAAAAATGGAGTTAATTTTGATGCATAAGTAAGTTTTAAGATATCCTTATATATATATATATATATATATATATATATATATATATATATATATATATATATATATGTTATGTTTGGAAACGCGAGCCACTCGTGTTTTTAATAAATTCAATTTTTTTATGAAAAATTAATTTTTTATATTTTGGATTGTTTTGATACACTAATTTTAAAAATAAAAAAAATATCATTTTGATACATTTCGGCACGAAAAATACTTTAAAAAACAACCATAACTATACTTTCAAACAAGTTTTTCTAATGATCAAAACTTAAATACATAAAAGACATATATTTTAGACAAGCACTATCTAAAAAACAAATTAATAAATATAAGAAAATATAGATGGATTGTTTTCCAAGCATAACAAAAATAGTCTTTATTTAATTTTTATATTAACTATGATGAAATTTATATCCAATGATTTGAAATATAGACAAGCATGCATCATTTTGAAATTAACGAATTAATAAATATAAGAAAATATAAATTATTTCTTTTTTTTTTTCCTAAGCATAACAAAAAGTAGATGGTAAGTAAAATCTAGTAACTCTAGCATGATTGTAAACACAACCTCTTAGGGTAACTAGACAAGCATTGAAAATTCATAAACATAATGCAATGAAGTTGAATTTTATCTTCTTTCTGTGATGGGAAGAATAACAAAAAGTAGCATAAATATGTTCTCTAAGCTCATTATCATAAGCTGCAAAAAAGGACAATAATTTGAATATGAGGTTTTAGATGAAAGAGACGACTAGTAAAGGCTTCAGAATGGTACAAGCAGCCTAAAGGCAGTGTTCAGCAATCGTTCACCTAGTCAAAGAGTTCTAGACCCTTTGGCCCACCTTTCACACTTTCAAAATTTGTCAATTCATTTCAGTTTTCACATGTAAAGCAAGACGACTAATGTGACCAAGATCTTGGGCAAGAAAGAAAAGAAGAATCAAAATTGGTTCTGTGAAGTTAATTTTGGCACCCCTATCACATGAGAATATCTTTAAACTAGAAGCAGAGTGGCTCATTAGTTAGGCAACCAAACGAAAAAACCATGAAAGGCATTGCAAGACTTTCCTTCTTCTTCTTCCTCTTCTTCTTCTTCTTCACGGTTTCTAATGGTGCAGATATCGTGGCTGTAAACCAGACAATCTCAGATGGTGAGACTATAGTTTCAGCTGGGAACAGCTTTGAACTGGGATTCTTCAGCCCCAAAAGTTCAAGTTTGCGTTATGTAGGAATATGGTACAAGTTCTCTAATGAGACTGTGGTTTGGGTCGCCAACAGAGAAGCACCACTCAATGACACATCTGGAGTTTTGCAAGTTACCAGCAAGGGAATCCTGGTCCTCCATAATTCAACAAATGTTGTTTTATGGTCTACTAACACATCAAGACAGCCCCAGAATCCAGTGGCTCAGCTTTTGAATTCAGGAAATCTTGTTGTTAGGGAAGCAAGCGATACCAACGAGGATCATTACTTATGGGAGAGTTTTGACTACCCAGGTAACGTGTTTTTGCCAGGCATCAATTTTGGCAGGAACTTGGTTACTGGCCTTGATACGTACTTGGTGTCATGGAAAAGCTCCAATGATCCTTCATTGGGTGATTCAACAACTAGGCTTGATCCTGGTGGATATCCACAGATTTATATCAGGGTTGGTGAGAAGAAAGTCTTCCGATCAGGACCATGGAATGGTGTTAGATTCAGTGGGATGCCTAATTTGAAACCGAACCCGATTTACACTTATGGGTTTGTTTACAATCAGAAGGAGATTTGTTACAGGTATGATCTGACGGACAGTTCAGTTGTTTCGCATATGTTGCTGACCAATGAAGGAATTTTGCAGCGTGTCACCTGGACTAATATCACAAGGACATGGAATCTGTACTTGACAGCCCAGATGGATAATTGTGATCGGTATGCATTGTGTGGTGCATATGGAAGTTGTAACATCAACAATTCTCCTCCTTGCGCGTGCTTGAAAGGGTTTCAACCAAAATCTCCTCAAGAATGGGAATCTGGGGAATGGTCTGGAGGATGTGTTAGGAAGAATGAATCAATTTGCAGGGCAGGAGAGGGGTTTCAGAAGGTACCAAGTGTGAAATTGCCAGATACAAGGACATCCTCGTTTAATTGGACAATGGACTTTGAAGAATGCCGAAGGGTGTGCTTGATGAATTGTTCTTGTACAGCTTATTCAACTTTGAATATCACAGGTGGATCTGGATGCTTGCTTTGGTTTGAGGAGCTTCTTGATATCAGAGAGTACACTGTAAATGGGCAAGATTTTTACATTAGATTATCTGCCTCTGATTTAGGTATGGACCCTTTCATTATTCTTTTCTTGGTCTGTTAAATTATTGTGTTTCTTTCTTTCACAAGTTAAACAAATGTCCACAGTGGTGCAGATGCTTTAGACCTATGGATACCTTTCGATTTCTGGGATGAAAGGGCCAAAGAACATGGTTGAATGCACATGGGATTTATTTTTTATTTCTTCTTTCTTGTCATTGATGGTTGAAATTAGAACCCGCATCATGTCTAATTCCTCTTTCATTTCTTTACTGATTATGTATTTTAGTAGGAGATACAAACTTCCTGAAAAGACCCGTGTAAAATTCCATTAGCAAGAACTCAATAGTTTATGTCTCAAGTAATTAAAATAGTTTATACAAACGTCCTGAAAAGATCCATATAAAAGGTTTTTCTCTCTTTCAAATTTGGTACTTAAAATCCTAATTGAGGTAGTAGAAAATCTTATAACATTACAATTGCTTCGTTTTTTTCTGCTTAAAACTGGTTTTACAACTTGTTCACATTGGTTACGCAGAGCCAACCAGCAGACCTAAGAGGAAGACGCGAGTGTGGATTATAGCCATCTGTTCATTGGTTGCTGGAGTTACCATTCTAGGCGTTGGCCTGCTGTTTCTGATGAGGAGGAAGCCTAAGACAGTAGGTAATTTCGATCAAACCCTGTTATTGCACTTCTGATTGTTGATTGATTTAATAGGAAAAGGAGTTATTGCATTGGATATTCTGCAAAGCAGTTACTCTTTGATATACTAGATGGCTTCCATATCGTTCTGGTCCTTTCCAAAACCAGATGATCATCTTGGTGGAATATGTAGAAATGTATGATTCATGCAGTGCATTTCCCATTTCACAGGAAAGATGGTTTCAATGAGAGAAAGAGACATAATTGATAGCACTGATAAAGATCTAGAGTTGCCAGTATTTGACTTCGCAACCATAGCAATTGCCACTGGCAATTTCTCAGATGACAATAAGCTTGGAGAGGGTGGATACGGACCTGTCTACAAGGTAAAGCTTCTAATGAGAGAGCTTTCTGTTAGTTAATTCTACCAAAGTATACGTTGCTACCTCCATCTTCCAGAGTCAATTTTGAAATGAGATTATAATGACTAGTCCAAAAAATCTTTCAGGGCACGCTTAAAGATGGGAAAGAGGTAGCTGTAAAGAGGCTTTCAAAGACTTCCACACAAGGACTTGATGAATTCAAAAACGAAGTTATATGCATTGCGAAACTTCAACATCGAAATCTTGTGAAACTTCTTGGTTGCTGCATTGAATCTGAAGAAAAAATGTTGGTCTATGAATACATGCCCAACGGGAGCTTGGATACCTTCATCTTTGGTATGGCAATCTGAAGACTTCAATCTAATTAGTTTTCACTTGTCTACTAATCGCATATCAAAAGCTGAAATTATCATTTTTCACTGCCAACGGTGCTACCATAAAATTAATTTTCTCATGGTGAGAGACATCGATGCTATGAAAACATTCTGTTGTTTACTTTAATGGGTTAACATTGATCAAACTTTTTTCAGATAAAAAGCAGAGCAAATTATTGGAATGGTCTATGAGGCACCACGTTATCAATGGGATTGCCCGTGGACTTCTTTATCTACATCAAGATTCCAGGCTAAGGATCATCCATAGAGATCTTAAAGCCAGCAATATATTGCTGGACTTTGAAATGAACCCAAAAATCTCAGATTTTGGCATGGCCAGGAGTTTTGGTGGAAATGAAATTCAGGGAAACACAAAAAGAGTGGTTGGAACATAGTAAGCATTTTAGACAGGCTGCATATTGTCAATTCTCGCTGCTTGCAACATTAGTAACTTTGTTCAACAATTTCTTGCAGTGGCTACATGTCTCCAGAGTACGCAATTGATGGGCTCTTTTCTATAAAGTCCGATGTATTTAGCTTCGGTGTTTTGGTGCTAGAGATAGTAAACGGGAAGAGAAACAGAGGATTTTTTCATCCAGACCACAAGCACAACCTTCTTGGTCATGTAAGTATCAAATCTTTATACCCCTCCATATTGAACGTAGGCTGATTTCTTGGTTGAACCTGAAATGAATTTGGTCTTGGAATTCAGGCATGGAGACTTTACAAGGAACAGAAGTCATTTGAGTTGATCGACGAATCTTTAAACAACACCTGCGATTTATCTGAAGTCATGCGAGTGATCCATGTCGGTTTACTGTGTGTGCAACAAGCTCCGGAGGACAGGCCTACTATGTCAACTGTGGTGCTAATGTTAACCAGTAACATTACATTGCCTGAACCAAAAGAGCCTGGATTTTTCACAGAAAGGAAGTTATTTGATCAAGAGTCTTCATCTAGCAAGGTGGATTCGTGTTCCGCAAATGAGATTACTATTACACTGTTAACTGCTCGATGACAGACAATTTTGTGTTTTTTTATTCATGTTTGTATAAATTATATCAATGAGAGGTGTATATTCTTCATTTCCGTGCCAGTTCTTTCTCACTCAGGAAAAGTTTTGGGGCAGAAAATATCACATTACTGATAAGGACTCCAGCTTCTACAAGGGTTACAAAGACTAGCGTGCAAGAAGTTCAATTATTTACTTGGTCAAGAATCCAGTTGAAGCAAGCTCGACCATCGAAGTCTCTTTCATCAGCCTTTAAGAAGCTCACTTGCTAACCCTACTATACGTCATTAAAATTGATTTAATTGGTCAGCAAATCCAATATTATTGGTGGTTCGAATATTTAAATTAACCTCATGCAAGATAGGTCTGGATCACTATAATACAAAATTGGATTATGCATGATTTCCTATAAACACGCGGTTTCGTGCTCATGTTCAATTTTGATCGCTTGTTTGTTAAGCAAGCATAGAAAAAGGATCATGGAGGCCTCCATATATATATATATATATATATATATATATATATATATATATATAATGCATGACAGCTTTTTCATGGACTGGCATATTAATGATGTTTTGCTCTAGACAGTGGCAGCCACAGAAGAGCAAATTTAGGAGTACAATGCTCATTCTATTTTTGTTGCACAAGACAATTACTAATTTACTCTAAGAATAAAAACAATTGGCTGGCTAACAAGGGGCTTCATGGTCTTTTTCTCTTCTTCAAAACAGTTAAAAGATTAAAATATCCTTAAAAAAACAAAATACTAAACATGAGAGGCCTTTTCGTATCATAATTGTTTTTGTTATTTTCGGTTTGGATGAGCTGCAGATCATTCTTTCAACAAATAATAAATATTATAAATAAATAAAGTGGTTGGGAAATGCTATGCATGTGCCAATGAGTACCTGTGCTTTTATTGCAATGTGTGTGACAGAGTTTAACGGTCAAATATAGCCAACTATCGTGTCTCCTTAGGGTTCACAGAATAATTTTGAAATTCGGTCCGGTTCGGTTCAATGGGTCAAATCAAGACTGAAATAAAGTTGAGTTTAAAAAAAATAAGAAAAAAAAATCTGGTATGACCTAATAGGTTGATCTGGTGACCCGGTTGACAGGGCAAAATCCTGTCAAAAATCTTATTGCAACCCGTTGATTTTTATTTTTTATACTAAAACATTGTCGTTTTATTTTTTAAAAAAATTAAGCCGGGCAACCTGGTTAAAACCCGAAACCAGAGCCTCGAACTTAGCCAAGTTTAAAAACGATGCTATTTAGGACACCTTACTTTTTAAAATTCAATTGTGTCTTTTAGTTTATATTTATTTTAAATTTAGCTCTCATTATTTTTATTGTTATTTGTATTGGTTTTTATGCTTTTTGATTATTTTTTTCCGATTTTATTTTTGGTTATTTTACTTCATTTAATTGTTATATCTAATTTGATCCTTATTTTTTTATTATAATTTTTTTTGAGATTTTTGCTTCGTTATTTTTTCATGTATGTCTTCTACGGATTAATTCCGGTCTCATGACTGATGTAGTTAGTTTTGAATATTAGCCCGATTTAAATAGGTTCTTAGTTAACTCGGGTTGTCATAGTTTTTTATCTCTCGACATTTCTTTTAAATTGAACTTTTTTTTTCTCTCACTTTTATTATTTGATATAAATTATTAGCCCTTGTACTTTGTAATTTTTCTGCTCTTCTTTATGTAGGGTTATCTCGGGTTTGAGTAAGTCAAATTAATCTAAGTAGAATCAGGTTTTTCTTTTAAATAAAAAAATAATTAATCTTGACTTGAGTTTTTTATGTTTTTTTAATTAATTTTTTTAATTTCATCTTTGAGTTAAATTATTAAACCTTAAATTTTATAATTCTTTCTATTTTTTAGATAGAATCATCTAAATCTCTTATCCTGAATCATATTTTAATCATATTATTATAGGTTGATTTAAGTTATTAGTGCACCTGTGCTGCCATATTGCATGACACCTGTCTAGTACTTGTAATTGGGTAAGGGATCCTAAGATTATGGTCTGATGCGTTTTTTTGAGGGTGACCTGATCTAATTTTTATAAAAATTTTGCTTTCGGTTAAACTGTGTTCACAGCAGCAAATTAAGAGGGTGTGTGATAATGTGGTAGCGATTATTTTTTAAATAATTTTTATACTAAAATATATATTAATGATGTTTTTTTTTATTTTTTAAAAAATATTTTTGACATCAACACATCAAAACGATCTAAAACGTACAAACTATATTAAATTTTAGCAAAAAAAAAAAATTAATTTTTTTAGAAACGCGGTTTGCACCGCATTTCTAAACATGTTCTTAAATGGGTTCACCAAAACAAAACTCAGTGTTAACTTAACCTTAAACATTAATATTTATGGCTGATCATAAACCTCAGCCGCAGTTTCAATGCCAAACTGTGTTACATTTGTGGAGTTCAACTGTGTTTTTTTAAGTTTTCAGGCACTAGGAACTGGCAAATAGGAATTAAAATAAAGCCACTTGCTTTTTATTGCATATCTTATGCTTTTGTAAATTAGTATAAACTAGGACTAGTCTTGGCCCATTTATTTTAGGCTCCTCATCCACCTTGAAATGAGGGCTCTAGACATGATCTTGGTCCATGTCAGCCATGGCCTTCATACCCACAAGGGACCTCTTTTTTTTTTTTTATTAATCTCTGTTGAATTCATGAAATTGTTTCTGCTCCCCAAATAAAATAAAATAAAATAAAATAAAGAGGAAAAAAAAAAAGGGTAACAAGCAAAAACATGTCTTTCCCATGCAAGATAAGTAAAGACTTGACGGGCTAGGAAGAAATTCTCAAGGGACATACTTTTATTCTTTTTCTTTGGATAATTTCCGCATATATGAAACAATGAGCATCTCAAAGCGGGAAACAAATTGAATCAAGATCTTATAAATATATAATTAAAATTTAAAAGGATTAAATAAAAAAACTAGAGTTCTAAGAAAATCCTAGTAACCCAAGTAGATTGGTTAAGGTTTCAAGTTAAAAGAACCTAAGATCTACATTATGAAAAACGGTGAAGAAAAAGCAATATATAAATTGTAAGAAAGATAGAAAAGTAATTAATAAATAAATAAAGTAAAATATAATTAAAACGCATAAATATAAGTATAAAATATAAAGTGAAAAGGCATAAAATAAAAGTAAATTATAACTGAAAAGTGTGTATATATATCAAATCATGTGAATTACAAAAAAATAATAATTAAAAGGCATGTGCATGAGCTACTGTGCATTCTCTTATAATTTACCGGGAGTAGTGTATTTTTGTAGTGATTTTCATTTTAGTTCTTGAATTTTTATTTTACACGATTTGACCTTTTTAAGCCTAAATTAGCTTTTTAATTACATATTTTTTAGAGAGGGTTGAATTGAAAACTAAGAAACTAAAATGAAAAACTCAGGGTATCATGGAGAACGGGTTAAAATTTTTGTTGAAACGTTCATTTTAATTCCTTATATTTTTTAGATATTAGTGTATTGTTTTTTTTTTTTGTCTATGTTCTTTTGATTTTTATCATTTTGTTAATATTTTTATTCTTTCTAATTTAACTCTCAAATTTAAAATTTGTTATTGCTTTTTGATTTATTTTTTATTGTAATTCTAACATTCATTTTTTATTGTATTTTTTTTTATTTTGAATTTTTTTGTGTTTTTTTTTATGATTTTAACCGTCATGAATTTTTCATATATAGTGTTTTTGGTCTTATAACCCGGGTTCTGGTTTAAAAAGTTAACAATAATTGATTTTTTTTTTGTTTTATTTTTTTTATATTCATATTTTTAATATGATCATTAAGTTATTTTTGGAATATTATGAATATATATTTCTTTAAGATTAATAAACGTTCATCTTTTGTATTGAATCATTGTTTCTTTTCTTGTTTTGTTTATTATTGATATCTTATTTTTTAATGATATTATTAAATCAACAGGGTTTATTAAACTCATTCAAGTTAATTATCTGAATATTTATTATTTTTTTTTTTTTTTACAAAAACAAAGGTTGACCCCTAGCATAGCATGGATTATTTTACTAGTATATATCTAATAATGTGAATGGTCAAATTTAATCCTCAATTATTAATAACCATAATAATGCAAACAAGTACACCGTTGATTTTTCAAATCCAATTTACTTTTATTTTTATCTTGGGGGAAAATCTCCAAAGTCATGTCCACACCAGATGTTAACTGCGAATGATGTTTGATGGTTAACTGATACTCTCTCCAAGATTGGCCACTGTATTAAGGAGCCTTTTTGTCCATCCAGTTAGCCATTATAGTACAAATACACAGCATAATCTTGGACATGGTGGCCTCTCTTTTCCCATTGATTGATCTTTGAATGCCTTTATTATGCCTTGATTATCAGCTGCAACCTTCCTTTCAAACTCCTTTTGTTTATTCTAGTGTTGTCTGAAATATCAAGTTCTGCAGAGTCAAAGCCTTGAGAAACGATTAAAATTAGATTAGCAGTCTAAAAAACAACTACTTTCTGGTAATAAATGGGGACAGACACAACACATTCAAACACAGAAACTCGAAAAAAGAAGCTTGATTGGTCACAAGTCTCACCAACCAAATAATAAGATCCTTTTTAGCTCCATACGAAAGTCAGGCGTTGACTTTTTATTTAAAATTTTATATCATTTTGCCCCCATCTTCCTAACCCGACATTAATCAACGCGAGAGGTGAATGCACTATCTCCTCATGGAAGGCCAAACTATTTTGTTCCTTTTGTCTATTGTTTTCTTCTTATCAATCCCCTCTACAGCAATAGACACCATCAATGCCACTGAATCACTAAAAGATGGGGACACCCTGATCTCATCAGAAAGCCATTTTGAGCTGGGTTTTTTTAGTCCTGGAAATTCCAGAAATCGGTACGTGGGAATATGGTACAAGAAGATATCTAGCTTCACAGTAGTATGGGTTGCCAACAGAAATACTCCTCTAAATGATTCATCAGGAATGTTGAAATTTGTTGACCATGGAAATCTTGCCATTATCAATAGTACAAATGGCACTATTTGGTCCTCAAATATATCAAGGGCAGCAATCAATCCAGTTGCACAACTTCTGGACACAGGAAATCTAGTTGTGAGAGCTGAAAATGACAATGATCCTGAAAATTTCTTATGGCAGAGTTTCGATTATCCAGGCGACTCGTTTTTACCAGGCATGAAATATGGTATAAGCTTCGTGACCGGCCTCAATCGATACCTGACATCCTGGAAGAGCCCCAGTGATCCTTCTACAGGTAAATATACAAATAAGCTTGATCCAAATGGATTGCCACAGTACTTTTTATCTCAGGGTTCAGTTGACCAGTTCAGGTCAGGACCCTGGAATGGACTGAGGTTTAGTGGTATGATAAATTTGAAGCCAAACCCAATTTACACATTTGAGTTTGTTTTCAATCAAGAGGAAATATATTACAAGTATCAAATCGCTAACAGTTCAGTTCTTTCGAGGATGGTGTTAAGTCCTGATGGTGTCCTGCAGCGTTTCACTTGGATTGATCGAACTCAAGATTGGAACCTATACTTGACAGCAAATATGGATAACTGTGACAGGTTTGCATTATGTGGTGCACATGGTGTTTGTAACATCAACAACTCCCCAGCATGTGATTGTTTGAAAGAGTTTGAGCCAAAATCCCTGGAAGATTGGACAGCTGCAGATTGGTCACAAGGATGTGTTCGAAAGGTCCCATTGGATTGCAGCAATGGAGAAGGTTTTATAAAATATACTGGGATTAAAGTGCCAGACACACGGAAGTCTTGGTATAACAAAACAATAAACCTTGAAGAATGTGAGGAGGTCTGTTTGAAGAATTGTTCTTGTACAGCTTACGCGAATTTGGATGTTAGAGATGGAGGAAGTGGGTGTGTTCTGTGGTTCGGTGACTTGATTGATATCAGGCAATACAACGAAAATGGGCAAGATATCTATATAAGGATAGCTGCTTCTGTAATAGGTATGAGTTTTTTCTCTGTTCTTGAATCATAGAAATTTTGCGTTTCCACCAGATTTGAAGTCAGAATCTCTGAAGTGAAACTCAAAAACATGAAAATATGTTAATGCGAGGAAAAGTAGTAACCAAGTATAAATTGAGTCCCTAAGAAGATATGTGTGTGCTATGATTTATGCTGATTTTTGGTTTTCCATTTTTTATCATGTTAATGCAATTTTCTTTATACTTCTTGAGTCTTTTTATGGCAGATAAACTTGTCAAATCCAGAGGGAAGAAACGAGTACGGATCATTGTTATTCCCGTATCAGTAGTGGCATTTTCCCTCCTAGCCCTTTGTCTGTTCTTGCGTTTCCTGAGGAAAAACAAGAAACAGCAGCTAACAAGAGAAGGTAGCCTATTATAACTATACTACAGTAAACTTTTCTATAGCTGATAAATTGTAGGATTTGAAGGCTTTAGAGTAAGGCCTTCAAATTTATTCCCTAATGTACTTCTTTTCCCACTTCGTCTTGGCCGTCAAACTTTTGACTACAATCAATTTGCTGTGCTCTGTCTTTAAGCTATTCAATTGGATCACTGTGGTGAAGTTGGATATATGATTCTTTTTCTACAAAAACTGCTGTATGCTTCGTGCTTACCTTGATTTTCATAATACCTTAGGTTTCTACTACATATTGGTTCTGCCATGCATGGTCTATGTTTTCAAGGTACTTTTTAGCTCATCTTCAATCTATTTCATCTTGCAGGAAACGTGGTAACCAATCCAGAGCAAGACTGCACCAAGGAAAGCAGAAATGAAGATTTAGAGCTACCACTGTTTGATTTGGCTACATTAACAGATGCAACCAATTGCTTTTCGATAAACAACAAGCTTGGCCAGGGTGGTTTTGGACCAGTCTACAAGGTATCAACATTAAGACTGCTTTCAGCTCCTTGGATAAATTTGATGCTCATAGATCAGTATCATACATGGCACCAGAACTGAGTACCTGTGGAGATGTTTCAGTTACCAGTTTTGCTTACAAGGCCTTCACTTACTATTTAAAATCATTAGCCTCCAGATAGTATACTCAATTCTACGAATTTATTGAGGTGAAATATGTCAGAAATCAAGAACTAGAGGATATGAACACCCACGAATCATATAATGATATAATAGTATTCCATCTCTTCTCTTCATATTATTTCGCAACTGATATATAAAATTGTTTCAGGGTATACTGCAAGATGGACAAGAAATAGCAGTGAAGAGGCTATCTAAAAGGTCAAGACAAGGAATACATGAGTTCAAAAATGAAGTTGTATGCATTGCCAAACTTCAGCATCGCAACCTTGTGAAGCTTTTAGGATGCTGCATTGAACTAGAAGAAAGGATACTGATATATGAATACATGCCAAACAAAAGCTTGGACTCTTTCATTTTTGGTTCGTTTCCCTCAAACCTTATCCTCTGGTAGTTTAGTTACAACTTTTTCTGCATTATTGTAAGAATTTTTAAACATAAGCACAAAAGTCCTCCCAAATTTTTGACCTATATAGTTCCATTCTAGAACATTAGGACAAAGGTCATAATCAGAATGATGGCACTAGTTGAAAATCTCATCATTTTTCTAGATGGTTCTCTAGCCATTTTGGAATTTTTGTCAACAAGTGCAGCTATATATTACCAGGAAAGTCAACGCTCTATTATACTCTTTAGGTGGATTAATTAGTTGAGAAATGTTTCAACATCAGAGATTAACTGGGATAAATAACTGTGTAGATAAAAGGGGAAACATGTTGCTGGACTGGACTAAGCGCTTCCCCATTATCAATGGGATTGCAAGGGGACTTCTTTACCTTCATCAAGATTCAAGACTCAGAATCATACATAGAGACTTAAAAGCAAGCAATATTTTGCTGGATTATGAGATGAATCCAAAAATTTCAGACTTCGGCATGGCTAGGAGTTTCGGAGGGGATGAAACTAGCGCAAACACAAGCAGAATTGTTGGGACATAGTAAGGATCTTTCTGAATTTTAATTTGCTCATTTACAGCGCCCATAAATCTGTAAAACTTATTCAATGGTTTATCTAGTGGTTACATGTCGCCAGAGTACGCAATCGATGGCCTCTTCTCAGTGAAATCGGATGTATTTAGCTTTGGTGTTTTGGTACTAGAGATAGTGAGTGGAAGGAAGAATAGAGGATTCCGTCACGCAGAACACAAGCTCAATCTTCTTGGACATGTAAGTGTTATGCCAGTATTATTTTTCATGTTCAAATTACTTAAATGTTTTAGCAACATTCAACCTGAGCTGAGGAGATATTTGAATGTTGTTCAGGCATGGATGCTACATAAGGAAGGAAGACCCCTGGACTTGATTGATGAATCTATTGTAGACTCATGCATTATATCAGAAGTCTTGCGATCAATCGAAGTAGCACTATTGTGTGTTCAAAAAAGTCCTGAAGATAGGCCTAAAATGTCAAATGTGGTTCTAATGTTGAGCAGTGACATTGTTTTGCCTCAGCCCAAGGAGCCTGGTTTTTTCACTGAAAGGGATCTGTCGAATGATTCTTCGTCAACAATCAAGCATGAAATCTCTTCAGTAAATGAATTAACCTCCACCTTGTTAGAGGCTCGGTAAAACTTGTGATAGTTCGGAGATATTCAACATTCTCTCTCTCTCTCTCTCTCTCTCTCTCTCTCTCTCTCTCTCTCTCTCTATTTCTTTCCTGAGAACGGCTGCGCACTTTGGATCTAAGAGAAACAAAAGATGGTTGCATAATGATTAACTCTTTCAACTGCAGGAACCGTCTCCCTTTAATCTTTCATCTAATATGTGAGAACAGGGAAATGTCAAGAAATCATCTCTAGCCTTGTGTTAAATAAATTTCCCAGAATCAAAATGCAAGCACATAAATGGAAATATTAAGAAAAAAATTATTTCATGTGAAATGTAAAAAGTATACCAAGAACACAGAAAGTATGCAAGTCCATCAAATGCAGCAGTTGTTCAGAGAAAAAAAGATACCGGATTTTCGATCTAGTTAACTGATGAGCTTCCAGAGATTAATTTGAATAAATTCTCCCTTCTTTCCAATTACATTTGTGTAATTTCATTGCAGAATTTTTAATTTAAGAAATCCTATTTCACTACTGATTCGGTACTTGGTAGAACAAAATCTTCTTCGAAACATAGAAACATCAAATTCTGCACCTATATCTTCTTTAAGGATCTGCCAACCTTGACCTTCCTTTTTCCTTGGGTAAGAAATAAAGAAATTGAATCTCAGATATTGTTAATGAAAATGAACACAAACTGATATCTGAAGAATGTAGAAGAAAATTAGCACATCATTTTTCATAGATTACAGACTACATATCTACATAATATAATTGAATCATCATCCATATGGTCAAGAAATAATCCATAATAAAATCCATCCAGAAAGCTTGCAACACTGTTACCCAGAAACATCGCACCTTGTTGAGCTTTTCTCAAATGATATATGGCAGGAGCAATATATGAGTGTATTTTTGAAGTCATAGCAGGAATAGAAAGTGACCTTGTCCACTGCTCGTTGGAAGTTGCCCGCAATTAGTTGCTGGATTCATGAAAATGTAACAAATTAATATAATATTGTCTCTGTCACTCTTCAATATTATGTCCACTACACTGAAACTAGTACAGTGGGCAGAAAGAACTGTCACCATTTTAATTGCTGAAGGCTTGGAGTTTATAGCTTGTTGCATGATTGAGCAGGTAAAATATCCATTGAATGCCAACTGAAGATAGCCTACCGCGCTTGTAACAGTGTTACAGTAACTTCATTTGCTGAGTGAGATTGGTGCTTGTTTGATAAAGTATCCTTTTCAGGTGGATTACTTCCCATAAAAAAACCAGGCTGTTTAGGCTGAGGCAATGGATTTTCACTGCCAAGCATTAGAACAACAGATGACATGTTTGGCCTATCTTCTGGTCGTTGTTGCACGCATAATAGAGCCACATGAATGCATCTTAAAGCTTTCGAAGGTGTGCATGAATCAGCAAAGCATTCATCAATTAGTTCCAAAGGAATCCCATTAAACCAAAGCATCCATGCCTGGAAAGAATCATGGCAACAGGTCAGTAGGCTGATTTTACCCTAAGGTGCATATGATTATCGCTACTGCTAACATTTCAGGACTACTACTAATACATTCCAGAGGAAGGCCAAAAAACTTGTAAAATTAATGCAATATGTCAATTAATCAGATACCCGAGAGGAACCAAACCAATACATATCACCAGTCTATTTGTTTCTAAACATTTACATGCCCAAGAAGGTTTTTGTTGTAGTCTGGGTGACAAAATCCTCTGTTTTTCTTTCCACTCACTATCTCTAGGACTAGGACACCGAAGCTGAAGACGTCAGATTTGACAGAGAAGTGTCCATCCAATGCATATTCAGGAGACATATAACCACTGCAAATATATATTATACCATGAAAGGAATTTCTCCAAATACACAAATGAAAATCAACTAAGGAAGTACAGGACACTTACAATGTTCCAACTACCCTCTTTGTATTGGCCTCAGTTTGATCTCCACCAAACATTCTTGCGAGGCCAAAGTCTGAAATTTTTGGGTTTAACTCATTATCCAGCAAAATGTTGCTGGCTTTGATATCTCTATGAATGATCCTCAGTCTAGAGTCTTGGTGAAGATAAAGAAGCCCTCGAGCTATTCCATCAATGATGTGAGTACGCTTACTCCAATCTAGGAATTTTCTTCTTGTTGGGTCTGGCCAATTTGTCATACATATTAGTCTGATAACTAGATGAAACCGAAAGAAAATAATAAAAAGGTGATACAACTAAAATGTGTTCATCAGGAAACTGGACAGGTTCATACCAAAAATAAAGGAGTCTAAGCTTCTATTAGGCATGTATTCATAAATCAACATTTTTTCATCTTCATGAATGCAACAACCGAGCAGCTTTACGAGATTGCGGTGCTGGAGTTTAGCAATTAATAGAACTTCATTTTTGAACTCATTCAATCCTTGGCCAGAACTCTTCGAAAGTCTTTTCACCGCTATTTCCTGTCCTTCTATCAATTCACCCTAAATCAACGTCATTCACATAGCTCAGTTAGTTTTTCACATAGCTCAGTTAGTTTTTCCATTAGAAGATAGCGTGATTGCACATGTTGACTGCTTTTAGCTTACCTTGTATACAGCTCCAAAACCACCTTCTCCCAGCTTCTTGCTGCTAGAAAAGTTAAATGTGGCGTGCTCAATTGTGGTTAAATCAAACATTGGCAACTCCATCTCTTCTTCTTTCCTATCTTCGACGTTGCCATTCTTTCTGTGCTTTCTCCTTCGGATACAGAAGACAATTCCTAATATTAGAATGCTTGAGCCGAGTATGACAGCGCCACCAATTACTCCTGCGTGGGTCTTCTTCTTTCTTTTCTTTTCCCCGGTTACTCCTGAAATCTAAGACTATTAGTTGGTTGGAATTTTGCCCTGTTCAATACTATAACTTAAACAGAAGTTGAATGATCTTTGAGTTATATTTTTGAGAATAAAAAAGCAAATGGGAAATCATATCAACTAAGTTCAGATAGGGAAAATGGTGCTGTTTCTTTTTCCATAGTTGATGAACCAGATTTGAAGAGAAATAATGGTTGAATTTCTATCAATGTTGGTGCTATGTCCTTACGATTAAAAATTAGTTGCCAACTGAAGCCATACCTGATTGTGAAGCAGCTAGCCGTATATAAATATCTTGCCCACCCTCAGCTAATCTTCTTGTGTCCATCAGGTCACCGAACCATCGCAAGCAGCCACTTCCACGTCCTCTGATATCTAAATTTGCATATGCAAAACAAGAGCAGTTCTGAATACACAACCCCTCACATTCCACCAGACTAAAGCTATCGTCATACCAGGAAGAAGATGTGTCTGGCAGTTTAACACCTGTATAGCTCTGAAAGCCATCCTTATCGGTGCAATCAAGTGGAGTTCTTCGGATACACCCACCCGTCCAATTTTGTGAATCCCACTCGCTTGGAGACTTGGGAATGAATCCATCCAAACAATCACATACAGGAGAGCTATTGCTATCGCAGCGAGCATTTGCACCACACAAGGCATAATTTTCACACTGATCTACCACAGCTGTAGCAAAAACATACCAATCATTTGTTTGATGACTCCATGTGAAGAGCTGCACAAGGCCTGAAGGAATCACCGTAAGCCTGGAGAAAACTGAACTGTTTTGGAGCTCAAACTTGACATAAACCTCATTCCGATTAAATACAAACTCAAATCTATAGATTGGATCAGGCTTGAGCTCAGGAAACCCTGTAAAATACTGGCCATTCCATGAACCGACCCGGTACATTATTCTAGTTTCCTTCCTAAGAATTAGCTGTGGATAACCCTGAACATCTATGCCTAAAGTAAATTGACCTGGAGCAGGATTTTCTTTGCCTTTCCAAGATGACAAAAACCTGTTAAGACCAGTAACTAAGTTACTTCCCAGTTTCATTCCAGGCAATAAGGTGTCACAAGGATAATCAAAACTTTGCCACAGAAAATTTTCTGCTTTATTATCATTTCCATCTCTCACGACTAGATTTCCAGAGTCCAAGAGCTGTGCAACTGGATTCTGTGCTGTTGTTGATGTATTTGATGACCAAACAATATTGTTTGTGCCATTGAGAAGGACAAGAATCCCTTGGCTAGTGACGTTTAGAGTACCAAATTTATTGGAAATTGGAATTCCTCTGTTGGCCATCCACACAACTGTCTGAGGAGACTTCTTGTACCATAAGCCGAAGTATCGACTTGTTGAACCTGCAGGGGTAAAAAATCCAAGTTCAAAGCTTCCACCTGTTGAAACTAGAGTCTCACCATCTCTTAGGGATTGAGTTGTGTTCATAGCGTCTAGTGCAGAGGAGATTTTTAAGATGGAGAAGAAAAGCGAGTACACGAAAATGACTTCAACAACTTCCATTGAACTTCAAGCTTCTATTCCGAGAGAAAAAAAAAAAAAAAACTGAAATCAGTTCTTTAGTTCTTTGCTGACAAAATGTGCAATGATTTTTAGAACAGTGGAGAATAAAAAAAGAGATGTATTATTAACAAAAAAATAAAAAATGTCAAACAATAGACTAATTTTCTGATTATGATGATGATTCTGCTCGTTTCTTATTTGACCAGGCTTCATTGAGGAGCAATGTTTGAGTTGGAATGCAGAGTTAAAAGTCAAGCAAGAAATTGTTGAACAAAAAATAGTCGACGTGAATGATATGATGATAAGTTGACGACAAAATAGTTGACTTGTCAACGAAATAATAGCGAAATAACAAGATTGGAAAATAAATATGAAGACTAGTCTAATGTAGGGAACAAAAGTTCGATTTTGATGAACAGTAAGCTTGGACAGTTCACAAGGCATCTGCTTCAGGGAGGAGCCCTAATTGCCATTTTTTCATTGCCTGATATATTTTAGCTCCATTGCTCTTTTGGGGAATTGTGAAATTGTTAGAGAACGGATGCCTGCAATACAGTAGTTGATAGCATGATATTTTCTAGCCTGCCTCTTCCTAGCGGAAAATCCTAATGTGGGAGAGGCCTGGAACTGTTGATGTTGTTCACGACTCAATTCAAAATTATCGTTGATTCTCTCCCACCAACTTTGTGTATTGGAATTCGATTAGGATGGACATTATAATTTCAATCTTTCGATCAGTTTTTACCCACATCAGCCACTGCTTCACACAGCTCGTACAACAACAATTTGAATAAATGGTAAATTTTGTGATTAATTCGAGATGAGGAAATAAATGAAAGTCATAATCGTGCGAACCAGTGGAAATATCCAGATCAGGAGACATAGTCATTTATGAAAGTCTCAGCATGGACCGACCTGGATTTTTTTTAGCACAGCTTTTCCAATCTGACGCCTGATTCTTGACAAAAATCCTTTGTGTTTCGGCTGGAAAACTATAAACGAAAGCCGTCTTGGACTTATCCTCTGTATTTGGAAAGAGTATGCCTACTGTTGACTACAGTCAATATTATTTTGAGCTTTAATAGTTTTCTGCTCGTTTAATCTTATATGAACACTTGAAGCCGAGGGCCACCACAGGATTAACAATAACAAGTTCACTATAAAAATCAATGTTTTCCAAAATCTGTGTCTCCAGATTTGTCCTCGCTGCAAAAATCGTGAAAGTAAATGAATCTAAGTGCAATGTTTGTTGAGTTTGGCTTAAATTAGTGAGATAATTTATATACGAATGATAATTGTATGTTGTGGTGTCCTAAGAAAAGGAAATGTGTTTATGAAAATGACTTTCTTAGTTAAAGTTGGATTTGAAGTATTTTTCTTAATGAAATTATCTTTTTTAATGAATGATCTTGTTGTTAGTATAAATAAAATGTATAGTGGCATAAATGCTTGTCGTGTAGGTAACCTGAGATTATGAATGGAGATTTTTTTATGCAACCAGGTTTTTTTATAGTGATTGATTAGTGCCTTTTATTTTGTGTTATTGCTTGGGTTTTGCACGATATTGTTTTTTTTTTTTTTTAGTGGTAAGCATGAGAATGTCAAAGTGCTAAAGTTGCACGACATGCAATTTCTCTTCTCCAATAAGAAATTCCAGGCCGGGTGTATAAATATACTTAATCACCATGCAAGGAAAGAGGGGAGTCAACCATAACATTTCCATAAACACAACCGAAAAGCAATTCCTAGCAAGAAAAAACCAACTAAAGGTCATAAAAACCAACCAAAAGCCATGAAAACTAGATGAAACTATTGAAAATTATCACAACCCGAATCTTAGGTCCATGATCAGCAACACAATAGCGGTGTTGTACGGACACTCCATCTATATTAAGCCTTAGAACATATATATCATAAAACAAATTATATAAAAATTTCATAGCATTTTATAATCTTTCAAAATATTCTATTTTTCAAAACCAATAAAATCAAACAATACTACAAAACTCCTTATCATCAAATAGAAAAGAAAAAAATAATCCATAATACTTATTACATTGTCAAAATCCAAACTTAATTAAAATAATGTAATAATGGAGCGTCTAAAATATTAAATCAAAAACTAAAAGCAAAACCTTGTGGAACAAGGAAGGTATATCAACTAAAATTGAAGAAGAAGAAACACTCAACAAAATCCATCAACTAACAAAAACTAAGAACCTGGATTAATATTAAAAAAATGGAGTGAGTTCAACCAACTTAGAGAGGGAATAACATTTAGCATACATTTTAGATATTAATAGTTTGCAAGTCGATATATGTTAATATAAATATACATACTAAGCATATTAACATAAAATAGTAGAATACATGTCAGAGATTAAATGACAACCAATGAAGACTAGATGATACCCGAAGGTAACCATTACGGGAGAATCAATTGCAACAGGATGGTGTATCTCTCATCAACTAGGTATACAATATATATATGCACATAGACTAACTACTCTCTGTTACCATGGAGTTACTGACAAGTATACTAATATCAAAACATAATAAATACTCACATAACTATCAAAGTAATGTATATCATATCGAATAATATATAGTTCAACAGAATGTAAGTGCAAATTCAAGAATCGATGAGTACTCGGAAAATAAAGTAACATATATAAATAATTAAAAAATTAATTAGTTGTACTCATCATATAATGAACATAAATATTTATTTATATTACATGCATATTAAAGATTATTCCACTTAACTGGAAAATAAAAGCAAACGACAATGGAAGCAGATCTAGAGACTACTGAAGATCATTAGGAGAAACATCGACAAAAACTATAACGGATATGGAAAACACTCAAAAATTACTTGAAGCAAACTAGCATAAAGATGAAAACTATAAGCTTAGAGACCAAAATGTAACTATAAAACCGAACCGATTCACCAGATTGATTCCAAATATAATCCAAACTGATAGAACCTAATAAATCTGATAAAACTTTACTACTAGGTCAATCGGTCAAACATTATCACAGGTCAATCGATCAGCCGGTTCAACCCAATGTTAAAACTTAGTTCCAAAGAAACGAATATGTGTACATATCATATTAATATAGAAATATGTATATATTAAATGATAAAATTATAGAGTTTCGAACTAAGTTTTAACATTGGGTTGAACCGGCTGATCGATTGACCTGTGATAATGTTTGACCGATTGACATCTATAATTTTATCATTTATATTAATGATGATGCACAATTTTTTTTTTAAAAAACAAAGAAACTCTTAAAAGGTGTTTTGAAGTATGGTAGTGGTTGCTTTTTAAAAAGCTTTTTGCTCGGAAATGTATCAAAATAATATTTTTTATTTTAAAAAAATTATTTGTAACATCAACACATCAAAACGATTTGAAAACATCAAAAATATTAATTTGAAGTAAAAAAAATTAAAAAAACAATAATGATTTTAAAAACGTTTTTAAAACACAAAAACAAACGGGATTTAACAATATTAATAAAAAATAAGACATACTGTTTGGATCTCATCCCAAACAGTGTCAATTCTCTCCATTTGGTCCTTAACCCAAATGGTGTCGTGCAACACTGTTTGTGTTGAGGCCCAAACAGTAACCCAAGCACAATGTTTGGGCCTCAACTCGAATGGTGACCCATTCGGCTTGGCTCGATTGGACCCTTTTCTCCTCCCACCTTCTGCATTGTTCAATATGCACATACGAGGAGTTAAAACATGGTGATGCACACACGCACAACTTTTCTATACTTCCAGATTCTCTACAAGTACAAACTCTTATGCAGGTTGTGTAACGCCCCACACTTTCATATACATTTAAAATTACTTTCCTATGATTTGGTACTAAAAACACAAGTATATTTTTTTTATACAGTTCTCATATAATAAATAGTCTATTGAAATTTCCACCAAAATTTTGGCAGAGTCTCTCCTATAACTGGAGGTCCCAATTTATCGATGTATAACCTGTTAACACTTCAAATATCTCATATCTCATAACTCACTCACGACCCAAACATCTTAGGTCTCCATCCCATAAACATCATCATCATCACAACCACAATATTTATATCATACATTGAACAATAAATATCATTTTCTTCGTATCATAAACAAATATAAATTATTTAATCATGAAGTGGAAATATAACAGTAAGCAAAATGAGAAAGACTTGATATGTAATAATAATAATAAATATGATATTTACTGCTACTTATATTATAATCCTCTAAACAAGAGTCTAAGTTATTATAATTACAAATAGTAACATTATGCAATAATGCAAAAGTTTACATTATAATTACATGCCAAAAGAGAAAGTCTATACATGAACAAAAGTCTCCCTAACATTTACAGGTGACACGAATAGAGAAACGAGCCTATCGGGTATGAGAAGTTCCTGCAGTTAATGAAAAATAATACAACAAAATATATTATATTAAAATAGTCATGAATATTTCAATAAAAAAGATTCTTTCTATGATAATAAATTTAGCATAGTTCATCAATCTCTCCTTTTATTTTATTTTTGTCAGATTTTCATATTTGGTAGGTAACACAGGCGCTTTAATACTTCCATCTTTTAATATGGCATTCCATTCTTAGATGCCTATCTCTTATCAAGATTTCTTAGTCACCTTTAGCAACCATTTCAATTTCTATAATTCCAGCATTTCATCTTCGAAAGCCAATTTCATTTATGATTAAATAATCATTTCCAGCAATTTAATCGATTGCTATACATCCAACATCCGATTCTCGAAAGTCAATTTCATTTCATGACTCAGTGATCACTTCTAGTAATTTAATCGATTACTATGCATTCGACGTTCCATTCTTGGAAGCCAATTTCATTTCATGATTTAATGATCACTTTTAACAATTTAATCAATTGCTATACATCTAGCGTTGTATTCTCGGAAGTCAATTTCATTTCGTGATTTATCAATCACCATTAACAACTTTATTAGTTGTTATAAATCTAGCATTCCATTCTTGGAAGCCAGTCTCATTTTGTGATTAAAAAATCACTTCATCCTAATATTAAATCCATATCAAAAGTTTCATATTTATGATAATAAATACAACAACTCAAATAAATTCATTATCGGATTTGCATAGCTTAATAAGAGACATCTAAGTAGTGTTGTCACCTACCTGGAGTATGATGTGATGTTCTGGCGTGGGTATGCTTGACTGCCTCGAGGCCCTCTCCTGCACCATAATAAGATTAAAGTTTGTTAATCGAAAACTTTGGATCGGACCGCAAATCTTAATTAACATATTCTTTCATCCAAAAATTTAAAATTTATTAGTTCATTCATGTGTTTCTCATTCAAAATCCCATGACCATTTCTTTTAAAATATCCATGGTTAAAGATTCCTCCCAAATGGTTGTCATTCATTCATCAATGTGCTTTAATAACTAAACACTGTTTTGCGTTCCAATTAAAACTTAACTTGTTTAATTGAGAATGTGGTGCAATTCTATTTTCTCACATTAACATGTCCTTTATTATTATTATTATTAAGGAAAGGGAGGTTAGATTACCCATTAACACATCTAATTTTGCTCATTCTCTACATTCTCACAAATCTGTCTTTTAGGTGGCAGCCTGCCCTTTCTATGGATTTTTATGCATAATTGGAGTTTTAAAGGTTCAACTTATGTAAAGTTTGCTTCAAATGATATTTAACATCTCTAGTATTAATGTCATGAAGAGGTATACTCAAAATTCTATTCCCATCTATTTCTAATTTCATCTTCATTTTAGTCATTATAAGTTGTCACACAAAATACAGCAAGACCTATCTTCTGTTTTTGATTCGTAACTTGAGTTTTAGGAACTCGAAACAAGTAAGGCCAATTTGTAATGAACTTTAACACCCATATGCACAAAATTTAAAGATAAACTTATCCAAAATTTTGTGCTCCATTGGTCCGAAATTCACTCACAAGTCAGGTAACAATTTCAGTTTTGGAATGCATAACTTAACCCCTCATTAGTATTTCACCCACACTTGGAGTTCCATAACTCCAAATGACCCAAATGTTGTTGCAATGAAAAGTTAACACACCTACACTTAATCATATGTAAAAAAAATATCTCAAATCCTTTGGGTTTCTATTCTCAAACTCAGCTGCAACTTAGACGTTAGAGCTGTCCAGCTGCAGTTCAGTGTCTCCCTTCATTAATCATTTTATTAAACAACTAATTTTCTAAGTGTAGAATTTATGAGTTTTTCCTCTTTCCTCTTAATTTTTGCTTAAGAACCTTAATAGATAAAATCTGTAAATTAAGGGTTTTACTTACAATTTCAGTTAGGAAGTGTGTAGAATACTTTAGTTTATGCTCTTTAGCCTCCAAAATCCTTCTTCACGTCCTCTTCTTCTTTTCTTTCGTTCTCTTCCCCTTTTTTACTATCTTTTCAATCAATATCCTTTTTCTTTTCTTGATAACACCTTAATTACTCTTTGCATGTTTCCACTCTCATCTCCTTTTGTTTTTCACACTTTAAGGAGGGTATATGGTGGCATGCAAGGCTGGTTGGTTTTCTATGAGGAAGGAAAAAGATGGGGAAATGTTTTTCCCTTCCAACTCTTGGCCTCGCTTAAGAGAGACAGGCTTCTCTCTCTCTCTCTCTCTCTCTTTTAAGTATTTCGACCGGGGTTTTACAAGTTGGGTGTTATATTTTTAGTCAATGACTGTAGTGTGGACACACACAATTTTCTATGCAAATTCAAGTGCCTTTTTTCCCTCATCAATTATTATTTATCACCAATGTTTCACTGAAATTTACCAATATTTTCACCAATCAATCATAACATCACCCACATCCTGAGGTGAGTTGTTGTGATCAAGATATATAAATACCTCAAATCACTGGGTAAACAAGAAAGTTCTTATACTCAACATTATCTCTTCAATAATTCACTCTACATGTATTTCTTTTTTCATACATTTAATGATTCAAGCATTGAAGATTCAATGCATTGGAGAGTTCCTTGTCCCACAAAGAGCTTAATTTCCAGGCGAACCTCCATCACCATTCAAGCCCAACAACCATGTTCAACTACATTTTAATCCAGACTCAAGATCATAGCTCATGAAAAGCTTAATTTATGTGTGAAGTTTTTTCTTGACTTCATCGATTAATATTTTATATCTTGACTAATGAATATATTGTATTTAAATAATTGATACTAATATAAATGCTCAAAAGTCGATAAATAATATAGGAATATCTAAATTTTTTACAAGTTAAATAATAAATAAGATATAAATATAGTAGAAACTCCATCCATGAGTGTCCATTTATATCCCTAAGGTTGAACTTTAGATGGCATGATGTAATAAACCTCATTGTTGTTGAACATAAATTCATTTTTCGAAATAGGATCCTTCGTTATTTCCATTTTACGACTAACAAGTGGCTTGCTAATCTATTAAAGTGAAATAATTGCACACATAATTTCAAGATTTGGCGCCAGTTTGCTATTTCCTTTTGTATGAGCATCCTTCAAATATTATTTATTAGTCTCATCAGTTTATTTGAACCTGGCTTCTTGCTAGAACTTAATCTTTGACAGTATGTACAAATGTTTTCTTTGGTTACACAAAATGTATAGATGTTGCAATGTGATATTAGTGTCCTTCCTTCTAAAAAAGTTCTCAACTCTCATGTTCGAACCTTCCTTTTGTAACCAAAATATATAGAGTTCACAGCCACAAAGAATGCTAGTCGCTTACTAGAAATAATAGTCAATGAAACGTATTACTCAAGAACTTTCAACCTTTTTTTTTTATTGATCTTGGAAATTGAAATTGAAAATATATAGATCTTCAGCCCGGATCGGTGCATTACATTTGTTGGCTCGAAGCAAACCATTACAGATATTGTGTAGTCCAGAGATGTGAATCCTCAAGCATTCTGTATTCGCACTAGTACTTGCAGAGGACTTGTAGACAGGTTAAAGTAATACATCAACATAATTATAGCAGAAAATATTTAATTTCTGTTATATGCCTTATATATATATATAATGCTCTTCCTTTTAACCATCAGAGCCAATCTTCTACCGTGCATCTAGCTCTGAAATAGTTAGGTCATTTATAGTTGATGATTCATGATTTCCTGATGAAGAGTCCCCTGCGGGCATATTCCTTTCCGTGAAAAAACCAGGTTGCTTTGGGTCAGGCAATGAATTCTCACTGCCCAACATCAAAACCACAGATGACATATTTGGTCTCTCTTCCGGCTTTTGTTGCACGCATAACAGACCCACATGAATGCATCTCAATACTTCAGATACAGAATAAGGGCGATCTGACATATTGTCAAGAACCTCCAATGCCCTCTCTTCCGTCCACAGTTTCCATGCCTGGAAAACAAAAACTTGTTATGAGAAAAATTGTTAATACATAATTAAATAAACATGTTTAATTTTATCCTTACATGGCCAAGAAGATTATGGCAGTGATCCGGGTGGGAAAATCCTCTATTTTTCTTCCCACTTATTATCTCCAAGACTAAAACACCGAAGCTGAAGACGTCAGATTTCAATGAGAAACGCCCATCAACAGCGTACTCGGGGGACATGTATCCACTGCGGAAAAACATTATCAGAAAAAGTTTAAATGTGCGGAGATTATACATTGTAACAAAATAGGTGTAGAGTGTACTTACTATGTTCCAACCACTTTATTTGTGTCTGCTTCAATTTGATCTCCTCCAAACAGTCTAGCCATTCCGAAATCTGAAATTTTGGGGTTCATATCCTTATCTAATAATATGTTGCTGGCTTTGAGATCTCTATGGATAATCCTTAGTCTAGAGTCTTGATGAAGATAAAGTAGTCCTCTAGCAATGCCACCGATAATGAGGTTACGTCTCTGCCAGTCCAGGAATTTGTTTCTTGTTTGATCTAATCAATTTATCATTATGTTATGTTATTCTGATGTATAAATGAAACATCATAGAACAAGCAATCTAACTGCAAGAAACTCTAACAAGTTCTTGGGGTACAAACCGAAAATAAAATAGTCTAAGCTTTTGTTGGGCATGAATTCATAGATCAACATTACTTCATCTCCTTGAATGCAACAGCCAAGAAGTTTAACAAGATTTCTGTGCTGAAGCTTAGCTATCAAGATAACTTCATTCTTGAACTCTGTCAATCCTTGCCGAGAACTTTTTGAAAGTCTTTTCACTGCTATTTCTTGCCCATCAATCAAAGTACCCTGGGAATCGTTATTTACTGAAGTTAGAATATCTCATAGTAGATGATCACTCAGCTTTGAAGCACGTTGTTATATACCTTATATACCGGTCCAAAACCACCTTGTCCCAACTTGTTGTTGCTTGAAAAGTTATCCGTTGCTTTCACTATGGTGGCCAAATGAAACGATGGTAACTCCATGTCTTCCTCTACTTCTGAATAGCAGAAGATTGATCAGTTGTCAGCAATGATAAACGAACAGCTTCTCCTTATCAAAACTAATTTGACTAACAACATGATCTAACAAATGCTTCATTTTGTTAACAATGACTAACATAAAATTTTACAATATTAGTAATCTACCATGCATACTATATATATCAACAAGGTCCATGTTCTGGAATAAGAAGAATTAATTGTCCAGAGTACACTACCTTGCTTTCTCTGTTTCGTTCTCCATATATAGAAGGTTAGTCCTACCATAAGCACTCCAGCAAGGACTGTGGAACCGAGTATGATTCCCACAAGCTTCTTCTTACCAGAATTTGTGTTTGACGTAGTTTGATCTGAAAACCCACAATAAACACAGAAAGGAGTTCTATTTTATTTGTAAATAGAATGAGGGAATGAGGACACGAAGTTTGGAAAACATTTAAGGAACATACAACTTCCTCATTCCAAAAAAAACACAGAGAAAGAGTGAAAAAAATACCCTGCTTGAGAATCATGGAAAGAATATTGACAAATACCTGTTTTCAAAGGTGGTGGCATCCTTATGTAGAGGTCTTGGCCCCCAGTACTAAACTCTCTCATATCAACCAAGTCACCAAACCAGAGTATGCAGCCACTGCCTTCTCCTGTGATATTTGAATTTGCATATGCCGTGCAACTGCAGTTTTTCAGACACATGTCCTTGCATTCTACTAGACTCATGCTTGTATCATACCAGGAAAGGGATGTATCCGGCAACTTAAGCCCTGTAAAATTCTGAAAGATGTCATGTGTGCAATTCAATGCACTCCTTCTAGCACACCCTTTACTCCAATCTGTAAGAGATTTGGGTACAAATCCTTCCAAGCAAGTACAATTGTGGGATTGATCGACCATTTTGCAAATCGTATGTGCACCACATACTGAATAATTGTCACACAGATCTCTTGGTGCTCCATATATACGTGTCCAAACATTAGTTTGATCTGCACGTATAAAGCGTTCCACGAATCCTGACTGACTCACAATCAACCTCGTCAACCATACAACCGATTTCGGGATTTCATAACTATAATCTACATGGGTCTTGTTCAAAATAAACTCATACTTGAAGGACTGATTTGTAGGCAGATCAGGAGTCCCGGTGAAACTTTTTCCATTCCATGAACCCAGCCTATAGTGCTTCAAAGTTCCATTCTTGACGACTAGCTGTGGAAACCCCTGACGATCTATCCCAAATGAAAATTGGCCTGGACCAGGGTCGTCTGCGCTCTTCCATGATATCAGGTTTCTATCCACACCAGTTTGTGAATTCCCTCCGATCATCATTCCTGGTAGAAACGTATCACAAGGATATTCAAAACTCTGCCATAAAATGAAGTTATTATCCTTCCCATCTTTCACAACTAGATTTCCTGAATCCAATAGCTGCATAACTGGACTCCCAACATTTGTTGTTTTGTTGGATGACCAAATTCTTTCATTGTTTCCGTTGAGAAGAAGCAAAACTCCTTGCTGGGTGAAATTTAGAAATCCAGAACGATCCTTTAGCGGAATTTCTCTATTGGCAACCCAAATAACTTCTTTATGAGCTGACAATCCATTCATGTACCATACTCCCAAAAATCGATTCATTGAATTTCCTGGGCTAAAAAAACCCAGTTCAAAAGTTCCACCTGCTGAAACTAGAGCACTCTCGCCATCTTTAATGGATTCATTGGAAATGATATTGTCTTGTGCAGCAAAGGCTAGTGATAAAAAGAGTAAGAAGATGCAAACCAAAAGCATTGTAATGCTAGTAAATGAATTAATAAGGCCTGTACGCATAGCGATCTCCATTATAATCAAGCTTGTAGAGTAGTGGAAATAGCCTTATATGGCATGAACAGCAGTACAAGTGGGGGTAGGGAGTAAAAGCTTAACAACTCACTGAAGTTGACCCATAGATCTATCGCACCTACATGAATTTATCTTTTTTTATGAATGAATTGATTCATTGATCAATGGAGAAAGAGTAGAAGTCTGTCATATTATTATTACCATTTCACTACTTCAAATAGCAACTCTAACTATTTGTTCTGCTCCAAATTTTAAGACAAACATTTACTGAAATTTATTAAATATACTAGGATTGATACAGAGGATATGTTTTTAAGATCTCTCGAGAAAAGATTTATAAGATTTAGCGTCAGTTAATGTATAAACTAACTCTAACATAACTTTACCAGTTGGGAAAAAAAATAAAAAAACCTCTTCAAATAGCTGTTGCTCTAATGTCGACCTGCACTGCCGCATGGTCATAAAAAGATTGAGTCAAATCAGGATAACTTGTTAAATTCATGATTTAGACCATGAAAATAAAATAATCTAATAAAAAAATAAAAAAATTTATAAAATCTATTTAAAAAATTCAATGTGAAATGATGAAATCAGAAAAAAAAAATAAGTAGAAACAAAAAAAAATCAACCAACATTAACTTTCTAAACCTTTAACCCGGGTTATTAAACTGGAAGCACCCCACCTAGTAAAAAGTGCAAAAAGAAAGTTTGCATTTTCTAGTATGTGAAAACTAGTTAGATGAGTCTTAATAATAGAACACTCTTTTTTATATATATAACTCATTATAAATCATGCTTTTTTTAGGAAGTCAATTGTTACGACTCGATTCTCGGATCCATGACGGACACATAGACAAGGTCCTCCATCAGACTCCTTACCTATGCAAACCTAAACATACATACAAAATTCTCTTCCTATTAACTCAATTAGAGTTAAACGCAACAATGATAACAATATAAATCAACATCTTTATACAAAAGTTAATACAAATTATGTAATTGTGGAGCTCTAATTAGACATAATGGAATAATGTTAATTGAAACAAAAGAGCAGGTTCTGAAAGTCCACAAAAACGACCTATCAATGAAGCTATAAGCCTAAAAAGAATAAATAACGAGAGGATGAGTTTGACAACTCATTGAGTAAATAACGTTCAATATACATATATAAGGTAATACACCAATGAGGAGTATATATACAAGTTTGGCTTATGCTTTTATCTGAGAGTTTTACAAACAGATCATAACAAGAAATATCATAAGTTAGAAAATTAAAATACAAGGAGCATGATGCTCCATAATATAGGACAATCAATCGCCACAGTTTGGTGAGTTTGCCGACCAACTAAGGTTCAAAACTATGATGTGCACAAAGACTAACACTACCCTGCTAATATGAGTATTCTGACTGGCATATTATAGGGTCATAATTAAACAAAACATAATCATTTCTTAAAAACTCAACTCATACAATCAATCAAATGAGAAGTTGTCAATTTAGAAGTATATTACTGCTCATATCAAGAAATTAGTCTGAATAAATGATCATGTTTTATCATAGACAAGAGATAATAAGCAATATATAAATTATCAAGAAGCATGATCAATTTTATATTAATAATTAAAATATTTATATTACTCCTTTAGCATAGGAAATATTATTCACTCACCTGACTCAAAAATAGTTAAGACTCAAAAGCAGATATCGATGGAAGTCTTACTGATGCCCAACAGGTAGAGTATTAGGAGTATCTGAATATTAAAGAAGATGTACTAAAAAATGGCTCAAAACACAAAACATAAGAAATTACATCTCTAAGATTTGAGACTAAACATAAACATAAAAGTGAAACAAATATACCTGATCAATCCCAAACATTTTCTAAACTTTTGAACCAAAAGAACTAAGCAACCCTCACCGTTTGATCAACTGGTCAACCAAAATCTACCAACAGGTCGACCGAAACTAGTCAGGCAAACTAGTCGACCAAAATTCACCAACTAATCGACTGAAGTCAATAAGCCAATTGGTCGACCGATTGATCAGGATTTTAGATTCCTAATCCACTAGTCTCCCAACAATGGCAGATTTCAAATTCTAACTCAAAACCCAACATAATCAACCCATAATAGTTTAACACATAAAAATTAACCTATAACACTTCAATTAATCCATCAATCTAACCCTAAAACATAAAATTCAAAACCCTAAACCTTAATAAAACCAAAATCAAAGCTAATTACCATAATTACACATTAAAGCATAAATCTTACCTTAAACATTTAGTTTCTCCAATCCTTTTCCCTTTTAAGTTTACTTTTTGTTCAGTAAAAATGCAAAAGATGTCGAGGTTATTTTTATGGATGAGAGGCCAGGCCATGGAAATTGAAGCTCAAACTTTCCAATTATATGATGAAAAAAAATTTCATGTAGTTTAAAATACATGTAAGTATTTAACAATTCATAGCTCATAAGAAAAGATTTACTTATGTTTTGAATCTAACCATTAATGGCCATTAATTAATGCTAACGAGGTTTTAAAATGAGACGCAATACTGGTAAACTAAAATTCCTTTCTTTGGATCCTTAAAGAAAGGTCTAATGTTATAATAGGTAATTCATCAACGAATATATCTTTTATACTGGAGTATGGTAAGGGTCGAAAAACATATAAAAGCATGTCCAATAAAGATGCTAAAAGGAAAGCTACACACACATACATACATATTATTTTGGCTTTTTAATGCTTATTTTATATGCTCCAATGAGAGTGCTAAATTTTTTTTTACTTTAGCATTTCTCTTAAAAAATATTATTCCTACATATCTTGCAAAAGAGCTAAATCACTATTCATTGCAATATTATTTTTTTTGCACTAGTTTTTTTTCCTTTGATTTTTTTTAAATATATGTTTTTTTAGTTTTTTTTTATGAGATTATACTGGTCTCATGAACCGTATCATGAGTTTTGTGAATTTACCTGGGTTTACTCGGGTCATTTTTTTCTTTTCTTTTCTTTTCTTTTCAATTTCATCATTTAATATTGAGTTGGTTGAAAATTGTTCGGGTTATTTTTAGACCCGTCAAGTCAACTGAATTATATCAAGTTGTTAAAATCATTGTGTATCAAATATATTAAAATAAAATTGTCTCTTCTAAATGGGTTTTTTACCATTGGAGTGCACATAAGCAAAAAAAAACTATATTTATACTATTTAAAAAGCCACATTACCAATTTAGCTCTTCTAGATAGAATCTTTCATTGGAGATGCTCTGATAGTGGGATTTGTGTCAAGGGTTCAACTTCCAATAAGTTTGAAGTCGATTATTATGGCTTATTACAAAAGGTTATTGAATTGTGATATCATAGTGAGCAATGTACAATAGCTTTATTTAAAAATGTTAGTGGTAGGATACCGATAGAGAAATTAAAGTAGATCATCAACATTGTATGGTCAAAGTAAATAAAAGAGATCAACTTTGCAACATCAATGATGTTTTTATATTTTCCAAACAATGTTAACAAGTATATTATACATATACTCCTTCATTTGGAAATGATCATAATAGAGTTGATTGGTTTTTCATTGTGAAAACACTTAGCAGTCACGTTAAAGTTGAAGTTATTGAAGATGATAACAATGAAGTATCTAAGTGAGATGATGTATTTCAAATAGATGTGATAGTTGTTTCATATCGAGTTGCTCCTTCTACCGAGTTAAAAAAATACAAATTTTCATAGCGTTGAGAATACTTATATTGATGTTGATGTTGATGTTGACGTTGACGAGTGAAATTATATATTGAGTACTAGTAGACATTATGAAGTAGAGGAAGATGATGAGATCAAAAAACTTTAAATTCAACAAAGAAGATGATGAAAATAAAAAGTAGGATTCTAATTAAATGATATTACATTGATTTAGATGTAATACAATCATCATGTAACACAATTTGTTGCAACTCTATAATGCATTGTATTTTTTATATTTGTTGTGGTTTTGGGTTTAATGTTGGCAATAGTTGGCTTTAAAATGTTTGGTGTTGTTGCTATTGTGTATTTAGGTTGGCTAAGATAATATAACAAGAAATTTCTTTTTTAAAAAATAGCGATGGAATCGATGATGGAATTGTGCACGTTGAAGAAATCACCAATAGACATGCAATTTCATCAAAAATTCCAAAAGGTTTATGCAATGGACGTGCAGTTTTATTGGAAAAATTCTAGTAGGTTTAAGAAATGGTGATGGAATCGCCAATTTTGTCATTAATGTCTTATAGGTTTTAGAAATGGCTACAAAATTGCCATTGTAATTGAAAAATATTAAAAATTAATAATTAAATTTCTATTAGTGATTATGTCGACGTATGTTAACATGTTAATATGCTGACAGAATCGACGATGAAAATTCCATCGGTGATTTTAGGTTATAATCTGATCCCTTTTTCTTCCATTTTCATCTTTGTTGATCTTAAAAGTTGTCACCCCTCTCTTTCAACCCCCCCCCCCCCCCCCCCCCCCCCCCCCCCCCCCCTCCTCTCTCTCTCGCCATCCTTAGTGCACTCATTACCAACAAAGTCATCATCGCCCACCCCCGTTCTCTCTCTCTCGTCATCACCCATCCTCAATCTCTTCAAGGTAAGTCTCTCGGTCTTTAAAGTGTTTGTAGTTGCCAAGAGAATATTGTTATTGTGTGTGTATGCTTTTAATTTTGAAACAGCAGTATGACGAATGACCTCCATTTTGGGACTCTCACATGGGCAACGTACATGCATCAGCTATAAAATGTGTGATGTTTGAAGTTCAACTACTCGAACGACTCCCAGCTACAATTTTAATTACACAGTGTTAGAGTGTAATAGTATTATTTTTTAAAGTATTTTTATTTTGAAATATATTAAAATAATTTATTTTTATTGTAAAAAAATAATTTTTAAAATTAGCACATCAAAATAATCTAAAAATACTATAAAAATATTAATTTTAAATTAAAAATTTCAAATTCTTTTAAAAATATTTTTAAAATACAAAAACAATCATTTCCTTCCAAACAAACAAAAACTAGTGTTTGCCCCTACAACACAACTCGGAAATCAGACATTGAAAAACAAGTTTGAGTGGATGAACTTTCGACAACCTTATTTTGAATCGCTAAAATATATATTTGAAAACGGGTAAACCTAGGAGATCTTAATTGAAATTTGAACAAGAAATTCAAAATGATTCGATAAAATTCACTTCACCGTATTTTGTTTCTTAAAATAGTACAGGACACACCAACTTTTCCGGCTAGAACAGGATTTAGAAGCAACATGGCACCATAATATTACACCTAGCTTGATTGGATTGATCCCATGCAGCTCAAAACAGTGGTCTGGTATTGGAAGTTCTTGTTCATCATAATAATGATACGTGGGGTCATATCATCAATGTTTCAGCTTCCCATGACCTTCGAGCTTTGGATATATCGGATCCTAATAAATTCTTAGTACAATGGACGGCAAAGTCAACTATTACGTACTAACCTTTTGGATCCAGAGGGAACATTTTCTTGCAATTATTAAATGCTAGCAAAGGCTGGTGGAAGCTTACCCTTAACCCCCCTCGGACAAATTTAGATCCCGTCTGGAAAAAGGTTATGGTTGCATTTTTAAAAAATTTAAAATTTATTTTTATTAAAATTTAATATAATTTGTATGATTTTAGATTATTTCGATGTGCTGATGTCAAAAATAATTTTTAAAAAATAAAAAAACATCGTTGACATGTATTTTGACATGAAAAATTATTTGAAAAACAGTCACAACCACACTGCCAAACACACTCTTAGTAAATGGTGTTTTTTATATATAAAAGTTTTTCATAAAAGACTTAACAGGTCCTGGGTAACAGAATTCTAATAAAGCAAAATATTTTAAAAAATGCATATATAAGATATTTTGTATACTCAATGCATATTCATTTAAGATTCTTAATTACACTCCACTTAATAAAGTAATAAAAATTATATCACGTGATTTGATATTTTTATTTAAAAATTAAGGATTGCATTTAAAAAAAATTAGTAATAAGAACATAAATGAAACATAATTTACTCTATATATTCAAATAAACTTTTTAAAAATTTAAAGGACTTTGATATGAATTAACTCGATATTAGAGCAAACTTTTTTTATTTTATATTTATTAAAATACAATCTTGAACTAAAAATAACTTTAAACTAATTTTCTTAATATGATCTTTTATTTCTATCGTTTTGCATATACAGATAGATATTTTTCCAATTACAATAGTTTTTTTTTTTAAAAAAAGTGGTCCATTAATGACCAAAAAAGTATACAAATACAACTAAAGCCCTAAAACATGCAAAATAAAACAAAACAAGGACTAAATTAAACTAAAAACAAACATTAATCGTATTTTTTCATGTCTATAATAAATACCGATTCTATCAACATCTTGAACCTTTAATTTTGATAATATTTCTCCAAGTTGTATTCCATGCCATAGATTTCTTCTCTCTCGTTTTGCCATCCTTGATTTCTTGGCCTCTTTCCTAGTATAAATTATTCTTTTTCCAAAATCCATAAGAGGCTTTCATTTGAAGCCCATCCATACATGAGTTTGAACTTTGGACGAAACCATATGATTGTTGAGGCCAGTTTGGACGAAACCATAAAATTCATATTATGGTTCATAAAATTCATATTACATAGCAGGTTCCACTCATATTTCATCTTTGTACTCTTTAATTTATTAATTTTTATTGCAACTACTCTTTTTTATATTTTAATATTGATTAAATCCCTCTTCTCTTTATTTATTTTATTTTGTAAAGGTTCCTCCATTGTAACATCATAAGTTAAAACGTCAATATGACATATTTTTGTCATAATATCAAGCTACATATGCTTTACAACTATTATTTAGTGTTATTTAATACTTTATTTCTATTATATTAATATTTGAGATATTGTGATTGCATTAATGTTGATTGTTGGAATTGAGATCCAGGATGAGTGGAACGTGATTGGATAGTGGTTGATAGAAATGTACCATGTTGTTGTTGATAACTTAGGAGCTCTCAATATAGGGGAGATTCTGCTGAAATTTTGATAGAAATTTTGATGGACCCTTGCATGAATTTGATTTAAAAAAAATTACCATGTTTTTCCCTAAATTATGATTGGTGTGTTATTCCGGTAATTGGAATGTTACAAATAATGAAGCATCTATAATATCAAATCAAAACTAAAAGGAAAACATCACAAAACAAATAAGGTATACCAACTAAAACTGAAGAAGGAGGAACACTCAACAAAGTCCACTTGCTAACAGAAAATAAGAACTTGAAATAATATTAAAAATGAGGTGTGAGTTTCACCAACTCAGTGAAAGAATAACATTTAATATACATGTTAAAAAGTAATAGTTTGCAAGTTGATTTATCTTGATTTATAAATACATACTAAGCATATTCTCGTACAGTAGTGGAATAATCGAAGGTAACTACTATAGGAGGATTAATCATCATAGGATGATGTCTCTCTCACCATCTAGATATATAGAATATTATTTGCACATAGACTAATTACTCTCTATTAGCATGAAGTTACTAATAAATCCTATATCAAGGCATAATAAATATTCACATAATTATTAAAGCAAACGAATGTCATATTAAATATAATTAAGTTCAATAACATATGAGTGTAAATTCAAAAAGAGATGGGTACTTAAAAAATAAAGCTACATTATATAAATATTCAAGAAATTAACTAGTTGTATTCATCATATAATCAACATATATATTTATTTATATTACATGCATATTAAAGATTATCTCGCTCACTAGAAAATAAAAGCAGAAGACAAACGGATACGAAACCAGAGGTTACTAAAGATTGTTAGGATGAACGTCAGCAGAATCTATAATGGATACGAAAAACACTAAAAAATGACTCGAAGAAAAGTAATATAAAAGATTAAAAACTCTAAACTAGACCAAAACATAAATAGTCCAAACTGATCGAACCCAACATACTCGATAAAATTCTATTGTTAGGTCAACTGGTCGGTTGGAATGACCAACTAGTTGACCTCTATCACAAGCCAACCAATCAACCAGTTTAGACCAATTGATCAACTAGTTAATCAAGATTCCTAGAATCATGATCTGTTAGTCTTCAATTCTATAGATCCCCAAAATAAACCTTTTATTCTTTAATAGACCTATAATACAAACATCAAATCAGTTTGTTTCAGCCCAACTAACACCTTAATAAATCAATTTGAACTTCTAAATCAATCATCAAGTAAGTTAGATGCCATGATTTGTTGGTGGGTGCTCAAGAAGCCTACAAAATAGGATGAAGTCCCACAAGCTCTTGCAACACTCACTCTTGACAATACTATTGCAGAAACTAAGTGGATTTCAGATACAAGAGCATCTAATCACATGAAAAGTAAGTTAAATGTGTTATTTAATATTCATGAATATTATGATATATACTCTGTTATTATAGGAAATTTATCCTCCTTACTAATTATTAGTATTGAAAATTGTCATGTTAAACATAAAAATACAATTTAACCTTTTCAAGATGTAGTTCTTATTCTTGACTTAACAAAAAAAATTGCTCTTAATAAGTCATCTAACCACTTAGTTTCTAGTTAACTATGAATTTTATGATATTGATTTTTGTGTTAAGGACCAAGTTATTGGAAAACCAATGATCATAGGATGGAGCAAGGGTGATCTTTATGCACTAGAACTATATTTTCACATTGTTTTAAATTTGGCTCTATAGAAATGTGTGCTTAGGACATCCTTATTCTTCAACTCGACAGTTACTTAAAATAAAAGATTGATTGATGTCATCGAAGTTATGAAATCTAAACACCTCTATGATAATTGTCAATTAGAAAAGCTTAGTTGATTACATTTTTCTAGTTCTAAACATTCAAATACTACTATACTTGAAAAAAATCTTTGTGATTTGTGGGGATCTACTCCTATTTTATCATTTGAAAAAATTAGTTATAATGCTTCTTTGGTAGATGATTTATCTAAATAAACATGGATTATTTCTTTACAACATAAATCTAATTTTGTGACTGCATATTTTGCCTTTGAGCAATATGTTTACAAACAGTTCAACAAGAAAATCATAGTTTTTCATTTAGATGGGGAAGAAGAGTTCATCAATTCAAAACTCTCTTCGCATTTTCTCTCTGCATGCATCATTCATCAAGTATCATATCCATATACTCCTGAAAAAACAGGTATGGTTGAAAGACGTCATAGAACGATACGAGAATTAGGTATGACTATGATTTTCATTCAGAAAGGGAGGAGAGTTCATCAATTCAAAACTCTCATCCTATTTTCTCTCCACATGCATCATTCATCAGGTATCCTGTCCATATACTCCTAAACTAACATGTATGGTTGAAAGATATCATAGAGTGATATGAGAATCAAGTATGACTATGTTATTTCATAGTGGTGCCCCTTTGTTTCTATAGATGGAAGCATTAACTACTGTAATTTATCTTATAAATCAATACCCTTTTTCCTCCCTTCATTTTGAAACATCTTATTATAAACTATATCAAACTCATCTTGTTTATTCTACACTTCGTGTCTTTGGTTCCAAATGTTTCCCTTACACGTGGGACACATGACTTAAAAAATTTGATCTTAAAATTATACTTTATACTTTTGTAGGATATAGTGACACATATAAAGGATACAAATTCTTTCATCCTAAAAGCAAAAAAAATTTTATCTCACGCCATGTCATTTTTTATGAACAAGTCTTCCTATATAAGTCTTTCAACCCCGT
Organism: Populus nigra; assembly: GCF_951802175.1. Lineage (NCBI taxonomy): Eukaryota > Viridiplantae > Streptophyta > Magnoliopsida > Malpighiales > Salicaceae > Populus > Populus nigra. The sequence goes on from NC_084852.1 coordinate 6,386,809, forward strand.
GACCATTCCTTCATCACAATAGGTTATAAGTATATTTAACTTATAACTTCCTCGCAATAACCCTAATTTTTTTTGCAGAAATTCTTATGCCAATAGCACCTTCACCATGTCTAAATTCATTACCAACAAAATCATTCATCACTCAATGTCACAATCCTCCTTAGTAACGCATAATTGCTTTGTAAACCCTCGGTTATAATTTTTCTGGGTATTTAAAAGATGAGAAATTTTACTAATAGTAAAATGGGTTAAATTAAATTAAAGAAACCTAATCAAGATAAAATTAGTGAAATTAATGAAATGAAAAGTGAATATAGTACTAAATCATTGAAAAGAAAAATATTTGTGAGGACAAAATGAATACGTAAGATTAAGAGAGGTCAATATTCAAATAACAAAAGGTTTGGAGTTTATGTATAAATGATTAAAAGGAATGGGGATAAATGTGCAATTAACAAGATGTTAGAACTATAAATATCATTCTATTTTCTCTCTTAGAGTGACTGGCAAGAGTAAGAGAGAGTTTAGAGAGAGGCTGGAGAGAAGATATATTGATGGTAAATCAACCGACAGCTATAACTCCACCTTCCACCGTTGGATCAACACGATATGCGGGTATGTTGTTCTCATCCATGTCGTGTACATTGTCACAGTAGGGATTTTCTATATCAGTCCCCATTTGAGAGATATCGAGGGAGGAAAATATTTGGGAAAATACACTTCTGGACAGTCTTCTTTGCTGTCTGTTTCTCCTTCGGCCACCGTTGGATTAGGCTATAACTTGGATATGTTGTTCTTCCTGATTTTGTCTAGATTCTAAACGGTGGAGATCTGAAACAAACATTTGGTATAGAAGTTGTATATCTCGCACAGTAGTTCTGCAAGTTTGAGGTCACTTCGGTTAAACCCATATTTCTGGAAATTTCACCATTTGATGAAGTTAATATTTGGATATGTTATACTCATAATAATGCATTATAACTTGACAGTATAGATTGTTTGGAATATTATTCGTTTGTTATTTATGGTTTATAGGAACTGTGTCAAGGATTGTGTTTAGAAGAATATTATTTGGAAAGTTTGTAAAATCGACAAAAATGTTTTATTTTGACGTTAAGAGGGAAGATTGAAATAAATAAGATAAATTGGCTCTTATAAAGATATTCTTTTTTTTTACAGTCTTAAATGATATGTGATATGACCAGGGGTTGAGATGATTGAGAAAGAGTTAAATTGTGGATGTTGTGTGTAAATGGAAAGGTTGATGAATCTAGACAGATCCGTCTCCTAACTTTTGGAGAGAATTCGAGTAGAAGGATGAGAGAATTAAGATCAAGTTTCTCATAGTAATTGTAGTTTTGGATGTTAGCTAACTAAGAAATTAGTCTTGCTCAATATAGAGCTGTAGAACCCCAGCTATGGGTCATCAACCGATATTGGGTCTTAACAGACCGGGACAAATAAATGATTAGCTTCGGCTAATGGCATCCGAATGGATGACCGGGACAAACGATTAATTAGCCGAAATGGATGACCTGAATAAATGAACGATTAGCTTCGGCTAATGGCATCCAAAGAGATGACCGGGACAAACAATTGATTAGTTTTGGCTGATAGAATTCAAAGGGGATGGCCGGGGTGAGTGAATAGTTAACCTCGACAAATGATGTCTTAAAAGAATGGCCGGATTTAAGATTATAGTTGATTGCAAGAATTGGTGTATATATATATATATTGCAAGTTGTGTATAACAAGAACATGAAGGAACTACAAATATCACGCTTCAAACATGAGATAATGTTAATGCTTCGTTAAACTGCCAGACCATTTTCTTATTATTATTATTATTATTATTATTATTATTATTATTAAGTAATTGCATTCTTGTAAATGTTTTGTACTGCAGTAGGGACGTTATACCAACAAGGTACCTAGGAAACCCGATATATGGGAACCTACTTTTGCAAGGAATCATGTAGTTGCATTCTAAATCTTGATGTATTTTATATGAATCAATATACTAAATGTATAAGTATTATTAGATCCTTTTAGATTAAATTCGTGATGACTATTTATAGGATAGAATACAAACTCATGACTATACATGTATATTTTAAATGCGAACTTCTAATCATGCAAACATAATATTATAAGTTTATGTAAGATTTACTTTTAAATGAAATATTGATTGTTGTTGATGTATGGATTATATATTGATGATGTGAAGGGAACATGTTGGCCGATTACCGACACGATGTGTGTCAAGTACAAAAAAAAATTTACTGTTGTTTTAGGCTTGTAAAAGCCGGGATGTTACATGCTTCTTCTCACTATTCCTACTACTTCTAGTATATTTACCTCGTGTACACCTTTAGAGGTTATTCCATCACAACTGCTGGTATATCAAGAGGAAGACCAATCCTCACTTGTGTTGCAAGATGACATCCATTCTTCACTACCTAAATCATCCTCTCATTCATCCATTTGTGAGTCAGAATCACCCGTACTACAACCAACTAAGGTTGACCTTATCCATCTAACATTATAAGTAAAAGAGGGCGCACAACCTTCTCAAAATCAGCTCGTTCTATCACTGCTTCCTCCTTTAATGACTACAAGGTCTCAACATGGAATTTTTAAACCAAGTCCCAAGTATGCCTTGACCTCCATATATTTTCATGATGTTCCATGAGAACCATAAACGATTTAGGATGCTTTAGCTCATCTAGGTTGAACAATAGCAATGAATGAAGAATTAGCTACTCTCCATCAAAACCATTTCCTGTACCCCTGACATGCATGTCATTGGCTTCAAATGGGTATTTCAAACAAATCTCAAGCCAAATGGTATATTGGATCGTCTAAAAGCATGTGTTCTTACCAAAGGCTATCACCAAATTGATGGAACAATTTTCATTGAAACATTTTATCCAGTAGTGAAACCATGAACCATCTACATGATAATTACTATAGCACTTGTTCACAAATGGTCCATTCCTCAACTTGACATAAAAAATGCATTCTTGCATGGATGCATCTCAAGAGATATATTTATGGAACAACGACCAGGAATGGTTTTACCCTAACACCCAAAGCATGTTTGCTAGCTTCAATGTGCACTTTATAGTCTTAAACAATCACCACGTGCTTGGCCTTATTTGTTTCTCATTTGAATCATGGCTAACTAATTCTTCTTATTTATGTTAATGATATACTTCTCATATGATCAAGTTTAGCACTTGTTGTAGATTTTGTTCAACTTCTTAAATGCGAGTTTTCAATGAAGGACTTGGGGTATGTTCATTAATTTCTTAGGATTGAGATTTCCAGCACCACTGATGGTCTTTATCTATCTCAGTCCTATTATGCTCTCACCATTCTTGAATGTTCAAACATGGTCAATTATAAACCCAGAGGAACCCCGCTTAAAACACAAACTAAATTCTCTTCAAATGACACTCATTTGGATGATCCAAGCCACTTTCAAAGACTTGTTGGCTCTCTACTGTATCTTACTCTTACACGCCTAGATCTAACATACAATGTTAATTGTTTATCTCAATTTATGCATGCTCCAACTGTTACACATCTAAAAATGATTCGACGTTTCTTACGGTTTTTGAAAGAAATTATTGAAGTTGGTTTGCAATTCACTTCTAGCATTGCACTTGATTTTTTGCTTTCTCAATGCAGATTGTGCAGGGTGTCTTACCACTAGACGATCAACCATTGGTTACTACATCTTTTTTGGCAACAATCTCATATCCTGGTATGCAAAGAAACAACACACAATCTCTTGCTCAAGCACAGAAGCCGAGTATCGTACAATGGCTAACACTATTGTTAAACTCACTTGGCTAGACACACATACACACACACATCTATAGCCATGTAAGATCCAAACTTTTGGCCCAAACTAAAGCCCAAGTCAGCCCAAACCCAACCTAAGTTAACCTAGGTATATAAGGAAAAGTTGCAAGAGAATTACTTTTCTCTCTTCTAAGTCTTGTGGTAGCCGTGACCCTCCCCTAATCAAACCAAGGGTTTCAGTTTTTTATCTTGAGTTTTGGGTTAAATAAAAGTGGAAGTAACAAGTAAGTGGTTTTCTCTCATATTACTTTCGATTATGGTTTGTTTATAGAAATATTAAAGAAGAGATTAGGGTTTATAAGGATTTGAATTTTGTTTTGTTAAGATTAATTCATAATTATTAAGGGTTTGATGTTAAGTGATTGATTTTGAGTATGTTATTAAAAATAAGGATTTATGAGTTGATTTACTTCAATTGATTTTTTTATGGGTTAAGAAATTCATTTCAACCTTGCTGGAAAATTTGAACAGAATGGTCTTGAGGTTGAAGATGGCAAAATTTTATTTTGGTCATTGATTAATGAAAATTACAGTTTAGTCCCTAAACTTTAAAAAATTATAATTTGACCCCTGATATGTCTTTTGAGATTATGGACAGTGTTATTATAAGGTTAAGGATGATGAATCTCAATTTGATAATTGATTTGGAATATTTTCAGTCTGATCCCTTAATTTTATGAATTTACATTTTAGTCCCTAAACTTTAAAAAATTACAGTTTGGTCCCTGTATTGTTCTAGATAGAATTGAGGATGGTTTATGGGTGAAATTTCAGTATGGTTATGTATTTACAGTTTGGTCCAGTTTTGGTAAAATTATATTTTGGTCCCTGTTTTGGATAATTGTCGTTTTAGTCCCTAAACCTAGGAGACTAAACCTGATTTTCTTTATGCATTGGAATCTTTTATTTGTGTTGTTTTGAGTTGCTTTTGAGTATATTTTGTATATTTGTTATAGGTTCTCTTAACGATACTCAATAGATTTTTCAGGTCTTTCATCTGATATTCCTTTTAATCTATATTTTTCCGGGTGAGTGGAATAATCTTTAATATGCATATAATATAAATAAATATGTATGTTGATTATACAATGAGTACAACTAGTTAATTTCTTGAATATTTATATATGTTGCTTTATTTTGCGAGTACTCATTTTTTCTTGAATTTGCACTCGCAATCTGTCAAACTAAATTCTATTTGATATGATATATGTTTCTTTGATGATTCTATTAATATCTATTATACCTTGATAGAGGACTTGTCAGGAACATCATGCTAACGGAGAGTAGTTAGCCTATGTGCACATAATATTTTGTATAGCTAACTGGCGAGAGAGGTATCAGCTTGTGGCGATTGATCATTCCAAAGTGGTCACCTTTGGGTGTCATCTGGTCACCTTTGGGTGTCATCTAGTCACTTTTGAGTGTCATCTGGTCACCCTTGGATGTCATCTGATCTCTGACGTGTATTTCACTACTTTATGATAATATGTTTAGTATGTATATGTATAAGTATATGTATATCAAGATAAATCGACTTGCAAATTATTAATATCTAAAATGTATATTAAATGTTATTCTCTCACTGAGTTGGTTGAATTCACCCCTCATTCTTAATATTATTTCAGGTTCTTAGTTTCTAATAGCATATGGATTTTGTTGAATGTTCTTGCTTCTTCAGTTTTGGTCGGTATACCTTGCTTATTTTGCAAGGCTTTTCTTCTAGTTTTGATTCGATGTCTTAGACGCTCTATTATTACCCTGTTTTAATTAGGTTTGGATTTTTGATAATGTAATGATTATTATAGATTATTGTTTTTGTTTTAATTACTGATGAAAAGTTTTGAACTATCGTTTGGTTTCATTAGTTTTAAATAATATAATATTTCTAAAGATTATGAAATGCTGTGTATTTTTAAATAATTTGTTCTTTTAATATGTCCGTTCTGAGGCTTAGCATAGGTGGGGTGTCATTACGACACCGTTTCTACGTTGCCGATCATGAATCCAGGATTCGGGTTGTGACAAACCAAGTCTTTCTTCCCACATAATTTCTGAATTTTCATCTGATCACTCTAGAAAAAGTCAAATTGCATCAGATTTTTTTTTTCCAGTGTTAGACTTCAATACTCTTGCATTGCTTATATTAACCTCGTATTCTTTTAGTTTGCTGCCCTGAATGCCTACTGAAAGTTGGAAAGGAGACGTGCAGCCATCAGGAATTCGAAGTCCTTTAGATTATTAAGTTGATAAAAACAGTAAAAAATTATTAAAGACGAAATGCATGTATTAAGATGATTAATACCCCAGATTTTGACTAATTAGAAATCTAGAATGTTTTTGTGGTCAATTTGGTTCATTTAATCAACATGGAATTTAGTGTTAGGTAGTTGCTTCGTGGGAGTGCTTGGACATTAAGGGAGAAATCATTTTAAAGTCGAGAAAATATGTCATTAGTTTTCAAATGCTTAAAATGAGATACATGCTCAGAACTTTTCCAAAGTCAACTTGAGCCAACAATCAGCAAATGAATATAATAAAAATTTCAAAATAGTAAAAAAAACAAAGATAGAGAACTGCGGTTTTAACTTCTATCCTATACGTAGAAGAAACGGAGCCTCAGATCCAATTGTCATGCCCCAACCCCAGGTCCTTGACACCAGCATTAATAGAACAAGTTGTTTGATCATAACAATTAAAATGTTACAGGAAGATGATGAGAAAATCCTCAAAATTTACTGATGGAAAAGAGAAATTAGATACATTCAGTATTTTGGTAAAGATCATTACAGGAAAGGATGTGTTCTTATCCGACACCCTTCTTTTGTCAAGTGATTTTCTACCGCGGTTCAAACACTGTAAAGCTGATGTTATTCCTAGAAGCTGATCTTATACTACTTGATGAAGTTTCTTGTTCAGAGAAACTTCTCTCTGTGTAAAAACCAGGCTGTTTTGGCTGCGGCAATGAGATCTCACTGCTCAACATTACAACCACAGTTGACATGCTTGGCCTGTCTTCAGGTCGTTGTTGCACGCATAGCAGACCGACCTGAATGCATCTTATAACTTTAGACAAAGAGGAAGAGTCATCAGTCTTTTTATTCATGAGCTCCAGTGGCCTCCCTTCATTCCAAAGTCTCCATGCCTGCACATATAGAATTCCGAAGAGTAAGTTCTTATTGATGGAATTGAGCCAATTCGGCAACAAAGTACAGGTCACGAGATTGCAAGAAAAAGTGATCAAAACTACAAAAATTTAACCCCATTCATTCTAGAGTATTACGCCATTATGTATGCTGAGGTCTTAGCAGACGAGGAAATGCAACTTTACATCTTGCATGCATGTCATTCTTTATACTTACATGTCCAAGAAGGTTATGGTTGTGATCAGGGTGGAAAAATCCTCTGTTTTTCTTCGCACTCACTATCTCAAGTACTAAAACGCCAAAGCTAAAGACATCAGATTTGATTGAGAAGAGCCCATCGACCGCATACTCGGGAGACATATAGCCACTGAAAACAACATTGAAAAGTAAAATTAAACTTGATTTTCTTTCTTGGCTTTGGAAAATTTTGCCGAAATGAAAAGGAAGACAGAAGAATTAAGTAACGAAGTCCCAGTACACATACTATGTTCCAACAATCCTACTAGTATTCGCCTCTATTTGATCTCCCCCGAATGTTCTGGCCATGCCGAAGTCTGAAATTTTTGGGTTCATAGAATCATCTAGAAGCACATTGCTGGCCTTGAGATCCCTATGTATAATCCTCAATCTAGAGTCTTGGTGAAGATAAAGAAGCCCTCTGGCAATGCCGCCAATTATGTTGAGGCGTGTTTGCCAATCAAGTTTGTTTGTATTTGTTTGATCTGAAAAATTCCTCTGCAAAGTTAGTCAAATCATGACTTCATGAAAATGTAATCCTAGGATAAGAAACAAATATATCGATGTTCATAGCAGAACAAACCGAATATAAAGTTGTCCAAGCTTTTATTAGGCATGTACTCATAGATCAACATTCTTTCATTTCCTTCAATGCAACAACCAAGAAGCTTGACAAGGTTGCGGTGCTGAAGTTTGGCAATCAATATAACTTCATTTTTGAACTCTGTTAGTCCTTGTCCAGAATCCTTTGAAAGCCTTTTCACCGCTATTTCTTGTCCATCACTCAATGTTCCCTGAATGATCAGCAAAAGTCAATAAACCCTCTCATGATTTAACTTGTATTAGCAGAATATTGCAATTTTACCTTGTATACAGATCCAAAACCACCTTCTCCCAGTTTGTTATTGAATGAAAAGCAATCGGTGGCATATTCTATAGTGGTAAAATCGAACGCCGGTAACTCCATGCCATCCTTCCTGTCGCTTTCATCCTTGTAATTCTCAATGCGGATGCTTGGCGTGAAGGCTAAATAGTTCATGATTAGTTAGCCATTAACAGATAAATTATTTGAAACAAAAATATTTAAATCTCTAAATAGATCCAGTATCCACAGTCAAGCAACAACTGATTTTGTTTTCTGATTGGCATCTGATCTCATTCAATCCTTGTTTGCATACTAATTCTGTTTAACTCAACAGCAAAATTAACAGCATGTTTTTTTATGGAGCTATTATACCTTGTCTTCTAGGATTCTTTCTCCTCATGTACAGGATCAATCCTAGTACAAGCACGACCACAGAAGGAATTAATATGCCAACAATGATTCTCCTATGCTTCCTCCTGCTCGAACTTCTTTTCTTTTCATAACTACCTGAAAGAATGGGAAGACTAGTAAGTAGACAGCCTGACAAGTTCGAATATAAGCTGCGTCACTGAATGACTCTGAACTTGCAAAATTCATCTACTTCTACATCATTTATAATTAGTTTCAGATATTCACATCATAAGTACTTCGAAAGAAGAAAATGAAGCAAAAGAAGAAAAAACTAAAACATGAAGAAGGAAGCATACGTAGTTCTGAAGCAGCCATTCGTATGTAGAGATCTTCCCCACCCTGCGGTAGTTGTTTAGTGTCCTTGAGCTCACTGAACCAAAGGTAGCAGCCACTTCCTCCTCCTCTAATATCTGAATTTGAGTAGGCCACACACGAACAGTTTGAAAGGCACATATCCCCACATTCATTTAGGCTCATGCTAGTATTCACCCAGGAATCAGACATGTCTGGCAATTTGACACCAGTGTGCTTCAGAAATCCATCTCCATTATTACAACCTAATTGAGTTCGTCTAACACAACCACCATACCAATCTTGACTGTTCCATCTGTCAGGAGTCTTGGGTACGAAACTTTCCAAGCATGAACAAACAGCTTGGTCATTGATGCTGCAGATACCATTGACACCACACAAGGTGTAAGTGTCACACTGATCGATCTGCACTACAGAGTAGGGTGCCCAAAGATTCGTTTGAGGTATCCATGTGAGGCGCTGTGGTATGCCTGCTGGACTTATCACCAACCTTGATGGAATTGAACTGTTTAGAAGATCAAACCTGTAATAGGACTCATTGGCAGTTGAAACAAATTGTTCTCTGTACACAGTATTCGATACCGTGTCAGGGACTCCCCCCCAACGGAAACCATTCCATGTACCGGTTCTAAACAGAATTGTAAGCCCCCTCATAAGCAGCATTTGGTTATATCCACGACCACGAGGATCCAACCGAAATGCAAAATCACCTCGAGCAGGATCATCTGAACTCTTCCAAGGTGATATATACCTATCAAGACCAGTCACCAAATTTTTTCCCCACTTCATCCCTGGAAGTAAGGTTTCACTCGGATAATCAAAACTCTGCCACAAAAAGTTATCCGGGATGCTGTCATTCCCATCTTTTACAGCAAGGTTTCCCGAATCCAAGAGCTGAACAACAGGGTTCTGGGCAGTTCTTGAGACATTAGATGACCAAACAGCATAATTAGTACTATTGAACAGCACAAGAACTCCTTGAGCAGTTACATTTAACACTCCTAGCCGATCCACGATTGGTTTTTCTCTGTTGGCCACCCACACAGAAGTTCCAGGGGATGTTTTTTTGTACCATATCCCCAGGTACCTATTATTTGAACTACCTGGGCTAAAAAATCCCAGTTCAAAATTTCCCTCAGCTGAAACCAAAGTTTCTCCATCTCTTATCGACTGACCAGGGGTAAGAGTCGCCGATATGGCAGAGATTCGTACAGGGGAAATCAAAAGAAAGATGCAAACAAAGACAACTCTAAATCTTTCCATAGATTTTCCCAGTAGGTTTGTTCATTTTGTTCCAACCTTTTCTATTTTACATATGATAAGGACTAGGACATAGACCAACTAAGCTTTCACCTAGAAATATCCTAGTGTATTTTACACAACTTGCAATGTAATATACCTTTTCCCTTTTAAGGAACAGCTAAACCTGGCCTAATCATGAACACTAAAATCATTATGTTGAAAAATGCATGACGAAAACACGGTTTCTGCGCCCTATAGATTGACTTGACCATCAATAAGAAATATATTACTCTTCCTTGTAATGTTAACGAAGCATATAATCTTACATTGACTATTATATAAGTTGAAATTCAAACTTCTTGCACCAGGTTTCCTTATTGACCCGATACCTCAAGCTGAAATTCTGGATTTGATAGCGGAGACACAAGACAGCCGATAAAAGAGTTGGTATAAAAAACAAGTTTTCCTCTTGTATTAATTCCATGGGATGAGTTCTGTTGCTTAATAAATTAAGGACGATGATATTAGCAGTTGCTACCCGTCATGAACCTCATGATTAATTATTTTTCTCATAATATAACATCAGCAAACCATGCCTAGAATATATATATATATATATATATATATATATATATATATATATATATATATATATATATATATATATATATTCTCAAGTTCATACCATTTTATTTTACTTGATGGTAGGTGCTAGTGTAGAAAGACAATGGTTTCTGCAGACTGCAGTTTTTCATGTGTATTGTATTCTTCTCCGTAAAGGAGGAAATATATATAGGCACAGTTACAGTTCAAATAGGCAACAATCTCCTCCTAAGAAGCGGAATATATTTTTTCCTATATTAATATACAAGATTGATTTGTTTCCTATATGTAATTGGATTCCTATTATGAAACAACTACTATATTCGTAATAGACTTCTCATGCCAACACTCCCCCTCAAGTTGGAGCATAAATGTCGATCATGCCCAACTTGTCAATTATTCCATGAAATGCCTTTCCTGAAACTGCTTTTGTAAGTATATCGGCTAACTGATGTTCTGATCGAACAAATGGAAATTTGATGAGGTTCTGATCTAACTTTTCCTTGATGAAATGACGATCAATTTCAACATGTTTTGTGCGATCATGTTGGACAGGATTTTGTGCAATTGCAATAGCTGCCTTATTATCACAATGTAGACTCATAGGGTGTGTGTATTGTGCCCCTAAATCTGTCAGGACGCGTTTGATCCATAATAATTCGCATACACCATGAGCTATGCCTCGAAATTCAGCTTCTGCACTTGATCTTGCAACAACTTTTTGCTTCTTACTTCGCCAGGTAACGAGGTTACCCTCCACAAAGGTGAAATATCCAGACGTAGATTTTCGAGTTGTTTGATCTCCTGCCCAATCAGCATCTGTATATCCCATAATGCTAGAAACACCAGTTTTTGAGAATAATAAACCTTTTCCTGGAGCACCCTTCAAGTATCTTAAGATGCGATTCACCGCATCCATATGTTCTTCGCTGGGGGCATGCATAAATTGACTTACAACGCTGACAGCATAAGCGATATCTGGTCTTGTATGTGTTAAATAAATTAACCTACCAACTAATCGTTGATAGCGGCCAATATCTGTTGGAACTTGATGGGGAAGAATTCCGAGCTTGTGATTAGTTTCCATAGGTGTTGACGCTGGTTTGCAAGCAAGCATTCCAGTTTCTGTCAATAGATCTATCACATATTTTCGTTGTGACAGTGAAATCCCTTGAGCTGATCTTGCTACTTTAATTCCTAAGAAGTACTTAAGTTGTCCAAGGTTCTTCATTTCAAATTCAGCAGCTAAATATTCCTGTAACAACTGCATTTCACTGGGATCGTCGCCTGTCAATACTATATCATCAACATACACAATTAAAGCTGTTACCTTCCCTCCTTTGTGTTTTATAAACAGAGTATGATCAACACCACTTTGCTTATAACCGAATGTCCGCATTGCAGAGGAGAACCTCCCAAACCAGGCTCTAGGAGATTGTTTCAGGCCGTATAACGATTTCTTTAATTTACACACTTTGTCTCGATTTAAAAAGCTGCACTTTACACCTGGTGGTAAATCCATGTACACTTCTTCCTCCAGGTCTCCGTTGAGGAACGCATTCTTAACGTCAAACTGTTTCAATGGCCACTCCCGATTTGCTGCTAGAGATAAAAGAATGCGTATTGTGTCAAGCTTAGCCACTGGTGCAAAAGTCTCTTGGTAATCCACCCCGTATTTCTGTGTATACCCCTTAGCAACCAATCATGATTTATATCTGTCAATGCTGCCATCTGCTTTGAGTTTCACAGTGAATACCCATCGATAACCGATTGTCCTCTTTCCTTCAAGTAGTGAGACAAGTTCCCACGTAGAATTCCTTTGCAAAGCTTTCATCTCTTCATTTATAGCCGTGGCCCAATTAGGTTCTGTCAAAGCTTCCTGCATGCTACTAGGAATGGAAACATTGGATAATTGATTCAGAGTAAGTGCATATGATTCAGATAACCTATGGGTAGAGACATAATTGTTGATTGGATATTTAACAGTGACTCTAGGATCAGGTTCATATTGTTTCTTTGGGATACCTTTATTTGATCTTTGTGAATATCTTGGAACTAAACTTTCAAGAGGGACAAGATTTTTATCAGAAATAACAGTGGACTCATTAGATATGGGATTTAAGAGTACCTGAGGTTCAACATTCTGAGTGGATTCATCAGGTAATGGTGTTAACAGAGGCAACTCAATATTTATCGGTGACTCCTCACGAGTGTGACTTCTTCCAAGTATTTCAGTTACTGGTTCTAGTTCTGAAACATCATCTGTCCCCCCTGGTAATTCCTCAAGTGTACTATTATTGCTAAGCCTTTCAGTTATTTCTTCTAGTTCAAAAAACTCATTATTGCCATCATCATTGCCACCCTCTAGCAACACATTTCCTTGACTAAAATTCTCCCCCTGAAAAGTAATGGTTGGAAGTCCTTTAGAATAATATGGTTCAGATTCACGGAAGGATACATCCATGGTTACGTGTAGCTTTTTGGTTTGAGGATCATAACATCTGTAGCCTTTCTGTAAATCTGAATAGCCAACAAACACACACCGTTTGGCACATGGATCAAGTTTAGTTCGCAAAACTTTTGGAATGTGAACATAGGCTGTGCAACCAAAAATTCTGGGTTCAAGATTCGGGAGATGTGGAATGGACAGTAGGGACTGTAGTCGTTGTAGAGGTGTCTGAAAATCTATCACTCTGGAGGGTGTCCTATTAAGTAGATAAATTGCAGATTTCACAGCTTCTCCCCAATAGAACCGGGGCATGTGCATGCCAAAGAGGGAAGCACGAACCACCTCTAGTATTTGTCTATTTTTTCTTTCCGCCAATCCATTCTGCTGTGGAGTATAAGTACAGGAAGTTTGATGGCGAATGCCATGGTGGTGTAAATACTTTTGAACAGAGGTATCTAGAAATTCCATGGCATTATCAGTTTGCCAACTACGAACCTGTTTCTGATACTGAGTTCCCACCATGCTATGAAATTCCTGAAAAGCTGTAAAAACATCACTCTTTTTGTGCAGTAAAGATATCCAAGTCATTCTCGTACATTCGTCTATAAACGTGATGAAGTAACTGGCTTTGGAAATGGAAAGAATTTTTGCAGGGCCCCATACATCAGAATGTATAACAGTAAAAGGTTCTGAACTTTTATTCAAACTTGGTAAATATGAAATACGGTGGCTTTTGGCCATTTCACAAATATTGCAATAAAATTCTGAATCATTGACTGCTTTAAAAAGCTGTGGCTGTAATTTTCTAAGATATCCAAAAGAAAGATGTCCCAATCGTCGGTGCCATAACCATATAGTTTCACGATCTGTATCCAAACTCCTAGCCTGATATGCATGACTGAATTTCTGTCCTTCAGTCTCTGTTAATTCCAAGTAATAGAGTTTGCCTCGTTTAACACCATAACCAAGAATCTTCCGGGTCAGAATGTCCTGAAAAACACAAAATGAAGGCCAAAAAGTTACAGTACAATTAAGTGCAGAGGTAATTTAGCCGACTGACAAAAGGTTATATTCAAGAGAGGGGACAACGAGGACTGAGTTTAATGTAAGAGTTTTAGACAGGATGACAGATCCTTCTCCAGCAGTAGGAGAGGTACTGCCATTAGCTGTAGAGATAAAGGAGTGTGTAGATGAATTAAGGGACTGTAGCTGACCAGAGTCTCTAACCATATGATCTGATGCACCTGTATCAATAATCCAAGTATTATCCTTAGAAGTAGCAGAGAATACATTTGCCTTACCACAAATACCTGGGTGAGCCACATTAGCTGTAGGTTGTGATTTGTCTTCAACCGTAGGTTGAACTTCATTGGTAGCTGCTGTCACCATAGCTTTCCCTGCAAACTTCTTTCTTGGTTTTTTTGAAAAATCCCACCACTCCGGATAGCCAATGATCTCGTAACATCTTTGTTTTGAATGGCCTGATTCACCACAATGTCCACATATAAAATTTGTATATCTTCCAGTTGTTTGATTATTGCGATTCTTCCCAAATGACAGCCCTTGTCGGGTTTGATTTGCTATCATAGCAGAGTGCTCAGGAATTGAGCGAGAACTCCCCATAGTTTGTCTTTGTTGAAGTTCTCTCCTCACATATGCGTAAGAACTTTCCAAGTCTAGCTTTGGGTCTTTTCGCAATATTTCTCCACGAACTTGGTCAAAATCAGAATCAAGTCCACTTAGAAATATGTGAACTCGAAGTCGAGTTATTGCTGAATGTAGCTGGACTACTCCTTCAACTGTTTCTTCTTGAGAAGCAGTTCTGTGATCAATTTCTTGAAAGAGAGTAATAAGGTCACTGTAATATGCTGACAATGATCTATCATCTTGCTTGATAGTGAAGGACTTTTGATTTAATTCAAAAAGACGGGTCTCGTCTGATCCATCATAAAAGGTTTTCGATACAGCCTCCCATATTTCCTTGGCTGTGGGGAGACGAATAAACCGCTGCATGAGTAAAGGACTCATTGAATCAATAAGCCAGCTTTTCACTTTTTGATTTTCAGTGATCCATGTTGTAAACGTGGGATCTTCGTGGTTAGGTTTCTTCATTTCGCCAGTAAGATATCCAGCTTTGCTACGAGCGCCAATGCGCATCTCCATAAGTTGAGACCATAATGGATAATTAGTTTCATTCAAGATGATACCTGTAGG
Organism: Populus nigra; assembly: GCF_951802175.1. Classification (NCBI taxonomy): domain Eukaryota; kingdom Viridiplantae; phylum Streptophyta; class Magnoliopsida; order Malpighiales; family Salicaceae; genus Populus; species Populus nigra. Next base: position 6,402,155 of record NC_084852.1, read on the forward strand.
GAATGCAGAGTTGTCTTGGTGGATGATAATTGGTGTGTTATTTGGTGGAACTGGAATAATACTGGTGGGATTAGCCATGTATTATTTATGAGTATTTAGCTTTACGAGTAACAAAGAGAACCGTGTGGCATGAGATTCGTGGTTTGAGCAACTCTGCAATTCTACAACCTTCGCTCTGATACCATGTAGAAAGACAATGGTTTCTGCAGACTGCAATTTTTCATGTGTATTGTATTCTTCTCCGTAAAGGAGGAAATATATATAGGCACAGTTACAGTTCAAATAGGCAACAATCTCCTCCTAGGAAGCGGAATATATTTTTTCCTATATTAATATACAAGATTGATTTGTTTCCTATATGTAATTGGATTCCTATTATGAAACAACTACTATATTCGTAATAGACTTCTCATGCCAACAGCTAGGATAATTAAAAAGTCAGTGTCTGCAGCCGACCATAGGCTTGTAGGATAGTCTGCGTAGTCTTGTTTTGACATTTTCAACGCTTTCCTGCAAGCAATGATTAGGGTTATGGATGTAGAAATATTATTGTAGCATAACTCCCGAAATTACTCAATTAATCTATTAATAATTTGTGTGGTGGATGACCTACCTGCCCTACCTTATTTGTTCAATTAAAAATAATGAGGTATAAAAAAAAATTAGTAATGCTGTATAAAAAATGATATAAATTCTTCATACAATTATTTTTTTTTCATAGGAACCAATCATTTAAAATTGACGATATTCATAGTTATCACTTATTGGTTGACACGTCAATTTACATAAAATTTAATATAAAAAATTTGTTTTTAAATCTTTTTTTTTTGTTATTTTCTTTGTTCTTTAGATTTTTTTTGTTTTCCCTTCTCCGAAGGGAACATGGAAAATTAACTGGAGCGGGTGGTCCGAATCAAATAACAGTCCCAATGCACACTTCCAATTAGGTGGGCCTTCAATTCTTGTGTCTTTTGAAAACCTAATATCTTACTGCTTTAACAGCTCACGCACCAAATAAGACTTGCGCCATTCTATGGAATTAGGCCTTTGAACACTTTAAAGGTGTCTGAGACAGTCAAATTATTGTTTTTAAAAGTTTTTTAAAAAAAAAATATATTAAAATTATATTTTCATATTTATTTTTATATAGAATATCAAAATAATTTAAAAATATTAAAAAATATATTAATTTTAAAAAAATTTAGTTAAAGCACTGTTCTCAAATATAGACTTAAGAATCTAATTTTACCGCACTTTTTTCTACCATAAATTACGACTACAAATGCAATCAGGAACTTATTAATTTCAGGAAACAAATAAAGTAGTTTTTAAGATGATTCAAAAATATTAAAAAAAATTTATTTTTTTTTTAAATCAAGTTATAACACTATCCCAAATGTAGACTAGAAATCTAATTTTACTACATTTTTTCCAACCAGAAAATATGACTGCAGATGCAATCCAGAACCTATTAACTTCAGGAAACAAAAAAGGTTCCTGTTAAAACACTATCCCAAATATAGACTAAGAATCTAATTTTACTGCACTTTTTCCTACCAGACTGGAAATGCAATCCAGGAACCTATTAATGTCAGGAAACAAAGAAAGTGGTTTTTAACCAAAGAAATGAAATCAAACAGTTTGCACAAGAAAATCTGAAAAAGAAAATAGAAAATGGAAATGATATCAAACTAGGAATTTCTGCACAAAAACATCTCTAGGGTACACACTATCATGCTATAACATTTCTCAGTCCAATAAAAGATGTTTGCACAAGAAACATTTCCATTAGTCTAGCAAGCGATGATCTTCTACCGTGGTCCCAGAAATGAAACAGTGATTTCATTTGTGGAAAATGATTTTTGGTTGCTTGATGAAGACTCTCCTTCAGGTAGATTCCTTTCTGTGAAAAAACCTGGTTGCTTTGGTTGAGGCAACGAAATCCCACTGCTCAACATTACAATCACAGATGACATGTTTGGCCTGTCTTCAGGTCGTTTCTGAACACATAAAAGGCCCACATGAATGCATCTTAAAATTTCAGATAAAGTACAAGAATCTTGTTCTGGTTCATTGATTAGCTCCAGAGGCCTCCCTTCATTCCATAATCTCCATGCCTGCGTAACATCAAAACCAGTTTGTTAGACTGAACTTAAACACTTCAAGCTTCTTCTTCTTCTTTTTCTAAACTTCATTTATTGTAACTTACATGTCCAAGGAGGTTGTGGTGATGATCAGGATGGTTAAAACCTCTGTTTTTCTTCCCACTGACTATCTCAAGTACTAAAACACCGAAGCTGAAGACATCTGATTTAACTGAGAAGAACCCATCAACTGCGTATTCAGGAGACATATAGCCACTGAAAAAGAAGAAAGAAAAACAGGAAGTAGTGTGGAAATTAGCATTTCCTGTTTTAATTTTGGTGACAAAAAGAGGTGTGTATATCAGCACAGAATAACATATCTGCAGAAAAAAATAATGTCTGCATATACTCACTATGTTCCCACAATTTTGTTTGTGTTGGCCTCTGTTTGATCCCCCCCAAATGTTCTGGCCAAACCAAAATCTGAAATTTTCGGGTTCATACCATTATCTAGTAGCACATTGCCGGCCTTGAGATCCCTATGGATAATCCTCAACCTAGAGTCTTGATGAAGATAAAGAAGCCCTCTAGCAATTCCGCCAACAATATTGATCCAAATGCGCCAATCTGATGAATTTCTAGTTTTTTTATCTGATCGATCCCTTTAAAATGTTAGTTCGATGTTGTATTAAATTTATAAAAAAATGTAATTCCAAGAGAATAATTAAATATCCAAGTTTATAGTAGAGCAGACCGAAAATGAAGTAGTCCAAGCTTTTATTCGGCATGTATTCATAAATTAATATTCGTTCATCTCCCTCAATACAGCAACCAAGAAGCTTTACAAGATTGCGATGCTGGAGTTTAGCAATCAATATAACTTCATTTTTGAACTCTGTAAGCCCTTGTCCTGAATTCTTTGAGAGCCTCTTCACTGCTACTTCTTGCCCTTCTATCAACGTTCCCTGCAAATCATCATAACAAAGTTACTACAACCTGCTATGAATGACTGCACTTAGAACTAGAAGAGGCTGTAACTTTTACCTTGTATACAGATCCAAAACCACCTTCTCCCAGCTTATTCCGGCTTGAAAAGTTATCTGTGGCATTTGCTATAGCGCTAAGATCAAATGTTGGCAACTCAATGTCTTCTTTCCTCTGATCTTCATCTTCGTAATTCTGCAGGTGGCTGGTTTTCATGTTTGCTAAATAGTTGGAGATTCATTAGGCGCTGGCAGATCAACTATTTCAGAGAAAAGATTTTTAACTCTATATGCATATAATCACAGTGAAGCAGTGACTTTATTTATTTGTTTGTATTTGTTTTTTTTTTTCCCCCGAAGGGTAAGGGTTATCCTTAGCTTGGGCATCAACAAAGACTACATCCCTTCCCTGGGGGCGCCACCCCCACATCAACTTGCTGGCCTCCAGATTGGAATCCAAGAAGTTGAGGAAGGGAGCGTAGCTCCTTAACCACCAGGTCCTTTGGGATTAATTTTTTTGTATTTGTTATTTATAATATCTTCCAGTTCCTGTCTGAAAATACTGTCCAGTTTGTACAACACACATAAATATATATAAAAAAAAATTGATTGAGATAGTTTACCTTGCTTTCTAAGTTTCTTTCTCCTTGCATACAGGGTAAATGCTAGTACGAGGACTCCCACGATGGTAATTATGGTGCCAACTATTATTCCCACTTGCTTCTTGTCGGAGCTTCTGTTTTTTTCAATATTATCTGTTTCATATAAAGAACTTTAAATTTAAACATGTTATGAAAGTGTGAATGGAATAAGAAGTAGTAAAAGTAGTAGCAGAGCGGAGGCAGAAGAAGAAGAAGTACACAGGTCCGAAGCAGCTATTCGTATATAGAGATCTTGCCCGCCTGTAGTGAGTTCTCTTGTGTCAATCAGCTCGTCGAACCAAAGCAAGCAGCCACTCCCTCCTCCTCTAATATCTGAATTTGCATAAGCCACACAGGAGCAGTTCTTCAAACATAAATCCTCACATTCCTTGAGGCCTTTGCTAGTATCCACCCAGGATTTGATCATGTCTGGCAATTTCACTCCCCCTTGCTGCAGAAATCGATCTCCTTTATCGCAATCTAGTTTAGTCCTTCTAACACATCCGTCAGACCACTCTTGTATACTCCAATCTTTTGGAGATTTGGGTATGAACCCTTCCAAGCATGCACAAACAGGTTGTTTATTGACGTTGCAACTTCCATAGGCACCACACAAAGCATAATCATCACACTGGTCGAGAAGAACTGCAGAGAAAGGAGTCCAACTATTTGTTCGAGTGATCCATGTGAAGCGCTGTGCTAAACCTGAACTGTTCATCACAATTCTGGATGCGACTGAACTGTTTATCAGATCAAACTTGTAATACATCTCTGTTGCAGTTGAAATGAATCCGTATGTGTATAACATATTAGGTCCCAGTTGAGGAGTTCCTGTCCATCTGTAGCCATTCCATGTTCCTGTTCGATAAAGTATTTTAGGCCCTCTCATAAGCAACATTTGTGCATTCCCTCGAGGATCTATACGAAATGTGAATTCTCCTTGAACAGGGTCATTTGAACTCTTCCATGATGATAAATACCTATCGAGACCAGTTACCATATTTCTTCCCCACTTCATGCCTGGAAGTAAGGTGTCACCTGGATAATCAAAACTCTGCCACAAAAAGTTCTCCGATTTGTCATTTATGTCTTTTACAACAAGATTGCCAGAATCCAGGAGCTTCATGACTGGGTTCTGGGCAGTTCTGGAAGCATTGGAAGACCAAATAGCATCCTTAGAGCTATTAAGAAGAATAAGAATGCCTTGGTCAGTGACAATCAAAGCTCCTGAGCTATCATTGAGTGGTGTTTCTCTGTTGGCTACCCAAACAACAGTCCCTGCAGATATTTTTTGGTACCATATCCCCAAGTATCGACCTTTTGAAATACCTGGCCTAAAAAATCCCAGTTCAAAACTTCCATCTGCTGAGACTAAAAGATCTCCATCTCGAATGGACTGACCAGGAGTAAGAGTATCTGTAGATGCTCTTATGGCAGAAATCAATAGAAATGTATGAACAAAGAGAATTATAAAGCCAGAAATTGATTTTCCCATGCTCTTGCTTCTTATTATATTATTACAGGCATATTACATAAGGTATTAAGCACTAGACTTCTTGTACGGAAGAGAAGAAGAGTAGGCAAGGCCATGGGATCAGGTAAGAAAGGATATAGAGTGCGTCTTCGTAGTTAGACTTGGCACAATTAAGTATTTGATAATTAATATTTCCAAATTTTCTCGGAGGAATTGCAGTCAATCAATACCGTTACCATTTTCCAGGGCCAAAGATTTATTTGTTCTAGCAGTCAACATGATTTAAAATATCTGGGATTCCTTAACAAGCTTTGAAATAATTAAGAATTGTTAACATCATTGAAGACATTTCCGTCCATGCTACTAGGGACCATACACATTAACACATTGAAGACCTGTTATAAATCAGGCTTCCAGAATTATACGACACCTAAATTTCCAGAAAGAAAAGTCCAATAATTAATTCATCATCTTTCCATAGGTGTATTTTGATCTCATGTTGTTCACTGGCATCAACCTTGCTGCCAGGCATGAAAGCTCATAATGCATGATTGTAGAGGTGAGTATTTTTATTTCGGTTTAGTTTTTGATAAAAAAAAAATATCCACAACACACACACACGTATACATGTATAACTCGACTTAACTAGAAATTTATTTAAACTAATCAAGTTCAGTTTGATTCAATTTTTTAAAAAGAATAATCAACCAAATCTATTTTAGTGAGTTTATTGAGGGTTTTTTGGGCTTTACATGGCCAAATCCATTTGATTTTTTATAGAATAAAAGATAAAATCAAAATAAATTCATAAAATAAATAAGATAATTGTAGATACTCAATAACATCTATAAATATAATCATAAAAATAAAATAAAAAAGTTAAAGAAGATATGAACTTATTCAAACATCTTTTATATTATAAAAAATTATTTTATAAAAAACATTTTTTATCATGAAATCATATTATAAAAAAATCTTTTATATTTGTTTCTGAGCATTTGGTTCGGTTCAATTGATTTCAAAAGTTTTAAATAAAAATCAAACAAATCTTTTTTTTTCTAATTGGATTTTTTTGTTTTCTTTTTTTTAGTTTGGCTTTTTTTATTTATTTTATTTTAGTTTTATTCACTCCTATATGATTTTTGAAGCAGGAGTGGGAGAAGAATAATATATGGAACAAGAGTTGTAATAAAGTGTACGTAGCAGGGGAAGAGTGCGCAAGAGTTTACGTAGGAGGGGAGTGGCGTGTGGAGGTTGTAAGCTATGTTGTTATTATTGGATTTACCAAAAACTCAACGCAGCAAAAAAATAATAATAATAATTTAAAGTGTGTTTTTTTAAAGTTTCAAAGATCATGTTAAATAATCAAGTTGTTTAGGGTATAAACAAAAATTACTTAAAGATCACATTTTTTTTATGATGTTTGATTAACTTCTTTAAAATTAAGTTATTACAAACTACAAGCATTCCAAGTATCAAACCTCTAATAATAATATATGCAAATTACTAATGAGAAATCTCATAGAACTCTTCTAGGAGAGAGAGAGAGAGAGAGATATTATTATGTCTGGAGTGCTAACTTTTTCTTTTCTCTACTTATCTATATAGGTGGACTCTATATATATACAATATGTTATGTGTAGAAAATATGAGGTGTAACATTTTTTTTATAGAAAAAACTTAAGAACTCTATAAATAGTAAAATATCACTTTATCCTCTCAATAATATTACATATTATTTTAGGATAGTTTTAAAATTTTATTTAATCAAGTCCCTTCTTGATTTTTATAGATTTAGAATTGTAATTCTTTTTATTAATTACATTCTAGTTCTTAATTTTTAAAACTTATTTATAATCAAGTCACAGTTGATTAATTATTTCAGTTTAATTTCTAATCAATGATTTTTAATGTTTGTAAGCCATTAAATTTCTAATATATTGGATGAAATATAAATAACAATCCTAATCCTAAATCAGTTGTTCAGCTTTAGCATAGTCTCCAGTACAGAAACAATTTTGCACATTAACTTAAGAATTATCTATCTAGCTTCAAGCTCAGTTATGGAAAGTGCATTTTCTGTATAATGTTCTTCTTCCATACCAAAACTTCGTTCTATGAAGAAACCAAGCTGCTTGGGTTGAGCCAGGACAGCTCCCTCACTTTCCAACATGAAAATCACAGATGACATTGTTGGCCTGTCTTCAGTGAGCTTTTGGACACACAGAACGCCCACCTGAATACATCTTAGTACTTGAGATTCAACACATAAATCTACGAAACATGTATCCATTAGTTCCAAGGCCCTGGCCTCACTCCATAGCAACCATGCCTGAATCATTACAGTGTACTTAGTCATTTAACATGAAATTATGAGAGGGAGAGCTCATAAGAACTTTTCCTACTTACATGTCCTATGAGATTGTGGCTGTGATCTGAGTGAGTAAATGTTCGATTTCTTTTCCAGCTTACTATCTCCAAAAGAAGCATGCCCAAGCTAAAAATTGTTGGGTTGTTGCCATTGCATGTGCAGCAAATGATTGCCTTTCATGGATATTGCTCCCATGCTAAAGATCAATGAGTTAGAAGACATTTGCCTTGGACAATAAGTGTGTGACTTGTGGAGCATTAAGACGCGGCTGCTATGAAGGAGCAGAGGGCATGCGCAGATTCCGGGAACGAGTTGACTCTTGTCAAGGTGGTGAGCTCGGTAATGGCATTGTAATACTCAGAGTATGAAGACAGATATGGATCAACCTTTAATGGGCTGCCCCCATGGTTAAAGGTAGAGAGCTACCTGGACTCTTACGACTAAGAGCGAGAGACTCACGGAGAAGTAAGGCGTGGTTCCTAGGGTGGAACAGAGGGCAGGCTTAACTCCTGGATGAGTAGACTCTTAGAAGAGTGGTGAGCTCGTGATCATATTGAGATACTCAGATAATGACTGTCGCACTTGGAAATAGAAATTTCCGTTTGAGGGGGTGTTGTAAGCCTTGGTGTGAGGCTTGATGAATCATTCCGGACCGAGCATGGTTGATACGCTCGAAGGGGAATGTTGTGTCCCAGAGACAAGCGTTAACACTCTTCAGATGTGAAGTGGCAGACTATCTGGTTGTAGTGATCCTTTTGTGTGAGAAAAGGTGTGCTTTGATAACTCTGGTGATTGAAAGGTTTGGCGAGTACCTGTAAACTCGGCCACAGATGCTCTCAAAATGGTAAACTTGGAAAAGCTGCAAGATGCAAGCCTGTGCTGAAGAAGCAAGAGGACAGTTGTCCCACAAGAATGGCAAAGGGGGTGATTGTTGGGTTGTTGCCATTGCATGTGCAGCAAATGGACAGCACCAACCATTGACTATTGGCAGCCACCATTGTTGAAGAAAAGATGGAGTTGGCAGCCACCTTTGTTGAAGAAGAGCTGGAGTTGGCAGCCACCTTAGTTGAAGAAGTGCTGGAGAAGGTTGCCATGAAATGCCTATAAAAGAGGCATATTTTGTTAGAGCAAGATTGTGAGAGTGTGTGAGAACGTGAAGAGAAGAGAAGAAGAGAGAAAGAGGAGCTGCTGCATGGGTAGCAGCCCTGCTGCCATATGCAGCAGAATGTGTGAGCTGGGAGTTGAGTGATCCTCCTCCATGTATTTATTGTATCCTTTCTCTATCTCTAATACAATGAGACTCTCCCGTGGATGTAGGCGGTTTTGCCGAACCACGTTAAATATTGTGTCAGTGTGCTTAAGTCCTCCTTTGAGCAACTATCAGTACACCGCCGGTCCGCACATGGGGTACCGGAATCACCCAACAAAAATGTCCGACTTCACGTAGAAGGTGTCATCAATGGCATATTAACGAGATGTCTAGCCACTGCACGAAAAAATCAAATGTAAGTTTTTGTCAATAAAACAAGCATGAGATGTATAACAACAGAACTTACTATGTTCCAACTACTCTCTTTGTTTTTCCTTCTTGATCGTCACCAGAAATTCTTGCCAAGCCAAAATCAGATATTTTAGCATTCAATTTGGTGTCTAGCAAAATATTGCTGGGTTTGAGATCCCTGCGAACAATATGAAGTTTTGAATCTTGATGGAGATACAGAACTCCTCTCGCTATACCCAAGACAACGTTGAAACGCTCTTTCCATGCTCAATAATGCGCTTCTAGTATGATCTGCACATCATTTCCACCCCTGTAAGATACTGAATCATATACGCTATAGCTTTGAAAGCACTAAGAGTTAAGATCAAATAAACGGGGAAAGGGTCGAGGATAAGAATTTCACACCTAAAGGGTCGAGGATTGGAATTTCACCCCTATTAAATCACACGATCATATTAGTTTAGATGCACGAATAGCATTATATATGCTCATGGAAGATATTTGTGACTTGACAGACAGCGAAAGGGTCAACAGGCACGAACCAAATATGAAGTAATCCAAGCTCTTATTGGCCATATACTCGTAGATTAGCATCCTTTCTTCTACTTGTATGCAGATTCCCAAGAGCCCTTCAAGATTCCGATGTTGGAGTTTGGCAATTAAAACACTTCACCCCTGAACTCTTCAGCACCCTGCTTTGAATTCTTTGACACTTTCTTCACTGCTATTTCTTGTCCTGATAAAAGTTGACCCTGCAAATTCAAAAAGGAAAATTCATGTTTATTTTTCTACTTTTGAATTTCACAAGGCATCCCTTTTGCTTACTGTTTGCTAATGTGCATGTATAAGCTTGTTTATGTTTGCTAGTGTGCATGTATAAGCTTGTTTACCTTATAAACATGACCGAATCCACCTTCTCCAAGTACATTAGCTTTAGAGAAATAATTCGTGGCATTAGCGATTGTAGCCAATTCAAACAGAGGTACGTCTACTTCCTCCTTCTGGCTTTCCCCGACTATAGAATGGATAGGTGACATTAAGATTGAAGAGAGAGAAAGAGAGAGAGAGAGTAAGAAACTGCTTTCCCAAAATGTTCCTCTGTCAGAGGAAGCTATTGGAAGAGTAGAAAATGACTAAGGTTGCATAAATGTTTTTGTTTTCTTCCTACTCATGCAGAATACCAAGCCCAAAAAAATACTGCAGAGGTGTTGGAAATGAAACCCCCATAATTATCTTCAGCCTTCTCGTCTAATTGGAGCTGTCGGCCGATTCTATAAAAAGAATGGAAAAGAAAAAACATTTGTAAAAAGAAATTATTCTTCTTTCTTTATTTATTTATAGCTAATTTCTGGTTTCATTTGTCAAAAACTCTATTTCAACAGAGGAGACAGGTGACAAGCAAAATCAAGCAGATTACTTGTGCTTTGCATTTGTTTTATGCTTCTACTCTTTAAATAGCTTTGGAATGCAAGGAGTTAGCACCTTATAGCTTACCGAATTCTGAAATTTGCACTCGTATGTAGATATCCTCTCCTCGTACCATTTCCGGTTGCTCCATGATATCAATTAGGTCCTGGAAGCACATTAAACAGACTTTGCCTCCACTGACATTCAAATTTGTGCAAGCACTGCAAGAGCAGTTTCTCATACACTCCGTCTCATATTCCTTCAGAGTTATTTTCTTTTTAAACGGAAAATCTAGGTCGGGTAATTTTATCCGGGAAACCTTAAGAAACCTCTCTTCTCTTTGGCATAATGGAAGTTTCCTCACATATTTTGTTGACCCAGATCAATTCTGTGTTAGCAGCAGACACTCTGACGGCAATAACTATGGTGTGAGTAGATGGAGTGATAAGGTGACTCAAGAATATGGAAGAAATAAGGATGAACACTCATACTCTGATATTAGCAATATTCTCAGAATTAGTAGATAAATGTTAGGAGAGAAAGAAGTTCAAAAGGCAATAAACTCTAGCCAACATGGAGTCTTATTTGATAAGGAAACAGCAGCTATAGGAGTGATTGATATACAATCAAAATCTATCTATAGAAAGCACACGAGTAGAATTCTTATGCACAATGGAAAAGATCATCCACAAGGATAAGGATAAGACTCGTCTTCCTTATCCTTGTAGATAAAGTAGAGATGTAATGTATACCTATATAAATACATAAGAAAAACTCATTCTGTAGTAATCTGAAAGAAAGGAATTATAGTGCTCACGTTAATAAAACAAACAACACAATTGTTGTTGTTCTGTCCTCTTTCTCCAAAACAATCTCTGCAAATTCAATTTTTCTTCTTGGTATCAGAGCTTGTGTGAGCACATTCTAGCCAAACAACACAATGACCTCACTTTCTCTCAATGTTGGTAACTTCATTACTCTCAAGCTAAATCCAACAAATTACCCTTTGTGGCGTGAACAAGCACTGGCACTAGTAGAAAGCCAGGAACTTGTCGGCCACCTTATAGATGAAAAACCATCCCCCACCAAATATACCACACAAGATTTAGCCACCAACACAGAACACTCTACACCAATGCTATCTAATGAATACATCTCTTGGCGCAAGTCAGATCGACTTCTACGAGGATGGATCATTGGCACTCTATCAGAAGAAGCCCTCAGCATTGTTGTTAGAGTAGAAACAGCATATGACGTCTGGGAAGTACTCAAGAATGCCTATGCAAAAGACTCTCAAGAAAGAGAGTTTACTCTTCGCCAACAGATGACATACTTCCGCAAACATGAAGACAAAAACATGGATGAACACATTTACAGATTCAAAAGCTTGTGTGATAGCCTTGCTGTAATAGGAAAACCAGTTCCTGACAAAGAAAAGGTGTTATGTCTCTTCACAAGCCTTGGTCCACAATATGAATCCTTCACCACAACTATGCTGAAACCCCCAAGACCAACCTATCCAGAACTAGTATCCCATCTTCAGAACTTTGATCAGAGACACAATTGGTTTTTGTCTCAAACAGATATTGCACACACACACAATCATCAACAACATGCTTTCTATGGACAACATCGTCAACAACGCTCTCAACAACCATCCTCAATCTATCATGGTAACACATCAAAATTCACTTCAAATGGGAGAGGCTTCCAAGCACAACAATACAGGGAACACAACGGAATCCCCACCACAACAGACACACAATGATGTCCTCCACCCCCAGGAGAACATCGGATGACACAAATAGAAAGAGACAATTTTCGCAATGAAAAATGTCAATATTGTGGGACAAAAGGCCACATTTCCAAGATATGTTGGTGGATACCGAAGAAATCTTTCAACAATGAAGAAATCCCACACGCACTTGCAGCTTTAACTATGGACAACACTTTAGTAGAAACAGAATGGACAACCGATACAGGTGCCTCCAACCATATGACAGGACAATCAGGTATGTTAACCAACCTTCGTAAATATAAGGGAGCTGACTTTGTAATTATAGGAAATGGATCCTCAATACCAATCCTTGGTATTGGGGATACACAAATTAAACAGCAGAAAATTGCTTTACCTCTTTGAGATGTCTTATTAGTCCCTATGCTAACGAAAAATTTACTATCGGTAAGTCAATTGACAAAGCAATTTCCTGTTAACTGTGAGTTTTCTAACGTTGATTTTTGTGTCAAGGAATGAAAGACAGGACAACCAGTAATCACAGGGACTCGCAAGGGTGATCTTTATGTCCTTCCGACTTCACCAGAACTATATTTCTCAACTAGATTTAGAACAGGTTCTGCTGAAGTGTGGCACTAGCGTCTAGGACATCCACAATTCTTAGCTTTACAATTGTTGAAAAATAAAGGCTTGATAGATGTAATGGGAACGTTGAAATCCAAGCATCTATGTGATAATTGTCAATTAGGAAAATTGAGCAGATTACCATTCTCATGTTCAGAAAATTCTAACACTGGTATTTTTGATAAAATTCATTGTGACTTATGGGGACCTTCTCCTGTTTTATCCATTGGTAAATTTTGATATTATGCATGTTTAGTAGATGATTTTTTGAAATATACATGGATTATACCCTTGCGACATAAGTCTGATTTTGTGAATGGATTTTGCCTTTGAGCAATATGTTAACTTGCAATTCAACAAAAAGATTAAAATTTTCCACTCTAATGGAGGTGAAGAATTTGTCAACTCCAAGCTTACATCTCATTTCCATACATCATGTATTATCCATCAAATTTCATGTCCATATACACCTGAACAAACAGGTATCGTAGAGAGACGACACAGAATTATACGAGAATTAGGAATGACTATGTTATTCTACAGTGGAGTACCCTTATTTTTGTGGGTAGAAGCATTTACAACAGCAGTACATCTCCTAAATAGGTTGCCTTCATCTACACAGAACTCAGAAACTCCATATTTTAAAATGCATGGTTCTCACCCGGACTATTCTTCATTACGTGTGTTTGGCTCAAAATGCTTTCCATATACATGGGACACACGAGGGCACAAGTTTGATCCAAAAACAGTTCTCTGTGTGTTCATTGGTTACAGCACAGCACATAAAGGGTACAAGTGCTATCATCCACCCAGTAAAAAAATATTAATCTCACGTCATGTTGTCTTTGATGAAACAATGTTTCCATACAAACCATTAATCACCATTCAGCCATCATCACATACATTTAAAATCTTTGACACATGGATACCTCACATTTCTCAAAGTATTTCAGGAAATATAGAGAACAAGGAAACAACCCCAAGTTGCAGTCCTTGCCAGGAATTACACAGGAGCAAAATACACCTGCCATACAGCTTCCCCAAGATAGCAGACTACAACCAGCGGGGTCTCCTGCATCACCACAGGTTGAGGGACAACAGTCAGCTGAAGATATGTATCTACAAGAACAGGAAAGCTATCCTACAACAAGGACAACAGTAATAGTGTATCCTGTAACAGATCATGTAGTAGCAGAAACAAGCTCTGAAGCAGCAACAGAGTTTACAGCAGAAGCAATGCTAGAATCCATAACAGATGTTGCAACAAATCTCACAGCAACAGGGATAATAATAGATCTTACAGCAGCAGATTCTCCAGCTATAACAGACTCTGCCCCAATCGTGACAGTCTCCACAACAGACCCTGCAAAAATAGCATCCGAGGCAGCTACAACTCATCACCCAATGATCACTCGTTCCCAATCAACAGAATAGGCAAAATCCTCACGAGCAGAGCTTACATCAACAATTCTACAGTAGTCTCAAGGACAAGACTCTCACACTATGGTTACACGATTTCAACATGGAGTTGTAAAACCAAATCCAAAGTATGCCTTGACATCCATAGCTTCTCAAAGTGTACCCAGGGAACCACAAAATATTCAAACAAGTCTGGCTCATCTTGGTTGGAAAACTGCAATAGAAGAAGAATTTGTTACCCTACAGCTAAATCAGACATGGATCCTTGTTCCACGCACCCCGGACCTACATATAATTAGCTCTAAATAGGTGTTTAAGACAAAACTGAAACCCGATGGATCCTTAGACAGACTAAAGGCTCGTGTTATTGCAAAAGGGTATCATCATATTGATGGAATTGACTACAATAAAACCTTCTCTCCAGTTGTCAAATCGGGCACCATACGAATGATTATCAGTACATCACTAACTCAAGGATGGCCTATTCGACAACTTGACGTAAAGAATGCCTTCTTGCATGGTAACATCACTTAAGATATATACATGGAGCAACCACCGGGAATGGCAGACTCACAACATCTAGAATATGTCTGCAAATTACAGAAGGCTCTCTATGGTCTCAAACAAGCTCCACGTGTCTGGTTTGATCGTTTCAGCACTTTTCTTCTTGAATATGGATTTATCTGTAGCCTAATTGATCCATCTTTATTTATCTTTCATTCTGAACATGGCTTGCTAGTACTTTTACTTTATGTAGATGATATGTTGCTCACTAGATCTATAGAGACCCTTGTCAGCAACTTCATTCAACTTCTAAGTGGCGAGTTTACCATGAAAGATTTGGGACCTATTCATCCTTTTCTTGGAATTGAAATATGCAAAACAAGGAGTGGACTCCACTTATCCCAGTCACACTATGCATTGACTATACTTGAACGTGCTACAATGACAGATTGTAAACCTATGAGCACACCTCTTGAAGAAAAAACAAAAACCTCCTTAACTGATATCCCTCTAAAAGACCCTAGCCATTTTAGAGGATTAGTTGGATCACTACAGTATCTCACTCTCACACAACCAGACCTTTCATATAGTGTTAATTATGTGTCACAATTCATGCATGCACCAACAATGACACATCTAAAAATGGTTAGACGAATCCTACGATATGTGAAAGGGACACTTAACATAGGTCTACATTTTTTTGCCAATACTTCACTTGATCTTTCTGCCTTTTCAGATGCTGATTGGGCAGGATGCCTCACTACTAGACGTTCCACCACAAGATACTGTGTTTTTATGGGTAAAAACATCATTTCCTGGTGCGCAAAGAAGCAACATACAGTATCGCATTCTAGCACTGAAGTCGAATATCGTGTAATGGCCAATACAGCAGTTGAGCTTACATGGTTAACTTTTATTCTAAAAGATCTCCACATTCCAATGACATCTCCTCCAACACTCTATTGTGACAATCTCAGTGCTCTTCATACGACAATCAATCCTGTCTTCCATACCAGAAGCAAACATATCAAATTAAACTATCATTTTGTGCGAGAGAGAGTTACCCTTGGACAACTGATCACCAAACATATCTCCACTAATGAACAAGTTGCAGATCTCTTCACAAAGCCAATGTCAAAGGCAGCCCTCAAAAGTTTTCAAAACAAACTATGCCTTTATCCCAAGCATAGTTTGAGGGAGAGTGTTAGCAGCAAACACTCTGACGGCAGTAACTATGGTGTGAGTAGATGGAGTGATAAGGTGACTCAAGAATATGGGAGAAATAAGGATGAACACTCACACTCTGCTGTCAGTAACATCCTCAGAATTAGTGGATAAATGTTAGGAGAGAAAGAAGTTCAAAAGGCAACAAACTCTAGCCAACATGGGAGTCTTATTAGATAAGGAAACAGCAGCTATAGGAGTGATTGATATACAATCAAAATCTATCTATAGGAAGCACACAAGAGCAGAATTCTTATGCACAATGGAAAAGATCATCCACAAGGATAAGGATAAGACTCGTCTTCCTTATCCTTGTAGATAAAGTAGAGATGTAATGTATACCTATATAAATACATATGAAAAACTCACTCTGTAGCAATCTGAAAGAAAGGAATTATAGTGCTCACGTTAATAAAACAAACAACACAATTGTTGTTGTTCTGTCCTCTCTCCAAAACAATCTCTGCAAATTCAATTTTTCTTCTTTCTGTACGTCTAATTTGTTTAGATTTCTAGATTTTTTTAAAAAAATCAATTTATCGGTTGTGAATCAATTCACTGGTTAAATTAAAAGAATCGATTTGGCAGTTAAAAAATAATTGACTAGTTAAGTTTGCAGAATTACTTTTCCTGATGAGATTAGGTTTTTTTCTATTTAGTTTAATTTCTTATTTGTTTAGAATTTTAAATCTATAAATAGATTTGTAATCGAAAATATAATGATAAGTTTGTGGAAATAGTTGAATCGGTCTACCAGTTGACCGGTTAAATTAAAAGAATCGGTTTACCAATTAAGAAATAGTTGACCAGTTATGTTTGCATAATTACTTTTTCTAATGTTTTTTTATTTAGTTTAATTTCTTATTTGTTTAGAACTTTAAATTTATAAATAGATTTGTAATCGAAAGTATAATGATAAGTTTGCAGAAATAGTTGAATAAGTCTACCAGTTGAGAAATAGTTGATCAGTTAAGTTCGTAGAATTACTTTTCTTGATGTGATTAGGTTTTTTATTTATTTTAATTTTTTATTTGTTTAGAACTTTAAATCTTTTGTAATCGAAAGCATAATATAATGATAAGTGTAAAACATATTTTATGCATTGCTTCTTTCATTTTCTTTTTCAATCAGTCACAAATTTCGAAACCATGGACAAAGGCTAAAGGCAAGTTTACTTTGCTAGCTTGTGCATTGTATCTGTTTTCTTTTGAATTGGAAGTAAGTGAAACCATAAATCAGAAAGTGCACATACCTAATTCTGAAGTGGGTACTCGCATGAAGATATCTTGTCCCATCAATGTTCTTGATTGCTCTCTGATATCGATTAATTAGATCACCAAACCACATAATACAGCCATTGCCTGCTCCACTTGTATTCGAATGTGTGTAAGCTGCACAGGAACAGTTCTTGAAACATTCTGTTTCACATTCGTAAAACTTCACGCTCTCAACCAGCCGAAACTCTATCAAATCAGGCAATTTTGTTCTTCCAAGCTTGAGGAACCCTTCTCCTCTTTGGCAATCTATGGTCAATTTCCTCTCACATTTGGCATAACCAAACATATTTAGAACATCCAATTGTGCTTGTGATGAATTGGACAAAAACCCTTTTAGACAATCACTGTAACTTTTTTACCTAGTTCTGCAAATAGCATTAGCACCACACTGCCGTAGCAATTTTGTCCATTCCATGGTCTGTTGTGGACCTTCTTCACAGATCCCCTGGCAATAGCAATAACTGAGGCAAACCATGAATGCCGAGTATGTAAGTCCATGTTGAAGTTCAAAATTAACTAGGATTTAGACTAATAAGATTTAAAGTTTATAAAAGTTTTAATTTTAGCTAAAAAAAGAATCCTAATTAATATAGGAATTTTTGATGAAGAAGAATTTGTAATAAACTAGTTTATTAGAATCCTTGTTTAATTAGAATGTTAGATTTCTTATTAGATTAGAATTTCTTTTGAATAGTTTAATTCTTTAAATGTCTAGGACTTCAGGCCTATAAATAGGCTTGTAATCTTAAGCATAATACACAAGTTGAGAGAGATATAGAGAAGAGCTAGAAATGTGTATGTTTTCAGAAAACTCTTAATAAAATATCATTCATCTCATTCTTCTTCTTGTTCTGTAACTTTGTTCTTATGTTTGTTCTTATAAATTAGCTACCACATTTTATCCTTCTTTTCCAACAAGTGGTATCAGAGCTTAGGTTTTATTATTTAACATGGTCAATTTAAACTTTCAACTTTAATGTCCTAGATTAACAAAGAACAAGTATCAAATTTGGTGTATTTGAGTAAAAGCTTGGTTAGGTTCCCAAGATGTATGAGAGATGATTGAAAAAGGCTTTGAAGAGCCTATAGATGGAGCAACATTGACTTCAGCTCAATGAGAGGTCATGCAAAAGGCATGAAGGAATGATCAACTAGCACTAACAATCATCCATCAATGTTTGGATGATGCCACTTTTGAGATAGTGGCCAACACAATCACCGCCAAGCAAGCATGGAAAGTTTTGCAAAATCAAATCAAAGAGTTGAAAATATGAGAAAAGTACATCTACAAAAACAACATGGTGACTTTAAAAAGTTACATGTGCTTGAATCAGAGAATATTTTAGAATACTTTGCGAGAGTATTAACCATATACAATCAAATAAAGAGATATGATGAAAAGGTGGAAGAGACACATGTGGTAGAGAAGATCCTACGCTCGCTGCAAAAGAAGTTTCATTATATACTGATCGCAATAGAGGAGTCGTAAAATATAGATTTTCTTTAAATACAAGGTCTCATGAGAAAATTACAAGCTCATGAAGAAAGAGTCAATGAGATTCAAGAGGACGTGGGTGCACAAGCACTTTTTTTAAAGCAAGATGGTTCTGGATATTTCCAAGGATGAAGAGGAGATTGAGGCAACCCCAATAAATCAAATAGTCAACCGAAAAAAGGGAATCGATTAACTAGTTAATTAGCAGTAGCAATCCAAGATACAGATTTAGTAACAAGTTTAACAAATCAAAAGTTAAATGCTATGATTGTCAAAAAACATGTCATTATGCTAGGGATTGCTAGAATCCAACCAAAAGGGTTGAAGAGAATGCAAATCTTATAATAGAAGAAGATAAGAAAGCCACTCTATTACTAGTGCATAATGAGAGAATGTAAAATAAAAAGATTTTATGGTACCTAGACAATGGAGCAAGTAACCATATGTGTGGAGACAAAGACAAGTTTATAGAGCTTGATGAAGCAATTAGTGGTAATTTCACCTTTGCAGATCATTCAAAGGTTGTCATCAAAGGAAAAGGAATGATTTTGATTAAATTTAAAGATGAAAGTCATCAGTTTATTGGTAATATCTATTATATACCAATGGTGAAAAACAACATATTGAGCTTGGGACAATTACTGGAGAAGGAGTATGAGATTAAGATGAAAAATCATACTTTGACATTACTTAACATTAAAGGACATATGATTGCAAAGGTAGTCATGACAAAGAATAGAATGTTCTTGCTAAACATAGAGACGGATATGCCTAAATGCCTAAATACATATGTGAAAGATGAAACTTGGCTTTGTCATATGAGACTTGGTCATGTAAACTTTGATAGCTTAAAGATGATGGCACAAAAGGAGATGTTGAAGGGTCTACCATCCATTATACATCCAAATTAGTTATGTGAAGGATGTTTAGTGGGCAAGCAATTTCATAAGAGTTTTTCGAAGAAGTCTACATCAAGAGCAAATCAACCCCTACAAGAAATACATGTCAATGTTTATAGTCCTATCAAACCATGTTCGTTTGGTAAAAATTCATATTTTCTAGTTTTTATTGATGATTATAGTAGAAAGACTTGGGTATACTTCTTAAAAGAAAAGTCTAATGTGTTTAGTTGTTTTAAGAAGTTTAAAGCATTAGTTGGAAAAAAAAGTTGTTATTTTATAAAATCACTTAGGACGAATAAGGGGGTGAATTTTGTTTTAATAATTTTAATGAGTTTTGTAAAGTTCATGGTATAAAGAGACTCCTAACAGTGTTCAAATCCCCACAACAAAATGGTGTGGTGGAGAGAAAGAATAGAAGCATCCTCAACATGGCAAAAAGCATGCTCAAAACGAAAAAGATGCCTAAAGAGTTTTAGGTTGAATTTATAGATTGTGTTATTTAATTGTCAAATAGATGTCCTACTAAAAGCTTGAATGGTATGACTCCACAAGAAGCATGAAGTAGAAGAAAACCAAGTGTTTCTCACTTGAAAGTTTTTGGAAGCATTGATTATGTGCATGTAGATTATCAAGTAAGGACCAAGCTAAATGACAAAAGCAAAAAGATGATCTTTATGGGCTATGACCAAAAGTCTAAAGGATACAAGCTTTACAACTCTAATGAAGGAAAGATGGTGATTAGTAGAGATGTTGAGTTCAATGAAAAAAGAGCATGAGATTGAAAGGTAAATGATGGTGAGAAATATGATTTCTTACCAATTCTTGATGAAGAGGAGGAAATATATAAAAATTATCAAGAACCTATAGTCACACCTCCACAAACACCAATGAACTCAACTTCTTCTTCTAGTGAAAGCTCAAGTAGTGGTATTCCACCAAGTCCATCAAAACATATGAGGAGCCATAATGACTTATACGAGGTAACTAATCCTATTGATAACGATGTAACACTATATTGTTACCTTGCTACACGTGATCCTATAGTATTTGAATAAGCAATAAATGATGGATGAGGAGATTGCATCAATTGAAAAAAATAACACATGAAAATTAGTTTTTAGACCAAAAGGAAAGATGCTAATAGGTGTTAAGTTGATCTACAAAGAAAAGAAAAATGTCAAAAGAGAAGAAGAGAGGTACAAGGCGAGATTGGAAGAAAAAAGCTATAGTCAAAAGTAAGGAATTGATTACAATAAAGTTTTTGCTTTAATCGATAACACTAAAGGTAAGCTATAAGAAATTGAAAACATGCAAGCCCAAAAGTTAATCTCATTTGGAAAAGTCACAAATCCGGTTAAAGGTTTAGAAACATAAACATGGCGTGGAAAAATAAAATTAATGTTGAGTACAATAGTGAAACTACCTTCATCAATTTCTGGTAATGATGGAATGCGAACAACATCAATGCTATTAAAGCAAGATATCGTGAAGAGAAAGAAAAGATAAAAGAATAATGAAAGTTGATATTGAGGGGGGAGTGTTGAAGTTCAATATCAACTAAGATTTAGGCTAATAAGATTTATAGTTTATAAGAGTTTTAATATTAGTTAAAGGAGGAATCCTAGTTAATATAGGAATCCTTGATGAAGAAGGATTTATAATAAACTAGTTTATTAGAATCTTTGTTTAATTAGAATGTTAGATTCATTGTTAGATTAGTATTTTCTTTAAATAGTTTAATTCTTTGATTATCTAGGACTTGAGGCCTATAAATAGGCTTGTAAATAGACTTGTAATCTTAAGCATAATACACAAGTTGAGAAAGATATAGAGAAAAGCTAGAAAGGTATATCTTTTCATAAAACTCTAAATAAAATATCGTTCATCTCATTCTTCTTTTTATTCTTTAGTTTTATTCTTATGTTTATTTTTATAAATTAACTACCATACCCTATCTTTATTTTCAACAGTCCAATCCCCAGGGAAGGGTCCTTCGTAGTTCTCCATGATGTTAGGTATCTTTCTTGACCGCTCTTTTAAGTCCCATCCCAGCTTCATTCCTGGTAAAAGTGTATCTGATGGGTGATCAAAACTCTGCCACTGATAGCTTTCCCTACTTGTGCCGTTATTCTGGTTCCTCAGAACAAGGTTTCCAGAATCTAAGAGCTGATCCTCAGGATGATCTGCTATGATTGCCGACACATTTGAAGACCAGATAACGTTCTTTTATTGGTTGTGAAGGACAAGGTTCCCATCATTTCCGATTGTTAAAACTCCACAGAGATCAGTGATAGGGCTGTTCCTGTTTGCAACCCACGCAGCTGTCTCAGGGCTCTTCTTATACCATATTCCCAAGGTACCTGTTCTTTGAGTTTCCACGAGAGAAGAAACCAAGCTCAAAACTTCGAGATGCAGAGCTTAAAGTCTCACCATCTCTAAGAGGTAGCTTTGGAGTAATAAAATCAGCAGCAAATGAAGATTTTAGCAAATATAAAAGAAATTAATAATAATCAGAATGTTAAGAAGGGAAGGCTCTTCATTATTGTTTCTTGGTTAAAAAACGGTGTTGAACTGATCAGCTACTGTAGTCTTCTTTTGATTGCCATTGTTAGACGCCCATGTCATTTTTCCTTTCTTAAATTTCTGATTGGCTTGCTTTCTCACTTAATAAAATGAACAATTTTCATTTTCTTTCCAAGAAAGCCAGAGCTGTTGACCTGTTGCATTGAAGCACTCTAGCAGCAATGCAGGGAATTGAATTTGGAGGATTACACTAACCAAACAATTTAATTTGTTCTTATAATCTAAAAAGAAATGGGAAACTGTTTATGTTTAAATGGTTAATTTATTTGCTCATTATTTGGTTAATATACATTTTTTAAGTTACAAATACTAAATGTTTGAGTCCTTCCTTTCAATCCCTCCAATTGATAAGACTCCATTAAAGATTAAGAGCATGTTTGGAAACGCGATGCAAATAGTGTTTTTTTAAATTTTAAAAAATATTTTTTACTAACAATTATTTTTTTATGTTTTCAGATTGTTTTGATGTGCTGATCTAAAAAAAATTAAAAAAATAAAAATATATATTATTTTAATGCATTTTTAAACGAAAAACACTTTAAATCATAACCGCTATCACAATCCCAAACAGATACTAAAAAAAGTGAAGTTTCCTTGAATATCACCAATATTCCATAATTCCTCGTACTTGCCCAACATTTAAGCATGTAAACATAAAGGTTTATATTGATAAAAATCGATCAATAAACATTAGGTTTATTAACTAATACTCTAAATGGCAGAGGAAAGTAGTGTAGCTTTCCCCACATGTTTTTTCTTTCTTTTTTTTCCATTCCTCACATGTGGTTTTTTTTTGTGTTTTTTTTAAATTATCTTTGTTGATTTTATTTTTTACTATTAAACTGGTTGAGAATTTAGCTTTATAGTTTTTTCTTTGAAACATTGTCGATTGCTACAGTGTTTCACCACATGATTTTTGTTTTGCTACAGCATTTTTTCACATGTTTTTTTCTAAAATTATCTTTGTGGAATTTAGTTTTTTAATATTGAGATGATTAAGAATTTAGCTTTATAATTTTTTTCTTTAAAATATTGTGGATTGCTACAGTGTTTCCCCACGTGGTTTTTATGTTTTTTTATATGATTTTTTCCAAAATTATCTTTGTCGATTTTCTTTTTTTAATATTGAGTTGGTTGAGAATTACAAATGTAGCTTTTCTCACAAAACATTGTGGATTGTTATAGTGTTTCCTTACATAGGTCTTTTTTTTTTCTTTTGTTTTTTTTTTATGATTTTTGTTTTTTTATATGTTTTTTTTCAAAATTGTCTTTTTTGCTATTATCTTTATAATATTAAGCTGGTTGAGAATTTAACTTTGTACTTTCAAAAAAAAAATTGTGGATTGCTATAGTCATTTTCCACATTGTTTTTTTTGTTATGACTTTTTTCAAAATTATCCTTGTCATTTTTTTTTTATATTGAGTTAGTTGAGAATTACAACTGTATATTTCCTCACAAAACATTATAGATTGCTACAGTGTTTTCCTACATGGTTTTTTTTCTTTTATCTTTTTATGTTTTTTTTAATTATCTTTGTAGTTTTTTTCTTAAAAACATTGTAGATTGCAACAATTTTTTTATATTTTTTTCATAAGTCCATAACAACGCACAGGCATATCACAAACCCGTGGCAGCACGCGGGTATAACATCTCATCTAGTCACAATCTAAAGCCCTAAGCTATAAAATCTACATCATGTAACAGATCGTAAAGATTTTATGCAATAAAAAAATGCATAAAGAATTCACATCGAGCATAGAACTTGCAAGAAAAAAAATAGAAGATTAAATTACATAGCAAAGAGAGCAATTAAATAAAGCAATAAGTAAATTTCATGAAAAGTAAATTATGCGACAAATAAAATAAATGCATGAAAAATAAAGCGTAAAGCCATAAAGAAAGCATATAAAAAAAACAATAAATTAAATATAAAGATAAAGCATAATTGAGCTGAAAATAAATTTATAGAAAATAAATTGCAGAAGATAAATTATAGGGATAAGAACTTAAGAAAGTTTTGTATTGGAATTATATATCGAACAGTCCAAAGAAAGATTTTAATCTAAGACCTAAACTATATAAGTAAGAAAATGAGCTGAATAGGAATGGTAACATACCCGAAATTATTTACATTTATGGTAGCAAGAGATAAACCTCAAGCACAAGCCCAAGGATTTTAAATCAGGAGGGTCTTTTCGTTTCTTTTTTTCTTTTTGACAGGACTTTTGCTAGAAGAATTCGATAAGACAACTCAAATATATTGTCAACGTATATAATACTACTAAATATTTTACTTTTGTTTACTGTGTATCTGATAATTTGTTTTTGTAGAAAAATTAAATATATAGATTTTTTCAGCATATTTTTTATATAAGAAAAATTTTAATTATAAATTGAAATGTTTTAATGCATATCGAATTAATTAATCAACATTTGATCAAGAAATAATATAAATTAAGATATTTTATCTTGCAATATAATTCATATACTCAGTTGTGTGTGTCATAATTTTATTTCTTAGAATAATTTTTTTATTTAATTAAACAATTATCCATGCTAGTAAAAGATTAAAAAAAAAGTCATAAACGAAAGTGAATTAAATAAAACTATGAAGGTCAACTTTTAAACAATCCAATATTTAATGGTAAAATTAAAAAAAATTAAAACTAGTTTATTTTGAATAATGAAATTAAAAAAATATCAATTTAAAAAATTATCAAAGTAAATTCAATAAATAATGAAAAATAAAAATAATTAAGATAACTTGGGTTATTTTTTTAATTAATAAAAATTCTATAAAAAAACAAATAAATAAAGATAATGGAGCTCAATCTCCATTTGAATAAATAATGAAGTATGAACATAAAAAAAGGAGGAAAAAAAATTTTAATTAATGAAAAATTCTATATAAAGCAAATAAATAAAGATAATGGAGCTCGATCTCCATTTGAATGAATAATGAAGTATGAAACTAAAAAAGATAAGCATAAAAAAAGAAGGAAAAAAAACAAGATAACTCGGACAAATCTCTTAAACCCAGGTTAATATATGAAACTCGCATCTTGTCAAAATCTTAGATCTTGGCTCAATTAAGAAGCTCAACTTCAAATTAATTTAATGTTAAGGATGAAACCAAAAAAAAAAATCAAAGTGAAAAAATTATCAAGTGAAAAAATAGCAATCAAAAAAATAGATATCAAGTTTAATATGAAACAAATATGACGAAGAAATTATATAAAAAAAATGATCTTAGATAAAACATATTGAAATTAAAAGAATTGAAAACAAATTTGAAAGATAAAAAAAATTAAAAATGTGAAATTAAAAACAAAGTTTAATTTTATAAATTATTCCAAATAAAACAAACAATAAAAAAAAACAAAGACCAAATCCTAAGGAATTAAAAATTAGCAGGTTGCTTTGAAATTTTAAAGGAGCAAGCATGAAAATTGAGGGGAGAGAAAATAAAGTGTAAAAAAAAAGGTCATTGATACTAAACTAGGTGGTCATTGGCCACACTCATCGCCTCCTCAAGGAGGGGACGTTGAGCCCATTCAAACTCAACTGCGAAAAACGGTGTTTGGTCATTAAACGACCCTACACCTACCGTCTAAATAAAGGTGGGGTCGCCCACATGCTAATGCATAATGTTTTTTAATAATATTTGTTTATATTGAATTATAAAATCTGACATTAATTAAAAACACAAATCATAAGTGCAAATACAAAAATGTCCAAGAACATAAGCTATATAAAATCCACTTTTATAGGCATGGAAGTCATTTTAGTATTCTTAAAAAATATAAAAGATGAAAACACTGATAAACGTAAGATTTAAAAAAAATTGAATCTAAAGATATAATGATCATTTTATTGTGTATTATAAAAGAAAAAAGACTTAATTGCCCCCTTTTAAGTTTGGCAATTACAAATGGGTTGTTGTGAAAATTATCTTCAATAACATGTTTTTTTATTTTGTTTTTAAGGTTAAAATGGGTATTTCACCTTAAAGTCCAAAAAATAACACTCTTTCTTTCATTTTTTTTCTTTGATCCCTTTTTTTAAATTTACAATCTCCTAATAAATTAGCCTATATTAACCTACAATTTAGAGACCGTTTGGCACTGCGACTGCGACTGCGGTTAATAAAAAAAGCAGGACTGAGATGTTTGATTATTTTCAACCACACTTTTTATTTAACATGGCCCCACCAAAAACTAAGGTTGGACCTCAGTTTTGGAAAAGCAAGTAACACCTGCTTTTCACTCCATGCCATACACTTTTCACGGACACTTTTTTTCTTGTAAAAAAACTTTCCTTACCCGAGCTTAAGCTCTGTTCCCTTCCTCTCTGTTACTGATCTGGACAATATTGATGAAGATTGACGAAGATTGACGCCAGAGACAGTGTTCCATCTTGTTCCCCTTTGTCCCTTCTCATGTCAAACGAAAGATTTTAACACAACATTTTCTCAATTTTCCCAACCCGAGCTCGTCTCCTCTATTCCCTTCCCCCCTGTTCCCTTGATCTGGACGAAGATTGACGCCAAAGACAATGTTCGTCATTGTTCCCTGTTGTCCCTTTTGTTGTGAAGCGAAGATCAAATCACCTTCACCGAAATCATTTATGCCGAGCAGTCTCCATTGTTTCCGTTTGCAGGAAGTTTCGGTTTGCAGGAAGCACAACAATGCTAGGAACTTATTTCTGAAATCTTGATTTTTTAATAGAAATTGTCAGTTGAAGAAATTATGTAGTTGCTATTTTGGGTTTTGAGTAGTGATTTGCAGATTTTGCATCTGATTTATGGATCAATTTCGTTTTTTATTTATCTCCTGTGGGGCTCTTTTTGTTGTTAATCTGCCATTCAAACTTGTTGTGTTTTCCTTACACTTTGTTGATCAGTTTTCTTGGTAGTGTTGGCGGATTTCAAGACTTTGGTAAACTATCTTCTTGTGTGTAGTTTTATCTGTTGGTGATCTTGATTTCTTGAGAGAATTGTGCTTTAGGTCTCGGGGAAGCAAGATGATGAGGTTTTTTTCGAGTATGATCGCAATCCCAATTTCATTCCAGATGATTTTTTATCTGATATTGTACCTCGCTTAGCTAATCAAGGATCACAGCAGCCTTCATGTATGGATTTTGTACGAGATGGATTTTGTACGAGATGGAATTGCAAATAGTTTGATGGGATAATAAAAATTATTTTATATAAAGTATTATTTATTTCATCATGTAATAGGAGTAATTAATTCTATAATATTTAAATTTAAAACCATCAATATTAATATATATTTTTTAAAATTATTTTATAACCTCAATTTCAAAAGCATTCTTAACCAAACACATTAAACTACTTTTTCTTCAACCTCAATTTCAACCATAATTTTAACCAAATATCTATTTTTTCAAACCAACCTCAACTAAAAATATTTTTTATAAAACAATTTTTTTCAAATCACAGCAGCTACCGCAATACCAAACACGTATACTCCTATAAAATCTAAATAAAACAAGAGATGAAATAAATCTGTGAACAATAAATCTATAGTATTTTATAAGAAAATTCACAGTACATTTTACACAATAAATCTCCCCAGCCATTTAGATTTCCTTGTAAATAAATTATAAATATGTGAGAGTCGCCCTTATCTATTCACTTGTATATTTATTATGAAAACATATAAAGGAAAAGAGAAAAACTAAACTCGAAATGACGTAAGAACTGGTCATGCCTGGTCAGCATTTAAGGCCCATAGACAAGCATCAAAGATTTTTCTTTTCTTTTCTTTTTTTTAATGCTAAAAAAAAAATTTAACTCATTAGATATTAGACTTACTTTATAATAATCATTAATTAATTCAAGTTTTTTTAAAATTATTAAAAATTTATATAATCATTAACTTTAAAGTTAGTAAAATTAATATAAATACATGCAAAATAATCCAGACATTCACATTAATTAAAAAAATTATTTTTTTATTTTTTTTAATTCTCTTTATATATATATATATATATATATATATGCATAGTGGACAAGCATTTCTCTCGTACACTAATGTGCTATAGAAAGGAGGGATTCCAAAATCTTTGTTGTACATCTATGAATCACAAATAATCCTTCAAAAACCTCACATATCCACTCTAATTAAGTTCGTGTCTCCTGAGATAATTAATTTGATACTTTAAGAAATGTATCGGATATTTCTGATCAAGTATTTTTAAATAATGTTTTTTTTTTGAGATATTTTGGAAATAGTTATCTTACATCTCAAAGATACTCCACGAGCGTTGTTTTCATTTTGCACATCATTTCTCTAAGAAATGTTTTACCATATCAAAACATTTTTTTCATGAGTGAAAATTGATTAATATCATTAAAGGAAATACAAAACGTGAATTCGACATCCTTGTTTATTGTTCGAACTTAATGTATATTTATTTTTGCAATATTTTTTAACTACTTGAATTTACTTTTAATATATACTTACTATTTTTCCTTGAGAAAAATAATACATTAAATATGAAAAAAACGAATAAATTACAAGCATAGTTTTCTAATAACGTAGCATGTCCTTAAATTTTAAGAATTGACGCATCTTTGTGGAAAATTGACGCATTTGTGTCCGTACCTTTTGAGCGTGAATTGTGAGCTTATGCTTGCAAAAGGATGCTTAGCGTCTCCATCCATGCCACTCACGTCTACTTTTTTAGGATTTCAAAATCTTTTAGAATTTGAAACTCAAATCATTGACATGATACCTTCACTTGGAGACAACAGCTCCAGTTTGATTACTCCATTACCAAAAGGTTGTGTCTTATCATAAAGGAACGGTCTATATATGCTGCTTGCTTGACGTAAATTCAAATTGACACTAATTTGATTTTATTTTCTTTTTTATTTGATGATAAGGGTTATATTTTAATCAACTTATATTATTAAATCTTATTCAATAAACTTTTTTATTAATATGAATTGTCTTTTCATTTTTTTAAAAAAAAAGGTTTTTTAAGTCGATAGTCACATGCATAAAAGAATGCATAACGTTATTCATGTTAATTGAATATAAATTCCCATATTATTATTTATTATTAATTCGAAAACACATGAAATTGGAGAGGCATGAGATATTACATGTTCATGTACTTTTATTTACTTCCAAGCTCTTATAGAAGTAGATGTTATTATACAATGCACAACACTTGAGTTTTAATATTTAATGTCATAGCATTTGTGTAAATATAAAGAGAGTATAGTAACATTTAGTTTTCAAAATGTTTTTTGTTTAAAGATATATTAAAATAATATTTTTTTATTTTAAAAAAATTATTTTTAATATTGATTAGCATATTAAAATAATCTGAAGATATTAAAAAAATTAATTTGAAGTAAATAAAAAATAATAATTTTAATTTTTAAAAAAAAACATTTTTAAAATAAAAAAACAAACTGGCTAAAGATCTTATAATAATATAGTTCAGAATCTCTAATAAGTGAAGTGAGCTCCACAGAAGTGAAGAAATCATCAGAGGGAGTTGGTTTGTTCCCCTTGTAGATATGTTTGTAAGACATGAAACCATGCACTGCTTCTAGCTGTATTATTTCTTAATTTTATCATCACTAAGCTAAAGAAACACCATTAATTTTTCAGTATTAATTAACCCTTCTCTGAAAATTATGCAACTAACTTATAGACCGTACGCGGTTTCAAGATTTTCTCTGAAAATTAAAGCTAAAGATCGTGCAGGAAGCATGCGTCCCTTTCTTCTATCACTACTGCTGTGTTAGAAACATCATTGGCACTCAAAGTAGCTAGGGAGCATTGATCAATTAATTCACTTAAGAGGACGACTCGCTAGTTTCTCTCTTCTGATCCTTATTATTCAATATTCTAACCATTATAAGCTGGAGTAGATAAGTGGGCACATTCTAACATGCGTACAAAGAGTGAGGAAGGAAACTTCAGTGAAACTTCCTTTCAGTTGGAGCGATGCCACAAATTTCAATGAAAATTTTCCATGTTGCATCGCCATCAACCTCCTCCATTTGCAACTACAAGTTATATATCAAAGATAAATATTTTTGTATGGATTCTCCCTGTCTGTTTCATCTCATTAATTAATCAGCACTTGAAAAACCTGCATAGTGCCCATTTCCCTTTCATTTCACCATCTTAAACGTACACGCACCGGACAGTACTACTGAGGGACACTGAATTATATGTATATGTACGTACAGAAGTGAGTTGAAATATGCGTAGCACAAAGACGATAATCAGCCATTAAAGCGATCCAACAGATCTCATTTGGTTCCTAATGCCAGAGCTCCACGTTTTGGAAATTGGAGCGTGTCCCACTAGCTAATCTTGATGACTAGCTAGATACATGTCGCTAGTGGGAACTCTCTTGAGATATTGATGCTTGCATAGTTAACAAATATTGGTCTATAAATTTGGAATTTCGGCGTTGTTATAAATTTTGGTGCCAAATTAAAAGCACCGTACATGCATGCGGATTTGTAAGTCCGAGTTGATATCAAGTGCTTTGATAGTCAATCCGAGTACTTGTATTTATAGGTTGATGCAATTGTCAATTACTGTATGGTTTTGGCACAATTACAAAAGCTTCTACTTTTATTAATTTTCCTGCTCTCACGTTTGTCTCACCATGTGTAAGTTGCAAACAAGCTATAGTTCTCTATCAAACAAACTTTACTTTTAAGAACCTTCAGGAAGATCCTGTGATCCTTGCAGCTTCCAGGAAGTAGAGTTTTCACATAAGCTTTGAAAAAAAACGAAGCAAGAAGCTCGCTGCTAACCATAAAAGTTTCGCTGCTATTTTATTTGTTCCCTAGTTATTTACTGTAAGGCTCACTCTTTCCACGAAGACCTCTCCCTTTCTGTCTTTATCTCCTTCCTTCTCTTATATAACCCCACCCTCCTCACTGATTCATCCACCATCCCATTAGTCACATAACTCTCTCAAGCTTTCGCCATTTGTTTTGGCATTCGATTTCTTTATAATTAGCTATCAATACATTCGAGTTATTTTTTTTTTTGTACATCTTTTTAACCATCAATGGCATCAATAGGTCATGCAGTTGAGTTTCAGGACTACTTCCCTTCCATGTTGGAGGGACTGGGAACACAAGGATTTATGTTGGAGCTGTGTAATGGGTTTCGTTTGCTAATGGATAGTGATAAGGGGCTAATCACGTTCGAGAGCTTGAAGAGAAATATTGTGCTACTAGGGTTGCAAGAGATGAGGGATGATGAGCTTGTGTGCATGTTAATGGAAGGTGATTTGGATGGAGATGGGGCTATAAATCAGATGGAATTTTGTATTCTCATGTTCAGATTGAGTCCAGGGTTTATGGACGGATCAAAGCAATGGATGGAAGAACTTTCTGCAAATGAAATGTAGGCATCTATCTGTGTTGTCCTTAATTTCATGTTCTTACTATATCGTTAAGCATTAATGCTGATATTGTCATGGAGATGAAGCTTTAATCAGCTGTATTATGAATAACCTTCTATGAATAATAATTTAAGATTTTTTTTTTTTTTTTTTTTTTTTTTTTATTATCGTGGGTGTCCGGGCCAGCTTGCGCGCACCTCGACTAATCCCACGGGCAACTATTTAAGATTAATTCTATTGTTAAGAGGAGAGATCAAAGGTCGAGTTTGGGTTAGATTTTCTCTATCATACAAGTATACATATGCATGACAAAATTATCTAGAAAAAGGCTATGCATATTGCATAGGAATTGCAAGTACCTCACGAGGAAACTCACCAGCCTTCAAAATTATCATTGATGTTTGATTCGGTACTGGTACAACGGAGTCAAGTTTCACCGTTTCCCTCTTTACCACGAAAAACTTACTCTTAAATGGGGCTTGCAATTTCTAGGAAACTACCTCGCTAGGTAGACAAAAGGATTCTCAAAATCTGTGGTAGATGATGAATACATTAAATTAAAGATTGATTGATGAATTTCTTTCTGGCATGATCATGAAAGTTTAAATGGTACATTTCATCGTGCATTTGTTGAATTCCTGTTTGCCACAACCCCGTGCAGTTATATGAGAGTGCTTCCTGATCTTTTATGTCGGATTAAACATACAAAACTATATAAAAAATAATAATAAAATAAAAAACATGTTTCGGGTTTTTTTTTGTATCAATCTCAAATGGAAGAACTTCAAATTAATTATAGAGTTTTTCCTGACTCGAGAGAATACTTTATTATTTTTTAGTTATTTTGGTAATGAAAACTATAAATCTAGTAAATTACATTAAAAACTTCAAGTTTATAATTACAGCCCTATTGAAATTACAAGTTTATTATTGTTATTGTTTTATATTTAAAAGCTTTTTTTTTATTTGAGGAAATCTCATCCTCGAATAGCGTATTTTATGGGTTCTGATAAACAAGTAAAACTTTAGTTGTCCCATTATTAATAAGCCTATTGTTATCAGCTTACAATTACATATTTGTTTGATAAATAAATTTTTAAAATTACATAAACATGAACTTGATTGAATTATATAGCAGTTGCTTTTATTATTTTATTTAGTTATTGTGTATTAATAATATGTCTTACATCCTTTTTCTACTTACTCTATTATATTTAAGGTAATTTCGGATATCTATTCACCCAACCTATTTTATTATAAATATGTTTCATGTAGATTCTTTATATTACTCTTTCATGATATCTTTATAGTGTGTGTGGACTTTATCAAGTTTAGTTTGCAATTTGGTATATTTTTTATAATCCAAACTATCTTTTTCTTGAAATAGTGTTAAATTAAAAAAATTTATATATTTTTTATGATTTTAATAACTCAATATTAAAAATATAAAAACATTTTAATTATATCACATTATCAAACACATACTAAAAAAATTACTAAATTAAGGGAATGGGATTTCTGAAAAAACGAAGTGCTTTCCATGTTTATTTTCTAGTAAATGCGATTAGTACAACGTGAGAAAATACTCTCTCTTTAATTATCATGTTTAATTCATTACTTGGGAGGCTGTTTAGAGTTGAAGTTACACAACTGGAGATCCTTTTTTCAATTCATAGAATCAACTTAATTAAACCTTGAATTCTAAATCTGCAGATGAAATATGAAATAACTTTATATTATACAATATTAACTCATATATAGCAGCCTGTAGCCATGAATATTTGTTTCCATCACTGAACTACAGCTACAGAATAGTTTTGAGCATCTGGGAAACGACAATTAACGTAGATAAGTTACTGACAGCCCGACCAAGGAAAGACCAATGGTCCAGGCGTAGGCCTTATATTTCCTGTAGAAACCCTCATCACGAAAATGATGGGCCCTTTTCATTGCTTGAGTGAAATTCTTTCTTTTTAAATTCTATCTTTCTTTTTGGTTTTGGAGAGATAGCCCTCGAACTGATGCATAGATAAATTCGGTGTTGATTCTGAACCTCAGTTTTGTCTTCTGTTTTTTTTTTAATAAAAGACCGTAGGCTTGTCGTTACAAATACAGTGTTCATCAAATTCTAGAATGAGCACTTCGTTGTTGAGAGTCTTGAGACAGGGCAGGAGTGTATTGTGGAGAGCTTGAGAAAAAGAAACCCTTTTCTTTAATGGAATTTGGCAACCATTTTGATTATTTATTAGTAGTTCATTCAACTTGGAGGGAGCAGTAAGATTTAAATTATTTGTTTCCTCCATTATTGGAGCTTCAATTGACGATCTCACATTGGAAACCAAAAAAACGAAAAGAGTTTGTGACAACTGCCGAGACTGGTAACAGATGTTCTCTTTCCATCCAATCATGGTCTCGTTAGTGGGATGGGGAACCTTTTTAACCTCGAAGTTGGAGATAAGTAGATAACATAGAGATAGTGACTATATACAGTTTTATATTCAGACATTACTGGTGCATTTTAAGAAGGAAAAAAAAGCATTGACTTGACCTCTAAACTCCGCTAGATTCAATAAGAGAGGCTCTTTTAACTATATAATAAAAAAATAAGAATATTAAATTTAAAAAATAAACTGGGTTATCTCCTTTTTTTTATTTTTAATTCTTTGTTAAATTTAGTTTTTTTAAAGAAAATTTATTTTTGAATTAAATTACATTAATTGATTAAATATAATTAAGCATCGAATACCTACTTCATGATATTTTATTTGGTTTGTTTTTCGAGTTGTATTTTTATGCTGCGAGTGGCATTTTTTGATGTTATTTTGTTGTGTTTTGCAGTGGTGTTAGAATAGTCTCGATGAGTTCTTTCTAGTGATAAAGTGGCATCCAAAGCAGAGCAACAGTCACTTTTCGATGAGTATTTTTTTTCTTCTCCTCCCGATCAAGTATGATATGGGATGCTCATTTTCTATATTTGTTGCTAAAAAAAATATGTTCACTATATTTGTTGTCCATGGCACCCTTTTTAAAAATTATATTATTAAATTAATTGGGTTTATTCATTACAATTAAATAAATTAAAGAAGTGACTTGCATCTGGAGTTTTTTTAAAAAAAAAGGTTTAATCATCTAAGCATTATTTTTTTATTTTAAAAAATATTTAGGTCAAACCACATCCTACCACGAGTCACCTATCTATTAGTTTGTTATAATGATAAAATTATATTTACCGATAATCAAGTTTGATTCTATGATTTCCTCTTCTTTAAGAAATCATTTTACTTTTTTTTTATTTGAAGATTAAGGGTATCTTAAGTCATTTTATGTTAAAAATATACAAAATGAAATAAATAAATAAAAAAAAGTGAGAAATATATAATATTGTTCAAGGCATGATATGTTTAGCAATGAATTTAGAGTAGATTTCCTTGCAACTCACGAAAAAGGCAATAAAAAAACCAATTCCTATTGGAGATTTATTGTACACTGGCACACAAATCAAGAGACAGGGAGAGAGAGAGTGAGAGAGGGAGAGGGGGAGAGAGAGAGAGAGAGAGAGAAGCAACTGAAGCCACGCCAGAGACCCACCAATTATACATGCCGCCTTAAGAGTGATGATTCCAACACTGCCCAAAAAAGCCGTGAAAGGAGCCCCCACAAATCCCCACTTCAATGTGGCGGGCAACTTCACACACTAGCGCTCGCATTATATTGCGAGGGCTAGTTTTTTTTTATTTTAATTTGGTTTTTTAATTAATTAATTTTTTTATTTGATTTTTAATTTTTTAATAAATTTTAAGTATTTATACTTTTGCCCCCTATTCTTAGATGACTTTTCTAACTAGTCCTGATACTCATCTCACACGAGCCCAATAAAAACTCAACCAAAGAAAAGAAAGATGAGGAAAATAAATTACCACACTTAATTAGGTTCTTT
This sequence comes from Populus nigra, assembly GCF_951802175.1. Taxonomy (NCBI): domain Eukaryota; kingdom Viridiplantae; phylum Streptophyta; class Magnoliopsida; order Malpighiales; family Salicaceae; genus Populus; species Populus nigra. Next base: position 6,437,731 of record NC_084852.1, read on the forward strand.
TGGTCTTATCATGACCTGAATTATAAATTTAGCATATTAAATAGTTACTCTGAAATTATTTTTGGTCAATGGGCGACTGTAATAAAGAAGTTCAATCGTATGATCGTTTCTCTACATGTCAGAGTCATCACTGTTTGCTGCATGGCATGTTGATGTTATCCTGCAACATGCCATTCTGCTTTTTCAGTAGCTTTCGGCTGTGTGACTTCTTCAATCGATGACCTTAATTCGTTCATCGCTGTAAGACTTAAAGTTAACCACCACCACCACCACCTTCTTCCACCACCACCACCACCATCTTCTTCGATGAAATAAAGGAGTTCGTTATCTGATGTCTTCAATGGTGAAAATTAACCAGTTAATGAGGGTGACCCGCCTTCAAAAGGGCAAGTAATTTAAGAGCCTATTAATGCCCTATGTGGTATATAATATCAACTTCTCGATAAGTTTGGTGGGCTAGTAAATACGAAAATCAGTAAAGGATACCAATACTTTAAAAACTTTAGCTTCACAGAAATGATTAGTAATTACCTTCTCTTTTCTATTTTTTCTTTCTGTGGGTTAGCCAGCATCGACAATGAATCCTGAAGCCATATGAAAAGCTTGAGAATCTTTGGTTATGATTTTCGACTTTCCATTCCATAAATATAATTAGTATGTTTTGCAGTGTACATAGTAGCATTTATTTTTTAATGATGTTTTTTTATTTTTAAAATTTTAATTTTGATATTGGTATATTAAAACAATTCAAGATATACAAATTATATTAAATTTTAGTAAAATAAAAAATAAAAAAATAAATTTTTTAAAAATATGATGCAACCGTGTTCCCAAACGATTGTATTTCATGAAACAAAGCATAATTACTCACTCATAGTGCCCCCTTGAAAGGTTATGAGTTCTTATTATTATATCTTGGATCATATTAACCTTGAATAAATCTAATATTTTGCACATCAACTGAGAAACAAAGTTTATAGATCATTTCTTATTAGATTCTCCAAAGTTTTTTTATTTCTATAGAGGGTTTTTTAGGTTGATCTTAAATGTTTTATACTGTGTGGGTTTTTCCTGGCTTTCAAGTTTTTAAAAATACTTGAAAAACAACTATTTTTCTAGAATTAATTATAAATTAATTTAATTTTTTTAATAATTGTAGGGGGTTTTTGTTTCCCAAAAAATAACAAAAAATCAATGAAAAAAACATAAATAATATACAACAACACAAGCAAGAGTGAAAATTAATTTTTCGAGAAATTACGTCTGTAAATCATTAATAAAAATCTATATATAAAACCTAATCTTCAAACACTTTATTCATAAGAACCCAGAACAAAGATTAAAAACAAATATCAGACACCCACCGAACTCACAACAACAATAATAAAATAAAATAAAAAACATAAATTGATTATCACTATTGATGAGAACCCTTCTAATTAACGGTAAAATCATGACCTAACCTAATTAATTTTATATATTGATGAAATGATTCCTCCTAGCTCCTCCCCCAGTTATTCCTTATGCTCTAGTTTTGACAGACACATTTGGATGAGGGCAGCTGAGTGGGGCTCACAGAACATCTCTAGACACCTCACCTTCTTCTCCAAATAAACAAAGTCTCAATACAGAGAACCCTAAATCCTTTCTTTCTCCTCCACACATTTGACATTCCCCTCCTTGTGGCTGCAAGTAAGCGAAAAGATATAGATTTCACTCGCTCCACCATCTGCCACGTTGGATTTTTGCCATGTCAACATAATCTTACAAGATCTTTTTCCATATATAATCCCTTGAAATATTACAAGATTATATTAACTATTTCAAAATTAACTATATAAATGATCCGTAATTTATAGTATCTTTGGGCTCTTAGATATTAATTTCTTGTAATTTCATTATATTTTTTTGAGGCTTTTATAATTTATTTTTATTTAATTAAAAAAAGACGTGGCCATGGTTGTGCCACGACCATCAACCACGCCCGATAAGAAGATCACTTCCTGCCCAAACATTTCTTGGGCCTCTGCATTTCTTTATAATATCAAAACAAATAAATAATTAACATAAGGTGGACGTCGGGGAGTCGATGTGGCTATAAATTACTCCCTATGCATAGAACAATTTGATATCATGCCGGTGAATCTCCTTTTCTAGAAGCAAATAGGGTTACCATAAAGTTTTTTAATGCAGAAAATGTGTTAAAAATAAAAAAAATATTATAAATTTGGTTTTATATTTGTGAGAAGATCATCATAAAAAAAAATATTCTTGAAAGTAGTGTTATGCTTCGAGGACGGGAGAGGGGGGGGGGGGGGGAGAAATAGAAAATAGTATGAAAAGTCGAGGGATTGGATAAACAGAGTATGGGCCCACATGAAACTTAGGCCGTAGCATATGAAATGGGCAGGTGGGCGTCACGTGGGTCAGTAGTTATCGTGGACTAGGTTTGTCCACGTAGGATAGATTGGAATCTGCCGGCCCCTAAGTGTCTCATCCTTAAACCAGAAAAATATCTCGGGGGACTAAACTAAATTTTTAATTCTCTTAGTTAATTACCCCTGCAAAACCCAGCTATATTTTAGCTCCGTAATTCTTTTGACACGTGGCACGCAAGTAGGCTCGATATAATTATATCAGTAATTTAAGATTAAGCTTCGAGCATTATTCCTGTACTAGATAAGTGTCTCGTTATACATCGTTGAGCATGTCAAATTTATTTTCTAATATATAAACAAAATTCAAAGGAAATTAGGTTTCTGATTCTATGAATTCAACAAGCTCAGATAATTTAATAATATAATTATATATATAAAAATCATGATAATAAAAAAACAAAAATAAATTAAAAACAATGACTAATAAAATTATATTCTCTAAATATTTTTAAAATTTCTCAATAATTTTATTTGATGACATAAAAAATAAATAAATGAGAAAGAAATAACTTTGTAAAGAGAAAAAAAATTAAAACTTAGGTCTCGTTTATTTCACAGATACCTAAGTTTTAGAAATCACTTTTCAAACTTTTATATGTTTGTTTGTTATCAGAAAAATTTATTAATGAAAAACACTTTTTAGTTAAAGAAAAATTTAGCTTGATTTTCAGGAAAGAGTTTTTCTTTTATTTTGGGCAGAAAACACTTTCTAGAAGTTGTAAAAAATTTAGAAATGTCATGTTATTTGCTGATTATATCAAATTTGGTTCTCAAACTTTTAATTGCTCTATATTTTGTTTTGAATCTTTTTTTTTAATTTTATCCCTATGAATTTAATTTGATTTGATTTTTATATCAACTTTAGTCCTTATTTTTTATGATTGTTATTTGTTTTTTTAATTGAAATTTTTTATCTATCATATTTGGTCCTCATTCTTTTAATTGTTATTTATCTTATTTGAAATAATTTATAAAATTATATTTTTTTAATTTCATCATCTTTCAACTTTTTTATTTGTTAGGTTTAATCTCCATTATTTTGATTGTTATTTATTTTTTTGAGATAATTTCTGAAATTAATTTTTTTTTCAATTTTATTCTCATTCAATTTTTGAATTTGTAATATTTGTCCTTCATTATTTTAAAAACATGAAAAAAATATTAACAATTTATTTTCCAGCTCATTTTTCATGATATAGTCAAACACTATACAGTGTTTTCCAACTTATTTCACATGTTACCACCAAACATCGAAAAATAATTCACTTTTCAGGAATCTATTTTCCAAGAAAATTACTTTCCAAAGAAACCACTTACCAAAAGAAAACTATTTTCCAACAAACAAATAGGGTTTTAAATTTCAATAAATCAAACGCCAAATAATGAATTAAAAAACACATATTTTTAAAAATAACCAAAAAGCTCAAATACAGTCAGCATGCTAAAATCACAATCGATCATGAAACTAGGATAATCTCACGCAAAAGAAAGTGAATAGAGCAATGGAAGTCAAGTCTCAAATAAACTAGATAACAAAAGGTGAAATTAAAAAAAATTGAGTAAACTTTTTGTTAACTCGACTAACTCATGACTCGGGACACGAGATTAGGATAATCACATAGAAAAAAAAACGAAAAAAATCACGAAGCTCGAAACCCAATAATATAATGTAGAATGATAAAATTGAGAAAATCAATTTTAAAATAAGAACCTAGAAAATAATTAGATCGAGTTAATCTTTAAAACTCGTGACCCTGAGAGCAAGATCATCTAAAATTTTTTTTAAAAAATCAAATATAAATTTGAAAAAACAAAATAAATAACAGGCATAAAAAAGAAATTCTGGAAGCTTTCTTTTTCTTCATGGCAAGAAACCCCGCACAGGTGACTTCGAGCGCATGATTCCTAAAAACTAAATTAATCCAAGCGTTTCGATCTGAATAGTCAATTTCTAGGAATCAAGGGAGACTTTTGATTACAACTCGTAATTTATTATATACCTTCGGTCCAGTTCACACTTGAATATTGAAGCAGAAGTTGTGTGGACATGCTTCTTCCGAGAAATGGCATATATTAAAAAAGTCGATTAAACATCTTGTTAGCCTCATTGGCAAAGCAAATTCCAGCCCTAATTGAAAGCAAAGTCTTTCCATAGATGCTGCTGAAGGCAGCAGCCAGCTAGATCTTTTTTATTTTTAATCTCACATCAACCCTAGATTCCCCATGAAACTCCCAAAACACCCCCCGTGGAAAAAATATCCCATAATTAAATGCAAAAAATTAGGGTAGTTTCCGTTATTTACTACATCTTGCACGCCTGCCCTTTCTCTCCTCTCTCAGAACTCCTTTCCCCTTCCCTAAAAAACCACCAAACCCAACAAGGACATAGACAGAGAAGCAAAAGGAGAGAATGAAAGGGTGTGAGCTATGTGGGAGTTCAGCAAGAATGTTCTGTGAATCAGACCAGGCTAGTTTATGTTGGGATTGTGATGAGAAAGTACACTCTGCCAACTTCCTTGTTGCAAAGCATTGTAGAACCCTTCTTTGTCAAGTGTGTCAATCTCCAACTCCTTGGAAATCCTCAGGGTCTAAACTTGCCCCTACCGTTTCTGTATGTGAATCCTGTTTTGCTGTCCATAAAAATAATAAAAAACAACTCCAAGATCTGAACGTCATGGCTAGTGATCAAGAAAGCCGAGAAGCCGGAAATGATTATGACGAGTCTGAAACTGATCGAGAATTCGACGACGACGACGACGACGACACTGATGATGATAGTGATGAATATGACGAGGAGGAAGACGAGGAGGAAGATGGAGACAACCAGGTGGTGCCATGGTCAGGTCTTACTGCATCTTCTTCGCCATCAATTGCGCCACCTGTGGCTAGTTCTTCTAGCAGTGAAGAGGAGATTTCCTGTGCTGGTGGGAATGGGTTCTTGAAACGGATGCGAGACAGTAATGTTGATCTTGATTCTGATGTAAGTCTCTTTTTCTTGTTCTTTCATCTCTTTGCCATTTTTTTTATATTAGTTTTTAGAGGGCACATTTTAATAATTGAATTTGTGGATCTTAGGAAATATTGGGTCTTCTTCCTCTTCCTTTTTAGGTTACAAACTTTGGGTTTGGTTAATACATTTAATGTTGGATAAATGCAGGATGAAACTGGATGTTCCTCTTCGCATAATTTAAGAGATGGAAGCATGAGCACCGAGGAAGGGAATTCTTTGAGTTCATCAAGGCCATGGAAGCAAGCAAGAACAAGCGTTCATGTAGAAGAAGATGGTCATGATGGTCAAGCAATGTCAAGATCATCGGCTATCATAGACTCCCTGAAGAGACTGCAGAAAGACTTGGTCGCGAATGGAGAAAACGCGTCTGCTGCTATTCTTGGGATCTGCGAATTGAGCAGAGATCAGAGCCTTTGATTTCTGCCCCCCCTAACTTTTTTTATATGATTAATTAGTAACCATATAGTTTTTGAACCATAACTATTTAGTATTTCATTTTATTTTGAAGCTTGTTTTAGTAGCTGGTTGTGTTTGTCTTCATGGTTTTGTACATGAGATGGTATTTGGTTCAATGGTTAATGCAATATTACCTTATGCTATTTGTTCTTCATTGTTTTTCTTGATTTACCCATGGAAAAAGTGATTTTCTGTGTGCTTCTCCTAACATTCTCGACTTGCTAGCTTGCTATTGTCAATTATTTAGGAGTAGAAATGGTAGATGATTCGCCATTCCCCCATTCTTATAACTACTTTTGTTACAATAAGACGTTGCTCTACACTAGAGAAATAAGAAAGATCACTGATCCATGTAAATTTCAACCCTTGAGTCTTGACCGATGCTGACTGAGGCTATGAACTCAATGCTTTATTGTAAATGTTAGTTACATTTCGGCTTATATGAAGAAAAGATGATCAGATCGAAGCTTGTATTCGATGATCCATTTACTGAGCACCTCGATGCAAAATAATTAATGGATTGTAAATTCCTAGTTGGCCATTTATGCTAACTTCTCTTTAAGAAAAGGAAAGGAAATGATAGATTAAAAACACAACTTTTTAAAGATAAATTTGATATAATTAAACATATAAAAATAGATATAAAAACCCATTTTTCTCATAAAAAATGTTTAGATCCATGTAAATTTACTTCTTCTTTTTTAAGATAACGTAATATGGGATTCCTGGTTATCTAGTTCATAACGGATGTACATGTACCCAGCTCAGGTTGATGGAGTAATCGATGAGGAACAGAAAGGGACGTAGGGGAGGTTGTCTGGCCATTACGTTGCAAAATTCAGGACCATCCATAGCCAAAGGAGTCTGTAGTATAGACTGTATTATGGGCTACTTCTCCTTCCCACCACATATCGTTGCATGCCTAGCAAAAAAGGTCAGCAGCTGTCACGTATCAACTGGCAGAGTCCATACTCCATGCTGACATAGCTGCTCCTCTCTTTGAATATAAACGGGATGCCATTGTAGCGAAAGATGAAATGAACAGGAGCAATGGAAGATACCCAGAACGAGAAAGTTAATATGTGGTTTTGAGCGGACCAAATGTTCTTGAAGTCAAGAGCGGCTGGTTTTTGTGGTAGCACGCCATGAACGTGGGCTACAAATGAGAATAGAGTGTGTGGCTGGTATGAAACAAAACCCCACTAGAATTTAGCATAAAATAAGTAAAGAAGAAGTCCACTTGCGTGGCTTTATACGGTTTTGGAGATAATTTCCCTTAATTTATAATAGAGGGCATTGAACTTTGATTTCATCTGTGGTTTTGATTCGACGATTTTTGATTTCTTATCTTCATTACTGTGGAAGTTATTTTTCGTGTCGAGTGTTACCTGGTTGAAAATTAATATCTTGGTTTGGCTTTGTCATCTAGATGCTAGTGTTTTTTCTCGCTGTCGGTCGGATTAATTTTTTTAAAATTAACTTTTTAATAATTTTAACTTATTTTAATGAGTTGATATCAATATAATCTTTTTAATATATTTTTATATAAAAGATATTTTAAAAAAACATTTCCATCACAAACTCAAACACTATCGTAAACCAAGCTTAAATAAGATTAAAAGACTAATTATGAATATTTTAATAAAGATATTTTTTTAGATAGTGTGGGTCATTGGTTAAAGTATTTTTTATTTAAAAATATATTAAAATAATATTTTTATTTATTTAATATTAAAATAACCTAAAAATATTAAAAAAATCAATTTCAAAAAAACAAATTCTAATTTTACAAGAAAAAAGACGGTTGCCTCCACGTAGACAAACATTGTATTAATAAATAGGGAAAATTAAAGCGAAGGGCCCTTCCCATCTAGTTGAATCGAGGAAGCAATTATTTGTGTCCTACGATATGATATGAATATTGTATTCTGCCTTTGAAGTTATAGACCAATTTTACAATTTGAATAGCTGGAAAGGACCATCAAGTTTGACAAGAAAATATTAGATAAACAAGAAAGGTTAAAACCACGTGTACAGCTTGATAAGATCTGTTTATTTTTATATTTTAAAAATGTTTTTTAAAAAATTAAAATTTTTTATTTTTTTTAGTTTAAATTCATATATATATTTAGTGTTTTTAGATTATTTTGATGTATTGATATTAAAAATAATTTTTTAAAAATAAAAAAATTATTTTAATACATTTCCGAGTGAAAAACACTTTGAAAAGCAACCACTACCACATTCTCAAACACCCCCAAGTAAAAATCTAAAAGACATGTGATTTTAGCTGTAAAGCCAGCACTATTCACATGCACACAAAACATTATGGATTTATTGTGTATTTTTTAATAATTTATTTTGGTCATCAAAGTTTAATTTTGAACGATTTGATCCTAACTAAAAACCAAATTGGAAGAAAATAGACCAGATTAAAAAAGACGTCAAACATGGGTAGCGTGTGAGAAGTTTCAGGAAAGATGCATTTTAGTCCTCGCAGTTTAAAAATAACGCAAATTGTACAATTTTGGTATCTCAATATTTTTCCAATTCAATTTTCATAAAAAAAATTCATTTTTGTTATCGTTTGGTCCTTAGTTGAGAAAGGAGAAAGAAAAAGCAAGAGGTCCCTGGATTTTCTTGGTAAAAAGATAAAGATGTTGTTGACATTGATTTAGGTTACCAAAATATTCCATATTTATTTCAAATGATTTCATTTGATAAGTAGGGTTCATATTAGATGTTTTTTACCCATAAAACATATCTAAGTTCTGGTTGATTGTTTTATTTCTGATTGATTTTGGGATAATTTTTTGTTTTTTAGGTCATATATAGGTTTATCATAGTTTTCTAAGATGTTTTGGGTTGAAAAACAAGTATTTGGGTCAAACAACATTAAACTCTGACTTTCTAGCCACCACAGTGGCCGGAATCAAGGCAAAAATGAGCGACACTGCTAATTTTTTTTTCAAAAAACTTTTGGGCAAACAACATGTGGTTTGCCCCAAATGCAAAAAAAAAAAGGGGTGGCGGGGCTCGATTGCCCTGGTAGGCTAGTGCGTGGGACCTAACAAATGGGCGATGTAGACTGGCCTGGCTTGAGAGGTGGGCTGGCCTAGCTTGCTAGGCTTAGTAGCGCTGACTTTTTTTTTTTAATTCATACTTCTTTTTATATGCTTTTTTTTTAAAAAAATAAATTATTTATATTTAGACTAATACTCATTCTCTCTTTTATTTTATTTAGAGCCTCTTTTAATTGACAATTATTTTTTTTTTGTTAAGCATTTAATTTTTGAAGAGATTTTTTTTAATTCATCTATAAGTTTTTTTTATACGTTGTATAAATATTTTTTTTTCAGTCTTGTATAGTATTTTTATTTTATTCTATTCTATTGAATCAATTTGATATATATCTATTTTTATTATTATTTAATTTAAAAAATAATTTTATTATATAAATTTAATAAATAAAATTAAATTAATATCTCATCTTCTAAGATGAGATATTTGTTGCGGGAAGAATCTCTCAAATCCCATGAGAAAAGAAAGCCTCAAAATTTGGCCCCCATTGAAAGTCAACGATATTTCATAGGCTCAGTATCAACTTGTTAGGAGCTTCTCAACGATTTTGTTGCTTGCATGAATAGTTTGACCATTTCCTTTATCTTTCACCATGGGGAGCTCAGGATATTTAGTCAGAAATTCAGAAGGTGACCTTGCATGGCATGAGAACACAATCTAAGAAAACATGAGTAAAACAAGAAAGCCATCAATTAATCTCTTAGTTTCTGGTACGAAAACATTGACATGTTTCCAGTCAAGACTTCAACATGTCAGCAACATCCTTTCTCATCATTACAAACACACACTTGCTAAGGTAACCCAACCAGTTGTCCCAGCCGGCAACTGTCCTACATTGTCAACTATTACAAAACCCGGAGCTCTCAAGTCAATCATGCGCCGAGAAAAACCCGAATATTTTTGCCCACAAACTGGGAACCTGTCGTCAATTCTTCTTTACACACAAACTGTACTTTAGCTTATTGGGTTGCTTGATTTCAGTTTACAAGTTCAGTTATGATTAACTTATTCATAAAGAGCTAATAACCAACTTCGTAACTGGGAACAAAAAGGTAGAGAGAAGCAATCTTCAACACCAAAACGATGTACATTATAATCCATTAAAACATATTTCCAAAAGCCTACAAGAATATCCAGAAACCTAACACCATTGATCAGCCGTGCGAGTGTAACAAATCCTCCCAAGTTTTCATATATGAAAAACTTCTGACAAGAGTCGCAAGGGAGAAAAGATCATCCTACAATCTGTCTATTAGCACAAACAGGAGACCCAAACAAGAACATCTTATTAACTCCTCAGCATGTTCCCCTAATCTCTGCTGACTGTGACACCTCCTCCATCATATCTACAAAGACAGACGGCCAAATAGAAAAATTGGATCCACATGACAATTGAAGAGTAGAAACATCATGGAAAATGCGCATACAAAAACAAAGGAAGGAAATAACAGCGGCTATGATTACAGCGCCATGTGTAATGCATACACGTGATAATGGGGGGAGTGGAATGAAGGGGCATGACAAGACAACATTGCACAGATAAATGCAAACTGAAGAACAAAAACCAAGATCCGGCTGCAAACTGCTGTGGAGATGGATCAGTCACGATATAGTAAGTTCAAACTAGGCATCTGTCAGGCAACAAGCAAACAAATAGAGACATCATTTAAAAATTTCCCACTATTTACTAAAACAGCTGTGAAACAACACAAGTGACAATAGCAAGAACAGCAATTCAGCCATCAGCATCCAGTCTAAGGAGATCACTTCTTGAACAGAAACAGCACAGCTAACATGATCATTCAGAGTAAAAGGCAAAAATCATGGGCCAAATACAGTATACCTGTTTTCTTTCAGCTATGTTAAACAAGAGACACTACGAAACAAAAATTTGTCAATAGTGTTGACAAATAAGTGTTAAATTACCTATTCTGAATAGGTAGAAGTATTACAAAACATAGCAAAAAATCTTATTTCAAACACCATTGAGGAGCTAGCCTATAACCTCACTGAGCCAAGGGAGGAGCTAACCCATAACCTCACTGAGCCAAGGGAGTAGAAAACAATCTTCTAGACAGTCGAATTATACACTGTCTTGACTCTTGTTCATGCACTGCCAAAGCTATGCAAGGCCAATGAAAGTCAAACCATAGTTGCAACAATACACTCCAGTGTAGCCTTCAAGAAACACAACATAAGCTTAATGCTAATATTATGGATCCAACTAAAATGTCTAATACTCGAATAATTGTGTTATTGCTACTGCATCCGCTGCAGTAAGACCAGCAGAACTGAAAACAAATAAAAAAAAAAACAACCCTAAGGATCTGTCTATCCAAAGCCCAAAAAACCTCCATCATATTGCATTAATGAGATGCAAAAGTGTTTCATCAAGCATCATATATCGATTTTAGTGCTTAATTTTCATCAATAACTTGGTCAAATCACTATCAAGCTCCGTGGTAATAAGAACCAATAGCAACACAGTTGCAACAGACTCACCACTGCTTGCACTTTACATTTCATATGACATATAATCTCTCTTGATCATATCAACCACATCTCTAACAAAATTCTACAAGTACCTAAGGCTCCAAAGTTTGCTTACAATTCAGCATGCATTTCAATTATTTAATGCATCTTTACTGCAATATCACAGCAACTCTCTCAAATCCAGCCATGTAAAATATCATGTCACCCATGAGAAGATGAATCTCACATATTCACAAGTAATCCATTTTGTACTATTTATACACAACATCAACCACTAAAGAAATGCTATCGAAACCGATTGTAATTTCCGAATTTCTTTTGCTGCATAGGCTCCTAGATATTGTTTTAACTATGATCAATTCACTCAGCTGATAATGAAAAATTCAGGATGATGTGTCTTTATTCACACAAACCATTATCTGCGCCATTGATATCATAAAAAAACAAAATAAAATAAAAAACTCCAAAACCTAGCATGATCATGCATTACTAGGTCATCACATATTGGAATAAACATAACCATATTAGCCAATATCTCACAAGGCAGAAAACAGGCCTGGCAAGCATAATCATTGTGAATTTTGGGGAATAACCCAGAATTGGGTTATGACAATCATTACCAGCAATGACAAATTCCACCATCTAACAAAATAACAAAACGCAAGCACCAATCAAACCAGCTAGTTGAGGTAAAACTTTGCCAACTAATCAATATAGATTACAATTAGAAGAACACAATGAAGCCAAATAAGTGGAGTTGTCTTTCTATAGTCATGAAATGGCCGATACCCATTTACATTTAATTATAGCAAAGTAGCCTGCACATTTAGATGCTGACTCCAGCTCAAATCAACCCTACTTTCATCACCACAGCTTGTTATTTTACAAGCACCATTCAGATTTTCCGCTCAGGATTCATAAACCAACTCAGCTATTTAATGCATCTTTATTGCAATATTTCGGCAACTCTCCAGAATCCAACAATTTCAAGATTCATGAGAAGATTAATAACATCCAAAATCAAAATTAACCCGGTGCATCCTATTTATATGCAACTTTGATCGCTTATAAAATGCTCTAGAACCTAAGACATGATGTACACATTTCTTTTACATCCAAGTTAGGTTTTACATTATGATACAATCCAGAGCATTACGATTAGATAATGCATCCTAATCATGTGCATAACTATCTCTACGTTTTACTTTCGAGACAACTATCCTCCTCCAGTACATTACCATCATTAGCATACACTAGCAAACTTATAAGATAAAAAATAACATCATAAACAAAAATCATCAATCATTAAAGTAAGAAAAAAAATTCAAAACTTCAAACCACAATCAAAATCACCAAAAGCAAAAATGAACGGTCACATTACAAATCCTAACCTTTAGTTTTCCCCCCCGCAGCCTCCTCCACATCCTCCGGCACATTAACTGCTGCCTCCGGCTAAGTCCCGACCACAATCCTTATCCTCAGGATATCTAACAACAACGACAGGACAAAAACAATGATGAACACAATAATCACTTACACTACCCAATCTCTCATCGCTCCCTCTTATCGCCGCACCAAACCCTCTACTTCCCATAATAACCGCACTCAACCCTAACCTCTCAATTTCCAGACACAACCTTTCCTTCATATCATGATCTTTCACAATATGAATCTTATACGGAATCTGCGCTTCCTTCAAAGGCCTCGCAATTTCCGCCGCTTTCGAAGCCGTGAAAGCATCGAAATCATCCTCTTGCCGGGGCTGTGGCTTCTCACTATTCTCATTTTTAGTTTTACTATCAATTTCACTATTAAATTTGCTATTATTGTTCAAGAGATCGAGTTGCGATTGCGTGGGAGTGGAGAGTGGGAGTGGGCCCCAGTCAGCGCCGAGGAGGACGGAGGTAGGGCTGACGTGGAGGAGGATGACAGAGTCGCCAGGACGGATGTAGTGGTGGACAGACCAGCGGACAGCGTAGGCTGACTCGTCAGAGAGGTCGACGGCGACACCAATCTTGCGGCGAGTGGTGGGGGTGAGAGTAGGAGTGGCGGAGGGTGGGAGAGGGTGGCGTGGGGGAGAAGGGTTGTGGTGGATCTTAATTGTCGGGAGTAGCGGCTGGTCAGGATCTACTGGGTTTTGTTGTTGTTGTTGTTGTTGTTGTTGTTGAGGATTCATGGCCGCTGCTGCCGCTGCTAAGGTTTTGATGTTTGCTTGTGTAGTTGTTGATTTCTTGATTGAAAATGAAACTTGGATTTGTCAATTGTCTTTGTTCCTTTGTTTGGAGAGAAGGGAAATGGTGACGAGTCTTGGAAGGGGAGAAGGTATGAGCAGTTCGGGGACTGTTCGAGAATAATATAAATCATATCCTGGGATCTCACCTAATAGCTTAAGTTTTTGAGTTGAGATGGTTTTTTGACATGGTATCAGAGCCTTGATGATCAAGCGATCACGAGTTCGAATCTCACTATCCGCAAGTTTCAAGTCCAAAGAGCTTTCACTTAAGGGGGTGTGTTAGAGAATAATATAAATCATATCCTGGGACCTCACCTAATAGCTTAAGCTTTTGGGTTGAGATGGTTCTTTGACAGGGACAGTATATGAGATTTATTATTATTATATATATAAAAAATTATTATTATTATATTAGAGATATAAAGTTTTTTTACTATAAATACATGAAAATAATTTTTTAATTTTTTTAATATTGAATCATTAAAATGATATAAAAATACAAATTTAATTAATTTAAATTTAAAAAAACTAAAATTAAATTATAAAAAAAAAAACTAGTGTAACTCAGCTACAAACATGCACCAAAAATAGGTAAGATAATTGTGTGGGGTTGAGTTGGGTATGCTTTTCATGGGAACAAAGGTTTGATTTTGATATGGAGAGATGGAACCCAAAATGCGGTGGTAATTAGACTATTTGTATGACCATTTCAAATACAAGATATCTCACATATTTTTTTTTTAATTTCAATATTCTCACATGGATGATCGAGACTAAAAATCTCTTAATGGAAGTTGTGTTTTTTTATATAAATTTAAAAATTTTCAATAAACTCTTATAAATATTGATTCTTTAAGATATGTTAGCGGGTTAAACTAGGTTATGGTAGTATTTGTAATCGCGATAAAAACTATGTTTTTTAAAATTTTATTTTTTTATTTTAAATTTTTTTTTTATATTTTAAATTTTTTTTGATATGCTGGGGGTAAAAATAAATTTTTTAAAAAATATTATTTTGATATATTTTCTAATAAAAATACTTTAAAAAACAATTACTATCATACTTTCAAATACAAGAAACCATATACTGAAATGTTTTATTATATTCAAAATACTCTCCGGCACACAAAAACTTTATTTGAAGAGAAAAAATAAGAAAGAAAGAGAATAATATTTTATTGGTCTTTTATTCAAGGAGAAATGTAAAATTTATATATATAGCCATGATGACAACTTTTGTCATAACCCAATTTTTGACTATTTTATTTTAATTATTAGTATTATTATTTTATTTATTAAAAAGAAAAAATGATGAAAAAAAATAATGTTGGAAAAACAAGTAAATGAAAAATGAATTAAAATTTGGGTTAAGGACAAAATGATTGGAAGTTTTGGGGTTTAATTAAACTTTGGAATTAATCCAATTAAGTTTGGAATTAATTTAATTAATCCAATTAAGAGTTTAATTGGAGAATTGATAAGTTTTGAGACTTAATTAAGCTTGAAATTAATTTAATTCATCCAATTAAGAGTTTAATTGGAGAATTGATAAGTTTTGAGACCCAATTAAGCTTGAAATTAATTTAATTCATCCAATTAAGAGTTTAATTGGAGAATTGATAAGTTTTCAGACTTAATTAAGCTTGAAATTAATTTAATTCATCCAATCAAGGGTTTAATTGGAGAATTGATAAGTTTTAGACTTAATTGGACTTTGGATTTAATTAAATTAATGAAATCAGGGACTTAATTGAAGAAATTTCAAAGTTTAGGGTTTAATTAGGGTCTAAATTGCAAAAATTAAAATCCAAGGACTAGCTTGAAAATAGCACGGAAATGCAAGGATCCAATTACATTTTAACCAGGGGCTTGATTGCAAAATTACAAGAATTACAAGGACCGAATTGAAAGCAGCCTTTAGAACTGGAAAACGGAGTCGTATTGCAGCGACTGTTCACCGTCTTCTTGCTCTGCAACGGCTCCGCCATTAAGGCAGAGACGTTTCATCCGTTGGCAGCAACGCTTACGTTTGATCATGGAAGGCGGCCAGTTACATGGCATTTAGGAGGCGACCGTTACAGCGCTAATCGATCTCTGGCCTTATAAAAGCTGGGCAAAGGCAAACTCGCAGGGGGGTCAAAAACAGAGAGGAGAAAAAGAAAAAAATGGGGAAGGGAACTGAACAAAAAGAGAGAAGAAAAACCCAATAGACAGGGGAGTGGGGAAGCTAAAACCCAGACTCGAAAAACCACAAAGACTGAGAGGAGAAAAAAAAAGGAAAAAAAGAAGAAGGCAAAACAGAGAGACGGAGATACAGGGAACGAAAGAAAAACTGGGAGAGACAGAGGACAGAAACCCATAAAACAGAGACCAATACAAGCAGTAAACCCAGAAAACCAACACTAATATCATTGTCTTCAATCGCCCCCTCCTGCAAACCAAAAAAGCGAAGGACCCAAGCAGCAAGCCGTGACCTTCATCATCACCGAAACAAAAGGAAAACAGAAAGGGGAAGGTCATACACAGACGATAGCAAAATCACTGTGCCGCAAGCCTCCTCGCAATCTCCAGAAGCAGGTAGGCCGTTCTCATCTCCTTTTCATTCTTGTTTGAAATTGTGCAATTGTGAAAATAAGTAGGTGTATAACTTACAGCCTTGAAATGCACAAACGATAAACAACTGTTAAAGCAGCACCTCTAATTGCACGCATGAATTTGTTTCACGCGTGCACCTTAATTAACCCAGCCGGGTCACTGGCTTGGGCCAGTGACCGGGCCGGGCTGGCTGGGTCCAGCCCAGCCCATGTGGGCTGAGCTGGGCCCAGCCCCCAAAATAATAAAAAATAAAAAAATAGAAAAAAATAAAAAAATAAAAAAAGGAGAAATAGAAAAATATATGTATGCATGAATAAAAATAATATAAATTTACCGGTTTATTCACCAATGCCAGAGTCAGGAGTAAAATATTGGTTAAAGTTTATATTATTTTTATTCGCTATATTTTATTTTATTTAGCAAGAAAAAAATATATGTGCATGTATGAAAAATAAATTTATTTATTTATTCACTGACGCCAGAGTCAGGAATGAAAACATTGATTTAATTTTTTTTTTTTTAAACTACATAAGGAAAATAGAAAAATATGTGAATGCGTAATAAAATGAATTTAGTTTATTTGTTTATTCACTAGCGTTAGAGTTAGGAATAAAAAAAATATTAATCTAAATTTATTTTATAGCTACGTAATAATTACCAACGCCAGAGTTGGAATTATCCGTAGTCGAATATTCACTGACGCCAGAGTCAGGAATATCATGAATAAATCATCAGAATGTAAACCAATAAATGTTTAGCAATTTAAGACAAAACCAACAATGCAGTCTGCCTCAGGCAGAACGTTTAAGGGGTGATAATATCTTCCCTTTTACGTAACCAGTCCCGTACCATAGAATCTCTGTTGGCCAGTTAGGGTTCCTAGTAACCATAATACTAGGTGGCGACTCCTCAAACAAGATCTTTTCCCCTTAAAGAACCAGATGCCAGAAATCTGTTCTTTTTCCATAATTTAGATTATTTTTAGAGCCGTCGCGATGTCGGGTGCGACAGGATGGCGACTCCACTGGGGACCTAGGACTAAGCTTTGTTTTTTTTGTTTTCTTATTGTTAAATATGTTTTTTTTATGTTGTTGGTGTTTATCAAGTTTTTTATTTATTTATTTATTTATTTATTATTTGTTACGTATTCTTGTGTATTTTATTTTATTTTATTATTTTTATTATTTTTGTTCTTTTTACTGTTTTAGCATGCATAATTATTCATATTTATCACGCATATATGTTAATATGAACATCATTCAAATTTGTTTTTTATATATACATGTGGTACCAACTTTAAGATAAGTGGAGGAGTAACGGCACCCCAATGGCTTTAGCCTGGGTAAGGCTCGCGAAACTATCCAACTCTCGCATGATTTGTTTGCTCGATAGTGGTTGATATGCCAAACTGATTTTACTCAGGGCCTCTATCTTCACGCTGCTTGTAAACCTCATATCAACCTTTCGAGGGCGATCACTGAGCATGCGAAAGACCTTTGAGACTAGATAGCCAAACTACCCAGATATATTTAATGACTAGAACATATTCTTTAGGTTGGTCCCTGTATAATTTCACTAAGATAAGCATAACATTTAAGCATTTTCATTACAGGACTTTCGGGTGACATAATGACCATTATTCGAGAGGTAACCACTGTTGAGTATGGACTCGAATCTGAATCCTTGCAAATGACCGAGGGAGACTGCCCTAGACCAAATACCAGTGGGACACCGCTACTCAAAGATGTCAGGTGCATAATAAATGACACTAGCAGATTGTTTTCACTCACTAAGTATCAGATAGATGAAGCAGAATTTGCTATGAAGTATGGGAGGATTTTGCACCTTTTGAAGGTGCCAGTTTTGCCATCAGCTATAAAAGCCATGATACATTTTTGGGATCCTGATTACCATTGTTTTACTTTCCGAAACGTCGACATGACACCTACCATTGAAGAGTATAGTTTGTTGACTGAATTCCCTGAATATGCCTACAAAGTGTACTTCCGCCAGAGAATTGACGACACCATGGATGAGCTTGCCAAATTGCTAGGGATTCCTCAGCTAATACCATATAGAGAGAAAGATAACTCTGGGGTCTTAGATGGAAACGACTAAAGGAGTTGCTGATTGCTAAAAAAGCTAACCCGGATGTTAAATTAGAAAGACATAGAATATTGGCTTTGGGAATATTTGGTTTAGTTCTGTGTCCCTCTACTACAGGAATTATCAGTTTAGAAGCTGCCAATTTGTTTGTGGAATATGAAAAGACAAAGATCAACCCGTGTGCTGCGATTTTGGCTGAAACCTTCCTATCTCTTAGTCATTGCAAGAAAACGGGTAAAGGTTCCATGAGGTGTTGTGTCTCTTTACTATTCATCTGGTTGGTAAGCCATATAGAAACGGAGACGCCAATATTTAATAATTTCTGGTGGTTTGACCAAAAGCCACTCGAATTGTTTGTATCAAAAGAATGGGACAGCTTTTCGGAGGATGATTGGAGAGTAAAATTGCAAAGGCTTCCATTAAGCATTTTTAATTGGAAAGCTCCTTGGATGAGGAATATGACAAGCTTGATGAGTTGTGGAGAAAAGCCTTGGGTACCATTAATTGGAGTAACGGGTTACGTCAGTTACGCACCTGCTTTAGTGGCAAGGCAGCTTGGGGGCATACAAAGTGTTCCTAGGACAATTGACATGGCTCAATTTACCGGGGTCTATAAAGGGGCCGCCATGGAAATGTTAGAAAGCATTAAACAGGATTGGAACTCTTTGTTGTTGATAAAGAAGGAGAATGGATCAAGGAATCCCACAGTTAGTGAAAAGTATCCCGAATGGCGTGACAGAAGAGTCTCCGACATGGTAGAAATTTCAGAATCCGTGGGCACCCGAAGAAAGAGGGTGAGTTGTGAAGAAGAACTAATAGAGCAAGTAAAACGACTGCAAGCCGAGCTTAAAACGAAGGAAGATTTGAGACTATCATTGGAGCATCAATTAGCCGAAGAAAAAGCTATGAGGAAATTGGCTGAGGAAGAAAGGGACTCGTTGGGCCGAGATCGGATGAAAGCAATGAACGACTTGGAATCCCTAAAAGTCATCAATGAGGAGAAGATGCTTCAGGTGGAGAAGGCCCATTATTGGGAGGAATTGACCGTCAAAACTCAAGCGGTGTCAAGCAAGCGTTTAACAGATATAAAAGAACTTAAGAGCCAGTTAAAAGATGTTGAATTGGAGTTGGTTAAAACTATGAAGGTAGTCAAAGCCACCCAGAATGTGGGAACTGAACTCAATAGTGTTAAAATTGAAGCAAAAGCATTGAGGACAAAGTTGGCAAAGGGAGAAGCAAAGACCGAGCAATTGCTAGAAAGTCAGAAAATGATGGAGAGTCACATTCAAATATTAGATTCTGCTAATAATTCTCTATCCAGAAATAACCTGATCCATACTGAAAGAATAAGGGAATTTCAAGAGCAAATTAACCGAGCTGCGGCTAAGGCTCATTGGCTAAGAGTGGAGGCTCGTCAAGTTGGAGGGGACATCGCGAAGTATCGAAGGAGCATGAATAACACCGATATGTTTCTAAAAGCTATAGCTAATAAAGGCAGTGCCTTTCCCCCTGTAGTAGATTAAGATGAATCATTTGTTGTAATGAAAGTTTTTATGAGTTAAATAAAAAGGCGGAGACCTTTATTTATTATTCAAAATGTGTATACAAGGCTGAAAGCTCAGATGGTAAAAGGTTAAACAGATCTCCTCTCGGCATTGCAATAAGTATCAGATGTAGATCTGACCACACATCCAAAGAATAACGGTTTATTATGTCACCCTCCCACGAAATAATCCATGCTCAATATGTTTCATTCACATTCATGCATTTTTTTAAACATACACTTATGAACTGTCATAATGCTGCACACCAGGTGAAATATAGGTCCCCCATTAAAACACACTCATAACACACGGTTGCGGAAAAAAATGGAAAATGAAGAAAGAACTCAGTTGGATGCCCAATATCAGAAGGAGCTGAACGGTCTGAAGGAAGATGTCTCTAGGCTTACTAGCTTACTCGAACAAGCCTTGAGATCTAAGTCAGGGGAAGGGACATCCTCCCAACCAGCATTTACCGCTCAGATACCACCGACGCCTCCGACGTTCTTCAACCTACCAAACATGGGGGCAAGTGGATCTTCGCATGAGCCCCAATATGCTACGCATTTCCCAACTCAGCCTATATACCCGATGGGGATTCCTCATGCTGATGAGTTAACCTTATAGGGGTCTCATAAGGACAAAATGATAGGAGCTGAAGGTTTGGAGAAATTGACTGCCCTAGAGGAGAGGATGAGGGCAGTTGAGGGAAATCATTTGTATGACCCGGTGAAAGCCGCCGGGATGTGTTTGGTACCTGACGTAGTCATTCCTAAGAAGTTTAGGGTGCCAGAATTCATCAAATACACTGGAACTCAATGTCCAATAACCCACCTTAAGTCATACTGCAATAAGATGGCTGAAGTAGTACAAGATGAGAAGTTGTTGATCCATTTCTTCCAGGATAGTTTGAGCGATGTCGCTCTCACTTGGTACATGCGTTTGGACAACACCAAGGTGAGGGGATGGAAAGACCTAGTTGATGCCTTTATTAGGCAATATAAATTCAATATGGACATAGCCCCTGATAGATCAAACTTGCATTCGTTGGAGAAAGGTCATAAGGAATCTGCAAGGGAGTATGCACAAAGGTGGCGCGAAACGGCGGCACAAGTTAATCCACCCCTATTGGAGAAGGAAATGATAGGTTTGTTCTCCAATACTTTTAAAGCACCGTACTTTGAGTACTTGGTGGGAAGTGTTGCACAAAGCTTCTCTGATTTGGTTGTTATAGCTGAACGAATCGAACAAGCCATTCGAATGGGTAGGATCACAGATCCAAGTGAAAAAAGGGGTTTTGTTGGACGCAAGAAGGAAGTTGATATCCACAACGTCGAAAGAGAAGGTAAGAGAAGAAAGCACAACTTCAAGCCACTCATGACCATTCCTCCCACATCCAACATAAATTTCACTTCGCCTTATCTAAAAAACCAAACAAATATCCAAAATATCCCGTACCACCAAAGCAACACATTTCACCCACCCAGAAACTTCCCTGCAAACCAAGAAGAACTGCCCCTTTAGTGAGATGTATCAAAGATTGCTCAGCATTGGCCAAGTAACACCTGTTCCTTTAACACCCTTGCAACCACCTTTTCCTCAATGGTACCGACCAGACCAGAAATGTGAGTACCATGCTGGTATCACAGGCCATAATATTGATGGTTGTTTGGCTTTCAAAAGGAGAATCCTCCAACTCATCAAAGCGGGTTGGATTTCCTTTGATGATTTTCCGAACGTAAAATCTAACCCGCTACCACACCATGCTTCTGGAAGTGGAGGGGTGAATGCTTTGGAAGAAGAAGAGAGGGGTACTAATGTCTTAAAGTTGTCAATGGAGAGATTGTACAAAATATTGGAGCATACTAGGTACCTCCAAACACCCATCCGCAGAGCATAAGGGTGAATATTGTGAGTATCATCAGCATATGGGACACCATGTAAACTCTTGTAAAGAGTTTCGGGTGAAAGTAGAAGACATGATGACATTGGGAGTGTTGAGGATAGGAGTGCCTAAAGAAAACCTAGTAGGAACCATGACTGGTTTCGACAAGAAAATTGAAGTATGTAGATATCAACCAACGGAGGGAGGACCCCCAAGAATGATTTTGGCTAGACCTACGAGCACGGTTAGTGGAAATTATAATGCCATACCTTATAATTATGGTTATTCTTTCCATACCACGAGACCGGCTCCTACTCTTCATGCTGAAGTTGGGGGGTTAACCCGAAGTGGAAGGTGCTATACTCCTAAAGAGCTAGAAGACCAAATGAGGGCAAAAGGAAAGAATGTGGTGGAGTTGGCCAAGATGGATGAGGTCAACAAACCAGTGAGCGATGAGGAGGCTAACGAGTTCTTGAAGCTAATGAAGCACAGTGAATACAGTGTGGTGGACCAGTTGAAAAAGACCCCCGCTAGAATCTCTCTACTATCATTAGTTTTGAGTTCAGAGTTGCATAGAAACATTCTCCAGAAGGTCCTTAACGAAGCATATGTTCCTCAAGATATCACACAGGATTCTATAGAACATTTGGTGGGAAGGATTCAAGCCACTAACTATCTCTATTTCACAGATGATGAACTAGATCATGAAGGAACTGGTCACAATAAACCATTATATATCACTGTGAAATGTAAGGATTGTGTGATCGCCAAGGTGCTGATAGATAACGGTTCCGCTTTGAATGTGTTGCCAAGGCATGTGCTCGATAAAATGTCAATTGATGCCTCTCATATGAAGTCAAGTACCATGACAGCTAGAGCATATGATGGTTCGCCAAGGCCGATTATGGGAAATATCGATGTTGAGCTTGTAATTGGCCCCCAGCCATTCCAAGTTACTTTACAAGTGATGGATATTCATCCCACATACAGCATGTTGTTAGGAAGACCTTGGATTCATGCAGCACGAGCCGTTGCATCTTCATTACACCAACGGGTTAAATTTATCATCAATGGGAACTTGGTGACAGTAAGGGCCGAATAAGCTTTAACCATGGTGAGAAACGTGTCGATTCCTTATATAGAGGCTGAAGAGAGTAAGGACGGAAACCTACATGCATTTGAGGTAGTAAATGCTGAATGGGTACCTGAGAATACGGTGCGAAGGAAACCAGAGATTTCTGGGGCTGCAAGGATGGCTGCTAAATATTTTCTGAAACACGGGCTGCCATTCCAGTATGACCCTATCACAGGAATGCCCGAAAGGATCAACATAATAAAGATGAAATGCGCCGATCAGAGGTTCGGTTTAGGTTTTAAACCTAGAAAGGAAGATTTCAAGAGAGTGGCTGAGTCTAAAAGAGAAAGAAGAATGGCTCGAATCGAAGGAAGGGAGCCTAAGGGGAGCCAAATCCAGATCCCTCCAATCCACATAACATTCCCACGGCCTGTACAAGTGATCAATGCTGGAGGTGAAATTGAGAGGATGAGCAAAGAATTTAACAGTGCTACCATCCACTATCTGGAAGAGATCAACAAACAAGAACCTCAAGGAGGTTTGGAAGATGAAAAAAGCCCCTATGAAGAACTACCCCAACTGACTGTGAGTGCTCTAGAGGATGGTCTACCTGAGTTTGTGAGAAGATTAGCTGAAGGGGAAGAGTTGAACAATTGGGAAATTCAAGAAGTCCCAATTATCTTTAAAAAGTAAACATTTGTTGATTGCTTGCTTTTCTTGTTTTGCTGCATTTTGTTTGAATAAATTTGCGTTGCCAATAATCGTGGCTCAAGATATTGGTAACAAGATTTTGTTTTGAGCCCTTCTATCATTTCAAGTTTTAATGAGATCATGCTTTGTTTTTCCCTTCATCATGCCTTCTAGTTTCACCTTTTCCATTATGCACTCATAACAAAGGCACTTTCCGCTTTCAGGGAATCTGAAAGCGGGATAACGATAAACTTACAAACCCATTGCATTGAGAATAATTGGCCTAATTTTGATAAAACTATAACTTCAACGGATGAGGAAGAAGCTGGTGAAGATGACATTGAGGAGTTCCAGAAGCTTATAAAACAATCCGAACATGCATGGGAGCCTGCAAAAGAGGAATTAGAATTAATAAATGTAAGTACCGAGCATGACAAAAAGGAGTTGAAAATAGGGATGTTGATCACTACAGATATGAGGGGTGAGTTGGTCGCCCTTTTGCAGGAGTATGTGGATGTTTTTGCCTGGTCATACGCTGACATGCCCGGTTTGGATACTGAAATAGTAGTGCATAGGTTACCTTTGATTGAGGGTTGCCGGTCAGTCAAACAGAAGCTAAGAAGGACAAGACCTGATGTATTGCTCAAAGTAAAAGAAGAGATAACAAGACAGTGGGATGCAGGTTTCTTGGAAGTAGTAGAATATTCTGAATGGGTGTCTAACATTGTGGCGGTTCCCAAGAAGGACAACAAAATCAGGGTGTGCGTGGATTTTCGGGATTTGAATAGAGCAAGCCCGAAGGATGACTTCCCATTACCTCATATAGACGTGTTGGTGGACAATGCTGCTAAGAGTTCCACTTACTCTTTCATGGATGGTTTCTCCGGATATAATCAGATTAAAATGGCTGAAGCAGATAAGAGAAAGACGACATTTATCACCCCATAGGGAACTTACTGTTATAAAGTGATGCCATTCGGATTAAAGAATGCTGGAGCAACATACCAAAGGGCAATGGTAGCACTTTTTCATGATATGATGCACAAGGAAATTGAGGTCTACGTGGATGACATGATCGCAAAGTCCAAAGATGAAGAAAGCCACATCCCAGCTCTGAGGAAATTATTCGAGAGGTTGAGAAAATATCAGTTGAAATTGAATCCTGCAAAGTGTACATTCGGGGTGAAATCAGGCAAATTATTAGGATTTGTGGTAAGTAATAAAGGCATAGAAGTGGACCCCGACAAAGTAAAAGCCATACAAGACATGCCCGCTCCAAAGACTGAAAGAGAAGTTCGAGGCTTTTTAGGGCGTTTGAACTATATTGCCCGTTTTATCTCATAACTTACAGTCACGTGTGAACTAATTTTTCGATTACTCCGAAAGAAGAATCCTGGATCATGGGACGAAAATTGCCAAAAAGCTTTTGATAAGATCAAGCAGTACTTACAAAAACCACCATTGTTGGTACCGCCCGTGCACGGAAGGCCACTCATCCTATATTTAACTGTGACCGAATCAGCTATGGGTTGTGTGTTAGGGCAACAGAATGAATCAGGAAGAAAGGAGCAAGCCATCTACTATTTGAGTAAGAAGTTCACCGAGTGTGAATCCCGTTACAGTATGGTAGAGAAATTATGTTGTAGTCTAGTGTGGAGTGCGAAAAGGCTGCGACAATATATGTTATACTACACTACCTGGTTGATCTCAAGAATGGACCCACTGAAGTATATCTTTGAAAAGCCATACATGTCGAGTAGAATAGCTAGATGGCAAGTACTGCTGGCTGAGTATGACATCATCTACATGACAAGAAAATCAGTAAAAGGAAGCGCAATTGCTGATCATTTAGCCGATAATGCCATTGAGGATTATGAGCCATTGAACTTCGACTTTCCTGATGAAGATGTGCTAGTAATGGATAAGGAAGAGAAGAGTGGTTGGTGGGCCATGTATTTTGACGGCGCAGTAAATGTATCGGGCAACGGGGCAGGTGCTGTGATAATTTCCCCAGAAGAAAAGCAATATCCTATCTCGATAAAGCTGCACTTTAGTTGTACAAACAACACAGCTGAGTATGAAGCTTGCATCCACGGATTGGAAGCTGCATTAGAGATGAAGGTAGGGAAGTTAGAAGTATATGGAGACTCAATGCTAATAATCTGTCAGGTAAAAGGTGAATGGCAGAAAAGGGATGAAAAATTGAGACCATACCAGGAATACCTCTCCAAATTGGCTGAAAGCTTTGATGAAATAGAATTTACTCATTTGGGAAGAGACAAAAATCAGTTTGCCAATGCGTTAGCTACTTTAGCTTCTATGGCTGTAATTGATTGTGGTGCCAAAATTCAGCCTGTAAACATCGAGATCAGAAATTCTCCCTCTCATTGTTGTTTAATAGAAGAAGAAACAGATAAAGACCCATGGTACACGGATATAAAAAGATTCATTCAACATCAAGAGTACCCGTCGGGAGCCTCGAAGACAGATAAAAGGACCTTGAGAAGAATGGCTATGGAATACTACATAGATGGAGAGATTTTGTATAAAAGGTCATTTGATGGGACTTTGCTGAGATGTCTGGGTGATCTGGAAGCTAACAAGGCCCTACAAGAAGTACATGGTGGAATTTGTGCTACCCATGCAAACGGACACATGATGGCTAGGCAGTTGCAAAGAGCAGGTTACTTTTGGCTGACCATGGAGAAAGATTGCATAAATTTTGTCCGAAGGTGCCACAAATGTCAAGTGTATAGTGACAAAATCAATGCGCCCCCTACACCTTTATTTAACATGGTGTCTCCTTGGCCCTTTGCAATGTGGGGAATAGATGTGATTGGGCCTATTAATCCAAAAGCCAGTAACGGACATCGTTTTATCCTTGTAGCGATTGATTACTTTACCAAATGGGTAGAGGCCTGCTCATATGCCCATGTGACTCAGAAAGTGGTCAAACGGTTCATCGAGAAAGATCTAATCTGTAGATACGGTGTACCCGAGAGAGTGGTGACTGATAATGCTCAAAACTTCAATGGAAAGATGATAGCAGAGCTATGCACAAAGTGGAAGATCAAGCATTCCAACTCATCCCCTTACAAACCTAAAATGAACTGCGCCGTAGAAGCTGCTAATAAAAATATAAAGAAGATTGTTCAGAAAATGGTGATTACTTACAAAGATTGGCATGATTGGCTTCCTTATGCTCTCCATGCATATCGAATAGCAGTGAGGACATCAACCGGGGCTACACCATACTCTTTAGTATATGGAATGGAGGCAGTGGTACCATTGGAAGTAGAAATTCCATCTTTAAGAGTCCTCATGGAATCTGGACTCGAGGAGACTGAAATGGGCACCCAATTATGAAGGACCATATATAGTGAAGAAGGCATTTTCAGGAGGGGCGTTGATGCTAACAAGAATGGATGGGGAAGACGTGGTTAGGCCTGTGAACTTAGATTCTGTAAAGAAATACTATCCATGATGTATAAGTCTTTATCAAATCAATAAATAAGTTTGGGCCAATGATTTCTCTTTGCATATTGTTTGAAGAGGGTGCCTGCAAAAAAAAAAAAAAAAAAACCTTTTACGACCTCGCACGATCTCATAGACGCAATTCATCTCTTTTACCAAAATCAGTTTCCCTATTGGAGTTTTGAAAAAAATTGATCTTGCATTTTGATTCCGAAAATAATTTGATGTTTATTCAAAACCATATTTTTAACATTCTACTTGTAGAATGACAAGTGAATCAAGCAACTCCATCATTGAGGTGACTAAATTATATAAAAAAGAAATGAATAAACACCCTTACCCCATGACTCTTGAATCATGTTGTTTTTAAATGTATGAATAATGGTATGTAGTGAACTTGTTGCTCATAACCTTTGAAATGCATCTTTGCAAAGACCAAACTATCACACTAGATAAGGTCAAAGTTTATTGATCATAGTGGCTTGCGTTTGAAATGAGGAAAGGCCATCTTTGTTATTCCTTTCACTTTCTTAAATAAGTACATCCCTTGCGATTCCCTTTTTGAGCCTGAATAATTTTTCTTTCATGAAAACAAATCCCGACTAGGATCATACCCCACACTGGGGGGCAAGAGAAAATTTCAATGAGAAAAGAGAAAAAGCTGTGAGAAAGCCAAAAAGGCATAAGAGCTCAAGAAACTCAAATGCTAGGGGGCATGCCCAAATCACTAGAAAAAGTGGCATCCAAGATAAAAGGAGTATGCCCTAGCAAAGCGATAAAAAAGAAGAAGCAGCAAATCAAAGAAGAGTGGCAAAAGAAAATGTGAATGACGTCACGAGACAAACTGTTGATAGTGATCCTCGGTCTTTGAAATCCTGAAACACTCTTTGAGCCTTATGAATCCTTTTCTTTCATAAACCAAGAACCACAGCCTACATTACATGCCTGTAAAAGTCCTTTCTAATCAAGCAAGCAAGCAACCTAGAACAATAAACAATGCTCTCAAAATGCAAAGAATACTTTTCATGACATCAAGAATAAACTACTCATTATTATTCATGCTGATAAAGATGAATGTTCAAAAAGAGACAAGTTTTTCTCAAACAAAACCTCGAGCTTTTTTCTCGAGCCCTTCACTTTGAAAACCTAAAAAAAACAAAAAAAAAACAACAAAAAGTCACCTCATGATGTATTTTCACCGAAGACCTCATTGCCAAACACAAGAGCACATAATCTCTTTTACAAGAAAGAAAATAACCAAGGAGTTGCAAGATTTCAAAAGCAAATTGTTTCTGATTCACATCAAAATAATTTTTGTTTTCAAAATGCAAGATCAAGATTTCAAGATTCATTCTAGACCCATATTCCTTCACCAAAATGAAAAGGAGAGAAATGAGAGAATGGTCCCTTAAAACCATTATTTGTCTAAGTCACTACCTAGCACACTTGGGGGCAATGACCAGTACAAGGGGGCAACATTGTGTTTAGAAACAATTCCAGAAAAAGAGATGGTAATTTCCTTCAACCAGACAAGGGGGCATTTTGGTTTACAAAAGACAGTTTGATCCTTTCAGCAAGTGACACCGAATGTTTTTAGTAGTGAGACAAGGAGTAATGAATGATCCTCTCAATTTATTTGACAAGACAGAAAATCTCTAGCAAGCAAGTGGGTCACGATGGGCACTACAAAGGCTAAGTTGTGCAAACAAATCTGGAAATAGACTTACATGGGCCAACTCGAGTGGGCTAGAAGCCAAGCGACAAATATGACCCAAATCAGAGGTAGCAAGTTCTCATCAGTCAAGCAACAAGAAGACAAAGAAGAAATGGGGGGCCTATATTTCAAATCAGGTAAAGATGCATGCATATCATCTAAACTTTGAGAAATTGGACAATAAGTTTTGCAAATCTCATTAGAGAAAATTTCAACGGAATCCATCAAGTGGAAGGCCAACTTGAAATGGCCAGGATTGAAATTTCTATTGAAAAATTTTCATTGTTGAGAATTTTTCAACCTGGGCAGGCCGCCCACGAGAATTAGGCCCTCTGAAAAATCTCTATGTTTTTCCACCTCCTTAAAATGCACCTTCGAACCTTTGATCATCATTTTTAGGGCGCTCTCAAGTCCTTATCTCCTTTCAAGTGCGCTTTCGAGCCATTGACCATCCAAGGTATTGCGTTTCTTAACCCTACCTCCCTTTTCGAGAACACCTTCGAGCCATACCTCCCTTCAAATGCACCCTCGAGCCTTTGATCATCATTTTTAGGGCGCTTTCAAGCCCTCGCTTTCCTCTTTGAGTGCCTTTGAGCACTCGCTTTCCTCTTCGAGTGCCTTTGAGCACTTGCTTTCCTCTTCGAGTGCCTTTGAGCACTCGCTTTCTCCCTTCGAGCGCGCCTTTGAGCCCTCGCTTTCCTCTTCGAGCGCGCCTTTGAGCCCTAGCTTCCCTTCGAGCGCGCCTTTGAGCCCTCGCTTTCCTCTTCGAGCGCGCCTATGAGCCCTCGCTGTTCTCTTCGAGCGCGCCTTCGAGCCATCGCTTTCCTACTTGCTTTCCTCTTTGAGTGCCTTTGAGCACTTGCTTTTCTCTTTGAGCGCGCCTTCAAGCCCTCGCTTTCCTCTTTGAGTGCCTTTGAGCACTCGCTTTCCTCTTCGAGTGCCTTTGAGCACTTTCTTTCCTCTTCGAGTGCCTTTGAGCACTCGCTTTCTCCCTTCGAGCGCGCCTTTGAGCCCTCGCTTTCCTCTTCGAGCGCGCCTTTGAGCCCTCGCTTCCCTTCGAGCGCGCCTTTGAGCCCTCGCTTTCCTCTTCGAGCGCACCTATGAGCCCTCGCTGTTCTCTTCGAGCACGCCTTCGAGCCCTCGCTTTCCTACTTGCTTTCCTCTTTGAGTGCCTTTGAGCACTTGCTTTTCTCTTTGAGCGCGCCTTTGAGCCCTCGTTTTTCCCTTTGAGCGCCTTTGAGCCCTCGCTTTCCTCTTCGAGCGCGCCTTTGAGCACTCGCTTTCTTCTTGCATTCTTTTGAGTGCGCCTTCGAGCCTCTCATTTTCCTTTTTTATATACTTGGATAGGTCACCCATCACAATGAAACCACTAAAAAACGAAAACAGAAAAAAAAACAAAAACAAAAAAAAAGACAAAACAAAAACAAAAACAAACAAAATGAAACAAAAAAAAACAAAAAAAGGTGGGTCGTCTTCTAAATAACTTGTTTCTTGATTTCTACATCTCTCGATAAAAGTCGTGTGTCAATCTGCTGTTTTCAAAGTTCTCAAGACAAAAAAAAAAACAAAAAGCAAAGGTTCTTTTTGTATCTACTTTTCTTTATAAATTTACTACACAAAGCTAAAGGAAAATGAAATTTTCCAATATCTTTGCATAGTAAATATTATAAAGAGGGGGCAACTGTCATAACCCAATTTTTGACTATTTTATTTTAATTATTATTATTATTATTTTATTTATTAAAAAGAAAAAATGATGAAAAAAAAATAATGTTGGAAAAACAAGTAAATGAAGAATGAATTAAAATTTGGGTTAAGGACAAAATGATTGGAAGTTTTGGGGTTTAATTAAACTTTGGAATTAATCCAATTAAGCTTGAAATTAATTTAATTAATCCAATTAAGAGTTTAATTGGAGAATTGATAAGTTTTGAGACTTAATTAAGCTTGAAATTAATTTAATTCATCCAATTAAGAGTTTAATTGGAGAATTGATAAGTTTTGAGACCCAATTAAGCTTGAAATTAATTTAATTCATCCAATTAAGAGTTTAATTGGAGAATTGATAAGTTTTCAGACTTAATTAAGCTTGAAATTAATTTAATTCATCCAATCAAGGGTTTAATTGGAGAATTGATAAGTTTTAGACTTAATTGGACTTTGGATTTAATTAAATTAATGAAATCAGGGACTTAATTGAAGAAATTTCAAAGTTTAGGGTTTAATTAGGGTCTAAATTGCAAAAATTAAAATCCAAGGACTAGCTTGAAAATAGCACGGAAATGCAAGGATCCAATTACATTTTAACCAGGGGCTTGATTGCAAAATTACAAGAATTACAAGGACCGAATTGAAAGCAGCCTTTAGAACTGGAAAACGGAGTCGTATTGCAGCGACTGTTCACCGTCTTCTTGCTCTGCAACGGCTCCGCCATTAAGGCAGAGACGTTTCATCCGTTGGCAGCAACGCTTACGTTTGATCATGGAAGGCGGCCAGTTACATGGCATTTAGGAGGCGACCGTTACAGCGCTAATCGATCTCTGGCCTTATAAAAGCTGGGCAAAGGCAAACTCGCAGGGGGGTCAAAAACAGAGAGGAGAAAAAGAAAAAAATGGGGAAGGGAACTGAACAAAAAGAGAGAAGAAAAACCCAATAGACAGGGGAGTGGGGAAGCTAAAACCCAGACTCGAAAAACCACAAAGACTGAGAGGAGAAAAAAAAAGGAAAAAAAGAAGAAGGCAAAACAGAGAGACGGAGATACAGGGAACGAAAGAAAAACTGGGAGAGACAGAGGACAGAAACCCATAAAACAGAGACCAATACAAGCAGTAAACCCAGAAAACCAACACTAATATCATTGTCTTCAATCGCCCCCTCCTGCAAACCAAAAAAGCGAAGGACCCAAGCAGCAAGCCGTGACCTTCATCATCACCGAAACAAAAGGAAAACAGAAAGGGGAAGGTCATACACAGACGATAGCAAAATCACTGTGCCGCAAGCCTCCTCGCAATCTCCAGAAGCAGGTAGGCCGTTCTCATCTCCTTTTCATTCTTGTTTGAAATTGTGCAATTGTGAAAATAAGTAGGTGTATAACTTACAGCCTTGAAATGCACAAACGATAAACAACTGTTAAAGCAGCACCTCTAATTGCACGCATGAATTTGTTTCACGCGTGCACCTTAATTAACCCAGCCGGGTCACTGGCTTGGGCCAGTGACCGGGCCGGGCTGGCTGGGTCCAGCCCAGCCCATGTGGGCTGAGCTGGGCCCAGCCCCCAAAATAATAAAAAATAAAAAAATAGAAAAAAATAAAAAAATAAAAAAAGGAGAAATAGAAAAATATATGTATGCATGAATAAAAATAATATAAATTTACCGGTTTATTCACCAATGCCAGAGTCAGGAGTAAAATATTGGTTAAAGTTTATATTATTTTTATTCGCTATATTTTATTTTATTTAGCAAGAAAAAAATATATGTGCATGTATGAAAAATAAATTTATTTATTTATTCACTGACGCCAGAGTCAGGAATGAAAACATTGATTTAATTTTTTTTTTTAACTACATAAGGAAAATAGAAAAATATGTGAATGCGTAATAAAATGAATTTAGTTTATTTGTTTATTCACTAGCGTTAGAGTTAGGAATAAAAAAAATATTAATCTAAATTTATTTTATAGCTACGTAATAATTACCAACGCCAGAGTTGGAATTATCCGTAGTCGAATATTCACTGATGCCAGAGTCAGGAATATCATGAATAAATCATCAGAATGTAAACCAATAAATGTTTAGCAATTTAAGACAAAACCAACAATGCAGTCTGCCTCAGGCAGAACGTTTAAGGGGTGATAATATCTTCCCTTTTACGTAACCAGTCCCGTACCATAGAATCTCTGTCGGCCAGTTAGGGTTCCTAGTAACCATAATACTAGGTGGCGACTCCTCAAATAAGATCTTTTCCCCTTAAAGAACCAGATGTCAGAAATCTGTTCTTTTTCCATAATTTAGATTATTTTTAGAGCCGCCGCGATGTCGGGTGCGACAACTTTGAATTGAAATTTGAGGTTTTACTCACTGAGCCCATAAAAAGCATTTTCTAGAGGATAGGGTTTCTCGAATTCAAAAAGAAAAAATTTTGAAATTGATAGAAATTGGAAATTCCAACACAAAGTATTAAATTCAAGGGAAAATGATATGGGAAAAACTCATGGGTCTCAGAAGTCAAACAACCGAAGTATTTGGAGTGCTTGTGAATCTCGGTCCCATAAGCCCAACACTTGATCCAGGATTAGCCCAACAGAAGTTCAGAGCTTGATTCTTAAGTCCAGAGCTAATTTCAAGGCCGAGATAAAGGTGACAGCTTCCTTATTATTCTTTTCTATGAATTTAGGGATTTACGAGATTATTTTAATGGTTATAGTTTAAAATATTTTTTATTTAAAAATATATTAAATTAAATTTTTTTATTTTTTAAAAATTATTTTTAACATTAACACATTAAAAATATATAAAAATATATATATATAAAAAATACACAAAAACACTCTTAATATATAGATTTAAGCTCATGGATATGCCAGAGTGGTTAACAGGTATGACCAGAAACCTAGTGGGTTCTGCCCACGCAAGTTTGAAGTGTGGATATCTATAATTGCAAGATGTAATTGACATAAACAACATTTAATTTTTTTTAATAAAAAAAATCCTTGGAGAAATTTTTTTTTATCAATAAAAAAATTGGGTATTTTCATCAACCCCACCTTGATCAAGGCCACAAATGGAATCAAATTCTAAATTCAGTTATAATGTTAAGTGTAAATTGCATTAGATTCAATATTTTTAAGGAAACATTCTCTTCCTCGCAACCGCACAATTCACAACACTATAGCAGAATAGTATTGTGTCCAAATTGTCCTTTAGTCTTTGTATCTTGATTTTTCATTTTCTTTTAAATAATTTTCAAGAATTTATAGTTTTATATTCCAATCCTCAAACTTTATTTTCTATATTTTTTAGCCTCTCAGTTTTAAGAGATAAAAGATAAGTTCGTTGAAAATTGGAGAGGAGAGAAAAAAAAAAGTCCTACCACTAAAAAAACAAATCTTGATGTCAATAAGTTTTCATAAAGATGAGAGTTTAATGGTAGTTAAGGATGAGCAAAAAACCTGAAAAATCAATTAAACTGAGAAAACAAAAAACTAACCGAGAAAATTGAAACGAGAAAAAAAATTAAACTAATTGATTAAAAGACCAAAAACAATTCGATTCGGTTTTAGTTTTAAATGTCTAAAACGAATTGAACCAGACCGAATTGGTTCAACCATCACTTTGAAAAGATAAAAGAGACTATAAATAATCTAACACTAACCTAAACCAGCATAAGCGCCCCCCTTTTCTTTCTACCTCTCATCTCTCCAAATCCATCCCTACATCTTATCTTCTCCATCACACTCTCTTCTCTCCCCTGCAACAAATTCATGAACTTCAACATTCACTTCAATCAAACTACATCCAAACTCTTTGTCCACCGGCTTCTATTTTAAAGAGAGCCTTTGCTCAATTCTTCTCAAAATGATTGTGGGCAACATAAACGTTTGACAAAAGTACACAACTTGAGTTCTCATTTAGATCAAACTCATTCACGTGTTTCGTTGCTCATTTTGCCATTTCAATGTTTTCGTATTCTTTGCAAGAGGAGAGTAAAGACCCCCATATAATAGCATATGGGTTTATTGGCATGCTTCTTATTAGCTCTTCTACCTCTTCAAGGAGTCTTGTTTTGCCTAGCACATCAACCATGCAGATCTGTTTTTCTTCCCGTCTTGATTGATCTCCAGCTTATATTTTTCTTGATACTTTGTGGGGTACTTTTGGGGTTTTTGTTGTTTACATTATGTTGTAATTTGCAACTCTGGTTTTGCTTGTATTTTAAATAAAATTCAATCATGTCTTGATCATGTAAATTGGAACAAGTTTCTGAACAATAGAAACTGGTTTTACTTCTTAGTTTTATCGGTTTTTCAACAACAAAAATCGAACCAAAACCAGTCAATTCAACCGATTTCAATTTTAAATTTTAAAAAATAATAATTTCAGTTTGGTTAATTTTTTCATATGAAAACCGAACAAAAAATAATTACCCTACTAATAGTGGTTTTGTCCATCAATAATGTTGACAAAAGTAAATCAAGGCTCTTAAAGATTTTTTTAATTTAGTTTGTTCTTCGATTGATTTTGAGGTGTTTTATACTTATAAATTAATTTGGGTTTATATAATGTTTTCTGGTCGAAACAGATTGAAAATTAAGCGGGGCAAAAAAACTTTGAGCTCAATTTTTCGATGGCTGAAAAATTCTTGAAGTAGACGACGTGTCTTATTCTTTTATGGTGATCGAACGATACTTTGTTCGCTTAGTATAAAAAAAAATTGCTGAAGGAGATGGCTTAGATAAGCTAGGATAGGCACGTGCATACATGGGCTTTCCTCTTTAGAGCCCAGCTGTGCAAGCCTGGCCTTTAGACCTATATTTTTTTTTAATTTAATAAATACTTTTTAAATTAGTAATTACAATGCTATTTAAACAATTATTTGATTAGTCCATACTTTTTAAATGAGGCTAGAGCTTTCTATGTGATATTAATAATAGCTTGTTTTTAATAATTATATATAAGCCTAACATATAATAAATTGTAAACAAATTGCACATGGATATGAGAATAATTAAGTATTTTTTTAATTTTTTATATAGTTTTAATGAATAATTACTCTTTGGTTTTTTTTCATATAGCCACATAAAAATTATAATCATATTTTTTTCCTTAAAAATTGCCTTTTATTTGAAGATAAGTTTTTGTTTAAATTAGGAACAAGCTATAAATTAAATTAAAATATTTTTCTCTTCCGAAGAAAATAAATTAATAAGAAAATGGATTTTTTACTTTCAAAAACAAATTTTCTCACTCCTTAATTTATATTACTGATTTTCTTGCAAATAGTTTTTTAATTAACTTAGATTCTTGTTAAAAAAAATGATGTTATTAATATAAAAGGTATTTTTTGAAATAAAAAGATGCAGATATAGAGAATGAAGGCTTTGATTTAAGAAATAAGTTTTCTATGTTATAATTTAAATCCTCTAAACTCTTTTAAATATTTATTTTAATTATTATATAATTAAATTAATTAAAAATAGCTTTAAAATTACCGTGCGTGGAAGTAAAATCTAGACAGTAACTAACTATTTTAACACTCTTTTAATCAACTCATTCACCCAAATAAACTTGATGATGATCGAGGAGAGATATCATAATTAAGTAATTAACGCTAAGCATGGAGTTCATATATAGAGCGTTTAGGTTCATGAGGCATTCACATAAAAGCTGTGTTTAAATCCTCTAAACTGTTTTTTTATTAAGCTGTGTTTTATTATTGTTAAATATGCTATCCAAACCAAAATAACAAAAATTAATGCTGGATGGTTTTTATATATTTGCTAAGATTCAAGTTTTTATATCTGTAAATTATTTTTATATATATATATATATATTTTAATTCTCACTAATTATTTATATCATTTTATTAGCAACATCAATTTTAATTTTAACCAAATATTTTAAATGTATTTTTTATTAAATAATAACTTTAACTATTATTTTAACCAAACAAATATATGTACACTGAGCTTCTCTCCTGTATATATTGCAGATTTTGTATTATGGTTAAAATATTTTGTTGTAGCTGGGTCTGTACTCACTCGCAGGCCGCAGCCACTCACTGACCACATATATATACAGCAGTGACCACAATGTGTCTGCCAAGGAGGGAGGAAGGCTAGCTTTTTTATAGCTTGCTTTTTATCTATCTTTTTCACGTTTTTCAAAGTAGACCCTAAAAGTTGCTTGACTCCCATAAACAGTAATGCAGAGATGCCCTCCTTGTGTTTCAGCACATGAAAGATGTAACCTATGTTTAGAAGAGAAATCTCTCACCTATCTTCTAGCAGAAACAATAAAGAGAAGTGTGTGAGAGAGAGAGATATGCTACTTGCTAGGGTTTTGAGCCTCCTTGTGAAGTCATTTTAGCAGGTTATAAGTACAGAAGTGTAATATTTATCTTCATACAATATTGAAGTGCAACAAATCAAATATAAAACAAGATTTGTAATTAAATGTTTTCTATGTGACAATTGTAAACATTAATTGTAGAAATCGTTAGAAGTTAAGCAGATCAAAATATACACAGATCATGGTCTGTCCCACCTCATTACACACAGCTAGAACAAGCCAGCACAGTGTGACAACTGCATAATTGTATGATAGTATTGTAATGACCAAATGCCTCGAGATGCAAAATAGATCATAAGCAATTCGTTTGTGGCTATGTTTCTCAATTCTTGATAAGGAACAAGATAGATCATAAGCAAAAGTGAAAAACAATGTCGAGATCATAAAAGCAGGGAAATAATGTTAAAGCACTGACACTGATCAGAGATAGATTAAATAAAGCAAGAGTATGTACTGCAGTACTGTTTTCGCATTGCTATTAATTAATTAGTTAGTTTAAGAACAAAAGGGAAATTATAAGAAGCTGTGTTTAGGTTCAGGCAATCACACATATATCAAGAAAAGACATCAAAACCAAAACTAGACATGTTTCTTGGTTCTAACATGAAAGCTTCAGAGACAAATCAATAGAATTAGATGCATCAGATGCACTGTAATCAGAATAAGTTGTGACACAAGAAGCTTCACCAGTACCCACTGCAACTGAAGCTTCTGCAGTAGGAAATTCCATATCCTTGAAACAGGTGCTTTTACCATTTTTTCCAGGGAAAAGTTCATATTCCATGATAACTTTACTACCCCTTGCGTTATTACCCTTCCTGTGTGCTTCCATCGCCTCTACACCCTACAAAATCCACATGAATTACCGACCAATCAAGACTCAAACACAATTATTGGATATAGTATTTATAAGAAGCATGGTTCCAAAATATTATACATACCACTTGAAAGAAAGATGGAGATTTACCTCGTTGTTGTTGTGGTTGTGATATTTGGCATAGAAAGCACTCGTTGCAGCTCTGGCACTGAATCCTCCCATCTGTCCATAGAAAGTAAATTAGTAAAAATTTAAGATTTTAATCACAATGAGTTTAAAAGGATTGAAATTCCAGACTGCTAAAATATCTTGTTAGCCTATAATTTATTTCCTTCTTATATAATTCCTCAAGAAACGAACAGGGAAAAAAAAGGCAAGCGTGCATATAGCATCAAGAAAATGAAGAACCCTAGAAAACACAAACCTTAAAGCAAAGATCACAACGAGTAGGCTCATATTGCTTCTGCTGCTGCATTACTTTTGGGATTGAAGAGAGCTCTTTCGAAGCCTCAAGCAGTACTGCAGCAGCAGGAGCTGGAGCCCCAGCCTGATGAACCGGAGCTGATCCAACCATGTACGGGTTAACCAAAACCTGGCACCCAAACCCACCATTATTATTTGCATTAAACTCATCAACCCTCTTAACCACCACACCTCCCTGGTGATCCCAACCCAAGAACCCATTAAAAACAACACCATTATTTCTCATTGGCACACCATGGTTAACTGTAGTACCATACTGCGCCATTTGATTATCATCATTATTATTATTAAACGGGTCAAAAACGTGCAGCTGCTTGGTGGGTTGGAGAATGAGAGACCCAATTTGCTTAGTCTCAGTAATTGCCTTCCATCTTTCTTGAATCCTTAGATTCTCAAGTTGAGCTACTCCCATACCTCTTCGAGGTTGTTTCTTGCGAGTTTGACATTTGTTGGCAGCAGGCTTTCTGGTCCGAGTAGTAGTAGTAGTTCTTGTGGGTTCTGCTGGTTCGGTACTTATGGCCAGGGTGGACTCTTGTTTTCTATCATCGCTAGGCATGAGAAAAAGTGAAAGTGAAGTAGCCATTGAGAGGTTTTTTTGTTCAAGAAAGATCAATTAAAAATGAGTTTGAAGGGGAGTTATGAAAGAATGGTGGGTCTTAAAAGAGAAAAGGTAACTGATGATAATATATAGAGAGAAAAGGCACTGCTACATTGGAAGCTTAGACCTATATATAAAAGAAGAATTAGATGGGTTTATAAAGAGTGGTGAGAGCTAGGCAGCTAGCTAGATAGCTTCTTGTGGAGATGATGAACAGAGGATTTGGGGTTTGAGATTGAAAAGGAATGTTGGATACGAGTTTTGTTGTGTTCTTACGAGAAGAGAGAGTGAGAGAGGGAGAGGACAGAAGTAGCAGTGTGAACTGTGAAGCAGAGTGAAATGCCAAAAGGACATGGCCATGTCTATGCAATTGTATGGATGTTTGTTGGGTTTGTCATTTGTCTTGTCTGTGGGGTGATTTCTTTGCTAGCTAGTTTTTTTTTTTTTTTACTTTATTTACACCTTTTCTAGTCTATAATATGGACAGAAATAAATAATCATATGGAAGGAGATCATTGCTCAAACTGATCCAGCACAAGCCACCCAAGTCGATCCATAGTCCCTGGAGCTAGTCAAGCATGGGTGTGGAAAATGAAAATAGCTTTCCCTTTGCTTTTCCTTGGAACGCTCTGCTTTAACTTTTACCATCTCCACACCAATAGTTGATTTAGGGTTTTGATTAACCTGCAGGGTGTTGCCATGTGACACTACAAATTAAGGAATTTTAATTAAAAATCAACAAGTATCATGGATTTCAAAGGTAAGATGCAAGAGTGGTGAGTGTGCATGTATGATAGAAAGAGGAACTCAAGGAAAAACGAAAGCATATTTTCCTTCTCCTTTCTTCTTGGATTTTAGCTTCAATTCATCGTAGTTTGATAATTAACCTAAAAATCCTCGCTCTTTCATCACTGTAAACACAGAAGGAGATGCGTGGAGTGGAAAAGGCAGATAAAAGAGCTCTCCGAATCATACACATGGTCCCACGAACACGTATCAAGATCTGAGAAAACTTAGCCGATTGCATCAGGCATGGTCGGAGCTAAAAGGTATTGTCCTGTAGAGAAGATGTTAAGAGGAGCAAAACAGGTGGACGCAGCCCTGTGTCAGTTTTGTCAAAAATAGCAAAAAATCATTACTGTCATTTAAATCTCTTATAAAAAGAACAAAAAACATTGCTTTTGTAAAAAACAATTAAAAATATACATACCAGTTCGCTGTGTTTCTTCCACATTTAATTCTTGCCTGCTATACTTCAATGGTTATGATCTTCTGATCATGGTGTAGGGTTCGGAATCACCAGGTGATGGTGGTGTGGCCTTCAACAATTCTAATTGGTCCACCCGATCTAGAACATTAAAAGAGCAGTCTTTGGGCAATCATGCAGAGTATATGTATATGTATATGTATATGCATGCATGCATGTATCTGCCTATATATGATTCTTCATATTTGGAAATATCAAAAAGCTGACTCCATGTGGGAGCTTCTTTTAATAAACAATCTAGAATCCATGCCTAACTATACAAGGTTTTTTTGGTTTGATTTTTTATGAAGTTTCACACCAAGTAAGTAAATTTATTCAATTTTTTTGTAACCCATTAATGGTTTAGATTAATTTATTGAAATTTTTATATAGTATTTGTAGTTTGCTTGTATATTTAAGTTTTTTTTTTTAAAATCTAGATAATTTTTATATTAGGGTTTGTTTAATATTTAGAGGAAATTGAATTTCTTCATCTAGCGATGACATTGAATTTGATATTATAATTTAGGTGTGTTATAATTAAAGAAGTGATGAGTAATTTAATAGGTATCAATTATATTTTGTCAATTTTATTGTTAAGTTGGAAATTTAGAAAAATTTGGAGAAATGAATTTTTAATAGAATTGATAATAATTAAAGGGTATTAATTTAGGTTGAATAAATTTGAATTGAAAAAATAATTGATAATTAGTTGGACACCGATTATTTGTTGTTAATTAGATTTTTTTAGTTCATATTTTGACATTACATTGTATTTGTGTAAAAATAATAATTAATTATTTGATTGTGAATTCATTTTTAATATAAATTTAAATTTTTAATTGATAATTACATTATTAATAAATATTGTCATTGATATTCTATATAAATCTATAAGTAATTCATGGCCGTTCTTGAATATATCAAAATTTATCTGAAATGTTGTATAGGTAAGATTATCTAATTCAAGAGATTGAAAGTTTTAGTACTTCTAATCCAAAAAAAGATAATTAAATGTCAATATATGAAGTATAAAAAGAAAATGTTTTACCATAAAGATGTTATAATGATGAATCCACTTAAAAAAAGTTCGTTGAGTATATAATTATATATTATTTATCTACGATAAATTAAGATTTTTCATCTGGTAAGTCAATTTTATCATTGTATAGTTTTAAACCATTTTCTTTTATATTCTCATGTAGACTCAATTTAGTAATTTTTTTTATAGACAATGTCAGTTATTGTTATTTCAAAATTCAAATACCACTAAAGCTCAATTTGTTTAATTACAAGATAGAGAATCTGCCATATATTTTAAAACATATGTAGGAATTAAATGTCATAAGTATTGTTTTGATGTTTTCTTTACTTGTATTAAGATATATTGGACATATTTGATTAGACCTAATTCAATTATATAAAAATAAGAGAAGTAGATATACCAACTTAATTTAAAGATAATAAAATAAAATATTATAGTGAAAAATGAAAATCAATTTAGATTCTTGCTTAGGTATATTTTCTTCCTCAAATATAAAATTAAAGAGATTTTGAATTTAAGAACCACATTTACTAATAAAAAAATATTTACCAATGTCAATCTCAAAACCTTGAAATACTATTTTGACTTTAATAATTGAAAAAATCATTAAATTCTTATTTGTTGGCACTAAAACAATTTTTAAATGATGAATTTCTAATCAAAATTCAAAACCTAACATTATTTAAGTAATGACTTGTTTGGAGAGATAAGTTTCTTACTAAGCATTAAGGAAGGATGGACACTTTTGATATCAGATAACTCATTTACTATGTATTGCTCTCCCGGGCAAGAGTTTTGATATATGAATTCAAGAAGAATCATGAACCAAACAATTGGAAATGATATTACAAAGTATAGGGTTGGCAATGGTTATAAGAAAGAATAGGGATTATCATCTTCTTCTCCAACATATTTTTTAAAAATAAAAATAAAAATTAGAGGGTGAAATGACAATTAAAGAGTAAAGATCAAAATAAATATATAAGTTTGAATCTCTCCTCGAAACAAATATCAAATGAGGAGATAATAGATAAGAAGAGGTGGACGTCATAAGCTATAAATAGATAAAATGCATAGAAAAATTCAAATGAGAGTAGTCTTAGTGAACTCAAAGAAGGATAACATGCAAGACATTGTTCTTCATCCAAGCTCCATTAAAAAACAACTTTGTATAGCTCATAATGAAGTAAACGCCCTGATACAAGAGATTTTTAAGGTGAGAGTCACCTAAGAAGGTCTGAAGGGTGAGCTTTTTAATCCTAGAGAAGAAGTTTAGAACTTTAATGTATAGTTGAAGACTATGAGAAACTCTTTTGAGGAGTTTTAAAAGTTTTTTTTTTTTAATGATTGACAACCTTGACTAAGATGGTTGAGATCAAGATCTTTCTTGTCATATCTAACTTATACTTCTTCAATCTGTCAAGATGAATGTAGATGAACTTTAGTGTTGTCTTCCATTTAGTTCATGTGCCTGACTTTATAAATATATTCTTTGGCTAGGATTGCTCAACTTGGGGAATACCTTATTGAGAAGCACGACGTAT
The DNA here is from genome assembly GCF_951802175.1 of Populus nigra. Taxonomy (NCBI): domain Eukaryota; kingdom Viridiplantae; phylum Streptophyta; class Magnoliopsida; order Malpighiales; family Salicaceae; genus Populus; species Populus nigra. The sequence continues at coordinate 6,480,323 of NC_084852.1, forward strand.
ATATCTAAGCCTTAGCCCCCCAATCTCCAGGGCTTGTTTGGGAGTGTGGTTGTGGTTGTGATTGTTTTTTAAAGTGTTTTTCGTGCTGAAATGCATCAAAATGATGTTTTTTTATTTTTTAAAAAAATTATTTTTGAGATCAGCACATCAAAATGATTCAAAACACAAAAAAATATATTTTTTTTAATTTTTAAGGAACGCGGTTTGCACCGCGTTCCCAAACTTTTTCACATTGTAATCAACCTCCGGCCTTGATGATTATCATTTTATAATATATTTTATATTTTATAAAATTAATTATTCATTTTCCATGTTGTCAGTGAGAAACATTTGGTTTGCAAAAGAACAAAAACTTGGATAAAGAATAATATACACCACGACATTAGTTATGTTTTGAAGAACAAACTCAACTCTTAAGTTGAGATTAACATTCATTTAACTTGGATGAAGGTATGCTTCTTGGGACTTCCAAAAATCCAAACCGCATGACCAAACCAACAACCTAAGGTTGATAGGGCTCTGGTGAAGATCAAAATGCAATCCGAAATTGAAAAATGAATGCGATAGGGTGTACGGAACGCCGCCCTAACATGTCAGAAGAACCAACCATATTTAGCCATGTAACCATGTGGGCTCTGCTCCTTCTCCATCTATGGAGTGGAACCTTGTGCTCCCTCCACACTTTGAGCCCATCAAGCCCATGATATCACATGGACATGAATATGTATCATATCATCAAGACCATCAAATCCATCTTGAAGGAAGAAGAATCTTGGAAGATCGCTCGGCTTGTGGTCCCCTTCCAGGTGGAAAGTGGGCCCCACATTCTGGTACTTTGTACGTACGTAGCTAGCTAGCTAGCTAGCTAGGTATTCTGCAAAGGTAGAGAAAGTTAGCGCTGTACTAAGGAAATACTGCTGGTTAGACGGCGAGGATAAGGACTGAGAGAGAGATAGAGAGAGCTGGGATGGAGGGGACACGTGTAATGGATTTGGGATTAGCTGGGTTTGGGCAGACATGGTGGATTCTTGGGTTCTGAGAAGCAGATTGTTCCCTGCATGGAATGATTAGGGATTTGGGCATTATATGTAGGTGTACGTATAAGATAATGGATCATGTGTCTATATACAACCTCTGCGTGTATTTATACACACATGTAGGAAGGGAGGCGGCTTAGGGTTTTCATTTCCTTAATTTTTTTAATATTTTTAAATTATTTTGATGGGCTAGTATTAAAAAATATTTTTTATATAAAAAAATTATTTAAAAAGTAATTATTATTATATTCTCATAGAACCAATACCCATATAAAACTTATTATATACTTTATATAATTAATATGCCTAATATGTTTCCAAGCCCTGGCTGAGAAAGATGTTGAAGATTTTGATTGGACCATGTTCAAATAAGGCACAAATTTGGAGAGCAAGATCGTCATACTGATCGTAGTTTTGACAATTGGTATAAGAATTTCCCTATCACCACAAATAATATTCTTCACTTTTCATGTGTCTCTCTTTTATAATTTACTTCCTATATTTGTATCTCGGAGGCTCGAACCTTTAGGGCAGCTAGCATCACAATATCGGGACCAAGCCTCTCAAAACGAAGGGAAAATTTGCTTTGCAGTCACCATAGCCAGCACTTAATGTTGAGCACTTATGGTATCATATTCTTGATTTTTTCCTGCATCGGAACCATACTAATTCAAGATTCATCCAAATTGAATCATGCCCGAAATCACTCTCTTAACTGTAGATAAGTATCTTCGGCAAGAAAACCAGGCAGATTCAGAGAAGAAAACCAAACAAGAACCCCAGAAGAAGAGAACTTGAATTGAATTGTACCAAAAGATTACGTGACAGTACACTAATTTAAAACGAGTTGTTCCTAGTAAATTTGAGTGTAAATTAATCCTAGTTTCAAGGAGACAGCAGGAGGTTAAGACATCTCTTATGGGTTCTGTGCTTCCATGCCATAATTGTATGTCTTGAAGAGATTTATGTGAGCATTGGCTGCTCGAGGAGAGCATTGTTGTTTCCTAGAGGTGGTTACAAGGAAACCTGAAGTTAGAGTAACTGTTAGTTTCGGCTTTATGCAACTTGTGAAAGATCTAACCATTTCAGGACAAAATGGCCCCAAAAGATCCCTTCCCCTCTTCACATTTTCTATACCCTAAACGAAGTACTGAGCAAGGACCACAAGGACTGATGTAATTATTTAGATCTCAACCTGAACTGAGATTTCGTTTCACTTTCCTCTGTGTGTTTCCCCTCCCGTTATGACCATTTTGCCCTCGCTCATCTGCCCCACAAAGACCCTTTTGTCCCAAGAGATGAACAGGATCAGTATGAGGTCAGGTCAGGTCACCCCACAAAGACCCTTTTGTCCCAAGAGATGAACAGGATCAGTATGAGGTCAGGTCAGGTCAGGGCTGTCCTGACAGCATATGGTTACATGGTACACCGCATGTCTTGCAACATTTGAGATTACAGGGGAGGGACAAAAATAAGTGATTTTTTTTATTAAAAAAAATAGCAAAATAATTTAAAAGTTGTCGCATAATAATATCATTTGAATTTTTTTAAAATATTATATTTTTATCTTGTTGAATTTTAAAAACATATTTTTTATTAAATATTATTATTTTTAAAAACAATGAGATAGTTATCACTCTTTAGAGAGATGACATTTAAATATGTTATATTTTAGACGAAGCAATACTTCATTAAATTTAAATGTTTTTTCAGATTAATTAAATTAATATCAGAAATATAATATCTAATTAATGTTGCTAATTAAAAAGGCGATATTATTATTCTAAATAGTAAAATTAATATCTAAAAATATATTATTTCATCCTAAAAAAAAATTGGTACTATTAATTCACCTTTTCTTTTAATATAGTATGCTAACTGCACAATTTGTCCGAAATAAGTGGGCAAAGCATACAAATGTTAGGGAGGTGAAATCTGGTCCGTCCAAGGAGGACAAATCTGAGCATCAGATACTGGGTGTTCTCTAGCATTTAGGTGCAGATTGGTGTATGTAATGCATCCAACAGGTCGCTATCATCTGTTAGTTGTGTTGGTAATGCCCAAAAAAAAAAGGACGGAGACATCAAAGCAACATGTGAATTGAAAGACGTCTGGACTGTGGTGGTGGTGTAGAACAAATTAAAAGTTAAGAGGCAAGGCACTTCCACATAAAAAATGCATTCCTTCGTGATTTTAAGCTTCAAAGATCACATGGGTAGCTTTCCGTAGCATTTTTCACAGGCTTTACTAAAATTCTACTTTTTCTAATGATTTAGTTAATAAGATGGGTCAATGGGTGAATGATCAATAGCGATAGAATTTAGTTTGGTGTAAGAACCTCTTATCTTATGAAGAGCAACAATATCATCATTTGCTCTCAATGCTGGAGCCAACGATAATTCGGCAAGGAAAAGATGACAAATTTATATGGGCATGTAATTCTGATGGAAGCTTCTCAGTTAAATCATGTTGCTCCCTAATTGATAATACCTCCTCTGCAGATGATAGAGTTTTCGAAGCTAATGTTTGGATTAAAGGGGCCCCTCTGAAAGTTCAGGTGTTTCTCTGGTTGGCAGTACATGACAAAGTTAGTACAAGAGCTTTTCTCCATCAACGGATTGTTTTGTCTGCCACACAAACTTCATGTGTCTTTTGCAGCTCAGATTTGAAAACCTCAGAGCATCTTTTTATACATTGTATCTTTTCTAGGAGTGTTTAGATGAAAGTTTTGGATTGGTGGGGTATCCAATATTGTTTACCGAGAACACTTAACTCGCTGCTTCTGTAGTGGCTCGAAATGGTACATGGCAAATTTCAAAGATCAGCTTGGAGAGTAATTTCAAGTGGTACTATTTGGGGTATTTGGTTACTGAGGAACAAAATTATTTTTGAGGAGGGAACTATAAACTTGTTTGATTGTTTCTCCACCATCCTTCATCGGGTTGCTATTTGGTTGCATACTCAGGATACAAACTTCACTTATACAGGAAATGACCTCTTAAGATCTTCTAATGACATCAAATTGTGGTGTAATAAAAAATCTTAGGTAGTCTTTTTGTTGTTTGTTGTAGTAGATTAATTTTATTTATTTATTTTTTCATATCACTTGTATTTTTTTTTGGCTATTGGCTTTATAACCTTCTCAATATACTCTTGAAGATTATCAAAAAAAAAAAAAAAAAAGCTTCAAACTTAAAAGTTAGTATAATAGCACTCATGATGAGAGAATCTTGAATGTTTTTCATTTAAGTGCCTAGTAAATGGGTTTGTCTGGAGAAAAACATTAAAGAAAAGAGAAGGAAAAACTTTTTTGTTTTTCATGAATAGCTGGAGACATTTTTTCTTTCTTTTTTTTTCTGGGTTTTTTACCCTTTATTCATGTTATGTAGAGAATTTGTTTCTGGTTTTTTTTTCTGGGTTTTTTACCCTTTAAGTGCACTGTATAATATGCCTGGGAAGAACTCTTCCTGCCTGAATGATTTAGATGATCAGCACTGAAAGGATAGGGTTCTCCTCATGAAACATTGTATAGATGCACATATGGAAAAACTAGATCATAAGGCTAGGCTTGGGTTCTTAGGCTTTGCTGCAAACAGTCATTCTGCCCAATTAATTTATCATTGACGACACAGTTCTGAAGAAAATAAATCCTTTATATGAAACGATATTTATGATTTTTTTGTTAAAAAAAAGAGTTAAATGTTGAGAAATTTGACATTTCCTGGACATCACATTCCCCCAAAGGTAGAGAATGTGATTCCCATGTAAAATGAGATGAATCTAACATTTCATAGTGAATTTTTTTTATTTTTTTTACTTGATTGCCTCTATTTATTGTTCTAAACGGATTAACATACCCTTGTTTTTATCAATAATATATTTTAGTGATTTTATTATATTAGCAAAACTATTAAAAATTAGTAAGTTATATAATTTATTTACCTAAGAGTTTTAATTTGAGTCTGAACTCCGTAAAAAATAAATCAAACAAGCATTGATTTAAAATAAACAATTTGTTATTACATATTTAAGCCCGATAAGGTTAGGTAGAGATTATAATAATGGCAGTGTAAAATCTCTTTTTAACCAAATTGTTATTTGAACGGGCGATCAATTCGCTCTTGACCCATTGACCCATTAGGTTGAAGAAGTCACAATGGCCTTTTTATGCATTTATTAATGTAGGTAATGGTCAATTAGTTTTATCTCATGCACTAGTTAATTGTTTATTCTCATTTCAAATATTTCATTGCATAATAAGAAAATAAAAATACTCATATTTTTTTAATGTAGTAATTAATTTTTAATCTGACCTGCAATTAACCAAAAGCTCTAGAATTAGTATTTAGCAATATTTTTTAAAGTGTTGATTTCGATTTTAAAAAAAATCAATAAACATTGATAGTGTTTTTTCTCATAAATTTATTTTTAATATAAAAAATAATAATGATATTAAATTTATTTTATTGAAATATATTATACTTGAGTGAAGGTAAAACCATTTCATTAAACACTCCAATTGTCTTTTGCCATAAATAAGATAATTACAAAGGTTATTTTTCATTTTTTTTCAATCCAATGGTTAGATATGCTTGAAGTTATTATAATTTCATAGGTAATAACAACTCATTGTGCTAAATATATCGTCTGTGTTGGGACTGGAAAAGGGAAAGTGAAATAGTGATTCACTCGTTACTTAGGCACCGTTTGTTTATATTTCTCAACTTGTATTTTGGATTTTAAAAAAAGAAGTTCGAAAAGCATCATTTTTATGCTTTTCAACCTCTTTTTGAATGGTGTCATCATTTTTATGCTTTTTCAACTTTCTTCGCAAACAGAACTTTAGGCTTCATTTAGTATGGAAATAAATTAAAAAAATATTGACAATAACTAAAATAAAATTTATAAAAATTAAGAGGTGAATATAAATTAAAATATTCAATCACACAAAACGAGATATTTACTCAATTTTATTCACTAAACTTGTTTATTTAAATCAATAAAAGGTAAATTTATATCATAAAAACTCATGATCTAAAAGAAAAACACAAATGAAAATGCCTATAAAAATTATATAAGGACGAACAAATCAACAATATTATTTAAAAATAAAAGTTTTTATTTTAAAAAATAAACTTTATTTGTATAAATCAATAAAAAATATTATAAATAAATTAGAATAACATATTGAAAAGTCAAACACAAACAAAAAATGTAAAATAACCTTATATTTAAAAATAACATTCAAAACCCGTAACCTGAATCATAAGATCAGGATAAACTTATAGAAAAGAAATTGAAGATAATCACCACACCAATATTGTTTTTTTTTTAATACAACAACTATAGAATGATAAAATCATACAAAACTGAATCCATAACAAATTAAATGTTTAAAAAATAAATTTATATAAAAAAAATTAAAGGAAAATAGAAATTTGATTTGACCTGCGCTCCATAGTGGATAATAATTTTTTTTTGAAAAAACTCTTGAGTAGAAAGGCTATTTTGATATGTCTTTTTACATAAAAAAAATTTATAAACGTAAACCAAAAGGTTTTTTCAAATATCTAATAATAATCTACGCAAATAAATAAATAAATCTTTAATAATAACTAAAAGAGAAAATTAAAAAATGAATGCATATCAAGATAATTTATTTGTTTGTGTCTGCTGAACTTATTTATTAAAATTAATCAACGGTAATACAAATAAAAACACATATGAAACCGAGTTAATAAAATAAAAGGAAAAAAAAGTATGGCTGAACATATATGAAATATTATTTTAATATAATAAATTTTTTTACAAAACAAAATAAAAGTATGGGGTTTTATTTGTATAAAACAAAATAAAATAAAAAATCTAGAAAAATTAATTAGGAAAAAACAAAACTTTTTTAAATAAAAAACTTCATTAAAAAAAGATTTGCAAAACCCCAGTAGAAACATTAGCTAGAAAAATGATTTTTTTTAATGAAAGATTTTGAATTCATAACTTTATATATATAAAATATGTTAGTAATGTCTAATTTATTGTAACCACCTAATCACGGTGTCCTTACATCACGAGGTATTCAAATGCTTAACAGTGCTGCGTGTATGGTGGTTTGATTCAATATTTTTTTTTTTTGGAGTGTGTTGGCTATATATATAAAAAATTATATCAACTCTTTAATTTTATTTTTTTTATTCAGCTCCTTTTCTTTTATTCCTTCAATTGATTTCTTTTTGATCATTTGATTTTTTAATTTATTTTTATTTTTTATTTTTATTTTTTTAATTACTATTTATTTTGTTTTGAATTATTTTTTTTGATTTATTTGTTTTTTTTTCTTCAATTTCATCGATATATATTTATTTTCATTTAATTTTTATGTCAAATTCGGTTCTTATTTTTTTAATTGTTACTTTCAAAATCATTTTGCTAATGGTTTTTTTTTTGTAATTCCATCCATAAAAAATTAATTTCATTTGATTTTTCCCTAAACATTTAATTTCATTTAATTTTTATGCCGAGCTTAGTCCTAATTCTTTTAATTGTATTTTTTTGCATTGTTGTTTGCATTGATTTTTTTTCTCAATTTCATCCCTTAATATTTGTTTGATTAAGAATCTTGCTTCCTTGTTTTTCAGGCTTGGCTTTAATGGGGTTACTTCGGTCTCATGACCCGGGTTATAAATTTGAAGGATTAGCCTGAGTTGACTTCTATATTTTTTAAAACATTTTTTTAATATTTTTTTTTGTTTTCCTATTTATATGGTCATTTCAATTTCATGTCTTGGGTCATGTGTTTGATTTGTTGACCCAGGTTAGCTGTTAAGTTTGCTCAAGGCTTTTTTTGTTATTTTTTTTAGCCTTGACAAGTTTTTAAAATTTATATTTTTAAATTGACTTATAATAAATTTCTTCATAGAACCTGGATCCAGGGTTTCATAAGTTGCGAGCTTTTTAAGATTTGACCATGTTTAAGATGTTTATCCGAGTTTAATTGGTTTTCACAGATGTTTTCAATTTCACCCATTATAATTTATTTAAAATTTAAAATTTAGTTATTATTCTTTCAATTGATATTTATTTTATTTGGTATTATTTTTTTATCTTTTCATTAAATTACATCCTTTTTGGGTTTTGTCTGTCAAGTTTTATCCTTATTTTTATGATGCTATTGCAGGGTTTTTTTTATTAATATTTATTTACCTATCTCATCATTTAAAATTAAATTTGTTGACATTTAGAGATTAGACTAGGTTTAAGAGGTTTGTTAGGCTTGCCCTTTTTTATTTCTAAATTGATATTTTCTTATTTTTTTTAACCTTTTTAAACTTTTATTTTGTTATTTTTTTGGTTTAATTCTCTTTTTCAAATTTTTTTTTCTTAATTTTTTTTTCCGATTTGGTTCTATTGAACTAGCCCTCAACATTTGTTTTTCACCCCCTATCATTTTTAATCTATAAATAATCTATCATATTATAAATGATTTTCAATTTTATCCCATTATAATTTTTTAATCTTTTAAATTTGGTTATAATTCTTTTAATTATAATTTATTTTTTGTTTGGGATATTTTTTTTTCAAATTTCATCCTCGTTGGGTTTTTTCTTGTCAAATTTTAGCCTCATTATTCTTCTTCTTTTTGTTCCTTTTCTTTTGCAAGTTTTTTTTATTAATAGTTTTTCAATAATTTTATTATTTAAAATTAAATTGGATGACATTTAAACTTTTTAATTGAACTTAAATCCATAATTTAACAAGTTTTAAATTTTTTATATTAGATGAGATTTAGAAAGTCCATCTATGTTTGCTTGGCTCCCTTTTTTTTTTAGATGATGTTTTCTATTCTTTTTAAGTTTAACTCTTTTTTTTGTTTTGATAATTCAAATAGATTTAAGTGTGATTTTTATTTTATATTGTTTTTCTATTAATTTATTTTCTATTATTTAAATTATTATTTTAACCAATAACTTTGCAACTTGGTTTTTTTAACTGATCTTTTTTTTACTTAAAAAAAATTTTATTCGACCCCAACAAAACACGGACAACATATCCATTAAAGTTTAAACTCGATATACCAACAAGTGGATTAATCCTCCCAATTTGGGAAAAATCATCCGAGCATATTGTTTTTTAAAAAGTTGCGATATTTACTGACATCATCATAATGCTGTAACAGATCACTAACTTGGTGGCATTGATTAATCTTTGACTTCGAATTTTGGATTGTTCTATCAGATTAGCAGTGAGGTGCCAAGTAGTGCAATGTTAGGTAATGAGAAGTGTGGCATGCTTGTAGATTGGTAATGAGAAAAATCTTGAACTTTTTTACTCAAGACATCGATCATCCCCATGATGCTAGCCGAAGGAGACAGACAAAAGAAAGTGTACCGAATCGTTGCCATGAACAATGCATACGTATATATAGAAGATAATCATGGAAAGTTATCAAACTCTACATGTAATCTTAATTAGAAACATTAATGTATTTTCAGTTTCTTTGAAAAATATTTTATTATGCCGTATGTTTACACACCACAAATGAAAAAAAAAAAACAAATACAAAATCACGAGACCCTCCATAGCTAGCATTCTCGAGGCCAGCTTCATTTCATCAAAAATGTTTTTTTAAAAAAATATCCTGAATATTCTCTATGCACACACAAGGCAGCTATATGAAACCTCAAAAATTATTTAAATCCACTGCTAGCTCTATTAATTTCTGCTTGTCAAATTAAAGGGTTAAAGAACATGATTACGGCTCCTTTCCAGGAACCCCTCCATAATAATCATCTTCTTGTACTCTTTGGAATCAATCCCTTCATAATCAAATATCTTTTGCGATAAGTTATTCCTGGCTTTCGAACAACGAGGCACCAAGAAAAGCCATGTCGAGGTGCATAATATAGCACATACCTTGCCCCATAAGACCAAGACCATGAGACTTACAAGAACCAAACACAGACCGATAGTAGAAGTATGCCCTTTTCCATTCCCTTGCATATTGTCCTGCTTCAGTTTAAATTCGGATGAATTTGATCGAAATGACCGGCTTGTATCAGAAAATGACCTTGAATTTAAAGAAAGCGATGAAGAACTCGAGGACCATAAAGAAGAATGTGAAGAGCCAGTCATGTTGCTGTTGGAGATTTTTATCCCATCATCTTTCTTGGCAAATTCTTTATTCTTGGAATCTACTGAGTTTTTTTCTGGGTTTGATTCTTTCTCAACCTTTTCTGACTGTTTCAACTTTTGCAGAAGTTTCCTTTTCTTATTCTTCTTGGCCTGTCGAAGAAATCAATAAAGTACCCAGAAATCAGTATCGTGAGACACATGGAAGCAAACAGTGGAGAATTATCTCAAGATAACATGTAGTAGATCTTTTGTCATTAAGTTACACAGTTATATTGGGAAACTGTTTGATTGAAATAAAAAATTGAATTGTTGGACTTTTCATTGATCAATCGTGTAGTTTAGACCCAACAGCAGGTCAAAAGAATAGAGCATCGATTCTAAGACCATGTAGCAGAAAAGCAAACAGATTTAGTCCAGAGAAATTCAATATAAATATTGTCCATCAATAGTTTCATCATTACAATTATGATTAAAAAAAAAAAACTTGAATGGATCAAATCGGGCGGCCAAAACCAGAGAGATAGTAATGCTATAAAAAGCAAGAGTCGGGAAGACCGAACGTACAATAATATTCAAAATTCAAAGAATAAATTTTAATGGAAAAAACAGGACCAGAACTTGAACTTCTGAATATGGTGACGAAAATAAGCCGGAAAACAAGAAGCAAAACCAAACAATTCGTTGATCGAACAACAAATAACACACACCAATTACCGAATAACGAATAAGACTGTGTGTGAAATTAAAGATAACGAATCAAACATCATCGTTAAAAACAGGGGAAAAGCTATAACAAAAGTCAAAGTCATTGGAAGAAGATACTTACCAGTGATGTCTCGAACAAAATTGCCTTCAATAAGCGAGAAATATTCTTCTTGTGACCTTTCTTTTCCGGGTAAGCAGTTGATTCCTTGCTTGAAGATGGTAGGTTGGTGGGAAATATCTGAGGGAAAACTTCTCCGTCTTTGATCTCCAACTTGACACACTTAAGAACTGGATCTCCACCGCCATAGTGGTCCCCTCCCTCTTCAAGGCCTTGTCGCTCTAGACCGTCCATAACCACTGGTCTAAAACACAACAAGAACTTGTTTTTGTTCTTGTTTTTTCTGTTTTGGTCAGTGTTGCTGTTGGTTTTTTTGGTCTTGGTCGACTGCATGGGGGGTGTTATTAGATAAAAGATTGCGGTGTTGTTAGTTACAGATTTTTTATGTGTGCATGCGGGGATTTAGGTGGTATTTGTGGGGAGAGAAAACTGTGGAGAAAATCCGAGAAAACGAGGGAAAGTGTGCGTCTTTTGTTAAGAAGAAGGTGGCGTTTGGGTAGTTTACCGAGGGCCGTTAGTCTCGCGCTTTGTATGCTCCGTTTAGATTACGACAAATACTACAAGGAAGTATAAAATTTAGGGAAATTGCTCAAAAAGGAAGGGTCTTCTTGGTGTTATATATCCACGTAGGATTCAACTATTTATAGCCGATCACTCGTTCTCCTCCAAGGCTTCATCAATCCATACAAGTTAGATGTGTTGTTTGAAGTTGTGTTTAAAATAGAATTTTTTAAATTTTATTTTTATCTTTTATGTTTTTAAATGGTTTTGATGTATTAATATCAAAAATAATATTTAAAAAATAAAAAAAATATTTTAATATATTTTTTTAAATAAAAAATATTTTGAAAAACAATTTCTTAAAAAACTATAAAATTAAATTTAACCACAATTGATTGCAATAATGCAAGTAATTTTATTTATTTTTTCACTGAATTGGCTAGTATTCACAGCCATTTTCAAGAGCCTTCCAATTACCAAATCACTACCAATTAGATCTAGTTAATTAGAACTAGAGGAGAAAAAACAAAATAAATTGAAGAGAATTTTCATTTGACAATGAGAACCAATCACGTATCATTGCTCTAGCAGAACTTTTTATTATTATTATTATAAAAATAGATTGAGAGGCTGTTTAGAAATGTGATTATAATTATTTTTTAAAATATTTTTTATTTAAAAATATATTAAAATAATATATTTTTTATTTTTTAAAAATTATTTTTGATATCAGCGAATCAAAATAATTTAAAATTTTTTAAAATATAATAATTTAAAGTAAAAAAATAATTAATTTTAAAAAAATATATTTTGAAAAAGCAAAAATAAATAGAGCCTCAAACACGGGAGAAAGATTTGTACATTCCCATTGACGCCTGCAGAACTTGTTGAGTACAGAGTGTTGAATCATCGTTCGATAATCTGGTCTTGTGTTTTAATGGCCAGAGTAGACTTGGACTTGGCATTCGATTAGTTTGAAACCATGACTTTAGATCATACTTATTAAACCAGGTCTGGGGTTGACCCGGTTAAGGAGCCGGGTCTCAGGTTTTATAGGTCAACCCGGGTCAACTCGGGTCAACCTGGAAAAATTTAAAAAAAATTAAAATTTTAATATTTCATATGAAAAGATCCATGTAAATATAGATTATACATAAAATGAAGTTTAAAATAATATTTTAAAAAGTTTTTTTATTCCATATTGAAAAAAACATAACTTTTTTCTTGGAAACATAAAGTATATATATTAATAGGTTTCAAATCCCACATTGAAAAAACATAACTTTTTTCATGGGAACATAGAATATATATATGAAAGGACTTCAAATCACACATTGAAAAAATATTATGTTATCCTTTTAAGTTGAAGTATTTAAACCAAAAGGTTTTTTATCCCACATCAAAAAAACATAACTTTTTTTATGGGAACATAGAATATATAGATGAAAGGGCTTCAAATCCCACATTGAAAAGATACTATGTTATCCTTTTAAGTTGAAGTATTTAAACCAAAAGGTTTTTTATCCCACATTGAAAAAACATGATTTTTTTCTTGGAAATATAGAGTATATATACTAATGGGTTTCAAATCCCACATCGAAAAAACATAATTTTTTTCATGGAAACATGGAGTATATATATGAAAGGGTTTCAAATCCCACATTGAAAAGATACCATGTTATCTTTTTAAGTTGAAGTATTTAAACCAAAAGGTTTTTTATCTCACATTGAAAAAATATGACTTTTTTCTTGGGAACATATAATATATATACCAATGGGTTTCAAATCCCACATTTGAAAAAAAAAACCGGATCTCATCCGGGTTCGCCCGGGTCGCTCGAGTTTGGCCAGGCTATTGCCACAGCCGGTCTTTTACTAAACCCAAACCAATCCAATCACTAAATTAGCTGAATCCCGGATTGACCTGTTAGGCCGGGCCGGATTTAATATCATTGCTTTAGACTGGCTATAAGAGGGGAGGAATGACCCTACAAAAACTATAGCAACGCACATCACACATGGGAAAGGAATATATTATTATATCATATTAATGCTATAATTGTAAATCTTTTAGGTGACAAAATTATAATTTTTAAGTTTTTTTAGAAAATAAGTTTTTTTATACTTGATATTTTATTATTTTATACTTGACATGACCTGTTTATCATTTGTTTTTTCTTATCTTCATTTTTTATAATATTTTTTTAGTTTTTTTTCTTCTTTACACTTTTTTTTATAAAAAATATTTTTTATATATACTTTAAATATTTATCTCTCTAGTCTATTTATACCATTTTTTGTTTTTTTTTCTTATTCTTTTGTAATATGTTTTTATTTTTTTAATACTTTTTTTAAGTTATTATACAAAGACTAAAAAAATAGTGTTTCACTGTAAAAATTACAACATTGTTTCATTTTTCTATTTTAATTTAAAACCTTATATGTTTTTATTGGCACAAAAGTTATTCGACTTGCAGCAAAGCAAGTTAAATAAATACATTGATATGTATTTATTGATATAAATAGTTCTTGATATATTTAATTAAATGCATATATATATTTTTTTATTTATTACTAAATTTTTTAAAAAAATATATTTAAACTTGCATGTTTATTTGTTATTTATAAAAGAAAATTATCCAAAACGAACCATGAGTCAAATAACTAGTTGTTTTCTAAAATCATAAAAGAAAAATTAAAAAGAAAAATCGAAAATATGTGCCATGGGCATTCCAATCCAGTGCCTCCTATTGCTGTATCGTAAATATTATTTAGTATGTCCTTTTTCTCTTTTCGAGAAAGTATTGGGAATGTCCCTGATTTTAGGGAAGAAATAGGGTATTTTAGAATTCTAACAAAATTTGATAAAAGTTTTGTAAAAATAACATAAATTAGAAAAGTATTAGAAGAATAACAAAAAGCTATTAAGAATAATCATTGTTTTAAAAATCATATTTGTTTATTTAATTAACATTTATTAAAAATTAACCCAAAATTTTATAAAGATCTCATGGTCAAAAAATAAAATTTAATATACAAAAGTCAAGGAATGAATCATTAGAAACACACTAAAGCTTCGTTTTTTATAGACGCAATACTATTATAAATATATCAATGATACGATTCTAACCATATCTTGAAAGATTACCAAACATGGTTGTAATTTGTTAGGGATTTTATTCGAGATTAATTTAAAATTAATTATTAATTTAGAGCTAATTATTACTTTATTTAATGTTCTTTCAATTTTAGCAACTAAATCTTTATAAGATGTTGGGTTGAATTTTGTTTAGGCTAATTAATTGCAAAAGAAACATGTCTTGAAAACATGACTAGATTGTATACAATAACATATTTCAAAATATGATCGTTTATTTTAAGTAGTGATTTTGTACAAAAATAATATTATTAAACGTAATTTAATTTAATTTATACTACTTTTCAAATATTTTTTTATCTTGTATTATTTTTCCAAAACTTTTAGCAAACTACTTATTTTTCAAAAACAATCCAGAAAAGGAGTGGAAACCATAAATAATCCAGTTTGTAAAAAGAAAAAAAAAAGAAAAGAATAAAACAGTGCAACTTTCTATGTTATGGTTTTTTTTTTTTCTCGTGGAAGTGCTACACCGTGGGCAAGTGAACACTTTTTTTTTTTTCGCTTTACTTTCTTGGTTTTACTGTGAATAGTTTTCTTATCACCTGTTTTATTCAATAATAGTTTTTCCAGTTTTTTTATGAATTGATTATTTGTTAATAAAAAATATATAAAATCCGTACATATTTACTTTGAAAACTTCTTTTAAAAAACTTAATATTATTTCCTTATGAAAACATAGTTAAAAATTAAATGTGTGCCTGTTCTTGATTAGTTTCCGTAACCTACCCTCTCATTAGAAAGATAGGAAAAAACAAAACAAAACAGAGAGCTTAATTATAATTATGCTTAATTTCCCTTGTTTAGTTTAATCTTTTTATTGCTAATATGATTAATAGAGTCATTTTATTATATATTCTGTTAATATCTAAGACCCTCTAATCTATAATCTCGATAAATTTTATAAGCTATAATGATGGTAAATAGTATATTGGTCTAGGCTCTCCAGCATGTTAATATTAAATTTTAAAAACAAATATTAAAAAGTATTAAAAGTGTTTTAAACATGTTGGGTCTGATGTCATGGCAGACCTAAGCGCCTTGGATCTGGTATTTGTTGCATGCCCAAGCGCTTTGAATCTTGCAGTCATGCTTAATTAATTTTTTTTTTATTTTTTATAAAATAAAACATTTAAACTACCCTTAAAGTGTCATAAATAAAATTTTAAATAATTTTTTTATAAATAATTTTTTATTTTTTATAAAAATACATTTAAACTACCCTTAAAGTATCATAAATAGAAATATTAATTAATTTTTTACAATTATTTTTTATTTTTTATAAAACAAATTTAACTACCCTTTAAGTATCCTAAAAAAATACTAATTAATTTTTTTAATATTTGTTTTATTTTTTATAAAAAAAAACATTTAAACTACTCTTAAAATATCCTAAACATAGATGTTAATTAATGTTTTCTATAAAAGTTTTTTTATTATTTCATAAAAAAATATTTAAACTATTCTTGAAGTATCCTAAACAGAAATCTTAATTAATTTGTTTTATATACTTTTTTATATTTTATAAAAAAAACATTTAAACCACCCTTGAAGTATCCTAAACATAAATGCTAATTAATTTTTTATATTTTTTTTATTAAAAAAATACATTTAGACTATCATTGAAATATCCTAAACAGAAATCCTAATTAATTGTTTTTATAAATTTTTTTAATAAAAAAAATTCATTTAAATTATCCTTGAAGTATTCTAAAAAAATCCTAAATAATTGTTTTTTATAGGTTCTTAGGTTTGGCGGTCATACCAGACCCAACCGACTTGGACCTGGCCGCCTTGCTAGATCCAACTGGCAACCAAATTGTTTAGAATTATTTATAAATGAATACATTTGAATATTTACTAGATTAACCTTTTGTTTTATCAAATAATAATTGATTTATTTAATATTTGAAACACATAATATAATTTATAATTTCTCTTAATTAAAAATTAGGGATATAATTGAATTATATGGTACATGATTATAAATTAATAATAAATAAATTAGATTTTGTTTTGTGAAAAAAATTGAAGCAGATACTACTATGATGCTCTAAACAATAGTCAAGAAAGACTTTGATACTATCAATTTTTATTTAAAATAGTAAGAATAACATAAGACAGTAGCAAAAAAAATAATCTATAAGAAAATTAATAAAGTGTTCGTGTTCAATTTATTCTGATGAGTTTTGAAGTAGAATAATTATTTTCAAATTTTAATGTTTATATTTTTTGTTGACTTTTTAAATCTTTTTAGAATTTTGATAGTTGAAATAAAATATAAGGACGGTACTATATTATTTAGTTGTCAAATAGTTTATTTATATAATTTAGAGTTTTACATGGTGCATAAATTAAAAATAAGAGTAACTTGTATTTTATGTTGCATTTTATAAAATAGTCAATTTTTATGAATCAAGAATTTTCTTTTCAAAATTTTTATTAATATTGGTCTTTTTACTAATCAGATGATGGGTTAATTTACTTAGGGTCTGTTTGTCTAAGCGTTTACAACTGCGTTTGTTATGTAACAGTGAAAATCTAGTGTTTGGTTATGAAATTAACCATGATTTTTGTACGTGGGTCCTACCATTAACTGCGTCAAAAACATTATTTTGTTGAAGCAGAAATTATTTGCTTCTCTCGTCGCGTTCCTGCCTTTCTGCTGCATGCGCACATCATGCTGCACTGTTCGCGTGCTGCACTATTCCCGCCGAACCGGTTCCGGTACAAAATTTAAAATGTATTTAAACAGGTTTGATCTAGTAAAATAAAAAATAAAAATTATTTTTTATTTTTTTAATTGTATTTTATTCAAAAAACTAGTGTTTAACATTATTCAATTAAACTACATAAATTAAACAAAGATCGCTTGATGACGTAGCATTTGCAGAATTTGATTGCAATTTTAATTTTGTTCCTGATTATATTTTATCTGATGTTGTTGCGTGCTTAAAAAACCAAAAAAACTGTAATCTTTGTCGGATGTATTTCATACGTGATGGAATTGTAGATATTATAATGGAACAATAAAAAATATTTTATATAAAGTATTATTTATTTTATGATGTAATAGCAATAGTTAAATCTATAACATTTAAATTAAAAACCATCAATGTTAATATATAATTTTTTAAATTATTTTATAACCTCAATTGCAAAAGCATTCTTAACCAAACACATTAAACTACTTTTTGTTTAACCTCAATTCTAACCACAGTTTTAGCCAAACACCTATTTTTTCAAACTAACCTCAACGAAAAGTACTTTTTATAAAACAACTTTTTTCAAATCACAACCATAACAGCTACCGCAATACCAAACACACTTACTGTTATATTATATATTATATTAAGGATGCAAGACCTAAGCGTCTGAGTTTGACATCACATATGATTACCAGACCCAAGGCGTTTGGGTCTGGCAACCCATGCCAGATCCAAGCAATCAATAAACAAAAAGATAACAATAGTGCACTTTAGTTTTCAAGAAAGAGAAAAGAAGGAATAAACTCATACAATCAATCACCAGCGCCAATCCAACAATGATATGTTTACACGCGCCGCTCCATGTAAAAGTGGGCACGAATGCGCATTTAGTGATATGTCAAATGGGCAGATTTGACCACCGGGAAGTGTCTCACACGCCTCCATAAGGACGCGGACGCCGCCCACTTATTGGGGTGTGTAGAACACGTTCCAGCAGCTTTTTAATTAAAAAATACAAAATACAATGTGAAAAATACTAAGATGCCCTCATGGTCCTCTTAATTATACAAAATACCCATGTAAAAAATACCAAAATACCCTCAAATACAGTTTTTTTTCTTTTATTAGGCTAAAATTGTTATTTGTTTATATTTGGAAATAGAAAAAAAAACTTCATTGCCCTTATGAAAGAAAAATAAATAAATATTTATCCGCTCATAAAAAGATGAGAAATTAAAAGTAAATCTACTATTATAATAATTTAATGTCTCTTGATCTAAAATAATTTCCTTGTATCATTTAGTTTTTATTATAATATGGCATGAACAGATAAAACAAGTGGTTTCAATAAAATTCATTTATCTTAAATTCTCTATAGCAAGAAAAGATAAAATAAATTAAAAAATTAATAAACTGTGAAAACCCAATATTACCCCCTTTTTACACACTCACAGTATCTTTGCTAAAAAAACTTCACTCGAATTTTCCAAATTCCCTTCAAAATGTTGAAAAGTCTCTTTCAATTAGTTTCCCTAACGTAGCCTGTCATTAAATTTTAGCAAAGACTTCAAGGACCCAAATTCTCTTTTTAAATAAAATTCATTTTTTTCAATTTTTTTTTAAGAAATAGAGAAAAGGAAAAGCAAAGTAGAGTATATAGAAAAATTGACGAGAATTTTTTTTTAAAATAAAACAATATGAATTAAATTTAATCAGCATTAGATAAGGGGCTAATTAGTTAGTTTTGAAATCAGAGACCTATTTAAATTTGTTGTGTAAAAACTAGAGATGCTAATTTATAATTTACTCCTTAAAACTAAGATGCTTAATGGCTAAATAAAAACAACTTTTAAACTTTACTAATAGTCAAATATGATGCAATGCTTGACTCGTCAAAGAAAAACATAAAATTTCCTATTTTTTTTTTTTTTAATAAGCTCTATAAACTTGCTCTTTACATTCATTTTTAATTTGATATATATTCTGCTATTTTTTTTTATGATTTTTGTATTTATATTTTTAAATATACATTACACATGTGATAGCATTTGAACTTTTTTAATTGAGAATATAAGATTTTGTCTCATCAGATTATTTATAAAAACTTAATTTGATCAATTTTAAAAATTACGTACAGGATTGGATTTTTTTATTAGTTGATTTGATTTTGTTTAGATAGGATTAGATTATTTACATGCGTTCTGTTAGGGGTCGGGTTAAATTTTCTTAAATGTTAAGAAAAATGTTAAGATGTTAAGTATTTTTTTTCTACCAGAAAAAAATTAAATTGTATTATAGTTAACTCAATATAACTAAGTTGACTTTGTGGGTCTAAAAGCAACTCGTAAAAACATAATTTGAGTTAAAAAAGATTTAAGATGACATCTTTTTTTAATATTAAGATAGCAATATATTGGATTGACTTGAGTCAACCCGGGTTAACATGTCAAATCTGGAACTCGGGTTATGAGACTATGATAACCTTATATAAATCAAATCAAAATAAATTATAAAATCTAATTCACAATCGATCAAATATTGAAGAATGAAGTTGAAAAACAAATCAATTCAAAGGAGGCCTAAAAAACCGACCTGAGCTAACCTGTCAAACCAGCGACTCAGCTTATAAGATCAAGATAACCCTATGAAAAGTAAATAGAAATAAATTGTGAATTATAATCCCCAATCAGCCCCATATTAAAGGATGCGATTAAAAAAATTAACTTAAAAAATAACATAAAAACAACTTGAGTCAATTCGCCACACCCATGACATGAGTCATTAGATTGAGATAATGTGATAGAAAGAGAAAAAAAATGAATAAATTAACCCAGGTTAACCATTTAAAACTGTTATTTTGATAATGAGATAAAGATAACCTCGTAAAAAAATCAAAATAAATTATGAGGTTCAATTTCAAATCATCATTGTCGAACGCAATGTTGATCAATAAAATTTATAAAAAATCTAATTAAAAATGACATAAAAAATAAACAGAGTCAATCCGAGTTAACTTGTGAAGCACTATTATTGGGTCATGAGACCGAAATAACTTAATAAATAGCAAGTTAAAACAAATCATGAAATCTAATTTTCAATTAAATATAATATTAAATGATGAAATCAATAAAAAAAAAGTAACATAACCGAGTTAATTAGTTGAACCTGCTAAACCCTTGAATTGGGTCATGAGACGTGGACAACCCAATAAAAAGAAAACCCAATATTGAAGAACATGTGACATAGGTTATGAGACCAAGATAACCTCTTAGAAAAAAAACAAAAAAACAATATGATTTAACATGGGTTAAAATGTCAAAACCTGCGACCTTGATTGTGAGACCAATATATCCTCATTGAAAAAAAATAAAAAATATTATGAAACTCAATTCATAACCAATTCAGTGTTGAATGTTGAATGATGAATTTGAAAAAAAATTCAATTAAAAAATGACACAAAAAACAACTCAGATTTACCCGAGTTAATTCATTAAGCACTGTTTTTTAGTCATGAGGTTGAAATAACATAATAAATAGTAAACAAAACAAATCATGAAGTCTAATTTCCAATTAACTCAATATTAAATGATAAAATTAAAAAAAAAGCAAATTAAAAAAAAACTTGAGTCAACATTGTTAACACGTCAAACCAAGTCAACAAAGTTAACATGTCAAATTGAGTCAATTGAGTTAACTCACTAAATCGAGTTAACCTATAAAACTCATAATTTGTGTTATGAGAGTATAATAACCTAAAAAAATAAATTTAATAATAAAAGATAAAATTAAAAAAAAAACATTAATGAAAAAAAAATAAGAAAATAAAAGAGCAAAGAACTATTTAAATAAATAGTACTTTGTAAGGCACTCTTCTCTTTTCGTTTATAATATTTAAACAATTTAAATGTTAAAGGGAAATTGAATTCGCTATAAACCCCAGGAATTAACCCTATTTTCCCTAATTAACAAAAGCTAGTTCGGGGAGGCATTTTTATTAAAAGAATGATTTCAAGGTTTTGCCTATCCATTAAAAAAACATAACACTGGTAATTGGAAGTATTTTTATCTTTTTACAGGTTCTCATTAGTCTATACCAAATTGATTGGGGCTAATTTTTTTTTCTTTTAGAATTTATAATAAACGACTAAAACACCATTGAAATAAAAAAAATTAAAACTACAATAAAATGGCAATTGCGTATTTTCACAATGGTTTTTATGTAATTATTATATCAAAAAAGAGCAAATTTGATCTTTCACTGAGCATAAAAAATAATTAAAAAAAGTATAGTGAAACGGACAAATTACTTTTAAAAGCTAAAAAATTAAAACTAACCTTGAGGGTTTTTTTTCTCCTTTTCCTAAAGGCTTTTTGGTTATTATATGGTAAGTTAAAGGGCAATTGGGTCTTTTAACAAATAAAAAATTAAATAATAAAAAAATTGTTGATGTGTGCAGCAGCATCACATAGCTGCCAAAAATGCCTTCCCACCATGGCGTTGGAAGCGTCTTTGTGTCTTCTTCTTTATGGGGCAACACGTGTTAGTGTTGAGTGGCTAGTTTGTCGTCGGTGAGGTTTTTCTTTTCTCTTTCCTTCTCCTAAAATGATAGCTTAGTCCTCTTTATTATTGATATTTCAAATCAAGTCCTTTCTTCTTATTTTTAATTTTTGTTCTTGATCATTTTATAAAATTTTTATTTTTTTTTCAATTTTGTCTATCAATTCCAATTTGACATATAATAGTTTTTTTAAGTTGGTCCTTATTCTTTTGATTTTTAATTTATTTCTTGGTCCTTTTGTAAAAAATTTATTAGTTTTCAATTTTATCCTATAATCCAAATATATGGTATTATATTTTCTAATTTGGTCCTTATTGTTCTCATTTCTAATTTTTCTCTTAGCCTTTTTGTAAAAGTTTAATTTATTTTTAATTTCATCATTCAATTTTATGGTATATTTTTTTTTATCAATCTGATCCTCATTCTTTTTCTCATTTTGTTAAAGTGATTTGTCTTTTCAATTTTACCATTCAATAAAAAATTGATTTGATTTTTTTATGTCAATTTTGATCGTCATTCTTTTGATTCTTTTGGTCTTTTTTTCTAAATTGATTTTTCTTTTCAATTTCACCTTTCAATCCAATATAATTTTTTTTGTATTTCAATTTTGATCATCATTTTTTATTTGCTAATTTGTTAATCCTTTTGTATAATTAAAATTACTTTTTAGAAATTGAAATTCATGATTTTTTAGATATGGTGTTTTGGGTCTAACGACCCGGGTCACGAGTTTGAAAGGTTACATGAGTTGACTTTTTTTAAAATAAAAAAAGTGCTTCATAATTATCTTTATTTTTTCTATCAAGTTATTCTAATCACATGATCTAAACTGTAGGTTTGACAAGATATTCTAGGTTAACTCGACCATGATTATAAAAATTATAAATTTGTTATGCTAACTCAAATTTACAACGGCTGGTTTTTTTATATCCTTTTCACCCCATTTTGTTCTTTTGTATTTAATGGGTTGTAAATTGGGATGCATTGTTTGTCTCCTTTTTTTAAAATATTTTTTTCCTAGATTATTTTAATCACTTTTATTTTTAAATTTTATCCATTCATTGTTATTTTTTATTTTTTTCTAATTAAAATAAAATTAATTCATTTAACCCAGTCAATCTATGACTCGTTTAACTTAATCAATCTATAACTCGAGCCATGAAATTTCTATATTGAAAAAACACACTCCCACTACCTAAACATTATTTTGTATATCAAAAAATAGTTTGGCCTCACAATAAAGCAGTGTTATTAAACCCGGACCGGCTTGGTGGGTCGGCCCGGGGCCTGGACCGGTCCAGGCAATACAAAAGACCGGTGCAAAGAAAAAATCGGCCAGACCCGGCCTGACTAGGGTGACCCGGCCTAACCCGGGTGAGACCCGGACTATATATACTCACTCACCTATCTCGAGAAATTTGGGAAAGCAAAAGGAAAGCTAAATTTTTACCCTAATTTCTTTCTTTGCAGTTCGAACAATCAAATTATATTGTTCTACAAGTATCTTCTATTGGTAGCTCTACTGGGTTTCTCTCTGTTTTTTTTGTGAATATTCTAGCCCCTTACTAGATCTTGTAGAACTCTGCAGTCTGCACTAGTGGTCCGAAAGAGAAGCTAGATTCCAGTGTTATAAGCCAGGTACTTCCTTTTTTTGCAATATTACAGTTTTTAAATTGAGTTAACTGTTGTTCCTTTCAAGTTTGAATGGACAATGTTCAGTTTTTAAGAGCTATTTCAAATTTGTTAATGGTATTCTTTTTTTTTTCTGTTAATAATTTCCATTCCAATTCCCAGAAACTAACTAAACAATTGTAGAGAAAGATCATTAAACAGTTCAGGCAAACAACATAATCCTCTTTTTTTATTTATTTATTTTCTTTGACTTCTATAAAATCCAATGTTATAATTAGCCACTGCCATATTATGTGATACTTGCTATTTTGTTATATTTGCAATCAAATTTTGTTATGTTATTTCTTATGAATCTGAAGTGGCTTAGTTTATCTATGCGTGGGTGTCTTCTAAATGTGTCATTAATTAATTAATTTAGCTTTTATTTTTCTAGCTTGATGCAAATGTATCTTACAAATTTTTAGTATTTTTTATGGACCAAGAAGTTTAATGCAGATTGTTTGTTTCCCTTAGTTGACCAGTTTTTTAGTAAAAACTTGGATTGGTTTGGTTAACTTTGACAGGTGAGTTTTATTAAGCAATCACCTACATTAGCAGTTTAGTTTTAGTGTTTGAGAGATGCTTCTATTTCAATTACTCTTATGTATGAGCTCACTTCCCTCCAATAATGAGCACAATGTGTAATACTGGTAATTTGAGAAGTGAATATGGTCTGAATGTAACACTTCCTGATCTAACACCATGTTGAATAATTGCTTCTAGTTCTTGTTCTAAATTATTGTTCATCAATAATGTTTGGTGTGTCTAGCTATTCATCATGTGATAGATTAATTGTTCTTGAACTGTTATCCTTAAATCCGGATTATTTGTTGAACATGATCAATGCATCCTTTCTTCTGAAATATGTTGTCACATTACTAATTCAAGTTTTTTCATATGCATTGCATACTGCAAGTACCACTTCCAACACATGTAACCTTTTTATTCATCATGTTAGTTTGATTTGATTTACTATAGGTTTGTAAAATGGCTTCTCAACATGGTTGCATTTCAAATAGCACTCCTTCAACTACTCAATCATCTAAACCTTTAATTTCCATATCAACATCAAGTGGTATAAGAGGAAAAATAGATTTGGTATGAGGTCATTGCAGAGAAGCTCCTGAACTTAGTGTGGGATGTAAGAAAACCAAACTAGCATGCTTATATTGTGCTAAAGTTTTTGCGGGTAGAGGCATTAATCGATTCAAGCAACATTTAGCTGGAACTAAAGGAGAAGTGGAACAATGCCGCAAATATCCTCCAGTTGTTCGTCATCAAATGCTTATGAATCTTCAGGGGAATGTTGAAAAGAAAAGGAGAGCTAGAGAAATGGAAGCAGATTTCAATCTATATAGCGCTAAACAAAGAGAGCATGAGGAAGGGATGATTAGACAATTAAATGATGATTGTAAAGGCGATGATAATGACGATGATGATGCTGAAGCTGATGGTAAGAAGCTAATGTTACCACCGAAGGTTGCCAATAAAAAAAAGAGTAAAATCACTGGTGTTGTTAAACAATTGTCTGCAAGTTATGGAAAACAGAAAGAAAATATAACATTAGGGGCATATTTTATTCTAAGAACAACTCATGGTGCTCAAAAGTCTCTCCAAAGTTGTTGGAAAAACAAAGAAGCTATCGAATGATGTGATCTTGCTATAGAAAATGGATGATTGATGCATGTGTGTCATTCAATGCTGCAAACTCTGTTTACTATCAGCATGTTGTAGATGGTATAATAGCCATGGGTCCTGGTTATAAAGGACCAAATTCCATGCTCTTCGTGGTTATTATCTAGCAAAGACGGTTGATGAAGTGAAGATTTTTGTTGAGAGTTATCGAGAAACTTGGAAGAAGACTGGTTGCACATTAATGGCTGATGGATGGACAGATCAAAAGAGGAGAACTTTAATTAATTTCTTAGTATATTGCCTTAAAGGAACTATTTTTTAAAAAATAGAAGATGCATCAGAGGCCTCAAAGACTGCTGTGTTGTTGCATAAATTATTTAGAGAGGTTGTTTTATTTGTTGGGCCTGAAAATATTATGCATATGGTGACTAATAATGCTTCTAATTATGTTGTTGTTTGCAAGTTGTTGGTGGAAGAATTTCCTTTAATATTTTGGTCTCCATGTGTTGCTCAGTGCATCAACCTATACTCTAAAATGTTGGTAAGCTACAGTCAGTTTGTTTTGTTGTTGATCATGCTTCTAGTATTACAAAGTATATTTATAATCATTGTTATCCACTATATTTGATGAGAAAGTTCACAGAAGGGAAACAAATACTTTGACCTGCTCCTACTCGCTTTGCTACTAATTTCATAACTTTGCAAAGCATTTTAGTACACAAAGATAATTTGAGAGCTATGGTGACATCTAGAGAATGGGTCTCCTCTGCTTATGCTAAAGATAGCAAAGGAAAAAGGTTTGTTGATAGTGTATTGAACTCTATGTTTTGGGAAGAATGTGCATCAATTGTACGAATGACCGAACCATTGGTTCGAGTTCTACGAATTGTTGATGGTGATGATAGACCTGCTATGGGATATTTATATGAGGCTATCCATTCTATAAAGGAAGAAATGTTAAGGAGATTTTAAAAGAAAAGAACTAAGGTGCAACCTTTCATAGACATCATTAATAACAGATGGGATGGACAATTGTATAGGAAGCTTTATGCAGCGGGATTTTGGTTGAATCCTCGATTTCAGTATGATGTCAATCTAATGGATAGATATATAAACACCATTTCCAGACTTCTAGGTGTTGTTGAGAAGTATGCAAATGGAAATGCAATTCTGCTAAGCAAGCTTACAAGTGAAATGAAGTTGTTTAGGAATGCAGAACATGACTTTGGTAGAGTGTTTGCAAAAAATGATCGCAACTTTTTTCCTCCAGGCATATTATTATTTTCATATTCAAAGTAATTTAAAAATATTATCTTGATATAATCTAACTTATTAATTTTGTATATAGATGAATGGTGGGTGTTGTATGGAACTTATGCTCCAAATGTCCAAAAGCTAGCTATACAAGTTTTAAGTCAAACTTGTAGTTCTTCAGGATGCGAGAGGAATTAGAGTATTTTTGAGCACATCCACTTTAAGAAGAGAAATCGATTGGAGCATCACAGACTTAATGACCTAGTTTATGTCCACTATAATCTGAGATTAAAACAAAAGTATTTTCTTTTCTCTAATTCTTTAAAAGTTATTTATATTATTACACAACATCATTGATACTTATATTGGGTACCTTAACTTTGATTTTGTAGAAATTATTGGAAAGGACGAAATTATAATCCAATTAATTTTAAGGCATTTTCTGACACTGAAAATTAGATAGTAGAAAATGATCAATCATCTTTAACAACTGAAGAAGTAGAGATCTTTCATCGTGATTTATCAACCATGACTATTCAAGATACTTTAAATGAAGATAATGGAAGATTTGATCTTTCACTTTGTGTCATAACTATAATGTTTATTGATGAAGTATGTTTCAATTGTAGATTTGATAAATATAAATGAGATTGAAGATGACTATGATGATGAAGATACAAAAGAGCATGATGATGTTTCAATAGGCATTAATGAGATCGACTCAATTCCATTGTTATTTGATTCAAATTTTGCTCCTATGGACACTGAAGAACTCAATGCCTATATTCAACCAAAGTAAAGATGTTGTATAGAAAAAGTGTGGTTATTCCAATTAGGTCTTGTACTTTACCATTTTTTTTAAATAATATTAGTGTTAAGTGTTCAACACATTCTAAATTTTTTTGTTTTCTTTATGCAGCTGAAGATGTTGATTTATGGATTCTAATGCAAAATGGAGTTAAAATGTTGATTTATGGATTCTAATGTAAACTAGAGTTTGAATATTGTCACCTTATATCTATTATGTTAAATTATGTATCTCTAGAACAACTTGTTGTTTTATTATCCTTATCTTTAAATTATGTTAAATGTTTGTTTATTTGAAGATAAATGCACCTTCTAATCTATTAATGCTAATTAATTATGCTAGCATATATATATTAATGTGATATTTTATGTCAAAAGAACTATATTAATGTGTGTTTTTGTTTTTGACTCGGGTTGACCCAGGTCAACCCACAAGACCCGTGATCTGGTTATTTTACCGGGTCAATTATCGGGTCGGGGTCTGATAATTATGCAATGAAGCACTGACACTCTCTAACTGGATAATTTTGGCTAAAAACAAATTTATTTTTGTCGCACACTTTCATCCCACTTTTTAAATAAGTAAAAGAAACTACTTAAAATTTGTTTTTTTCTCTATTCTCTATGTGGCTGTAAAGCGCTTGATTGAGTTGCTTGGAAAGGATAAAATGGAGGGAAAAAAACCTGAGGGTGTTGAAGGTTTAAGGTGATTGGAATTTTCTATTTATGTAAATTGAAGAGGATGGAAAATGGAAAGAGATTAAAAATTAGAATATATTAATGTTGTTAATTAATAATAATATAATATAATATAATAAACTCCTTAAATGATTAAAAAAATCATAATAGAGTACTATTGGGCCAAAAATAACGGACCCCAAGTTGTTAAAGTCCAATCGAAGTATCCAAATTCAAATTCAGTCACTGGTCCCACAGTGTGCTCTCTGACACAATTGTGCTCTCTTCTTCTCTCTCTCCTTTTCGCTCCTGAAATATTTCCATGTATACATAAAAAAGGCCCTCTCTCAATAAAATCTCTTCAAAAAATAAAATAAAAAAACGTTTCGAGTCGATAAACCCTATGGACCTGCTCCGATCAAATCTCTCACGGGTTCGGATCCCCGAACCAACTAATCGCATCTACAAGCAGGAGTGCTGCGTCTCTTTCGAAACTCCGGTATTCTTTTCTTTCTTTCTTTCCGTTTGGTTTCCAAGAAAGTTCAATTTTTATTGAAAGAGGAAAATAAATTCGAATATGTTTTTGTAAAATAATCTAAATAACCACAACTCTACTTCATGTAGATGATAACTCTCTAATTTCTAATAGATGCTTGCTGTGACATTGTTCTGGTTTGCTAAATGTATTTCTGTTTGGTTCACGATAAAGTGAAAGGAAAAAGAAATAAAAAGAAATATAGGAATTATACATTTTTTTTTAAATTTTCGCGCCACCTGTTTTGGTTTCTTATTAAGTGAATGAATACAAATTTTGTTTTTATGATTTTTCCTTTTGAAAAAGCATGGAAGTGAGGAAAATATTAGCCAGACTTTTTTTTTTTTAATTTAATATTTTATGTTCTTTCATTTTGATGCAATTGCAGTTACACACACACACACACACACACACGTACATATCTTATGCTGCTGGCATTTTCTTTGATGAATTCCAGAGGTCTGAAGGCGGGTTGTTTGTCGACATGACTACGTTTCTTGCTTTTGGGAAAGATTATGTGGGTTGGAATTATGAGAAGACTGGAAATCCGGTTTATTTACACATAAAGCAAACAAGGAAGGTGGTCCCTGAAGATAGGCCTATGAAGAAACCAACTCTTTTGGCTATAGGTACTTAAATATTTATCATGGTCTGCGCATATAATTCAATTGATTTCATGATTGTTTAATGGTTATGATTAATATTGGGGTGTTCTTAAAGAAGATTGTAGGATTCATTATTGAGAATTGGTTACGAGTTGGTTTGAGTTGCAATCATGCTTCTGCATGGATGTGTTGTATTGGTTAAAGAGTGATTTTGTAAGACATGTATTTATATTGAAATGAAACTTACAGTCTAATATTTAAGCTTTTGGGTCTGATTTGGTGCTGTTTGGGTATAGATGTTTTTGTTTCAAATCTCCTTTAGCTTATAAGAGGAATTGGCCTGAAAAATAATTTCAAGCATTGAAAGTACATCTCTGCTTGCCATCAGATGGCTCCCCACCCTCTTCTCTCAAATATATAGATTTTCTCAATGAATCTTTTGGAAACCGAGAAAAGCACCCTAACCAGATTCATTTTAAAGTCAACATAGATATGCTGAAGTTGATGTTTTGGATTCTTCAAAACTACAATTTCCCACTGTGGTATAACTTCTACACTATGAACTTCTAGTCTTAGATACGAACTGACATGGACTTTGAAGTTTTGTATGCCTCATTCAGTTCTTGCATGTGAGCCACTTGTTTTTAGGTGTCTCTAATGCTTTACCTGTTATCATATGAAAGCCTAATAATTCTTTACAAAGTTACGATTTTTTCTTTTAATTATTGGCTAGCTGAGAACAATACTTAAGTGATTTTTTGTATTTGCAGGTGTTGAAGGGGGATTTGACAACAATGAACCTGAATATGAAGAAAATCACAATATAGTGATATTACCTGATTATGTTACTTTACCATTCCCTTCAGTGGAGTTGCCAGAGAAGGTGCATTGTTGTCACTATATCTTTTTTTTAGTTTTTAATCTTAGTAATATCTTACCATTTTTCTAATACTGCAGGTGAGGTTGGCAGTTGATGCTATCATAATGGCTGAAGGTGCTGAGAGGAAAGAGCAACTTGCTGCCTGGATAGTTGCTGATAAGAAGCAAGTTAGTGCATATGCAATGAGTTTACCACAGATTGACAATGGTGTTGTTATTCCACCATCCAGGTGGAAATGTGCGAAGTGTGACAAAAAAGATAATTTGTGGCTAAATCTTACTGATGGAATGATTCTTTGTGGGCGAAAAAATTGGGATGGAACTGGAGGCAACAACCATGCCATTGAACATTACAAGGAGACAAGCTACCCTCTTGCTGTGAAGCTTGGGACAATTACTGCTGATCTCGAAGCAGCAGGTAATGCCAACTTGCATTGTGAAGGAGTTGGAATGATTTTCTTTACTTAATTATGTGCTTGAGTGCATATAAGTCCTTTCAAAATCATGCTTCTTTTGAATGACGTGTACACAGTCAAATTTCTTTTTGTTCATTTCTTGCATTGGTCAAGCAGTTATATTAGCATTATTGTTTAAGCTATCTTGTTGTTAAACAATGGATAAGTGTACTGGAATGGGATTTTTGGTTAAAATTTAGTATAAACCATCAACAAATGACAAGGCCAAACAAAATTGCAGTTTGGCATTAGGTATCCAAAAGGGGAAGCAGTTAGATGCTGGGTAGAAAGCGTAGCTATCTGCATAAATATCTGTGCATGCTTATTGGCTTCATGGCTGTTCTTTAATTGAGTGTCATGAGTGGCTTGAGGTTGGTGAGGACAAATCATGGCATGTATTGGACAATATGAATTGGATTAATGGTTGTGCACCATTTTAGTGGAGAATAAATCTTTATAAGATATCTATTAAGCAGCACTGAAGGTTGCTGCTTCTTTACAAGACAACAAAACTACATCCAAGATAAAGTGACTATCCTTCTAAAAGGCAGCTCTGTATGCTTGAAATTAAATGTCCTAATTCAATTATATCGTGAAGAGGATAGATAATTTACTAGCTCTGCAGTTTACCTATGCATGTAAAAGAATTTTCTGGAAGTTAAATGTCTAAACTCAGTTATCCTGTGAAGAGGATAAGGATTTATGCCCATAAACCTTCCACCACAATTTGTTGTCTTGAATAGCTTTTAGTTGATCTTATGCAGATGGTACACTGGCTTATTAACAGAATGCAATTGCAATCTGTGGAAAGCTAGAAATCATATCTTAGCAAAGTGGACTATTAAAGAAGGAGATAGTGGGGAGTTTACTTTTTGTGATGATATGCACTAATTATGTACACACATGTTCAGAGAAATTATTTGCCTCGATGAAAAGTTGCTAGGTACTCCTTAGACATCTTCAATTTGCTTTGCGTTGTTGCAGTTATGTTTCTAATAAAACTGGAAAGAAGTAAAATGACATGTAGAAAATTAGCTTCCAAGCTACTAAATATGAATAGTTCTGTTTTTTTTTTTTTTTTATTGAGTAACAAATGAAACTGCTGGAGGATAGAATTAATACTTGCTATTATTGCATGGCTATTAATTCTGGAAAATGAATCCATGCTATAATGGTGCTAAATGGTTGCTTAAAAGGAAGACTTCCTACTTTAGCATCGAAGGAAACACATAAAACTCCTAAAGTAAGATAGAAAATACACAAAATGTGCAAGTGCCGGTGGAGACATGGCTAGGAAAACTTGAAACTCTGCTTGCTTTTCATAGTTAATTCTGCTCATTTGGATGCACTGTCTTGTTAATTTGAAGAAAAGAGAAACCAAACTGTCTTTGGTTTAATATTTTATGCATGCCAGATTCTTTTCAACAATTCTTTGAGGATTTGTTTTATGGAACCAGAGAACTAACCATGGGTACACATTGTGGCAGCTCAGATGTTTTCTCTTATCCAGAGGATGATAGTGTTGTGGACCCACTTTTAGCACAGCATCTGGCATTTTTTGGCATTGATTTTTCAGCCTTACAAAAGGTTAGTTATCTCTACTAAAATGTATATCTAGTCTAGTAACACAGGGTCTGTCATCTGTGCTGTTTACTGTACACTTATAAGTCATACAGCAGACATGTAGGTTGAACTTTTTTTATTTGTCATAGAAAACAAGATAATTTGCATGCTATTCCTTTTATCCTTGTATGGCGATGGCTGAAATGGAATTACTTTTTACATTAACCTTGACTTCGAAGCATAAGGAAATTTATGCCTATATTATCCTGTGTGTATGATTATAAATGGGAAGTTCTAATTATTCCTATCTGGTAGAGTTTTTGAAAACAGTGAATAAGAAAAATAACAGTGTGAGATGTCCATCTATATGCATTTGCAGCCTATTAACAAGGTCAGTGTAAAAGATTTTATTCCATAATGATATGTTTTGGCAATATCATGTCTTAGTTACTAATATTTCACACATACAGCTGTAGGTTTGAAACTATCAATGAAGTTTTGAGGATTTGAGTTTTTGGACATTTGACACCATGTGTCTCATCACATAATGATTCACCCTTATGGTTTGACCCAGTACCAGTATCGACTTCTTGTTTTCAGACTGAAATGACAACTGCTGAGAGGGAACTTGACCAGAACACCAACTATGATTGGAACCGAATTCAAGAAAGTGGACAGGATGTGGAACCCATTTTTGGACCAGGTTATACAGGACTTGTGAATCTTGGAAACAGGTAGCATTTGGTCTTTGTAAAGTGCTGTTGTGAACCATGCATATATTTGACATTCTTGTTTCCTAACTTTTTTTCTGGCAGCTGCTACATGGCCGCAACGATGCAAGTTGTGTTTTCAACTCGGTCCTTCAATTCACGGTTAGTTTACAACAAATATGGGTAAAAATGCAGAAACTCTTTGATTGACATGTTTCCTTGTATATAAATGTCTTTGTGCAATATGCAATGAAATGCTTATGTTTTCGTGTGTTTGGTACACAAATATCAGACATTCATTTGTAGTTCAAACATTTTACTTGTTTGCTCATATATTTGGTGTAATTATGTCTTCAGATTCTACATTAACCAAAGCTTGAAAATGGCATTTGAGATGGCTCCTGCTGATGCAACTGTAGACTTGAATATGCAGCTGTGAGTATCTTGCACATTTAAAATACCATGAAAATCGCTCACTTCATATATTTTCTTTTCTTTTATGTTTTGAATATTCATCTCTGATGTTTATTCTAAGCCTCAAGTTTATGTGGCAGTACAAAGCTGGCACATGGTATGCTTTCTGGAAAGTACTCGGTTCCTGCACTGGAGGTATAGCAAATGGGTCAATATCATGTGCTTGATACAATTGCCTTCTTTTTATGATTGATTTTTGTTTTTCTTATTTGTTGTCCAGAATGATGATAAAGCTAATGCCGTTACCTCAACAAGCAATGTAAGTTTTCTAACTTTTTGTCTATTTATTAGTCCTGGGTTTTGTTTATGGAGATTCTTAAATCGTATTATGAAATGAATAATCTGTTATGATTCTTTATTAGAATTTTAAGTTATTGAATATCTTAGATATAGTGACCAAATTCTTATTCAATTTCAAGTGCAAATCTCAGCTTATTATGCAATGTATTGTCAAGTTATTACTGTTTTTAAAACACAGATTATAGCTCAATGAGTATGATATTTTTGTACCTTTCATGCCTCATTTTCTTGTTAATACATGTCTTTGTTGTTTTTCTTATTTGACTTTAACCCTCTTATATTTTCTCTCCATTTCTTTTCTTTTATCCATCTTCAAATATTTAGAAACAGGAAGGTATACCCCCTCGTATGTTCAAAGCAGTTATTGCTGCCAGCCATCCTGAGTTTTCTTCTATGAGGCAACAGGTATATGAATCAATGGAAACTACAATTTTCTTCTATTCATGAAATTTCTAAAGTGTTCTGTCCAAGCTATTTGAAAACTATCCAACTTGAGTTATGAGATTATGAATGAAATTTTCGTTCTTGTGGTTGACAAAAATAAGAATAAAGAAGACTCAAGTTATCGTATAACTGAGTTTATGAATGTATGTATCTATTTAACGTCAAGAATTTTCTCAGTTGCAAGAGGATAAAATTTCTTGCTTGTTTCTTCACATATATTTTTTTGAAGGGGGTGGGGTGGGTGGGGACTCTTGTCATCCCTACATACATCTTTGCAATTGTTGTTTGATCCTGAAGTTTAGGAAGAGGTCTTGAAATACTGAGTTTTTATGTTCAGGATAGAAGAAAGGATGTATATATACTTGCTTGAAAAATGCACTCAACCTACATGAAAACTCCATAGCATAAAAAGGCTTGTAAAAAATTCTAGGAGAGAGGAAGTCAGTTTGGTGGAACTTAGGTAGTTAAATATTAGAATCACGCAGAATGGTACATATACTTGTAATAATTGACTTAGCTGCAATATAAAGACATCAGTTGGGCGGGGAGCATAACACACAACTGTTACTGTTCATGGAACTGATTCCATAAAATATCATGTCAACATACGTGTAGGATGCATTGGAATTCTTCCTACACTTTCTTGACCAAGTTGAGCGTGTTAATGGTGGGAAACCTGCATTGGATCCTTCAAGAAGCTTCAAGTTTGGAATTGAAGAACGTATCTTGTGTCCATCTGGAAAAGTTGGGTTCAATAGAAGGCTTGACTATATTCTTTCTTTGAATATTCCACTACATGAAGCTACTAATAAAGGTGTTCTTCCTTCTTTGTTCTTTCTTCTTGTGCTGAACCATATACATGGAGTTACATGCTAACGGTTTTCAAATTTTGGAATTCAGAAGAACTGGAAGCCTTCGGCAAATTGAAAGCAGAAAAGACTTCTGAAGGAAAGGATTTGTAAGTACAAATGTTTAGTAATCCTGTTTATACCCTAAAACTTGGCTTAGAATAGCCAGTTGTTTCAGGTCCAGTGATGAAATTGTACGTCCAAGGGTTCCCCTAGAAGCATGCCTAGCTAATTTTTCAGCCCCAGAGGAGATACAAGATTATTATAGCACTGCCTTGAAGGCTAAGACAACAGCACTGAAGTATGTTTTATGATATTTCCCTGGTTTTATGATGTCATAAGAGTGTTCAGAGGCACACTTACCTTCGAGGTTATGTGCTGCAGGACTGCTGGTCTAACTTCATTCCCCGATTATTTGGTGTTGCACATGCGGAAATTTGTTTTGGAGGAAGGCTGGGTGCCAAAAAAGCTTGGTAAATTTTATAGGTGCTTCGTCACTTTTCATAACATCAATGGTCTCTTAATACAGATGTATAATTCTTGTTGATTGTTTTTATCCATTCAGATGTCTACATAGATGTTCCTGATATCATAGACATTAGCTACATGCGAAGCAAAGGCCTTCAACCAGGGGAGGAGTTGTTACCAGATGATGGTATGTAACATGTTTTGAAATTTCCAATTTCTTCATTTGATTGCTTGTAAAGAAAACTAGATTTTTTTTTAGCTTTGTAGGTTATGTATCAGCGTGTTAATCCTGTCAAGTTACCCTACATATTAAGCCATGAGTGCCAATGCTGTAGCTGGTCTGGTCTTGACACACAAGTCACCTATGCCTTGAAATTGTTTTCATACTCCCAAATTGGGGAGAGGGTGTGGGAGAAGAGGTGGGCAGGCTGAACGTTATGTGTAACCTAGAACTTCCACCATGTTATTAGGTGCACTTCCACCGGCTAACATTACACAATGACTCATCATTGAATCCTCTCCAGAAAAAACTTTTGATTGATTGTTCATAATAGATTGCATGTTAGTTGGGCTTTAGTGAAACTGAAATGAGTCGACTTCTAACATTTCTTCCATGATAAAAAAAACCACCGATAATTCAATTGAAGGTGTGAGAAATAAATTGTAGAATTGTTGCTTAGTGTTGATGCTGTGTTTCTGATGTGCAAGCTATGCTCTTGGGATGCCCCCCCCCCCCCCCCCCCCATTTAGTGGTGGTATATGGTCATACCTTTCTCATTTTTCTTTTTGTGAAGAGATTTAGAGCTGCTTTAGTTAATTTTTCTTTTCATACTGCACAGTCCCTGAGGCAGAGGTGGAATCAAATATGCCTTTGGCCAACGAGGATATTGTTTCCCAGCTTGTCTCCATGGGTTTCAACTATCTTCATTGCCAGAAAGCTGCTATAAATTCATCAAATGCTGGAGTAGAAGAGGCTATGAATTGGTTACTTTCTCACATGGATGACCCAGGTATATAAAATGCTGTTAACTTGGTGAAATGTTTCATGTCAGGAAACTCACTTCCCATTAAGATTCAGCTTCTGCAGATGTGATGTGGGAGGTAGAATGTTGTGTTGGTAATTGATATGGTTACATTCCTTCTTTCAGATATAGATGCTCCTGTTTCCCAGGGCGCACATGGTAATGAAGTCGTGGATCAATTGAAAGTTGATACTTTACTCTCATTTGGTTTTCAAGAAGAAATTGCTCGGAAGGCACTGAAGGCTTCGGTAAAAATATTACTGTTTGTTCTTTTTGGCATAGGATTGCATTTGGCCAATGTTGCTGTATAAAATATTGCAAAAAAGTTCACAATTTTATAATTTTTTTTTCCTGAACTCTCCAGGGTGGTGACATTGAAAAGGCCACTGATTGGATATTCAACAATCCTGATGCTTCTGTTTTATCTGACATGGACACTTCCACATCTAGCTCTAAACCTACTCCAGATGATACTGAGCTGCCTGATGGCGGAGGGAGTGAGTTTTTAAACCCTTGTTTTCATTATATTGATTGTAAACATATGATACTCAAATGTTTTACAATCTTACGTGGCTGCCTTTAATTGATGGAAAGTTTATTGTGAATATGTGCTATCTATCTTATCTAGCCTGGTGCATTGTCTATGTGCATTTCTCCCTTTAGTTGTTTTCTTTCCTCTAGCCTCCATGTTAACTCATGACAGTATATTTGGCTGTTAGAAATCATTATAATGGCCTTGATGGCAATCTTTTAATATTTGCAACTAGAGAAAGGACTAAAGGCAAAACCTAACCTTTTGTGGTTCAGTAGCTTTCACTTCAAATTGTGTTGCATATGTATATTTGTATTGAGTTTTTCCGTTGTCATAATCTGTTCTTGAGCTTTTATTTCTAAATATTCTGAAATCATGAAAACAATATAGGATCCTTTCATCTTGGTAGCATATTTGAGTTCAGTAGTTGGATATTCCAATTATACAGTTGGTTTTGTTGTGCCTCAATGCAGAATACAAACTTTTTGGGATAGTGAGCCACATGGGAACCTCCACCCACTGTGGACACTACGTTGCTCACATACTGAAAGATGGCAGATGGGCAATCTTCAATGACAGCAAGGTTGCAGTCTCCGTAAACCTCCCCAAGGACATGGGATATTTGTACTTCTTTGAGAGGCTTGACAGCTGAAATGTGTGAGCTTTGGGATTGGATGGGAGATGTTCAATGGAGAAAGAAACGAGATTTCAGTCTTTTGGATAACTGACAATTACCTATCCATGAAGTTCTTGGCCTTGCATTTTGTGGCTTCACGGAGTAAGTATTTTCCTCTTGGCCAGAACAAATTTCCTATGTACTTGACTTTAATTTTTAGATTGTTGATCCTCTTCTTTTCGAAATAATATATGAAAAAAAAACCAAATCATTGACATATTAGGCCACTAGTTCAGTCTCAGAATCTGTACATGGACCCATGAGTTAATCTGTCGTCTATTTCATCTCCCTCCCTTATCAGCCGGTTACCATCTTTTTTTTTGTTTAATCTCCATATTTTGATTGAGATTTGAGACTATTGTTAAAGAAATATAGTAATACGTCAAAAAAAGAAAAAGAAAAAAAGATGTCCATAATTTTTTAATTTAAGTTTTTCAATGTTTTTTAAATGAAAAAAAAGTAGTATATATTTTTTTATATATACAAGTATTTTTTTAGCTAAGCTAGAGAAGATTATTTATTTTTATATTTAGCTAGTGTATAACTTTAATTTTCATAATAATTTTTAATTTAAATGAAATAAAATTTAATGTTTTACAATTAGCCTATTATAACTGTAATACGTCAAAAAATAAAAAAAAAAGATCTCCATAATTTTTTAATTTAAGTTTTTCAATGTTTTTTAAATGAAAAAAAAATAGTATATTTTTTTATATATACAAATATTATTTTAGCAAAGGAAGAGAAGATTATTTATTTTTATATTTAGCTAGTGTATAACTTTAATTTTCATAATAATTTTTAATTTAAATGAAATAAAATTTAATGTTTTACAATTAGACTATTATAAGTACAAAATAATAAGATAATTATTACAAATTATGTTTTTTATTTCAAGTGAAAAATAGTTGTAACTAGATTGGTGGCCTGCTGTAGGCTTGATCAAAGTGTTTCGACACAAAAATAGAATGTAGAAATGCAGCTAATATTTTAAAAAAGCAAGAAAAATTTGACTCAAATTGGTTTAATAAACATTTTTTTTAATAATATAATTAAGAAAAATAAACAATTCAATGCAAAAAAAAAAAAGAATGTTGAAATGCTGTTAGTGGTTTAAAAAAGCAAGAAAAATTTGACGCAACTGATTGAATAAACATGGTTTTTTAATAATATGATTAAGAAAAATAAACAATAACAGTAAATAAATTGA
Organism: Populus nigra; assembly: GCF_951802175.1. Taxonomy (NCBI): domain Eukaryota; kingdom Viridiplantae; phylum Streptophyta; class Magnoliopsida; order Malpighiales; family Salicaceae; genus Populus; species Populus nigra. The sequence goes on from NC_084852.1 coordinate 6,519,003, forward strand.
ACTATAAAAAATAAACAATAACAATAAATAAATTGAACTATAAAAAAATAATAATCAACTCAAAAAATAAATGCTTGATAATATTATAAAAAAATATCCTCTTAATATTTGATAACAAAACAAAAATAAAATGAGAATGTGATAATCAAATAGAAAGTAAAATGAAAAAAATATCTAAATTTTAATTATCAGCAAATCAAATATTAAAGGATGAAATTGTAAAAAAATTAAATTAAAAAAAAACTATCTAAGTCCACTCGGGTCAGCCTATCAAATACATGACATGCTAAAGAGATTGAGATAATACATAGAAAGAAAATTGAATGAAAAACAAAACTCAAATCTTAGACAACTTAATGTTTAATGGCGAAAAAAAAAATCCAATATAAAAAAAGCAATGAAAAGAAAAAGACGCAAGTCCACTTAGGTTAACCTGTTAACATGATTTTGAAATAACTCCACCATAAAGAAAGGAAAAAAAATCATGGAAGTCTAATTTCAAGCCAATTTAATATTGAATGATAAAATTAAAAAAATTCATGAATTGTAAAAAAGAACTTGAAAAAAGACTAAAGTCAACTCGAGCTAATTTTCAAAACTCGTGACTCGAGTTATGAGGTCGAGACTAACTCCATAAAAGGTAAACTCGAAAAAATCACGACACCAAATCCTCAATCAACAAAATATCAACGAATGAAATAAAAAAATCAATAAAAAGGATAAAAAAACAAAACAAATAGCAATCAAGAGAATGAAAACCAAATTCGACATAAAAAATGACGAGGAATGAAATTGAAAAATAAAAATAAAAAATAGCAATAAGAAGAATAAAGATCAAATTTGATATAAAATCAAATGCCACAGGATGAAACTGAAAAAAAATAATAAAAAAAATTAAAAAAACAATAAAAAGAATAAAAATTAAATTTGATACAATAAAACAATGATAGGATACTTTTAAATTTTGTAAACCAACATGATTCTTGAGGAAAGGAAAGAATAAAAAGGGAGGAGAAGGAAAAAGCCTGCCATAGCCCAGCCACTCTGCTACAATCAACACACATCACACCACCAAGATAAGTATGGGGTGACAATTCCAACACCATCATGTTAGTCATTGTTTGGCCACTGGGAGATGCCCCACAAGCTTATGAAGATCGGTACAGCTGTATCAGTTTTTTTACCTTAGTCCCCATACTTATTTTAGTTTCAATTTTGATCCTTTAACACTTAATTGTTTTAAATTAGCCAAGATTTTTTTTATTTTGCAAAATTAAGTATCAACCAAGTAATGAAACTTTCCCTCGATATTGTAAGATATTCATATTAAGACAACCATAACAAACTACCAAATCAAATTCTAAATAAAGCCAATACAAAGGGATCAAATTAAAAAAATAAATTGAGGGACCGAAATAAAAAAAATGTTCATGAAATTCCTTACTGACCATTAGTTTTTGCCTTTTCTTCTTCTTCCTTTTTTTTTTTATAATATTGATGTTTATCTTATTTGTTTTGGTGGAAAAATTCATTTTCATTTTTCTGATTTTTTATTGAAAAAAGAACTAAAAAAGAAAAAAAAGATTTATGCTACGAAATACATTCTTAACTAGAGTTTAAATATGGATATTGATATATGTAGAATTCAATTCAATTATAAAAGCTTTTTCGATTAATTCAATATTCTCCACACTTATGTATTGAAAATCTTAATGCAGTTGGTTAAAACAAAAGGTGTGTATTGAAAACTAAATATGACCGCAGTTTCAAATTGGCACTTAATTCACTGGTTATAAATTCAAATGTGTGATTTTAAATTGCTAATATAAATAACTATGGAAACTGTTATAAATTCAAATGTGTGATTTTTAATTTTTTTTTTCTACTTGAGTGTTACTATTATTTCTCCTATTTGGGTGTACGAGTTTTAATTTTTAATTTTTAATTTTTTTTAAATAAACAAAGAAACAATATGAATTAAAAGAAGCATGTTAGTAACACAAACAGAGAAACCGATAAGAACCCACAATTTATCAGAATTTCATAGAGGAAATCTTCAAGATAACTTTAGCAAAAAATAAAATAAAAATGAAGTTGTCAAATGAATTTAAAAATTATAATATATATTATTTTTTACGAAAGCAGATGGGATGTGGTAAAAAAAGTGCAAATTTGTTTAGGTTGGGGTAAAAAAGGGTGCCCTTTTACTGCATGCACGTGTAGGGATTTATTATGGTACCAGTGAGAAAAAAGAATGGAGAATCAAAGAGGGGGGAAAGAAGGGGAAGGGAGATGTTTTGGATTTTGCCTTGAACAACGAAAACGTCACCGTAATTGGAAGAAAATCTTTTATTCAAAAAAAGCCTATCAAAGTATCTTATAACATACGCGCACACATAAAAAGGTTGGTACCATCAATTTCTTTTTTCTTGAAGAAAAACCATATTTGTAGTTGCAGCAAGAAAACATATTCTTGGTTAAAATAGTTGTCGAGACAATAATTTTTGTAATGTAACATAATATAAAAATTACAAACATGGTATTGAATATAAAAACTTGTATAATAATTGTCGTCAAAATCAATAAAAAATATTTTTGTAAGGGGATTTTGGTGGTAGTAATCATCATCAGCTCATCCAAGCTACTGGGGATATCAAATCTCAAACGATATCGACATGTAACGATCCCTCTCTTCTTCAATGCTACCATTGACACAAGTTGTGGACGAAAAATGGAAGAGGATTCTGGCAACTAGACTTGGTGGGTTACGAGAAATTTACTCCAAAATCGGCTTCACTAGACGGGGTTTCATTTAGAAATTGAGTGCTTGTGTTTTTTCAAAGCTTTAATTAGGCACCTAGTTGTCAAAAAGAAGGAGAAATTCTGACGAGCATTTTGCCAGATTACGCAATTTTAAAATAATATTATAATCTAATATATATTTAATTGAATTGATAATTAATTTACAAGTTATCTGATACATGCTTGAAGGCTGAAATGTTAGCATCAGGGACAACATTCACCGCCGTTCAATGTCAAGGTTAGCATAATACTCAAGCAGCCTTTTCTCCTCGTACCAACCTTAGCGAAAGGACTTCAAAGATCTTAGATGAGTTAACGTGAGAGTCGTTTTAGGGGAAAATTAATGAATAGATGAGTTAACGTGAGACTCGTTTTAGGGGAAAATTAATGAAGATTGATCAACCCCGGATCGATAAGATGAAATGAATGCTTAGATTAGTTCACAATTTGTTTATAGGAAAAAACAAATTAAATCTGATTTGCCTAAAGAAATCTTAACTGGTAAAAGAAAGCTCAATATATAGTGAGCAATGAAGCAAATAATAAGATGTATTATAAAAAGAAGAAGAAATTATACTTAGATAACTTTTATTTCACACATGAAATAAGGTTAAGAAAAATGTCACTTGTTAACCATCTAGTAGGTGATCTAATGATAAAAACTTGAGAGTAAGGAATTTGTTTTTTCTGTGATCTTATGTTCGAGCCTTGTGGTTGCTAATATGATGGTTACTGGAGGCTTATATAGTTGTTAACTTCAAGACCCACAAGATTAGTCGAGGTATGCACAAACTAAATCCGATATCCATGTTAATAAAATAAAAAAAAGTCACTTGTTAGTAAAATCAAGATATACTCCACGTAGTAAATCTTACTTACAAGATCTGGTTTTAGTCCGTAGATTACCGGATTAAGAGATATATTATCAAGTTATATATAATTAATGCTGAAGACTTGTGTATCCTTCGCAAAGGACTCCAATTTTAGAGTGTTTACTTCTAAATATAAGAATATTAGTTTAAGAAGACACTCATCAGGTAGATGTTTACACTCGAAAAGACCTTATTTAGAGGAGAGTTGCTCATTGCTAAGTTAGGTGTTTAAGAACATTAGTTTAAGGAGAAGATCGTTAGATACTGGTTGAAATCCTAGTTTAAGTAGGAACGCTTGATAAAAAAATAGATAATTAAGTTTATTTATATCTTTTTAAAATGTCTATATTTTTATCATTTTGAATAAATATAAGGGTTCTTGTAACAAAATACGAAGAAGATTTGTATAACAAAAATAATCTCTAAATCAAGAGCAGAATAGTTAAAGATTATTAATTCAATTTATTTCCACAAGTACTCCAAACAGTGTAATTAAATTTAATTATATGATTTAGTATTTTATTTTAAATATCAAAATTGTAATATGTTATAATTGAATTCAAATTTGTTTATAAATTAAATTAAATTCAATAAATAATTTGATTTCAAATAAGCTGTTAGTTTCCAACATACAGTAATTGTAGCTTAGTTAAATCCATATGTGTTTAATCGTATAGACTATAGACTATGGAAAAAGTATTTTTAACATAAATAATTGAGGAATCATTTGATTAGACATCATCAATCAGGACCACAACATTACCAAGAATTCTCAATTCGTTAACAATTCTCCTCAATCCTCTTTCTCAATCGTTCCCCACCCAGTGGACAATGCTAGACACATTTGCCAAGGGAAGAAACATGCCATCCTTTGTCTAAATTATGTGCTCGATATCCCACCCGATACCTAAGTTTTTTTTTTTTTTTTAATTATGTGCTTGTTGTTATGTTTTATGCTTTGCTTGATAGTATTCTTGAATATAACACTTGTAAGAAGAAATAATATATAGTTTGACTGAGAAATATACATGTTTAATAACAAGAAACATATCCAAATACAATAAGAAATCTAAGCATCAGAAAAGGGAATCTAGTTCTGGAAAGATAGAACATCAATCAACATGTAACATTCCATCCTTTGTCTAAATGAGCCTACTGGCATCCAAGCTATTGGGCATGTCGAACACCAACATATTGCTGCAGTAACTATCCTTCTCATCTTCAGTGCTGACATTGACATAAGTCGTTGATGAAGAACGCAAGGGAGTTGTACTAGATGAAGGTGTAGACAGAAACGAGCCGAAACTCAAACTTTGTAGTGTCTCAAAGGAAATATCGTTGGTGATGGGTTTATTATTAGAATCATGATACACGTAGTTTGACATGAGACTTTCACGAGTATCGGGAGTACTCTCTCCGTTGGCGTGCCATGAACTTCGTAGAGAATTTTGACAACTAAAGTCGGTGGGGTTACAAGAAAGTTGTTCCAAATTGGCTGCACTAATCTGGGTTTCATATAGAAATTGAGCACTTGGTGTATTTGTACAAGCTTGGATTTGGTTTTGGAGCTCGTTTGGTTGGAAGCATTGAAATTGGTTTTGAACATGGTTGTTTCCAGCTTGGCTACCTTGAACAAGTTTTGGACTGACATCTTGGCTAATATAGTTGCCTTGGCATGACAAGTAAGGAGTGGCTAGATTCAAGAGATCTGGGCTCAAAATGGGTCCAATGCCAAGCGAACTTGAAATATTAAGCTGAGATGAGTTATGGACAGTCGAGTTGAGAACCGAGTAGAGTTGAAGAAGATCTAGGTGTGGCTTATGAGTCACAGGATCGATTCCCATCCTCAGTAGCCGTTTCCTTATGTGGGTGTTCCAATAATTCTTGATTTCGTTATCAGTTCGTCCAGGCAAGCGAGTAGCAATTGCAGACCACCTAACACAGTGTGAACAGAAGAAAAATTTAGTCACCGAGGAAATAGTGCAGAAAATGTATGGTTAATTAACTCGGTGACAAGTCCGAGAGAAATAAAACAATCACTACAAAAAGGCACAGAATATTTTATTGTCTAGCATGTAAAAATCTTCTGACTACCAAATAGATAATGTCTATTAGTCAATTAATGAAAAAAAAAAAATGTTAGGCAGAGGATAGAAAAAACAAATGTACTCACTTATTTCCCAAAACACTATGCAACTGAATTATTGTCTCTTCTTCTTCAAATGAGAGCTTTCCTCTCTTGATGTCGGGCCTCAAGTAATTAGTCCATCGAAGACGACAACTCTTTCCACATCTTTTGAGTCCTACAATTGAAATTCACATCACAAAAGCATTAGTCAAGTTATTATAAAAGGAGTGATGGTGAAAAAAAAAAAACGATAGTTCCAAGCTCTAACATCACTCAACCACAAGTTTTGTACAAGCCACAAAAATGGAGAATTAGCTTGAATACCTGCATTTTTTGGTAGGAGTCGCCATCTTCCATGCCCATGTTTCTGAATGTAGCTAATCAATTTTTTATCTTCCTCTTCTGTCCATGGACCTTTCTTTAGTCCATTTTTCTCACAACAAGGAGATTTTCCCATAATATTATTTGAAGGGCTAATCTTATTTGTTAACTTGTGAGAGAGAGTAGGGTGAGAAGGAGAGGTAAGGCAAGTTCACTCCATTTGAGAAACGTGGCCGTAAGTTTATATAGGGTAGAGAATTCAAGCAAGAGAAGCAAAGGAGCTAAAGAAGTCAATGCGATTTGATACCGTCTTTCTACATCACATTATATACGTGTCTTATTGTAAACCAAATAATAATAATAATAATAATAATAATAATAATAATAATAATAATAATAATAATAATAATAATAATAATGTACGTGTCTTGTTATGAAGAAAAATCACAATAACAAACAAAAAAGGTTAATTGTAATTAGTAAAATGAGATCAAACAAGGACAATCCAAAAGCTATGATAAGAAAATAAATACGGGTCGTTGCTAGATCCATTAACGTGGTTAGTATTTAAAATCATTTGGTGTTTATCCAAATCAACTTGTAAATTTGACACATAAGAAATTAACAAAAATTGCCAGCATTATTCACACAAAGAGAGAACCTAATGATGCCATGATGATTTGCTATTGTAAATGTGAGTGGAATTGTTTTTTTAAATTTTTTTTATTTGAAAATATATTAAAATAATATTATTTTAAATTATTTTATTTTTAACTACAGTGTATCAAAATGATGAAAAAAAACATAAAAAAAATTTAAAACTAAAAAAATTTATTTTTTTTAAAATATGATTGATTCACAATGCAAACACTATCTAACTTACCAAGAAAAGAACTAATATATAAATTTCATTTAAGTGTATATTTTTTTAAGTTGTTACCAGTTACTTGTGTTCATTTCTTTAAATTATAATGAAAATTTTGATCACCTTTCACCAAAAAAATAAAATAAAAAATAATGTATAGTTTTAAAGCTAATAATCCTTCAACTAGAAAGAAAAAAAAGGAAATTTTTTTTAATTTTTTTAATATAAATTAATCATTTTCTCCTTGTATTTCAAGCTTGGTCTATTTACATTAAAATTGAAAAAATATTTGTTAATTAGCCTCTCATTAAAATTGAAAAAATATTTGTTAATTAGCCTCTCAGTTAATTTGAAAGGAAATAAATTACATTTAGTATTTTTTTAAAAAAAACACTTCCTTCTTTATGCATCGATATTGTTCATCAGTAGGTGACCACCACTCTAACTATTAAATCACAACAAGTAATCTGGAGAGGTATATCTCAACTGGTTAGGTCCTAAATTTATTCTCTAAAGGTCACTAGTTCGAGTCCTACAAACCTCAGGCTACTAGAGGTTTACATAGTCGTTAACTTCAGGTCCCGTAGGATTAATCGAGGTGCGTGCAAGCTGACTTAGAATGATTAAACAAGAGATTAAGGTTTATAAGGCTTAGAAGTTTATGTTGTTAAGATTGATTTATGATTATTAATGGTTTAATATTATGTGATTAATTAGTATGTTGTTAGAAATAAGAATTTGTGAGTTGATTTCTTTAAATTAATTCTTATGGGGTTAAGAAATTCATTTTTACCTTGCTGGAAAATCTAGACAGAATGGTCTTGAGGTTGAAGATGACAAAATTTTATTTTGATCATTGATTTATGAAAATTTCAGTTTAGTCCCTAAACTTTGGAAAACTTAAAATTTGAACCCTAAATGTATTTTAAGATTCTGGACAGTGTTATTATGAGGTTAAGGATGATGAATCTCAGTTTGATAATTGATTTGGAATTTTTTCAGTTTGGTCCCTCAATTTTAGGAATTTACATTTTAGTCCCTAAACTTTATAAAAATTATAGTTGGGTCCCTAGTTCGTTCTAGACAGAATTAAGGATGGTTTATGGGTGAAATTTCAGTATGGTTATGTATTTACAGTTTGGTCCAGTTTTGGTAAAATTACGTTTTGGTCCCTGTTTTGGATAATTGTCGTTTTAGTCCCTAAACCTAGGAGACTAAGCCTAGTTTTCTTTTATGCATTGGAATCTTTTATTTGTGTTGTTTTGAGTTGCTTTTGAGTATATTTCATATATTTATTGTAGGTTCTCCTAATGATCCTCAATTAGTTTTTCGGGTCTTTCATCTGATATTCATTTTAATCTATATTCTTCCAGGTGAGTGAGATAATATTTAATATGCATATATTATAAATAAATATGTATATTGATTGTACAATGAGTACAACTAGTTAATTTCTTGAATTTTTATATATTTTATTTTATTTTTCGAGTACTCATTTATTCTTGAATTTGCACTCGCAATCAGTCGAACTAAATTCTATTTGATATGATATACGTTTCTTTGATGATTCTGTAAATATCTATTATGTCTTGATATAGGACTTGTCAGTAACTCCATGCTAACGGAGAGTAGTTAGCCTATGTGCACATAGTATTCTTTATACCTAGTTGGTGAGAGAGGCATCGGCCTGTGGCAACTGATCATCCCACAGTGGTCACCTTCGGGTGTCATCTGGTCACTTTTGAGTGTCATCTGGTCACCTTCGGGTGTCATCTGATCTCTGACATGTATTCCATTACTTTATGATAATATGTTTAGTGTGTGTGTGTGTGTGTGTGTGTGTGTATAGACACATATATATCAAGATAAAGTCTTGCAAACTATTAATATCTAAAATATCTAAAATGTATATTTAATATTATTCTATCACTGAGTTGGTTGAACTCACCCCTCATTCTTAATATTATTTCAGGTTTTTAGTTTCTGATAGCAGTTGGACTTTGTTGAGTGTTCCTACTTCTTTGGTTTTGGTCGGTATGCCTTGCTTGTTTTGCGAGGCTTTCCTTTTAGTTTTGATTCAATGTCTTAGACGCTCCACTATTACCTTGTTTAATTAAGTTTGGATTTTGACAATGTAATGAGTATTATGGATTATTGTTTTCATTTTAATTACTGATGAGAAGTTTTAAACTATCTTTTGGTTTCATTAGTTTTGAATAATATAACATTTCTAAAGATTATGAAAATTTATGTATTTTTGAATAAATTGTTCTTTTGATATATCTGTTTTGAAGCTTAGCGTAGGTGGGGTGTCCTTTCGACACTGCCCCTGCGTTGCCGGTCATGGACCCGAGATTCGGGTCGTGACATTACATGTGTTGGTTTGCACACGAAGAAGTATTTGTTTGTAATAAGAGCATGAGAGAAAGGTGGTTTGGTCAACTTCTAGTGCTAGCAATGTGCATGGAGTTGTAAATGACAACAGTAATCCTTACAGGAATATAGTTATGGATGCAATGAGAATGAATCAAGGAAATGTCAGTCAATGTCCAATCATAGAAGAAGAACCTAATGCAGATGTAGCTAGGTTTTTTGATATGTTGAAAGATTCTAATGAACCATTATGGGATGACTGCACGAACTACAATAAATTATCGGCCGTAGCACAAGTGTTTACCATCAAGTTAGATCACGGGTTGAGTGAGGCCGGGTATGACAAAATTATCGAATGGACGAGAAGCATTTTACCTGAAGAGAACAGGCTAAAAGAGAACTTCTATGCTACAAAGTCCATGATGAAACCCTTCGGTTTAGGATACTAGAAAATTGACATGTGCCATAACTTCTGCATATTATACTACTTTGAAAATGCTGAGCTAACCGAGTGTATGACATGTAGGCATTCTTGTTACAAACCCAGAACTAGCAAGGGAAAGACTCTCATGGCATATATAAAACTTAGATACTTCCCAATCACACCTAGACTGTAGAGGTTATTCATGTTACTAAGGACTGCTGAGCACATGACATGATACCAATCATATGATGTGGTTGATGGAGTGATGGTGCATCCTTCTAACTGCGAAGCATGGAACCACTTTAACAATGTGCATCCTCACTTTTCAGTTGAATCAAGAAACGTGCGTCTTGGGTTTTGTACAAACATATTCAACCCATTAGGGTCATTTGTTGCTCCTTATTCTTGTTGGCTGATCATACTCACGTTTATAACTTGCCACCGGGGATGTGTATAAGGCCGGAGTTCATGTTTTTATCTACTGTCATACTCGGTCTGATCATCCCGGGCTAGAATATAGATGTTTGTCTTCGACCATTGATTGATGAGTTGACGCAGTTGTGATTCTCCGAAGCTTTGACTTATGATATATCGAGGAAACAAAATTTTGTTATAAGAACGACTTTGTTATGGACTATCAATGATTTTCCAGCTTATGGAATGGTTTCTGGTTGGAGCACACATGGAAAATTAGCTTATCCATACTGCATGGAAAACAACAAGGCATTCACGCTAACAAACGGAGGTATAACTTCTTTTTTTTACTGTCACTGTCGTTTCTTGCCATCGAATCACAGGTACAGAAAGAATAGAAAGGATTTCTTTGTTGGTAGAGTCGAAAATAATTTTGCACCCCTGCGTCTTTCTGGTGAAGAATTGAATAATGTTGTATCAGAGTACGGTGATATTATGTTTGGTCTCCAATTAGGTAAGTAGAAGTTTCCTGGTTTTGGTTTGACCCACAATTGGGTAAAGCGAAGTATATCTTAGGAGCTTCGTTATTGGAAGACCAATCTCCTCTACGATAATCTTGACGGCATGCACATAGAAAAGAACGTGTTTAAGAACATTTTCAACATCGTCATGGATGTGAAAGGGAAGACAAAGGACAACATCAAGGCTAGATTGGATATAGCTTTGTTCTGTAACCGGAAAAATATAGAGTTGGTTTGTGATGGGTCACGGGTCGTAAAACCAAGAGTAAGTTTTGTGTTAGAGAAAAATGCACAACTACTAATCTACAAATGGCTTAAGAGTCTGCGTTTTTCTGATGGACATGCCTCGAATATATCAAGGTTGGTTAATGCGAAGGAATGCAGATTGTATGGAATAAAGAGTTATGACTGCCACGTGTTTATGCAAACACTCATTCCATTAGCTTATCGTGATTTGTTGCCAAAAGGGATATGAGATGCACTAGGGGTGAGCCAAAAAACTTAAAAACTGATTAAACCAAAAAAACTGAAAAAATAACCGAAAAAACTGAACCGTAAATAAAAACTGATTAGAATATTTTTTAAATTTTTTGGTTTGGTTTAGTTTAATAAGCTTGAAACCAAAAAAATCAAACCGAACCAGTTTAGTTAAAACAAAATACTATAAAAGCGCTTTCTAATTTTTAATCCTAGCATTAGCAGTACTTGTCTTTTCCTTACTCTGCATCTAGTAGCCGTCCTTACCCCTAAGCCCTCACAAGCTGTCGCCCCGGCCTTCATAAGCCATAACTCTCAAATCTCAATCTTTTATACTTTCAGCCTGATAAAAATTGATTTCCATATCTCTATACAAAACTTCATGGCCAGATCTAGTTGTCTAACAAAATCAAATTAATCAATATTCATCTCCTAACTCTTGCAGACTGGTAAACCTTTAACAAGGCTTCAATCTTCATTTTCAAATCTAACAAACCAATCACCTCCCTCTCCCACATGGGTATGACACACATCAGTCACCACACCTAACCTCCAGATCTAGCAAACCAGTCACCTCCCTTATGTCTGTTGTTGGTCTCATAATTTTAGAGACATCAATTTTATTTCTCGGTGCTCTCCTTCTTGCTTTTAATATTTCTTTCTTTTTCTTTATTAGATTGTCAATTTTACTATTTTTGTTCTTGTTAACAAGTTTACCTTTTTCTAATTTAGTTTGATCAATTCATCAAAATTTCTTAGGCTTTTTTAAGCTTCTCTATATATTCTCTTTAGGCCTCCCTTTAATTAGTTCCTCAAGAGTAAGTATTCTTCTTCTTCTTCCTTATTATATTTTTAAATTTAAGAGTAATTTTGTTAAAGTTAGAAACTTTGCTTGGTTGCTTAGAAACTGTTAAGAATTAATAAGAGAGGCAAAGTATGAATTTTGGGTTTCGTTGTTTTTTTATGTTCTTTTGTTGGTCAGGTGAAGCAAAAACTAGAAGGGTTAAAGCACGATATTCAAAGGTTAGAACTTTTTTGCCTTTCCTTTAATGGAAGCCAAAAAGGTCCCTAAAAAATTGTTTTGATTATGAGAAAAAAGAGGTATTTTATAGTTATCAATTTGCTAGCAATCATGACATCATAAAGTTTGTGAATTTGGTATAAAGTCAGCTTCTGACCTTGAAGAAGAATAATCTGTTTTCATTTTTTTCCCTTTTTTCTTATTATAATCTGGTATAGCTGCTGAACTTTAATAGGGATTTAACTCTTTGAAAAAAACATTTGTTGTATTAGAGTCAAATATGCAAAAACACTGTCTAATCTGTATAGTGTAAACATATTTATAATTTATCATTCTCATATAAATTATGGTTGTTAACATGTTTTTTTTTTTTTAGGTTTTGATGTCAATGGTATTAAGGAATCAAAATGTAATGTTCTTGATATGTTTTTCGATTGAGATTATGTATGCAATGAAGATTTATATTTTTTGCATGAAATGTTTTATAATAAGGTTATTTGTTGTTTTTTCTAAGCCCTTTTGAAGGCAATGCTTTGTAATTTAAATTTTAACTTAGTGTGTGTGTTATTTAAACTTTGATGTAGGAGTTTACTCAAAAAACAATATTAGGAAGGCTTGCAGAATATTGAATACAATATTAGCACTAATAATGTAATATACATGAATATTCGGTGTCAGAAAAATTAAATATATTCTAGAATCTTGTAATAAAATTATACAATATTAATATCAATTACAAGCCCATCAGAAAGCTGTTCGGTTTTGGTTTTTTTTTATAAAAAATTTCGGTTTGGTTAGTTTTGTAGGTAAAAACCAAACCGAACTGAAAATGATCACCCCTAAGATGCACTCACGAAGATCAATCATTTTTTTAGAGATATATGCTCTGGCAAGTTGAATGTTGATCACATTGAGAGGTTTGAAACAAATATCATCGAGACACTATGTAAACTTGAATGATATTCCTTCCATTATTTTTTGACTCAATGGAGCACCTCCCCATACATCTACCGTTCGAGCAAAATTTGGAGAACCGGTCTAGTATAGAAGGATGTACCCATCCAAATGGTTAGATATTACAGTTGTAATGTAATTCATATATAAAAGTATTTTCTTTGTTTTTCTTAATTGAAAATATTTGATTAATTCAATGCAAGTACTTGTTCAATCTCAAGAAAAAGGTTAAAAACAAGGTGCATGTTGAGGCTTCGATATGTGAGGCCTATATTATTGAGGAGATCTCAACATTTATCTTGTATTATTTCGAACCTCATTTAAGAACGAGAATCAATCATGTTCCATGGCATGATGATGGCGGTGAAGTGCTTTCTACTGAGAACTTGTCAATATTCTCCAATTCCATATGACCCACACCTAAAAATGCCATAAGGGGAAGATATTTGTCGGGAATAGAGTTCAAACAAGTACACAATTATGTTCTATTTAATTGTGATAAGCTGAGACCTTTTATTCAGTAAGTATATGTACTACTAATTAAACTTTGTTAATAATGTATTATTTATATATTGTAATATCATAAACTCATATGCTTTGGAACAACCTTGTAGGTAACATCGATAATATTTGCTTTCCAATAACTCACAGCTGACAGAATCCCAAATCTTTCAATTACAAGATGAAAAATTTGTCACATGGTTCAGAACACATGTAAGTACCATCACAAACTCATTATCTCTTGCAAAGTTACTGTATATCATTATAAAATTCTCGTTTACTGTCTATTGTTGTACATTACATACAAGGTTTATCAAATGGGAAGGAGTGCAACTAAGTCATTGTCTTCACTAAAACTAGGCCCTGAAAGAAAAGTTAATGGCTACAACGGGTATTTTGTCAATGGATATGTGTTCTATACTGAAGAATACGGGCATGGAAGAAAGACATATAACAATGATGTTTATGTTAAGGGATCAACTAGTAGTGAGTTAGAAGTTGACTACTATGGTAGATTAGAAGAGTTCTTCGAACTGCAATATCATAGTGAGCAGAATATAGTATTTTTATTCAAATACTATTCGTATGACACCATTGACAGAGGAATCAGAGTTGATCCTCACTATGGTCTGGTTAAAATTAACTTAAAAGCTAGACTCCGTAACATAAACGATGTCTTTGTTTTTGCAAAGCAATGTCAACAAGTTTATTACATATACACCCCTTCCTTTAGAAAGGATCGATCGAGAGTTGATTGGTTATCCATTTTAAAAACAAAACCCAAGGGTCGTGTCGAGGTTGTACAGGATGAGAACGGAGACACAAGTGTGTGAGATGAAGTCTTTCAAGTTAGTGAGTTGGTTGAACCATATTAAGTTACTCCTTCGATTGACTTGGAAGAAAATTCAATTTTTATGTTTTCGATGATAATCTTGTTGATGTTGATGCAGAGGAGTTGAATGTTGTTTTGAGCTCTAGCAGACAAGCACATATCGATGAAGATGATGATTATTCAATTGATGACGAAGAATAATAAAATTCTTACTAACTAGCAGAATGAAGCAACATGTAAAGCATTTTGTTTCATGTAATATATATTATTGATGATATTTTGTAACACAAAATATTTATTTTATAAGTGTCAACTATTGTTATTGTTTTGTGCGATGGATAGTTTGTAATTTAAGCGTTTGCAGGAAGGTAAATATAGGCAATACAAACACAATCTTTCATGCACAATGCACGATCATCGACTTCCATACCAACAGATTACAGTTCGTCGATAGTTCACAGAGAGCTGCACTGGAAATGCCACAATCACCGACAACCTTACAAACAGATTAAAATCCATCGGCATTTCACAGAGAGCTACACTGGAAATGCCACAATCACCGATGAATTTACAGACGGATAAAGTCCGTCAGCATTTTACAGAAAGCTGGAAATTCCACAATCACTATTGAGTTTGTAGACGGATTACAGTTCGTAGGCATTTCATAGAGAGCTGCACTGGAAATGCCACAATCACCGATGAATTTGCAGACGGATACAATCAGTCGGCATTACACAGAGAGTGGCGGAAATGCCACAATCACCGACAACTTTGCAGATAGATTACAGTCTGTTGGCATTTGTTGGCAGTTCACAATTACCGATAAATGTACTGACGAACAGTGCGAATTCCAAAGAGTGGATATTAAATGTATCTCTGATCGTATGTCGTTATCGACGAAATTACCGATGAACTGCGAAAAATATGGAGGGTAATAAAAAATTCTGGTGCAAAATTCAAAATTTACCGACGATTGTCCGTCGACCGCCCTTTCATTTCATTTCTTTGTCTCCTTCATTTCACAGCTCTCATTTTTGTTTTTTTCCTCTCATTTGCTTCAAATCTCTTGTTTTTTGCTTGTAATATCTAGTTATATCTTCAACAATTTAAAAAGGTATGTATTTCCTCTACTTCATTTGCTTTAAGATTTTATTTTTTTATTTGTTCTTTGTTTTAACTATTGTTATTTTTGTTATGTTTTTTGTTTTGGTATATTTTTATAATGTAGATAAAGTCTTGAAATAAACACATTATTAAGGTAAGCATTTTTCATTCCTAAAGTCTGTAGTTTTTTTTTTAATTTGTTCAATATATTTCATTGTTTCTATTGCCATAATAATTGAACACTTTGTTAAATTTTAAATGTTATTGTTGAATTTACAATAACATAATAATTGAACACCTTGTAATTAGTAATTGAATATATAGGAATAAATTTAATTATTTTATCTCAATTTTACTCTATTATTGCATGATATGTGTTTAACTATTTCCTTTAATTTTAATTGTTATTTGTATAGATGTTAGGTTATATACATGATTTTTGAATGGGGTCAATTGGTTGTGGCTATTGTCAATATTTGAAGGTTTGAAAATTTTGGGTAGTCTCCAGTGTAGGGGAGGTGCCGCCGAAATTGTTTTAACTATCGATTTTAATTATGTAATTATTCATATAAAACTGTGTAGATACGTAGAACGAAATTAACAGCTTGTCGCTCATATAGGGTCACAACTAGTTCTTCTAGCAACGAGGATGACATGTGTTTAGGTGCCAATCAAGAAGAGACACCTACGCCGTCTACCGATGTTGCCTCTTCCAGCACGGTTTCACAGAGCAGAGGCGGTTTGCCTTCACAGTGGAAATCAATTCACCCGCAAGTACGAGGCACAGTGGAAGGACGACCTTTCAATGTAATTTTGTTTCGATTTTAGTTTTTTTTAATTATAACATAATTTATAAACAACTAATCAATATTCATTAATTTAATTTGTTTTCAAATTCACAAACATTGAGGCTGCCCGAGTAATATCATCGGTGTTTAAATCGTCGATGTAGATTCCACTATTTCAATAGAGTCAAGTATCCAGACATCCTAAATGGATACCAAATATCGATGCAAATTTGAGGTTGGTGTTAATTTCTAATTTCCAACTTATTTTTAATAAATTTTTAATTTAATGGTAAATAAATTATTATTTTTATTTTAAATAAATTACTTATACACAACATAAATTCGACTGGAACAGCGCGCATGACAATGTTGTGAGGATGATGTGGGAAAATTATGCGGCAACTAGGTAACATAAAAAATAATATGATATTTTTTTTAAAAAAAATTTTAAATCTAATTTGTCACTATGGAAGTAGGTTGCGTGATTTTTGGTATGAAGCACAAAAATGGGCCAAAAACAACGAGAGAGATAAAGGTCTCCAAGGCTGGAGCGACATGGTGGTTTGGAGGGATTTCAAACCAGTAAACATCCTGGAAGATATTTGGCAGCAATATATTGTGCACGTGACTCTGAGAGGT
This sequence comes from Populus nigra, assembly GCF_951802175.1. Lineage (NCBI taxonomy): Eukaryota > Viridiplantae > Streptophyta > Magnoliopsida > Malpighiales > Salicaceae > Populus > Populus nigra. Next base: position 6,536,039 of record NC_084852.1, read on the forward strand.
TCACACAACGCTCACAGTCCGGTGCTGGCAACCAGAACCGGAATCGGTAAATTTATGGTTCGCTGACAATGCACACCGGTGGCTTCGTTCCGTTTGCTGCACATGCGAGACGGATGGTAAGATTAATTTAAATTAAATATATCATTAAATAATTTTTTGTTACTTAATTAATTTTTTTTCTTATAGGCTACGTCTCTTGGATGTGAGCCGGGTCCAATAGAGTTGTTTGTAGAGACGCACGTGCGAAGTCAGGACCGCCAAAAGGGGGTGCAACAGTTCATTGACAACCGTGCTCAATACTTTGTGGTATGTTCATTAACCATTTTATTTCACTAGTTATTATTTTTATTAAATTGAATATGGTGATTTCTTTTTTCATTTTCAGGAGACCTATAATAACCGGTTAAGGAAGAGACATGGAGATGATCCTTCGACCCATCCAAATTTCGATCCAGATTTATGGATGTAGGTAGATCATCTGGTGGACCCGATAAAAATTGGGTGACGGGCTCTACAACACTAAGACCAAGAACTAACAGGCGGCCCGTAGTGTCTCAACTGTTGGGAGCTCCCAATCAGTATCAAGCACTCAATTTAAGGAGTTTGTGGCCTTGCAGCAACACACGACTCATCTCACCGAAAAATATGAACAACTATCGGCGAATTATGAACAAAACACGACTCACACAGCTCATCTCACCGAGAAATACAAGCAACTCTCGGCAAATTATGAACAACTTCGCCAAATGGTCATGAACTTGACACCATAAAATGGTGATACATGTGCGCCCCCTTTTTGGTTGTATGGTTCCAGAAACAACCGGTCTCCTTCTCCTCCTCCTCCTCCAGCGCCACCATTGTGCTAATTTGATATTTTTTTGGAAACACATTCAATTTGTAATGAATATTATTTAACTTTATTTTTTTTTATTTTTGATGTTTAATAAAATTTTATTTGCATAATTGGGTTTTTACTATTAATTTATATAATTTTATATTATTTATTCTAAATACTTTTTAAAAAAACAAATTTAAAAACACACACCAACAGATTTACAGATGGAAAAGATATTTGTCGGCATTTTATAGAGAGCTGGAAATGCCACACACCGATGGATTCACAGGCAGAATATATCCGTCGGCATTTTACAGAGAGCTGGAAATGCCACACACACCGATGGATTTACAGATGGATATCGTCCGTCAGCATTTCACAGAGAGTGGTGAAAATGCCACACTCATCGATGACTTTACATACGGAACGAGTCCATCAACATTTTACCGAGTGCTAAAAAAATATTTACTGGATATGCCACTATCACCGACGGAATACATCCGTCGGTATATTTCCAGCGGGAATTGTTTTTTTTTGCTCGCATTTTCTGACTGTAAAACTATCGATAATATTTTTTTTACTGACAGAAGTAGCGACATAATGTGGTACTACCGACGAAAGGGATGCCAACGCTTTCCGTCAGTGATTTAGTCGGTAAAAAAATTACCAACAAATTATATCCGTCGGTAAAACTGTGAAATCCTGTAGTGGATTACGAGCGTTAATTGCACGGGTTGTCAGGTCAGGGAGGTGCGTGAACCACTCAGTTGTGTGTACGAATCCTTCCTCCTCTTTTTGGTATGGTTGGTGTCGACTACCTCCACCAGAGATGGGAGGTCGAAGGCTGAAAAGTTATTGTTGTTTCCTCCTTCATGTTGTACTAATTTTTCTAGGTTGTTCTACCTTGTTAATGCTAATGTTGTTTTTAGTTGTTGTTGCTGCTGTGGGTGGCAAAGGATGGTTGGTGGTCATAAGGTGGTGGTCGTTAATCAGAAGTGGTGGTGGAAATCACAATGGGCAACCTTGAGAAGAAGAAAAATAAAAAACTTCAAGACTTTAGTAGCAGGTTTTTTTCTTAACTTTTCTCTCTTTTTCTCTCTCTCTCTCTCGCCAAGTCTTTAAGTGGCTAGGATTTCTGCAAGAGTCTCATTTTATCTCTACGTGTGTTCTGCTTTTTTTTATGTGAATGTCTCATATTTATATTGTTCAGAATACTTTACAAAACAGAAAAAACTAAACTGAACAAATAATGTTAGGTGATTTATATTGTTTCCTTCTTGATTATGAATTCCTAATTAATTTAATTTTCTTTTCTTGGTGTGTAGGATCTTTTTTAATAATTTTTCAATTTTGATCGATCCTCCTATTTTTTTTTTCCTCTTTTGCATATTCTTCCTCTATTATTTTTCATAGTCCCTAATCACACTCGACGCGTATTTCTTTCTTGTCTCTAAATTTACCCTCCAAAATTCTTTTTATTCTTGAGAATTCAAAAAATAACAAAAATTAACTGAATTTTATTGAAAACATTTAAAAAAATACATGGAAAAACTAGGGTTAAAAAATGAGTAGGGAGGGAAAATTTGGTTTTTGCAAATATATATAAAAGATTAAATATGTTTTTGGTTAAAATTATTGTGATATAGATGTTTTGCATGTAAAATAAATAAAAACCAGTCTTTATTAATGATAAGCAAATTATATTAGCTTATACAAAATCAAGATTTAAAATACATTAGAATGTCAAAAAGTAAAAATTATTGGAATAACCAATATGTTATTCATTTATTTTTGAGCAAAAACTACGCGCTATATCAAACAGTTTTTAATAGCCTTTGAGTATATTTATGATGCGGCAGTGGTTGATAAGATGATAACAGATTGGCTTAAAAATCCACTTCAAGGTGGAGAAATATGCTTTTGGCTCTTTCGATTAGTCTCCCTCAATCAATCTCTCTCGCTGTCTCGTATTCCAAAACAGTAGTCTGAAACAGAAAAAACAAAAGCAAGATCGTTATCTTAGGGTTTGATGGCTGTCACTACCACGCATCTGTTCTGATGTATTGCTTAGCTTAGAGGATTTGACCTTGCTACATAACCAGAACATGTGCATGGCTCCAAGCCGACATGACTCTAGGGATCCATCCGGTTGGCTAGCTCTTTTGAGCCGTCATTTCTTTCGAAACGTGGACGTCTGTCATCAGTCCTCATGCTCACCGTCTTTACAAGAGAGCTTATTAGTTAGCACTGCTAATTAATAAGCTAGAGGAAGTCTTAATTTTAACGTTCAACATAAGCTAGAGGATTTCGTTCTGCTGAAGAAGATGAAGGTTACACACATAGATTTAGCTAAATAATTAATGTGTTCTTGTTGTTTTTAGTGCAGTGAAACCCGAAACTCGATGATTGTAGTTTCTTTCTTTATATTTTTATTGTATATCGTAAAACTTGGTTAACTTTCATATGAAATATATATTACAGATTGGAAAACCTAGCTAGAATTACAAATCATAAGCTGTATAGGATTAAAGGATATCTATCATCTGTGACATTCTCTAATGAAATGACGGCAAAACACTTTCTTTCATGTCAGAATCTATTTCTGATTTAGAAATGTTAGAAATATATGCATCCACAAGTAAATTCCAAGCCCAAAGTTTTCAAAAAGGTTGGGGGGCTTTCACTTTCTTATCGGTTTTTTTCCTATATTTGTTGATTCACGGTTTTTACTGGAACAATTTCTAAATAATTGACGCCCCATGTTTTTATCTTGCAATTAGTGCAGCAGACTCTGCATAAAGTGGAAGAGAGATGATAGGGAGCCACGTTGCAAGTAATATAGTAGAGAGAAAGTGATGCCCGGGTCACCTTCTAAGTTTTATATATTAAAATTTACAATTTTTAACAAAGATAAAAGAAAGTATAGAAAGCAGAACAAACCTTCTGTAGTTCCTCGCTCTTCGTAGTTTGTCACTCTTCGCCTCCCTCAATTTTATTTTGCTATGGTTTTCACATGGAGAACATGCAAAATCACAGAGGAAAAGCTCTCTGCAACTTCTTCTTTTTTCGACTTCAAGACAGACCCATTTTTAATTTCATTTTTGTTTTGTTTTGTTTTTTAAAATCCATTTATACTTCTATAGATCTAATGTAGGTTGTCACAAATGGGATTTAGATTGATGAGGGGTAAAGTTAAAAATGAAAGTGTCATTTAGTTTTATATTAACTATAGGTAACATGGAAATATTAATATTATTCTAAAACATACTACTTAAGGTAAGCTTATTTGTCTTTATTTTTATTATAAAATATAATCTATAGTCCTTTTATACTAATTGTTTGCCTAAACTAGTATATGTATTTATTATTTATGATAAAAACTACTAAGATTTAAAGATAATGATTTGAGATTAAGACGTAGTAAAAAAATCAATCCTCATTTTTAGAATATGAGTGTTCAATTTGAAAAGATGATGAATGATAAATTGGGCTTTGACCTATTTTCTTCATTATGACCGAAATGGTCAATTGGGCTCTAGCCTATATTCTTTAGTTAGACGTTACTCACCCTCAACGGGTCTATATGAGATCGCACTAATCCAACCCAAACTTCTTTAAATATCATAAAGGGATATGAAAACATATTCATATAAATTAATATTGAATATAAGCTCATTTACCCTTAAAGAGACTTCCAAGAAAACACCTAATTACAATTCATAATCATGGGTCAATATTGAGTTACAAGAAAAAAAAATACAGACCAATCATGCCAATATATAAGAACAAATACATGTATATGATCAGATCAAACACATATTTAACACAATTTAAAAATAAAAAAACATGTTAAAAATTATTGGAGATAAATAATCAATATTGTTAAGGGTTCAAAAACAACTTTCGATAATTCCTGGTAATAATCAGAAATTGCTGGAGATAAATAATCAATAGTCATGATATTGTCTTTTATCTTCTCCTTCATGTTCATAACCATATTGAAAATATTCGCAAACACATTCATTTTTATGTACATGACATCATGGTTATGGCAGAGGAGATTGGTCTTCTAATAAGAAAGCTCCCAGAAAATACTTCGTTTTACCTAATTTGGGTAAAATCAAAACTAGAAAACTTCTGCTTACCAGATTCAAAATCAAACACAATATCATCGCACACTGACACCATGTAATACAATTCTTTACTCGAAAAAAACGGTTGTGCAACATCCCTTTCGACTCTGTCAATAAAGAAGTCCTTTTTATTTTTTTTAACTTGTAATCCGTTGCCAAGAATCGCAAGTGGCAGTAAAAAAAATACGTTTTACCACCGTTTCTTATCGTGAATACCTTTTAATTTTTTATACAATATTGACATGCTAGTTTTCCATTGTACTCAACTACAACTGTTTCAACTTATCAATCAATAGTCGAAGACAAATATCTATATTCTGACCCGAACTATTTAGAACGGGTATGGCTGTAGATAAAAAACATGAACTTCAGTCTTATACACATCCCCGGTGGCAAGTTGAAACCATGAGTATCACCGACCAACAAGAATAAGGAGCAACAAATGACCTGAATGGATTGGATCTGTATGTACATAACCTAAGTCGCACATTTCTCGTCTCCATTAAAAACTAAGGATGCATGTTTTTAAAGTGTTTCTAGGCTTCACCATCGAAAGAGTGCACCATCACTCCATTCATCATATCATGTGATTGATGCCATGTTATGTACTCAATAATCTTGTGACATGAATAACCTCTGCAATCTAGGTGTGGTTGAGAAATATTTAAGTTTTTTGTATGTAACAAGAATCGTTTCTCTGCTAGTTCTGGGTTTATAACGAGAATGCCCATATATTTTGCACTCAATCAACTTTGTATTTTCAAAGTAATACAACATGTAGAAGTTTGGATACGTCAATATTTTGGTATCCTAGATTGAGAGGTTTCATCATAGACTTAACAACTTAAAAGTTCTCTTTCAATCTGTTCCATTTAGGTAAAATATTTCTCGTCCATTTGAAAATTTTATCATAACTAGCCTCACTCAACCCATGATTTGACTTGATGTTGAGTACCTATACAATAGCCGATAATTGTGATTTATGCAACCATCCTATAATCATTCATCAGAATCTTTCAAAAGATAAAAAAAAAACTGCCCACGTCTATATTAGATTCTTCATCTACGATTGGACATTGACCGATATGACCTTGATTCATTCATGTCGCATATATAACCATATTCCTATAAGAATGACTATTGTCATCTACAACTCTATTCATGTTGCTAGAACTAAAATTTGACCTAACCATGTTTTGTACCATGGTATCGTGATGAACATATGGTTTTTTGTGTGTATACTGACACATGTGTTTCTCCATGAACTCTTTTTATAGAAGATGTCTTGTTACAACATTTGGATCGATACTTTTTTTATATTTTTGCACCTCTTACATAGACATCTAATACCCCCTCCACTAATACTTCTCGGATTAGATAGTGTGTAATTAATACAATCTTGAACTCCATTATAATAATTCATCATCTGCAACCCTTGAGGTGAATCTCTATACATCCATGAATGATTATCCATTACTTATATCAAACCTATATAAAATAATGATGACAACATGTATTAATTAATTACATTAACTAAATAAATTTACAAAAAGGGACTTTAATAGTAAATAAATTCAATATAAATTATCTACATAAATTCAAATTTCTACACATTTGCTGAAAATTTCAACTCGGCAATAAAATTGACAAAATATAAAATAGACCTGTTAAATAAACTATTATTTATTTAATCACAAAACATCTAAGTCAAGAATTCGATATAAGTTTAATCAATTTACAAACAAATATAATTTTACAAAATCTAAAACAAACCCTAACATGTACACATCATAAATTCAGACAACAAATTTATATGAGAAAAAACTATAAAATAAGTAAACACCTAAATAAAATACATATACTACAAAAATATGAAGAAAAAAAATTAACATCTTAAAATTGATTTCAAATAAAAACAAAATGGTAGATTGCTTACTTAAAGTGGAGAATCCTTAATAAAATTTAAATCAGAACATGAATGCTGACAAACTGAGTGTTGTGGTGACTAAGTTTATTGTGGGGGAATGACTACTTGTTGCAGAAAAAATGCATAAGAATGAAGAAGAAATGGGGAGGGGGAGGGGAGGGTCGATCACTAGGTCATAAATTAAATATTACCGACGATATAACTGACAAAATAATTTTGTCAGTCATTTTGTTGGTAAAAATATCACGTCACCGTATAATTTATCTTTTTTCAATCCCACTATAATCTTATTTTTTCACTGCAATTCACTCGGTATATATCAAGAGAATTTTTTTGTCGGTATTTACCGATGGATACATGGATGAAAAATTCTATTAGTAAAGGTCATCGCAATATACCGATAAAAATTTTTCGTCGATGTTTTCATTTATATTTGCTAATTTTCTGGTAGTGATGGGGTTTGGATTGACAAGAGGTAAAATAAAAAATAAAAGTCGCCACTTAGTTTTATATTAACTCTAGGTAAGATGTTGATTATACTAAAGGAAATATTAATATCACCCTAAAACATCATACTGAAGGTAAGCTCTTCGTGTTTATTTTTATTATTAATCTATGGTGCTTATATACTAATTGTTCATCTAAACTAGTCTATGTGTTTATTATTTATGGTAAAAACTACTAAGATCTAAATATAGTGATTTGGGATCTAGACCTAGTAAAAAATCCAATCCTCACTAACAGAATACATGTGTCGGATCCTGAGAGGATGATGATGATAAATTAGCCTTTGATCCATTTTCTTTGAATATGTTCGAAATGGTCAATTTGGCTCTAGCCCATCTTTTTTATTTAGCCGCTACTCACCCTCAATAGGCCTATATGGGATCACACTAATTCAACCCAAACTTCTCCAAATATAAAAAATGGATACAAAAACAGACTCACACAAATTAATATTGAATATAAGGTCACTTACCTATAAAGAGGTATATAGGGAAAAGCCTAATTAGAATTTATAGTCATAGGTCAATTTTGAGTTGCTAGAAAAGAAAAAATAGAGACCAATCATTCCAATATATAAGAAAAAATACATGTATATGATCAAACCAAACACATATTTGACACAATTTAAAAATCAATAACATGTTAAAAATTATTCGAGATAAATAATTAATAACATTAAGGGTTCGAAAACAACCTTATGTTAAAAATTATTGGAGATAAATAATCAATAACATTAAGGGTTCGAAAAAAACCTTCGATAACTCCTGATGATGATCATAAACTATTGGATTTCAGCTAAACATTGGTGGAACTAAAAGGGTAGTGTCGGGAAATTAGATAGCATTGGCGCATTTATCCATGCACTTCTATTATTGCTAATGCGTAAGACCACGTGCTATTTTTATTAGGGCGTGTTTGGTGGTAGATCGAAAATGACTTCCATTCCTTGTCTTCCTTTTGCTAGTGATAAGCTTCTCCACCACTTAAGGAGGGAGATCAAGCCATGAAATGTTTCATTTAGTTTTTCTTCTTATTTTCTCTCTTCATCGTACCCTTTCTTTTCTTTTTAGATGTTACTGTTGCTTCTATTAGTCAGGTGATGGTTGTCGAGTTTGTTACTATTATATGCATTGGGACAAAGGATGGCTTTGATGGATGGTTCACGACAAGCTCTTGGTGAGAGAGGAAACGACATTGTTATTGTTAGCGTGATGGTGAAATGATTATGCTACCATGAGGAGAGACTACCATGGGCTGATGGGCGATCAACGGTGAGTATGGTGGAGGCTGGTTTAATAGAGTGGCTAGGTTTTTGTTTCTTTGATGAGATTTAGGGATAAAGATAAAAGGATGATTTTTTTTACAAAAACATTTCAATAATGTTTTTTACTCTTTACACTTTTCCCTTCAAAATTTTTTATTTAAGCCTTTTTTTCTCTCTCTTTTTCTTTTTTATGTGTTTTTGTTTTTTCTAGTTTCTCTTGTGATTTTTCTTTTCTTTGGGTATCTAATAGCTCCCCAGTAAATTTTTTATGCCTGTTTATCCTTTGATTTATTTATAACTCACTATTCACTTACCTTTTTATCTCAAGTTCCTTCATTTCTATCTTCTTTTCTCCCATCTCTAAATTTTACTGTAGAGACTCAAACTCTTGTATTTATTTTGGTCTTTAGTTTTTTATTTGCTTGTCGTTTTACTCTCTATTTTTATTTTTATTTTTAAAAATATGTTAGGAAATGAAGGTAAAAATGGGTTATTACATAGGTTAACTTTTTTTTCTTACAAAAAAAGGTTTGAGCTTGAGATTTAAAAATAAACACAAATATTATTTGAGCTGGAACTTATTTAGTAATATAGATTAGTTAAATAAGTGAGTTTAGATGGAATTGAATTCATTTGTCATTAAAAATAACAAAGCCATCTTTGTCATTTTTGGTGATGTTGGACTAAATTCAAGAATAAAGATTTGAAGAAAGTGTTTATTAGAGAGGTTTTCTCTTCATAAATAAAGATGTTTACGGCTGAATGTCTCCTTACCATCCTAAGAAGAAGTCTATTCATTATATATTAACATAACAACAGCTATACAATCCTATATAATAGGAAAGATGAGGATACAATTAATGGTGTAATTATCCTACAGCTATACATTAGCAATATTATAGTAACAGAAGGGATTGTAACGTATATTATGGAGAATCATGAGATTCGCTTTTATCACCCCCCTGCAAGGTGAGCGTGGGAGAAAGGAGAACGCTAAACTTGCTTCGAAAGAGGAAAAACTGAGGCTTGGTGACTCCTTTGGTAAGCGAATCAACAAGCTGTAGATGGGAAGGAACAAAGTCTATTTTCAAAGAGCCATTAGCGATAAGTTCTCGGACAAAGTGATAGTCAATGGTAATATGTTTTGACCGAGGGTAAGTAACAAGATTAACAGCCATAAAGATTGCACTTTGATTATCACAAAGAATACGGGGAGAAGCTGGAAGTGGAACACGAAGATCTCGAAGGAGTTGAATAAGCCATACAACATCAACAGTGGCAACAGCTAAGGAGCGATATTCGGCTTCTGCACTTGAACGAGAGACAATGCTTTGTTTCTTAGAGGACCAATAGATTAAATTAGCTCCAAGAAAAATAGCATAACCAGTAGTAGAATGACGTGTATCAAGCCAACCTGCCTAGTCCGCATCAAAATAGGCAAGAAGAATATGAGTGGATACTTTATGCAGCTGAAGTCTATGGTGAACTGTGCCTTTAATATAGTGTAAAATACGCTTGAGAGCACGAAAATGATCGTTAGTGGGAGCATGCATAAATTGACAAATAGAATTAACAGAAAATGATAAATCTGGCCTAGTGATGGTTAAGTATTGAAGAGCACCAGCTAAAGAGCGGAATAGAGTTGGATCATAGAACAACTGTCCTTCGGCTGATAAATGCTGACCAACAACAAAAGGTGTGGAAGATCGGTTTGGCATTTGTCATCGAAGCTCGTTGTAAGAGATCAAGGGCATACTTTGTTTGACTAAAACAAACCCTTTTTGTTAGGTTGAACTTCTAACCCAAGAAAATAATGAAGATCACCCAAATCTTTCATGGAAAATTCCTTGGAAAGTCAAGTAATGAAAGTGCGAATCAACGAAGAACTACTGTCAGTAAGCACCATGTCATCAATATACTAAAGTAAGGAAACAGTCCCAAGCATAGAAGAATAAACAAATAATGAAGAATCAGCCGGACTTGAGTGAAAACCAAGTGTATGTAAGAAAGAGCTGAAGCGATGGAACCAAGCGCGGGGAGCTTGTTTCAGGCCATACAAAGCATGCTTTAAGCGACAGACGTGTTGAGGGAATAGGGGATCAATGTAACCTGGCGGTTGTTCCATGTATACTTCTTCATTGAGAAAACCATGAAGAAAAGCATTGTTAACATCTAACTGATGTAAACGTCATCCAAAAGCAACTGCTAATGATAATATGAGTCGGACTGTAGAAGGACGAACCATAGGACTGAAGGTGTCACCAAAGTCAAGACCAGGAACCTGAGAGAAACTTTGAGCCACAAGGCATGCTTTATGTCGTTCAATAGACCCATCCGGACAAGGTTTAACTTTGAAGATCCAACGACAGCCAATAACATTATGAGATTGAGGTTAGGGAACAAGTGTCTAAGTACCATTTCTCTTTAAAGCAAGAATCTCGTCATCCATGGCTGAAAGCCATTTAGGATGCTTTGCAGCAGACTTAAAACCCTTGGGTTCTTTGGTAACAAGAAGAGCTTGAAAGAACTGATTGGAAGATAAAACAGTCAAAGCATGATGCGACCGTGGTTTGAAAATATCAACCTTCCTCTTGGTAATCATGTGATGACGGTTTGCGAGCACAGGAGAAGGTGAAGGCATAGGAGAAGGAACCCTGGAATCCAAAGGTGTAGTGGCGGGACGGGAGACGCTGTAGAAATAGGAACCTGCAGTGAAGAAGAACTCAAGGAACCTGGAACATCACTATAAGGCAGACATGGTGATTTCAAAATAAAAGAGGACGATAAAGAGTCACAAGAATCATCATGGGAAGAACTAGGAACATAGTCCGCACAATCTGAAAAACAGGTATAGTCATTTTTGGACTATAGAGTAGGAAAAGAGGAATCAATATAAGGAAAATGATGTTCATAAAACTAAACATGTCGTGAAACATAGACACGATGAGTCTTTCGGTCTAGACAACGAAAGCCTTTATGCAGAGTACTGTAACCTAAAAATACATATGGAGCAGATTTTGGAGACAGTTTATGGGGTGAGTAATCTTTTAAATAAAGGAAGCAAAGACACCTAAAAGTACAAAGCATAGAGTAATCAGGTGACTTACCAAACAAGATTTCATAAGGAGTTTTGCCATCAAAAGACGGTGATGGAAGTCGATTAATGAGAAAAACAGCAGTACAGAAGGCTTCGACCCATAACAAAACTGGCACATGGGCATGAAACATAAGGGTAAGACCTATTTCTGTGACATGACAATGTTTGCGTTCAGCAACACCATTTTAACTGGGGGTGTAAGGACATGCTAGACAAAGAACAATACCGCAAGAGTGCAAGTGAGAGCGAAACTTATTATTTGTAAATTCCGTTCCACCATCACATTGGAAAGAGTTTATTTTTGTGGAGAATTGAGTCTCAGTATAACGTTGTAAATTAACAAATGTATCAAAGAAATCAGATTTGTGTTTCAAAGAAAACATCCAACTAAATCTAGTACAATCATCAATAAAAATAGCATAATATCTGTATCCAGTAATAGAAGATACTGGTGACGGATGCCATAAGTCACAATTTAATCGATCAAATGGCATGTTACAATGTTCATCATTTAGAGAAAAAGGTAAACGATGGCTTTTGCCAAGTTGACAACCAACACAAACGTTGGAATTATTCGGCAGTGATCTATCACTACAAAGAATAGACCTTAATCTTGAAAGAGAAGAAATAATACGATAATTGGGATGGCCAAGGCGTACATGCCACAACTGAGCAGAGGCACGCGGTTTATGGGTAGAAAAAATTGAAACAAGAGTATGATGATGTTGATCAAGGACATTGAGACCATTCTCACATCGACCGATCCCCAGCACTGTTCCTGTGACGCGATCCTGTATGATAAGACGAAGAGAATCAAAGATTAAATGACAATTAATTTGCTTGGTAAGCTGACTGATAGAAATAAGATTTTTCTTAATGTCAGGAACAACCAAGGCATTAGACAAAGGAATGGAACTGTGAGGAGCAACTGTGGAAATAGAACTAATGTGAGAAATAGGCAGAGACTGACCATTACCAACCATCACCCTTTCATTACCAGAGTAAGTAGCAGGATCATCCAAGTTGTCAAGATTATTTGTCATATGAGAGGTTGCACTAGAGTCGGGGAACTACTCAAGGTTATTCAGTTCTTGAATGGAGCAGGCAGAAAAAGCTTCAACAAGGTGAGCCGATTGCTTCTTCTTGAGTTTTAAGAAGCTTCAGCAACGTTTGGCTAGGTGTCCCTCTTTGTCACACAACTGACAGTAAATAGAGGAGGTGGATGAAGATTTCATGTTGACAGAGGGTGTAGAAGACATGGAAGGCCGAGATTTCCATTTCTTGACTTCTGTCATTTTAGAAGTTTGTTGTGCATAATAAACCGAATTGGAAGGCAAATGGTTGACAGACCATGCAAATATCTCATGGCTTAAGCCTTTTGGAACAATATCTGAGATAACGGTAATGGAAGCTGTGACATCATGGTGGTAGAGAAAATTTTGTAGTCTAGTCCCAATGCTCTCAAATACCAGTGCACTTTGTCTGTGTCATCAATGGGACGACCAATAGCAGCCAACTGGCCGCAAAGACCTTTAAAGAGTCGAGAAAACTCAGCAATGGATCGAAAGCCGCGTTGCATCAGCTGGAGTTCATCCTTGAGTTGTAATTCTCGAGTCTTTGACCTATTAGAAAATGAGGCTTCAAGAACATGCCAGGCCTCACGAGAATGTTGTAGTCCTAGCACCTCACTCATAGACTCCTCTGTAAGAGAAGAATAAAGTAAACTATGCAGCATCTGATCTGTATGCAACCAGGAACTGTAAGAAGGATTTGACTTTGTGACTCCATTAGAGTCTGTAACCATAAAGGCTTGGAGTGATGATTGTGCCATCTAAAAATCCAAACAGTTCTTGACTAGTTAACAGAGGAACAAACTAATTTCTCCACAACAGGTAATTGGAGGAAGTTAGTTTAATGGTGAGCATGTGCACCATTGTATTGAGTGGAAGAGCAGGGAATGAAGGAGAAGATAAGTCGGCCATGGAGATTTGTAAACCTAGCTCTGATACCATAAAGATGTTTATAGTACAGTGGGAATGGCTGAATGTCTCCTTACCATCCTAAGGAGAAGTCTATTCATTATATATTAACATAACGATAGCTATACAATTCTATATAATAGGAAAGATGAGGATACAATTAATGGCATAATTATCCTACAACTATACATTAGCAATATTACAGTAATAGAAGGGATTGCAACGTATATTATAGAGAATCATGAGATTCGCTCTTATCAATAAACAACTCATATATAGTTATATTTACAAGTTCGAACTCCTTAAAAGTTTTAATTGACTATATATTATATCTTTAATATAATATTAATATATATATATATATATAACAACGTATCGATCTTCAATATTAATATGTAAATCCCATCTCACTTATAATTAAATAAAAAAACTAATATTGAAGAAACTCTTAGAAGATAAATTATTAAAAACTAAAAATAATTTAATTCTATTTTTCAATTATTTTCAATTTTTTTTATGAAAGATAAGAAATTCCATTAATAAACCAGTAATACATAATGAGCTTTATAGCCTTAAATAATACATTAAAAAAAAACTGGAGCAAAACAATTATATGGCATAAGAGATAAAAGATGAACAAATTAATCTTAAATCTACTGACAATAATTAGAGTACCTCTATAACCTAGAGAAAAGACAGGCACATTGATCTAAGATATAGTAACAATCAGAGCGTGGTTCTACTTCCTCGTAGACATTTCTTTCTATTGTTAAGCATAGTCGTCCATCAAATCATCTTCTATTTATCTAAATCCATGGAATAATAAAACTACATCAACGTTAGTCAAATTATCGTATTGGATTTTTTTTTATATGAGATTTTTTTGTATTACTTTTTACTCCTATGGAGAAAATTATCTATAAAATTTGTACAATTTCTCTTGTCAATTTATATTGGTTTATAAAAACAATTATTACAATAAAGAAAAATTTCACGTTTAGTAATGACGTTAGCCCAAATTTGCTGCATGGCTGGCTTCTAAAATAGTATTGTCACATGTTCAAAGCTTATAGCCTTTTAATGAGTTTTGTCTTGAAAAGACAATCCCCAGAAAAAGATGTTTCTTGTTGAAAAGATATTTTTTTATCAAAAATATAAAGATAGCTTTTAATATATATATAATCTCTTTAGCCAAAGAGCTTTGAGCCAAGAATACATAGCTATAATCTCTATAGACAGAACCAATAATGATGTTGGTCCAAATTCACTACATTATAATATATGATATAAAAAAAACACATTTTCAATTTATAACCATATTGAAAAACAGATTGATGCAGGATTTTTAGTAATTATTATTTTTAAAACAGATATCTACAGCTGAAAACATGTGAACGCACTTAAAACCCACAGCAGATCCATGCCATTTCTTAATGTTTCTGAGCTGTCGTCGATAGATTTGGTCAAACAGTAGATTGGGAGGACTATTTCCGATTCCAAAATCGCCCGATGACAAGATTTATCGGGTGATTAGACTTCTTATGGGGTTGGGGAGATGCAATTTCTCGAGTCGCACATGTTGTTTATACGGTATACCAATCACCACCGAGTTGGCGTAAAGGTGCCTTGACTTTCGATGGTAAAGCACAAAATCATTCAAGAGACTTTGAATACTGTTGATGATAATCTTTCCATTTGAAATACACAGTAATCCATACAATCTATACACGTGTACTTACATAAATACCACACCCATCAACCTAGTGGAAATTTAGGAGGATCCATCGTCCATCTATACTGGTCAAACTCGTCTCATCGCAGCCAGCTGGCAGGGAATGAGGATAGTCCATTGTATTGCCTAGCTAGTTGCCCTCCAAATTGCAAGTCTTGGCTAGGTAGAAGCATTTTTTATCTACTTCAAAACTTTTGAATTCGTTCCTCCACCACTTAATTAATTGTCAATATCATGATATGCCAATTAAAGAAAGTATTACTAGAAATACCACTCTTATTCACTAACAAAATTATATATATATATATATATAAAAATTTGGTTTTTGACGGATATTTTCCGGCCCGTCCATGGTGATTCTATCAGAAAAATAATTATAAATAAATTATTATGATAAATATTAATAGAAAATTTCATTAATAAAACTATTAAATCTAATAAGGTAAATTATTTTTTTTGAATTCAAGTAAAATAATAAAACTAGTATATCAAATATAAACCTAAAAGTGTAATCCACGTTAACGTTAGCATTTTAGCATTGCTGGCGTCTTAGTGTACCCTTTGAGCAAGAGACGATTCAAAGATGCGCTTAGCTTGTTTTTTCCTTCTTGCTCTTCCTTGTACAGAAGACATAGCCGAAAAGAACACCTGTCCTTGAGAATTTTTAATAAATTCATGGCCATGGACCGCAAACGACCAAATTCATTTCTGTTTAAGTGGACAATAATTGCATGCGGAATCCTTTTGCATTCAGTGCAAGTTTGACCGACAGGTCGTCAAACGATGCACATTACAAGTTTGGTACTAGAGATTTGATTGGGCAAAAGGATCAAATAGGTATACATTAACACGACCCTTCCTCGTGTCCTACATGAGGGTGTGAGCTAGGCCGCAGCCATAGCTTAATTTTGGAGGTGCCATAGCACCCCTGAAGCCTTCAAACACTCAAGAATGCACCCTGAAGTCTAAGGCTGGATCATAATGGCCCCCCTCTAAAACTTTTCATATTTTAACTCTAGCCCTGTATTTTAGTTCTTCATTTAAATACCCTTCATTTATTATTAGCTTTTCCCCTCCAAACTTAAATTTCTAGGTCCCCTCCATCTCAGTATACAAATCAATTTAGAAATTTTGATGTTATGGTAAAGTCTCTAGCTAGTAGGGAATATGGGATTAAAAAAAGACTTAAAATATGTAGAATGTGAATCAATTTATTAAGATGGCATCGAAATTGTGCGTGTACAGATTTAGCTAGAAAAAACTAGAAATTCAAAGGCAACAAAATTTTGTTCTTCTTTTTCCCACCCTAACTGCTGGTTTCGATCTAGGCTCCTAGAAGCCTGTATGATATTGTGATAACGGCGACGGTTTAAAGTGATTTTTATTTAGAAATACATTTAAAGTAATTTTTTTATTTTTAAAAAAGTATTTTTGACATCAGTATTTCAAAACAATCTGAAAACATAAAAAAAAATTATTTTAAATAAAAAAATCAAAATTTTCAAAGATATGGTTTGTATTGCATTCCCAAATACTCTCTAAGATATCGATTTTTGTTAACCAATTAATGGCACTGAACATGCTTATCGTTTCTTATCCTATGGAGATTTAACTTTTAGATGCCTTTCTTTTCAAAGAAAACTGTGATAAATTCGACGCATGACATGGAAAATGAGGCTCATCTCACTCTAGTTATGTGATCAAGGCTCGTGCCACCTCGCAGTCAAACATGAAGAACATGCATGGACAAATTTCAAGCTAAGAATTAAATTTACTCCTTCAATGTTGTCTATCAGCATGACCATCTTATGGATTCCAGCTACTACGTTATTCTTGGGTAAGAAAAACACGCTCTGGCCCAGAATTAATCAAAGAAATATATTATATTGCAAGTTATCTATAGTTAATTTAATTAGTAACATCACTTGAAGTTCTGTCAAGGGATTTGGAATCGCATGCCACTCATGCATCCCTCAGACTTAAGAATTTAAGGGAGGAAGAAGACTGTTTATCTTGAACTTTATTGGAAAGACGAATCTTGATAAAAGGAAGTTAATCCAAACCATAAACTCAAAAAAACACAAAACCCCAACTCGCGACTCGTGTTTTTTCAGCCTCTTAAGAAGTTGATGGGCTACTGGGCTTGGAGATCAAGCAGGTAAGTATGACGGATGAATTTGAACTTCTCAAGTCATATGGTATCAAGGAACCCTCCAATATTTGAGTTTTTTGAGTTGTAAGCTGTATCCACGCAGAGAGGTCTCTCAGAAATGATGGTCGGAGAAGAAAATATAATTTGGCCGTATACATCTATGTTGTATATGTTCAGTATCCCTCTTGTTTTTGGTGGTTAATGAGAAATTCTATATACTTGTGGGCCACGCATGCTTGCATAAAGCATTGAGATCAACGTCCACGCAGTTGATAAAAACTAAAACAAATTTATTGCATTGAATCCTGTCCTGTGAAGCATGTCTACGAAGTGGAGGATTGCAGTGGAAGTTTGAAAGTATTATATTTTTTCCCGATCTCATCACTAACATACCAGAATTTAGCAAGCTATGAATTATGTGTCGAATTCATTAACTATATATATGGTTATATATATAAAGTTTCAAATTATGCGTCGTTCATTAAAGACAAACGATTACAGGCCAGTAGTACTCACAACAAAAGTCAGAAACGGTTAGATTAAAGGGAGGTAATGCAGAAGCTATAGCCAAATTATATGGAGCAATTTATCATTTGGATTCCAGCATGAACCATAACAGCCCAGTACTTAGCATTGAAGTCACACAAATTGCTAAAATTAAGGTCAGCTATTATCATTTAAAACTAATATCAGCCCGTACTTTTCCACAGAAGTGGTTAAAATGGAATATATACATAAAGAAAAAGGGTTTCTGTGCTACTTTAGAAAATGTCTCGCAGGCAACATTAATTAAGCCCAGGAAAAGGAGAAATCTAACTGCTCTCATCCCTTCTCTTCAACGAAAGCCACCATGGCCTTGACGCGGTGGCTACTCGGCTTGTGCGCCAAAGTCATTTGAAATTTTAACAACCAAACCATCTCTTTCAGTCTTATTAGCTAAGTTTGTGTTTTCTATAAAAAGTAATCGGGCATCAATAATAGCAGGGCATTTGGTCAACTAATAGTTAAACACCCAACAGGGATACATGCTAGTTTCTTTTTTTGTGAACACTGATGGATCGGTCTGAACAACCACCTTATTTTATTTGATCAATAATATTCATCCATATATACATCAATTAAGAGAGAAAACTGACTGCTAATTAAACCCCACTGCCTCGTTAATTTTCTTGTTGATCCTTCTCATCCTCATTAATTTCAAGATTATATAATCACCAATATGAGAGGTGTCTATAATGAGAAGTTTTATCGGCTTGAACACTTGGGAGGTGTCTATAATGAGAGGACTAATTATCGGCTTGAACCCTTGGGAGGTGTCTATAATCCATATTCGCTAATGTTAATTATAGCAACACTTAAGCAGTTGAACCACATATAACCTCGGCATCATGCATGGGTTTATCTGGTAAGGGTGGATTACGGGTGTGCATGTAAATTAATATCACTGATCATTATGTTGATGATGGGGACCCCTGATTGTGGTCCAATAAGCTTATTGATTCATTGAAGAAAGCAGATCTCTGTGATGCATACATGGTTAAAGCTGCGCCGCGGGATTAGAATATTATTTGTGTATAAAACATGTTCGGTTGTCCCAAACATATATGTCTTAAAAAAGAAATAAAAATATGTGATTCATTTGGTATAACCGACTAGGTGAAATGACTTAGTTTAGTTTTAATTATCAATATTTTTATTAAAAAAAATGATCAAAAGAGAACAAATGATTTGATTCAATTTTCAACCCATATTAAATACAAAAAGACAAAATGGAATAAGAAGGGACCCGCAAAATAATGAAAATTACAAAACTTATTTTTAAAAAATATTAACATGTATTAAATTTTTAAATCCATGATCCAAATCATTAAATTCAAAACACATTATTTTTTAGAATTTTTTATTCCAGTAATATTTTAACTGTTTTACTATACAAATAAGATGAAAAAATATTTATTTTTCTCTTATTAATTTAATAACAACTAATAAATCCTATGAAAAAATTTTAATAGCCCCAATAACGAATGTTAACCTCTTTAATGTGAAGGCAAAGCCATGAAAATATTATTATAGGAAACAATATTTTCACTCATTGGCTATAGAAGAAATCGCTTTTTTTTTAGTTTGAGTTAATGTGGACCTTAATTAATTTTTTTTTGGGAGGGTGTTTGGAATCGACCATCTTACTCCACAAAATCATTTTAAATTTGGTTCTCTCTGCATACTATTACTATTGGTTTCATGCCTTGCTACATGCAATAATGCAAGAATACTATAAACCTGATCGATCACTATGCCATGGGATACGTCTAGAAAATTAGCCAGCTGAGAGAAGGAATGGCCAAGTGAACTATTAAATGTTGTTTTGTCCCAACGGATAGTAGTTAGTGGATGTTTTATTAATTAAATACACATGATAATTGTTAATAACCCTGCTGCGCATGCCCTCGGGGAATGTTCCCAGTGCTCAAAGTCCGGAAATTGCACCTCCAAAGCGGTGGTTTGCTGCACTTAGGTTCATTTTTCATAGAAAAAAAGAAGTAATTATCGATTTTTTTTGTGACATTTATTTGTGCAGGTATATAGCACGAGTCATTTATATATACTCCAGTGCTAGAACGGGTTATCTTGGAGAGTTTTTGAACAACAAGCCTTATATCTAAGAGGCTTTTTCTTTTAAATTATTATTATGATCGGATAATCTGTGGATAGCAACCCTTGTTTGCTGGGCTTCCAAATTATATTCCAAAAGAAGGCCTGCAAAATTAATTTTTCGTGGAGACAAAAATTCAAGGCCCAAACAAACTAACCAGGCCCATTGTTTGTTGGTCTTCACTTGGTAGAGCGACGTGGCCAATCTCAGCTGTTTGTTTTTTTGATAATATTCTATTAAGGGCACCAATAAACATAAAATAAGTGCAGTTTGGATGTGTAACCAAATCCTAACTTGCTTCTTGAAGAAGAGTGTGCATCATCCAAAGTAGCCTAGTTGAAAGAACATGAGAATATATCTTTTACAAATCGGGGCATACCTAGAAATTCTAACTTGGGAGGTCAAGATACATATATCAAAATAAAAATAAAAATCAAATTTTATTTCAATAAGCTCAGCAATTATAACAAAATGAAAATTTTAATTTTTTAGATGTAGTATTCTATTACATTTAAATAAATACTAAAAGTTAAAGGTTTTCAATATAGACATAGAAAAAAAAAAGAAATAGACAAAAAAAAACTCTAAACTAAGGTATTATTGACAACCTTTTATTGAGTAGAACCCATCCATAATTATATATGTTATGAAGTTCATAACAATCTATTTTTCTATATAAACATCAAAATTATCAACAAGAAAATCATCATTCATTATGTTATGAAACCTTGTTTTCACCAATTTTATTATAGAGAAAACTCATTTTGTAGTTGTCGTAAATCCATGAAGAGTTAAGATTAGTCAAATTAATCTCCACAACTTAAAACGAGTATTCAATTTCTAAAAAGTTAGATGATTTGGTATATCAAGCTCGTAATGGTGCAATTAAAACCTCAAATGAAGTTTCTCTTATTCACTAAAATCTTTTGGATAAAACTTTTCTACCAAATTGCATTCAATAATTTCATTAAGATTTCAGGAAGGAATTGCCATGTTTGAAGTAGCAGCTTCAACAAATACATTGTTGTCTAGGAGACTGACATCTGATTTCTTTAAAAAAAATAAAAAGCGTTTAGAGCTTTTTGTTTACTCATCAATACTTTTAGAACTTAATTCAAGATAGAGAAAACCTAAAAATATCATCACTATTAGTTCAATAATTAATCTTGTAGATTAATCAAAATCAAAATAAAACTAATACATTGAATACATGATAATTATATATGTGAATGGTATCATTAAACATTCAAATAATTATAGCCCTAAAGAATTCAATTTTATATAATTCATAAAAATCTCAAACGCAAAAAAAAGGTGAAAATATAAGATTTCAAACAACAAAAATTAGAATTACTTAAAAATTTTGTTTGGTTATATATTGGTTAAGAAAATTATACAATATCCTAAAAGGGATCAATGCCCCTGTTACTGTTTACCTAGACATACAATATTATGGATTGGAGCACTGTAATGACAGAGTTACCCTTGCTATAAAAAAGTTGGAAAGACTGTAAGGGGAGGGTGGCATTGAATGGATGGATGGTGTCACGAGAACAAAATTTTTGTCGCAATCTTGATCCCAGCATGACAGTCTAGTCCCGTTATTGGACTCAACATTTCTCCCAAGTTATTCGTGTTTGCCTAAGGTCTAAGTGTTTCGCACACCCAGAGGTTCTCCCCCCCACAAACTCTTACCAATTTCAGCAACCAAAAACACAAGCAATTGATCAAACACAGCACAAGATCAACACAAACAATTTACAAGAATAAACCCAACCTTTTATCAAGTCATCAACAAAGAAATACACAACAACAATGTGTGTGTTATGCACGAACTTATTTGCATGCTACCCATATTTAGGCTCTATGTAATACATTAATATATAATGGAAGTTACAAAGAAAAGTACCTATAGGTGGATCCACTAAAATTGGACAACACATTCCGATGACAACCAATTGTCTCGTAATTACCCACAAGCAACTTTCTTGGTCTACCACCCAACAAACCAACTGCCTAAATTGATTTCTCATGCTGTCAGCCCTTATGTGCAACCCAAGATACCTTAGACAGTCCATCATCTAAGCCAAGAGTGATGTGAAGCATGAACCTACTGCTTGCACGCACCCGTTATGCTCGCTGCCAAAATCTGCACTGCCTACGCATGCTACCCTTGCACCTGTATGTTGCCACTACACAACAGCGACTCATTTGTGCGCCCTTGCATCTAAGGCTGTGACAAACCTCCCCCACCAGAAGGAGCCGACGACCTTGTCGGATCAGTCCTGAGATAGTCCTACACCAACTCCTTAAATTGCCATAAATCAATGTCTCTCTCCCACGAAACCTCCTGACTATCTGCCCATTCCACAAGATCAATATATTGCCCAGTCGTCGTCTCTGCCATTTCAACAGTATACGCAAGTCTGTCATTCACGGACTGATTTTTGTTTTCGGCCACAGGACCTAGAATATTCTCATGATGAGCAAGTTTCTCATGAATCGTCTCTATGCCAGATGGCATTAGATGTCAAACAGTATTTTCCCAAACAAAACAAGCCAACACTCTGATACCACTTGTCACAAGGATAAAATTTTCATCACAATCTTGATTCCAGCGTGACAGTCTAATCCCGTTACTAGACTCAACCTTTCTCTCAAGTCACTCGTATTTGCCTAAGGTCCATGTGTTTCACACACCCAAAGGTTTCCCCCACAAACTCTTACAAATTCTGGCAATCAAGAACACAAGCAATTGATCAAACATAGCACAAGAACAATACAGACAATTTATGGGAATAAACCCAACCTTTTATTAATCTGTTAACAAAGGAATACACAACAAAAATGAGTGTGTTATGCACAATCTAATCTGCATGCTACCCATATTTAGGCCATATGTAATACATCAATATAGAATGGAAGTTACAAAGAAAACTACCCCTAGACAAATCCATTAAAACTAAACAACACATTCCAAAGACAACCAACTGCCTCATAACTACCCACAAGCAACTTCCTTGGTCTGCCACCCAATAAACCAACTACCTAAACTGATTTCCCATGCTATGAGCCCTCACGTGCAACCCAAGAAACCTAAAACAGTTCATCGTCTAAGCCAAAAGTGATGTAAAGCATGAACCCGCTGCTTGCACGTACTTGTTATGCTCACTGCCAAAATCTAGGTTGCCCATGGATGCTGCCCCTACACCTGTGTGTTGCCACTGCCCAGCAGTGACTCGTTGGTATGCCCTTGCACCTAAGGGTGTGACAGATGGGGAGAAAATGGTCAATTCCGATTTTGATGGGGCATGTTGGGGCTGCATACACCTGGCACTGAGGTTACCATGTCCTGGGCGCTAGGGCCAGACAGGCGCGCTTGACTGCAGACCCAAGCGAGAGAGTTTGCAGCCTACGCGTCTGGGGGTGTTGCCTTCTCTTTCGAAAGCTGCTAGTTCTGGCTTGGTGCTGGTCTTGCTGAGCAACATGACCCAATAGTGTTGGGTGTAGTTGGCCAACCAGATCCAAAACACTTCAAAAAGGTGTTGGGTCTGGCTACCCAGCCACACCCTTCAATCTTTGTTCTAGTTGCGCAAGACCCAAGGATATTGGGTCAGGCTCAGCAACCAAACCTAAGGATATTAGGTCTAGATTTTTTTGCTTTTTTTTCTTATTTAAATTTATTTTTCATACAATAAAGAGAAAATAAATTGATGAGACTGTTTTTATTTCCTAAAAAAATTTGATAAGTTTTTTTTTGTTTTAGGCTGGGTTGAATTTTTTTATTAAAGCATGTTTGTTTTTGTTTTTCAAAAATGCTTTGAAAAACATTTGATAATTTTTTATTTTTTTCT
Organism: Populus nigra; assembly: GCF_951802175.1. Classification (NCBI taxonomy): domain Eukaryota; kingdom Viridiplantae; phylum Streptophyta; class Magnoliopsida; order Malpighiales; family Salicaceae; genus Populus; species Populus nigra. Next base: position 6,560,172 of record NC_084852.1, read on the forward strand.
TTACTATAAATTAATATTTTTCCTTAATTCATATTAAGATGTTTTTGTATTATTTTAATGTGATTGTATAAAAAAATATTTTAAGATATTTCCAAATTTATTTTTTTCATACTGTAAAGAGAAAATAAATTAATGTGACTTTTTTTATATTATACAAAAGTTGGGTGACGATAATTTTTTTTCATTTCAGGTTAGGTTGAATTTCTTTATTCAAGCATGTTTGTTTTTACATTTCATGAATGCTTTGAATTTTTTTTATTGTTTTCTTTACTTCAAATTAATATTTTTTATGTTTTTATATTTTTTTAATTTTGTTTTTAAATATATTGAGATTGGGTCTAGCTGCATAGTGAGACCCGATGAGAATATATTAAGTTGTGTTTTGCCCAGCATAACCCATTTGAGTTGGGTCATGTCCTTAAAATGATCCAAAATAGCCTTGGGTTCAACCACAGCTGGATCTAAGCCTTAACTCCTGTTGCGAGCAGGACTCATCAACGTTAGGTCTTGCCCCTAACAAGACCTAATGCTTTCAATTTCTTTTTCCATATAGTAAAGAGAAAATAAATTGATAAGAGTTTTTTTTCATTTAGTTTAAAAGTTGGGTGATCATAATTTTTTTTCATTTGAGGTTATGTTGAATTTCTTTATTAAAGCATATTTGTTTTTGCGTTTTAAAAATTCTTTGAAAAACATTTTAAAATTTGTAGTTTTTTTCTCTAATATTATCATATTAAAGTTGATGGAGCTCTCTCAATAAATTTTTTATTCACATCATATACTTTATATATTTGTATTATAAAAGAGAATTTTTGGACATTAAAATCCATTAAAAAATAATTTATAAATATTATAATATAATATTATTTTGGGTAATATAAGATATTTTAATTTTATAACACTAGTGTACGAGATTCAAAGTTTTATCAATGTTTAATTGTTTTTAGATTTTTTATTTAGTAGTTTTGAATTATATGTATTATTAAATACATAAATAAATTATATGTTGGGCCCTGCATCCAGCAGGACCCATTAGAGTTGGGTCGTGTTAGGGGCAGGACCCAAAGTGGCTTTGGCTCCTGCTGCACAATAGGACCCAATAAGTTTGGAAACCCAAAAGCACCTAGTGTGAACCCAATTCTCTTGGGTCATGCGTCAAGATCCAAGGCTAATGGGTTCTGCGGCAGAACCTAACTTGCTTGAGTCTGGCGTCAGGATCCAATTCTCTTAGGTGTTGCATTATGACTCAATTCTCTTGTGTTCTGTGTCATGACCCAAATGTGATGGGTCATGCATCAAGATCCAAGGTTAATGGGTCCTACGTCAGGACCTATTTTGATTAGGTCCAGCGTCAGGACCCAAGGTTCTTGGATCTTAGGTTTCTAAATATTATTATTTGTGTTATAAATATTGTTATTTTTATTATAATTAATATTATTTATAAACTAATTAATAATTTTTTAAAAAAATATTATCAATATTGAAAAACAACCTTAGATTTGATTTGAATGGTAAAATTATTATTATTGTTATTATTATTATTATCATTAATAATTTTTTTAAAAAAAATATTATTATTACTATTGAAGAAAAACCAAATTTAAAAAAAAAGATTGAAAAATATAAGAATTTAGACAGATAAATTAAATATTATTATTTATAGTATAAATATTATTGTTGGGTTTGGTGTTACAATTAGACTCGAAACTCTTGGATCCAACATTATAATTAAATCTAATATTTTTAGTCTTATATTTTTTTAATATTTTTTTATAAAAATAAAAAGTTGACCCACAACATAGCGTGTGCCACTAACTAGTAAATTCCATAACTTTACTACCTTAAAACAAAAGAACAAATAAAAAAATTACAAACCACAACCCTGTGAGAGAGAAATAGAGCACCTAGAGATAGGATTTGTTAAAAAAACACTTTCTTTTTATCTTTATATTATATGCCAGAGGATTTGACCAATTATGTTTATTTATTTAAAATGTTTTGGACATAAAGTTTTTGTAGTGGGTTATGCTACCAATTAACAATATTCTAAAAGGTGTTGGGAAAGCATTGTAATTCCCCATGCCATTGTTAACAATATATAATAATAATAATAATAATAATAATAATAATAATATTATTATTATATTATATTATATTATATTATATTATAATTATAAACTGCTTATTTTTTTTGTTTTTATTTATTTTTTGTTTTTTTTCCTTTTTTTATGCCATTTGGCTTTATTTTCCTTTTTTCTTTGTGTTTTTTTCTTTTAATGAATTTTTTTTCTTTAATTTAGTTTATTACTGGTAAATTTTATTTTATTTAGTTATCAGACTTTCATGACACGGATCCCGAGTTTGACGGGTTAACCTAGTTTGACGAGTTAACCCGAAATTTTTTTTCTCTTTTTAATTAATTTTTTTGTTTAGTTTAATTTATTAATGTTAAATTTCTTTCTATTTAATTATCAGACTTTCATGACACGTCTCCCGGGTTTGACAGGTTAACCCAGTTAATTCTGAGTTAACTCGTAAATTTTTTTTCTATTTAGTTATCAAACTTTCATGACACGAATCTTAGGTTTGACGAGTTAACCTGGTTTGAAGGATTAACGAGTCCACAGTGAAAAAGCTGATGCCTTTAGTTTTTTTGTCTTTTTTCCTTTTTTAATTTAGTTTTTTAATATTAAATTTTTTTTGTTTAATTATCAGACTTTCATGACATGAATCTCAGGTTTGATGGGTTAATCCAGTTGATTCAGATTTTTTTTTCTTTTTCTTCATTAGTTTTTTTTTCCTACAGGTTTTTTTTCTCTTTGCTTTGTCCTTTTTAATTAATCTTTTTTTTTACTTATATATAATAATAATAATAATAATAATAATAATAATAATAATAATTACAGTGAAACGTTGAGATGTCTTTTTTTTTATTTTTTCCTATTTTTATTTAAATCTTTTTCTATTTAGCTATCACACTTTCATGACACGGATATCAGGTGTGACGGTTTAACCTGATTTGGTGGGTTAACCCAGTTGATTCAGATTGTTTTTCTTTTTCCTCATTATTTTTGTTCTTCCAATTTCATCTTTTTATATTGTATGCAGTCCACGGTGAAAAGGCTGATGCCTTTATTTTTATTTTTCTTTTTTCTTTTTTTTCTTTTTATGTCTTTCACGGTGGACTGTACAGTGCAGTCCATAGTGAAAAGGCTAATGTCTTTTTTTTCTTTTTAATTAATTTTTTTATTTAGTTTGTTGATATTAAATTTTTTTCTATTTAGTTATCAGACTTTTATGACACGGATCTCAGGTTTGACGGGTTAACCCAGTTAATTCAGATTTTTTTTCTTCATTAGTTTTTTTCCTTCCTGTTGGTTTTTTTTTCTTTGTTTTTTTTAATTAATATATTTAATTATCACACTTTTATGACACGACCTTACAGCCAGACCCACATCCAAGACTATTAGATCTGGTATTGCAGCTAGACCCATTTAAACTTGGGTCATGCAAGTTTAAAGTTATTATTAATGTTATAAATATCATCCAAGTGTTTTTTATATTTTTTATGCAAAAAAAATTGACCTGCGGCATCATGCGGGTCATATAACTAGTTGTCTATTAGAATTTGTTTTCAAGTTAAAAGAGTTTATTTTTTGAATGGGCTAATTAAAAAATCTTTGTGCCATAAAAGTTTAAAAATTAAACTAAACACTGTATTAAACTTAAATGTATTGATGCAATTACCGTTTCTGATAAATATAAGAGCTAAAGATGCTAACAAACATGCTTCACATTCTAAATATTTGTACTATGTGATTTATGTTGCTTGGTTTCAAAAATTCCTATCTAATTTCGGGTGTACTTGTGTCTCATTTTACAATCTTTAAAGATATTCTTCAAAAATTTCACATTAAAATATCGATTATTGTTGGAGCAATATCATGAGATAGAGAAAATAATCAAAGTAATATATATATAAAGAGAGGGTTGAAAAGTATATTATAGAATTAGAAGTAATCATTACTCTTGATAATACAATAAAATTTTAATTTTCTTCTTGGGTCATGAATAGGTGAATTTGAGAGGAATAAGAAAATTGCAATTTCTGTTAATGGAAAATAAATTGATTTAAATAACTATTTAGTAGGTGGTCTAGTGGTAAGAGCTTGAAATTAAGGGGTTTATTTTCCTTGTAATCTTAAATTTGAGCCATGTGGTTGCTAATATGATGACCACTGGAGGTTTATATGGTCGTTAACTTTGGAGCTCGTGGGATTAGTCGAGATGCGCGCAAATTAACTCGAACACTTACGTTAAAAAAAATTGATTTAAATGTATCTCTTTATGTGTCAAGAAGAAAAATGAATATTATTGAAACAAAATCATATTGCAAAATGAATATAAATGGGCTAAATAATGGCTTCTTGGCATAGTTTTCTTCATTGACCAACCGTTAGATGTCATGCTAAATTTCTAACCATGTTGAATTTCTAAGAAAAATGAAGGTTATGTTTGTTTTCCGGAAAGTGATTTTTAGAAAATCACTTTTCAAACTTTCTTGTATTTGTTTGTCATTAGAAAAGTTGGTTAATGGAAAACACTTTCCAATTAAAGAAAAATTTAACTTAGTTTCTAGGAAAGTGTTTTCTTGAAAAATTTGGGCGGAAAATACTTTTTAAAAGTTGTGAAAAATTTAGAAATATCATATTATTTGCTGATTATATTAAATTTGGTCCTCAAACTTTTAATTGTTATATATAATTGCTATATACATATATATATATATATACATATATATATATATACATATATATATATTGTTTTGAATATTTCTTTTTCAATTTTATCTCTTAAAATTTATTTTTTATATTAACTTTGGTCCTCATTTTTATAATTGTTTTTGCTTTTTCCTTATCATTTTTTTATTGAAATTTTTTATCTATCAAATTTGGTCCTCATTCTTTTGATTGTTACTTGTTTTATTTGAAATAATTTATGAAATGTTAATTATTATTATTTTAATTTCTTCATCTTTTTATTTTTTTAATTTTTTAGATTTGATCTCTATTATTTTGATTATTATTTATTTTATTTGAGATAATTTATGAAATTATATATTTTTTTTCAATTTCATTCTCATTCAGCTTTTTAATTTGTAGAATTTGTTCCTCGTTATTTTAATAAACTTAAGAAAAATAAAATATTAATAAGTTATTTTCCAGTTCATTTTCCATGACATAACTAAATACTGGAAAGTATTTTCCAACTTATTTTCCACTACACTACTAAACATAAAAAAATAATTTACTTTCCAAAAAGAAATTATTTTCCAGCAAACAAACGGGATCGAAAATTACAAATCTAATGGGGGTTAAAAATGTCATGTCATATATAATAATTAGTTATTTTTAGCCCACAGCACAAGAAATCATTCTCCTTGACTCTTGACTTAATTTAATCCTATAGCTTGGGCTCAAGGTCTAAATTAATGGTAATCCTCCAGATTCTGAAGACCAAATTAGTTTGGTGCTAATCTGACCTAACTATTTATAAATTGATTTTTTTTTAATTTAGTTAGGTTTAATGCCTAATTGTCTGTTTTCTAAGTTATATGGTTGTTTGAGAATGAAATAATATTATTTTTTAAAATATTATTTAAAAAAATATATTAAAATAATATTTTTTGAATTTTTAAAAAATTATTTTTAACATCAGTATATTAAAATGATTTAAAAATACAATAAAAATTAATTTAAATCAATAAAAAAATAAAAATATATATACTTTTAAAATAAAAAAATAAAAGTTATTTAATTATCTTTTGTACCAATTCAGGAAATTTACCACTGGAAAGGATAAAAAAAAATTATTTATTCGTCTGTGATGATCACGTCTGATTCAGGAAATCGATCCACGGAAAAAAGTTTCTTTGGAAAAATAATATAGAAGCTTACCGAGGGGGTATTAAATTAAGGACAAATAGGAAGCTTCCACGTCATTTCCCTTGTTAAAATCATTTACGATGGACCCAACAGATCACGTCCCCGATCATCAACTACCCCTGCAGTCAAAAAGTACAGCTGATGACGTTTCTTATTGACAAGAAACCTGTGTATTGAAAAGAAAGAAACGTGAATAAAATAACTTATTGGTTCACCTATGGTTCATAAATAACCTATGGCACTGTATATTTTTTATTTTAAAAATAATTAAAATAATTTATTTATTTTATTTTAAATTAATATATTTTTTTATATTTTTAAATTATTTTAGTGCGCTAATATCAAAAATATTTTTTTTAAAATAAAAAATATATTATTTTAATATATTTCTAATAAAAAATATTTTAAAAAACAATAACAACTAAATTTTCAGATATATTTTTAAATAACTTGTTCATGACTGAAAGCAACTCCTATTTAACAGTTTTAAAAACGTGGTTTATGACTAAGTAATATGTTAAACAAAACAGAACGCTCCTAATCAATAGAGATTACAAACAAATCAATAACAAACTACTTAAAAACAAATACTTTAACATCCTCTCTCTTAAACTAAATGCTTTAGCAATCGCATCAAGCTTTAAGGATTAAACATTTAGTCATTTGTATGGAGATGGTTCATTATCATACATTGGAGTAAGTTGTTCATACAAATGACTAAATCTTTAAATATCCATGTATGTTTTTGTGTTGCAAAAATATTTTTAAAAAAATTTAATTTTTTATATTTTTTTCTTTGTTTCAAATTGATATATTTTTTGTGTTTTCAGATATTTTGATATTAAAAATAATTTTTTAAAAATAAAAAATATATATTATTTTGATGGATTTTAATGAGACTCACCAAAAATATAATATTCAATTGAGTGGCAGTTAAATGCATAAGTTGATTTTACTTACTTATTTTTATATGGGCGAGGGAGGCTTAATGCTGAAGGTAATGATGTCTTGTGCCGAACTTTGATGACCATGGTCTCATCTTTTTGGACCCGTTCAGGAAATTCACCCATTGAAGCAACCAATAAAAATTCTCTTGTTGTTACAATGATCCAATTAGATACACCCAATCCAGCCAAATGACCTATTTCGCCTCCTTCTGTTGTCCTTTTGGGAATAAGAACTCACGCACAATATGAATGGTTATGAAATCAGATTCCCCCAACCCCATCGCAGAGGACCCATCACTGTTTCATTTTCACAATAAAAACAAAAGCCGTTGGCTGTTGCTGCCCTGGGGTGGGGTGCCACAGACATTAGAAATTCCCCCCCTCGTTCCCATGTAAGAGCAAGAAGCCCACTACATTTTAACAAACCATTTCCTCCAATCACCATATACCACATCACCACACAATCAAAATGGACCACCGACCTCCCCCACCATAAAACCTTACGACCTCCCACAGAGTATAACAACTCCCCCAAAGCACAACCTCCTCGGCACTTTCGTGCTCATAAAAACAAACAAGGAAGCAACCGAAAAGAAAAACCAATCGTCGTTTCTTTCACCTGTTGAAATGGTATAGTACCAGAACCAATCAAACACATTTATAATGATTCCATTTTATTTTATTTATTGCTCTCACACTTTTATTTTCTTTTTAACTTTAAAAAAAGCGCGTTTTTATTATTTGAAAACTTAAGAATCTCTTGATTTTGACCCTTAACGACTCCTCCTTCTCTTTTACTTTTCAAGATTATATATAACCCCTCCCTTGTAACTTTAGACTTTAGCCTTTATTTGTTTTATTTTATTTTGGTGTTTTATTTTTTCTGTTTGGTTGGCGAGAAAATCAAAGAGAAAAGGAAAAGGAAATTTTCATTTTGATGAGAGAAAAAATGGAAACAAGATTTCGTCGTGACAAGTTATCTTCTGGTTCTGGAAGTTTGAAAGAACTTAAAAACTCCTTTCGTACTTTTGTTTCTAGAAGGTTTTATTTTGTTTTTTTGTCATATTGTTTTAGTAATTACTACAACTGAATTGCTAATTCTGATAGTTTTTTTTTCTTTTGGAATTTGCAGTAAGGAGTATGCTATGAGAGATGAGAAATTGGCGAAAGTAATAAAGGAGTTTTATATTCCTGATTACATTGTTGCGCCCGAAGAATCAAATTCTAGTTCATGTTCTGGTACTTCCGATGATGAGGACGATGCACCTTCATGTCCTGTTATTGTCTTTATTAATTCAAAAAGTGGCGGTCAATTAGGAAGTCAACTTTTAATTACTTATCGCTCACTTCTTAATCAAAATCAGGTGATTGTGATCGTGTGTTTTTTCAGTTAGTTTTTTTGTTTTAATTGTAAATTCTGTAATTAGGAATGCGTGTGTTTGGTTGTAGGTTATTGATTTGGGAGAGAAAAAGCCTGATAAGGTGTTGCATCAAGTTTATGCAAGGTTGCACAAATTGAAGTGTAATGGTGATCAATTTGCTGCTGAAATTGAGAAGAGATTGAGAATTATAGTGAGTTAGTGATGCTGTGAACTAATTTGGTTTTGTTTTTATTGTTAGTTAATTGTCTGATTGGATACTCTTATAATATATTAGGTTGCAGGTGGGGATGGTACAGCCGGATGGTTACTTGGTGTGGTTAGTGATCTTAAACTACCGCAACCTCCGCCGATTGCTACTGTGCCATTGGGGACTGGAAACAACCTCCCTTTTGCATTTGGATGGGTAGGATTTATGGATCTTAATGAATAAAGTATCAATGCTAGTTTAGCATAGTTTTTTTTTTAATCTCTACAGATAAATTTGTCGCCGATGTTGAACTGAATCTGTACTCATGCAAATTAAGATGTTAATCTGACTGTGAATGAATGTTGGGTGGCATTTAAGAAGTTCTGTTCTGTAGTATGTTTTTGCTCGGCATTCGAAGCAGTGGCATACTTGCAATTTTATATCATGTGGTTTTTGTTTTTGTTTTTTTTCTTCAGGGGAAGAAAAACCCTGGCACGGACCGCTTATCCGTGGAGGCATTCTTGGAACAAGTAAGGACTGCCAAAGAAATGAAAATTGACAGGTAATACAACATTTGTTATGTTTTATTTAGGCTTCCTTTTGATACATATTCACTAGCACAATTGCAGAGACAGACATGGAAGTGAACCCTTAACTGCAGATGTTTCTGGTACTATTACAGAGTGAATATTGACACCTTTTTAGTTTCTTTCATTGTCTTGCTAGGGTTCATGTACTCTAGCTGAGCAAACCTGAAAATAGAGAGGACTGAGAGCCCAATTCTTGAGGGAAAAAAATTAGAAATCATTTGTATGCTGGCCAGAACATTTAAAAATCTTTTTAGTAGATTGCTTAATTCAGTTTGAAAATGTTATCTGAACATTTGCATAAACTCTTTCTCGCAACAATGATATTGCAAAATATTTGATATGATGGTTAAAACCATCAGTGTTATACTTTTAACGTATGTTTGCCTTCCTACTTCCTGTCCCTTAAATGAATTATGCATTGGGAGTTTAAGAACAACTTCAGACAACCTCAAAATGTGGAATCGTACTGTTGATCTTTTAGCCTGGCCTTGAATTCGTAAATAGTTCCATCCTGCTTCCTTATACTTGCAGATGAGATTCATGCCTGTTTGTGTTCTCTTTTCTCTTTGTTTTAATTTTTCCCGTAAGTTTTACCAATGCTGTTTTTTCTTGTCAGTTGGCATATCATCATGAGAATGAGGATTCCAAAAGAAGGTTCTTTTGATCCTATTGCGCCCCTCGAACTACCTCATTCTTTGCATGCATTTCATCGGGTCTCTCATTCAGATTCATTGAATATGGTAAGTTTTTGGTTCCCTGCTGTGTGTGCAGAGTGTGAAAAATGAGGAGGAAACAATTCTTGATGATTGTTATCAGATACTAGAAGGCTAAGTATAAAACAAAATTAAAATCAATAGTGGAGTTATGTGCCACTTAACAATTGCAACACAAACATACTGGAAAGAACATAATTGGATTCTGAAATGTGAATCTGAGAACTCATATAATCTATTTCTGACTTTTGCTTGATTTCTCATGGTGTTTGTGCTTCACATTAGAAATTATTTTCTTATTTGAAAATTTTCTTTTGGCTATTGTCAGGATGGTTATCATACTTTTCGAGGGGGATTTTGGAACTACTTCAGCATGGGTAAGAACTTTAAGAATGTCTTGACAACATTCATGCAAGTGTCTTATTATTTCTTTCAGTCTCTGTGGGGCAGATGAAGTTCATTTAGTCTTGAGGAGAGGTGTGGGCTGGAAAATACAAACAAACAGCAAAAGAATGTGGAGTTATTTAGGAATGCATAAGAAAATAATATGTGAAAGTGAACATTTTTACTTGTTTGTCGCAAGCGGTCTTTACTCATTTCACGTTGCTGACTTCTTTTAAAAATAACTTTTTTGTCCTGCTCAGGAATGGATGCTCAAATATCATATGCCTTTCATTCCGAGAGGAAGTTACACCCAGAAAAATTTAAAAACCAATTAGTTAATCAGGTATCATGTTGGATGTTTAAATTCTGTTTGTTTGGCAAGCATGACAATAAGATATTGTGGTCTTATCTATGGCTACTTTGGTTTCCCCTCTATGTTCCAGTCAAAATTGGATTATTTATCCATGTTGTCCTTGTATACGGAGTGTGATTAGTGGTTTTGCGTGAATATGATAATGCCAGAGTAATGAAATATGTAAAGAACAAATGCTAGCATTGCTTATGATCACTTCAACAATGAGAGCTTTTTCATAAATTTCATAGTATATTTAAGTCATCTCATCATTAGGAAGTAGCCATGTGTATGATTGATACTGAAACATCCTAGAAAGATTATGTCTTGCAGCACCTTAAATGGGTCTATACCTCACACGGAATAACTAATAAGCATGAATATCAGTGGGGTTCTTCCTCCATCTCTAATTTATGCCCTCATATTTAACACACACACGCATATATATTACAGGAATAATTTCATTTTTACAATGTATACTCTGATATATTTCTTATTAAAATCCTTGAAAAAATGGAATTACTTATTATCCCTCTTATTTTTCTTGGTTGAGTCAGAGTACTTATTTGAAGCTTGGATGCACTCAGGGATGGTTTCTTGCTTCTGTTTTTCATCCTTCTTCACGGTGAGTCTATAGATAGATTGAAAGTTTTTCCTAAAACTGTAGAGAATTTTTAATTTTTTTCCCTGTAAATTTTATCAGCAACATTATGAAGAAGAATATACTCTTATTGTTCTTAGCTAGATGTTGAAGTAAAAATTTGATATTTGATGCCCATAATAGGTGGATTTATATTCTGATGGACACATTGTTTAGCTGTAATATTATACACTTATCGCCCCCCTACATAACTTGATATCTTAGCTTAATGTCAAAGACATGGGGTTGGCTATATGAATCCTGTCATTACATACTGAAGTTTTAGCTTGATCTTCAATGTAGTTCTTCTCCGTTTGCAATAACATTTTGAGATCTGTGGCGAGAAGTGTTCTTCAAATTGATGTTTCTGTTTGTAACAATGACTTAGTTTCAATGCAGGAACATAGCACAGTTAGCAAGGGTTAAGATCATGAAAGTAGGACAAAGTCAATGGGTGGACCTCGATATACCTCGCAGGTGAAATAAGATGTTCATTTTCTCTTACAATCCAACCTTCTGCCCATTATCCACGATTCCAGTTAGCTTGTACAGTCCTGCCACCTATGAAGTTAATCATGAATCATGAACAATATATGAGTATTCTTAATTTAACTTTGGGGACTTGGCATCTACTTTCTCATTCTTTTTTCCTTTTTCAATTTAAAGAAATAGTATGGAGAAAGTCTGCATATGGCTGATTTCATCAGATCTAGGTTTTGTGAAATGGTTTTCTTTTAGAACTTACTTAACTTACCTCAACTATAATGAATTGCTAAATTTAGCACTTAAGTAGCATCGATTTAATTCAATGCTTTGATAGAAGAAATACGTGGTTCTTGTGCCATTGAGATTGGTTCTATGTGGTTACAAGGGAATGTTGTATGGCTGCATTCTTTGCATAACCATTTGGAGCTTAACACTTTATCAAAGAGATGTAACATCATGCATGAGCTTCTGGTTAGTAAGCAAACGTCAGGAACAATTTTCAATCATTGCCTTTGAAACTTTAAGATTGGATCTTCAATTTTTCCCTAATCTCTTGAATGGTCTGGGATAGCTAGCCGAGCATAATGGTAATTGGGATTTGGGAATATCATGGTTTTCATCTGATAATTTTAAATTATTTTCTGGCAGTTAGAATTCAAAGATTTTGGAATTTTATTTCTCTAGCTAACTGCATTTTTCGATTCTTGGATGTTTCCATTTCTCTTATTTAATTTAATATTAAATCCTACTGGCTTTTGAGCTCTCTTGGCAATAACTGTTCTAACCTGCATTGAAGTGCTTGGAACTTTAGTATTTCTGAGATCGCCTGTAATGTTATATTTTCAGATGTGGAATCATAGTTTATATAATATGTTCTCTTCTCAAACCTACTCCTTTTGACGTTGGGTTCCTTACATAAATGACTGTGGAGATGGACCAAGCACTATCAAAATATGAAACAAAAGACTGAATGGAATATCAGAATCTGGAAAGTAATATTTGAAGATCCTGGATGTTCTCGTGGGGCCTTTTCTTTTTTCATTCCCTTTCTAATTGTGCTGTAATATCTTATTCTTCACATAACCTGGATAAACTATTTTAATTCCAATCAGAATTTGGAGTCTCATTTATCTGATAATTCTCTTTGATATACAGCGTCAGGTCCATTGTTTGCCTCAACTTGCCTAGCTTTTCTGGTGGACTGAATCCTTGGGGAAAGCCCGGGCACAAGAAACTGCTTGATGTTAGTTCTGATCTCTCTCTCTCTCTCTTTGTGCACCTCTGTCTACATTGCGTGTGTGCACATTCCCATTTATAGATGTATTATGCTTATTTACATGTGAATGTATCTGTTCTGATACATGACCAGATCATGCTGAGTTCTAATCCAAGTATTCTTAATTCTTATCTACCCTTGGTAAAAATAAAAAAAAGTATTTCTCGAGTACGAATTGCTGCTAACTCTGGATATTTTTGTGTAGAGGGACTTGACACCTCCATATGTAGATGATGGATTCTTTGAGGTTGTCGGTTTCAGAAATGCTTGGCATGGGCTTGTTCTGTATGCTCCAAATGGACATGGGACTCGTCTTGCACAGGTAGCAAAATAAATTCTCCCTACCAAAAGAGTTTGAATTCTTGCATTAATGAGTTTTAGCCGACTTTTCTTTTTATCTCACGTTGTTCCAATCCATTTTAACTCTCTTGTCCGTCTCTCCTTCTATGGTTTGGGTTCTATTTTTCAGTCCTCTCTTTGTGTGCAGGCACATAGAATACGCTTTGAGTTCCGTAAGGGTGCAGCTGGCCATACGTTCATGAGGATTGACGGGGAGCCTTGGAAACAGCCCCTCCCTGTTGATGATGACAAGGTTGTTGTGGAAATTTCTCATCGTGGCCAAGTGACCATGCTCGCCACTCCATCATGCCGATCCAGAAGCGTGTGTGACCCATCTTCACCTACCTGGTACCAAGAGGAGAGCAATGACAGCGATGAAGATAGGGAAGAAAGGAGGAAATTCGGAGCTGCAGACACTTTCAAATTTCCTGATGGGTTTGATATTGCTCAACTTAGTTAATTTATCAACACGCTCATTGTCCCTTTTTCAAGCGAGTCACTCACCATTTCTTCCCTTGCTGCAGCTACAGCTGAATTGTTTTTCTTCTAGGCTTATAGATAAAATGACTCCCGACGACAGTCCATGACCTTGTAAAAATCCATTTTCAAATAACACGAGATTTTTTCTTAATGTTTCTGGAAAGGACAACTAAGATTTAGGAAGGTTCCCGTGAACCACAACCTTGTAATGCATAAATCATGAACCAGAAAACCTAATCCACGATATTTTATGACCACAAAATCCTTAACGGTAGCTCTGTTAGCAGTCTCTGTATTGCTGACACCGCACTTCCCCATCCGTTAACAGAGTTCAAATTTCAATTAGAGATGCATAAATTTTTTCATAAATCCTCTAGAGTCTTGGCATAGAGTGTGATCGTAAACATTTAGAGTAAAGACAATTTATAATTTAGTATTGTTTCTTATTCGCTTATTTTGTTCTTATTCCCCTCTTGGCCTAATTCCGGGGCATAGAGACAGCTCAAAGCGTGTCAAGCTTAGCACAATGATTTGGTATTGTTAGTTATTTACTAAGGTTATTGGTGAGCCTGCCTATGCTTTTTCGTTAACCTCATGGAAAAATACCAACAGCCTATATATATATAAGAAGACCCTTTGCACCCATTTCTCTACTTATCTGCCAGGAGTCCTTCGCGTTCAGTTCTGTAAATCCAAAGCAAGATCAGGAAGCAAAGGGTGATGCGCGCAGCAGGTGGAGCCTGGATTGTGGCAGCTGCTATTGCTACTGTTGAAGCATTGAAAGACCAATTAGGAATTTGCAGATGGAACTATACTATAAGGTCATTGGAAGAACATGCCAAGAAGAGCTTGAGATCATCTGCCCAGGCAAAGACACTCTCTTCTTCTAATTCTTCCTTCACATCAACGATGATTGATCAGGTTGGAAATGTTGAGATGAAGAAATCAGAGCTATATGCAGACAAAATTATGCATCTGGGCTGTTGGGGTCCCAATACAGTGAGGTTTTAAATGCAATGACATAGTGTGGAAAAAAATAATGGAAGGACGCATCGACCGTTGCGCTAGCCAGAAAACAAAATATTATATGGCTCTGGTGGATGTAATGTCGATGAGATTTTTGGCTCTATAAATGATTGTCAGTATCTGTAATGTTAATTCTTCAGCCAAGACTATGTGTATCTCTGTGTTCCAATCCCACCTGTCGAATGCAAAGTAGTCTAAGCGAGTACAAATTGAAATAATGATTGATCTTTTTTTTTTCCCAGTCTGTTGACAAAGTATGCGTGATTTTATGGCTTAAAGAATTGAAAATAAAAAAGGGTTCATGACGGTGGACAGGTACGAAGATAGTAAAAGCATTTATGCTCCTTTTATACAAGATTTTCTGTACCCTTTTTTGAAGTATATGATTCTATGATTGTTTTTTTTTTTAATATATTTTATTAAAAAATAGATTAAAATAATTTTTTAAATTTTAAAAAATTATTTTAAATATTTACATATTAAAATAATTTGAAAACACTAAAAATATATATTAATTTAAAATAAAAAAATTAAAAAATATTTTTAAAATATAGAAACAATCATTAACTTATTCATAATTTCGAACGCTGGAAATGGTCCGGTTCAAGGGATGCTATTTACTTGAGAATTGATCGTTGAAAATTATCTTCCAAAACCACCTTTCTTCCTTCCCTTCTCCTCGGTCCTGTCCTTCTCTCTCTCAAGCGAGTTACTGGTGTTGCTTTTGACAACTCGGTTGATTTTGCTGGATTGCACTTTTTATGCCTCTTCATCCATGTATTTTATTGAGATTTTTGTTGTTTTTAAAGTATTTTTTTATTTAAAAATATATTAAAATAATATCTTTTATTTTTTAAAATTTATTTTTAATAATAGTATATTAAAATATTAACACATCAAAAAAATTATTTTTTTTTAGTATTTTTTCACCGTGAAAACAAACTAAGTAGGTAGGTAGGTATTGATCTTCAATTCTTATATTATGAGGATTTAATCTTTTAAAGAGGTTGTCCTGCGGCAACCTATGTGGGTGTCGTGTGAAATAAAAATTGTGTGAGTTGTGTGTGGTAGTTTGGTTTTGTGAGTCATTAATTAAATTACATGTAATGATTTATATTTCATAAAATTAGTGTACGTGTGGTTCGTTTTTTTTGTGGACATTTTTAAAGAATTATAAATTGAGTTAGATGGCTTTGATTACCGACAGCTTGAACCATGTAACTTTCATTTAATAGTATTTTTTGTTTTTGAGAAAACTATATTTATTTAGGTTGTAAATTTATCTAGGGTCAAATTAAATGGAAATAGGGCAAAGTTAGAAAAGAAACTTGAATCTATTTTCCCATTTTAATGGAATCTTATAATGTAAAATTTCATTTTAAATTTTCAGTTCGGTTCGTTTTTTATCAAAAAAAAGTTATCAAACCGAATTTTAAAAAAAAAACCGAAACCGGTTCAAACCAACCGGTTTCGGTTCAGTTTTTTGAAAAAAACCGGTTCAAACCAACCGGTTTCGGTTCGGTTTTTTGAAAAAAAACCGGTTCAAACCGATTTGACTCTGTTTTTTCGATTTGGCTCGGTTTTTTTCCAGTGTGGCTCGGTTTTTTCCGGTTTGGCTTCTGTTCAGTTCGGTTTTTTTCGATTTCATGCTTATAAAACCAAAACTGAACAGGTCGGTTTTTTCAAAATTTTAATCGGTTTTTTTACGGTTCGGTTTTTTCTGTTATTTTTTTCTAGTTTTCTCGATTTAATTGATTTTTTGGTTTTTATGCTTACCTCTAAGAGAGTTGTTTGGAAGTGTAATAACAATTTTTTTTTTACATTTTAAAAATTATTTATGATATCATCATATTAAAATGATCTGAAAACATAAAAAATATATTAATTTAAAGTAAAAAAATAAATAAAACTATGTTTTAAAAAAATTTAAATTTATTTTTGTTAAAAATTAATTTTTTATATATTGTAGATCGTTTTGATATACTAATTTTAAAAATAAATTTTTAAAAATAAAAATATATAATTTTAATACATTACAATATAAAAAATATTTTTAAACTTAATTAAGGTGTACATAAAACGGAAATGATTGATTGCCATCCCTTATTAGCACGTGGAGGGATCTAACAGGACCACATCGGATGATAAAAGTTTAGCTTAGACCCCTCTGTTTTAGGTAAGTCCTTACTAACTCATTACATGATAAAACCTGATGTGACCCGACTAGTTAACCGGGTGATAATTATTTTTTCTGTTTTTAAAGTAACAATACTTATTAATCTAATCATGCTAAACCATTCATAAGCAGCACAATTAATTAATGACTAATTAATTAAATTACAAAGTGCTGAAATTATTTTTATATAGCTTGTCCTATAATTACAATTTCTTTCAATAACCATAGAAAAATAGTGCTTATCTTTCAATTATATTTCAATTTATATAATTGAACTTTGAATCTTTATAACGTTATCTTATAAGAGAATGAATATGAAAGCTAGGTATAAGATTTTATTTTAAATTTATACTCTTTGCTCTAATTATGAATTTAATTACATATTTTTATAAATCAAGGCACCAAAACATACTTAAAGATATATAATCTCAAAAGGAAAAAAGAAAAAGAAAAAGAAAAAAAAGAGTGAAAGTCTCAGGACATGCTTGAGACTTATAAAAGCTGGGGACCATAATGTTTTTTTCCTTTTCCGTGTGTCTTATGAAACATGGCTGGAGTTGCCGTCAGTGTATATTTTCCGGTTTTACTGTCCCAAAAAACTATGGGTAGTCTTCCCAACTCTTGGTTTTCCGCCTCTGGTTTTTGGCTTTTTGCCAAAAACCACGCCCAGCTCTCACAATATATATAGCAGTGAGCACTCCGCTGTCGCTTCCCCACACCAACACGCAAGAACTTGGTAATCCTCGCCCTTTCAATCCGCAACGCTCTCTTAAGAAATACCTTCTTCACACCACCAGCAACCCAAGAAACCAAAACCTTTAAACGAGAAGAAAATGTGTTCTTCAGCAAGCAAAGCCTGGATTGTTGCAGCTAGCATTGGTGCAGTGGAGGCACTAAAGGACCAAGGTATTTGCAGGTGGAACTACACTATAAGGTTACTACAACAGCATGCCAAGAGCAATATCAGATCATTTACTCAATCCAAGATCATGGCCTCCTCTTCTTATTCTAGTTCTTCATCAGCAGCAGCAGTGTCTAATGAGATAAGAAAAGCCAGTATGAAGAGGAAGATTTCCTTGGAGAGAAGTATGAATCTGAGCTGCTGGGGTCCAAGTACTACTAGATTTTAGATATCCGAAGTGTAATAGTCATGCCATTATTTTTGCTATGAGTATGTCTAATGTTTGATGAAGTTGAGAGATTCGAAGCTTGCTAATTAGCAATGTCATTGCAGACCAATTGATCCAAGTTAATGCATGATGGAATGAATTGTTACGGTATAATTTCTTAGACCCAAAATTGTAGCTCTCCTTTTCCATGTCTTGCCCCTTCTAATCATCCCAATGGAGCATGCTTTTGCAGCTCATGGGTCATAACAGGGACGGAACAGAGAAAATAAACATGAAAGAGAGTAAACTAGTTCCATCCAAAATTTAGAAATTCGTAGAATTTCTTGTAACTAGAACTGAAAAATTGTTAAATCTAAAATAATTACAGCATTGTTATATTTTTATTGGGAAATTAATGTTTATTTAGGGGAAGGAAATTAAAGTCCAATGGCTGGAAAGTAGATTGGTCAGATCAACAATTCTATCCAAGTAGAAGTGAGACGATTTAATTTGATTTGATTTCAAAATCATCTTGATATTTGAATGGTATTAGAACAAAAATTTAAGAGGAATTGCGTATATCTATAATTTCGTCAACAGATAAAATGATTTTCAGACTCCTGGAACTTAAAGGTACAAGGAATGGGATTGATTTGTAAATTCTTTCATGAAATTATACAGGTATGGCTAGGACAAGTCGACCAGCCAACCCGCCTCCTAGCTCGGGAAAGTTGATTCCTTTCAACTTGGCTGATCAGACAAAACTAATTGATTTTTTTTTAAAGAAAACCATATTATTTTGATTTTTAAAAAAAATTTAAGTTAATATAAGTTAACCTAATATAAAAAAAAAACTAAATTGGGAGGTGTTTTTCTCGCAGATTTTACATTATGCATATTTTATCTATGGATTAAAATATTGATTAAAAAAAAAAACAAATAATTTAACTCTTAAACTAAAATGTGATAATATATTTTCAAATAATTTTTTTTAAAAAAAATAACTATTATTATAATAACTTAGAATGGTGCTCAAAAGTGGCTTTAACCCTTTTGTTTTCTCATATATATCAGTTAGTGGTATTAAATGAGATTTCAAGTTTGGTATTTTTAGTTGTATTTATAATTTTAATTTTGAAAAAAATAGATTTAAAAAATTATAAATTCTAGTTTTTTTCAATCATGATTTTAAAAAAAATTTATGTAACATTATAACATTAGTTGATTAATTAAATATTTTTAAATTTATAGTTAGAATAAAAAACTTAGCCTTAATAGTTGAGCGAACCACCATAATAAAAATTATTACAACGTGAACTAGAAACTTACTGTTACTTCAGCACGTGCTTACCTTATAAATTACACGAAACGAAATGAAGAGACCAATGAAGAAACTTTTCAACCGAAAGCAAAAATGAGCCACCCGCAGTCCCTCACCCCTTGGAATCTTAAAACCATACCCACAAACTGGGAGCTGAAAGCCTTAAAAGCCCACAGTTAAATCCCAGTATTCTCAAAACCATCACACTTTCTCATAGCTGGAAAAATCATCAAATTTTCCCTTCATTGAGTTGTGTAGAATTGAAATAGCGATTATAATTAAAAAATATTTTTTTATTTAATTTTTTAAAATTTATTTTTGAGATTAGTATATTTAAATGATATAAAAATATATATATAAATAATTTTTAACAATAAAAAATTTAAAATTTTAAAAAACATGATTTATACTTATTTCCAAACAAACCCTCATTAATCGATTAGTGGCCGACAGCAGTTTTAGCTTCTGCTAAGAAAAAAAAAGAGTTTTAGCTTTGGTGTTATGCGGACTATCAATCTTAAGTTTTTTTATGATTTGATTTGAAGTAGGTGGTTCGTACATCATTTGTTGAATTTTTTTTATCAATCAAAAGCTATGGGATTAATCGAGTTCTTTTTTGGATTTAGCACAACCAAAAAAAAAAAACAAATTGGGTTGAAAGTACTATAGAATTTACTTTTTTACAAAATTCTAAATTAGAAGGATGAAAAATTATTTCAACCAGATTGGCTTGGTGTCTTTTACATGTGTTTCAATGTCTTGTTATTTTATACAAATCTAAAAAAAATTATAAATTTATTAAATTAGGAGATTTTACTGAATTAGATAAAAATATGTTAATTATCTATTTAGATAATAATCTGGTTATTTTATAGAAAAAATTGATGAATTTAGATTTTTTTTCCAATTATGCTGTGGTTAGGGTTTCATTGAAGAAACTTTTGTCAAAATTATATATGTTGTTTAATTTGAGATATTGATAAATTAAGCTTGGATTTTATTATTTTGTTTGACAAAATATCTCTTGGTATTGAAATGCTATACTTTTATAATTGTATCATCATTAATATCAATAATGGTATCACTTACAATGAAGGAACTAATGAGTTCCTAACTTCCACTTTAGATGTATTTTTTACCAAGCTATCTAGAATGTTATCCAATCAAATCGACTAGAATCTATTTGAAATTGAAGTTGAATTTACTTGGAGGATGCAAACTAGGATAAGTCTAACTTGTTAGGTTAGTGTACTTATTTGTAGTGATGAAAGTATGAATTCAATGTTTAGGTTTGCCAACAATAATAGATTACATATTCCAGAGCTATACTTAAATAGTGGACCAAAATGAGAAAACCCCTCTAGCATGAAGTTTAATCGGGTGTTAAGTTACACTCAAAAGACTACACAAACATCATATATAATTGGTCACACTAGTTTAGGTGGAAATGCAAGGAACCTAACATTAGAGCAATACATTATAGATATGTAAGCTCTGTTGTGTATGCCATATGCTCCATATTTTCTATGAAGAAAAGTCTAACTCGTTATGTTGTTGTATGTATTTCTAGTGATGAAAGTGTGAATTCAACGTTTGGATTTGCCAATAATAATGGGTTGCATATTCTAGAGGTATAATTGAATTATAGACCTAGACATGAAAACTCTCCTAGTATGAAGTTTACTTGAGTACCAAATTACACTCAAAGAACCACACAAGCATCACATATAATTCGTTACTCTGGTTTAAGTGGTAATGCAAGGAACTTAACATCAAAGTAAAACATTGTAGATATGTAAGCTTGGTTGTGTATTACATCTGTTCTGTATTTTCTATGGAGAATCCAAATTAAGTAATGACAAAAATGATCATCATATTAATAGGGTTGAGAAAGATGAGGATGTTGAGTTAGTTGAGCCATTAAATCAATTCTTTGAATCATAGAAATCCAGGTTTATCAGGTGATGAATTGGATGTTGGACAAAAACTCAGACTAAAGTCTAAATGTATTATCACAATTAAGAAGTCGTATATCAAGAATTCATTTCAATACAAGGTCTAAAACTTATGTCCAGTTATAATACAACTAGCATGTTGATAATTATGAATTCTTGATATTTATGGTATTTATGTGAAGAGTATTACTCAATGTTGATTCATTTGAGATTTTAAAATTGAAAAGGATACACACATGTCGAAATTTATTGGTTTTGCAACGACACCATTAGATTGACTCCAATCTCATTACGGAGACGATGTTGACAATTATGAAACTAATATAAATACAAGTATTATAGATATTCAAGCTATTGTTGTTAAATTTGTAATAGACAATCTTTAAAACAACACAATAAACCATAATAGTGACGTTTAAATCTGTCCTGCAAATTTTGCAATTCCAACATAAGCAAATTTTGTAATAGACTTGTGTTTTTTATTTGTTGTTTTTAATTTTTATGGAGAATCCAAATCAAGTAATGACAAAAATAATCATCATATTAATAGGGTCGAGAAAGATGAGGATGTTGAGTGAGTTGAGCCATTAAACCAATTATTTGAATAATAGAAATCCAGGCTTATTAGGTGATGAATTGGATGTTGGACGAAAACTCCAACAAAAGTCTAAATGTATTATTACAATTAAGTAGTCGTATATCAAGAATTCATTTCAATACAAGGTTATATCAAGTTATAATGCAACTAGCATGTTGATAATTATGAATTCTTGATATTTATGGTATTTATGTGGAGGGTATTACTAAATGTTGATTTATTTGAAATTTCAAAATTGAAAAGGACATACTCATATTAAAATCTATTGGTTTTGCAATAGCATCATTAGATTGACTCGTATTATTAAATTGACTCCAATTTCATTATCAAGACATGTTGATAATAATGAAAACCAATATAAATATATAAGGGTTACAAATATATGAATTATGATATATAAGGATCATAGATAAATCATTTATTGTTGTTAAATCTGTCATAAACAATCTTTGAAACAACACAATAAACCATAATAGCGACATTTAAATCTATCTTGTAAATTCTGTGATTTCAACATAAACCTCTATTTTTTTCATTAACCTCGTAATATCCAAATTCCAAACAATTTTGATACAAATAAATGACTAAATCATCGAAACCGGAACCTTAGACATCTAAACCACACGTTTCCTTACAAAATAGAGAAGAAAGCAAAAGTTGTTCTTTATGGACACATCTAAAGTCGTAGTTGACTTTATTGTTATAGAAAACGGCAGAGTATTAAGTTAAACTCCTTTACTTTTGACCTAAGCCACAAATCACCCATAACAATTCTTTCAAGTCTAGACAAATCTCATCCTATCAGGATAATATTCTTTTTTTATAGAATAAAGTTCTGCAATAAATAAATTATAATATCATTTTTAACTGTACAAGCCATAAAATATTTAAAATTACATATATACACAAAAGAAGAATGTCGTTAACTCATTATTCAACAATTAATTGCCCAATTAATTCCCAACTAACCTTTCTACACACCAACAAACTCAGCCGACAGCTGTAAATGCCGTGACATTAACCCTTACGTACAATATAGTTTTCCCTTGTTATCAATTCTCATCACCTAGTATTTTCTGTACCAAAATACCCTTCATCTTTATTTTATCCCAGATTTACCCTTAAGTACAGCCCTGCCAAGCACGGACTCCAAAATTAATATATGAAATCCACAAAACCATTTCAAATCCGACAACCATATTTAAATCTCGGGACCAGACGTGTTTTCTTCTTTTACAAAGCAACAACATAACTAACTGATGCTAATCTTTTTACTTACCGGCAACGTGGAATTCCCGGTAAGAGATGGCAATATCTGACCGACATAAAACCAACGGCGACCACAGCATGAAGCTGTTTGGGCTCTGTCCTTTCTGGCAAGCGGCAACTAACTCTTCCGCTTCGTCGTCTACACAAAACCTCAACCACAGTCATAACGGTGGCAGCAACAGTAGCCGAAGCGCGGCGGTTAATAGTAGCGGTTTGAAGTCAACGACAGTTTCTTCTGTTGCACGATCGCTTTTACCCGCTCGGCGAAGGCTCCGGCTTGATCCTTCTAATAATCTCTACTTCCCTTGTACGTTGTCGTTTTTAATTTTCTCCCCGTTGACTCTTCACTTGGTCAACTCCTTTTTTTAGCTATTATTATTGTCGTTTTAATTTTTTCTTAGTATAATTTTTTTTTAGACGAACCCGGGAAGCAAGTAAAAAGCGCAGTAAGGTTAAAAAACACAAGCAAGTCTCATGTTGCTTTTAAGGTATAATTATTTGTTTAATTTCTATTTTATACTTTTTGTTTAGAATTCCTAATAACACAGAGGCTAATTACATTATTTAATAATATGAACGGCATTTATGTTAGTGGTTTGCATTTTAGGTGTAAAGGGGATTGTTATTTTAATGTTAATATTACACCAGTTTTGTGTTTTTTTGTTTTTTTTTTCTGTTTTAAATATTTAGTAAGTACACTGGATGATGCCTTTTCTGTTGGTGTCCTACCTGTACTAATTTGTTGTTATGAGTTGTTTTTCTAGTATTTGTTATAAAATAATTGTGGATTTTTTTTTTATCTGATTGTTAAAAAAAAACCCTGAATTTATGCTTGTTAGTGTTGTGACTTGTGATCATTGAAAGCAATCTTATCGAACCACCTGACTGGTTTCTTTATGTGATGTTATAGTTTCAAACAACTGCACCGAAGAGCTGTTATATGCGTCCGCCCGGTGGTATTCTTGCTCCAGGAGAGAGCCTTATTGCGACGGGTAATTTAGTCATGATGATTCTGTCTTTTTTTTAGGGGTGATGTATTTGTTAGCTCGTGGTTGTATTAATTGTGTGACTTGTGTTTTTTATTTGTTGTTTTGAATTTTTATATTTTGATCGACAGTTTTCAAGTTTGTGGATCCACCGGAGAACAATGAAAAACAATTGGACCAGAAGAGCAAGGCTAAATTCAAGATTGTGAGTTTGAAAGTGAAGGGAGGATTGGAGTATGTGCCTGAACTGGTAAGTCATTTTGACTTGTGCCTTTCATATCACTCTCCTTCTCTACATTATAGCTGGTGTTGAGGAATAGTTGTTCACATTGATAATTTTTGTTTCACTTTTGAATTTTGAAATAAATTCAAATGAAAAATCTGATGATTTTGTTTTTTTTTGTGTTTGTTTTGAGAAATGTAATCTTTGGTTGTTGCTGTAATGTCCACGGATAAACATTTTCAGGGTTCATTTTGGAAGTTTAGCATCGAGAAACTTTGTTTATTGGATTTGTGGCACTTAATAGGTTTTCAGATATGCTCATGAGCTTGTGGGATTCAAAGATGTTGAGTGAACTTTAATTCCATGGTACCGGGTTATATTAATGATTTGATTTTTTTTCCATTCATGGAAATGAAACTAACAACAGAGAGATAGAAGCAGCACATTAAGGTTCTATCTTCCATTTCATACTTGAATATGCCAAATGATTGCGGCTAAGATCAAGGAACATAATTCCAAAAAGAAAGAAAAAAAGGTTTTAGCTTTGAGCATGTTAGTCAAGTAGTGTACTGGACAGGAGTTGAATTTTCTAACTATTTTAGCAAGTGTATACTGCTTATTTATTTGGACAGGTCAGTTTCATTGGAGATAATGATTTTTAAATAGTCTTCATTCATACTTTGATGTTGAATCAAGGTCCTGCATAAGCCTTATTTGTTAGGTTTGTTATGGTGGTTGGGTGAAAACCATGTAGTTGTTGTGCAGTATTGTCATGTATGGGTTTTAAAGAACTCCGTAAATGAATGCATCAAAAAGAGATGACTTGTTAAGTTTCTAGTTTTTCCCCTAGTTTTCTGAAAAGATGTTAATTGTTTCTTATCGTATTTCACATGGAAAATGTGATTGCAATTGTCTACTTTTGCATTAAGTGTAATTAAACATGATAATTCTGGAGATGCCGGAGACTGATCATATATTTTCTTGTTTGTACTTATTTTATGCTCATCTTCCATTTCTTAACGCCATTTGTAACTAAGGTTATTCAACTTCTCATGACAATAGCAGTTTCTACAGTTTTTTCATGTCAAGAGGATAAACCAATTTGAACCAAAATTGACCTTGTTTTCTGTAGTTTGATGAACAAAAGGATCAAGTAACAGTTGAGCGAGTATTGCGGGTTGTGTTTTTAGATGCAGAGCGTCCTAGTCCTGTAAGTAAATTTGATTCGTCTGTGTTCAGTTGTTGATTATGTGCACAATAAACAACTAAAAATAAGATTGAGATTGTTTCTCTGAAGGCAATGGAGAAATTGAAGCGTCAATTGGCTGAAGCAGAAGCTGCTCTTGAAGTACGCAAGAAACCTCCACCAGACACAGGGCCCCCTGTTGTTGGGGAAGGTCTTGTTATTGATGAATGGGTATAAATATTCCGTCTGATCTCCCAGAATGTTCAGTTTTTATAATCTGTATCAGAATATAATCTCATCTCTCCTTCATTACTATTATTCTTCAGAAAGAGCGGCGAGAAAAGTACCTGGCTCGACAACAGGTTGAAGCAGTACAGTAATTGTGAGATGTGGTTTTGATCTTGCTGCAAGTTGTATTGATTCAGCCCCTTGACTTATGGGCAAGGGGAGGTGGAGTTGAGTTGGCAGTCAGGCGCACCAGGAGGAGAAGATTCTGTTACCATGCTGATATTTGTTTGATGGATGGTATGGGGGTCAGTTCAGGGTGCTAGGGATGGGCTTGACCTCCTGCATGTAGATAGTGGATTTGTTTTGCAATGAAAATAAAGTAGGCATATTTTTGTATTCCTTAGGGATGGGTGCTCAGATTTGTGCCGGCTTTTCAAGGCTGGTGTATTGGAAGTTGTATTTGATCAATAAGGTGGTAGCTCATTTGTTTATTACATGTATATTACTTCTCGTGCATTTCTTGGGACATCATGATTCATCATGGACTTGCATAGTAAAATAATCTATATTTTTTTTTTCCCGTCATGAATCTTGAAGTTTGGCTCTTGCTTTTGCCGCAACAGCAAATGTCAGGGATCATTGACTGCTGTTTCCTGGGCCATTAGATTATCTTGTCACGGCGTGGCAATAACTTTGGACAAACTTTCTGGCCAAGAGATGGTCAAGATCGTCACTACAGCACCTGCTTAACCTACCATTCTCATTTCCATCTTATGCCTACGCCTACTCTGCTCTCTGAACAGGGTGGATACGTTCTCCATGTTTTTCATGGTTTCCTGGACTTTCCTGATTCCTTGATTATGGATGCTAGCCGTTTTCGTTTATCTGTCATGGAGTGGCTGCTCCAAAAATCTTAGATATGAAATATTTGATATAATATTATTCTCAACACCTCACAACAATCCGTTGTAGTCTAGTTGGTTAGGATACTCGGCTCTCACCCGAGAGACCCGGGTTCAAGTCCCGGCAACGGAAAGTTTTAGTTTTTTTTATTTTTTTATTTTTTTTTCCTTGTGACAGCTTTTTAGGCCATGAATTTTACATTAAAACGAATATTGGGACCTTCTAGTTTTTATTTTTTATATATATAAATATTTTCAAATGGCAAGAAACAAGGGACAATTGCAATTTGGTAGAAAACCAAATAGAAATCTTCTTTCTATTTCAACTTATTCTGTCCTTACATGACGAATTAGGTAGGAAAGCTCCATTTAAAGGGAATTTAACTACTAAGCGAAGGGAATATTACAAGGACCCTTTTTTTTTGGGTAGAAACACAAGGCGCAGTGAGAAATGCGCACGAGTACTTATGACTAGTTGAATCAAAACTGGAAAGAAGAAAAAAAGAATAAGACAACATGGGAAGGAAGATACTGATGCAGTAGTCCATGTACACAGAATAGCATATGTTCCTATCCAAATGGATAGGAACCTTTCCCCCTGCTACTTGAGCCTCAACTATGCCATTCCAGGTCTATATAATCTCATTTTTCTCAGTCACAGAAGAACCCTACACTAAAGCCTCAAACTTCTTAATCTAGAGCTTAACTCTGACAATGAGGTTTACAAACAAAGCTTGCATTGTTTTCACTCTAGGAGCTGCCTTTGGGCTCAAAGATCATATGATCATACCCAAATCACCAGCTCTTCTAGAGAAATGGAGCTCTGCAGCAGGATCATCGGTTATGCAAGTTAAACCCGTCTCCAGTTCTTTTGATCCAAGAAGGGAAAGTGGCAAAACATGTAATGAGAAGTATCAGGCAGCAGAGAAATCAATGAGGATGATTTTTTATTTGAGTTGTTGGGGCCCTAATTGACTGTACTAAATATTCAATTATAAATTCCTATAAACCATAGGAGACGGACTTCTATGTAAATTTAAGCCCTTTAAGGGAACATCCAAATTCAGACAAGCACTGAACAATCTCTCTGTAAAGAAACTAGTGATCTTGATGATGTTCAAGAACCTGAAAATAAAAATTGTATTGAGTTCATTGCATGTATATTTCTAGCCCTGCAATTCAAGGCCGTTACACGCGTCCTATGGGTGATTCCTACCAATAAGCTTGTGATGCTAGTATCCATATGTTACTACTTGAAAGTAATTAAATAACAAGAATATATATATATATATATATATATTTTAAAGTCATGTTTAAAAGGGTAAAAGATGGTGACAATCCAATGGACCTAGGTTGGGCAAAAGACCAAGTATAGATGATATGGGTCTGATTTATTTTTACTTTTCAGGCTTAATATTCATGGACTTAGCTATGTGCTGAGCCTAACTGCATGTGGATTTGACAAGCTGCTGCATCTAATACCATTAGATTTAACTATGTGTCAAGTCCAAATGCATATAAGTTTGATGAGCTATCACACCCAATATTATTAGATTTAGCTATGTGCTAAATCCAAGTACATATAGGTCTAGTAAGATATCAGACCTAATGTTCTTGGGTTTAGCTACGTGTTAAACCCAAACAGACATGATTCTAGCAGCTTTTTTAGGCTCAGCCACGTGTTGAGCCCAAATACATATGGGTTTGGTGAGTTGCCAAACTCAATATCCTTGGGTTCAACTTCATGCTGAGCTCGAATACAAATGAGTCTAGCGAGTTGCCAGATCCAATATTATTGAGATCAATTACATGTTGAGCCCAAATACATATAGGTTTGGCAAATTGCCAGCTTAACATTCTTGGGTTTAGCCATGCACTGAGTATAAACAGATATGGGTTTATCAAGTTGTCAGGCTCAATGTCATTAGTTTCAACCACGTGCTAAGTCCAAATTGATGTGAGTCTGACAACTTTTCAGACCTGAGGTCTTTTAGTTTAGTCACATGCGGTGCCCAAATCGATGTAGGACTGCAAAGTTGCTAGATCTAACGTCCTTGGGTTTAACCAAGTGCTGAGTCGAAACTGACGTGGGTTTGCAAAGTTGCTAGACCCAATGTCTTTGGGTTTAGCAACATGCTGATGCCCAAATTTATATAGGTTTGGCAAGTTGCCATATTTAATATTCTTGGATTCAACTACATGCTTAGCCCAAATAGACATGAGTCTAATAATCTGCCGGACCCAACACCTTTCGGTTTGACATTATTCAAAGTCCAAGTGGGTATGAGAGTCATGTTAGGTGACACGGCTTTGTTTGTTCATTTTGATGGCTTTTAATGTAAAATGTTAAAAGTCAAGAATAATTATTCTTCTGCACCCCTAGATGTATAGAAATCTTTTAAAAAGCCTATCATATTTCTATCAATATTAATATTGTGTAAGAGAATCTATCCCTCATTAATATTATATAAAATATATTTCTTTCATTAATGCTATGGTAAATAAAAAGTAAGAGGAAATGACACTCCAACCCATCCATTCAAGCAACATGACAAGGTTCAGGGGCTATATATACCCCCCTTAACCACCTAGGTAAATGATTTATAATTTCTATTCTCTTAAGTATCCATACTCTTATTTTCAGAGTATTCACCATACCAAAATAAAAAAAAATATTTTTTTTCTTAGAATTTAAAGATCATTCTAGCATTCATTATAATCTCTTACTAAAAGTCATTGATTTTATCATTGGAGGGTCTATAAACCTCACAAAAAGGACTGTTTTGTAGGTGTTAGGCCTTTTACCACCAACCATCTATTTTATAAGTTTTGAAGAAGAGAATATTAACCTGAACATATGAGTAATCACTATACAAACACCAAAAAACCTTATTCATATGCATATTAGATTTTGGGGCAACATCAATTAGCATTGTATATGAGAACCTAATAAAAAAACCATCAATTGTTCTTCCTAAACTGGTTTTTGAAAACTCTAATCACTATTAATGGCAAAAAATCAATATAGGTGGAAAAGTTTGTCTTCTTCCCTAATTACTTGGTCCAACATTTTTATTTTGATTTTTTTTTTGAAAAAAACAACATCAACGTTGACTCAATGAAAAAAATCAATAATTTTAAAAATCACGCGTTGAAAATACATTTGAAATTTGAATCCTTTTGAGACGATGCTAAAAATAACATAAATACATCAAGAACATAATTTTTTTTGGGTTTTTGTTATTTTTTGGTTTATTTCTCGAAAATACTTAAAAAAATAGGGTAAAAAATTGGATAGCAACAAACCTAAATACATATGAGTCTGGTAAGTTGCCAAACCCAATATTCTTGGGTTTAGCCACACACTAAGTTCAAATAGACATGAGTCTAGTAAGTTGTTAGGCCTAATATCCTTGGGGTTAGCCATGCATTAAGCCTAAACTATTCTAGCAAGTGGGCAGATCCAACGTCCCTAGGCTCAACCACATGCTGAGCCTAAATAGTAGTAAGTCTAGAGATCTGTCAGACTCAATGTTCTTGGGCTCAACCACACGCTGAGCCAAAACAAATATGGTTCTAGAGATCTGTCAAACCCAATGTTCTTGGGCTTAGCCACACGCTGAGCCCAAACAGATATACGTCTTGCGATCTGTCAGACCCAACGTCCTTAAGATCAGCTATGCGCTGAGCTCAAACATACATGGGTTTGTATGTGGATATGACAAATTGCTAGACCCATCACCCTTGGGCTTAACATCATTCCAAGTCCAAGTGGGTATGGGCCTTATGTTGGGTGATGAGGTTTTGTTTGTTCATTCTTGTGGCTTTTAACATAAAGTATTGAAAGTCAAGAATAATTATTCCTCTACACCCGTGAGTGTATAAAAGTCTTCTAAAGAGCCTAATATATTTCCATCAACATTAATATTGTATAAGAGATATGTATCCCTCATTAATGCTATAAGGTGTAAATGACACTTCAACTCATTCATTCAAGCGACATGACAAGGTTCATGAGCTATATATATATACCTTTAACCATGTAAGTAAAGGTTTACAATTTTTATTCTCTTGAGTATTTGTACTCTTATTTTCAAAACATTTACCATACCAAAACAAGAACAAACATACTTCTTAGAATTTAAAGTTCATTCTAGTATTTATTATAATCCTTTACTAAAAGTCACTGATTTTATCATCCGAGGATTCATAAACCCCATAAAAAAAGGACTGTTTTGTAGGTGTTGAGCCTTCTACCACTAACCATCTACTTCGTGAGCTTTGAAAAAGAGAATATTAACCTGAATGCATGATTAATTTTTATCCAAACACCAAATAATCTCTTTCCTAAATATATTGAATTTTGAAACATCATCAAGAAGCAATCAATCTGTTTCAAATTTCCAATTCCATTTCCGCGCACAAACAAAGATATCAAGAAAGTGAAATCCAAATCTCTAAACTCAGAGCGTGTTTGACAGTGTGGTTGCGGGTGCTTTTCAAATAACTTTTCGTGCCAAAATACATGCCAATGATGTTTTTTTATTTTTTAAAAATCATTTTTGATATCGGCACATCAAAACGATCCAAAATATACAAACCATATTAAATTTTAACAAAAAAAAATTTCAAATTTTTTAAAAACGCAGCCGCAGCCGCAGCCGCAGCCGCGTTCCCAAACGTTCCCTCAATCTATGCCATCAAACCACAAAAATGTCTCTAGTTATCTTCTTTATAAAAACTGAACAAAAATAATTAGAAATTAAGACCAAAAAATGAAGGAAAAAGAAATTATTATCCAGCACATCCTGTACACAAGTGTCATATCGATCATAGCCAGCATTTAGTCTTTGTTTCAATCTGAATGTCTCATACAGCATCCGGGAACTGAATGCTCTGCGACCCAAAAATTTGATGGGAGCTGTCTTCAACAAAGACAACAAGACCACATTTGCTGCTGTTGAAGCCTTCCCATAAAGCAAAATTAACAGTTCCTGAAACTGTCTTCTTGGCAGAGATGTCTTTGACAGTGCAGAGTTTTTCAAACTTTCTAACAACATAGTCATTTGATAGGACACGCCCTTTGTTCTCTCCCCTAGGACAATCAGTCACTAATCCACTGTCATATAGAGCTACCATGACGTTGACACCATCATTGTCAGCTTTAGTTCTCAAGGCTCCTGATAAAGAGACTTGTAAGCAATCTGGAGTCGGCCTCTGAAATGTTGCCTGTTACACCAGAATTCACTTGTGATCGGTGTTTAAGGTTACAAAGATTTGTAGTTCCAACTTTTTTCTATTTGAGGTTTTATTTACGTTTGGCCCTTAATTTGTTTAAGGCTTTATTTACTTAATGAAACATGTCAACATTCATTGATTATATTTACACGGGTTTATGTTTTAAAGGAAAGATGACTCTGACATTTCCTCCTTCGTTGTCACTAAATTAGCTGTATAATCTTGATTAACATGGAAGCTGGTCTAGAATACTTTGTTTAAACATTTAGTTGGCAATAGACGTGCTCGTGCTATGCCGTGGGGGTGTATTATTATTTTTCAAATGCATTTTTTAAAAAAATAAAAATAAATTCAAGTTATAGCACTGATTAGTCAAATAAATTGGTTTTATTCTAATTAGATAATAACAAGTAGATAATTATAGTAAACAAACTAAAATAAAAAAATAATCATGAGTAACTTAGGAAAAAACCTTTCTTCAAAAGGAAAAAATACTGTAGCTTAATTTTTAGTTAATTAAATATGGAAAGATAAAATTGGTTAAAAAAGAGACAAAAAAACTTGTCCGAGTCAACCCGTGTTAGCATGATAGACATGTAACTTGAGTAATAAGAGGCAAGTCAACTCAGGTTAAACTGTCATACTTAGACTGAGGTCATGAGATTGTGATAACCTGAAAGAAACAAAATAAAAAAGAACTGAAAAGCTATTTTTTTTAAAAAAATAATGTTAAATGATGAAATCAAAAAAGAAAATAAATAAAAAAAAAGAATGTTAAATCATGTTAATTCATCAAACTTGTGACCTGTGATATTAGACTAAAAGCACCATACGTAGAAAACCCACGGAGCCTAACTCTCAATAAATCAAATATTGAAGGATAAAATCGAGGAAAAAAACTAATTATACAAAAGGATCCAAAACAAAAAATAGCAATTAAACAAACAAGGATAGAATCAGAATAAAAAACTAAATTATAGGAAAACAATAAATTTTCGATTGAAAGGTGGAATTGAAAAGAAAAATAACTTTAACAAAAGGACAAAAAAATCAAAAGAATAAGTACCAAAATGAAAAAAAAATATAGAATAAATTTAGATTGAAGGAAGAAATTAAAAACAAATAAAATTTTTGCAAAAGGATCAAGAAAAGAATTAAAAAAAAAGAACTGAATTGGAAAAAAAATAATATATAAGAAATTGAGATTGAAAAATAAATTAAAAACAAATAAATCTTTTATAAAAAAACCAAGATAAAAAATTATAAATAAAAAGAATAAGGACTGAAGTTGTAATATCAACAACAAAAAGGACCATTCTGAAATTTTTAAGGGGAGGAGAGAGAAAAGCAGAAAAAAAGCCCTATTAATGAGAAATCGCCCACCACAACCTACACACATTACCTTAACAAAAAAAGGACACGATGACAAATTAAACAACATAATGAAAGGATATTTTTTACAATCGAGAGGTGGCGAGTGTCTAATTGGCTCTCATGCGTAACCCAAAGTGTGAAGACGACTTTAACACCCAACCTTTTCAATTTAAATAATATTCAATGTATATTAAAAGACCAAATTGTCCTTGATTTACTTGGTAATAATAAAAAAATCAAAATAAAAAGATGAAAAAGCCTCTAGATACAAGGTTTATTTATTTCTTTAAAGGGTAAAGTTGTAATTTTATTGCATTTCAAGAAGTAAAAAGAAAAAAAAGACCTTTATTTTTCAGTTCTAATTTTTTTGGCATAAAGGATAATTTATTTATTTTATTGTGATTTAAAAAAAAGATAACCCTACCCTTGATCAATTCTTTAATGATCAACAGGTTTGTAAAAAGACCTGAATACCCTAACAACAAAGCAATTGATTTTTTTAGAAGAGGAAAAATAATAATTACATTATTATGCTGAATAGTAATATGAGTGTATGTGTACAATGATTTTCTATTCCCTTTTATTTTTTTTATAAGCCAAGTGTAAAAAGAGATGCTAAACAAGGCCACTTTACTCGTATAAAAAGGCAAGATTTGCCTAACAATTTTAAACAAAATTCATAAATTATAAAAGAGAAAATTACCCTTAATATCCTATAATATGGTAGAAGTTGCACTTGTCTATTTAGTTTGGGAAAACTATAGTTTACATCCTCGATTTACAAAATTTTTCAAATATAATGAAATGATCAAATTACCCTTATATATATTAAATTAAAAAATTAACCAAACAACACGTCTCATCTTTTCTCTCTTCAAGTGACAATTTTTCTCTCTTCCACACATCATCTTCTCTATATCTTTCTAAACACAAATTACAAAATCAAGAGAACCAGATAAGATAATGTACCACTATCTGACAAGATTCCTCTTAGTTGGTTGGTGTTTTATTAACAAATGGAGAATATCAAGGTATTTTTTTTTTCATATGAGTATGCTTATGGGTTATTAATATATCTAGATTAAGGGGGAATATCAAGGTTTTTTTTTTATATATATATATAGGTATGCTTACGGGTTATAAAGAGATTTGATATGCTTAGACTGTTGAATCTACCAAGCTCAAGAGTTTTTTTTTTAATGTTTGTTTCTTGACTAGTTGCTGCAACTTTTCAATTTCAAGAGAAAGGAAGGAAGAGGCTAATTCAACATGGTGGATCCATTGGGGTGTTAGTAATTGTGGATTTGATTTTTTTAATGTTTGTTTCTTGACTAGCTATTCGCAATGTTTTAATTTAAGAAAAAGAAAGGAAGAGACTAAGTCAACATGGTGGAGCCACTGGAGGTGTTTGCAACTATGAATTTGATTTTTAATGTTTGTTTCTTGACTAGTTGTGTACAATTCTATGTTTTATATTTTTAGTGTTTATTTCTTGACTCATTGTAGCTATATATCATATCACTATCTAAATTCTAGTGATGAGAAAAGGATGAAAGTCATGGCTAAGTTTTTATTTTTTAAATTTAATGGAAAAACTGTATAAGTCCTCAAAATTTGTTTTTGTATAATTGAGCCTTTTTTAGCCCAAATTAGTACCCAATTACTTTTTTAAAAAAAAAAATTATATTGAAAGACAGAGGACTAAAGTGATAAAGTAAGGAAAATAGATGGCAATTTCAATTTTCATACAAAAAGTTCATTTCAATTCTTTTTTTCCCTTCAATTAATAGGTAATCAATTCATTTAGTTGTTGAAAATTCAATTTTAGGACAACTTTATTTTCCTCATTTTTTAATTTCTGGTTTGTTTGAGAAAAGAAAGAGTTTTCAGATTTTGATACTATAGAGATAAAATGTCATCGTTTACATTTATTTTGACCATTAAAATGATTGAAATTGTTGTTAACAGGTTCTATTCGGTGAAGAAAGTCTTATTGGTTGTTCTAAATTTTAATATTATCTTAAAAAAACAGATCTAAGTTGAGGATGATAAATTTTGTTTGGTTTGATTTTGTGATTTTGACTCTTTTTTCTTAGTTTTTTTGGTTGATAAGTTAGTTTCTAAATGTCCTAAGAGTGTTTGTAGGGTGTTTTGGGTTAAAATGAGTTTTTTAGATAAAAAAAAATCCACTGTCCCAATTTTTCAACCACTATAGTAGTGGTTAAAATTTGAGCTGATAGATGACATGTCATTTGCCATAGCGAGCAATGTGCCGATTATCTATTTTTTTTAAATAAAGGTATTTGTCTTTTAAAAGGAAAAAAATAGACTCACACATGCAGGCTGAGCCATTGGCTCTTTTTTGATGTTTTTTTAGTGTTTTTTATATTTTATATTTAGGTTAAATATAGATCTATGAAAAACAATTATTGAACTTGGTTAAATACATGACCTGAATAGTAGGTTTTTGACAAGTTACGCCATAACATCCTAATTCATTGTTGTTGTTGCTGTTGTTGTTTTTTTTTTAATTATTATTTATGTATTTCTTATACCTCAATTTATTTTTTTAAAAATCAAATCTTATCATTTTTAATCGATCATATATTATTTTATTTAACTTAAAACTAAAAAAAAAAGCAATTTCACATTTTATTATCAATTATTTATTTTTGCTATCTTAGTTACATGTGCATATCATGTAATTTTTTTTTAAAAAAGAAATTAATTCATACAAAAAATTTTCATGTGTTTTATTGTTATACAAATCTATTAAATAAAAAATAATATTTGAGATTAAAAAAAATATTAAATCTAATCATGTACAAAACTGACATCGTGAGTTTTGTTTATTGAGTTAAGTTTACTTAAATTTTTTTTATTGAATATTTATTTATTTTTATCATTATCTTTTAATATTAAGTTAACTTGTGATTGAATTTTTTAATTATTTTTTAAAAACTATTTTTGCTAGTTTTGCATGTGAACTTAAATTAACTCATACCGATATTAGATAAAATCATCATTTAATATGTAACTTATTTTAAATTTATAATTAATTTTTTTTCAGTATACATGTTAGTAATACAATTTTTTTTTCCACATTTGAAAATTTGTTTTCTCCGACTTGCGACGTCTAGTTTATGTCTCTATAAAGCAATAGCTATTAGTTTACCCCATTGCATCGAAATTACAGGATCCATCCCTACAGGCCTAAATAATAATAATAATAATAATAAAAAGCAAAGAGAGAGGAAAAGAGTTAGAAATCTAACCTGAAAAGTGGGAGCAGGAAACCTTGGTGCATTGACAATGGAAGACAACAAAGCCTCCTCTTCATTTCCCACGCACTGAGTTCTCCCTTGAACAACAATCTGTGGTGTAAACATAGTATCAAGCTTCAAAGACTCAACATAAGCCTTTTGTCTAACTGTCCACTGACTACCCCCATAAGGGTCTTTCCAACCCATATAATCCCAGTAATCAACATGAAAAGCCAAAACAATAACAGGCATTTCAAGCTGAAAATCACCCCTCCCTAGCCTTGAAACCAACAACTCAGCTTCCGGGGATGTTTTACATCCCTGTGAAGAAAACAACTCCACCAAAACAGCCCCACCACGGTGTTGCTCCTCCGCAGATACATCAACGGTTACATTTGCATGGTTTTGGTTTCTTGCAGAAGAATCGTTTCCTTTGGCAAAGCAAGATAAGAGACGTGGTGCCATTTTGTTACAATGCGGCACAACAATCCCTTGCCCCTCCGATTTGCCTTAACAAAAAAGAAAGAAAGAAAAGTAAGAGAAGCGCTGCAGAGAAGAGAAAGGGAAGAAATTAGTTGTACTGAAAGAAAGAAATCAAAGGGAGGTTTAGAAAGTTTGGTGATCAAGAGAGAAGGTAGGCAACAAAGAAGCTCTTCTATTCTTGAATGGTTTAATTTTACTTTTGCATTTTCTTTCAAAAAAAAAGGACAGTTGGCATGATCTGGTTGGTGATTGTAGCGTCGCCGACACCGTTGGGTATGTCGGTGACATGCTGTGATTTGTCAGAAGTGGGTTGGGTGTCGGTATTCAGAGAGTTGAACAAGAAATAGCAACAACATTGGCACATTCATTTTTATTAGCTAGAGAGGACAAGACAGGGAAGGTTGTTTTTGACGAGGAATCCTAGATGTAAAGAAATGTGGAAAAGAGGGAAGGCACAACAACTCAACCTTGGTAGATATTGCTTGAGAATCTTACTAACCGGCATATGTTTATAAATAAAATAAGTTCTCATTTTTATAATAAGTTTTTGTTGCCCCAATGTCAGTTCCTGCTGATTAGTGCATGTCAGAAACAATGACAAGTCTCGCATGTGTTCCCTATATATGGATGCACGCTAATTTCGGGATGCTCTTCGCCATCACTTGGAAAATTTATGTAGCCAAATGCCAAGTTATCGGGCTAATTATGATGGACTGTAGCTGTTGACATTGAATTTCTTCTCGAACAAAATGCAGTAACCAATTGAACTGTCCAGTTTAGCTGGAACAACTTGAAACTGGCCACCAACCACTGCCGTCTATATTAACTTGTTTAAAGTTTGTTAAACAACTAGACATGCTACATATGAAGAAGTCAAATGTAGCCAACTCTAAAGTGACAGAACTTGCTGTAAGTTCGATTGTTTAATTTCATCTGCGGAATGATTCATCACATTGCATATTGATTCTTTTGAATACTGCTCACCTCATGACAAGACTTGATCATTGGGCCTGGATATTTTTCTTACCCAACCATAACTAACACTCTTCACTTGACATTTGGTCTGTTACTAGCAACCTAAACTGCTTCAGCGAATTCTACGTTGCCTTCTTTTTGTAGTTCCTTTTCCCAAAAGTTCCTGTGTTTTCAGCAAGTTTTCCCACTAGAAAAAAACTCATTGCATTATGCATTTAGGTGGGAAGGAGGTTTAGAAGCCGTGGTTCTGTTTTTCATAGCTTTATATATAGTCTAGTTCCACGTACACACAATGTACCAAAATAAAATAGTATACAATCGTAATGATCCATAGATAAATTGTCATGTATTGTTAGGGTTAATTTTGAATTCTACATTCAAATTATTCTTTTAGTTCTCTTAAGTGTTTTCTAGGTGTATGTACATTTATTTCTTGAGTCTCTTCATATATCCTTACACTAGTATAAATACTTTTGTTGAGTATTGTAATTCAAGTTCAAGTTCAGTAGGATTTCCTATTAAGATATAGGGTATCGGAGGTAATTCAATCTAGTGATGATTTTGAGAAATTAAAGCATATTTAAAGAAAGAGTGGATTAACAAGTTATATCAAAAAATAAAATAAAATTAGAGGTGCAAGATGACAATATCTAATAAGAGAATTGAGACTTTACATAAAAAAAAATAAAAGAAGTTTAAAAAAATTTAATATAAGCTGATAATTTTTTATATAAAAGATAATACATGGTACAAGAAAGACCACACATTAATAAGTGAACAAAAAAACTTTTTTTTTAAAAAAAAAGGATGAAAAATGATGAATGAGTCTTGATAAGAAGAAAGCATGACGAAGAGTGAGCTAAAATATAATGATTAGATGAAGAGTCAAATCTTGAAGAAAAAAATTTAATTAAAGAAATATGACTGCCTTTATAAGAGAAAAAAAAAATATAGGAATAGTCTAGGTTAAACAAAAACAATTCTTAAAGAAAGATTGAAGAGCTGGCAATAATAAGCCATTAACAAGTCATTAATAAGTCATGCAAGATGATCTTATAATAGACTCTAAATTTCAAGAGTTTTGAGAATTTCAAAATTAAAAAGAAGTGTTAAAGTTATTTTTAAAGTTTATATTTTAAATATTTATTTAGTTCTTCTATGTGTGGATGTATAGCTACTAGTGATGTGTTTATTTCTCGAGTCTCTTGATTTATCCCTAAGCTGATATAAATTCATAGGTTAAGTGTTGTAATTCAATGGAGAATTAGACCACTGGAGAACCAGACAAAAAATCACCATGAGCAACATCTTGTCGGAAGACACATTGCAAAATCCCATTGACAGGCCACAAACAACCGCCCACCTGTCAGAGACAGAAAGGGGCCTAAAATTTTTGTAACCTTGCATGAATTCCGTCTTTTATCAACCCCCTGCATCTCCAGGACTCCATTTCCTCTCCACATAGTAGCAGAATCTAGTTTGAGCCATTTGCCACAATTAAAGGGTCCATTAAGCTCATCAGGATGATATGCACCAATAGCATAATTCCACAGCATTACTTACTGACCACAAAGAAAGGATCCTATACGTGGCTGACCCATTAGCACCAGTGCACCACCCCTTTATTCCTCAACTCAACATAAATCCCCATCATCACCACCTCTAGTACTTCATCCAGAACTTGGTCCAATATCCAGAATTAGTCCATTTTGCTTCAATTCTTAGTTACCAACATCTCTAGCTCTCACAGTTTCCTTCTCAGGAAAGCCTTGTATTGAGCTACAATCATATCAGCCATGCTAGAAGGCAAGGCAGTTATTGGTGAGACCGATATGCTTCAAACAATGCAACAAGATGCACTTGATCTTGCAGCCAAAGCCCTTGACTTCTTTGATGTCACTGACTCCACTGACATAGCTCGTCTTATTAAGAAGGTGAGCTATATATAATATGTATATATGTGGAGTATGAATATATATATAGACTAAGCAAAAAACTTTTTTGGATATATATGCATGCAAGGGCCAATAATACTTTAAATGTCCATGTTCTGCAATTAGAATGTCAAAGTTGAATTCCAGGCAGACTGAAATGGTTTTGTACTTGTGTTTAATGCAGGAATTTGATAGGATGTATGGACCAGGGTGGCAATGCATTGTGGGAAGCGATTTTGGCTCATTTGTGACTCACTGCTTTGGATGTTTCATATATTTTCAGATTGGAAGCCTTTCAATTTTGCTCTTCAGGGGCTCTGCTGGTTATCCAGAACCAGAGGAAAACCAGTTTGAAGCCTTAGAATCCTTAGAGACCTTGGAAACAATGAAAGACTAAATATCTCATTTCAAGTTCTACTTTTCTTGTAACCTGCCTTGTGTGGTATAGAAAATGAAAAATAAGGATCCATTGCTTTTAGGGATTCTGTAAATATAATTGCGGTTGCTTATTATCTTATGTTTGGTTCTGCTTAATTTGGTTTGCCTGCACAAGATTTCAGGTTTACATAGAGAGTTGTAATAGGTACTAATTATAAAATAAATTTATTTTATAGTTATAATCATAGTCATAATCTTGGATAATTTTTTTCTATGTCGGATAATTTTTTTTAGAAAGAAAAATCTTGTGCAACAATTTTTTCTTTTTTTTGAGTAAAAACCATTGTGGAGGGTAGTAAAAAAACAAGACCAATTTTATAAAATTTCACAAAAAAAAAGACCAAACAATATTTGATCAAAAAAAATTTCAACAATCAAATAAAACCTAAAACAAAAGCACCACTCACTAATATAAAAAGAGGTTATCATTTCATTAAAAAAAATGGAATTTGAATAGTATCCAATAAAAAAAATTTCAAGTTATTTTATATTCAATCTATTTGAATGGACCAAAGTGTAAAATATAAGTAAAATTAAAAAATAGACAAAAAATATGGATAGGTTTGCATGCATGATCCATTCTAAAAAAATCTGGCCTTGTGCTAAGTGTGTGTGTATTGTTTTCCCTTATATGTATATTTTTTTTAAAAAAACGAAGCAAACAACATATCCTCTATTGCCTCAAAATCTGATGATTGGAGAGTCGCTGGAAAGTCAATCAAGAGTATTTTATGCCAAAAAACTCGGTTTTCAACTCATTTTTTAATCCAAAACACCTAGAAAACATGATAAAGACATTGATAAACCCATTTATAGAATCAAACACCCCAAAATTGGTTCAAAAGCCTAATATCAATTTGAATTTAAAAAACTTATCGAGTTCAAATTTACCATCTTAGGCGATGACAAGGGAAATGAACACCTCAAACGAGTTCTTCTCATCGAATAAAACTTATTGACACTAAAATCGATCTTTTTCATGGATAGAATTAGTATCAATTGAGACTTTCTCTTTCTTCAATTAGAAATTAGTGAATCCGTTCTCAAACCAAGGATCAAAAAATAAAGATTTGTATCAAAATTAAATTTTCAAAAACTAAAAAAGATCAAAAATCTATAGATTGAAAAGTAGAATGATCAAAGTGAACTTTTCATGCCCATTTCAAAACTACCACTTATTTTCCTTGGCTTTTTTACTTTGATCATCTAGCTTTGAATCTTGTCAACAAATTCACTTAAATTGACCATCAATTTGGTCCTATAAAAAAGAAAAAAAAATGAAGCATTCTTGCAATTCACAATACTTTCTGTCTTGTATATAGACAATGGTTAAAAACCCCATGCCTTTTAGTTTTTTCTATATTAAGCAAACAAGCTTGTACATTATTGTTGATTCGCTTGAAAAAACCTGTTCTAACTCATTAAGTTGTAATGAATAAAATTCAACTAACAAATAGATTATTTGAATAAAAAAAGATAAATGCATTATACATTGAATTAATAAATCCTAACCACACTAGTAGAAGAACTAGGTTTTTTTCCTAGTTGCTTCACTGTGCATATGATGTGTGAAGCAACTCCCCAATTCATTTACGATCTGATTGTTTTTGTGTTTCAAATGTGTTTTTAAAAAAAATGAATTTTTTTATTTTTTTCTTCAAATTAATTTTTTTATATATATTTTAGATTATTTAATGTGTTGATGTCAAAAATATTTTTTTAAAAAAAATTATTCTAATGCATTTTCAAATAAAACATACTTTGAAAAACAACACTTATCATATTACCAAACACCCCTTTAGTATTTCCACTGCCACTCTTTGCAAGAACAATCCAGTCCACTACCACCCCTAGGAGAAAAAAAAAGCCTAGTTTTTATCCCTAGCCCCTCCCCCCTCATTCTTTAAAAGGAAAGCCCTAATTTCCTGATCCCAACACCTAAACAAAACTCTTCACTTCCGGTCCTTTTTCATTTAACATTGAAAATGATAATAGCCTCCAAATTACCACTCCAAAATCTTATATCCCTGAATCCTTACTTTTCAAGAACAACGTCACTAACACTAACAGTCATGAGAGCGACTAATCGAATAAAGAAGAAAAGACCTTGGACGATGTCATCATACTAGTCGTTGAAAAATAAATTTAGAATTTTTGGTTTGGTTTTGTTGTTAGGATAGCAATAACAATAACTTTTTTTTTTATTTTGGGTTTTGTTTTCCAAGATAAATGAAGAAAGAGTTACTATTTTAGCTGTGATGTTTTGTATTAAAGGGATTGGAAAATACAATAAAGCCCTTGAAGGCTTAAAGGTTAGAATAAATGAATAAGGGGTATAGTGGTAATTCAACAAAACTTGATAAATATAAATAGAAGAAAAAAAAACAAAACAAAAGAAGAGATCTGAATATTTGAGAGAGCAAACCGTGAGAGAAGGGAGAAAGAAGAAGAAGAAGAGAAAAGAGGGAAATTAGAAGGGAAATAGAAAGGAATTGAAGGGAATAAGTTTAAAGGTAAGATTTAGGTTGTTAAATGTATAAATTTGTATTATTGAGCTTTTAATTTTGGTTTTGATAAATGTTAGGGTTTTGAAAATTTGTGTTTTGGGTTTAATTCATGAATTAAATTGAATGTTATAAGGTTGATTGTTATGGGTAATTGATTAATGAGTTGATTATGGAAGATTGTGATGATTTTGAGTTATGAATTGTGTAAATGGTGAATGTTGAGTTAGAAATTTGGCAAGAACAGTAGGTAACCTGTGAGAATTCTGAGTTGGAGGTTGAAGATAACGAAAATTCAATTTGGTCCTCAATTTTGGAAAATTACAGTTTAGTCCCCAAACTTTGGGAAATTTGCAGAATGGTCCCTGGAGCCTATTTCGAGATTCTGAACAGAATAACATATGAATTATGGACAGAATTACTTTATAGATAAGAGAATTTAACACTTTCAATTTGGTCCTCCTATTTGACAAAAATTACAATTTGACCCTAAAAATTTGGTAAAATTCCAGAATGGTCCCTGGAGTATAATGAGATGATCTGGACAGAAATGAGGATGAATTATGGACATAATTTCAGTATATTCATGTATTTATGATAAATTTTAGTTTGGTCCTCCAATTTGACAAAAGTTGCAATTTAACCCTTAAGAATATGATAAATTACAGATTAGTCCTTAGCTGTAACATTAACTTTTTCAGATTGGTTTGATGAATAATTGAGGGTTATTTAGTGAATTATTACCAATTTTATTATTTGTTTTATTATGGATTAGATTTCGGGAAAACCGTTAAATGTTGGGTTTTTAGGAAAGATAACTAGTTAGTTCAAAAACATTTAGGGTTATGGAATACACCCTTAGATAAGTGTATTAAATAGGTTATATATATTCTTTTGAGTCATTCTTAAATATGTCTCCTTTATATTCAGATAATCCTGGTATTCTACCGGCGGGACGTCAGTAGGATTTTCTTCGATATCAGCTTTGAGTTTTGTTGCTTTCGAGTCAGGTGAGTGGATAATTTTCCATATGCATGAGAAATATTATAAATATTTGATTTGTTAATATGAATTGGATCATGCTTATTGATAATATATATGTTGATTATTATCCTTGTTTTGATAAAGCATGATCAATTATTGAATCTGAATTCTTGATATGAACCAACATATATTTTGAATTGACTTCTGAATTGATAGCTCCTCATTTGATTGATGTCATGAGTTGAGCTTTGAGATATGAATATGTTTGTTAGATTATGATTATGAACCTATGGTATGTCAGTCAGAATACCCATGCTAACAGGGTAGTGTTAGTCTTTGTGCACATCGTATCTGAACCCTAGTTGGTCGGGGGAGTCACCAACCTGTGTGGACTGATCATCCCACAGTACGGAGCCTCATGCTCATTGCATTTTGATTTTCTGACGGGTTTTACCATATGATCTTCTTGTTATGGCCAATTTGAGAAACCTTCCTATAAGAACCTAGAGCCATACTTGTATATATATTTCTCATTGTTTTATTACCTCGTGTGTGTATATTGAACGTTATCTACTCACTGAGTTGTTGAACTCACCATCTCATTATTTATCCTTTTCAGGCTTATAGCTTGATAGCAGGTCATTTTGTTGGACCTTCCGAACCTGCTTTTTTGATGTACTTTGTACCTTTCCTTTATGTCTAGTTAGTGCTCCAAAACTCTGAACTTATATAAACTCTTGTATTAAGACAATTCAATTATATTATGAAGTTGATTTTGTTATTAATGCTGCGTTGAACTCTGATTGAGTTAGGATAAGTTTGTGTGTAAGTTTGGGTTCGCATAGGTATGGAACCTTGGAGAGGAACCTTGCCTATGTGCCGATCATGGATCCAGGGATTCGGGTCGTGACATTAGCAGAATTAGATCCGGGGATTCGGGTCGTGACATTAGCAGAATTAGCCACCTACTGATTTCCAAGCATCTCGTGACAAACTTCGAAGTCAGTTGTAATTTTTTCTGCCTAATTGATGGAGCAAATGGTGAAGAATTATTGAGGTTACTTTTATATTTATTTGTAGGGAATTAAATTGTC
The DNA here is from genome assembly GCF_951802175.1 of Populus nigra. Lineage (NCBI taxonomy): Eukaryota > Viridiplantae > Streptophyta > Magnoliopsida > Malpighiales > Salicaceae > Populus > Populus nigra. The sequence goes on from NC_084852.1 coordinate 6,605,159, forward strand.
CTTGAATTTTAATAGTTTTCAAGTAAGATTTTATGCAAAGATAGAAATTCATGCATCAAGATGAAGATGCAAAGAATAGTTTTGTCTTTTAGCCATGATTAATTTTGAAATTTTCAATAAGGATGCAAACTTATGATGATAGAATTGAGTGTGGATTGTTAATGTTGTTATTGAAGATACTGCAGTTATTCATGACAAAATGATTCTACAGATGCAGCTATTGATGAATATGATTATGTAGATATTCTAGCATTATATTATTGCCTAATGTAATTTATTTGTTACCTAGTTTAGATAAGATTATGTTCTTTTATTATTAGTATGTAATCTTAGCGAGATTCGTGGAAGAAATTATGTGCAAGATTATCTTTCCTTGCCACATAATTTTCCTGATATATTTACAGCCACACACACACAAAACAAAAGAATAATATGAATGAAATTCTATTTTTCTGTAAGATTTTTATTTTCCGCTATCTTAACTTTCTTCATGGTATCAGAGCAGGTTCTTTGATTTTTTTTAAAAAACCACAGGCAGAATTAGTTGTGCTGCCATAGAAGATCACTTAAAGGATGCCATTGATGTTGGCTCAAAGATTTCTACACCAGCAAATTACTTAGATGACACAAACACCTCCTAAAGATTGAGCTTTGTATTGTTGAATGAGTTCAATTATCTTTCTTAGTCAAGGGCTATAACCATTGCCCTTGGTGGAAGATCTAAATTGGGTTTTATAAATGGTTCGACCATTTCTCCTAAAGTGAATGATCCGGAATATAAAGCGTGGTTGTCCAAAGACCAGCTAATTATGTCTGGATTCTCAACTTCATGGAAAGAAACCTTACTAAAATTTTTAGTTTCTTAAAATCATCTTCAAACCTATGGGATGTTATTTGTCACATGTATGGAAATCAAAATAATTCTGCCAGGACTTTCTAGATTCATCGAGAAGTTGCCAACCTTCACCAAGAAGGAAAACCTTTTGTTCAATTATTGGGAAGTTTTGAAAGCTTGTGGAATGAATTGGAAATGTATCACTCTCACACTATAGATGCTACCATACTTCAGAAAAGGACTAATGAGGATATAATTTTTTAGCTATTGGCAAGTCTCAGTCCAGATTTTGAAGATCTATGAAGTCATATTCTGATGAATCCAGAACTGTCATCCTTAAAGTTAGTTTGTGCCACCATTCAATGTGAAGAAATACGCAGAAAAGTAGTGACTCGTGAAGTTGAAGTATCTGAAAATAATACATATCAGACCATATCAGACCAAGTTGTTGCTGTAAGATATGAATTCTGGAACCATTGATCATGGTCAATATAGATCACTATATGATAATAAATCTTACAAAGGGAAACAAACTAATTTGAAGTGTCAATACTATCACAGTCTTGGTCATCATATGGATCGTTGTTGGCTTCTGCATCCCGAAATCAAGCCTAAATTTGCAAATGATTTAAAGAGATTACCTAGACGCGTAAATAATCATAAATCATGACTTACACATAATAATTCCAGTACTAAGATTTTTTGGGCCAACCTGACAACTTTTTTATCTGATTTTGCAAATTATTTACAAGACAGACAAGGCCAAGAAAAGTTACATGATCAACCAACCAGTTAAGACCAGAAGCAATCAGCTATCCTCCTTAGTCATTTTGCTGATTTTTTAGTAGAGATAGACCCAAAAAATAGCCAAGGTAAACTGACTGCTTTTATGACTGTGTTGGAGCTTGTAAATTTACATGATCTTTGGATAATTTCTAGTGCCACTAATCACATGTCAAACAAATTAAATAGCATTCATGATTTAAAGTCATTTATCTATTTCACTTTTATATTTGTTGCTAACGTGAAAAATACTTATGTTAAAGGGAAGGAAAATATAAACCTACTCTCCAATAAGATAGAGTCATATGTTTTTTCTTTCCATTTCAATTTCTTTTTGTCAGTAAAATTACATCTACTTTAAACTGTGAAGTTATTTTTACCCCCTTCAAGGTTGTGTTTCCGGATCTTGTCACCAACAAGATGATTGGTGAAAGATTTTTTCTACATGGTCTCTATTATATCTCTCATAATTCTTAAGTCTTCGGGGGTTTTCAAACAACAATTAATCCTTACATGAGAACCTTTTATGACATCATTGTCAGACACACCCTTCAGAGTTTGTTCCTAGTAAAATAAAATTGGTTAAAAAACATGAACCTTTTAATTATGAGATTTGTCATTTTTTGAAATTTACAAGACTTCCTTTTACTTCTTTGGTGTCGAAAAGCACCCATGCCTTTGAACTTGTTCATTCAGATGTATGGGGACTCTTTTATACTTCCATTGATGGTTTTAAATATTTTGTTACCTTCATCGATGATTTCTTTAAAGTTACTTGGGTGTACTTGCTGAAAACGAAACATGACATATTCAATTGTTTTAAGGATTTTTATTTGTTAATACTTGATTAATTTTCTGCTTATATTAAAATTTTTTGATTTGATAATGGCACCGAATATATGTCCAAAGACATGTCAAAATATTTACATTCTAATGGAATTCTGTATCAGACTAGCTGTGTTGGCACACCTCAATAGAATGAGATATTTTAATGTAAAAATCATGATCTGCTTGAAAAAACTCGTGCCATTATGCTTCAAATGAATGTTCCAAAATATTTCTGGTCATATAGAGTCCTTACAGCTTTTTATCTTGTAAATCACTTACCTAGTCGAGTGTTGGAATTTAAATCTTCTTTTAAATTTTTACAGGATAAAATTCTAGATGTATCTCACATTAAAGTGTTTGATTGCACTTGTTTCATGCATTTATCAGTTACACATCATGACAAATTATCTTAGAGCAAGCAATGTATATTTTTAGGCTACTCCACAACCCAACAAGGATACAAATGCTATGACACATTGTTAAAAAAGTTAACACGTTGTTGAAGAAGTTATATGTGTCCAGAGATGTTAGATTTCTTGAAGACATCATATTTTCCTGTAGGAAAATAGGGGGAGATCTTGTCTGATCTTTTTTCCTTTGCCTAATATTGAGAATATCAACCAATTTTGTCTACTGTTCCTAGTACTGATTCTATTCTTCTCAATCCGAACCAACAAACTCAGTCCTCCACTGCATCCATTTCTAGCAATGATGTTCTGCGAAAATATCAACAATAAACTGACCAATATAATAAACTCCAGTTTGCCTCTGATTCCAACAATCCTCGACTTGACTGTATTAGTAAATCAGATCTACCTAGTTCTCTTGATGTTATGTTAGCTACTAGAAGAATTCCTTTTCAAACACGTCAACTGCCATCTCGAATGCAAAATTATATCACCTATAATGTGAGGTATCCTATTTCCATATTTATATCTTATCATTGACTGTCTCCAATATATAGTGCATTCCTTATATTTATATCAAATGTTCATGAACCGAAGAACTTTAAGGAAACTCAATCACAGACAGTATGGCAGTAGGCCATGAATGAAGAATTGAAGGCTCTTACTTAAAATCACACATAAAGTATAGTATCACTACCTGCTGGCAAGGAAGTTGTCGAATGTCGTTGGATATTCAAGACAGTTTACATCCAATGAGAAAATTGATCGACACAAAGCTTATCTAGTTGCACAAGGTTTTACTTAGAAATTTTATGTTACAAGGAGACATTTGCTCTTGTGGCCAAGATGACTACTGTTAGAGTTCTTCTTTTTGTTGCCATCAACCAGGGGTAGTCTCTCTACTAAATGGATGTCAGTAATGCATTTTTACATGGCGACCTTGAAGAAGTATTCATGAAACTTCCTCCCGGACTCTCGGGCATCCTCAAAGTGGAAACTCTATGTTGGTTTACAAGCTTCACAAATCTATCTATGGCCTGAAGCAAAGTTCTCGTGCTTGGCATACTAAATTAAATATTGCTTTTGAAGGTCTTGGTTTTACGAGAAGTACTGCAGACTCCTCTTTATTTATTCAACTTGGTTATGCTCATAAACTAGTCGTGCTAATATATGTAGATGATCTTATTATAACGGGGAGTAATGATGCTTCCATAACTCAACTTAAAAAATCTCTCTAGAAACAATTTCCGATTAAAGATCTTGGCCACTTGAAGTATTTATTAAGGATTAAAATGGTAGCCTCTTTCTCAATTAGCATAAGTACATCATTGATCTATTGGAGGATGTTGATATGTTGTACACTAAGCCTCTTGTGAACCCTTTAGACAACAAATTAACGTTGGAATCTTCTAGTGAACCTCTTGTTTCTTACACTTACTATCAAAAGATTTTTGGCAAACTAATTTACTTAACAATCACCCAATCGAATATTACATTTGCTATCAATCTTGTTAGTGGCTATATTCATACTACAACAATTCAACATCTAGGTATGGTTAAATATATCTTGCGATATCTGAAAGGCACCATTGGTTGTGGTATAGTTATGATTCACGATGGTCATAATAACATCATGGGATACGCTGATTTTGACTGAGTAGGAAATTCTCTCGATCGTCGATCTACCACTGGCTATTGTATGTTTGTAGGTGGCAATTTAGTGTCCTGGAGAAGCAAGAAACAATCCGTTGTAGCTCGCTCAAGTGCTGAAACAGAGTATCGTGCTTTGGCCTCTACTTCTTGTGAACTGATATGGCTCAAACAACTTCTTGCCAATTTCAGATTTTATGGCATTACTCCTATGACACTGTTTTGTGAAAATTAAGCTGCTATGCATATTGCATCCAATCTGGTATTTCATGAACACATAAAACACATCGAAGTCGATTGTCATTACATACGTCAGCAGGTTAAAGCCAAACTCATCTAACCTCAGTATATACATTCTCATGATCAATTAGCTGATGTGCTCACAAAAGCTCTACCATCTACTCAATTTCATCGGTTTTTGAGCAAGCTTGGATCCACCAATTCGCTCGATCTAGCTTGAAGGGGAGTGTTGAAGATACTGCATCTATTGATGACAAAATGATTCTACAGATGCAGCTATTGATGAATATGATTCTGCAGATATTCTAGCATTATATTATTGCCTAATGTAATTTATTTGTTACCTAGTTTAGATACGATTATGCTCTCTTATTATTAGTATGTAATCTTAGCGAGATTCTTGGGAGAAATTATATGCAAGATTATCTTTCCTTGCCACATAATTTCCCTACTATACACACACACACAACAACAACAACAACAACAACAACAACAACAACAAAAGAATAATATGAATGAAATTCTATTTTTCTGTAAGATTTCTATTTTTCATTGTCTTAAATTTCTTCAGTTGTGGAGTTGTGATAATGATAATGATGAACTATTATTGGTGAGAGCATGATAGCTGAAACTTTAGATTTTTCATCTATGATTTCATGTTACAAAATATTTTGGTTATAATATGAACCATTGCAGATTAGCTTTGAGTATGTAAAGATATACTGGCAAGCTATAAATTCAAGTTGCTCACCAATTATTTGATAAAATACTTGAAATTATAAACTCTTAAAGTTACAGTTTCTTTTTTAGAATTCAAGATTTTTTATTTTCACCATATTCTTGAATTGCTGAGTGTCCAAAATGTTTTTATAGTCTATGGCTCTTTATAATTACAATGAACATATTTTAATGGTTCTTTCACATCTTTTATTCTTATTTAATAGTATCAACATCAATTATTTTATTTTAGAAAGAAATTTGATGTAAAAAAGTCTATTATTTTTTCTTGTTTTAAGAAGATTAATCGTATAGAAATTATGAATCTTATGAGGATTGATTAAAATAAAATAAAATTTTTAGATGAAATTGAGACATTATATAATTCTTAGAGGATAAATTAAAATATATCTATATAGAAGAATTTATTCTAAATGAAGATGGAAGAATTCTTCTTCTTCGTGTGATGAGTTGATTATCAAAAACTTAGAAGAAAAAAAGTATATAAATCAGTTGATGGGATGCGCACCTGCACAAATATATATATATATATGGTAGTTTCTTTTTAAGAATAATTTTTTTTTGGTTTAAAAAAAAAGTCCTTCCATTTTTTAAAGGTAGAAAACTCTTAGAATGAAAGGGAACAACATTTATACAAGTTTGTGAAGAATTTATAAAATATTCTAATCAATGAAATGAGAGCGATTATCTTATTTAAAAAAAGATAGATGGAACTTATTTGTATTCATTAAATATCAAATACCTGTTTATTGAGAAAGAATTAAAACGGTTATTTAAGAAAAAAACATATATTTTAATTGAAAAGTACCTTTTAAGTTTATTCCTCTTCGATGGATTTCTTTTCGCCGCGAATATCAATCTTATGGCGCATCGAAGTTATACTTGGCCTCCGTTTATGAAATGGTAGGTCACATGCTGCTAGGTATTTTCTCATTTTTGAAGTAATGGGGGCCTTATGGCCACTAAGCAAGCAGCCGAATAATATAATGCAACTGCCTTTCAACAACGAAATGTACCATAGTATACAACACTTGATCATTTTCAAAAGTCAAAATCTTCTTGATTCGGCTTCGGTGAAGTTAAGAGAGCAGTATAGAGCCTAAGCCTATCCTCTCCCAAAGAAGAACACCTTGACAAAGGTCTTCTAGGCCTTATAAATGACAATGAGGTAAGCGTTAACCGATGCTTATACCTTCTCCAAGCCAGCTGAATAGCCACAGCAGCCCAAGTTCTCCATCCAGGTGAATAATACCTTGCGCTTCTCTTAACTCTTTCCTTAACGAATGTGTACCTGAAATGTTGCGTCACATATTTCACGTCTTCAGCTTCTAGGCCAAAAGCCTCGGTGGTTTCGAGAGTGACCAACGTTGATGAAGATGGTGGCAAACGTTCGATAAAGGGTCTTCTCAGGCACCATGATAAGAGCTCATCACCACTGAAATTCCCAGGCCCTAGCATGCAACAGCTTTTGACACCGTCTCTGAGAACTTGGCTACTTTGGAGATGTCCCCTTACTACAAATAACATTCTTTGGACAGGATCTCCCTCCCTTGTAATCTACAAGAAAATCATTTAGCAATTAGGAATGTTCAGGAAAATGATTTTATTACTCACGCGTGAGCAACTCTGCCCGCTCATGTTAACGTTTCCCGTACAATAAATTTCTGCTTTGGATCATAAGAGGAACTTACTGTTTCTCCCTTTGTGAAGATGAGAGACTTCACACGGTCACAAATGTTCTCGAGGACCAAATCATCCATGTGTTGGAACAGTGGTACCTGAAACAGATTTTTGAAACATCCCCTCGAAAATTATAATTTGAAACCAGAGAATTTGCAAAGCCCAGATCTGACTGGACTGAAAACGAACTCAGCAGTCTTTTCTTTTTAAAATGTGCGTGGACTAGAAGCCCATTGTATAATAGGAAGAAGATACAGTCAATATAATAATAATAATAATAATAATAATAAACCACAATTTTGTTTTTCTTAACTGTATTGGACCCCATTAGACCCACAGGGAAAAAAAACAAAGATAAAAAAGACAATAGCTTGGTAATCTGGCATTTACCTGTCTCACCAAATCCAGGCAAAGATGGTACTTGATGTCCCTCCTAAGGCCCTCAGGGAGGTTCCGGATCATCTCACATTCATCAACACCCCTCATCGCTGCCCACCGTTGCCGCTCGTAGTTGCGCACTCTCTGCCGGAACCCCGTAGGCAAGTGCCTTTTCCTCATCCACCACTCTATATTCCTCATCTTCAATTGCATTGCTTGCTTCTTTGATGTGGTTGCATGCAAGAACACCTTCATGCACAAACAATGGTGTAAACATAATCTTCTTTCTCTTGATGATTAATTCAAATGAAAATGAAGTTTTGTAAAGGGAATTAAATTAGAAGAAGAAGACGAAGAATGGGTGCTGGTTTGAAAAACAGGGAACACTAGGACGTGGGCCCTTTAAAGCTCTATAATTTTTATAATTTTTCTGGACAATGCATGATGGACTGTCCCAATAAGACAACCCGTCCTTCGAAATTTTTTTCAAGAGGAAGTTAAATGGATTCCTTGCAAGAATTGAACGGTGTGTCAGGTAAAATGGTCTTCACGAGTGGCCATTATCAAGCACAGTAAATACGGAATCTATTCCATTAATCATGGGGTAGCACCTGCCACTGTCACCTATCTACGACTCATTAAGAAATAATAAAGTTGAATAAAATGTTGAGATCACCTTGATATTCCCAATCAACATGGTGACCAAGAGCAGCCCACTCGTTAGAACAATGATGTTGAAAACAACTTCTAACCACTCAGTTGTGCTCTCCAGGTTCCCAAAAGTGCTGTGATGAAAACACATGATTGTCAGAAAATTAAAAAGAAGAGTATCTATCGATGATGGTTTAATCTTGAATTTCTTTCTCGTGAGCCTTTTTGTTTAGTGTACGGTGTACTGCCGGACAGAACGTCCATGTTGAGGACTGTCGATCGAATTACCTGAGAGTCATTAGGCCCCAGAAGATAGGAAAGAGTATCTTCTCTAATCTGCTGTCATTGGTAACAAGCTGAACGGTCCATTTATATGCACCATAATCATATTTATCAGGGCTGTCTAAGCACATAGATCTTGCTAGCTTGTTATCCGCCCATGCCCATCTCGCCTTCTCCATCACTTTTCTTGTCGTTCCATAGTAAATAGGCTCTTTGCAAGACAACAATCCCAGGCCACAACCCGGTGTTTCTATGCATTGTTCTTTCAAGCATTTTGCAGCCCTTTGAATTCCCAGCAAGTACCAACATGCTCCTGCTGCCTGCACACGTTCATTTGAATATTTTAAGAAGGGAAAATTCAGTCCTCCTAATAAATTAACATGTAAAAACAAGCATTGTCTTCTTGATCCAATATTTAAATACAAAATGATGCACATCAACTTTATGGTTTACAGTTGGTAAAGAGTAACTGTATGGTTTACAGTTGGAAAAGAGTAAGGATGACAGTGATTACCGGTGAATTGGGTTTTTAATTATTATATCCAAACCCATTATTGGTTTTTAAATATTGTTTATTATTTAATATGAAATAAATAAAAAACAATACATAATGAAATCATGTTTGTATTAAATGACAATTTATGCTATATATATTGGTTTAGATTCGAATCAAGTAATTTGAAGTGGGATTTAACAATATTTATACTTTATTTATTAATAATTATAAAAAAAAACTCACAAAATAATTTGGATCGATATCTGTCAAAGAGATCAATTATCATGCTGTTTTACTTTTCATCTTTATATGATTAAAAGGTACTTCTTTAGATAAGAAATTATATTTACGAAGAATCTTGCTTAATGACTAGTTTCGCAACTTCCATGGCACTAGAATCCAGGGCCTAAATAATTAAAAGTTCAAAAGATAACAAATAGAAGCTGATAAATTATTTCTTTTGAGAATCCCTTTTAGGACTTTCTATTCCGCTCTGAGTATCGCAGTTGATAAAATTGTTTTCACAGTCAATAAATTAAGAAGTTCAAAACGTGAAAACATGTTCTGAATATCTATATATATAACTCATCTTTGTCTTCCTCTTCACATGCATACAATTATTTTTTCACCGAAAAAAAAAAGATTATGTGAATTTCCCTTGGTGTCTATACATATTTCGATTTTGCGTGGCCAAAAGCATGCAACGGTAATATCCCACTTCAAGGACACAAACTCGAGAACATACAAAAAGAAAGGCTTAAAACAACTGTATTAAAAAGATATAGGAGATATATATATAGATAAAGGAAACTTACATGTGATGCAACAAAGTAAGCAATCATGTTGAGAGCGATTCCCCACCAAACAGTTCCAAATATATAGCCAGAGAGACTTTGCATGCGTCGAAGGAGGCAGACGGAATAGTGTATTTTTGGGAGATATTGGAAGAGGAAAATGATCAGAAACACGTTCATCAGTAGCGTTACTGATCCCTTTTGCAACAGAGATGGAATTGCCACCCATAACACAATCTGCAGTGAGGAAAGCAAGCATATATATATCCTGTGTCAACTTCAACATATCATGGACACTTTCATTCTGTTTGTCACTTTCACTTAGCGTATAAGAGGTCCGTCATCTATAGATACATGCAATGGCATTTCAAGCAATGTTTGCTTTTGATGTATATATACATATCTCTTTATTACGACAATGACTCTAAACAGTAATTCTGTCAAATTCAATTCATATTTTGCTTAAATCTGCTGGATTCAATATCAGTGAAAATATACCATAACCACCGCTAAAGTTAACATAAATGCTACTATATATATATTTGTGAAATGCCAAGATAAATATATTTGTAAAAGCAGTTTTTTTTTTTTTCGGAAAGCACCTCTAAGATCAATTATATTGAGCTAGAAGAAGGGTCTAGAGATAACCTATGTCTTACAAAAACATCCTTCATGTGAGTCATCAAAACTAGGAAGAATAGAATTATTTTGATACGACTTGTAAGCTAATATATAGATATTCATGCAGCAACTACTGACATATTGAAAAGTTAGCAAATATTCATGCAGCAACTACTGACATATTGAAAAGTTAGCAAATATTCTTGCCTAGATTAAACTTCTTTAGTTTCTTACTGCACAATTAATTATAAGTAATTTTTCTTTGCTTAGCAGTTTTTAATTGAATTTTTTTAAAAAAAAAATCTTCAAATAAATCTCAACCTTTTCTTTGATTTTTTTTTTCTAAAGTTCCCATTTGAAAGTAACTTTATTTTCTCTCTACCACTTTGCCTTCCAAACAGCTGCGACCACCTGTCTCCTAGAAACATGTAATTGATAATGACTGTTTAGACATGAAAGTAACAGCACTCTCGTTTTTCCTTTCTAGACCTCCTTAATCTCATCTCTTTAATTATATATTTCACGTTCATCCGCCATTAGAGTTTTAGCTAAAAGTCAGCTAAGCTATTGAATTAATGATTCTGAAACAAAGAGAGTGTACTGTAATTCCCTACTCTGATTGAATTTGGAAGTTAAAATCGAATATTTCTACTGACTGAACTTATGTTCTCATCAGAAATATCATTTGCGGCAAGACATGTGACAGACACGTGCATAGGAGCAAATGAATGGACACTTGGATGATGAAAAGCTAAGTTGAGACTCAATTTCAGAACCGGAATTATTCAGGCAGCATTTGCACCTATTCTTTACGTCCTATAGGGAATATTTATAGCTGATTGACAATTAATGTGGGGGCCTGGACAGCTTTTAGCCTTGAATTTGGTTTATGATAACATCATCATCTACACTTCCAATCACACAGAGAACTCGTTTAATTCAGGAATCTAGAAACAGTACTAGATCATGTGTGCACTCATGGAATGCTTCATTATATGCACATAATTTGTAAGAGTTTAGTCCAGATTTTTATTTTTTTTTCTATTTCTTGTATGCTAGTCCAGATTAAGGAATATAGCTGACCTCAACTACTATTTAATGGCAAATAGCATTGAAGACTCGGTTGAAATTAGCTTCCATTTCACTTTCTTATGGCAAATCAGTAGGTAATTTATTAAAATGAAAGTACTAATTAATTTCTGTAATCTGTAGCATTGAAATTTCAATTAAGTAATTTATGAAAGTGAAACATTCCATTTATATCAATTCACGTGTGTTTCAGGAATCTAAAATTAAATTAATAGAATCATTATTTATAGTTCGGGTTAATTATATCTATGGGATTTAGTGAGTGACTGAGAATATAATAATTTCTATTTTTTATTTTTTAAAAAAGTATATTTTACTTGATAAAACATTAAATCATTAATTTTTTTAATAATTTTGATGTGCTGATTTTAAAAATTAAAAAAAAAAACTAAAAACATATCTTAATACATTTTCAAATAAAAAACATTTTTAAAAAACACTTGCATTACAATAACAAACATTATCTATAAATCATTATATATTATATAGTTAGTGAGGTGTGTAAACATATATAAAAACCTGGAAAAAGTTCTTTTGATTATATTATATAATATGGCACGAAGTCAACTTCCCAACAAGCCTAATTAAGAAAGTGAAAGCCATAGAGCTCCTTCCAAAAACCAAGCATCAAATTGATCAACAGACCGTTGTGTTTGTTTTCCATTACCCATTTTTATCCTTTTTTTTTTCTTTTCTAAATTGAAAAAACGACATGGCTAGATCACATGGTTACACTACCCTATATAGAGAGAGAGTTAACCTGCATGCCAAAAGAATCCATGGCTAAAAACAACTACTGGCATGGATTTGCATTTGTCACCTTCTCAAACACTAGCATACAAAAAATGTACTTAACAAGTTATGAACATGCCCCTTGTAACATATATGGTGTTATATACTAGTTGCCATGACATAACAGATTCAATATGCTGGTGATAGTTACTTGAATGGTAATTAATGTTAATTACTGTTGTCATTTGCTGAAAATCTTACCTGGGGTAGAGGCAGAATAACGAAGAGATCAAAGAAAAATCCTTTCTTAGCCTTCAAGTACCTCAGAGCCGAGGAGCAAGGGCCGGCAACTCGGGACCCTCCTCTTTCTCCATCTCCACCACTTTCACCACCACCATGTGGTCTCTTGGCTATTTTCAGCTGCAACCACATGTTCCACAGGTACAAAACATCAGTCATGCACCGGAGAGCCGTGACCGTGATGGCAAACCACCCGTCGACGAATAGGCACATGCACGTGTCGCTTATTGAGAGGACGTAGAAGAAGAGAGGGTCCACAAAAAGTCCTGTGGCACACACAAGGAGAAAAACCCTATTCCATTCCTGAACCCATTTGCCTCTAGGGTCTAACACCTGTCCTAGAGACCACCCTCTTCTTTTAGAGCCACCACCACACAGATTCAAGAACATGCCTTTGCAATCTGGTGGACTTTCGTCCTCCACATCTTCTTCTTCTTCATCATCATCATCTTCACCTTCATCTTCTTCAGTTTTGCTGTCTTCATCTGTAAAATACTGCAAGTACTGTGCAGCATTTGAGTTTTCTTGGTGCTCACTAGCCATGAAAAGAGGTGAAGAGAGGGAGCTGGAGGAGGTGTTTAGGTTGGTAAGGGGAGAGCAATACACGTATGACTTTCTTTGGGGGCATGAATATGTATAAGAAATAAGGACACAACTGTAGACTGTGGAGATAGAACTTGAGAGAAATAAGATCCTTTTATTAAAGTACCAAAATACCCTTAGGTTGGTGTTCTGTTCCTCCATTATCTGCCTCTAATCCTTCACTTAATCAGATGAGTAATTATTAGTAAAGGAGATAAAGCTAAAAAGTCAGCATTAACTCTGGATAATTGATCAGCAATGGTAATTACCCAACACGTTTTTGGCATGTCTCCTCACTGACGCCATGTGAAATATCAAAAAGTGTTTCTACGGGTTATTCTGTTTATTTATATGTTTTATAAGTATTTTTAAAAAAATTTAATTTTTTAATTTTTATTTATTTTAAATTAATATGTTTTTAGTGTTTCAAATCATTTTGATGTGTTGATGTCAAAAATAATTTTTAAAAATTAAAAAAACATCATTTTAATACAATTCGGCACAAAAAATTCTTTGAAAAGCAACTCCAACCACACTTAACAAAAATAAATTAATTACTTTCTATGAGTTTGATATTTTTTTATGAAAACTCAAAAAATAATATTTATTAATACATTCTAATACAATCATATTTAATTTATGTTCTCCATATATATATATATATATATGTATATATATATATATATATATATAATGTTTTGGAAAAGGTTTATGACATTATTATTTCGAAATATCCTTATGGGTTTGATGGCTAGTGGATTAATTACTTTCTACATTATTATTTCAAAATTAAATTCAAGATTTCTTATAAAAAAAAAAAACCTTAACTCTTTTCTTTTAAGATGAGAATTAGATTAACATAGAAAATGACACAAAAATATATACAATTGTCAAGAAAAATTATTCTAAGAGAACAGTATGGTATAAAATTTTCAAATTCTTGATAATAAAATCTCAAAAAATCTAAGCAGCTTGAGAGCAAAATTTCTATCTTGAATAATTAGTTAATCTTTTTATTTTGGAAATCTGATCAATTCTCTTCTCGAGGTGACTAGTGGCTGGTACCTAAAGAGGAAAAATATCCCTGGTATAAAAATATGTCTTATCAAAGTAAAAATCATGAGTGCAGCGTTTGTCTAAGCCTGAAGATTATGGGTTCGACGAACCGCCAAACCCACAGATACTTGGCCTTAGTGCTTGGTTGGGTCTAGGGATGATGGGTCTGGTAGTTCACCAAACTCATAAAAATCTAGGCTCAGCTCTTGGTTGAGCCTAGAAATGATAGGTTATTACCCTAAACTTTATTCATTTGTTTATGAGGGAGGATCTATGAAAAGACAAAAAAAAATTGGTAGTCCATCAATAACCCCCCAAATCTGTGTGTATTATATTATACACAAAGATTTTGAAAATCTTTTGTTACCAGTAGATGATGACCTTTTTACCTTCTTCTAAAGATTTCACGTGTCCCATACATGACAGTCAGGATCTTCAAGTCTAGGTGACTTGTCTTTACTAGTGGAAGGTGTCCTTTGGGAAACAAAGTGGTAGTGGCTTCTAATGTAACAATTAAGTGAATTTCTAGAGATTTGTGATGATATGAAGAGTCATCCATCCAACAATGGGAGTAAAAATATTTTTTGTTACAACCCTTGTCATTCTTACTAGTGACTTTTCTTTTACTTTCACTTTTTGTGCTTTTTAAAAACCTGCTCTCATAACAAGATCTCAGATATCTTTTCCACCTTTGTTCCCAATCCAAAAGGAGAAAAAAAATACTTCAGACACCTTTTTTATTTGGACATTTCTCTTTATTTATGTCTTAGTCAGAACAAAATGGACCTTAGAAAAGTCAGATTTGATATAAAAAAAAAGTGCTCCTAAACTCAATGAGGAGTTCAGGTTTCAACTATAGCCTGAAAGAAGCCATAAGGATAAAGGTCCATCAAACTAGGTCCTTTAATGAGAGAACCTTCTCACAGGAGTCCTTCTCCTCCCATGTTAGAGATACTTAGCAGAGAGAGAGGTTGCCCTAGAACCTTATGAATAACATCCCCAGCAACATAAGTGCTGAGGATGTAAAGTATGTGGCTCGCTACCAACCAGGAGAGTATATGGCTCAGATACCTAATCATGCTAAGCATATCAATAAGCAAACCCTAGGATCTACTCGGGTTTATTTTTGAAATTACCACCCCCAGACTTGCTCGTTTTTATCAAGTCCATGAGCATGAATAAAGAAACATGTTCTGATTTTGGGCGATCAATTTGTTACGTAGCATTTTTTGCTTCTTATCCAAGAATGTTGAGGCTCTGGTGGAGCGAATATGTTGATGGTTGTAATGAGGTCCATGACGCGTCTCTTTTTTAAACAGCCCTAGAAGAATAATTTATGGTTATTTTTAATGTTTTCCACAAACGACATCACTGATGATGTCTTAAAAAATCCAAGCAGCTTAGGGTAAGACTTATGTCTTGGATAATTGGTTAATCATTTTATTCTAGAAATCTAATTCATTCTCCCCTTGAGGTGACAGGTGGTTGCAAAAAGGTTCGATTTGGTGAATTTAGGACTCTCCATTGATTAAGTCAGTGATTTTTTTAGAGAAAATATAATAATTTTATAGAGAGATACTTTAAAAAATAAATATACAATAGAGAATGAAGATTTTAAACCTCATGATTGAAGGATTTATGACTTATTTATAGCCTGTAAATTTTTTTATAGAGAGGAGGGGTAAAAACATAGTATTGCCTTAATAATATTAAAGAGGAAAAATATACTTGGCATATATACTAATGTTTATGGAATATATCTTTGACATATGTATTAAAGAGAAAAAATATCATTGACATATATATTAATGTTGATGGAAAATATTCCTGAGATATGTGTTAAAAAGAAAAAATATCCCGAACATAAAAATATGTTTCATTAGAGTGAAAATTATGGGCATAACGTTTGGCTGAGCTTAGAAATTGTGGGTTTAGCGAGCTGTTAAACTTATAAATATTTGGGCTTAGTGCTTGGTAGGCTTAGAGATGAGGGGTCTACAGTTCATTAGATCTACAAAAGTCTGAGCTTAATACATAATTGAATCTAAAAATAATAAATTAATATCCTAAACTTTGTTCATTTGTTCAAAAGATAGAATCCAGGGAAAGATTAAAAAAAATTTGATAGTCCATCACATTGCTTAATTCGGTTTTTTTTTCTTTTCGTATACATGATTATTGAAACCCTCGTTTGAATTGAAATATCTCCGGCATTGGTGGTCATGAGAATCTAAAAAGAAAAGGTTAGATAGAAATGAAAATATAGTATAAAGAAACTCAACAAACAATCATCCCGTGATACTCTTGATTCTAGAAACTTGTGTAAAAACTTTATAGCATTTAGTAATAACGTGGCAAAAATTTTATATTGAGAATTAGAATTTAGTTTTTTTGTATGATCATTTGTTAAATTCCCTTTTCTTTTCTATATTTTTTAGAGTAAAGTTAAAAGTTAAGTATTAATACAAAGTATCTTAGTTTTAATACTTAATTAAGTAAATATTAGCTGCTAATATCTCAGAGACATTCATTTATTTTAGAAGACTTATATTAAAGAAAAAATGATAAATCATGTTCAAAAAACACGAGAGGGTCCTTATCCCTTTTTATAATGGCATCTTTATTTACAAACTTTTAATCCCGCTTTCATGAGAGTGTATGTCTTGTCTAATATTTGATTAGAAAGGGATTTTTATAATACAAAAGGTCAAGCTCATTGAGAAATTCTCTCCTAAAATGGAGGAAAATACAAACTATTTATTAACTCCATAAAGAACGCTACTATAGCAAAAATTCAATTTAATTAGAAAGGGATGTAGCCTCAGTCGATGAAAATAAATGATAAGAATATCTAACATAAAAAAACAAAACAAAATCTTTGGATTGAGTGGTTAAATTTTATGATATAAATGAGTATTAAGTAATAAGTTAAAGGGTGTTGGGATTTTACTATTCACCGACACCCAATACAATATGGATTATAACAGTAATTAATATTGGATTCTTTTTTTTTCTTTTTTTTCACTTCTTTTCCTACTTTTACAGCAGTAATTTTTTTTTACTTTTATAATAGTAATATTTTTTAATATGTTAAGGGGATGTTTGGAAACACGGTTGAAACCACGTTTTCTAAAAATATAAATTTATTTTATTTAAAATTAATTTTTTTATGTATTAATATAAGAAATAATTTTTAAAAAATAAAAAATATATATTTTAATATATTTTAAAATAAAAAACATTTTAAATTATTATAATTATTGTACTACGCTATCAATATAAAGACGGAGAAGTAACTGTGCAGCAACTGTTTTGCCATTAATTTACCAGGAAACAAGAAGACAATTGATATGTATATAACTCAGCGGGACCATCGGGAGAAATGATTTTTAACTACTACACTTTAATCTTTTTTTCCCTTGATGATACTGCCTCAGCAAGAGTGTGGAGGAAGGCAAGGCACTCCTGTCACGTCAAAACTTTAAAATAGAAAACACATTTATGTTCATGCAGGCTGTGCCAAAATGCTGGGAAACCCAAGTTTTCACTTTAATGATCACTGTCGTGTCTTTCTTCGGCGCTGTTTTAAAATATATATATATATATATAGTGCTATCGGAACGACTTACACCAAGGTGAGCCCGCTACGGTTGCAGTTCGGAGGTCTAACCGGTGGTTTACTCATTATAGCTGAACCACCATGTATCTTTTTATAATAATATATACAAAATCTTCATATATTTATTATTCTTTTACCATGTTAAATATTATGGTAAAAATATATTTATCTAACATTACAGTAGAATAATAATCTAGAACATAAAAATTAATTAAAAGCTAGCTAGCGGTTTAAGAACCGGCCTACCACTAGGTTAACTGATTCGTCAATTTAACTAGATCGTCCAGTCTTCTTTTTAATTTATTGTGTAAACAAT
The DNA here is from genome assembly GCF_951802175.1 of Populus nigra. Lineage (NCBI taxonomy): Eukaryota > Viridiplantae > Streptophyta > Magnoliopsida > Malpighiales > Salicaceae > Populus > Populus nigra. The sequence continues at coordinate 6,623,236 of NC_084852.1, forward strand.
CATTTCTAAGAATTGATCAGTTCATTTGAGCTTTGATTCACCGTTTTTTTTTATTTTTAGATACACACACACAAATATACACCATCGTTATTCATATCAATCATTTTCTTCTTTCTTTCACGAAATTTGGAATTATTTGACCACCAGTCCAAATTTTAATCAATAGGAAAGGGACTGTACTTTAGCTTGATTGATAAGGGGAGCGGAGGTAATGCTCTTTTTGATAATAATCGAGAGAGCTTGTGGCTATGCTCGAAGTGGATCTATGAAGGATATGATTAAATTGTGAAAGCACGGGGACATTATAGGAAACTCAGAAGAGAGAAACGGAGGGGGAGGGCAAGAGTAACTATACGTGAGGAAGGCGAGAAGGTCAAGAAAAGGACTGGGGGACGGTTGCGGTCTCATTCACAAATAAGTTTGAACAACAGCAGGTTCCATGCAGTTTCGTCCCTTTTGTCTGTTTGCCCATCAATTATCTGTTTGATACCTAGGAATTCATGGACGTGAACGACGCAACTTCTTCTCCCAGCTAGCCACCAAGAACTAACAGGTAAGCAGTGATGAAGGGCCGTTAGCCCATCGAACACACCACTGCCCTCAGCTTATACAGAACAAAACATCCTCTCTCTCTCTCAGCAGCCCGACTCATCTCCTTCTCTTATTCTATACTCGTACCAACTTGGATGGTTAATGGAAAGTGAGCCTGTTGTTTCAGAAAGCATGTGAATGATTGCAGAGTTAATGCAAGAAAATGGACAAGACAGGTTGCAATTGTACATACCTAGCTAGCCATGGCCCTCAAATGTGACTCCGTGGCACATGGATGAGCTCTCGTTGATGGATGTAAAATAAGTTTCAAAGTTTTTTATTATTTTTTTTTAAAAAGAGAAAATTAAAATTTTATTATGCTAGATAAATTAGAAACTCATTGTAGGCTTTGCTTCTAGCTAGGTAGAAAGAGATTTTAATTATAAACTGTGAAAGCAACCAAATCTTAGACGATAAGATGGAGATCTTTCCATCTAACAAAGACTTTGTAATGTGGCTAGCTTCCATAATACAAATAGAAGATGCCCCTTCTAACTAGTATATACTTTATTGCATTTTCCCAGATACAGACATTTTGCGTTGCAGAATTCGGCTGGGATCTCTGGCCCATAATGTTGAATAGGCCATGCTAGGGGTGGCGTGTTTGATTCAATTTCAAACATGGCTTGAGCAAGAAAGGAAGAGTCATGTGCTGATTGATTTGCTTGCCAAACTGGGGTCTTCGATCTCGTCATTGAATGGTCTGGGTGCCTTTATTATTGGATGATGTTATGGATGCTTTCCGTCGTCAGGCATTAGCCTTTCTATTCTTTGCTCTCTTGTGCCAAAAACAGTCGTCAATTAATGAAGATTTTGTGGCATATTACTGCCAGTTCCGTGCAATTTGTATCAATATCGATGCCTGCGGTCTTGTTTGTTATCAAATAAACCAAAACAATATGTTCTTTTACTGTTTTGTGTTTACTGTTCATGCTTTCACAAGCATTTTTGCTCACTTTTTTCACATTTTGGTCTTTGAAGTTTATAGTTTTTTTTCAATTCAACCACGTCACTTTTTATTTTCAATTGCATCATTTTCATTTAAAGCTATGCCTGTGTAATTTTATGAACTCAAATGATTTGTTTTGCTCTTTCTTCACTCCTTTGTTAGTATGTCATTAAACATTTTGATATTAAATTAACAATCGATTTTATAAAATACATTTTGGCTTCTTTTTAAAAATAAAATTGAGAGATTGAGGATCAAAATTGATATGAAGAAGGAGACGGTGCCCTTTTTTCATAAATAGCACACAAGCTTCAATTAATCCCTCAAGTTTCAATTTTTTTCCTTTTCTATCCCTATTTAAGGTTATTATATTTTAGTTCTAAATTTTATTTTTATCACATTTTAGTCATTGAAGTTGAGCGAGGAAAGAGTGAATAATTAAAAAAAAATGATGAGAGAAAAAGATCTTGGGTGGTTGGATTACGAACACTATTAACTTTGATTTTGGATTTTGTGGATTTGTCTTCAAGAGAGAAACATAATAAAGTTGGGTTTCGCCTTCAGTTACACAAAAAAAAAAAGATTTAAGCTTTAAATGTTTTTCATTTAATTTTGAATTTTTAGGCATATTAGAGGGCATTTGGGGTTTGTTATTGGTTAGAGCTTTCTATGAAGATTTTCATGTTCTTTTAAGGTGTAAAATTCAGTTTTTAATGTCCAAATATATTGGATCATGATTTTCTACTCAACTTTATCGGTCCAAATGTAAAGCAAATTCCATGTTGTCGCCTAATGTTTTTTTAAAGCAAGAAGAAAATAAAATAGATGCCTAGGTTTGCTTTGCTAGGCCTAAGCACCTAAGCTTTTTTCTAAATGCCAAACTTGCGGGTCTAGCTTCACTTGGTTTTAAAAACATTTTTGTTTTTTTTAATTTTGTAATGATTTTCTTAATTAAAAGGAAAAAATACCATGAACATCCTATAGTTTAATCTATTTTACATCTTGCCTTCATTATTTTAAAAATAACAGAAAACATCATTGGTTAATAAAAAAATCCTAATCAATCAAAATTATTAAAATAATCTCTTATATATTATATCAGAAAACCCAAAAACCTAATCCCTCTCTCTCTTCACCTTGCGACTTCTTCTCTCTATTTAGAATTAAAAAAAAAAAAAACTCTCATTCGTTGGGAGGAAGCCAAGATCTATACAGAAATCAATTTCCTTGTTAAGAGAAACGGCGTATTGGTGAGGAAAGTTTCTTGGGTGGCTGACAACTAGAAATTTATGAGATATTTTGTGGTGTTTTCAAGTATGAATTTTTTTAGGGAAATCTATGGTTATGGATTTTACAGTAAATTCAGCCTTTTATTTGAGTTGAAGAGTTTCTCTATAGGTGGATCGGAAGCAAGTTAATGTGTGGAGAAAAGGGTCGTGAGAGAGGCTATGAAATTGGCAGAGAGAAATATGTTGTGGAGGTTGTGCTTTCACTACTGGTTGGTTTAGTCGGCGGGGAGAGAGGTTTAAGTTATTTGACAATGATGGTGATTTTAGAAAAGATGGAGACAATCTGTCCATAAAGGTTAATCTTTCATTTAGATTCTCATATCCTATAATCAGAGTAAAATTTTACTTTAGATAAAAATTATTAGATGAAGGGGAAGTTTAATTGATGTTTTGATAAATACAGAGTCGATCTAATGCTAGCTTGTTGTTCTTGCTTCTTTAAGGGACTAGATGGCTAGTCAAATCCTAACAGCATACATGGAATTTTTAGCTCTAAAATGGATAAGAGGTTATGTTAGGGAAGGTTAGCTATAAAATGGATAAGCATTACTAGAAATTCAACGAATTTGGTAGGTAACGAGAGCGTGGTAGAAATGATGGTTTGGTCAACTTCTAATGTTAGCAATGTGCATGGAGTTGTAAATTACAACAGTAATCCTTATATGAATATGGGTATAGATCCAATGAGAATGAATTAAGGTAATGTCGATCAATGTCCAATCATAATAGAAGAACCTAATGCAAACACGACCAGGTTTTTTTATATGTTGAAAGATTCTGATAAACCATTATGGGATGGTTATACAAATCATAATAAATTATCAGTCGTTGAACAGGTGTTCACCATCAAGTTGAATTATGGGTTAAGTGAGGACAGTTGTGACAGAATTATTGAATGGACAAAAAGCATTTTACCCGAAGGGAATATGCTGAAAGAGAACTTTTATGTTGCTAAGTCTATAATCAAACCCCTCGATTTAGAATACTAAAAAATTTATGTCTTAACTTCTGCATGTTGTACTACCTTGAAAATGTTAAGCTGACCGAGTGCATGACATGTGGACATTCCTGTTACAAACGCAAAACTGGCATGGAAAAGACTCTCGTGACATATAAAAAACTTCGATACTTTCTAATTACACCTAAAATACAAAAGTTATTCATGTCATCAAAAACTGTTGAGCACATGACATGGCACCAATCACATGATGCGATAGATGGAATGATGGTGCATCCTTCTGATGGTAAAGCATGAAAACACTTTAACAATGTGCATCCTCACTTTTCAGCTGAATCAAAGAACATGTATCTTGGGTTGTGTATAGACGGATTCAACCCATTTGGGTCATTTGTTGCTTCTTATTATACCCATGGTTTACAACTTTCAACTAGGATATGTATAAGGCTGGAGTTCATGTTTTTATTTACGGTTATACCCGGTCCTAATAGTTCGAGCTGAAATATAGATGTTTGTCTTCGATTGTTGATTGATGAGTTGATGCAGTTGTGGTCCTCCAGGGCTTTGACTTATGATGTATCAAGAAAACAAAATTTTCGTATGAGAGCAGCTTTGATGTGGACTATCAATAATTTTTCAGCTTATGGAATGGTTTCTGGTTGGAGCATGCATGGAAAACTAGCATGTAGATACTACATGGAAAACAAGACATTCACACTAACAAACGGAGGTAAAATGTTTTTTTTTACCTCCATCATCATTTCTTGCCAACAAATCACAACTACAGAAAGGATTTCTTTGTTGGTAGAGTTGAAAAGGATGTTGCACCCCTATGTATTTCTAGTAAAGAATTGAATGACATGGTGTTAGAGTATGGTGACATTGTGTTTGGTTTCCAATTCACTAAACAGAAGTTTCCTGGTTTTGGTTTGACCCACAACTGGGTAAAGTAAAGTATTCTCTGTGAGTTTTCTTATTGGAAGACTAATCTCCTTCGCCATAATCTTAACGTCATGCACATAGAAAAGAACGTGTTCGAGAACATTTTCAACACGGTCATGGATGTGAAGAGGAAAATAAAGGACAACATGAAGGCTAGAATGTATATAGCGTTGTTTTGTAACCGTAAAAATATATAGTTGGTTTTTGATGGGTCACAGGTCGTTAAGCCAAGAGCAAGCTTCGTCTTAGAAAAGAATGCACAACTACTAATCTACCAATGGCTTAAAAGTTTGTGCTTTCTCGATGGACATGCCTCGAACATATCAAGTTTGGTTAATCTAGAGAAATGCAGATTGTATGGAATGAAGAGTCATGATTGCCACATGTTTATGTAAACACTCATTCCATTAGTTTATCGTGATTTGTTGCCAAAGAGGATATGGGATGCACTCACGGAGATCGATCATTTTTTTAGAGATATATGCTCCAGCAAGTTGCAGACACATCACATTGAGAGGCTTGAAATGAATATCATCAAGACAATATGTAAACTTGAGATGATATTTTCTCTATTGTTTTTTGACTAAATGAAGCATACACTCATATATTTATTGTATGAGGCAGAAGTTGGAGGCCCAATCCAGTATAGATGGATATATCCATTCAAGATGTTAGATATTACAAATGCAATGTATTATTAATGTATTTTTATTGTTTTTTTATTTAAAATATTTTTTTAATTTCATGCAAGTACTTGTTCAATCTTAAGAAAAAAGGTTAAAAACAAGGTGCATGTTGAGGCTTTGATATGTGAGGCCTATATTATTAAGGAGATCTCAACATTTATCTCGTACTATTTTGAATCTCATTTGAGAACGAGAATCAACCATGTTCCATGACATGATGATGAAGGTGAAATGCCTTCGAGTGGGCACAATATATCTAGCACATGATGTCTGAGCGGTTTATACGACGCTCACAATCTGATGCTGAGAACCAGAACTGGCAAATTCATGATTCAGTTACAACACACACCGTCGACTCTGTTCCGTTCATTGCACATGCGAAGTGGATGGTAAGATTAATTTTAATGACATCTATCTTTAATTAATTTGTTGTTATTTATAAATATATTTAACTTGCAACATTTTTTTTCTTATAGGCTACGTCTCTTAGACGTGAGCCAAGCTCAATGAAGCTTTTTGTAGAGACGCACGTCCGAAGTGAAGACCGCCAAAAGGGGGTGCAACAGTTCATCAACAATCGCGTTCAACACTTCGTGGTATGTTCATTTAACCATTTTCTTTCGTAAGTTATTATTTTCTTGAATTGAATTTGATGATTTCTTTTTTAATTTTCAGGAGACATATAATAGCCAGTTGAGGGAGATATACGGGGATAATCTTTCAACCCACCCATATTTCAATCCTGATTTATGGATGGAGGCAGGATCGTCTGGTGGACTCGATAAAAATCGGGTGTACAGACTCTCCAACACTACGGCCGAGAACTTGAAAGCGGACCTTGGTGTCTCAACCGTTAGGAGCTTCCAATCGGTATCGAGCACCCAGTCTAAGGAATTCGGAGGTGCAAACTGAGTTTTTAGTGTTCAAATATGTTGGATCCTGATTTCCTACTCGTCTATAATGGTTAAAGTATAAAGCCAACTCCATGTCATTGCCTAAATTTAATATATAAAAAAAAACAAGAAGAAAATGAAACTAACGCCTTGGTCTTATATTTTTATGTTTTGTTTTTCTTAATTTTGTAATAATTTTTTTAATTAAAAGGAAAAGCTACCGTAAGCATCCTATAGTTTAATCTATTTTACATTTTGCTTCCATTGTTTTGAAAATAATAGAACATCTTTGATCAACAAAAAAATCATAATCAATCAAAATGAATAAAATAACCCCATATATATTATATCAGAAAACCCAAAATTGAGAGGAAGCCAAGATCTATACAGAAATCAATTTCCTCGTTGAGAGAAACAACGTGTTGGTGAGGAAAGTTTCTTGGGTGGTTGGCAACTTGAAATTTATGGGGTGTTTCGTGGTGTTTTCAAGTAGGAATTGTTTTGGGGAAATCTATGGCTATGGATTTTACAGTCGATTTGGCCTTTTATTTGGGTTAGAGGGTTTCTCTGTGGGTGGATCGAAAGCAAGTTAATGTGAGTAAAATGTGTTCTGAAGGTTGTGCTTTTACTGCTAATTGCCTTAGTCGGCGGGAAGAGAGGTTTGAGTAGTTTGACAATGATGGTGATTTTAGAAGAGATGAAGACAATTTGTCCATGAAAGTTAATCTTTCATTTAGATTCTCGTATCTTATAATAAGAGTAAAATTTTACTTTAGATAAAAATTATTAGATGTAGTGGAAGTTTAATTGATGTTTTGATAAATATAGAGTCAATCTTATATTAGCTTGTTATTCTTGCTTCTTTGAGGGACTAAATGGCCAATTAGATCCTAACATCATGCATGGAGGATGTGAGGTTATGTTAGAAGAGGTTAGTTACAAAATAGATGAGGCGAAAGAAAGGGAACATGGTGATTTTATGTTAATTTATGGGTGGTTAGAGTTGTTGTCATGGTTGTTCATGAAATAGGAGGTTGTGGTGGTATCTGAAATGATGGCCCGTTAAGGAGAAAATGGAGGAGAATAGGATGGTATTATGGGTGTTGGATTATGGTGTTATGGTTTGAAGGGTGATGGAGATGAGGTTGGTTACGATGCGTGGGGAGAGAGTTTGGGAAAATTAGGGAATAATGTTTTTTTATAGCAATTTTGTAATTTTAATGATGTAAGACTTTTTAATCATTAATTGATATAATATCAATATTGTAAATAATTTTATTTTTTATGTGCATGTAAAGTGTTATCAAATTATAAACTATAAAATATAGATTGTAATTTTAAAAAAATAAAGGCAAAATAAAAAAAATTTAACTAAACTATAGAAGTATCAAAGTAATTTTCTCTAATTAAAATTATTAGAAATATTTTTATATTTCTAGAAAAAAAATTCGAGGAATGTATGCTTATTTAAATTTTGTTAAGTTTTCATTCTAAAAATTAAGTTATTTATAAGAAATACTTTTTTGGTCACGATACAAAAATAAATACATTTATAGAAAATTAAATTTAAACTAAGAAAATATTTTTCTCTATAATTAAAATCATTTAGATTTTTAAAAATATTCATTTGGATTATTGCAAAGTTAACAAAAATAGGATGCGGGTATACGGCTGGATGAATGTAATAAAAGACGAAAAACTTTTCATATATGTTCTTGAATTAAGTAATTACTTAGTATTGTGTGATTATATATATATATATATATATATATATATATATATATATATATATTATCATCAAGTCAAAAAAGAAGAGTGAAAGGAACTTCCTACGTTTTTCACAAAATGCTCCGAGTGGTAGATAACATCATGATGAATGTAAGAACAACTGTAGAAATATCGAAGATATTGTAAGATTGTCAGTGTCATCAGCACTTCAATTATAAATGTTTTCCGCTATTTAAAGATTCCTCATGTCTCTTTGAACATTAAAATAACATGAACCCAGCAAGCATATGCAGTAACAGTGACACCATCCTTTTGATTTGAGAGCGATGTCTACGTCCATCTTATTGAGGATTAATTTGTCTGAGACAATCCCATATCATTAGCATATGGACAAAACATCCTCCTCTGTGTATATATATATATATATATATATATATATATATATATATATATATATATATATATATATTTGCTTCAACTTTACAGAATTTCTCGTAATTAAGTTCTTTCCCACAATTAAATTATAAAATGGGCCATATATATATATATATATATATATATATATATATATGGCCCATTTTATAATTTAATTGTGGGAAAGAAATGGAGTTAAGTTGACATATTAGCAAGTCGACAAAACGTACTAATCGTACCATTAAATTTCTCTAATTTTCCCAGCATTATTAGTTATTGATTTATTTCTTTGAGAAAAGGACTTCTGGTCTGTGCATTGACACCTCGAGCAAAAGATTTACAGTAAAGATTTTGATTCGAGTTTCCATCCGTCGTGAGAGGGCGAATGTGTTTGGCTTCTTCTGCATTTGTATATATTCTCCTTTGATGTGAGATCACAGCATTCCCAGCTGTTTCTTTCCATCTCTCCCAATAATTCTGTACATGAAATACCTTTATTTCAATTTCGTGCTTTTAGTTTTCAAGAATCTATTAATTAGTTTAAAATTACAAATTAATTTTATCCTTTGATTAAATCAAGATTTTTACCCAAATATTGTATCAAGTTTTTTTATTTAAGTTAGAACTCAATCTTATGACTATCAAATATTGTATCAATTAATTTGCAAATTAAAAACATATCAAACAGACCCTAATTTGATCATTTTAATTCCTTCTACAGTCATTTTTTTTTTTCCAATTATCAACAAAAAAAAATAAATGGTAGTATTGTCTAGTCCTTGTGCTTCCTTTGGAATGAAGTTTAAGTTGCTTGAAAATCATCAACCGGCACAGGATCGGATATTGAAAAGATGCATGGGTTGTCTGGATATGAAAGAGTGATTTGTCCTCTCAATTCATTGCCCTCAAAACGAGTAGTTTGCTACTAAGTTTCAACATGTACTTTTATAAATTGAATGGGTTAGATTGGTTATTTGTTTTTTATAGTTAAATTACTAATTCAACCACATAATAAAATAATCTAATGCTTATTTTTCAAGAATATTTTTCTATTTTCAGATTTTTAGAATAGTGTAATTAATTTGATATTTTTAAAGACAAAACCAACAAAACTCTCATCCAATGATTTTTTTTATCATTTTACATTATTTTTATTGTAAATTCTAAGGGTATTCATCGGTATTGTTGTAAATTATATTTATTAAATATAATTAAAAAAACTTGTTGGTGCATGTTAAGCACGTGTCAGCTTGTGGATGATTCTAGTGCCATTCAGGCGGTGCATAAAAAGGTCGTCTGATAATCAAGTGTCGTCTTATGGGATGGCGTTTGAAAGTTCTCGACGCTACCGACCTGATGAGATGGTGCATGTCCCAAGATTCACAGTGGTTTAGCAACAGTGACTGTTTTCTCGTTTTTTTCTCTCTTTCCCAAACTAGATTTTCATGTCAGCCCTTTAAAAATTCAAAAGCAAACCTTTAATTTATTGATTCTTTAGATTTGGTCCCTTTGACTTTTATTATGGTTTTTTTATCTTTAATAATTTATAAAATTGATATGCCTTTTCAATTTTATTCTTTTTAATTTTTTTTCATCTTTCAAATTTGATCCTCATTCTTTTAATTGCTATTTTTTATTTGGAATCAATTTTTAAATTGATTTTGTTTTATGATTTCACCCTCTTTTGGTCTTTTTTTCTATCAAATTTAATCATTATTCTTTTTATTGCTAATTTTTTTATTTGACAAGTTTTTATTTGAAATCAATTTTTAGATTGAATTTATTTTACAATTTCACTCTCTTTTAGTTTTTTTTTTGGTTAAATTTAATCAGTATATATTTTCCGATGAAAATTATTGACGAAGATTTTCTATCGGTAAATAAAGATAAAATATTTTTTGTTGACACTTCCATTAATTTTTTCAATTTTCTAATTGTGGAGCCTCAACTAGTTTCACTACTACTTAGAGTGTGTTTGGTATTGCGGTAGCTGTTGTGGTTGTGGTTTAAAAAAAGTTGTTTTATAAAAAGTACTTTTAGTTGTGGTTGGTTTGAAAAAATAGGTGTTTGGTTAAAACTGTGGTTGAAATTGAGGTTGAAGAAAAAGTAGTTTAATGTGTTTGGTTAATAATGTTTTTGAAATTGAGGTTATAAAATAATTTTAAAAAATATAAATTAATATTGATGGTTTTTAATTTAAATATTGTGGATTTAACTATTGCGGTAATATTATGAAATAAATCATACTTTATATATAAAAAAATTTATTATTCTATTAAACTATCTACAATTCCATTACATACAAAATTTATCTAACAAGAACTACAGTTTTCATAATTTTTTAGCGTGTAATAAAATTAGATAAAATATTATCATGTATAAAATTCACTCTAAAATAGTTTTTTAAAAAAAAATTAACAAAAAAAAAACTTAACACACTAAAAAAAATAAAAAAATAAAATCCACGCAGAAGTGAACAGTGCAAGAGAATTGCACTGTTCACTATTTTTAACATGAACAGTGCAATTTTCTTGCACTGTTCATGAACAGTGCATCATTTTGCACTGTTAATGTTAATTGCACTGTTTATTGAACAGTGCAATTACGTGAACAGTGCAAACAAAGTATGTAATTCTTGCTTTGCAAATACTGTGTTTCCAATGCAAGGAAAAAGGTGGGACCCAATGAACAATATACTATATTTTTTGATAACCAAACTGCTACAACTGTATTTTAAAAAAAATGCAGCCGCAGCCGCAGAGCCAAACGGGCTCTTAAAATGTTATTTCTAGTTCCTCTTCTTCTCATTTCCTTAAAAGGTAAAAATTCTCCATTTCTATTCCTTTAATTTTCCTTTGTTTCAATAAAAAAAAGAGGTAAATTTATCTTTCTTCGTCTATTTTATTCCCTTCACTTAACGTTTATTTCTTCTTTCTTTATCTTTTTCCTACCACCAAACCACTCATGTTTTAAAATCATGAGTTACTTACAAGCTCACCCAGCTCAACCTACAAATTTTGGATTATTTCAGTTCTGAGTGAAAAATACCGGATTGGATCTTATTTTTGCAATCAATCCAATGGATTTGGCGGATTGGATTTTCACTTGCCTCCTCTAAAATAAAGAAAATATTCTGCTGGCCCCATTATATGACATAGAATATTTGATAGGAAAAAAAAGAAAAAGACAAGAGTGGCCCCACAACGCATATATCACGCCAACATTCCTTGCGTTTCTTGGTCCATATACGTGGGTACATACAAATAGCAGGAAATTGATGGCTTGTTTCAACAGCATGTAGATTACTAAATTAGCGATCTTCAAAACCTTACAGGACCCCACGTACATTTATAAAGCTTGAAATTCCTTAATTTTGTCAAGTGACCCTTCGTATTTGACAGCAAATACACTGTATTTTCTATGTATATACACAGTTTGGCATACGAAGCTTCCTCGGTCTACTACTCCTCCCAAATCTCCATGTTTTAATTGAAGCTGTCATTTTCCCTTTTCAAAAGAAGAAACTTGTTTATTTATTTTTCCCCCACGTAAGTTTTTTCCCACTCCAAAGCATTGGATGCCCAAAATAGTCAACGAAATCCATCTTATCAACTCCCTGTCACGGGCGATGAGTTACTGTGTAGTGTATACATGAACACATTCCATCCTTTCAAATTCCCTATAATGGGTGACGGGCTAACCATATAAGATGGATATATCCTATGGTTTAATTCCCATATCAGCCAAGAACATTAACAAGCGGATAGCCTACTAGCTCCTAACGTTATACACAAGCTCTCATGTGCTTTACTCGACTCCGTAAGCCACAAGGTTGCAACAACAACGAGGAATTCTGCAAGCTTTTTTCTGAATTGAGGCGTCGCATTTTAAATCTGAATTCCTGTAGCAACTTAGAAAACGGGGGCACAGCTAGCTAGCAGCTCTGAATTCTTCAGAAAATTAAACAATTATTAGCCCCAATATTCTTAATTGCACATTTCAAAGAATTCAAGATGCAATGGATCATTGAAATGATGGTACGAGGACAAGCAAACAACCTAGTTGAATTCGAGACATGATCAAAAAGCATGGAGAAAATGGAAACTCCGCAAAATCCAAAAAGGCTAGCTAGTACTCCACGAAGAATTGAAAATCAACGTGTGGCTAGGTAAAGAGAGTGGGAAAAAAACTAGCCTCTGACTTAGACCTTCGAAGGAGTTATAAACATGTCTGTGAAAACACTAATGAACTCAAATCCAAACAAATCATTTAGATGTGTGACCCTTCAGCAGCATATGTTAATATGACATTTCAACCGGCGTGCTATTAAATGATTTATAACATGTCAAAACAGACATGAAAGAACAGGACTCCATTGTCAAAATCCTTACGAAAGTCCACTCAAAAAGTAGACCAAACTTGAAAATCACTCAAGGAAGCATAAATTCAATTATTAGTACATATATATATATATATATATATATATGGCTCTGATTATTATTAAGAAAAAAATTGGTTGAATATATGGTTCTGATTAGTTGGTGTATGCTTTCGTTAGAGGACAGCGACTAATTGGTGAGCTCTTTTACACTCAAGCATGACGAAATTAATGAATCTAGATATTGCAATATTTTATCAAACAGAGCACTAAATGAATTAATAAGCTAAGTTCTTGGTTTTGTTGTCTTTCAGCTATTTGTTTTGTTGGTACGTATGCATGGAGAGAGCGAGCGAGCGAGAGAGAGAGACATGAGCTAACGGCTGCTTCCAGCGGCTACAGGACTACAATATCCGATTGCTTAGGGAATTCCAATTGAGTTCATGGGAAAATTCCATTACCAAGTCTAGCTGCTACTGATTTTTTTCAAGCTCGTGTATACAAAAAAATACTTGTATTAGGTCCTATACGTTATTTTTCTCCTTTCTGCTTGGCAAAAGCAGTCAAATACAATCCCTTTATCTAGTTTATCACGCAATTTAAACTGCTAATATGTCAAATGTAAGAAGCTTAACTTTTTTTTATCATATGTTATTAAAAAAACAAAGAGCCTTGGTGTTATGATTCAAAGTAAGAAGTTATAATTCAAAAATAAATACTTTAATCTATCCCACATCATTAATAAAGAGAAGATGCCTCGAGCCCACCACCATCCCACAACGCTAATCAGAAAAGGGCTATACAAAAAAAAAAAAGCCCAAAAAGTATAACAGGCTTGAAAAGTGAAATATTTGATTGACCGGACAGTATTTTCTTTTTCTTGCGGCTTAAACACAAAAGAAAAGTAACTTGAAGAAATACAAAATCTAGGTATAGCAATCCAAGGGCCTCTTGATGCGAGAAATCACAAATGCCATCAGGAGGAAGATTGAAATACTGCACTCCTAGTTGAAGCCTGAAACCAGTGTTACCAGACCCTGGTTCCCTTGGGCCATAGACGTAAGTAATTGAGCCTCCAAGCCAGGGTAGTTTCTTACACGATCCTATCCTCAAAATTTATTACCATTAAACATCCAAAATGCACAAGGATTGATTGGGGCTCTTCAACAAAGCTGATTAGAGCTACTAAACTGAAAAAATTAAATTAATAGAAAAAACTAGTAAATCAATTAAAAATCAAATAAATCGCTCTATCCAATTTGATTTCAATTTTAAAAAATTTAAGCCAATTAAATCAGATTAAATCATATTGATTCAATTGAATCTGAATATGACTTAAAAATACAAGGTATAAAAGAAAATATATTTAACTCTCATTTTCTCTCCTATTAAACTAACACTAAATCCATCTTTTGAGTTTTAACACCACCTTTCATACTTTCGCCATTGCTATTTGGCCTCCTTTAGGGCTAGGGTGAAACTGATCTTTTTTTTTCTTTGGTTTTTTTATGGAACCTATTTGGCTGACAAGGTTACGTTAAAAAAATTTTCACACGATTTAATTTAAGACTCATGCTAAATAAAAAGTTGGATTATGATTCTTAAAGTTTGAATTGTTGTATTAAGTTTAATGACAATGCCCAAAAAAATGAAGGTCTAGAAATTATTATTTTTACATTCTAAAAGCTTTTTTAGTTCAAGCCACAACGAGAGCACAATTAATAAATTGGTTTGTGTATATATCATAGTTCTAAAACATGGCCTCACTCAACAGGTTGATCCGAAACCCAGTTGACTTAGAGCGCTGGCTGGTTTTACATAGGTGAAAACTAGAGTTGCAATTGGCCAGGCTAAATCTAGGTGACCTACCGAGTCAACCCGAAACTCAAGTGACCCAGCATATTTTTTTTCATTAAGAAAACAGTGTCATTTTGTTTTAGAGATACAAATCCTGACCTTCCCTTTTTCTTCCCTTGTTTCTTCCCCTGTTTATTCATGTCTTCTTCCTTTTGTTCTCGCATCGTTTACATCTATGAGAAAAAACTAAAAAACTCAGTCCAATCCCCTACTCTCGCTCCCTTTGTTCTTCATTTATTTTTGAAACTACTGCTTTAAAAGTTCATCATCTCCTATTATAGGTAATTTATTATTTCCCACTGTTGCCAAATCTTATTATCTTGTATGTTAACATGCTCTTATATTTACAAAAAGAAGTTTTTACAAATATTACTATGGTGAATTGTGACATTGTTTTTGTCTATTTGCAGATATTTGAGTAGTAAAAACAAGCTCACATGTCTAGTTCTCCATACTCTCAAGAAAACGTCTAACAGTGGATAATTGCAACTGAGATTTGTCTATCATCTTCAATGATTATAAATTTCTCAAGTGAAACATATAAATTTTTAGTATATAATTATAAAGAAAAAATTATCAATGTTTGGATAAACTTGTCACACGTGGACGCGCGGTGTCAGAGGGTTATTTAGAGTCACCACCTAGTTATTTGGTTCAGGGTCGCTACAAAACTCGGGTATACTGGTCTTATCAAAGATTCAAGGGTAAAAGACTAGTTGTGACCAGGAAAGGTATCAGCACCCCTAGTGTATCATATCTGAAGTAACCTGCTTTATGTGATTTGATGTGATTTAAAGGTTTTAGTGGTTTTTTTATTGGTGGTCTATCTGTGGTTTAGGATTGAGATTTACTCGTATGAATAAATCTGATGTTTATGAATTTATTATGAACTCGTGTACCCAAATAAATTCTTAGAAAAAGATTCTTCATAATTTGTGTATTATGATGAAAAATATTCCAAATTAAAATTGGTGAATATTTATAATAACTCTGAGAATTTTCTGGTCAACTCCCGATATTTTAAATATCAGTGTCACTTATAGGTTCAATGTTCTATACCAGGATTTTTAACCATTAATTCTAATGAATTAAAAAAATAAGGATTTATTAAAATATTGGCCAAATTCTAATGGGTTTAGTAAACTAGTTATTAAATCCTAAAATGCATGCAAAATATGTATTTTGAATTCTTCATATGTAAATACTAGACGATATGATTTTATTTATGTTTTTGAGAGACTTTGACTGTTTGCAATTAAAAATATTTATTTTGTTTTGTATTTTTAGTTTTAAACATTCTAAAACATATAAAAAAATACAACTACACACTCCCATCAACGGAGAGAGATCTGGCCTTCCAAAGCTTCGATCCTTTTTTCCTTTCTTTCTTCCTGGGTCGACAGTGAGCTTGATCTTTACCTGCAAAACAAAGAAAAACCACGTAAATATTTGATTTTATTTTTATTTTTTTAGATCTGATTAAGCTTTCTATTTCAATCTTTCTCTCTAGTTTGTCTTTCTTTTCTTCTTCTTCAGATGGCAGATCTAGTTATTGGGTAGCATCGGTGCTGATATGTCACTGTCTGCAGGTACTGTTGGAGGTTATTTCAATGGTTAATGGAGCTTTAGAGGTTATTGGGTTGCATCATGGGTATGGTTATTGATGGTGATGGGGCTAATGGTTGTGCTAACAAAAAGGTAGTGATTGGCTCATGGTGGGGTTTTTAGCCATGGTTGAGAGAGGTAGAGGATGGATGGAAAATATAGGGTAACCAACGATGAGAAAGAGAAAATGACAGTGAAGCTACAGTAGTTAGAGGTGGTGAGGAAGTTGTTATTGTCATTGGCAGTGATAGGGAGAGAGAAGAGAGGTTGTCACGAAAAGAAGAAGACACGGCTTGGATTTTTTTTGGGTCTAGGAATGGTGGGTAACGGTTGGATGGTGGTTCGACCAAGGAAAAGGGTTACTAGTCAACTAAAGGTGGAAGATGGGTGGTCTGTAAGGGGAAGAGGTTGCTTGTAAAGAAAAAAAAGAGGGAGACCTCTATACAGGGTTTTTTTTTTTGTCAAGAAAGGGAGGCTGGTGTGAGATGGTATGGATAATAAAGGGAGACAATCAGGAGAGGCGGCCAAAAGGTGTTGTTGGTTTTCTTCTTTTTTTATGTTGGTAGATCTTAGTGTAGAGATAGGGTTTAAAGTTTTTTTTTTTTTTGTATTGTGTGGGTATGGGTAGAGTATGTGTGAGTATTTTTTATTTTTTTTATCTCTTAAATGTTCTCCCTCTCTTAAGTGTGTGTGTGTGTGTGTGTAACTCATTTATTTATATATATAAATCTTCTTTGGCTTGAAGGCAAAGCAAACCAAGATTAATCATTGGATTTTAAGAATAAATCACAACCATTCATTTGCTAACTTGTAGACAAATCAAAAAAAAAATGGAAACATTAATAAAAAGAATTGATTGTGGACCATTTGATTAAAAAAGATGGGTTACTTAGTGAGAGGGTTTTTAATTTTCAAATTGGTCCTCTCCCTTCTGCAATTACAATTAGATCACTAAAAAATTAAATGTATTTTTTTTCTTTTTTTCTCTTTTTTTTATTTTAATGACCTTGTTTATGTTCATTATAATTTGAGATTAAAATAAAAGTATTTTATTTTCTCTAATTCTTCAAATATTATTTTATCTTATTAAGTTGCATCATTGATATTTATATTGTGTTTATCTTTACTTTGACAATGTAGAAATTATTCGAAAATGGTGAAATTATGATCCAATCAATTTTGAGGTATTTTGTGACACTGATAATTAGGTTGTAGAAGATAATCCATCAACCTTAACAATTAAAGAAGATATTTTCGCCTAATCTATCAACGATGACTATTAAAGATACTTTCAATTATGATAATGAATGACTGATGCTTTACTTATTGATTTCTTTTAAACAAAGTATTATATAACATGTAATATTTATTATTTAATTATATTTTAATTATAGATTTTATAAATTTCAATGAGATTGATGATGACACTATAAAGGAGCATGGTTATGTTTTGATAAGCATTGATGAGGTAGACCCAATACCATCGACACTTAATTTGATATTTTTTTTTTCTGTTTTTGTACATATAAGAGCTTACCATGTTCATTATACCAAAGTGAAGGTGTCCACGAGGATGCATTAATATGTGTTGCATTGGTTTTCAATATACTTTAACATCAAACTTGAAATATAATGTTATAGGATCTTGAACTTTTTAATAATGAGGATATTGTTTATGATAAAGTATCTATTAAAATATAGAATTTAAAATTGTAATCATTTAATTGCTTTTTCCCTTGCACCTGTAACATGTTGAATAATAAATGATAATTCAATAACGAATATTCATATGGATATCCTAATCTCGATGGAAATCTAATTTTTTTACTTTATAGGTAATAGGTAAAGTATGGATATAAAGAAATCCGACTAGTGAGTAACCATTGTCATCCCTAATCAATTCAGTGCTATATTATAGTAAACAAAGAATAAAACATTGTTTAAAATTTTTTGGTGATATGGATTTAATAATTTTGTAATTTATGGCATGTAATTAAAAAACTTTACTCTCTCCTCTAAGTTTTCAATTTACCTCAACCAATACATGTGTTTTATTTATTTTCTTATTGTAGAAATTTAAAACAAAAGAGAATGATATTATTTGATAATTTAATTATATATGTGATTTGAATTTCAATTTATATAAGGTTTATATAGTCATATAACAAGACTTAGAAGGAAAAAAAATATACAAATTATAGGAAATACTTGATCATCATTCACTGGATTTTGACTAAAAGATCAATCAAGTGTTCAACCACAAAAAAACACGTGTTTAAAAATTATTGGTGATACAAATTTAAAATTTTTATAATTTATGGCATGTAATTAAAAATCCTTCCCCTCTCCTCTAAGTTTTAAATTTATCTCAACCAATACATATGTTTTATTTTTTCTTATTGCAAAAATTTTAAATAAAAGAGAATGATATTTGTCATAATTTAATTTTTAAACAAATAATAATAATTGAATATAGTTGACAATGAGGTTAAGACAACATAAAATTTGAAATTCATGTAATAATTGAAGAATTAATAAGTTGGAGACTTTAATTGAAATTTGGATTAGTTTAATTAAAAAAATTATGAGCTTAATTAAAGAATTGATGAGTTTAAGGACTTAATTAAATTTTGATTTAATTAATTAAAGGAATCAGGGGTTTAATTGAAAAAACACCAAAGTTTGGAGCTCATTCAAAGAAAAATTGCTAGAAAATTAAAGTCAAAGGACCAAATTGAATAGCCCAGAAACCCAGGAGTGTTGTGTAAATGGTGCTATAACTCAGGGATTCAATTGAGTTTAATCCAAGGGCACAATTAGAAATCAATTATTACTGATTAGGATCCCAATTGTTAAGTTTAAACTGTTTAGGGACCCAATTGAAAAATAGTCATGCCTAAGGACACCACGGCGCCGTTTTGGAAGCATTGTTCATCGTCTCCTACGTTGTGCGCGGATGAAGCCGGTTTAACAGGGAAAATCCAGCAATCACAGCCACTATACCCACGATGCCCATCATCTCTTGCCTCCACGATGCCCGCCGTTTCTGGAGGCAAAGACAGAAGACCTTCTTTGGCATTATAAAAGCCAGAGAAAGGCCTCGATGAAGGGAGGAAAAAAAGGAGGGAATAAGAACAAAAACCCAGAAAACCGAAGAAGAGACAGAGAAAAAAAAACCCCAGAAATCCAGAGCAAAATACACAAAAAAAAAAACTCATAAACACAAAGGTCGGCCGTTGCTTTCATCTTTGCAGACATCCCTGCAGAAAAAAGAAAACAAGAAACACTCAAAAACATCACAGAAAGTCGACACTTTCATCATCTCAGAAGCTGCTGGAAGATTAAAGCATACGGGCACAGAATCAAAAGGAAACAGAAGGAAAGGAGACGAGAGATACCACCGAGCTGCAACCATCTTCGCTGTTCCAGAAGCAGAATCTGCTTGAAGACGAAAGCAGACCGTGGACACAGGAGCAAAAAGGAAAGCAGAAGGAAAAGTCATAGGCAGACGAGAGGCACCATCGCGTTGCAAACATCTTCACTGTCTTCAGAAGCAGGTACGCCCCTTCTTCAAACAAGTTTTGCATTCTTTGAATTTAGTGTTGCAAGAACACTATGCGAAGGTAATTTAATTACCACTGTTCATGCACCCGTGAAATCATTTTACACGTGTTTTCTTTGATTTTTGCCCAGCCAATGACCGAGCTAGTTGGGCCTAGCCCAGCTCATGTGAGTTGAGTTGGGCCCAGTCTAAAAATATATGACTAGACTTAGTTCAGTCTAGTCTAAAAAATAAAAAAAAAACAAAAATGTGTTATGAATTTATTATTTTTATTTATTGATGCTAGAGTTGGAATAAAAATACTAATTGACATTTATTTTATTTAATTACATAAAAATAAAAAAATATGCGTGCAAAAATAAAATAAAATAAAGTAAATTTATTGGTTTATTCACTGACGCTAAAATTAGGAATAAAAATACTGATATAAATTTATTTTATTTTATTGTATTTTACTTTTATTTAGTTACATAAAAAATGTGTATGCGTGAAAAATAAATTTATTTGATTTGTTTATTCAATGATGTCAGAGTCGGGAATAAAAAAATACTGATTTAAATTTATTTTGTTTTTTTGTGTGATGCATAAAAATAAATTTATTTGATTTGTTTATTCACTGACGTTAGAGTCAGGAATAAAAAATACTGATTTAAATTTATTTTGTTTTTATAGCTATGTAATATTTACCAATGCCAGAGTTGGAAATATCCATAGTTAAATATTCATTGGCGCCAGAGTCAAGAATACTACACGCAAAATCATCGTAGCATGAACAAACAAAACATTAGCAATTTATGACAAAGTCACCAATGCAGTCTGTCTTAGGTAGGACGTTCAAGGGGTGATAATATCTTCCCTTTTGTGTAATCAGTCTGATACCATAGAATCTCTATTGACCTGTTAGGGTTCCTAATAACTATAATACTAGATGACGACTCCTTAAATAATATCATTTCCCATCAAAGAATAGGATGCCAAAAATCTGTTCTTTTTTTAGACTAATTTTTAAGATCGTCGCGATGTCGGATGCAACAATATTATTTGATAATATTATTATATATGTGAGTTACATTTTAACTTATAAAAGGTTTATATAGTCATATAACAAGACTAATAAAGAAATAAAATAAAATAAATTATATAAAATGGTTGATCATCTTCTTTAACTGGATGATTGAAATAGTTTCTTAATTGTTTGGAATTACTTGATTCCTTAATTTCTTTTTTTATTGATTAAAAACATATTTACATTATTTATTTCCTTAACACTTATAACATGGTCTATTTAAAAAAAAATTAAATACATTTAAATTTTAATTATGATTAAAAAAAAACAAAACTATAACTTATGAAAAGACTTGGTGGCTAAAGTGGTCTATTTTCTAATGTATTCTAAATAATGAAATGAAACCAACCCTTGTGTAAAAAAATTCAACAGATCTCAAATCATGGCAACCCTAATTGATTGCTAGTTTATATATTACGATGTGTAAATTGAGGAATATAATATTCTAACTTGCTAGTCAAACCAACAAATGTAGATTGATGAATATAATATTCTAATTTCCTAGTCTAACTAACACAAACTTTGTATTTAGACCTTGAATAAGCCTTAGGCCATCAAACCTTTTGGTAGCATGTTTGAGGCTATGACTAATAAGTTTGATGAAGTCATCCAAAAACTATAAACAAAAATTAGGTATTTTATAGGTTGCAATCCTAGACCAAGACATATGGGCTTGAATATGGGTTTGGTGTTTAGATTTGATTATACTTGAAAAATAAGTCTTTTGTTTAACAAAAGCCTCTCTGATGCTTAAGTCGATAAATGCAGGAGAGAAATGAGAAAGATGTAAAAATAAGAGTGAAATGTTGAGTCTAAAGAAATTATAACCTATATGAACCTCTTTGTTTATGTCATAATCCAAGATATTTATAGACCTTAGACATATCAACTCACTTATAGAGTTGCATGAAAATTGATTTGTGAGACTTTAGTGTCCACTATTAGAAGTAGTGTTTGGCATAATATTGGCGAAGTGTTTAGTGAATGTCAATGACATATTAAAAAGAAATAATCATTAGCTAGTAAAAAAAATGTTTGATTTTTATAAAGCATTGAGCATGTTTACACTACAACCATTGGCTAAAAAAGGTGGCACTAACCCTGTATAAAATATGCATTTACAGAGAATACATCAAAAATTATGTCAGTTAATCATAAAAAAAAATATTTTATGTGTGAGTAGTGTGGAGTTGTGTTTTGAATCCTTAAAACTTGAAATATACATTAGGATCTGTATAAAAGTTAAGAATTTTTCGTTAGGTTAGAGCATAAATAATTTTTTGGTTCAAAATAAAAAGAAAAAATAGGTTTGGTTAGTCTAAGTAAACTAAAAAGCATTTTGTTTAGAATGTAGTCTAAAGGGATTGGAAGCAGTCCATTTTGGCAAGAGCTTAAACGGGGCTATTTAGGCTGCTGGCTTAAATGATGTGCATGTGCATGTGTATGTGTGTGTGTGTGTTCCCTATAGTACATGCAATGCACGTGCTAAAGAGTGGACTACTTCTCTATCCTAAGAAAACTTGTATGACCCAGACCATTTTTTAATTGTCTTCCAAGGTGATATTATAATTGTCTCATCAAGATTTTTCTAACGATACTAGGTATCAAAATCAAAGATCAAGTGTGTCCTTGATAACCTATTATTTCCTTCTCTTTTTTCTTCTTATTTTATCTTTCCTCTCTCCTTGCTATGTCATCCATTAAATATTTTAATTTTTATTTTACTCTGTTTAGGACAAAGCCCTAACAGGGTAATTGTTTATTTCACCCTGTTTGGGCCATGGCCCGAATGGAGTAGCTTTTATTTTACTTTATTTTGGCCACAACCCAAACAAAGTGGTTTTCTGTATATATATCACAATTAATCCCCGCCTCTCTAAGGTTTTAAAACATACATGTTTGAAATACTTAACTAGCATAAGTTAGGAAAGAAAACTTACTTGTTTTGTATGGATGATGTTATATGTTGTGGCTATAAGAGTGTTACCGACTTTTGGATGTTGGCTTTTTTATGCTTTGCAAAGTTCCTAACATAAGAGTTTCTTCATGAATTTTGTTAATTTTTTTGTGTGAGAGAGGAGAATTTAATATTGTTGCTTGTAAAGACAAGGAGTGTACTGATAAAAAAAAATTAAATGTAATATGGTTTGTGTATATAGATGAAAATATTTCATGAGCAGCCATAAAAATTGAAGAATGATCCTTGATTCTTTTTAAGGCAGATAATAACATGTACCTAGAGAAATGTGGTCATACAGACCTAAAAAAATGGTCACGAGGACCTAAAGAAAGATCTTTGTTCCTTTAGAAAATATTAAAGACATGTATAAATATTTTATAGAGATTTTGCCATAAATATTTGTTATTGAAATACATTTGGAGACATGAAGATCTCGTCGTGGAGATTTTCATGGATACACATTTGGAGATTTCAATGGAGATTTTTGTTGAAGATATTAAAGATATGAAGAGAAGTTACTGCATTTATTGAAAGTACAAAAGATAGAAATACAATTCCTGGAGTTAATTTGGAGATTATTTGATCTCAAGTAAATCATTAAATATACAGATTTTCTTTCTTTCATGCTTAGGTTTTCTTTCTTTTTTCATGAATTGGTGGAGATAACTTATAATGATTAATCTTTCTATCTCATTTTTCAATGCATGCAATTCCTCGGTGTCATACCCATGGTCACAGTAAAAAAAACAAAATGTATTAAGGCTCTTGATGTTCGCGTTATATTTTATAGGAGAAGGATGTTGCATAAATTCTCTTTCTAATAGCATGTAGCACCTTAGTCCATGTGGTTGTTAGATGGGTTATCAGAAACTTAGAAAATATCAAGTGATCATGAATATGTCATTTGGTGCTCTTTATGATTTGTAAGGCCATCATAGTTATCTAAATTAACATTCATAGGGACATATTCTTTGAAGAGATTAGTGTGTAACACTTTGTGATAAAGTGGAGAATATCATACTTGGTGGGATTAGTGTTCACTCTTAGGAGTTGATCTTATCTCGTGCCCAGGTATTTTTTTTATCGGGGAGTATTCAAGTAAGAGTTAAAGGAGGATTGATGAAGATAATCACTCCTAAGGCCAGGATCCAAGAAGGAGTGCTCTCCCTAGCAAGAGCGGCTTTTTTGGAGTGTGAGAATGTTATGCATATTTTAGATGTTATTTTATCCTGTTCCTTTATTGAACTCGAGTGGCCTTTATATACCTAGTGCATGTAATGGACCTAAGTGTTGAATTTCTTGTTTGTGGAATTGAATGGTGTGAAGTTGTTCTTATATAATCAGAAAATTTTAATGAGTGAGTTACAGGAGATCTAAAGAGTTAGAGTCCTTATAGCAAGGAGGTCAATTGCTCTTTTTTTTTTTTTTAAGTTTTGTCATCTATGAAAAAAGTTTTTTAGTGAGAGATGAAGGTGATAAACCAATTTTTTATTTAGTTTCTCGTAAATGATGTTGGTGATGAAGTCATGAAAAAATTCACATAGAAATTGAACTTTTCACGGGCTATGATCCTGGGCGAGGACATGTGGACTTGAATATGGTCTTGGTGTTTGGGCTTGATTATACTTGAAAAACAAGTTCCTAATAGAATAAAGGGTTCTTCAATGCTTAAGTTAGTAAATGTAAGAACAAGAGTGAAATGTTCATTTTGAGAAAATTGTAACCTGTGTGAATATCTCTATTTATTTGGTGACCCAAGGTATTTATAGATCTTGGTAACGTTAGCTCATCTTGGGAGTTGCATGAAAATTGATTGGAGAAAATATTGGTGCCCACAATTGAAAGTAGTGTCTGGCATAGTAATTGTGAAGTGTTTGGTGAATGTCAATGATACGTTGGCGAGAAATAATCATTGGCTTAGAAAGGAGATGCTTGATTTTTATAGAGTGTGGAGCATATTTGCATTGCAACCATGGCTAAAAAAGTTGGCACAGACCCAATATAAAAATATACACTTATAGAAAATATATCAAAGAATATATCAGTTAATCATAAAAAAAATATCATGTATGTGGGCAGTGCGATGTCGTATTCTAACTTCTCAAAACTCGAAAAAATACATTCAAATATGTGTAGGAGTTGAGAATTTTGTGTGGTATTAGGTTGAGGCCTGAATAATTTCTCATATCAAAACAATAGAAAAGGAAAAGAAGAAAAAAGATTCTAGGCAATCCAAAAAAACTAAAAAGCATTATGTTTGGATAATGGGCTAAAGGGATTTAAAGTAGTTCATTTTGCCAGTAGTCCAAATAGACTAAAAACACCTCTTTTAGGATGTTTGGCCAAATAAGGTGAAGGAATCTTGTTTGGGCCTCAGCAAAGAAGGTGAAAGCACCCTATTTAGGCTCCTGACCTAGACAAGATGATTTTATTTTTATTTTTTTTCTTTTGACACATGCAATGCAATGCAGATGCTAGGAAGCAGGTTGCTCCATTTATTTTAGGAGGCATATGAGGCTCACTCAGTCATCTTGTGCTGGTCTTTCAATATGTCATTACAATCATCTCACCAAGATTTTTATTTAACAATACAGGTGTATCGGAATCGAAGATCAAGTGTGTTTCAATAATAATTTTTTTTTTTAGTTGGTTTTTTTATTTTATTTTTTAATGTTGAATTGATTGGAAATTAGATTTTGTAACTTTTCTTAATTTACTTTTTATAAGTTTATCTTAATCTCATAAACCAAATTAAGGATTTAACATATTAACCTGGGTTGACTCAAGTAATTTTTTTTGTTATTTTTTAAATTTAATATATTTATTTTCAATTTTATCTTTTAACATTGAATTAATTAAGAATTTATTCTTATAATTTTTATAAGATTATCACGGTCTCATAATCAAGATTTTAGATTTGATAAGTTAATTCGAGTTGATTTAATATATTATCATATCAATATTTAAAATGAAAATTCTTCAAATATGATTTTATATTAATATTTAAAAAAATATTAAATACAAGTCTTATTTTAAGTTTATAATTAAATATTTTTTTATTAAAAACATGTTAATAATATTTAAATATTTTTCTTATTAAAAAAAATGATCTAAACAATTATCTAAAAATTAAACTAAATAGCAACCCAGTAAAAAAAAAAACAAGAGAGATAGAAGTGTGGAAGTGTGGACCTATTTTCTGCCCATATCCGAGTGTCTTCATTTCTGCTTTGAAATTCACCGCCACCGCAACACCCTTTCTACTCCTTTCAATCCCAAAATCAAACGGTAAAAAAATGTCTCTCTGTAATGTTTTCTTTTCTCGGCAACCAAACAGCGCGTGCTCCCTTGCTTTTTAGCTCTTTCATTCGTGTTTGTATTAATTACTTGCTATTATATCCTCAGAAGTCGTGATTTGTGGAACTGTTTTTTGATAAATTTAAGTGATTTTGAGTTCCTATCCAGGATTCTATGTACTTTTTTAATATTTAATTTTACATTACTGTTGTTTTTATTTGCTCTTTGTGTTTTTAGGTTTTTGAAGAGGAAGACTTGTCAAGGTGAATTTCTCTCTCTCTCTGTGTTTATTTTTTATTTTAATATCTGATTTCAAGTTAGAAAGAAAAATAAATTAATCGCATTTCAAAAAAAGATGAAACTTGAAACCAAAGAGGCTAAAAAATTGATTTTTTTTTTCCAATCTCACTATACTGTACCGTTAGCAAGTCTTGGTAGCTGGGAATTTTTTATATTTATTTTAGAATTTTTGTTTTTGTGATTATATTGAAATGGGTTTCCCGGGGATGATGTTGCAAATACGCTTCGAATACTTGTTGCAACGGATTGTCATCTAGGGTTTATGGAGATGGATGAGATACGGCGGCATGATTCTTTCCAGGCTTTCGAAGAGACATGCTCCATAGCTGAGCAGAAGAAGGTAATTTTGTTTGTGTGCGCTATTGATTTGCTTTTGTGATGTGCCTGCTGGTTTGAAAGTTCTTGCTATATCTTATATATATAGATAGCAGAAGAGACGTTTGCTGATTTTCTTAAATTCTGAACAATGATCTACTTTGTGATGGCTAAGGCATTGAGAAGCATGTTCTCTTTTGACCGAGGAGCAGTAATTCTCATATTCTCATATTTCTATTTCCAGATAACATGAACAAGTAGATTCTTTAACACCGATCTCTAGTGAAAACTCTTATTTACTGACCCACTAATCAAGTAAAAAACATGCATATCTCCAGAATACAATGACATGTGATACAAAAACATATATTTCTACACAGCCCATGATTTTTAAAGGGACCTACGCAGGCGGCTGGTTTGGTTCCTCTTCTTCATGGCATCTCACACTTCCAAATAGCCTGCTCAACATGTGGAGTACCCCAGCAACTGTTTGGTATAAAAAGCTGTACAACTCCTGGAATGATTCGTATGCTATTTTCACAAATAAACAGGCCCACATCAAGGAAATGATGCAGCCCAAGATTGGATAAAGAATTGCCAGGAGCAAAATTGCAGCAAAGCCACCGGCAAAGAGGCGGATGTTGCCAACATGTGTGTGGTAGATTGATTCAGAAGCTCGGAGCATAACCTCAACCACCAATGCCGTGGCATATATAAATAGAGCCAGGAGGAAAATGAACATGATAAGATGGTGTGTGTCCATGGGAGACGCTTGAATTGATTGGTACTTGACTTGGATGTAATTGCTTAACGTCTTGAGGAGAAGGGCAAAGATCCCATGTTGCACAATAATGATTCTGTCATCACAACAAAATAAAATTGTTTTAGACACGCTAATATTCAACATTATATTTTTCTACGCTGCATGAGGTCAGTAAAAGTCGGGTTTTTTACCAGTAAATATTCGATATAATTTACTTTTAGAAGCTTGGTGTAGTTAATAGTGTTTCCTCTGTTTAGGCCTTGGGGCAATGATTCATGAGCCCTAAAACCTTGTTTATGGGGTAGGCTTTGACAAAGTGGCAAAGTCAATGACATTAGCCCAAAATGTAACTTTTAAAGAGGAAATTTTGACTTCGTTTCCTACACTCTGAGCAAAGGAAACAAAGACAAGATGGATCAACACTAGGTGAGAACAATGAGCTTTATAGACAACGGAAGGAGGCTAGTTTTGTTATTGAGACTAGAACAGGAATGGATTACAGTAGAAGAAAATTTATAGTTAGTGAAGATCAATAAAAGGAAAAAGGAAATTAAACTGAATGAAAAAAAGAAGAAGAAAATACTAACCTTTCTTTTTCAAAAGCAAGATTTGGGCTATTGCTGTCAGCCATTTCCTTTTTTTCCCCTCTCTATAGAGCTAATACAGTCTCTGCAGTTGGTGGGGTGGTGGGAAGGGAGCTGAATTTGGCTATGAGATGGTGCAAAGCCTCTCCTCCGTGTGTATATATATAGATGGTGGGCTTTCTTGGAAGCTTGGTGGTACAAGCAAAAGAAGGGCTGTGGGGGTCAAAGAACGTCTCACAAGACGAATTGGAACAAAACGAGACGTCGCAGAAAGATATGAATTGAGGGGTTTTTTCATCGAACTTTGACTAAAACGGCAATCAAGTCTTCTCCCACGTCATCCGTTTTCGCTTTGTACGAGACGAATTGGAACAAAAGAAGACGTCTCAGAAAGATACAAATTGAGAGGCAATCATAATATTAATCCAAAAGCAGACATGGGTGGAGGCAATAAAATTGTAATATTTGCGTGCCCATAAATATTTTACTTCTCTGTTAAATTACCCGCTTGCTGCTGCAATTTTTCTATAATTTTGTAGAAGCCGTTCTGGATTTTTTATTGCTATGAAGATTCTCAAATAACATCTAGATTTTTTTTTTTTTTTATTTTGATACAGCTGATTGTGCTTGTGATAATTCTCAGTGATTTAATATAATAGCACTTGGATCTCGTTATTAAGGTTCTGACTTACTGTTTTAATTAAGTATATGTTTCCTTTATTAATAGAAGGATTTATTATAATATTATTAAATTAATACACTTTTAAGACAATATATATATATATATATATATATATATATATAAACATATCATTTGTAGTTCGAACATGTTGACACGTTGTTCTAAAAATATTTATAATTACTTCAAAAAGAAAAAAAAGTAATATTATTCAGATAAATATAATAATTTACATAAATGTCAAGTAATGGGATATGCGAATTGGATGGGCACAGTGAATTTTAAACATCAAAAGGTTATTTGAGCAATAAGATATTTCCTTTTATGCATGTAAAAAGAGAATCTTAGATATTTATCTTACTTGTCCTCTCAATTCCTTTTTGGTGCTATAAAGTTGCTTTCACAAAAATTATAATGATAAAAAAATTCACTTTATTGATTTTGCTTTGTATAATGATTTTTTTTAAAGCAACAAAAGAACATGGTTTCAAAAGGAATTGGAAAAATAATATCATGAAATCAAGACAAATTTTTTCTTATTCATTAAATCAATATTTAAAATAAATTATGAAATAAACGGTATAAATTATAATCATAAAAAAAAAAGAGAAAGGAAAAAATCTACATAGTCTCACTAAAGCTCCAATAAAACACCACTAATATTTTCAAAAAAAATCTCGAAAAGACGAATCCAATAACAATAAGAAGATTATTAACTGTGCAATATTTGTCATGTCAAATGTGATGAGGTGGCTCATTTATCTTTAACGGCAAGTGACTTATTTTATTCGTCATTTGTGAGTTTCTTTGTGTTATTTAATTTATATAATTGAGATTTTTTCAATAATATTAGTGGTATTGTTATTAGAGTCTCGGTGTCTTTTTTTTTTCTCTTCCATTTCTTCTCTCTTCATTATATTTTGTGCTAGCTTATTTGAATATTTTTTGAAATTTTGTGTTTTTCAATCATCACGTGCATTATTATTTCTCTAATTTTTTTAAGTGGTTATTTTACCAATTTGTTTTTTAAAAAAAGACAAAAACATACCAATAAGCAAAAACAATCTTATATAATCAGATTCACATGGGATAGGTATCCATAGGATTTTTGGGTTTCCTCTTTCATTTAATGCCAAGTTTAAGTGTTTAGAAGCATGACAGTGGTTACTTTTAAAAGTGTTTTTTATTCCAAAATATATTAAAATAATATTTTTTTTAAAAAAATTATTTTTAACATCAGCACATCAAAATAATCTAAAAAACATCAAAAACATATTAATTTAAAAAGATAAAAATATTTTAAAAATATTTTCTAATCACAGTTTCAAACACTATCTAAATTCAAAATCGTAAGTTGCTTTGACTTCATGTTTTTTCTTGGTTGATTTCTAGAATATTAATATCCAATAGTTATGCAACTATCTTTTACAGCTATTTCAATTTCATGCAACTTTGCTTCCTTTTCTTTTGCTTTCAAGATTCACAAATAAGCTTTGACTCGAAATTAATAGCAACATAATATCCCACATTTATACATTTTTCTTCGCATTCCTTTATTTACAAGACTCGCACGTAATTTTAAAAAAAGTATTATTAATTAATCTCTTGATAATATTTGTCTTTAAAAAACACTTTTACATAGAGAAAGAATATCTAAAACTTATAAACTACTTAGTGAAGTCTTAGCATTATCAATAAGAAGCTTATGATTTTATTTAAATTATGCAAATTATAAGTTTATAACATCTCTCCCCTTCTATAAAAATGCCACTATTTTTCTAAATGAGGAGATATTTATTGAGATATGACTCCCCAATGTTAGAAAAATTCAAAATTATGCATAAACTATAGATTAATTAGCAAAAACTCCTAGTTAATAATTTGCTTTTCATTTCTTATTATCTAAGCGCAATGTGTTTTTTTTAAAAAAATTTAATTGAAAATAAATTAAAATATTGTTTTTTTATTTTTTTATATTAATACATCAAAATCATAAAAAAAATCTAAAAAATAAATTTAATACTAAAAAAAATACTTTGAAGAACATATTGAACCACATTAACAAATATACCCTAAATACATATCATATAATTAAAAGCACTAGAAATATAATACAGTTGAAGCGACAAAACAGCCCAAATATTCCACTTATTTCAAAAAATGAATTGCAGGATATCGTTGTCAATATAAAAGAATTCAGGTATAAATAATATTAATATAATATTAGAAGGTAAAACACTGCAAAACACTATTTATTAAAATACTATTTTATTTTATTTTTAATTTAATCATTTAACAATTAAATCTTTTTTATTTAGTTTTTTTTAATTCTACTGTCCGGTATTAGATTGTTTTAAAAATTATATTTCATAATTTTTTTTCTTTATATTGAGTCATATAATGATCTTATAAATTTAAATTTTTCTTCTTTTTTATTTCAACTTTCAATATTAGATATATTAGAAGTGGAATTTCATAGTTTTTTTTTATGAATTTATCTCGATCATATGACTTAGGTTGTGAGTTTAACAAGTAAACCTAAGTTGACTTGTGTCATTTTTTTGTTTTTTTAATTGATTTTATTTTATTTTATATTTCAATATTGAGTTGATTGAAAATTAAGTTTTATAATTTTTTATAATTTTATTTTTATGGAATTATATAAATCTCATTACTCAAGTCGTGAGTTTAACAGATTGACTATGTTTAATTTTTTTGGGTTTCTTTTTTAACTTGAATATTTTTTAATTATTATTTGTATTTTTTTTAATTTTCTTTTCTTAGAGTTATCCCAATATCATGGTCGAGTTATGTGTTCAATTTTTTTGGGTTTCTTTTTAAACTTGAATATTTTTTAATTGTTGTTCATATTTTTTTTTAATTTTCTTTTCATAGAGCCATCCTGATATCATAATTGGGTTGTGTATTTGACAGATTAACCTTGATTTACTCAATTTATTTATTTATTTTTTAACTGAATCTATTTTTTTTAATTTCACCCTATAACAACCCAATCTTTTTTTAAAAAAATTATTTTTCAATATGAGGTTGTTTGAGAATCAAGCTGTGTAATTTTCTTTAATTTGCTTTTTGTAAAGTTATCCCATTCTCATGAATTTTTTTTTTCAATTTCAATATTTAATATTAGATATATTGGAAATGAAGTTTCGTAATTTTTTTATTTGTTTTTAATAAAGTTATCCCAGTGACAAGTATAATAAGTTAGCGTGGATTGACTTATTTTTGTTTTTTTAATTGATTTTTTTTAATTTTATTTTTTAATATTGAGTTGTTTGGAAATTGAGCCTTATAATTTTTTTCAATTTATTTTCTATGAATTTATCCTGATCTCATAATCTAGATTAAGAGTTTGACAAATTAACCCAAGCTGACTCGAATAGGTTTTTTTGTTATTTTTTTGTTTCATCTTTTAATATTAAATTAATTAAAAATTGATTTTAATAATTGATTTTGATTTATTTTTATAAGATTATCATGATTTTATAATTTAAATTATAGATTTGATAGAATAAATCAAGTTAATCTAATATATCATTGTATTAATATTTAAAAAGAAAAGTATATCAATATTTTAAAAATATATTGGATATATGTCATATTTTAAATTTATAATTAAATAATTTTTTTTATTAAAAATTATGTTTATAATGTTTGAATATCTTTTTTATTAGAGAAAATAATTATCTAAAAATTAAACTAAATAGCAACCCAGTAAAAATAAAAATAAAAATAAAAAAAGAAAGGGAGAGAGAAAAGTGAGGGACTGTTTTCTGCCCATTTCCGAGTGTCGTCCTTTCTTCTTTGAAATTCCCCGCCACCGCAAAACCCTTTCTACTCCTTTCAATCCCAAAATCAAACGGTAAAAAAATGTCTCTCTGTAATGTTTTCTTTTCTCGGCAACCAAACAGCGTGTGCTTCCTTGCTTTTTACCTCTTTCATTCGTGTTTGTATTTACTTGCTATTATATCTTCAGAAGTCCTGATTTGTGGAACTTTTTTTTGATAAATTTAAGTGATTTTGAGTTTCTATCTAGGATCTGAGGTTTTTTTATTTTTTTATTTTAAATTTACATTACTGTTGTTTTTATTTGCTCTTTGTGTTTTTAGGTTTTTGAAGAGGAAGGGCCATGGGAGACTTGTCAAGGTGAATTTCTCTCTCTCTCTGTTTATTTTTTAATTTAATATTTAATATCTGATTTCAAGTTAGAGAGAAAAATAAGTTAATCGCATTTAAAAAAAGATGAAATTTTAAACCAAAGAGGTATAGATTGGCTAAAATTTTTGATTTATTATTTTTTTTCCAATCTCATTATACTGTACTGTTAGCAAGTCTTGGTAGCTGGGAATTTTTTACATTTATTTTAGAATTTTTATTTTTGTGATTATATTGAAATGGGTTTCCCAGGGATGATGTTGCAAGTACGCTTCGAATACTTGTTGCAACGGATTGTCATCTAGGGTATATGGAGAAGGATGAGATACGGCGGCATGATTCTTTCCAGGCTTTCGAAGAGATATGCTCCATAGCTGAGCAGAAGAAGGTAATTTTGTTTGTGTGTGCTATTGATTTGCTTTTGTAATGTGCCTGCTGGTTTGAAAGTTGTTGCTATATCTTGTATATATAACAGAAGAGCCGTATGCTGATTTTCTTAAATTCTGAGCAATGATCTACTTTGTGATGGCTAAGGCATAGAGAAGCATGTTCTCTTTTGACCGAGGGGCAGTAATTCTCATATTCAATCATACATCAAACTTCTTGCTAATAGTATCGAGGTTTACTGCGTGACTTCTATTTGGTAACAGGTGGACTTCTTACTCCTTGGCGGTGATCTGTTTCATGAGAATAAGCCCTCAAGGTCGACATTAGTTAAGGCCATTGAGATTCTTCGCCGTCATTGCCTCAATGATCAACCAGTTCAGTTCCAAGTTGTTAGTGACCAGACTGTAAATTTTGCAAACGTGTAAGAATTTAATCCACTGGTATTTCATTTCTTTTCTTTGGCTGGAAACTGTTTTTCTGCTTCCAATTCATTTTGAAAGAGAGCTAATGACTTCATGTATAAGTTGACCTCTGGATTCTTATCCATGTTGTCACCATGACTTAGTTCATTATTCTAATAAGTTGAGTAAATGTAAAGCCGGACTGTATTTTTAGGATATCCATATTATGATTTTGTGTTTTTTTTTCATGTTGTAACATTTTTGGTTTTTCATTTATATGTTCAATGATAGAAACACTATTCAGGCTATATGTATGGAGACACAAACACACTTGATTCTTTGCAGAAAAATCAAGGTGCAACTCTTCAAATATACTTGGTAGTGCTTAACAACCTTCATTGTATTGTATCAGATTTGGCCATGTAAATTATGAAGATCCACACTTCAATGTTGGTTTGCCAGTGTTCAGTATTCATGGAAATCATGATGATCCCGCTGGAGTGGTATGAATTTATGGTAACATGGTTTTCCTAAGTAAATTTAGAGTGCAGATAACTATTTCTGCTTGTGTTCACTTTTAAGTGGCGCACAAGGATCTGCTGGCTTTTTTATTCAATGCTAATTTAAGATGACAATTTTTCGCTGTCTGTTCTGGCAATGGAAATAAACTTCTTTAAACAAATTTGATGCATTTATTCAACCATATATTTCAACTGCTCTTAAGCACAACACATCTTGTGCTCCTTACTTTGGTCATTGGTGCAGGACAACTTATCTGCAGTAGATATCCTTTCAGCATGCAATCTAGTGAACTATTTTGGAAAAATGGCACTTGAGGGTTCTGGAGTGGGTCAGATCACACTTTACCCCATCCTTGTCAGGAAGGTATGTTAGTGGATAAATTTAGCAGGATGCATGGGGTATTTTAAATACTTTGGAAATGACCTGTAGTTAATTTGATTTGCAGGGTTCAACAGCTGTGGCTCTTTATGGTCTTGGGAACATTCGGGATGAACGGCTTAATAGAATGTTTCAGGTATTTAGTATGAAACCTTTTCTGCTGTTTAATTTCTGATTTGAGGCACTCACCTATCTGTTTGATTTGTCTTTAATTTCTCAGACACCACATGCTGTGCAGTGGATGAGACCTGAAGCCCAAGAAGGCTGTCCAGTGTCAGACTGGTTCAACATGCTGGTACTTCATCAGAACAGGTTGTGTGTGAGTGAAACCGTATTAGTGTGTACGAGTGTGTGAAAGTGTCTGTATGTGTTTTTGCCTGCTTTTCTTGAAAAGGAAATGTCTAGGTTTGTCTTTGAAATTTTACCTAACCTGGACATTTTGACATTCACATTGTCTATTAGAATTATTAAAATTGTATCTTGTATTGTAATTTTTTTTTTATTCTGAATCTTCTATTGTGGTCTGCAGAGTGAAAACAAACCCAAAAAATGCTATAAATGAACATTTTCTACCAAGGTTCCTGGACTTTATAGTGTGGGGTCATGAACATGAATGCCTTGTTGATCCACAGGTGCCACTAGCATTTTTTTTTCAACTATCTTTTTTGTCTGCATCTCACTGAATTGAAGATGGGTTTTGATTTAAAAGGAAGTTCCAGGGATGGGTTTTCACATAACGCAACCAGGTTCATCAGTTGCAACATCACTGATTGATGGAGAATCAAAGCCGAAGCATGTGCTGCTTCTAGAAATTAAGGTAGCCTATAGGAAAACCTTGGAGAAAACATCCTTTTAATAGTTGTGGTACCTTTTGTTTTACAGTGTTTTCTTGATGTGTTTGCCTTGTAGGGAAATCAATATCGCCCAACCAAGATACCTTTGACTTCCGTGAGGCCTTTTGAATATAAAGAGGTAACCTAATGACTTTCTTACTTCATCTGCGAAAGAACTTTACTAACTTGCTTAGGTTCATCATGCAGATTGTATTAAAGGATGAATCTGACATTGATCCCAATGATCAGAATTCAATTCTTGAACATTTAGACAAAGTGGTAAGTCCTGTTTCCTACAATTGGCAAGGACAATTTTGGATATTTTAGGTTACCATTGCCATCTTACCACTTTATCATAGACTTCATTGGTGCAGTGCATTTGCTAACTGTATCATCATAACTTCTTCTGTAGGTCAGAAATCTGATAGAGAAATCTAGCAAAAAGGCTGTTAGCAGATCAGAGCTCAAGCTTCCCTTAGTTCGGATTAAGGTAACATCTGCCTATACTTACAGATGATACTATTTATTACATGTCATTCTCATCATCATCTATGGGGCCCTGCTCTTAAGTCTTCATATTACCATATATTAAACAAAAAACTTAAAAAGTGTTCTTAATATTTCAACAAATCATACTCATCATTATAATCATACTCATCATTATTAGGGACAGGGTACATTCCGCCATATTCGAAGCCATAATTTCTTGTTCAACTCAAATAACTTTTCAGAACTTTATTCTGGCCTTACAATCAAATTATTTGACTCATATTGCAATGCTTCTGACTTTGAAGAGGTTAAAAAGCATTTGGTGCTTCTTTTACCAATCAAATTAGGGAATTTGCAACTTCACATAGATTGCATGTCTCAGATAAGCAGAGGCTAATGGCACCTAAGCCTTCTAGTAGGGATGACAAAAGGTGTCGATAATGGATACTTTACTCTTGGACAATTTTAATCCATCTGCTGACTGATCTGGTTAATTTGACAGGTAGATTACTCTGGATTCATGACAATAAATCCTCAAAGATTTGGACAGAAGTATGTGGGAAAGGTATTCTGCCCAATACTCCTCTCATTCAGGGAGTTAAGCTCACTTTATTTTGAGTACATCCGAGCATTGATCCTTAATTTCTTAAACTTTTTTCAGGTTGCAAATCCTCAAGACATACTTATTTTCTCGAAGGCTTCTAAGAAGGGGCGGAATGAAGGTATTTTGAAACCTCAAATCGATGTTGTTTACCTTCTTTGTATTGATAGTCTGATTATTTGTATATTCTACTATATGTGTGCAAAATTAAGCCTCATTGCAAGTGGATCTGCACATGTGTAATTGCATGCCTGTTCGTTATGGTTTTATTTTGAATCCCAATGAGTACTGCATGTATGAGATCTGGGGAGGTCTAATGGATGAAGTGTGGACCTTGGTCAAAAGATTGTTCAATATCTTTTGAAATATTTAAAATAAATATTTAAAAATTCTTTTTTTATACACTTCTATAATATAATAATACTTTTACAATTTTTTCCAATAAAAAAAACAATTGTATCACATTACTGCTACAAATACTGAAAAAAAAATTTGAACTACATCTATAATGTGCAATTGTTCAATTCTAAATTTAAATTCTTATGACTCTGCCCTAACACTTGAAACAAAACATTCAACAACACATTCCTAAGCAGGAAATTTGAATGCATGGTATGAAGTGATGAGCTCCACACATTCCTGTACACTCAAAAGATTAAACAATGCATATCTATGGAGGGAATTTAAAACACAAATATTTTTCTTCAAGGGATGAATGTTATATGTGCTACCATGATGATGGAGGACCTGTTAGGGATTTTCATATTTTTATCTTAGAAAGAAAATGGTATATGTGCCTTTCTCTCTCTCTCTATATATTGCTTGATTCCTCTTCCCCATCTCCACCTTCATCCTCTCTCTCTCTCTCTCTCTCTCTCTCTCTCTCTCTCCGCACTCTTTTCTTATCTCTTCCCTGTTCAACATTACATGGGGCCTGAGCTGTTTGAGCTTCAGGTATTTTCCAGTTGAACTTGGTCAACCTGAAGTTCATCTTTTAACAATTGCCTTTATGTTGTGGCTTGATTTATAACTTCTTCTTTTTTCTTTTCTTTTCTTTTTTCTTTTTTAAATAAGTTTTGCAACCTTCTAGTGTAATAAAGCAGTATAGTTGCTTAAAGGAACTAACATCGCTTTGAAGTGAAGCTCAAACCATGGTTTATCATCTCAAGTACTTTAAACTATATGCTTGCAAGGAACCTTCAAGTTGGTCTTTGTACTGTCTGTGGCCTTGCAGCTTGGGTTGCTTAGTATGGTTCTGGTACTGTAGTTGTTGAACTTTGACATTGAAACATGTTGGAGTTCTTGTTGCTATTGAAATTTTTGTATGATTTCTTTCTTTAAGTATTTCTTATCGGAAAATGTCCTTATTTCATGCCATGGAACCAACATGTTTTGAAAATAATATCAAGGATTTGTCTTGTACTTCTTTCCCATTGTTTTAAGAAATAAGAAGTTCAGTTTCATTGTAGTAATTGCGTAAATTTGTTGCTGTGTATTTAAGCAACACTATAATGTTTTTCTTGAATTGCAGCTAAATTCGATGATACT
This sequence comes from Populus nigra, assembly GCF_951802175.1. NCBI lineage: Eukaryota > Viridiplantae > Streptophyta > Magnoliopsida > Malpighiales > Salicaceae > Populus > Populus nigra. Next base: position 6,661,384 of record NC_084852.1, read on the forward strand.
GAACGCCTTCGCCCAGAAGAATTAAATCAACAAAACATAGAGGCTTTAGTTGCTGAAAATAATCTGGTACTTGCTCATCATGTCCTCCATTTCTTCATTACTTCACCTGGTAACTCTTGTTTGAATATTAAACATCATAGTAGAATGGAGTTCCTGTATATCATCTACAGGATCCAAATATCTTGTAATGCTTTATTATTCAAGTTCTAGAGGATGACTTTAGTGGGTTCCGTAGATGAGAGATCTCTATCCAACATATAATTCTCTTTTCAACCTCCTATTAAATTGAACTACATAAAATCCTGGAATCAAGTTAGAAATAGCTTAGAATCAGTCACATGGTGCTTTTTTCTTCTTTAATCAATTTTGAGTCTTGATTCTGTGTGATAATTTCTGTTCTTGCAGAAAATGGAGATTCTTCCGGTCAATGATTTGGATGTTGCATTGCACAATTTTGTTAGTAAAGATGATAAGATGGCATTCTATGCTTGCGTGCAATATAATCTTCAAGAAACGCGTGTAAGTGTGCCATACTATATTCCCAATATGAAGTAATTCATGGAATATCTACTGAATCGCTTCTGAATCACTGCATTTATGCTGTCAAAGTCTATATGGATAATTTCTTGTGGACTACTAGTGGTTCTCCTTTGAGTTATTTGTGTGGACCATTGTGTCGGGACATTATACTTCTTGCTGATGCTTTTGATTTATTAACTTGCTTCCACAGAGCAAAATTGCAAAAGATTCAGATACCATGAAGTTTGAAGATGAAGATCTAATTCTTAAAGTTGGAGAATGCTTGGAGGCAAGAATTTTATGTTCTTATTATTCATAATTTTAATTGCCATGAAGGTTAACTAACGTCCAATTATCCCTGGGACTTAGTTCTTTTTCCAAAGCATGTTATACAGGTGGTTGCATTTTTTGAAGCAGTTAGCAGCCACTTATTCAGTCCTTGAGGCTTTCACAGTTGCTCAATTTGATTTTATTTGTTGTGGAAACTTTTAATTTTCACATCTGTTAGTGTGTCTATTCAGTAGGTATCTTTTTCTTCATATATGTATGTGTGCATTATTTACTATTGGTGCCTCAGCATTATGCTTTTGGGGTGGTTAAACCAACAAACAATGAGCTCCAAATGACTCATTCAGAAGCTCTCCTCAAAGCTCATGCTGAGCCCTTATTTTACCTAGTAAAATCAGTTATATACCAAGCCAGGAATTTTTTTTTTTGATGACACTATAATATTTGTTGCAGGAACGCGTCAAGGAAAGGTCTGTACACTCCACTGATGCTGCACAATTCACATCCGGTGCACAGTCCATGGAGGTACTTCCTGCTTATTTTCCATTTTTGTAAGCAAAATGGGTTTTTCCAAGTTCATTGCAATAACATTAGTAATTCCCAATATTTTCTCTTATTAAAAACTCATTGTACCAGCTAAAAGAAATTGTCTGAGCCTCTGCTCTCTCTCTCTCTCTCTCTCTCTCTCTCTCTCAGGATTTCAGAAGTACAAGTGCTGGAGTTGGAAGTGCTGTTTCATTTAGTGATGAGGAAGATGCAGCACAGATATCTGGCTCCACATCCACCACTAGAGGCCGAAAAGGGTCAAGAGTAGGTTCTAGGTCTTCACATGATGTGTCAGAAACTGGTAAAGGCAAAACTTCTGCAAGAGGAAGGGGAAGGGGTAGGGGTAGGGGTAGGGGAAGAGGCTCAAGTAACTTAAAGCAGACGACTCTTGATGCAACTCTAGGGTTTCGCCAGTCTCAGAGGTTCGTGCTTTTGTTCCCGATTTCTCTTATTTTTTGTCTGATTATGTAGAAAGGGATGGAATTTATAGGAATTTATAGTACCATGCCAATTATGTTTGAAGGGGATGGGATTTATCTAAATGACAGCTTTAAGTGGACTAAGCATCAACAATCTCAAGAAAAGAAATAAGGAAATTAAATCATAGCCTGCATCATCTATCAAATCAGAGTTTTATTTAAATTCCAACTATGGCAAAACCAGGGAAATCTGGAGGCTCTGATCACTCACAGAAAAATTCGAGTTAAAGAGAAGCTGCCTTATCTTCATTGTGTACAAAATTTGTGAAAAAGTGCGTTAAACAGTTTTAAGAATCTCTGTTAAACAATACTCATGTATCATTACTACCCTAATTTTCATTTGCCCACTTTTGTTCAAAGCCTTTGAGGGGGTACCTCACTAAATTCCGGGCAGTTCTTTTGGTCAAAAAGGGCATGCTGACTTTTCATATCACTGGCCATACTTCAAATTTTTGGCGTTGCAGGTCTGCATCAGTTTCTGCAACAGCAGCAGGTAGAAGTATTGCTGTTGAGGATGAAAATGTTGATTCGGCTTCAAGTGAAGATTCAAAAAAACTTGGAATGAATGAGGTTGCTGATAGCTCGGTATGGCCAGCTAGCTGCTATTATTTGTTTTTTCATTTCTCAACTCTTTTAAATATGAGTTTTCATGATATCACCTTGATTGGTGTAAAAAAAAAACTGTGCCATAATCTTATACCTTCACTCAGAATAAATTGAAAGAAACAGAACTAGGGATTCCACTAGCAACAGAAGGAACCATCCATCAATTACAGCAATCTTGAATTTATCTTCAGGAAACTAGTTACAAGCCATTGACATGCTCACACATGTACCTGTTTTGCTGTACCGCAATTTACTAATGGATTTTGCAAGATGGGGGCCATGTTTTGTTTAAGCTTGTCATGTGGGTGATTGTCTATATTAGCACACAGCCTCAGTTCATTTTGCTTCAACCTAACCAAGTTAACATAATATTGGATGGAACAAAATATTTTCTTGGAGACCAGATTGCAAGACATTGCCTCTTTCCTATAAATAAGAGTCTCACGTGTGGTCCAACTTAATATTCCGGAAGTAAAATGTAGATTTTTTAAAAGCGAATCTAAAGCTTAAATTCTGAGGTTCAAGTTTGATAATTTTGTTAAATCTGAGTACTTTTGACTTTTGAAGCTCTTGATTAACTGAGAATCAGGCACATATATCAAGATGTCGGTCAATGTGATAGATTCTAATGCATGTGCCAAAAATGGATTGAATCAAATATACATGTAACTGGATTTGGTATGTTGTGCAGAACGATGATGAGAGCATCCAAGGCAAAGGACGCAAAAGAGCTGCTGCAAGGGGAAGAGGAAGAGGTGCTACACCATCAAAGCGGGGAAGAAAATCTGAAAATTCTGCCCTTCAAAGGATGCTCATGAACAAGGATGACGATGAAGATGATGATGATGATGACGTGACAAAGAGATTAAATAAGTCTCAACCTCGGGTTGGTGACCTTTAGATTCTTTCTCTTAGGGGAATTTTATTTGTGCATATTAACTAATACCATATAATTGGTCAATCTCACAGTTTGCCAGACGGCAAAGCTTAGAAATCTCTGCTCCACGGGTTATTTTATGACTACGTTACAAATTTGCAATTTATACTTGAACTTCAAGGTATTAACATTTTTTAGCTCTACTTGAACCTGATAAGTACCCCCTTTTTTGTAGGTGACAAGGAATTATGGTGCTTTAAGAAGGTAAGAGCAGCTGAGGTCTCGCACTCCTATCCTAGATACTGGTGGAGCAGATGGTTTGCTATGATCACGCCAACCCATTCTGGTGTGGATCCTTGTTTGAAGAATTGCTGATGACCCATGTGCTCTGTAATGGAAATGAAGAGAAAAAACTAATCCGGCAGTATTTTCTAACACCGGCAAACCACAGAACTAATAATGCTGATGCGTACTAGAGTGCTAGTTGCCGTATGCTTGCCTTTTTCCAGATAAGTGGATACCTGCCGTAGTTTTGTACAAATTTGAGCTTGTATAGAACATGACTAAGATGAAGCAGCTTTGAGATCTTTTTTTTACATGATCAAGTGGGGTCTTGTTCCTCTTACCCACCCAAGTGGTATCCCAAAGTAAGTTACAATCCAGATAAATATACAAGAGTTAATTGCAAGGTTATTGTTAAGACAGCCTTCTGGAATTAAAAAAAAGAAGAAAGCTGCTTGAAAACTGACGTTGGCCATAAAAAATATGACTCAATAGAATGGTTAGTTTCCTGACAGTTTATTGTGGATTTGAGAATATAGTATTGATTGTTTTTCAAAGTATTTTTTATTTGAAAATATATTAAAATAATATTTTTTAAAAATTATTTTTGATATTAGCATATTAAAATGATCTGAAAATATTAAAAAAAATAATTTTAATAAATTTTTTTTTAATTTTAAGTAAAGAAAATTCTTTTTAATTTTTTTTAAAATATTTTTAAAAATTAAAATTAATGTTCTAGCCAGATTAGAAAGTCACAAGGCCCTAAACAATCTATTTGATAAAAGTCAACTTGTTTGACGTGGGAAGAGTGTCGGCTATGGGACTGTTTGGAAATTTAAAAAGTATATTTTTAGTTTTACTAAAAGTTTTTTTTTATGTATCTTTGAATTACTGATTTTATAAATAATTTTTTTAAAAAAAATTATTTTAATATATTTTTAAATAAAAAATATTTTAAACCACAATTTCAATTCCAAACTATTATTTCAATGCTCAGATAGCAAGGCCTGAGGGAAAATAACCACGGCGCCTGTACGAAAGAAAGCTAAGCATGGCCAGCAAAAAGAAGAAGAAAAGGCATAATAACAAAATTTGCCCCTGAATATGGCAAGTTTGATATGGAAGCAACAGAAGTGGGATGAAATTTCACGTTCTCTGATAGAGAAATTACGTTTACAATATATGTACTGTTCAGCAATGCTTTGTTTATCGGAGGTGTCTCCTCTGAGTCAAATTTGCTGAATGCCTCCCCTTGGTTGGACTGCTGGTTTTTCCCTGCTCAAAAGTTTGTTGAAAAATCAGATTGTGTGAAGCTATGGCATACAAAAATTCACAATCGAGCCAAATAATGACACTCAATTTGTAATCCACCAGAAACATCATATAAGAGATGTTGCTCGGTTCTTTGTTGAAGATAATCCCATCTTCAGACTGAAAGACGCACTTACCACATGAACAAAAGAACTGTAAGCAAAACCACACCAACGATATTCCATCATAACAACACATCAGACCTCTGCATGCAAGTCCAATAAGAAATCCTCCCTAGGAAATAAATTCCGTCAACAAACTCAAAAGCAAACAATTGGAATTCTTTTTTTAAATGAGTAAATTTTGATTTTCAACTGTCACGTTCACGAACATATGGAGCTGCCAACCTCAGGTACTATTGCGTTCTTATGAAAGGTCAAGTGGAGTTAGAGGAGGAAAAGGAATAAAAGAATGGTGCTCATTCTCATACCTGCCTTCGCAAGCTAAAATTCCCAATTAATATTCAATCAAAATTTTAATTTGATTGCAACATGAGGAATGAGGATTGGCGAGGACAGGAGCAATAAAGAAAAAACTTCCACATCATACACATTTATCAGTCCAAACCCAGCATGTGATTCAGAATTTCATATTCTTCCCTTCTTGTGTTTGTAATGCAAAGACATCTAGAAAGAAACAAATGTCTTCCACTAGAACGCGACTGCTCCCACAGGGTAGAAGTGAAATAAATCAAGATGCTTTATAACAGAAGGCTCTTGTTAAATTTCTCATTACCAAAATTTAGTTAACCATTTCAGACTTCTTCTAATGAGCTGTGTAATATTTAACTTACAGATAAAGAAGAAGAAGAAGAAGAAATGTTAAGTTTCATTCAATTTCCGCATGCATGATTTTATCCTCATGAAATAGTAAAGAACCTCACATGTCCATAGATGAATATGCATTTTTCAGGAAAAAAGAAGCAAACAAAATCGAAGTTGAGGACAGAAAATTGATGTTCGACAATTTTGTACCTTTTGTCTAACCAGCACTGGTTTGTCACCCTTTTGTGGCACATTCAGTTTAGTCCCTCTGCTGCTGCAATTCAAGCTCAAGGAAGCTTTTCCTGTCACGTTTTCTTTTCCAGGGCCAACCAATTTGTTGATCCCGCCGACTCTCACCTTCTCCTTAGCTTTTGCGGTACCAGGTAATGGGTGTAGTTCATTACCTCTATGGTCTGCCAACGCTTTTACACGAAGGGTCTGGTTCTGGACCTGCAAAGTTTAACAATTTCAACTTGTTCCCATCTTTATGACAAGTCATTCATTAAAAATCCTATAATAAATGTTACTCATCTTGGCAACCTATTACTGTCATTAAAATAGAATGCAATAAATTATTTTACATGTAATTTATCAAAGAGCCAAAAGTTTCTGGGCTTGGAAAAATTTAGCAACACACATCTCTTGAATTTGTACAGATTCTAACCTTTGATTTTAGAGCTTCTAGGGAAGCTGACTTTGCAACATTACTTATACCTCCCTTCGTAGAATTAAAGACCTTCTCCTTAACTCGAACAACAGAAGCCTTGGACATGTCAGAATCTTTTGTTTTCTTCCTCGCTGCTTCAGTCATCCTTGCCACATTTCTGCTATCTGGAGTTTGTTCTTTGAACGCAAGTGTTGAGCTCTTAGCATCGTAACCAGGGTTTGACGATGATCCCCAACTAGATTTGCTGGATGAAGATTTGCGATCTCTTAATTGCTTATTCTCATCATTAATCTCCACCCTTGATGCTTTTCTTGTAACAAAGCTTTTCCTGAGACCATTCCTGACAGCTGACAAAAGCCCACTTGCGTGATCAAATCCTCGACTTGATACTTCTAGGTTCCTTTGCTTTGCTTGATGATCTCTCTCAGACGTAACAGTACTTGTATTGCTTTCAGCTGCCTTAACCACCAGAGAATTCAAACTACTTTCTGTACCACCTTGACCAGATTTGGCTTCTAAATCAGTTTCCTTAGCATTTCGAGTGAAGCTCTTCCCAGAAACCACACTTGCTTTTGACCTAGAAGTTCCTTTAGAATTTACTAAGCTTAGTCTGGGTTTTATTTTGTCATTGGGTTCTGAATTCACCCTCGAAGATACTTCTAGGTTCCTTTGCTTTGCTTGATGATCTCTCTCAGATGTAACAGTACTTGTATTGCTTTCAGCTGCCTTAAACACCAGAGAATTCAAACTACTTTCTGTACCACCTTGACAAGATTTGGCTTCTAAATCAGTTTCCTTAGCATTTCGAGTGAAGCTCTTCCCAGAAACCACACTTGCTTTTGACCTAGAAGTTCCTTTAGAATTTACTAAGCTTAGTTTGGGTTTTATTTTGTCATTGGGTTCTGAATTCACCCTCGAAGACTTACTTAACACCTTAATTGGATGCTGCTTATTCATTGAAATATCGTTACCTCCTCCCCATTTCTTGCTTGCATAATGTTTGCCCCTTGATCTTGAGACAGAGGATGGAATATTCGGGGAAAATGACTCATTACACTCAAAATCTGAAGATGTACTCTTCTCACCAGAATAAGCAAACGCAGCTTTTAACTGGCGAGAAGAACATTGGTGGAACCTGTATTGATTTAGTTGTTAATAAGCATCCCTCTTTTAGATTTTCACCAACAAAAATTCCACTGCTAAATATGGAAGATAGAAATATAACCAAGGAGGATAAAGATGCTTACGGATGGCTAGTTCTAAACCACTCATCATCTCTGAAATGTGGAAAAAAGAAACGTATCAGTATCACAAATGCAGAATTTCGCTTACCATGGAATTCTAGTAGCAGTTCATAACATAAAGAGGAAGTGATGAACTAACACATCTTGGTAGTTAGACTTCGCTTCTACCAAAAAATCCACCCAAATTGGTGCTTCAATTTCTTCCTATACATCAACAATCAGAGCGTAATCAACAACGTGTAATAAATGAATGCGTGAAAATCCAGATAAATTATAAAGGCCAACATTAGCAAACAAAAGGCAATGTGATTGAAAACAAAAATGATATCAACTGAGCCTAAAGTTTTGGAAATAAGACATCTAATATGCTCAAATCATTTCAGGAATATTAACTGAGTCCAAAATCAACATTGTATATCATGACATAATGCCACAACAAATCTAAATTTTTTTTGAAAAAATCCAATCAATAATCAAAATAGGACCCCAAGATTAAAAATATACTAGAAATAAAACATCTCCTGCCCGAAACATGTTAAATACCTATCAGAGATACTACCAAGATACCAAATTCAAGATAAAGAACCTCGAAATTTCAATCAAAACCTGTTAGATAACCCCTCATAAACTACACACATGACCCTGATAAACCATGTGACAAAATCAACCAAAAAGAAAAAAACATTTCACAATGCAACAAAAATCAGGTACCCATTCAAAGATACAGAAAAAACCATAAACCCTATTAGAAGTACGAGAGTTACCAGAAATGCCCAGTGATCTCTAGCCTTATTAATAGGATCCATTTTATGGTTTCTTTCGTAAGTGATGAAGAAGAACCCTTCAACAACAAAAAATCACACTGTTCATGTTTCTTGATTGAATTGTTGTAAAGAACCCAAATTTTCCATTTCTACTCTAATGGGTTTTGTTTGTTCTCTTGGCTCCTCCGCTTCTCTCCTGTTTTTTTTTTTCACAAAAATCCCATTGTGGAACACGTGTACATTACACGTGACGTTACAAGTGTCTTAGATCTCTGCTTGAGTGAGTTAAGGACGTCGGATTGATTTACGAGTTAGTGCACTATGTGGGGCCTACGAAATTTGACGGTTGAGATCTTTTGATGGGAGGGTTGAAATGTTAATAAAATGGTATGGTTTTAATGGAAATATGGGGCAAGTAATTCGACCGTTGGGAAATTTTGAAATATTGAAATGATGGAATGAGAGTGGGCGAAGGCTACTGTCACGGCGTGGTTCATTTTCTTACATGAAGGACAAATTATATTTCGGAAGGAAGGGAGACCTCGATAGAAGGAATTAAGAAAGAACGAAGATTCTTTTAAGCTATTTGCAATATTTTTCTTCCACTTTTCTCCAATGTTTCTGGATTTTTTTTTAATAAAGGAATTAAGAAAGGACAAATTTTGGTATGGGTTTTTTTTTTTAAATTACACAGTAATTTAAAAGTTTTTACAAAATAACACTATTTAAAATTGTTTTAATTAAATAATAGACTTTTATCTCGTTGTGTTTTAGATACATGAAACGTGTGAAAAACATACAAAGACACAACAATCCTTTTTCTTTCCAAACTGATGTTTTTAGTTTTTATTTTTTTAAACAAACTAACAGTACACTTGTTTTTTTGCCTTTAAACACCCATAAATCAAACTCATTCTAGTCTCTCAGTATTCTTAGATGTTTTTCTCTTCAAATTCATTAACTAAATTAAATATTAGATTAACAGAATAAATAATAAATCTCATTAGAATTATTTTTTTGTTAGATTTAAATACAAGAAAATTTGTTGCTAGAATTCTCTTGGCTACTGGAATTTAATTGATATCACGATTCAGAATTGTAACATCAATTTAATTGATATCGTGATTTCAACTCATGACAATAATAAAATAATTGCTATATTATTTCAGTAAAACTTTTTATTGTTGTGTTAATTCACTATTTCTTTTTAATTGGAATGCAAATTGCTTAATTTGTCCATGTTTATGTCCTTCTTTTCTCATTGACACAAATTTTTATAAGGTTAGGAAGGATAGAGGATAGAGGAAGCAAGGGTTGAGTGTCGTTGGAAAATTGTTCTAAACTTCTCCATCATCTCCCTCCCTCACATCTTAACATAAAAACCGATAATCTTACGATACAAAATCCTAATAATTGTAATTGAATTGGATAATAGGATGTGCTGCAAGGAAATATATTCTTTTTTTACAATGTAATAGGTCGTGCTTTTGAGATGGTTAGGTGATTTTCAAACACTAAATATTCTAAAGTGTAAACAAGTAGTTTATGATTGATATAATCATTGTAAAAATTGATTTTTTAAAAAACGAAATATTTGTTTTAGTACAGATAGGAAAGGGTTTTTTTTTTTTTTTGAAAAAGCGACAAAATTGATGAATTTTGGACCTCTGATTCATTTTTTTCTTAAGAAAAATTGTACCCAAATACAAATACCTTGAATGTGGGACTCAACAACATTTTATTAATAAAAAATTCTTTAAAAAACATAAAAAAACACTATAAACATCCACATTATTTTTTTAATTTCACCCTCCCAGCACAAAACTAAACTAAAGTTCTGCAATGGGGGAGTAATATTTTCTTCTCACAGGAATATATTTGTCTTTCAAAAATTTACTAGGGGTATGAAGGACTTTTATTATTTTATTTAAAAAGTATAATTACCAAAATAACCTTTTAGGCAATTATCCAGGGGCTTTGTGGTCATTTTCTTTTTTAATGAATAGTAAAAAGACTTAAATACTATTGGGATCAAATAATTTTAAAATCTCCGTGGAGGGGCATTCTCGTCTTTGTCTCTAGATTTTTTGTTATTTTTCGGGTGGGTTCAAAGACACATTTGTCTTTTAGTAATATAAAATATTAAGAATAGCGTAACTACACATGCCAACAAGTGGAAACCACTTGTGTGCCGCAATCGAATGCAGTCTTCCACCATAGTATTCATTTTCTCTTGGTGTGATGGGTGTTAGCAGAGGATAGGTAATTTGTTTCTAGTGGCTATTTTTTCTCTCTCTCATCCCCTAAAAAGTATATGCTGACCCGCTTTGTTTTTTGTGTTTCATTTTTAGTTCTTATTTTTTTTATATCTAGTTTTTTCATAAAACTTTTGTTTGTTTTCAATTTAGTTCTTCAATTATAATTTATCTTTTATTATTTTTTCCAGTTTTATCCTTGTTTTTTAGATTTCTAATTTTTTTTCTTGGCTTTTCTATTAAAGTTTTTTTGGTTTTCAATTTCATCATTCAATTAAGGTTTATGGTGTATTATCATTTTCAACTTAGTCCTCATTCTTTTTATTTTTCTTAGTTTTGTTAAAGTTATTTTTCTTTTCAATTTAACCCTTTAATAAATAAAAATTTGTTGCTCTCTCATTTGTTTTTATTTTTTAAATTTTCACCCTCATTATTTTAGATCATTTTGTGTAATTGATTTTTATTCTTTGTTCCATCCTTTGTATGTTTTGGAATTGAACTTTGTAGTTTTTTTATCCATGGTGTTTCTGGTTTAATTACCCAATTCATAAATTTGAAATGTTAACGCAGATCGATATCTTTTCTTTCACTTAATTTTTTTTAGATTTCATCATTCGATATTATTATTTTTTTAAAAAAATGGTTTTGTGGTTTTTTATATTTCATTTCTATGAAGTTATCTCAATTTTACAACATGAGTAACACATTGTAGGTTAACCCAAGTTGGTTGACCTGTTATTATCTAAGTTACATGTTTATCACGCTAACTCGGGTTAACTTAAGTCATTGTTTTTCTTTTTTTTTAATCCAATCTCATACTTCCAAGGTTTTTTTCTAAGTTATCATGATCTTTATTTTTATAAAGATTTTATCCGTTTATTATCATTATCTATTTTCTTATGTAATTAAAATAGAGTTAACCTATTAAACTTGGTTAGACTTGTAACCCCTGTCATTTGTTTTTTTTTTATATTTCTTTTAAACACGCTTGCATCACCTACATGATTACTCTCTTTTTCTTATTTTTATTCTAATTTTGGTTATTATTTTTATTGATACTTTTTTAATAATTTTTAAATTTATATTACAGTTAATATCCTTCTTCTGTGATTTCTTGTTTTGCTTATTTTGTTTTTTTAATAAAGGTTTTTTTAATGTTTTGTGTGTATTTAAATTTTATTCTTATTCATCTATAATTTTTTTATATTTTATATAAATAAAATTTTAAAAAATAAAAAATATTTATTTATTTTAATATGTGCAACCTTGCATGATATTTTTTTCTTTTATTTAATAAAACTATGTACATGTCTATTTATACTGAGCACAAAATCCTTGAGCACAACTGAATATGAATATATGACTCATGTTATGAAATCAAATACTTTGGTTTATATCCATCTCTTAATTTTTTCATTTTTATTTTTAGTTATATTTAATGATTTTTTTAATTTATTGACATAAATGGTTTTTGATTTATTTAGTTTGATGTATATATAGGTTTTTCAATTTATACTTTGAATTTTTTTTATATAAAAAAACACGTCGGATAAGCCTGCATATATATTTAATTTTTTTTAAAAAAAATATTCAATCCACAGTAAAACACGAGTTAAAAAGCTAGTAATCGAAACTAAATCACTTCTCAAGTAATCTTGAAGACCATTCAACATGATGTATTTAAATAAATTTTTATAAATACTGGTCTCAAGATTTGAATATAAAAAATGAAATCATTTCTTTTCAAAAAGAGATTAACAAAACTATCTAAAGGAGAGACAAGATAATATAGGAGGATAGAAGGAGATGAGTTGGCGATACTTAAAATCCTTTGCAGCTTCCTCATTGGTTGTTTTAAACCTCTAAGACCCCCACCACCACCACATGTCTCGCTTCCGTTCTTCACCACTCGTTCTTTTGATTCTCATGCTTTCCTTCACATATAAGCTTAATTAACACTTCCCTTTCGACGCCCTTCCAGTGTACATTTCTCTCCTCTTCAAGAGACATCAACAAGTTTTAACCTAAGAAAACACTGTAGAACGTATTTGCAAGACAATGGCATCACTTGCTAGCTCCAGCACCATTGTTAGACCAACCCCGTTTCTTGGCAAAAGGGGTTCAAATGCTAACCCTCTTAGAGATGTTGTCTCCATGGGAAATGGCAAATACATCATGGTAGCTCTCTCTCTCTCTCTCTCTCTCTCTCTCTCTCTCTCTCTCTCTCTCTCCCTCCCTCCCCTCTAGTTGTCCTTTTTTTTTTTTTCCTTTGATGGGGGCTAACATGGATAGGTTCTGCTTGAATAGAGCAATGAGTTGTGGTATGGACCTGACAGGGTGAAGTACTTGGGACCATTTTCAGCTCAGACTCCTTCATACCTGACTGGAGAATTCCCAGGTGACTATGGATGGGACACTGCTGGTTTATCAGCTGATCCTGAGGCCTTTGCTAAGAACAGGGCTCTTGAGGTAACCTTTTTGTCTCCAAAATCATGACAAGTTTCTCTATAATGAATAATAATTGCCTTAGAAAATCATGTAAGATGGAATATTTTGATAATGCGACTTGGATATTACTAGCCTGGTACAATTCTTGGAGAGGTTTCAGTGATGGAAAGAAGGATCTTCGACAACGTCGAATTAAAACTATTATGCAATATTTTTAGGTGATCCATGGCAGATGGGCTATGCTTGGAGCACTAGGCTGCATCACCCCAGAGGTCCTTGAGAAATGGGTTAAAGTAGACTTCAAGGAACCAGTGTGGTTCAAAGCTGGAGCTCAAATCTTCTCAGAAGGTGGATTGGACTACTTGGGCAACCCCAACCTTGTCCATGCCCAAAGCATCCTTGCTGTCCTTGGATTCCAAGTTGTCCTCATGGGCCTTGTTGAGGGATTCCGCATCAATGGTCTCCCCGGAGTAGGAGAGGGTAATGACCTTTACCCTGGTGGCCAATACTTCGACCCTCTCGGCCTGGCCGATGATCCAGCTACATTCGCCGAGCTCAAGGTGAAGGAGATCAAGAATGGACGGCTAGCCATGTTCTCCATGTTTGGATTCTTTGTTCAGGCTATTGTAACTGGAAAAGGTCCCCTGGAGAATCTCTTGGACCACCTAGACAACCCTGTTGCTAACAACGCTTGGGTCTACGCCACCAAGTTTGTGCCTGGGTCATAAATTAACATTTAATTTCTTGGATTAGAATGGAAAGACCTTGCCTGAATTGTCTTGGTTCCTGTATTTCTAGATTAAAGACTTCGTATCGTTGAGATCCAAAGTAAATTGTATAACCTGTTTTATTGTGTGATCCAGTGTAAATTGTTGTGACGACTGAAGGTTTTCTTAATTAAGATGAACCTCAAACATGGAGGCATGGCATCAATGCTATACAAACCTTACTGCCTGCTATGCCACTGCATCAAATTTGGTGACCTGACCAAAAACCCATGACGGATATTCAAGAAAGTTAAAAACACCATGAGAAACAGCATTTCTAATTGATTGATTCAACTTTCAAGCAATGTTTCTTCCAAATATGAACTTGGTATTTGCATGAACAAAACAATGACAGCAAACTAGAACAGAACAAGCCGATGCTTGGGGGGGGGGGGGGGGGGGGGGGGGGGGGGTGCAAATTACTTACAATGTACTTGTTATGATAGAACAACATAACAAGCAATATAGCAATTTCACAACTGGGACTACCAAGTTCGTCCTTGCATCTACGCTAACAAAATATACAACTGACTTCCACTAAAAAAAAAAAACCTGGGACAGGAACAAACCTATCTGGCTATTCACATGGCCGTCAATCCTTCCACCAAGCAACAAAAATTGGTAGACACGTACAATTTCTCCACCTACACTACCCTCATGAAATATACATACCAATTGCAGTTGCCATAACAAGAATAAAAGCAACACATCCAGAATCGGAAAGGAAGCAGCTTCCTATAAGCATTGTCGCTCCTCGATTGCTGCTTTGAGTACTCTTCAACTTTCTCCATGTCACACCAAATATGATCATATCATAAGCTGGATCATTTTGATCCTCTCATGACTGCCTATCTTCTCCACCATTTTCGGCGATTTCTATCAACTTCTCCATGCCCAAGTTTGTGAAGCCTTGCCTTTGTCTCCCGTAATCTAACCTTATAGTCTTTCTTCCAAGTCTCAAACTTAAGTTTCAATCTTCGAAGCTCTTCATCAGGATTCATGTTGGAAGCTGATTGTCCTGCCCTGACCTCAACTAATGCTTTGGCATCATCATCGAAATTTTGTTTCTGCAGCTCAAATTCCTTCGCGAGATTGTTGACTACATTTACAGAGCCATTATTCTCCCTCCCTGCTCTTAAATCAGGGAAGGCATTAGCAAATATGTTGGGTGTGTTCCCACCAGGAGTTCTTGATTCCATTGAAACATTATCTTCAGAATCATAATCGCGAGGGGATGTAGAAGAATCAAGTTTTCCAGGTTGGGCTGCAGTGTTATCAGCAGCAAGACTCTTTCTGGCAGCAGCAAGACTTGTCTGCAGTAGAATTAAAGAATACTTAGTCAGGCAATGGATACTGAGTTACTTTGCAGTTTTCAATCTTTGTGTGTGTAGGCTTGTGTGCACACACATCAATAAGAGATCAGCAATTTTACTTTCCACATATTGCATTTGAAGCTATTGATAGAGGAGCAACCATAAAAATTTACATGGATTGTCATGCATCGATATGCAAAAATTAATCTCTTAATTCTCGGCTTTGAGATGGATCATGGTGCAGAGATCAGTAATAAAGGAAGTAGCAGAAAGGTTTTGATCTCCTCAGAAGATATGGACCTGAACCAGCCCAATACCAACAAAATTTACCATTACAGCTATTGAATCATTCATCAGAGGATATTTAATAAAGTTGCCTTCTCAACTTCTCCTGGGTTTTGAAAATAAGTCCATCACATAACATTAGAAAATTGAAGATACTACTCAGTTAAAGAGCATGACCATACAATTTACGATTCCTCCACTTTTTTATGACTCTATAGTGGGACCTAGACCAGCTAAAGAGCATTGGAAGTCCCTATGCTTATTTAGTGGATCATCATGGGCAGCCAATATACCTAATATGTACATGGGAATGCTCAAACCAATTCCAATTGACAATCTAATCCTACAGTCTATGTATCTAGTGAAATATAATGACAGTTCAATATAGAAGCAATTGCGTGAAATTAATTTCTCCACAGTTCTTAAATCTGTTTTAAGTTCCTGTTATACTAACCACAAAATAAAACATATGATGTATGCACTTAGTAATGAATTAATATTAACAAGCAAACTCACTTGCAATGATAACATCTGCATCTGCCACATCTCTTCCATTGCTTTCATTTTTGCCTCATAATCTGACCACCTTTTCTCATACTTTTGTAATTGCTCTTGCAGTGCAGCATTTTCCTCCTCCTTTTGCCCAATTGTTGCTTCTGCTTTAACAACCCTTTTTTGGAGCTCTGCCAAAATTGAAGTCTGAATGTCAATCTGCTCTTGTGGTATGACCTGATCAAGCACGAGAAGTCAACTTCTTAGCTCTTCAAAGATGCTTGATATGCACAGAAAAAACAAGGAAAAGGCCTCTCTAAATATTGCACATGTCAGAGCATACATGAAATCTCATCACAGTAGAATGGAACAACATAATTGCACAATGTTATACCCAAAGTATAGCGTTCAAACAGACAAGGCCAAGGATTAACACTGCCCTGAAAGGTTGCAGTTCATCAACAAATGCCATCTATCATAGGTTGAATATAATGCATTATAGCAGGCAGACCAACGACAGTAAATGCAATTATTTATTGTGCACATTGTTTTATTGAATATCAAAATTTCAGAAGAAAATACAGTAGGTTGACTGAATACATGATATGGAAAAGGTCAAATACCTAGAAATCAATTCAAACCAATGAAAGACAAACACTATACAGCCAGAAAGAAGAATGTATTTGGACATTCAACAAATGAACCTGGCATCCATACAGCTTAAAACTGTGGGTGGGTGGGTGCAGAAAAAATCTGTACATATGCATAATAGTGACACAAATTTCAGCCTTGTGGCCCTTCCTCCCATGATGAGTTTCATAAGACAAATAACAAAGGAAATACAACTAATTGAAAGAAATCTTGCCAGAAGCCAGAGAAACCAAATACGTGCAAACTTCTGTACATTATATTTGGGAAAGGCAGTGACCAACAACCAATTTCAACAAAGGGACAAAAAAGAAAATAAAATCAGGTTGTTGAAACGAAATAATAACACCAATGAGCGTACCTTCACTTCTGAAATCTTCTTGCCTGGCTTTCTTTTAGAATTTGAATTCTCATGGATTAACCGCTTCATTTTATGCATATTGTTGAAGTGCTTTCGAGCCAACCACCCCCGGATTACTGCAGGGACAAGTAATGAGAATATTGTATCTAACAGACAAAAAGTAAAAATCAGCAATAAATAACAGCATTTACCAGATTGTAAATATACAGCTGCCACTAGCTGCTCATCCAGTGCTATGGGAGCACTAGCTGTGCACTTCTTTTTAATGTGATTGAATTTCCTTCTTATGTTTTCACCACGGACAACTGCATCTCAATAGTAACTTGAATCAAATGCTGAGCAGAAAATACTTAAATAATCAATAACAAGCTCCTCAGCATCCATCCTAAAGGAACAGACCATGCTAAAGCTGCCTGACAATTGATTTTAGTGCCATATAGCAAAAACATACAGAGCACCAAGGACAAAGGACACCTAAAAACAGAAAATACGATTTGTATTTGTATTTGTATTTGTATTTGTATGGTGCAAAGAAAATGTGAGCCAAAATATGAAATTACCAAGACTACAAAGCAAATGATAAAAATCTCAAATGAGACATTGAAATTTGTTTTTGAAGAATAGTGCATTACATGATTGTAATATCGTCACTCCTTGTTTGAGTTCATGGAAATTGTGACGGGCCTGGCCACCACGGAAGTATTTTTGAACCCCAACAATACCTCGCAGAAACTGTTTTCTCTGCTCTTCTAATGTTCCAATCTGTGAGCCAACAATAAGAGTCAGGGAACTAGTTAAACATGAAAATCTTGCTACAAGCAAAGAGATTTATTCAAACCAATTCCTGAAAGTAGCATCAAACTAATGTGTGAACTCAGCTATGTTTTGCTCTTAAATTGGGTAAATGATGATATTATTGTACACAGAAGAATAGATTGTACCTCCACGTAATGAAACATGGAAATATTACAAGCAAGAACAGAGAGGAGCCAGCAACCCAATATTGTTCCAGCCACTTTAAATTTTTCTAACTCGTCTCTTCCTTTTTCTGATCAAAACCCTAATCTAATACACTGGAGTGCATATAAGCAATTGATACTTAAAGCAACAGCCAATCAAGGCCACAAGGACAAGCAAATGTTCACAGAAATCAAAGCTAACCAGTATGATGACAGCGGCCATATATAGCTTGATCTATTGCACCAGGGCAGAAACAAACCAAGCCAAGACAATTAGAGGTTTGTTCCATTCAAGCTCTATGTGGTTTAATTCTAAAAAGCTTGAGAAATAAATTTTCTAATGGCAGCTCAAGCTTGGAACTGTCGCAGACCTTGGATCTATTGCACCAAAGAAGAAACAAACCAAGCTGAGACAAGTAGAGGTTTGTTCCGTTCAAGCTCCATGAGGTTTAATTCTAAAAAGCTTGAGAAATACATTTTCTAATGGCAGCTCAAGCTTGGATCTGTTACTAAGCTTGACAAGCTTTGATCAGATCTTAAGCTCCTCTATTCCATTGACAACACTGGCAAGAGCCATGCACTCAAAACTTTTACTTGGTCATCTTACACTATTGTTAGTTTTATTATTTATCATTATTTTTTTCATCTATTATGTATAAAACACTTTCTGTTAAGACTTTATTTTCTAGACTGTGCCAGGGTAATTTAATATAAAGACAATCCAATGATTAAATACAGCTCTGGAGGTTTAGCAAAATACACCCTGTCATCAAGTCCATGCTAAAAGGCTGAATTACAACTTCTGGCCATTAAAAGCAACTCAGATATAATCCATAAACACCATATTAGAGGAAATAACAAAACATTTATGAAGTGTGAAAATAACATGAGTACATACCTGGCCCATCCGAAGATACACTTTGGTGTAACCAACTTGATACATTTCAGGGAGGACATTAAAATTTTTGAGAACAGCAACTGACAAGCTTAATGGATCCTGAGATACATTTGTCTCCGGGAGCAGGAAACCATATCTAAATCCAGTGCAGGGTTATGATAGGAACGATCAGCTTTAAAATAAGGAATTATTGGAGAACTAACAGATTGTATCTTATTTACCTTCCTGCAAATTCTTGATGAGTCATTCGAGTAGGATATCCAGATCTTGAGATCCTCACAACCTCCAAAACTCCACAACATCGGAGTTGCTTTGAGACAAGATCATCTTCATACTGGCCAGGAAGCTGCTTAGCATTTGGTTTTATGCAGCGAATGAAGTGAGGTGTAGTTTTCTCCAACTGGTGCATTAGTTTGAAGAGTTGAATCTGTAGGCAGGAACAACCACTCAACATTTTGCAAAATACAAATTATGCCAGAATGCAGATAAAAAAAAAGGTTGATGCTGTTGCCAGAAGAATTATTATTTTGCTCAAGCACAAGATACAATTTTTAGTATGCAGCGATCAATTCTAGAGCACCAAAAGTCAACCAGTAAAAGTGTTCAAAATGCCAGAAAATTATAATTGTTATGCAGAACAGTAGAAGCTTATCTACCTTGAACTTTGTGCCAACACTTTGCATCGAGGGTTCCGACCCACCAAATTGGATGGATGGACTTGCTAATTTCAGTAATTGACAACCACATGATGATAGCAATTGGATGAAATCAGAGTGCATTGGATCTCGGTTCTTTTCCAGAAAGCCATTTGTATCATACACAACCTGACAAAACTCCAAATATTAGTTTATTCTTTAACCTATTATCAACTTAAAGGTTCAGAAAGAATAAAAGTTTCGATGTATCAGAGTCAAATGTAATTTTAGCTGACAGCTGGAGATGCTACTCAAACAAAAGAGTAAAATATGCCAAATACAAGAAAAGGTACCCTCTATCAAAATAAATATCTTAGAGCATTTTCAATTATGAGAAATTACTTGTCTCATTGCTAAGATGCAAATAAATATTAAAATTTGGATTTAGAACAAATGAGTTCCGACATTAAGAGTTTCCTTTGGCATCAATTCCAACTACTGAGAAAAATTGAAGCTATAAAAGCTCTACAGAGTTTCATCATTGTAGCTTTATCTACAAGTGGATCAAATTTGCAACAGGTGCTTGGCCATGATTAGATGCTGCAATATAATTGTTTCCTATTATCTAATTAACTACTTAATAACAAGAAAATCCTCGAAGGAAGAAATATAAGCAGGAAGATATACAGCACCACTTTGCATCTTCAGCTATCCCGCATTATATGGAACTTTCTTTTTTTCCAGAATTGTTGATAATTAAATTTAAAACATGAAAATCATGAGTGAGAAAAGGGTGGAAAGATGGATGATGCAGGACGACCACCAATGGACATAAAGAAATATCTGCAAAATCATTAATAGTACAAGGGTTGAAGTCTTCATAATTATCAGATCCCTATTTACAGGCTTTTTTTGTAACTTTTATTAACTTTTTCTGCGGTCAGTTGTTGTTGTCGTCATGTAAGATTTTTCTTAAGCAAATTATGAACTGCTTTACATGTATTCATTTCAAATCTAATACGACGGAACAAGCAAAAACCCTGATTGAACTAAAGCTGCCAATCTGACTTAAAAATTCAACAGAGCAAAAAATCATAGCTCCTCAAAAGTAAACTATAACTCACCTCTCCAGCATAATGACAAACACCAAAAGCCCTGCCTCTTTCACCTTTAAAACAAGGATTACCATTCAAATATTGCTTGAGCTTATTGGCAAAGGTTAAATCAGTGGCATTGGGGAAATTTGATTCCTCATCCAATAACGACAATAGCCCCAAAGGTTTCTGCAGAAACCAAAACAATCAAGGAGTGACCACCTTAAGTATAAGGCAAGCATTTTGATATCACATGCCTAGGAGAACTCTACAGATGCATGTGCAGGACATAGACAAGAGAAGCTGTTAAAATACCTTCTCAAAGAGATTTAAGCACTCTTGGTTATCCTCAAAATCAACTTTAGTCCAGTCAATCCCATCCTCTTCATACTCCTGCAATTAATAAATAAAATTGTGAGTTTGACAGTTAAAACAATCAGATTCCATCAACCAAAATTCTTAAGCAGGAAGGGGGGGGGGGAGAAAATACACCCAAAAAGTCAATGAGACTTTATAGATGAGGAAATAAAATAATCCAAGTTTTAAAATAGAGAAAAATGGTTTGCGATAATTAGTTGGTGTGATCAGAGCAATGCAGACCTAAAAAATGACTTTCTACACATTTTAAAATGCAACTTACAAGTTAGCACAGAAATTTAACTGAATACTTATACACTTCAATATTGGAGTTGCAACAATCTACATAGATGTCACATTTGTTTCATGCCTATGACCAGGCAGCATAACTTAATGGAAACAGAGAGGCCAACAATTTTGGTGATGTATACTTCTTGATTCGCTTTTAAAAATCCCTCTTGCACAATTTTGAAAGTGTCTAGACAGCAAAAGCATATTCATTTCATTTTTATTAATTAGAGATGACATGTAAACATTCTTTCACAGTGAAAAAACACAGAAAATAAGTTTGTATATGAAATGATAGCATATGGATAGCATTTTGCACCATTGCAATCACGAAGGCCACTTCCATTATGATCAGCACACCCCAGTGTTGATGTTGCTTCAATATGATATGCTTACCTGCTGCTCAAGTTTAAATAGATGCCGGTTGAAATGTTGCTGCAGCCTCTCATTTGCATAATTTATGCAAAATTGCTCAAAGCTATTATTCTGAAAATGTAACGAGGTGATCATCAGGGACACAAGTGTAGAGCACTAAAAGTCTCACCAAACAGATAGATAAGATTTATAAACCTTAAATGACTCAAATCCATAAATATCAAGGATACTTATGGATCTCCCAGTAATCATCAGTTCACCCACTTCAAATGACTTGTTTATTTGTACCACAAGCCACTCAAACAGGTCTGCATAGATAAACTTTGACAATGCATCTCTTCTATCAATAGCCTGAAAAGAATACGCTAAGGAACCCTTAAAAAACCATGTATCACCGGTGAATATACAGTGCTTTTGGGGTAATGCGTGGGTAAATTTGTTTTCAAATGAAGAACTAAACATGCCTGCTGCATTGTCAATTTTTTAGCAATGCTATCCTTTCCAGCTTGGATTTTATGGCTTGATAGAGCCAGCATCAGATCCTGGGCACTGCAATTTAATAGCCTGGCAGCACTGTTTACAGCTGCCAAAAGGAAAACAAATGGAATCAATCTTATTTCAGAAAAATCACCATGATATACCAGTGATAGCATGTCATGAATTTAGCATTGCCTCATGCAATGTGCATGTTTGAAGATCCATTATTAATCAAAATCATTGGATAGGTCCATTCCACTCATTCAACTGAATGTTTATATCAGCAGACATTCAAACACATTCCACGTGTTGTTGATCATGCAAATACTATTTCAGCATGATACTTGAGATGAAATTGCACAAATGATTATGCTCATCCAAATTGCCATAGGAAATCCAGGACCAAACTCATTAAACCCCATCTCTTTCGATGAAAATATTCTTCCTTTAGTGTTAGGAAGACACCAACTCTTAAAACAATGAACAGATTCAACTAGGCACTTGCACCTTTTTTATGATGACTCGAAACGAGCTAATCAAGCCAAAAACAATCAGTATGTGATTTCCCAATTCCATTTATGGTGGAATAAGAGAAAATAAGATATTTTCAGCTATTCTCAAGTACTGAAAGCTGGCAATTCAATTTACTCAAATTGATATCACTCTTACCTTCATCGGCCAATGCCTCCACATGATTTTCGTTGTCAATTACTTGAAATGAAATGTTTCCAAGCCATAACACTGCAGCAAGCATTGCAAATGCCTGCTCTTGATCTTCTTTGTGAATTTGAACAATGTCCAGGGCTTCCTGGGGAGACAAGGAAAATAACACACAAATAGGGAAAGATGGATGCTTATGAACATAAAATAAAATGAAGTGACAGTGGGCCTTCAACCCATAAACAGACAATCATTTGAATTACCACAAGCTTATGAAACTTCATGCCATCATCAACACCGTCGATTACCAAGCACTCACTCTGGTTAAGATACTTGTACTCACTCGCCATTTTAAGGTTAAGTCTATCTGCAGAAGAAACAAGAAATTACCCCAACTTGTATCAATTGCATAGTGGAACATAGAACTAGAGAACACATGATATATGTTTACCTTTTCAAGAAAAAGAGCTGGAACATAGAAGTAGAGAACATAGAAGTAGCATGAGAGTTTCTGACTGACAACTACAATAAAGCCTTCCCAAACTAATCTCAGTCAGCTATATGGATTTATGATTGACCATTAACAAATTTCATTGTGTTGTGTCTTCTACAATTATTAATCACCAACAAAATTAGCATATAGAGAAGGTTCAAGCAATTGGATGATCTTCCATTTGGTTACAAAAAACATCTTTCCAATTTTGCAGATTTCATTTTCTTTTTTATCAGGAAAAGGTGTTCATTTGGCAGAACACGAAGAACTGTTTCCAATTATATTATATTTTGAGAAAGACAACATAATACGTAAATACATTGATCAAGCATGAATATCATTTGAAAAAAAATAACAAATTATTATAATCTGAGGGCACAACAAGGATTTACAGGCTTCAACCACCAATGAAAATAAAAGCAATAACAATCAAAGAGAGGAAAAGTACTTTGGTAATAGTGAGTATCAAGAAACTGCGCAACAAAGTGGATGACACCAGATGTTTTTTGGGATGCTAATAGGGTCGGGGAAAAAAAACTTGAAATTGGTAGGATCCAATGTTGTCCAGATGAAAAACAAAGCAAAATTGTATACAAGTTTCGACATAAACATGGAAAAACAAGGACTCACAATTCTTCTTTTTTAAGGGAAAGGATGGGGGGGTTTGCAATATACTTGGGGAGAAAGAAAAAAGGCTTTGATTTTTCCAAGACTGAGTGAACCTTCATTTCCCAGTGCAACTAACATTCAGTTGAGATTCTAGAAGTTATAGACACGTGAGAAACTATTAGCCTAAGCAGCATTATGTCAATGCTACTAGTTCAGCCCTTTCTGTTCTATGAAAGAATGGAAAATACATGCATCCCATCCCATACAAGGTAGCATAATGCAAAAACAGTACCTCTAAGAGTCGATGGAGCACCAGCACAAAGTTGGTAGAAGATATGGTATGATCTTTCACCATTGGCAAGCTGAACTACTCTTGACTGGTCAAATCAGAAAATGTAATTTCAGAAATGGATGGTAATGCTGATTGACATTCCAAGCTTAAACTTCAGAAGCAGGGGTAACTTACCTTTTCGAGTAGGACTACCAACAATTATCATCGGCGAATGGTTTTCGAATATACATGGTTCAAGTTAATCAGTAACCAGATATCAAATGGCAGACTAATAATGACAATCTATTCAACTTCAACATACTTACAAGTTTGGATTTTAGCACCACAAATATTTCCTGATGCGGTAAAATGAATTTCAATCAACTTTCCCTGCACCAATTGAGAATTACCTATAAACCAAATTGCAAGAACAACAGATTTAGGAATCTAACCCAACAAGAAGAAAAGAATTGGTGACAACTTACAAATCTACTAGAGTTGTCATTCCTGGATGTTTTTGCATTCCCAAATGCTTCAAGTATACAATTGGTCTGAAGGATTTCATACTCCATACCATCATTGCCACAACCAAGAGCAGCCAAGTACTGCATAGCATACTTTGCTGTCTCAGTTTTCCCAGCTCCACTTTCACCACTGTAGGATAAATAATAAAAGTTCAGAGCAGCAGAAATATCTCAATTGCTCATGAAACATGAAAGAGGCAATTAAAGTTGCATAAAAGAAAATACCACAAGACAACAAGGGAAAATATCATGGAAAAGCTCCAAATTAGACTACATTAATGAAAGAAAAAGGCAACAAACCTTATGATTATGGATTGGTTCTTTTCATCTGCAAAGCCGCATACAGGAAAAAAAAGAATGAAGAAATAAGAACTCTCAGAAACAATACCAACTTCAAACTCAAATGGTGAAAGGAAAAAAAACGATTCATCCACCTCTCATCATCTCATTATAAGCAGCATCTGCTATAGCATAAACATGAGGACTGTCCTTAGCATTCTGCTTGTAAGAAGTGAGGGTTTCATTTCCATAAATTGGAATGTCTTTAAAAGGATTGACAGCAATCAAAACTGGCCCTGCTTTACTCTGTGGAAGGAAACACAAGAGCCAGTCAAAGACAAGCCGAAAGGAAACATAAATTTGGCTTGCAAGGCAATTGCATGACCATCAGAATTATATTCTACTCACATAAATCAGATCCTGAGCATATCTGTGCTTAACATTATGAAGCACAGAAGGTTCATTTAAATAACTAAGCTGAATGAGATCATCTACACCCTCAAGGACATCAGGATTTGCAGGTATGAGCTCTTCTGTAGACACTTTGATAACCTAGCAAAATGACAAGCATTATTGCATATATAATCCACCAAGGAAGTGACCAGCACATGTGTAAATAGAATCAGGGATAAAAGGAGCTTATTAACTTACAGTTCCTGATGAAAGTGAAACAGTTGCTTCATCCCCTGAAGTTGACTGTATCTTTCCTATCCCCCATTGCCCATTTGGGAGCCGACACCAGACACGTAGCCTCTGGAAAAAAAAATGTGTAAATTAATGTTTCAATTCTCACAAATTTAAAGAAAAAGCAGAGAGAATTTTTACACAAAAGTATGCTCTTCTCAAAACAAATCTGGTGCCTTCTGGGAAGCTACTGTAATAATTGACAATAAAATAACAAATCCTTAGTATCTAGCCTCTCTAAACACTTCAGCTACAGTGGATCTTCTAATTCAAATGAGGGTGTTTGGCACAGCTTTTGCTTCTGCTTTTAGGTGCTTTTGGCTTAAAAATGCATTAAATTGATGTTTTTTAGTGATTTATGATGATTTTGATGTGCTAATGTCAAAAAATAAAAAACAAAATTGAAAGAATGCATTTTCAAGCAAAACAATATTTTGAAAAGCACCCTGCACCACAATCCTAGACACCCATTTATGATAAAAGGTGTCATCCAAGTACACACTACGTGATACCTACTAACTCATCTCAACAACACAACAAAGTTAACTCGTATCTTCTTTCGCACTCTGCCCCACCCACCATAAACCATTAACAATAACAACTCTGCTCTTTCTTCAAAGTTAGTCTTTCAGTAAGTACAGCAATATAGAATAGGAACTACTGTTCTCTTCGAGCTTAAGTACCCCTGCTGCTACACATGACACCAATGAATTCTCCATGATTAGAAACTTTCTTTAACTCTTAAAATTACTATTTCTGCCATGTAATTATAACAAAAACCTTAACTAACAAAACATGCATAACAAGAAACACCCAAGCATTCCTCTTCTTGCAACACAAAATTGCAAACTAATAATAATATTACACACCAATAACCAAGTTAATCCAACAAAATAAGAATAAAAACCAAACACATTAATTAATTTTTTTCATCAGTTACCTTCTTGATAAAATAACCAATGTTATCATCCCACTCTGGCTCTTTCCCCTTTGGCACTGAACCCGTGACTGGTCCCTTCCCTTTCTCATTATTCTCTTCTACATACGGATTAGAATCCACACAATTTTGATCTTTCCTCATTTTCTTGCTTCCGAAACTCCCTGATTTGTACCCTAACTCCTTCTCCTTTCTTTTATTATACTCCTTCACTTTAGTAACTCTTGTCTCCTCTTTGCTCTCCACTTGTCCATTGGAACCAACTTTAAAGTCTGTAGGCAGTGAGTGGCGTGCCGATGGAAGCCGTGCCCTAGAAGCAGGCCGTGCTGGCAAAGCGGGTGGCAGGTCCTTTGAATTCTCCAAAGCCTCATCTCGTCGCCGCAGCGAATCTAGCATCTCCTCCAGAGAGCTCCTTGTCACTGCAGCTGGTGATGCTGATAACATCATTTTTATCGCCAATTTTTCTTCCAATGTCAAAACCCTGAAAAAATGACACACCAGTAACTCATAATCTTTAAGAAGAACGCTGAAAGTGGGACCTCAAAAATTAGATTACAGTCAGGATTTCTCCTAACAACTTGGGATCGATGCTTGCGTTTATGAGGCCCAGAAGGTATGAGAAGATGTCACAAATTGGGTTTTTCTTTTCTGTTTTGGTTTTTCTCTATTGAGTCAAAAATTGAATAAACTATAAAATTGTCACCAAAAGCTCAGAAACTTGTAATTCAGTACACAACACTTTCAAAAAAACAAAACAAAACAAAACAGCTTAGATAATCTGCTTAAGATCAACTTGGGACCCGCAAACTTAAATTAACAACTAAAGACCGGTGATTATGAGACCCGAAATGCAAAAGAAAAGGGAAGAAACTCAAGATGACACCATCTTCGCAATAAACTATTATATATACAGAAAGTTTCTAATTTGGGGTGGTTTTGTGATTAAAACAAATATTAAAGAGGAACAAAGAAAAACGAAGAAAAGAAAACTATAATTCAACAAGAAGTCGATAATTGTTACCAAAAGCTGAAAAATTGGGATTTATTAAGGACAGCTTGACAGCTTACAAACCCTAATCTGGATCAAAACTACAAATCTCCAGAAACAATAAAGAAGACAAAAATCTCAAATTCAAAATAAAAACAACTTCTTGTCTCAAAAACTCAAAATTGATGTTTAGACAAGACAACAATTCAAAAATAATAATAATAATAATAATAATAATAATAATAATAAAACAAGTATACTTACAATTGGTAACCAGAAACTCGAAATCTTTGTCTCCAACAAACGCCACCTTGTCCACTTCGAAGCTAAAGACCCAAAAAAGAAACCTTAATCTGGACAGAAATTTAAGGCTAAAGGTTTTAAGAGAAGGCGAGATTTACAGGTGGAAACAAGAAAACAAACTTCGTTTTAAGGAAAAAAGAGCGTAAGTTACGAGGGAGGTTGAAAGAGTAACAAAATGTGGTTTGAGTTCGTTAAGAAAACAAAAAACAAAAAACAGAGAGAGAGAGAAACAAACCTTGAGACAACAAGGAAAGAGGGAAAAAAGCTGTTTTTTTATAGAAAAAACAGCAGAACAGAACTTATTACTAGTTTTGATGAGGTTGTTGTTGCGGGTAGTGTCGTTGTTGTTGCTGCTTTAAGGTTTTCTTCTTCTTCTTCTTCTTCTTCTTCTTTTTTGTAATGTTGTTTGTGGTTGCAGGAATTCAAATTTTGTGCTCGTTAGGTGGTGAGGGTATTTTTATTCGTTTCTTGTCAAAAACGATTTATTAGATCTGATATAAAAGATGATGGATAAGGCAAAATGTTAAAACTTTGCTTCATAAGACGCACAACATTTGCCACCGTAATGGTAACTCTTTAAATTTATTTTAAAAAAAATAATTTTTTTTATGATATTAATGTGATAATATTAAAAATAATTTTTAAAAAATAAAAAAAAATATTAATTTAATATATTTTTGAATGAAAAATATTAAGATTAGAGAGGTTGTATAGACATAAATTTATTTTTAAATTGTTCAAAAGACTATTTAGAATTATTTATTTATTGTATTATATTTAATTTTAATTTAATTGATAAATAAATTAAACTTATATATTTAGAAAAGATAAAATTCAATTTATTTTTTTCTTTTATTATACTTATCACCTTCCTCTTATTTTTTTTTTTTAAGATCTCTAAAAAAATAGATAAATGACTATTTTAAAAAAAACTACCTATTTAGTTTAATAAATCACAGAAATTGGCTTTTAATTTATTTTTGTCCTATTTTTAGATATTCAATTATTTTTTAAATTCAATTCTTAACACTTAAAAATAATTATACACATGAAATTTTATTAAAACATCTTAATTTAATATACTAATTTATTTTATTTCATGTATTTACTTTTTAAACCAAATATATTTTTATCTCTTTTATCTATTTCTTCTATTGACCAAATATAATGCGACTTAAAAAAGCCACGAGAGAAAATATGGAAAGTTTACCGGGGGTTTTTGGGTGTTTTGTTTTTATTTTAGGTGGAATTTACAGCTTTTATTTGGTTTTAAAAAAGTAAATATTTGAAAAATTGAGTTAATTACCGTTATAGGATTTGCTGTGTTGTTTGGTTGGATGACATTACCCCACTGAGATTCTACTGCTAATGTGGGACTTTGTTTATTGCACTAGAAATGGAATTATATGTAATGATGTTATCTACGACAAAAAAAAAAAAAAAGAAGAAATCTATCAATCAATCATGGATTGCCGTAACTGTTAAGAAAATTCAAGTTAAAACTAATTCTGATCTTGAATAATTGAACCCATGGCCTCCTCTTCTTCGTTATAAATTTATTTTCTTTTAACGATTCATTAAATAACGAAGCACTTAGACGGATATAATTTGTATAAATAAGGTAGTTAGCTTTTAAACCCTCTACTTTCCTTCGTTTAACATTCATAGTATTATAAGATTAATTATGGCAAATCAAGACTAGGAGAGTGCTTGACAGTATGATAAATTTTGCTTTTGAAATAACTTTTTTTTTTGAAATGCATGTCAATAAATTTTTTTTATTTTTAAAGAATTATTTTTAACATCAGCACATTAAAATAATTCAAAACATATAAATCATATTAAATTTTAGTAAAAAAAATTTAAATTTTTTGAGATCACGGTTTGCACCGTATTTCTAAACATAGTCTAAGTCTCTTGTAAATTGAATTGTGGTTGTTTTTTAAAGTATTTTTTTTAGACATATATTAAAATAAATTTAACATCAGCATATCAAAACAATCTGAAAACACAAAAAAAAATCATTTAAAGTAAAAAAATTTAATTATTTTTAAAACATAAAAACAAATAAGTTCTAATTAATCTCATAAATAAAAGGAAAATAAAGTTCCTCTTGGCATAAAGTTTTTCAAATTATTTTTCATATTTAAAATAAAAAAATTACAAGAACTCATGTTATAAATAACTTTTAACTTAAAAAAAAAACACTTTTTAATCTGAGTCAAATTTTCACTTTTTAATGATATAATTCTTTTCGTAATTCGTATAGCTAAAACCGTGGCGTGTGTTGGTTATAATCAAATGTTCTTTTAGAGAAACATTATATATATTTAAATAAACTTTCTGCTCACCCGTCATCCAGTCGCTTGGAAGCTAAGCACATAGACCAGTGAATTAAAATGATCCACTGCCGGAAATGGCATGGTAGTGAATAAGCTCTCGAAAGAGGGCACTTTCATTTTTTCCGGCATATAAAATAATAAGAATAATTGACGAGTTTTAATGGCTGTATGCAGTGCACCGTGCCGAAAAGGATAGGGAATGTCTTTTTGTCCTTGGACCATTTTTAGTCGATTTTATTAAAAAGCTAAAATAATCTTTTGAAAATTAAAATCATGTGCATGATTATGGGTCGAGTTAAGATAAGGTATTGTAAGTCAATGTTGGTTGGATTGTGACCTTCCATGCTGAGGAGGGATGCCTGAATAACTTGGAAAGTTGTTGACACTAGGGCCAGAGATGAAAAGCTAATTATTATATTAAAAAAATATATAAGTGTAGTTTTTCTTTTCATGTGATAAAATATTTAAGATAAAAATAAAAATAAAAACTTAATTAGTGTATCAGATGAGATCGGATTAATCGATTGTTTAATAAGTAAAAAATAAAGTTTGTGGGACTTGTTCAACCTAGCAGATAAAAAGCGAACCGATCACGCTGTTCAAATGGTGATCTGGTTAAAAAAATTCATGTCATTGTCGTTTTAACCTTAATTTATTCCCAGCTTAAACGTACAATAACAAACTATCAAATGATTAAATCGTACAAAAAATTAGAGAGTGAAATGAAAAGACAACGACACATTGTATTAACCAGGATTAACATGTAAAAACTGTTAAAAAATAATATAAATCATATATTGAAACCTCACTTAAAAGTTTAAGTTATTGGGTTGAATTGATTATTTGACATGGTATCAGAGCCTTGATGATCAAGCAGTTACGAGTTCAAATCTCACCATCCTCATTTATTTGATAAAAATTAAGCACAAGGTAGTGTAAGCTTGTGCAGGTTTCAAGCTCAAAGAGTTTTCACTTGAGAGGGTGTGTTAGAGAATAATATAAATTATATCTTGAAACCTCACTTAAAAACTTAAGTTATTGGGTTGAATTGATTTTTTGTTAAAATCTATGACCTAGTAATGGTCATGACCAGAATGAGCTAACTTAGTTGGACAATTTGTGTCTTTCTTTTTCCTTTATTTCTTCTCTTCCTGGTTGGGCTTTGATTGAGTATTAATTGACCGCGAGCTGGATTACATCCAAAACCAAATTCTTCAGTTGTAAAGAATTAGAAATGAAATTTAAGAAATATAAAAGCGTTTAAGGGTGAAACTGGAAAAAAAAATATGAGTATGAAGAAAGGAATAAAAACCAAGAAAATTCAAGCGAGTATCTTAAACTTGGGTTAATTTTTTAAACTCACAACTCATGAAATGCTAGACTCGAGTTCAACAAAGAAATTCAATTCCCAATTAATTTAATATTGAAGGCTGAAATAAAAAAAATCCAATCTAAAAAATTTGCCAAAGTAAAACAGATAGCAATCAAAAAAATAAGAACTAAATTTGATATAAAAATAAAATAAAATTAAATATTGATGGATGAAATTGAAAAATAAATTCAATTAAGAAAATGATTCAAGATAAAATAAATAAAAATAAAAAGAATAATGATCAAATCTAGCATATGAAATAATTAAAGGAGGATGAAATAAAAAAATTAATTTTATAAATAATTTTAAATAAAATAAATAGTAATAAAAAAACAAAGATTAAATCTGAAGGGAAAATAAATTGAAAGGGTTGGTTTTAAAATTTGGATTTCGTGCATAAAATCAATGAGAAAAGAGAAAATAAGGAAAAAAAATAAAAGAAAAGGCTATCGGTGCCAAACAAGAGATTTGTAAGTTACACGCGCCATATAAAAACAGAGGGGTCGTCAAGATGATTTGAACACTGCCCTGTGAAACACCATTTGGTTATCGTATTGCCTCTACATGCGTCATCCCAATGATACGGCTTTAACCCACGCTTTGACGCATGCAATGCATGCACAAGTCATTTTTTTAATAATATTTATATTTATTCAATTACAAAAGTGCTTTCATTTAACTTAATAATAACAAAAAAAAATTATAATAAAAAAAGATAAAAAAGCCCATGGATACTAATTTTTATTTTATTTTAAAGACAATCTAGTTATTTTAATATGCTTTAAAAATAAAAATCTAAAAGGTCCTAAAAATCAATTCAATATCTTTTGCTTTCACGGCTAAATTATTAATTTTACCGTGCAAAAATATGAAAATAACCTATTATCCCTAACGGTGAAGCCAGATGTTTTTGGCAAGTTGAGCAAATTTGTTATTTTATTATTTCAATCAATAATGTAAAATAAAAGAGTTTAGAACTACAGTATCTGTCACTACTAGTTTTAGCTTTTTCTCAAGGATGCCCCTCAATCGGACACCTGTTTTGGTATTAGTGGCTAGCTACCTCCTGTCCAAAAAAAATATTAGTGGCTACTAAAATGTTTCTATAGGCCAATTTATGTTCTTAGGTTGTGTTGCACCGTGTTTTTAAAAAATTAATTTTTTTTATTAAAAGTTAAATTTTTTTATATGCTCTGGATAGTTTTGATATATATCAAAAATAAATTTTTAAAAATAAAAAATATTATTTTAATATATTTTAATATAAAAAATATTTTAAAAATCAACCATAATTATAATTTTAAAGATATAAGTATAAAAAAAAATAAAAACAAAAAAATTAAGAGAAAATGGTGGATGAGATAGTTACGTGCCAATGTAGAGGTCAAGATTTGCTTAGACCTCTCGAGTCTCGACTATTTGTTTCCATGCAATATTTTTAATTTGTCCTGCTATTCCACTACTATATTTTAGTTTTCTTTTTTCCTTTTTAAAGGACATCATAAGAGAGTCAATTCCACGATAGAACTATATATATATATATATATATATATATATATATATATATATATATATATATATAGTTCTATTCCTTGTAGCTTTGGATGACCTTGGATGATTCATATTTTCTGAAAGACACAACATGCAATTGATTTCTTTATTAAGGTTTTGTTCGGTTATAATTATAATTAAACTAATACCACTCTCCACTGAGAATAAACCATTAATTGACTTAAAATTGACTCTTGACTCAATTATATACAAGAGGTTATTTTCATGTTGAATGGAAAATCAACATGATGTCTTTTTTAATAGAAAACACTTCAAATAATTTTTTAATGATTTTTTTATATTAATACATTAAAATCATAAAAAATATTTAAAAAACATTAATATGATATTTTTTCAAGTGAAAAGCAAATTCAACCTAAAAAACAAATCTTTTTTTTTTTTTTTTATCTCCCTCTCTTCTCCTAGGGACGAGGGAGAGAAAAAGAGAAAAAGGCTCTCGAGGTACACCAAAAATACGATTACGACACTATTAGTAACATAAAAGAATTTTGATGAGATGAATTCAACAACAACAACAAGGTCACCAATGATGATCGAAGTAGGCCACCTATTAAAGGCAAATGAACTACTCGTCATCTTTGAACAGTAAATGTAACTCACTCCGATCTTTATTGGTGACCTTTTTTGGTGTCATTGTATTTATTTTTTTGAGATTTTTCTGATATATCAATAGTGTCGTAATCAAAATTTTGATATATCTATGAGGTTTCTCTATTTCTTTATTTTTCTCTCTTTTCTTTTTTTATTGAAATTTATGTAGTCAATTTCACAATTTCTTTAAAATATTGCATTTATAAATAAAAATGAGTTTAAATATCATGTTTTTCAGTCTTAACATTTGCTAATTATTTTTCAAGTTGTGCTATTTTGCAAATTAAAAAAAACGTGCTAATTTTAAAAAAATAATCTAAATTGGACAGCGAGGGATCCTGGATTTTATAATTTGTTCGAAAGTGGAGGGAGATTAATGATAACGGTAGCATGGCCCCCGATAATTAAGGGCAAAAGGCAACGGCCATATTAGACAATGTGATGGAGAAGTCAACAACAAAAGCTAGCAACAAACTTGAACAGGCAAAGCCCACCTAATCCTCGGCAATGTTGGAATGTATTAGTTATTTCTTTTCTATTTAGGAGTTGATTTAGATTGAGAGTTGATTTAGATTGAGGGACATGTTCTTATTTAAAGTTTTTTTTTGAAAATATATAAAATAATATTTTATATTTAAAAATTTATTTTTAATATTAATATTTTAAAATAATTTAAAAACACTAAAAATAAATAATTTAAAATAAAAACATATTCAGATTTTAATAAAAAATAGATTGCACCGAAACTGGCATATAAATCCCTTGAACCTTTTCCTTCCTTCCTTTTTTCAAAGCTACATTACATTGTGAATGCACTTGGTTTTCCATATATTTATGGCATTAGTCTTCATTTAGAATAATATGTTGCCCCGTTTGAAAACATGAGCCAACTTATATTTTTAAAAATTTTATTTTTTTTGTTAAAAATTAAAATTTTTATGTTTTTGGATTGTTTTGATATGTTGATTTCAAAAATAATTTTTTAAAAATAAAAAAAATATCATTTTAATGTATTTTTAAACGAAAAACACTTTGAATCGTAACAACAATCCCAAACAGGTCCGACTCATCTTATTGGTTTTGTGATTGTTACCAGCTACATTTGCAATTTTGTTTTTTAAATAGTAAACTACTTCTGCATTATTCGTTTAAGAGTTGAAATTTTGAGTTCATAACCAAGCTCTCTCTTGGGAAATTTAATGGATTTGTTTTTTTAAGAATCATGCTTAACATGGGTATATATTACAATAAGTTTATATACCATTCCGAGTACATAATACTATACAAATACAATTTCTATACAAAGATTTCATTAAAAAACATGTATTAATTATTATTTTTTAAACAAGAAGCTAATCATTTATGACATTCGTCGATAATCAATTTTCTTACCATTCCTCTCCACATTACTTCTCTCTTGAGCAATTTCTTAAGATGACATCAGGTAATTTACTAAAGATTAAGTGTATATAAAAGAGGAATTGTGAAGGTATAAAGCTTTTAGTTTCACATGATTTTTAGACCATTGATTTACTCTAAATTTAAGGATTAATATAAAATAAAATAAAAGAGTCACGCACACATATATATTAGGACTGATGATGGGATTCAAGTGTATATATGAAACGTTCTTACATGATTTTTATAATAGAATGTGTGGTATTTGATTTAGTTCAGAAAAGTATCTAATTTCTTAATTTCGTACAAAAAAAAATCTAAATGGATGTATGTTAGTCAAATTAATAACATTTAAGAGTAATTAATAACATGTCATATATATAAATTGCTTCTAAAAGGACCAAAACTTGACTGAAAAAACTAAGAATACTATAATAACATCAATCCTAAATATTATCTTAAATTATTCCAGTACGTTCATGTCTTTACTTTAATAAATATATTATTATTTAACTCACACACATCGATTTAGATATATACTTAATTTATTATGCAAATTAAAAAATCAGCCACCATTTAAATAAAATTAAAAATCAACACTTAATTGTGAAAATCATACAAATTTAAGCGCTAAAAAATTACTGTATCTCATTTATATTATTAAGAAAAATAATATTTAACAAGAAGAAACAGCAAGAACAAGTTATTGGTATTAAAAAATAATATAAATTATATTCTAAAATTTTATTTAATAATTTAAATGATTAAATTGAAATGAATTTTTTATGGTTAGATTAATTAAACTTATTGTAATTATTAACATCACTCGTTATCATGTCATTAGTTTTACATGCATGACATGTAAGGGCAACTAAGCTAGTCCGAGGCAAATCTGCTATCATGTCACTAGCCCTTCACAGTCCCATGATGTCGTCATTTCATAGGTGATTTTACGACTTCCCACTTTGTTGGAATCCTCGGAGAAGCCTCCCCTTCCCCTCCAAACAGACAATTTTCTCTAAGAAATCAATTTCTTTGCATCATGTGGAACTTTTATCGTGAATATGAGTAGCAAGATTCTACTCAGTTTACAGCATGATCGATTTGGAAGATTCGGAAATAAGGTTGTTATATTGTGCCAGCCAATAAGCCTATATATATATCAACATTAATTTTACAGATGTTCAAATCATGGGCATTCAAGATTTCCACAAAAAATGCTTTCATTGAAGATACATATATTCATTAATTAATTTTAGTGTTTGGCACTTGTGATATTTAAATTAAGAAACAGCTCCCTGCTGATATTTCTTTCTTGCTTTTAAAGGGTATTAATAAATGTAGTAGTTGTTTTTTAAAGTATTTTTTTATTAGAAAATATATTAAAATAATATATTTTTTTATTTTTAAAATCAACACATTAAAATAATCTTAAAATATAAAAAAAATTTAATTTTAAATAAAATTAAATTCTTAAATTTTGCTCAACCTCGTTTAAAATGTAATACCAAACAGGAGTTTAGTTGATGCATCGTATAGTTGTCCACATGCGAAGCTAGTTTTTGTTTCATCTCTTCCTTTTTCTTTGTGGAAAAAAATAAGAAAAAATTCTAATAAACCTCATGCAAAACTTAAAAAATCTGTAATTACTTAATTGATTATAGGAAATTCCAAAATCTAGAATATATATGCGTGTGATTAATAAATATTATGATGTAAAATATTTTTTAAAAATATTTTTTACTTGAAAATAAATTATATTTTTTTTTCAGATTTTTTTATACTAGTACATCAAAACTACATAAAAAAACATTAATCTAATATTTGTTTAAATCAAATGCATTTTAAAAATGCAGTTACAAATGCAAGTGTAAACAGTGATACAATCCTTGCTGGGATTTTGGCAAGATTCTCGCTAGTCAACCTGGATTTTGGCAAAATTCATGATAGTTTTTGTACGTGGCTGTGCTGCATTTAACCTCTGGGTTAGCAATTTCTAAGTTCTAAAAGAGAGAGTGATATGTTTCATAAAAATGTTCCCCGTTTGTTTCCCGTGGCATGCAATTCACCTAAAAGTCTGTCTGAAATTTAATATAAACCCACTTCACCTAAAACAACACATCAAATCATTATTCCCCCCCCCCTTTTATCATCAATCCAATAATCACTGCATGTTCGCCATCTATTTA
Organism: Populus nigra; assembly: GCF_951802175.1. Taxonomy (NCBI): domain Eukaryota; kingdom Viridiplantae; phylum Streptophyta; class Magnoliopsida; order Malpighiales; family Salicaceae; genus Populus; species Populus nigra. The sequence goes on from NC_084852.1 coordinate 6,698,598, forward strand.
AAGTCTCTTGTCTTATGTATTTGATTTGAACGCTCATCATTCATGTCCTTTATGGCCGCACAGTTCTATTCTAAATAAAGCTGTGTATTGCATTTAGGAGTAGGTTTAGATCAAGCATCTAAGCATAGTGGATAAATACTTAATATCTAATTGATTAAAAAAGTAATCCAACTCACGTTTCTTAATGATTGTTGCTTGGGGTTAAAGACAGCCAGTTATTATTATTTTTTTGGGTTCACATAGGAATAGTAGTAGATTTTCTTTTTACTCGTCCAATCTCAAGGTTGATGAATGAAATAAACCCTAAAATATATCAAGTTATACTCTTAATAATCCATTCTTAAAGACACATATATAGGGTTTTTTGTTTATATATATCATGAGGAACTTGAGCTCACATGCATCTTTTAAGTGTATGTTAGATAGATTTCAAATATGTTTTTAGCAGATTCAACGTGACTGCGATTGAAATGAGACTCATAAAGTCAATTTGTGGCTCACAAGAATATATATAGTTCCATAAGTTTATATCCCATTTTTCAACCAGTAATTAAGAGTTCAATCTTGCATTATTTGTTTGTCTCTGCGCGCTACTTATTTTTAAGAACCATTAACATCAGCACAAGATTCTTAGAGCGACTCGATGCAATCCTACCAAGAAGTTGGTAGGATTGCATGTAAAACGACCGAGTTGAGCTTCATCATCACCAGCTTATCAATGAAGGATAGGTAGCTGTGTGCTTGTTGATTAGGTTGGAATGTAAGCCATGGAAGTAGTGTAATGGCTTTGACACAAGGGCCCTGGAAAAGAGCAGCAGTTGAGCGATCGCATGTGTAAAAGCCACAGGATGCCTCTTCTTTTTGTGGCATGTGCCAAGACACCTTTTTTAATGATTGAACATCATTGTTGTGATGAAGATGAAATGTTGCTGTCAATTTTAACAGAATGTGTCTTAAAAGAGGCAGAGTGATCTACAATAGTCCAAAAGTTGTTGCCAATTTTTACCAGATAAGCAGCTTCTTGGCTCCCCCACAAATCCCAGTCCTTTGATTGAGTAGTTACCAAGTCAATGGATCTTCTGTTCTACTACTGGGGCTCCTTTGCCCTTGCTGCTCCTCCCAAAGTCACGAGATCTGATCCAAACTATTTTTTTTATATATAAAAAAAATAGCTTGAATCATTTTATGAACAAAAATTAGGTAAGATAACTAGTTCAATGGGTCATCGAGTTAATCCATTGAACCGGATTAAGTCTTCTAACTAGGTTTAATTTTTTCTTGAGTTTATATTTTAATTTTGTTTTTTGTTAAAAGAATATTTTTAATGCTTTGTGTCTCCTATGCTCTTGTTGCTTATAGAATCAAAAAAGGATGAAATTTAAGATAACTGTCCCCTTTAAGCAAAGCATCGTCTTCAAATTCCTTGTTTTTGCTGTTTATTTAGGGTTTGCATTGTATCTGTATGTGTAAGGTGGGCATTTGTATAGTTGTATCGCACCTACAATGTTTTTGTACAAGCTAAACATGAAATCTATTATTGAGAAAACATGTATAAAGTTATCATTATTTTTTATTTAAAAATACTTGTATTATATATTTATTAACTTCCAATCAATTAATAATACTATTTTAACTTATTAGAGATTAAATAGTGAGTTGATTTAAGACTATTTCGGTTATCATAAAAAATAAAATAAAAATTAATTTGATATTATCTTATTAAAAACTTAGATGGACTTATAATCTTGTTGATTCAGGTTAAATTTGATTAAAAACCTGTTGATTTTTAATATTGTTTTAAATTTTTTATAATTTTATTTTAGTAAATCTACGCTAATCCACTTTATGCAGGCCGAGCTTGTAGCATGATCTTTTTGAAAGCATGGCGGGACGTGTATGAATGGTATCCATAAGAAACAGGGAATAGCTGGCCCAAACTGTTTTGTTATTGAGTCGGGCCATTTTCATTCTAAAAGCCCATTGGTCATCCACTTATAAAAGCTAGGGTTTTGTTTTTAACCATCCTAGCAGTCTCTCCGTCTCTCTACTCCCTCAACACTTCTTCAACCATGGCGAAAAACAGAAACAAGAAGAAGGAGAAGAACGGTGCCGTGTCAATGGACGTCGCAGAGCCCACTGTTTCAGATCTTCCTCAAGGTACCTCTCCCAATCATGTTTTTTTATTTTTTTTTTGTTATAGCTCCTGTTTTGTTTCCAAGAAAGAATAATAAGAAGTCAAGAAAATGAAGCTTGAAAAATTGTACGTGCAGCGATGGACACGTCAGAGTCTGGAGCTCAAAAATCAGCTCCTGTTACTTCTGTTAGGTCAGTGCTAATGAGCTTGTGGTTTCTCTTAATTGCTTATAATAATTAATGATGACTTGAACTTAGCTAGCTTGTACTTTATACTCTACAGTCTACATAGCATATATCAAATTGTAATAATTGTTTTGCAGAAACTGCTTTTGTTGTTATAATTCTGCAATTAACTATATAAAAAAGAGGAAATGGGCATTTTTGTAATGAAATTTCACAACTTTTTGTATTTTGGAGATGTGCTTTACAGTTTGTTTTAGGATTAAACATGTGTTTTAGAGGTTGCTCTTATGGTTTGCATATACGCTGCTTGTGTTTATTATCATGGGAATAGGCATCTGTTAGATATGTCAAATGGAAACTCTCCAACTCTCCATTGAAGGGCTCTAGTACTTAAGGTTTTTGCTATGTCCTATGCTGCCAAACTTAAGTTTCACCTCCAAGGAGACGGAAACCTCTTCTGATTTTGATCCTTTGGTTTTTGTTTTCAGCCCTTTGCATCTGCTTAATGTCCCCTTCTTTTTGTACTCCCCCTGTCTTGATCATGAGCTTCTTTTGAAACAGAAAGACAAAGGGAAGACCAATGAAGAGATCAAAGAATGTTCGGAAGATGAAAGCAATAGCTAAAGCTATATCTAACAATGAGATAACTGTTGAGAAAGGTTTGAAGAAAGATGGTAAAACAACAAGAACTCAATCAGCAAAAAAGTTGTACGAGTGAGCACTGAAGGATGCCGATTTCTTTAACCTTAGATGTCTTTCCATCTCCATGTTAATCTTATTATTTTCCTCTGCTGTGTTGTTTGTGATTTAATTATTTTTCCTCTCTTAGAGTTTCTAGAGTCAGTTAAATTTATACAAATCCGAATGGTCGAATACTGATTAACTTGATATCTAATGAGTATTTAGACCTCCAATTGGAAATCCAATAGGATCCTTAAGCGAACTCAAGAGAGCGAGGGGGAGTGAGAGGGAGAAATGAGCTTCGGACGGTTTGGAGTGGAATCTTAAACAATCTTCGGCCGTTCTCTCCAAATTGATTGCTCATGCCGGCTGAGATTAAATGAAGAAACCTTGCCTCGAAACTCGGAAGATCAAATTTAGGACAAATAGCGCCGTTATGATGTAGGTTATGTTTGGAACACGGTTACATTTTAATTTTTTTTTTAAAATTTAATATGATTTATATGTTTTGGATTATTTTGATGTACTATTTCAAAAATAATTTTTTAAAAATAAAAAAACATTATTGACATTTATTTTAGTACAAAAAGTTATTTGAAAAGTACCCGCAACCACACTGCCAAACACGCTCGTAGTGAATTAGCTGAGTTCCTGAGACAAGACTTCGATTTTGTTTTAAGCTATAACCAGCCTCGAATTTGTTTGTTGAAAAATAATTTTTTATAAAAAAAATAAATTATATTTTGATGTTTGATAGTGTAATGAAAAATAAGTTGGAAAATATTTTCTAGTGTTTGATTATGTCATGGAAAATAAGCTGGAAAATAATTTATTAATGTTTTATTTTTTTCAAGTTTATTAAAATAATAAAAAATAAATCTTACAAATTAAAAGTTGAATGAGAATGAAATTGAAATTTTTTTTTCATAAATTATCTCAAATAAAATAAATAATAATCAAAATAATAAAGATCAAATCTAAAAAATAAAAAAATAAAAAATAAAAAAATTAAAATAATAATAATTAACATTTCATAAATTATTTCAAATAACATAAATAACAATCAAAAGAATAAGGATCAAATTTGATAGATAAAAAATTTTAATAAAAAAATGATAAGAAAAAAATAAATAACAATTATAAAAATAAGGATCAAAGATAATATAAAAATTAAAATTTAAGAGATGAAATTGAAAAATAAATATTTAAAACAAAATATATATAGCAATCAAAAGTTTGAGGATCAAATTTGATATAATCAACAAATAATATGATATTTTTAAATTTTTCACAACTTTCAGAAATTGTTTTTCGTTCAAATTTTTCTTGAAACTAAATTTTTTTTTTTACTGAAAAGTATTTTCTGTTGATCAACTTTTTTAATATCAAATAAACACAAAAAAAATTTAAAAAATAATTTTTCAGAAACAACTTTTCAGAAACTATGGAATATTTAAGATATCTTCTCTTTTCGTTCAATGACAAAGAACTGGGGCTCACAGGGAAGAAGATTCTTGCTCGCTTGTGGGACTATCTAATGAGCCATCTTCACGTCGAACTTCATGCTGTCTGTCTGTGGAATCTGCGTTTTGAGTTTGAAACATGTGTGAATGTCTGGTTGTCTTTCAGGAGGAGGCCTCGGAGAACTCTGATGAAACAGAGATTAATTATTATTTCAGTCTGAGTTCTGGATCAATATCTGAGTGGGGTAAAATACTCCTTCCTATACAGTGACCCTAATTGATCTACCCGTCGAATCGATTGAAACATGCAAAATACTTCCCAGAAGAAGGAAAGCAATGTTTCTGAAATATATTGCTGCATTGCATTTTTTATACTCGTTTCAAGGATAGAAAAAAAAAGGCTTTTATCTTATAATAAGAAATTGATAAATAGGTCCAAAAAGGTCCTACCGGGAGTCGAACCCAGGTCGCTGGATTCAAAGTCCAGAGTGCTAACCACTACACCATAGAACCAGGATGTTGGGGGGCTTGAATCAATTAGATATATAGATGGGAGAAGCCATCAGCAAGTCTCTATGGTGGTTGTGAGAAGATGGAAATAAAAAGACATCTATAAAAAGCAAGAAGACAGCAGCTATGCCGATTAATGCAACATATAATTACACTAGCGGGCTCCCTCTGACACCAATGCTTCATCCTGCCTCCAACCCAACTACCACCCATGGAAAAAATGCATGAGAAGGAAAGTGCAGAAAAGATATCTGGATTTACATTTGTGCGATGGAGAAGCAAAACCTGAGTGTCTGAGTGCTACCGCTATCGGACATATCATGGAGCCTGGCACAGAGCTCTTTCTATTTGATTTTTGCTTGAAGCGGCATTCACACTGCCATTCCCAAGGGAGAGGTGGATTTGGAAGTGGCTGTGAAGGGAATTTCCAGCACAGGTGAGATAAATCGTTTCATAATGATATTAATCATATATGCATAAAAATTTACTGAATTGAGTTTTCTTATCCAATAATTAATAAGACTCTTGACGCAGAGCGGCATACAAGCATCTTTGTAATTTATTTTATGCATATATGATTATACCATTTTTGGGTTTTTATCTTTATATTTTATTAACATGTTTTAAAGTAATTTTAGGCTTTTAGCAGTAAAAAATATGGTACCAAATAGGACATCCTATATCTTAGTCGTTGAATGCAAATGCTGGTCCCAGGAGGAAGAAGTGGTGGTATCTGTTGGGCTTAAAAACAGAGGAAAATGAGTTACGATGGGCTCGTTTCCAAATTTAAACACCGCGACAGCTACCTTAATGGCAAATTAATAATTTTCATTTACAAAGACTATTTAGATATTAAAAAAAATTATAATGGTAAACCTATGATATTTTAAATTTTTTCAATGTCAATGATGCGATATATAATATGAAATTAATTTTACAAATAATAAGATATATAACATAATTTGTAAAAAAAAACGATAGATAGAGTATTTCCATGTTTAAACGACAAGAAGTTTGTAGTCATTTGCTTTAAAAAAATGCTTAATCAATAATCCAGGTACTTTATTGGTTTAATAATGTTTTCATCAAAACGCAGCCGTATAATAAAACGCGGTAAACCAAATAACCGTTAAATTAAAACGTCATTAACTTAGCCGCCACAAATTCATCCAAGAGACCAGAAATATCTCCCGCTCCCCAAAATTTTCCTTTCATTTTCTCTCACACTTTCTCGGCAACCAAACATCATTGAAGAGCTTCAATACTCCCCTTTCTCACCTTCACAGTAATGAGCTTGCTTATAAACCACTGTGCTATTTACTGTCGTGTCAACCAGGGACGCAATAATGGTGAGTTCAAATTAGGTCATTTTATTATCTGCTGGCTTTACAACATATTTTATTTATTTGTGTAATTAGCAGGGAAACATAAGGCGCCAATCAGAATGAGTAGCAAATCCTCCAAAACGAAAGAAGATTTTGTTTCTTTATCGAAGAAGGATAGGAATTGCAGCCTTGGAATTAACACTATTATTAGTTCCATAGCAGGCAAGTAATTATGATTTTTTTTTCTTTTTTAAATCCTCAACCTGATTTAATTACTGAATAAGAGTTTTTTTTTTCAACTTAATTGTGTATGTAGAGCATGTGGATTTAATCGAATTTCTTAATATTGAGACTTTTGAAGAATTTAGTTGGTCATATTCTCTTTTTTTTTGGCTTGTGTTAATTGATCTAGAGGTTCACAATTGTTTGTATGCTTGTATTCGCGATGATAATTTTTTTTTCTTATTTGTGCTTTCTCAGTCTCAAATTTGGTTGCGATAGACATGGCAAAGGCTGTAACTCTGGATAAAGTACTGGTAAGAATCCATGCTGTCTGTGTGCTTGAACTGGCCACATGAGAAAGAGCACAAAGAGAAGCTTTTGATTCATATTTTGTTCAAACCATTAGTTCCTCGCTCCCTTTAATTCTTCACTTCTCTCAATAAGCATACCTATACTTACATTTTTTTTTACCTATTTCTATCTTGAAGTTTTCATATTCGGTGTCCTTGTATCACAATTGGTTGCGTTATTTTTGGAGTATTTTACAGATTATATCGCTTGTATAAGCTAAAGGGCTCAATTTGCTTTTCCTTTCGAGTTAGGAGGAGGCTGCTTCTGTTTATACTTTGGCTGATGGAAGCATTGGGGACTGGTTTGGAGGTTTCTTATATTCATCTGGGCAACAAGCTAATGAAGCTGTTCAAGACCAGTTATCAGCACTCAGTTTTACTAGGTTTGTCTCTACAATTTTACCTTCAATTTGCTATCATATTTCTGAAAATTTATTACTGCTTTTTTCTTATGCACTGTGTTTCACTGCTTATTCTGCTTTACAGTTTGGCAGTGATTTTTGGAGCAGGGCTTGTAACCAGCCTTTCTCCTTGTACATTAAGCGTTTTACCGTTGACCCTTGGTTACATTGGTAAGTATTTGTTGGATGTAGATTTGGCAGCGAATGGATTTATACTACTATTTTGTAATATTCCTTTTCTCTTTTGCATCTCTTATGAGCTCTGATACTTGATTTCGGCCTTGTTTGGATCATGCAGGAGCATTTGGCTCTGGAAAGAGCAGGGCAGAGGTTATGACTTGTTAAACGGCTTGTCTGCATTTTATGTTTCCCTTACTTTCTTATTTCACACATTGAGCTCAAATTGCAAATCTTGAAATTAGTTCAGAATTAAAGAATGAAATGGAAAGATTTTAAAATGTTTGGAGTAGAAAAGGAAGTCAAAGATGTTGTTGGCATTTTTTACCACCAAGACTATACAAATCATGTTGTGGCAGGATATGGTCCTTCTCTCGGAGCACTGAAAATTTGCAGTGCAAATATCCCTTTCTCTGTCTCACTTTCTTGCACACACCAGACACACACAGATGGTCAAATATGCACTCACACATATTTCGTGCTCAAAGCCTCAAACATGTTTGATTGTGTTTCTGGTTAGATTGTTGGGGATTCTATTGCATTTGCTTTGGGATTGGCAACTACACTAGCTCTTCTAGGCATAGCAGCCTCGTTTGCTGGAAAGACATATGGGCAGATAGGACAAGGATTGCCCTTGGCTGCTTCTGGTCTGGCTGTTATTATGGGTCTAAATCTTCTAGAGGTGATGATATATTTTGATTGATGTTTGATTTATGTGCATCACAAGTTTTAGGGTTTTTACTTGATGATGGATTTTTCAGTGTTTCAGAGATGGCTTTTGAATGGTTCAATTGCAGATAGACTTTCTTTTATCTGACTGTCTATTATCTAAATCTCCCTCCTATTTATGGGCTCATTTTGTGCAGGTTATTGAATTACAACTACCTTCCTTTTTCAACAACTTTGATCCCCGTGCTGCTGCTGCTAATTTTCCATCAAGTAATTGGCCTTCTCAACTCTAAGCAATTTGTCAACTATTCATTATCAAGGTGACCTGTGTTCTCTGCATGTTCTTCAATGTTTTGAATAAGATGGAAGTATGACATTCTAGGTGTGCAAGCATATTTAGCTGGGCTTACTTTTGCACTAGCAGCCTCGCCTTGCAGTACACCTGTGCTGGCCACTTTGCTGGGATATGTGGCTGCATCTAAGGTATTCTAAAACTACCAGAGTTCTCTGAGTCCTATTGAGCTTAAGTTCTTTTAAGATTGCAGATCAGACACATATGCATAAATGTACTACTTTGAACTTGCCGGTCATAAAACACAATTTTTTTCCTTTTTGTTGGAAGAACTAATCTTTTGCTGTTGGGATTAGTTACTGCAGTTATTTTGTTTCATGTAAACTTCATTATCTGAAACTCGTAAAAGCTCAGTCACATTGGGAGAGCTTTTTTTTTTTTCCCGAAATATTTTAATTACTGGTACACACCTAGAGGAAAGAAAGAGTTCTATGCTCAGTGCAAATTCTATTTGAAGGTTTGGAAAGTTGAAGGGCTTGTAGTGATGACTTTTTGAGTGGATGTTCACACTGAAATGCTACATGGAAAGGTAAAGAAAATGAAAGGAAGGGAAAACATCAGTGGAGTAATGGATTAGTTATATTCAGAGTAATGTTTGGTGCATTGTATCCCGAATTCATTTTTGAAGGCTTATTTTGTTTGCTTTGCATATTTGTCAATAACAGGATCCAGTCGTAGGAGGCAGCTTGCTCTTAACATACACAACTGGTTATGTTGCTCCTCTACTTCTCGCAGCTTCTTTTGCTGGAGCATTGCAGGTACTTGATTTTCTACTGCTGGGGATACAGTCATTATTTCAGTTAAATCAACATTATGTGCAGCTATGTGCCAGTGCCTGGAATTGGGCCTGGGCCTAATGTATAATTATTGTAACTCCTGTAACTAGCGGTGCTAGTAATAGCTTAGCACAGGTATAACTTGGTTATTGGAGTGGGATTGATTTGTCGTCTTCTGTTCTGATTTTTCATTTTCATTTTTAGAAAACCTGACCTCTCTCTAACTACATTTGCAGAGCTTGCTGTCATTCCGCAAGTTCTCAGCATGGATCAATCCAATGAGGTATTCTCAGAGAATCTTTAATGCTTTGAATTTTATGACAGGCAAACTACTGCTTCTGACTCCCGTAATCCATCAATTCATTAAACAATTTGACGGTATATATGGCCAAGTTGATCGGTCTATTGTCATATGGAACTCGCACCATTGTGTGGCCATCTTATTGAACTGCATGCATGTCATAAGCTTGTATTTTCAGGTCTTAGGTTCCCTGAAGTCTCCTTTCTGATACATGTTTGAATGTGATTGGTTGGCAGTGGTGCACTTTTGTTAGGAGGGGGCGTGTACACTTTCTTGGATAGGCTCTTCCCACCCACGATGGCAATGTAGATTTACCATCCTCAGGCTCTGTGTAGACTTACTATACATTTGGAAACTTGCATACAGTAGGATTGAGCTCGCTCATGTTGCTGGTCAGTACTTGTTACTTAAATACACGTTGACATTGTAATATAATATCATTTCTCCACCAAGATCGTTACTAGTGTTGTTGTTTAATAAACTTATTATTTTTATTTTGTCATGGCGTGTGTGTGTGTACTATTTTCAAAATTATTCTTAAAAATCGTAAACATTTATATGGTGTGTTTTATAAGACATGCAAGGAATTTGTTATTCAATTATTCTTAAAAAAATGCATATTTGCCACTATAGAACAGGTTTACACAAAGATGAACATTATCTCAACTCAAAAATGGATTATAGTTTCATTTTATATACAAATGATTTAGTTTTCTCAACCCTTATTAGTATATAATATTTTACTATCCATGCGTGTATCCAATAAATGCCCAAATGGCATTTGATAAAAATTTGAAAATTCTTTTTTCATGTTGTTAGATTGTTTTGATGTTGATATTAAAAATAAATTTTAAAAAAATAAAAAATATTATTTTAATATATTTTTAAATAAAAAATATTTTAAAAAACAATTATTACTAAAATACTAAAAATCACATTAACAAGATAAAAAAGAATTAAAACTGACAATGTGCTACTCAACTCTCCTCTCTGCACAAATTAAGAGTATAACTAATACAAAAATTGACAATAAAGACATGGAAATTCAAATTCCTAATTTCTATTACCATCCACAAATAAAAATTGAGCATATACACTAATATTTGAACGTTTGATATAATGTTCATCATCTAATTTCCTCATAGTTACACCTTTTTTTTAAAAAAATACAATCAGGTTTCTACACATTTATTTGTCCAATTTAATTAAAACAAACAAGTATATAATTCATGAAGATTTTACTTGTTATAGTAAGAAGTAATTCCAAATCCAACATAAAAACTGGGACAGTACCATTTTATTTTATTTTTCTTAAAAAGAGAGGAATACATGGGGTTTAAATTAAAATTAATTATATAATACATTGATATTTTGTATCTGTAAGGTACATCTAATCCGTGATCAGTTCCTTTACCAATATTGGACGGGTCCTAAAATCACCTCCTTTCTTCACTTAATTCTTACCCCTTCCATTCAAGAGAAGATGGCGATACAAACAAGGTCTAATATGTTCCACGACCAATCATCTCTTGATACTGGTTCAAAGACTCCTGCCTTTGCAACCTCATTTCCTCGTTAAACTTCTTTATAAACGCCTCAACTCGCTTGTTCAACTCGTCCTGACCCAGTGAAGGTTCTCTACCGAGTTTCCCTGACCCTTGCGGACTCCGAGCTAGCTTCTCTGGCTTGCTGCTGCTGCTCCTATCGTTAAAAGTCTCAGATTTCTTCGTCAGTTTTCGTGGGCGGGTGCTGTCTCGGCGCAAGTGTGTTTCCCACGTGTCGGACTTCTTTAGGTGTCTGGTTAGTGGCATCGGACGGCCATCCGTTATCGTCTTCCACGTGCTCTCCAGCGTGTCGTACCGTTTTGGCTTTGACACTCCCAACGCTGCTGGTGCTGCTGCCTTCCCATTACCTAAAACAAGAATTTACCCAACAATGTTTCATTATGATTATCATAATCATCTGCAACTTTGATTTATGTTTCTCCATGATTATAAGACTCGGTACGGAATGACGAATCACCAAGTTAACTTGGAGGATCTTATAACTAGGTTTCTATGGATTTATTGGATAATCATGATCTCGATTACAAGAGGGATTATCCTGTAACATAATTACATGGATTTAATCCTCCTTTACTCGTAACTTAAATAATTAAGAGATAATAAAAAGAATTATTAAGACGGTCAGGAGGAAAAATAATTTCTTTTTTGTTTTGTTTGTAATAGCTGATGAGAGAAGTGCTTATTTCAAAGCAGCTTTGTCGTTGTAAAAATAAAAATCCCATGACAGATATTGGCCCCAAACATTCAGAAATGCATATTGGGAATCTAGTAAACAAATTGTAATGGTAATTGGTGCAACTCTGCATAGTATTTGCTAATTCATAAGCAATGAGTAGCTAAAATCTTGGTTTTTGTGTGTAAGAATTAAAAGAGAGAATTTACCTTCAGGAGTTGCTTTCAAAGATTTCCTGCGACCCAATCTTGCAGAAACCAATGGTTTCTCTTTCTCAAACAAGAACTCCATAGATGGGGCTGCCTTACCACCCTCTTCCCTTTCATATACCCCAATAGTCTTCACCGTACAATCCTCCACAGCCGCAGCCTTCCAGTCCACATCCGATTCTTGATAATTACTACCATATTGATAACTTGAAACAACAGCAGCATCATTATCATAATCACTTCTTGCACGAACAGAAATATTCTCCACCTGCACCGGAGAGGCAATAATATCCGCTGATGATGGCAAGGGTACTTGTTGCTCTTGGTTTGGCTTTTGAAGTTGAAGCTTGGAAGAGGCGACAATAGAGATGATTATGCAGTTGACGACCAAGTAAAGATAAGGTGGCTGAAGCCAAGAAAGAACGAAGGAGTACATGATAGGTAGCTCAGAGACTGCAAAATTTGCTATTACTGAAAGGACAGATAATTTTAGCATCACCGCTAAAGATAACACCCCAGCTGATATCAAAGCCACTTTGAGAGAGAGCATTGGATTTCCAGAACTTGATGCAGGAAGCACCATTATTTTCTTCTTCACTCAAAATGGAGCTTCAAGAATCAAGATTGTTCGAGATCCTCGGGCTCTTAACAAGTGCAGATCGCAGAAAGAGAGAAGAAGGGAATGTGAGAAAATTGCGATGTGAGAAAATGGAAGGTGGTATATTATATGGAGTGGAGTTGCAGAGAGTTTGTGGTGAAATGGGGACCGAAAGATGAAAGTAGGACATGGCAATGGAAGAATTCAAGGGGCACTGGTGTGGGGCCTGGCGGTGTTTCCACGTACAAAGTAGAACACTTGTTATTTGCTGTATAATAAGAGTTTATCCATTAGGGTTTTTCAAGTATTTAATTATAAAAAAACAATCTTTTTCGTCCACCAGACAGGATGATCGTGTTTTTCTACACTAGTTCTGATTATAATTAATGTGAAAAACTCACTAATAACACAACAATAAAGAGGAAATCTTTTTCGTCCACCAGACAGGCCATGAACATGTTTTTCTACCGAATATGCATGCCAGTACTTTCTCATACCAATCGAAGTGATATTTGTTGAAATTAATTTTAATTTTTCTAGTCTGGATATTTATGTCCAAACCCTCTGAATGAGAAGGACGGGAGTGATTGGATTAGAAAAATATAAGACTACTGTCCAAACCTTAATGACAGTGATCATACGGATCAGATTAGTTGGCTTAATTTCCATCAGTGACAACTAACGAATTATGCCTCATGTAAGAATCAGAGGCGATGAGGGTTCAGACATTTTAATCAGATAACGTCGAGCATCAACATCTTGTTAGGCGATAATTATCAAATCCATGTTTGACGACGCCCCCTAAATCTGTTTGCCACTATCCGGCCGTTCCAACTAATTTTAGGTTCCCGACTTGCAAAGAAAAGAAAAGGTATAGTTTGGATCCTACGAGTTACCATGTAGTTTTCCTCATTAATTATGCCTTCGAATTCCTTTCCAAGGCAAAATGGAGCTTTAACAAAAGATCAAACCAATCATGCATGATCACCCTTATTTAATATATAAAGTGTTTTGTCTTTCCATTGCCTATTCTGTCGGAGTTTTCAATAATTTTTTTTTGTTTTATAATTCACCACCTATCAGTAATTATTCACGATAAACCCACAATCATAACAAAAAAAAAATCTTTAAAAATTAAAATTTTAAAATATTCAGAGTTAAAAATTAAAAATATTTAAAAATTAAAATGAAGAACACAAATTAGAAAAATATAAAACAAATTTATCCAGTAAATATAGATATAATATATTATAAAGTACCAATAAAAACCCTAGGCATTTTGAAATATCATATCTAAATTAATTAATCACCTTTTAATCAATGCTCTTCTTTGTTTTCATTATTATCATGTCGGTAATTCAAAATGTTAGCAATGCAAATGAATTATTGTTAGTAATTTTTTTATCCCATCACAATTTAATTTCATCTAAAATAATTGATGAAAATTTTCTGTAATAAATAATAATAAAATATTTCCCGTTGGTAATTTTCTAGCGGTGGAATTATGACATTAATTTGCAAGGCATTGCTATTTTATCAAAACATGCGCCGTGGGAAAGAGAGGTAATTATATATTAAGAACAAGATATATATGAGGCATAGGGGGGAGGACTGGACATGCATGTGCGTTGAGATGGTCAAATGTTTACAGACAGTACTGTTGTGTTGAATAAAACATCACAGGATGGATTTTTAATTAATGTGAACTCCTAATATTTAATTAAATTTAACCATTAAAACCAAGATCTACTAGCTACAAAACAAATGCATGCCATTGCTCTGCACATATAAAATATATAATTAAAAGGATTGGCGTCGATATATTCTTAATTTTTTAATAAAACAATAATATTCTGGCTTGTTCCTTGTGCATGCACTGCATAAAATATATTTATAAAGGAACTAGCTAGCACTCATGGCTTCTCTAAGAGTCTAGACGCTTCATATGATCTTGGCTTAACTTGAATAATCTTCTTTTTATAATCTAAACACGACAACCTTCTCATGTCCTGAGAAAAATATTAGGTAAACTATATGTTGTGATCCTTATAGTTTCATCAATGTTCCATTTCTACAACTATAGTCTATAATTTTCTATTTTTTTTAGTTTTTTATGAGTGTAAAAGTTTCATTTTTTCCCTTTACTACTAAACAACTAAGGACAAACCTCAATATTTCTTTTCATATTTGTTTTATTTTTCTTATTTTCTCTAATTATTTCATCTTAAATTCCCACAAATATTACAATATCTCACAAGGAAAAAACTAGAAACCTAAAAAAAAATTCTCAAATACCAAATTCAAAAGGCAGATTATTTAATGATTAATTAGCGGTACAATATTTGAAACCTTCTGAAACTAAAAGGGTAGCATTGAGAAGTTTTGAACTCCAGGGCAAAAGTAAAGCTTAATGCTACAGGTCAGCTAGAACATGTGATTTGTTTTTAATCATAATCTCACCATTAGAGTCGGAGGGATCCTGAATCTCCGGTGATGTTCGAGAGGTAATTAGTCTAATGGGTCTCCCATGTGCCGAGCAGCCTAATGGGTGCCGACCATGAGTTTGTTCCTCGGAAAGAAAACTGTAACAAATGGAATATGAAGACATGGCAGTAGTGGGTACTGCTCAGTCCAAGATGATAAGAAAGTCCACGGATACCCGACGACGAATGAAGACATGTGAAATGCTCACATGCTTTGTTATTTTGCCTGTAACAACACATTTTAATGTTCTTAATTTAAATATTTCTATAAATTCTTAGACGAGCTAAAATCACTACAAGACTACATACTTTTTTGTTTTTATTCCAACGATGGGGAAATATATTTGACAGGAAGTTATTATCACTAACAATTTATTACTATTAAATTAATACTTCTTAAATGTTTTTTATTTTATAATTTTAACATGTTTATATATCAAGAAATAAAAATAAAATATTTTAATTTATTTTCAACTAAAAGACATCTTAATTTGAAAAGCAAACACCGGTGTTTACCGATTACATTAGGTAGAACTTCTGTGCTAGTCCACTCGATCGATGCCTAATTTTGGGTGGAAAATTCTGACAAAGAAGATAGGTCGGGTGATTGGTGAAGGTCTCAAAATCTTGGACTTTCAGTAAGACAGAAAAGAAAACAGCAACCTTCCAATCATTGTCCGATTTTGACATGTTCCAGAATCCTTCTCAGTTTTTTTCACATTTCTTTCAAGTAAGTACGTCACGAAACCACAATTCAACGATCCAAGATTTTTTTTTCTTTTTCTTTGTCTTTTTTTCTGAAAAAACAATCACACGCATACGTACACATATGTGCATTGCAGTGTGATCTCCTTAATTATTATTTTAGACGAGAAGATGTTAATTTTTACAAATTTTAATAACCTGAAGCAACATGGTTTAATTAATAACCTATAAATTAAATTAAAGCAAATTTAGAATTAAATTCAGCCCATGCTTGAAATAAATAAGAACAAGAGAGAAGAATTGCTTGGTTATATATATATATACTCCCTCAATCTCAAATTAAATTAAATGCTCTTCTTAATATGTTTTGAGAGTTCATTTGAAACATCACACTTTCACTTAGACAAAATCATTATTTTTTTTTCCTACAATTAATGCTGTGTTTTTTCATTTAGGGAATTCAGTGGTTGATCAGGAAGTACTTATGAATATATATGGCGACATGAGCTCATTTATTTATTTCCTACAATTAATGCTGTGTTTTTTCATTTAGGGAATTTAGTGATTGATCAGGAAGTACTGAATATGGCGACATATATGAGCTCATTTATTTACTCCCCCCCTTAAAATAAATGCCATTCATTTTTAATCAGACCTTACATTCTTGCATGCTATAGAAGATATTTAAAAGGGACAATTTAAGATTTTCAAGAAGAATTTGCTGTCAATCTTGATCAATGGATTAATTTATGATTTTCAAAACTACAAGGACTAACTTATAAGATTGTAAACATACAGGGATTGAATTGTAATTTACTCTTTCTAAGTTACTATCTATAATAATAGTGGGAGATAAACGATTCCAAGGTTTCCAACTACATAGCTAGCATTTAATCTTAGTCATCATTCGCAACCTATTTCATCATTCTGAACCTTGCATCAATCTCAAGTCTCGACCACTAGCTCTAAATCACCAACTAAACACTAATTTGTATTCTTCCTTGCTTATGATGCCTTTCCCTTAATTATTGTCAAGTCCCACTCACAGCACCAAATAAGTTGGCCTTGAAGCTTGAATTAATCCACGTCTTTCCCACCATCACAACAATGCTGCGAGCACTAAGAAAGTACTTTGAACTGATTGATTCCACGGAACATCACGTTTTGATGGCCATAGATAGATGATGATATCAAGAGATTAGCAAGAACGGAACTTATCATGCTGATAGATAAGTGGCTGAAATCCCGTAACGATTACGACAGAGACTTGAAGATGCGTAGGAAGGAGGGGGGAACAAAGGTGGGTTGCCTGAATTAACAGTCTTCCCATAACGATTGGGACAGTCTTGAAGATACGTAGGAAGGAGGGGGGAACAAGGTAGGTTGCCTGAATGTAAAGTCTGAAATGATAAATGTTATCACTACCAAGAACATAAACACAATTGGCACTCACAGAAAATGACTGGAAAAAGGAGCGAGGTAAAATGTAAAATTTCAGCTATCATCTGTTAAATAATATTTATGTAGTCTTATTTATTAAGGGTAGAATAGTACTTTCAGTTCAACCTATATATACTTTAGTTGTATTTAAGTTAACATTAATGCATTTCATAATATACAGATTATTCAGAATTCTAGCATCCTTTTTGTGTTCGATCTTAATTACTTTAACATGGTATCAGAGCTGATTTTATGAAACGAGGCTTAATCTTAATTTTTTTTGGAGTGATATTTTGTCTTCCGCTTCTGCAAAATTAGGTATTTCGACAATTTCTGCAATTATTTTGGTATTTCATCTTCCCTTCAGCTTCTGCAATTTGGTATTTGCATTCAGTTTTTGCAAATTTGTTATGTGTTTTGGAGTAATCGTATAATTTCAAGAAGGGATTTGTTTAGTTTTTGCAATTTAGTATTTTGTTTTCCACTGTTTTTGCATTCTGGTTATCTGTGATTGTTGATTATGGCTACTGAAAGAGATGATTCGCTTCAGTCTGTGAGTGTGAGGTTAGTTAGAAAGAACTATTCGTATTGGAGTTATGTAATGAGAAATTTCCTTAAGGGAAAGAAGATGTGGGGGTATGTTAGTGGGACTTATATAATACCTAAGAATCTTGAGGAGGGGGATGTTGTTTTGATAGATACATGGGAAGCAAATAATGCAAAGATCATTACTTGGATCAACAATTCTGTTGAGCATTCGATAGGTATGCAGTTAGCGAAGTATGAGACAGCAAAAGAGGTTTGGGATCATCTGCAAAGGTTATTCACACAATCAAACTTTGCAAAACAGTATCAATTAGAGAATGACATACGAGCTCTTCATCAGAAGAATATGAGTATCCAAGAGTTTTATTCTGCTATGACAAATCTTTGGGATCAATTGGCTCTTACAGAATCAGCAGAATTAAAGGCACGTGGTGCCTATATTGAGCGTAGAGAGCAGCAACGACTGGTACAGTTTTTAACAGCACTTCGCAGTGATTTCGAAGGACTTAGAGGTTCAATTCTGCATCGTTCTCCACTGCCTTCTGTTGACTCTGTTGACTCTGTTGTTAGTGAGTTATTGGCTGAAGAAATACGCCTTCAGTCTTATTCTGAAAAGGGAATTCTTTCTGCTTCAAATCCTTCAGTATTAGCAGTGCCTTCTAAGCCATTCTCTAATCATCAGAATAAGCCTTACACAAGGGTTGGTTTTGATGAGTGCAGTTTCTGTAAGTAGAAAGGTCATTGGAAGGCTCAGTGTCATAAGTTGAGACAACAGAATCAAGCTTGGAAGTCTGGCAATCCGTCACAATCTAATGCTCATAGACCACCTCAGGGTTATAAACCACAACATCATAATACTGCAGCAGTAGCTTCCCCAGGCTCTATTACCGATCCTAATATTTTGGCTGAGCAATTTCAGAAGTTTCTCTCCTTGCAGCCACAAGCAATGTCCGCTTCTTCTTCCATAGGTCATTTGCCTCATAGTTCCTCAGGTATGTCACATTCTGAATTGGTCTTGGATTCTGGTGCTTCCCATCACATGTCTCCAGATTCCTCATCTTTTACCTCTGTATCCCCTTTGTCCTCCATCCCTGTTATGACTGCTGATGGCACTCATATGCCCTTAGCAGGTGTTGGTTCTGTTGTCACACCTCACATGTCTCTCCCTCATGTTTATCTTATTCCACAACTCAAACTGAATCTTGCGTCTGTTGGTCAAATATGTGATTCTGGTGATTATTTAGTCATGTTTTCTGGTTCGTTTTGTTGTATACAGGATCTGCAGTCTCAGAAGCTGATTGGGACAGGCCGTAGGGAGAATGGACTTTATATTTTGGATGAGTTAAAAGTACCAGTTGCTGCTGCTGCCGCTGCTACTACCGTTGATTTGTCTTCCTTTCATTTGAGCCTTTCATCTTCTAGTTTTTATTTATGGCATTCCCGTTTAGGTCATGTTTCGTCTTCTCGTTTGAGATTTTTGGCATCCACAGGAGCTTTAGGAAATTTGAAAACTTGTGACATTTCTGATTGTAGTGGATGTAAATTGGCAAAATTTTCCGCCTTACCTTTTAATCGAAGTATTTCTGTTTCTTCTTCACCATTTGATTTGGTTCATTCTGATGTATGGGGACCTTCTCCTGTTGCCACAAAAGGAGGGTCTCGATATTATGTCTCTTTTATTGATGATCATACTCGTTATTGTTGGGTTTATTTAATGAAACATCGTTCTGAATTCTTTGAGATATATGCAGCTTTTCGAGCTCTTATCAAAACTCAATATTCTGCTGTGATCAAATGCTTTAGGTGTGATTTGGGTGGGGAATACACCTCTAATAAATTTTGCCAATTGCTAGCCTTAGATGGAACCATCCACCAAACTTCATGTACAGATACTCCTGAGCAAAATGGTGTTGCTGAAAGAAAACATACGCATATTGTCGAAACTGCTCGTTCTCTCTTGTTATCTGCTTTTGTTCCTAATAAGTTTTGGGGAGAAGCTGTTCTTACTGCTGTAAGTTTGATTAATACGATTCCATCTTCTCATAATTCGGGTATATCTCCTTTTGAAAAGTTATATGGGTACATCCCTGATTATTCATCATTTAGAGTCTTTGGTTGTACTTGTTTCGTTCTTCGTCCTCATGTAGAACGTAGTAAGCTATCCCCTAAATCCGCTATTTGTGTCTTTCTGGGTTATGGTGAAGGTAAAAAAGGATATCGTTGTTTTGATCCAATAACTCAGAAACTTTATGTGTCCCGTCATGTTGTCTTCCTTGAGCATATACCTTTCTTTTCTATTCCATCCACTACTCATAGTCTGACTAAATCTGATCTTATTAGTATAGATCCATTTTCTGAGGATTCTGGTAATGATATCTCTCCCCATGTTCGATCAATTTGTACTCATAATCCTGCAGGTACTGGTACTTTACTCTCTAGCACATCTGAAGCTCCATTCTCATCTACAACCCCTCAAGCTTCATCTGAGATTGTGGATCCACCTCTACGTCAGTCCATTCGTATTCGTAAGTCTACAAAACTACCAGATTTTGCTTATTCTTGTTATTTTTCATCATTTTACTTCCTTTTTAGCCTCTGTTCATTGTCATGTTGAGCCCTCTTCCTATAAAGAGGCAATTCTTGATCCGCTTTGGCAGCAAGCTATGGATGAGGAACTTTCTGTTTTGCATAAGACAGGTACTTGGGATTTGGTTCCTCTACCTCCTGGTAAGAGTGTTGTTGGTTGTCGTTGGGTGTATAAGATCAAGACTAATTCTGATGGGTCTATTGAGCGATACAAAGCTAGGCTGGTTGCAAAAGGATACTCTCAACAGTATGGTATGGACTATGAGGAGACATTTGCCCCGGTTGCAAAAATAACTACTATTCGTACTCTTATTGCCGTAGCTTTGATTCGTCAGTGGCATATTTCTCAGCTTGATTTTAAAAATGCCTTCTTGAATGGAGATCTTCAAGAAGAAGTTTTTATGGCACCCCCTCCTGGTATTTCACATGACTCTGGATATGTTTGTAAGCTTAAGAAAGTATTATATGGTCTCAAACAAGCACCCCGTGCTTGGTTTGAGAAATTCTCTATTGTGATCTCGTCTCTTGGCTTTGTTTCTAGCAGTCATGATTCTGCTCTTTTTATTAAGTGCACTGATACAGGTCGTATCATTCTGTCTTTATATGTTGATGACATGATTATTACTGGTGATGACATTGGTGGTATTTCAGTTTTGAAGACAGGGTTGGCTAGACGATTTGAGATGAAGGATTTGGGTTATCTTCGATATTTCCTGGGTATTGAGGTAGCATACTCACCTAGAGGTTACCTTCTTTCCCAGTCTAAATATGTTGCAGATATTCTTGAGCGGGCTAGACTTACTGATAACAAGACTGTAGATACTTCTATTGAGGTTAACGCGAGGTACTCTTCTTCTGATGGTTTACCTTTGATAGATCCTACTTTATACCGCACTATTGTTGGGAGTTTGGTATATCTCACCATTACTCGTCCAGATATTGCATATGCTGTTCATGTTGTTAGTCAGTTTGTTGCTTCTCCTACTGCTATTCACTGGGCAGCTGTTCTTCGTATTTTGCGATATCTTCGGGGTACCGTTTTTCAGAGTCTTTTACTTTCATCCACCTCTTCCTTGGAGCTGCGTGCATATTCTGATGCTGATCATGGTAGTGATCTCACAGATCGTAAGTCTATTACCGGGTTTTGTATCTTTTTAGGTGATTCTCTTATTTCTTGGAAGAGCAAGAAACAATCTATTGTTTCTCAATCATCCACCGAAGCAGAATATCGTGCCATGGCATCTACTACCAAAGAGATTGTTTGGTTACGTTGGTTACTTGCTGATATAAGAGTTTCATTTTCTCATCCTACTCCTATGTATTGTGACAACCAGAGTTCTATTCAGATTGCTCACAACTCGGTTTTTCATGAGCGGACTAAGCACATTGAGATCGATTGTCATCTTACTCGTCATCATCTCAAGCATGGAACTATTACTTTGCCTTTTGTTCCTTCTTCCTTGCAGATTGCCGATTTCTTTACCAAGGCGCACTCCATCTCTCGTTTTTGTTTTCTGGTTGGCAAACTCTCGATGCTTGTAGCTGCTGCATCGTGAGTTTGAGGGGAGATGTTAAATAATATTTATGTAGTCTTATTTATTAAGGGTAGAATAGTACTTTCAGTTCAACCTATATATACTTTAGTTGTATTTAGGTTAACATTAATGCATTTCATAATATACAGATTATTCAGAATTTTATCCTCCTTTTTGTGTTCGATCTTAATTACTTTAACATCATCAACGTGCTAAACTATCAATCGATCATGGAGCTTCCTCGGAGAAAGTATGTTCCTTTTCCAGACTTCCAGTATCAGTGTAAGAATGCTGCCCAGTGTGGCATGCATGGAAGAGCAAATAAAAGCCTCTTTTTGTAGAAACTAGTTTTTGTGCACGTGATAAGATGATCTCTATCATTTCTATGTCATTTTAAATACCATTTCTATTGATCTAACAAAATAAATATATAAAGAGAAATAAGTTTTTTAATTGAAAAAAAAAATTTAACCAATGTTATGCATGAAAATAATTCAATAAAATAAATCCGTGATCTCGTTTATTGCCATTAATTTCTTTTTCTTGATCAATCATTTGTTTCCTTACACTATCATTACATTTCTTTCTTATGCTTATGATGAAGTGAATCTCTTTTTACCACCACATAACAAGAATTTGCATTTCTCATGGTTTTTATCATAATAAAATAGGACACTCTTTCATTTTTTTTTCTCTGAAATTACAGTTTAAATAGTACATAAACTCAATTTTAAAATTTAAATAAAAAGATTAAACTCCCTTGTATATAATATAATAAAAAAAGTAAACAAATGACAGATCTCCCTTCCTTTCTCTCATTTGTAACCCACCCTAAAATACCATTCACTACTAGAAAGTTGGCTAATACAAACGAATACATCAATAGAATGTTTTTATTAGTAGATTACGGCGAGTTTTCTCGACTATATATACCCTCACAGTATCCATCGATAAATACTGATAAAAATGTTTCATCGATATATACCAAGGGAATTACAGTGAAAAAAAAAGGAATGAGAAAAAAAAACTAAAAAGTACAATGACGTGTTATTTTTACAAAAAAAATTATTGATATATTTAAATTTGTCAATTAAATTTATCGATCATATTTTATTTATGACATGATAAACGACCCTCCTTTTTCCCTTTCCTATTTATTCTTCTTCCTTCATTTTTCTCTACAACAAACACCACAACCCCCTGCCCCCTATATTATTACAAATCAACCTCCCACTACAAATCCAACCATTTCAACACTCAGTTTATCAGTATTTCTGTTTTGATTCAAATGTTATTGAGGATTCTCCACTTCAAGTAAGCAAAACTACCCGTTTTTTATTTGAACTCAATTTTAAAATGTTAAATTTTATTGCATATTTTTGCATTATATGTATTTTATTTGTATTTACTTGTCTTATAGCTTTTTTCCATAGAAATTTATTGTACGAATAAATGATTTGTACATGTTAAGGTTTGTTTAAGATCTTGTAAAATTGTATTTGTTTGTAAATTGATGAAATTTAATTTGAATTTGTGACTTAGATGTTTTGTGATGAAATAAATAATAGCTTATTTAATGGACCCGTTTTATATTTTGTCAATTTTATTATTGAGTTAAAAATTTTGGTTTTTATTGTTTACTATTGTTTACTATTGTTTTGTCACTGTAAAATTATAGGGTTGATTTATGACGGGTCACAGGTCGCGAAGCCCAAATATAGTTTCATCTTAAACAAGAATACATAATTACTTATTTATCAATGACTTAAGAGTCTGCGTTTTTCTAATGAACATGCTTCAAACATATCAAAGTTGGTGAATTTAGATGATTGCAAAGTGTATGGAATGAAGAGCTATGACTGCCATGTGTTTATGCAAACACTCATTCCATTACCTTAACAAGATTTATTATCAAAAGGGATATGAGATGCACTCACGAAGATCAGTCACTTCTTTAGATATATATGCTCTAACAACTTGTAGACATAATACATGTTTAGACTTGAAATGAATATCATTCAGACAATCTACAAACTTAAGATGATTTTCCATTCATCATTCTTCAACTCTATAGAGCATCTGCCTTACATCAATCATTTCAGAAAAAGGTTGGAGGCCCAGTCCAATATAGATGATTGTATCCATTCAAGAGGTTAGAGATTATACATGCATCGTAATTAAAATTCTATTGTCTTTTTAAATAAATTCATAACATTTATTTAATTCCATGTAATTACTCGTTCAACCTTTAAAGAAAAGTAAAAAAGCAAAGCACATGTTGAGGCTTCGATATGTGAGGCTTATATTGTTGAAAAGATCTCAACATTTATCTTGTACTATTTTGAGCCTCACTTGAGAACAAGAATCAATCATGTTTCAAGGCATGACGACGGTGGGGAAGTGTCTTCGAGTGAGAACTTGTTAATATTCTCCCATCCTAGACGACCCGTACCAAAAAATATTATGAGAAGAAGATATTTGATATAAATAGAATTCAGACAAGTACATAATTATATGTTATTTAACTGCGATGAACTAAAGCTTTTTATTCAGTAAATAAAAAAAACACTGATGGAATGACATATGATTTTTCTATCAGTGATATGTTTTATTCATAAATGAAAATACCAACGGAATGAAGCAAATAAAATTTTTTTGGCACGTTTTGTTCGTCAATAAATCCATTGGTAAAATTATTATTGACAGACCATGAATCATCGACGAGAGTTTTTCCAATGAATTATTTTCATCGGTGAGCCTACCGGTAAAATTTGTGCCAATGGACTGTGAGTATGAATATCGACAAAAAATTATGTCAGAAAATCTAAAAATTCTGATAGTGTTTATGGCTACTAATTGAAGAAAAAATTCAATCTCCATCATTTTTGTAAAATAATTGGTCACCTCAAGTCGAACTTTATAAACTCAATTTAATATGTTTTTTTTTTTGAAAATTTAAGTTTGAGTTAAGGGGTGATGGCTACTTTTATTTTTTTTTAATTCAAGGGTAAAGTTGTAAGATTTAACATAATAACTTTTTAGTTATTAATTGAAATATAATGACAATCCTGAAAATACATTATTTTTTTGTTGATTTTTTTGGTGTGCCTCAAGTATTATCAATTTATAAACTCGATGATATAAACTATAATTTTTTGAAAAATAAAGGTAAAGTAAAAAAAATAATTAAATTATAGAATAATTAGAGTAATTTTCCCTATTAAAATTTGTTAAATTGTTCTATTACTTTTCTTAAATTACATTATTGATATAGTTATTTTTTTCAGTATTTTCGCACGCATGGTGAGTTTTTTTTCTAAATATTGATTTGAAAAATCTCAAAATATAATTAAAATAATTAATAGATATTAAAAAAACTAATATTGAAGATTTTCAGAAGAAAACAAAAGAAAGAAAGAAGATAATTTCAAGACACGATAGAGCACTTTAAGCCCAGATAAGAGGCCTTATGGCCAGGTAGACAGTCTTGTGAAAGAAACGCAAGCACCTGAACGGACCACGTAGACAAATTCAAGCCCAGAGTGACAAGTGAATGGCCCACACTACCCAAATTCACGCTTGCCCATCGCTTTGCTTTAAAAGCAAATTAAGGGTCAGAGTGCTTAGAAAAATATGAGGTAAACTATATGCTGTGATCCTTATAGTTTCATCAATGTTCCATTTCTACAACTATAGTCTATAATTTTCTATTTTTTTTAGTTTTTTATGAAGGAAAAAGTTTCATTTTTTTCCCTTTACTACTAATTAAACAACCAAGGACAAACCTCATTTCTATTCATATTTGTTTTATTTTTCTTATTTTCTCTAATTATTTCATCTTAAATTCCCACAAATATTACAATATCTCACAAGGAAAAAACTAGAAACCTGAAAAAAAATTCTCAAACACCAAATTCAAAAGGCAGATTATTTAATGATTAATTGGCGGCACAATGGACTTCTGAAACTAAAAGGGTAGCATTTAGAAGTTTTGAGCTCCAGGGAAAAAGTAAAGCTTACCCTAAATTTTTTATGCTTAACGCTACAGGTCAGCTAGAACATGTGATTTTTTTTTAATCATAATCTCACCATTAGAGTCGGAGGGATCCTGAATCTCCGGTGATGTTCGAGAGGTAATTAGCCTAATGGGTCTCCCATGTGCCGAGCAGCCTAATGGGTGCCGACGATGAGTCTGTTCCTCGGAAAGAAAACTGTAACAAGTGGAACATGAAGACATGGCAGTAGTGGGTACTGCTCAGTCCAACATGATAAGAAAGTCCACGGATACCCGACGACTACTTATGAAGACATGTAAAATTTATGCTAGTGCTTAGGATGATATTTTAAACTTCAATTTGAAAAAAAAAATTTATTTTTTTATCTCATTACTCAACATTGATTTTTTTAATAAAACAAGCTTTATTTTTATATAAAGTTATCTTGATTTTCATCACATGACTCATGGGTTTGATGAGTTAATCTATGTGGGCTAATATTTTTTTTAATTATTTTTATTTTATATTTTAATATTTGATTTATTGAAACATGGGTTAATATGTTTTTTTATTGTTTTATTTTTATTGTTTTTATGTTAATTGTTTTTCTTTAAAATACGCAAGCATTGACTAAATATAAAAATTGTTTTTAAATTGTTTTTTTATTTGACCCATGGTGGAGAATAATGGTCAACACGCCTTCTCTTATTTCTTGTTAATTGTTGTAAGATCTGTAAAATGATTAATATATGACTACAAATTCATTTTGTTGCTTAATGGTCACCACGCGTAGCTTATGGAGAGCTTAGAGTGGAAGGTGCGTGCCCACTAGACTAATAACCAACTAACATGATGAATTTTTGTTTAAGATAAACTTTGCTGTAAATTATATTAAAAAATAATATAAATTATATCTTGATATTTTATTTAACAGTTTAAATTATCTATTTGACATGATATCAGAACATTGATAACTAAACGGTCATGAATTCGAATCTCACTATTTTCATTTATATAATAAAAATTAAATACAATATAGTGTAAATATGTGTAAGTTTCAAGTTCAAAATGCTTTCATTTGAGGAGATGTGTTATAAAATAATATAAATCATATCTTAAAATATCACAAAACAACTTAAATTTTTAAATTAAATTGATTATTTGATACATTAATCACATCATTGAGTGGAGGTTTATAAGGCTGATTATATAGACAAAAAACAAAAATAAAAACTAGCCTAGGCACATTGTTCTTCTTCGTGCCCATGCGCTTGTGCTTTTTTTAATAAACAAGTAATTTTTTCTATTGATCATTTGGTTTTTATTATTTCTATCATATAATAAAACAAAAATATAATTTACCCTAGTGAAGTCCATAATTCAAATCACGAGTTTTACAGGCGGATTAGAGCGAACATAATACATATTTTTTTCCTTTGATATTTTTCTTTGGATCTATCCAATCGACAAGATCATGTTGGTGCAACTCTCATATAATTTAATTTAAAAATCTAACTATATAAAAAGTTGAGTCAAGATTTTTTAAGTTTGAATTATTATACCAAGTTTAACAACAATACTATAAAATTTATGATGGACTAAATATTATTATTTTAAGTTCCAAAACTTTTTTTTTTATCCAAACGTAATGAAAGAGCGATCAATAAACTAGTAGGTTACAAAGTCAATTGTTAAAAAAAATAGGCTAACTATTATCAAGCTACTCAATATGATAGGTTTCTAACGTCGTCTAATCACCTTGCTCATTAATTAATGTTAAGTTTTTTTTAAAATAATTTTTATTGTATTCTCAAATATATTATTTTTATCATATTTAAGTATCAAAAATAATTTTTTTAAAAATAAAAAATATATATTATTTTAATATATTTCTAAATTAAAATTACTTAAACATAATTATTATCATATTCTCCAATATATTATGATATTCTATCTTAAAGTCAGAGAATTTCCAAATCAAAATATCCGCTGGTCAAGCCAAGGCATGGTCTAAACTTGGAGCAATATCCGGCAATCATAATTGACTAGTTCCATTAATTTCTTTTTGAAATCCCATGCACCGTTCAATTTACAGCATGAAAGAACATATTTAAATAAAAATTGCAATACCCCTTCCAATCACATTCCGCGTCTTGGAATTAAAATTGTAAAAATTATGCAAAAAAAAAGTTGAAAAATCAAAATGAAGCTGCTGAGAGAACCTAGATTTTTGCGGTCATAAAGGGGTTCGGACTGAACATTTCGAAGAAGAACAAAGGCCACGAAAAAGCAAACCTCTACAGTTTGTGCTGCCACCACTATTTAAGGAGGCAATCGTGTCTCTTTCCTCAGTCAAAACTCATTTCGGCGTACACCTCTACATCAACCTCATCATCTCCTTCTCCACCGCCCATCATCTCTGTCACGAGTTTAAACTCTTGTGACATCTTGGCTTTGAGTTTTATAGCTGTCCTATCATGGGCAAACAACAAAAACTCCTCTTTCACATCTTTCTCTGCTTCTCTTTCCTTTTGCTTCTCTCAGGTATATGGATGTTACTTATCTTTTTTAACCATTTTCATAACTTTGATTTCTTTTTTTTTAAGGAATATGATCTTGGGCTTGTTTTTTCTCTTCAAAACTTGTATAAAACTACTTATATATTGCAGAGAACACTAGGGTGAACGGTTCATCTCACCACCACCATCACCACCACCACAGACATCGTCCTCTCTTCAATTTTAGACCAAGCAAGCTCTTTGTATTTGGAGACTCGTACGCAGACACAGGCAATAACAGGAATTCTTTAGCAAGTTCATGGAAAGTTCCCTATGGAATCACATTTCCAGGCAAACCTGCCGGTCGGTTCTCAGATGGCCGTGTCTTGACTGATTTCATCGGTAAGTGGTGTCTCTGGATTCCTCTGTCTAATGATGTGTTTTCACCTTTAGCTTTACTTTCTTAGGTGTGTCACCATGTAATCAGCTTTACTTTGCTTTTAGTCTTGTAGATGTATAATTATATTTTAGTGGTGGGGTTTTCCCACTATTTTATCCTCTTGTCTTGTGACGATCACTACCGACTCTGCTGCCTTTGTTTTTTTTTTTTAAGCTGTAAAATGCTTCATTATCGGGTTAACTTTAAAAAAAAAACAAAAAATCTTGTTTCAGTACTTTCGAAAGGTTCTTCTATCTTCCTTCCATTGTCTCAGCTCCCATCATCCATCTTTATCCCCACCAGGGCCACCACTACCGTCGAAATAGTTTCCTTTTTTGTTTTTTTATTTATTTATGCTGATATTTACTTTGCTGCAATTATTGAAACTTATTGTTGCCCATCTGACAAGATTGTACACTTCAGCACTCTTTACAAGTGACGACGAATTCTTGCAATTTAAGGTTTAGCTATTAACTTTAATCCTTGTATTTTAAGAAAATGAATTGATTAGTCCCTGGTTTTAGAATCCGTCGGTTTGATCCCTTTGTTTTTCAAATCCATCCATATTATTTTAGTTCTTTCGCCAATTTCATGTTTTCTTTCCTTTTTAGTTTTCTTATTTGAGAAATAGGAAAAGGAAAAGAGAAACTGCAAGTACGAAGCTTGATTTAATTGACGTTAAAAACTATATATATATATGCAGCTAAGTCTCTCGGAATCAAGTCTCCGATCCCATACAGATGGAGAAATGTGGGGATCGAGCACTGGAAAAACGGGATGAATTTCGCATATGGAGGCACTGGGGTGTTCCCTACCTTGGCTCCAGATCCGAACATGACCACACAGATTGATTTTTTCCAAGATATCATCCATAAGAAAATCTACTCTGGATCAGACCTTTGTTCCTCTATGGCCCTTGTTTCCGTCGCTGGTAATGACTATTCAACTTATGCTACCACAAACGGCTCACCACAGGTAACATTCGATCATCCGTACACTCTGTTTTCTTCTTATTTCTGTATTTTGTTCTCGAATTCATTCATGCACACGTATTTGTTCAAGATGATGATGTTACATCATGTTAGTTTCGTATTTTTTATTCTTTTTGGAAGCATGGGCTCCAACGATTCAAACATAAATGGAAATTCAGGATGAAAAATTTGTTTCGTTTGCCTCTAATCAATAGATGCCTTCAACACTAGACGATGGAATGTGTGATCTTAATTAATTTATTGTCACTATGGTAGGGCTGGCAACCTTTCATTATAGAAGTAGTGAATCAACTAGTTACGAACATGAAACGCATTCATGGCATGGGAGTGAACAAAGTGGTTGTCACCGCCCTCCAACCTCTGGGGTGTCTTCCCCGCAGCACCTTTACGTCCTCGTTCCAGCAATGTAATGGAACCGAAAACGAGCTTGTCGGTTTCCACAACCTCTTGTTGCAACAAGCAGTCACAAAGTTGAATAATGAAACTAAGGATTCTACGTTTGCCATTCTTGATCTCTACAAGGCATTCATGGCTGTCTTCAAAAGACAAGGAAAAAATCCAGGTTTGTTTCTTTATTTTTTCAGTGTTTACATGAAACAATTAGTACATAGCAAACCTGCTTGGCGTCTAAACGGGCTTGCTATATCATGCATGTTGTCTCAGTTTAAGATATTTTCAAGCTATGCTCTTGACCGTAGCTCTTCTTCTTTTTCTTTTATTGCCCTGCTCAGGAAGTTCGAAGTTCGGGAATCCGTTGAAGCCATGTTGCACTGGTATATCCACTGAATATGGCTGTGGAAGTGTAGATGCGAATGGAGTGAAAAAGTACGTAGTTTGTGATGATCCTGAAACTAAATTTTTTTGGGACACAGTGCACCCTACGCAGGAGGGATGGCGAGCTGTGTATTCAGCTTTGCTCCAAGAACAATAATTGTAGAAAAAAAAGAAATTGGTGATGTGAAGTAGTTGTTCCTGTTATGCATTCCCCAATAATATGATCTTTGTATCTGCTTTTCTTTTATTTTTATTTCTCATCTTTCAAGAATTAGCGAATTGCTATATTAATTAGTTTTTATGATTATCTTGATTTTTTTTTTATTTTTTTTGGAGATGATCAAATTTCTCAGTCAGTTAGATCCATGTGTGCGATGATAGGCTATTAGATCCTGCTCGTGCACTTTTTAACCAAGCAAATCACCTACAGTCTTTTGTTCAAAAACAGTAGCGCTTTAACTTGTGAACATTGAATCACATTTTTTCTTTTTTCCAAATTAAACTTGAAATTATGGTAAAAACACAAAATTAAAAGATAGAGGATGAAAATTATATATTCCAAAAGTAGTTTGATGGCTGCAGATTTTGTGTTTTGAGGTTTTGTTTTAGTTTTTTTTGTTTGGTTAATTTTTATTTTTAGGTGATTTTAAAGTGTTTTGAGGTTGTGACATGGTTTAGGATGATTTGTATTATGTTTATTATGTATTTTGGATAAAAATAGATTGCTCAAAAAATCCTCCCCTAAATTTTTATCCACCACAATGATAGCTGGATTTTAAAGAGCATTAGGTAACGTGTCACTTTCTATTTTTTTTTTTTCTTAAGTGGACCTTTGAAAAAGAAACAAATAAAACAAAACGCCACCCAAAATGATTTAGATTTAGATTGTTTTTAAACTCAAAAAATTTACGAGGTCATAATCAAAATAACTTCTACAAAAATCAATTTAAAATTCAAACTAAACAAAAAAATCATGTCAAAAATTTCCACGTGTGACCAAACTAGATTTAATAATAATATATAAAAAAATTCCCGTCTTTTTATCCGCAGTGTAGCTGGTCCTTGCTAATTTAGATATCCTTTCCTTCCTTGCATTGAACTCATTAGACTTTAGCTCTAAAAAGGAGCAACCATAAACCATATCCCTGCACCTTTAAACGCTACTATTTTTAGACTTGAAAGTCATAACGGTCGTTGATATAATAAAGAGTTGCAGCTTTTCTTTTTACTTATCAGCGAACAAATATATTTTGAGAATTGGATTAGAAAAACAAATATATAAATCACTTGCATTTATTGGTACAGCTTAAAAATGGCTGTCATTTTAATATCAATTAGTAAAAAAATAAAATTATAAACGCTATTAGTGCTTAATATTTGCTTTATCGAAATTATGATATCTAAATCATGGCTACCAACACGTTTTGGAGCAGAAGAACACCTACATTTTAAGACAACAAACTCGAACCAAGATGGCTTTCTGTTGTTCAGTTCGGAGTTTGCACAGTGGGGGGAAAGGGGAAAGGGGAAAATGACAATCAATCTTAGCCCATCTTTATTACTCTGAATACTCGTATAAATGAACCATCAACGAAATATGAAGGAAAAACTGGAACTGCCTCTACAGAGTAGTTTACAATCGCAAACCAAGAAGGGAAGAACAAAATCTTTGAAGTGCTATTTTCATGTAATCAAACTATTTTAGTATTGTATGATGTAGCCAACTTCAACTCCTGATGGCACTCAATGCTTTGAGAACATGCCTTGCATTAAAGAGGAGAAGTCATAATCCTTTCCGGCTGGTGTTGAAGTACCAGATGAGACTGAGGATGACGATTGAGTTTTCCCGACTCCATTGTTTGTCCCACCATTAGCAGGGGTAACTTGCTCAATGTTATGAAGGCTGCAAGCACCAAGGGTAAGAATATGAGTGCAGAAAATACACAAAATCTAGACAGGAGAACAGATTTTAAAAGTGGTAAAGAGAAGCATCAATGGATATGAATTCAAAGTGTACTTGTAAAAAACTTTCAAATTCCAGCATTTCTAATCATTCTTTTAAGTTTTTATGACGGCAACATCGTTTTACTAACATAGAAAACAGTATGAGGATTTTACACTCTATGCAGCTACAAAACAGGAATACATGTGCTCACGTAAGACTTGAAACTGCAGTGCTTTTCAAGTGGCTCGGAGCTTCCATCCTGTAAGTAACAAAAGGGGGGAGAAGAAGAAATGCAGCAACAAGCTTATGCTATAGCTTTCTCACTTCCATCATCTTCACTCCACAACACTACGTGAATTTCTTCATGGAATGTTATAATTGATAACAATTGAGTAATTAGCAATTTTATACCTCGTGCAATGGAAGACTGAGGACCAAACTCAAGCAGGAAGATACAGACATGCACACAGAAAAGTGGGCAGGGAAGATAGCATACAGAGAGTAAGATGAAAAAAGTTGCCATTTGATTTTTCTATTCTGTCTACTTGAAGACCACAAATTCAAAAGCAAGCCCAGTTTTACCAATTGAGGAATGATTGTTGGACTTCTGCCAAAATAAAAGGAAGCTACTATGCACATAACAAGATATGCATGTTAAAAATATTCTCTGGCAGTCTAATACTATCTGAAACTTGACTCACCGCAAACAAGCTGATCAAACAAATTAACAGCTGACAGGGGGGCCCTCCCCCAAACCCCACACAAACACCAACAAAAAAATAAAAAATGAAAAAATAAAAGGGAAAAGAAAAAGGTTATAAAATTCATGGTTTTAGTTTCAACAGAGTTCAAAGCACGATCACAGGTTATATATATTCATCAACACCACAGTAGACTGGGGAAAACAAATTACCTAGATGTTGGATATGGTACAGAGCTTCCCCCAGGATGTGTCAGTCTTATGTCAGCAGTCTAGCCCAGTAAAAAAAACATCATCAGAAAACTACTGAATTAAGCTAATTAAGTATCGGCAAAAATGAAAGCAATCCATTCCATAATACGAACCTGCTTAAGTTTCTGTAAGTCACCCTGCCCAGCTACTGGCATCATCAAACCAGGGATTTGGTATCCAATATTTGGCCAGTTTTGTACAGGTATGCTGATACCATTTGGTCCTTGCTGTTGAATACTGCCTGAAAGTTTTTGGTCCCCACCAGCAGATTTTGCTGCAGTGGCCATAAGAAGTTGCTGTTGATGCGCCAGTATAGCAAGTTGCTGTTGATTCATTGCTTTTGGGTCCCCGCCAGCAGATTTTGCTGCAGCAGCCATAAGAAGTTGCTGTTGATGCGCCAGTATAGCAAGTTGCTGTTGATTCATTGCTTTTGGGTCCCCGCCAGCAGATTTTGCTGCAGCAGCCATAAGAAGTTGCTGTTGCTGTGCCAGAATAGCAAGTTGCTGTTGGTTTATCGCTTTTGGATCCCCACCAGCAGATTTTGCTGCAGCAGCCATAAGAAGTTGCTGTTGTGCCAGCATAGCAAGTTGTTGTTGATGCATCGCAAACGGTGATACCATATTTGACTATAAAATTTTGCAAACAAAATCATCAGATAATATTTCAATTCCACATTAATTCCACAAAGTTGAACTCCAGTGCAAACTCAAACTAAGTTGGTTTTTAACAGAGGTGATAGATGTGATCAAGAAATCAGAACATCCAGTTAGAATCTAATAAATTACCAAACAAAGTTTTGAGGAAAAGTTCAAAAGATGCATAAATGATGCCAAAGCATATACCTTCTCAAAAAGGCTCATTATATCATTTTTTACATCTTTCTGGGGTTTCTCCAAGACTGAAGGGGTTGCTAAAGAAGGTGAATCTTTAAATAAATCCTCAATTCCAGAAACGGACTGGGTATCATTTTCTACTGCTTTAGTTGGACCAGTATTTCCAGTTGTTGATACTTCTTCAGCAACTGCTGCAGCTGCAAATTTAGGAAGAGTCCACATTGTTAACAAGAATCACTATGTATGTGTGTGCGTGTCTGAAAAAGAAAAAATCAGCAAATTACACATAAAAGGTCATGGTAAGTAATGATTGCCCAAACAGATGAAAACATACATTGAAAACCTGCCCAACTGTTATCATCATTAGCAGCTGCCTCCGAACCATTTTCAGTAGGGCCATCCATGGAGAGCAAGTCGAAAAGGTCAGTAGCAAAATCAACTTTGGGTGGAGAGACAGCTGGAGCAGCATCTGCAACCTTCTTTGCAGCTTCAGTAGCCTCCGCCATTGGTTCAGCTTTTTCAACAACCTGTTGAGGCTTTGCAGGAGCAGTGACCTGTTTGTGAAAAAATATCTTATGCTCAAATAATGATGCATCTAGGAACTTTATGGGTGGTAATGAAAAAAGAAACAGCAAAAAGACGTGAGATGAGTGCAAAGTGAGGAAACAATGAGAATTATGCATTTAACCCCTCAAACCAGTAGTCATTGCATAAGAGACAGGAAACTAGATCAAAATGATTTAGATATAGCATAATTTGATTTTATATAAACATTGGGTTATTCTGATTGGTTGTGCTTTTGGAGATAGATTTTACCTTCTCGAAACCATTTCTTCATAACAAGATTTTTATACCCACATCCATGCTCTAATTGAACTCCCTAGCTATAATAGCTAGAAAATATATGTTTTACCCGTAGCATTGTTGCTCCTCAAAGCACTTGCTATTCTGGCTTTGTAAACAGTACTCGCTATATATAGTGTATACTGTAGCACTCTAATTGCGGTGATTCGGTGGTGGTGAAAAGGAAGAAGTGATTCGCAGGAAATTTGTTGGTGTTGCTGTCATTCTTCTCTGTCTTCTGCGACTTCTAGTTACTGTTAAAAATAGGAAATTTGTTTGGTTATTTGTTGTTAATTGCTTTGGATTTCAAAGCCTCTGCCTCTTCTCTGCTAGAGCTACCAAATCAACAAATCTCCAGCTTCGACAAGGCAGAAGGTGCAGCCACCATGGTACATCTCCGCATCTCTCTCCCTCTCACTTCTCTCTCCCTCTCTTTAGCTGCTTCTTGATTCTTTCCTCTTAAAGATCTGCTCTGCAAGGGCATTAGCTAAAAGGGTTTGTGCCTTCATTCATGTTTGTCTGTTTTGCAACCTAAATTTGGTTTCTTCGTGGTTTTTATCATCTGGGTTTGTGATGTCAAATGTAATTAGCAATCCTAGATGGTTACACTTCATTAGATCCCATTTTGCACATCAATCTATATAGTGTATGAAGCATAACCAGTAATTGAATTAAACAGTACTTGAACAGTCCATGTGTTAAAACTGGGTTGCTGATTTTCTTTCAGGGACATGGTATTCCACATGAGATTCTTGATTTCTAATGTTGCGATTTTTATTATTATTTTTGTTGTCGGGTTTCGTGTTAATCTGCATTTTCTGTATGTTGAATTTTTTAGGTTGCGAATGATGACGAGGATGAAGATGATGTCTATGATTCTAAACATGCAGATAATGCTCAGCTGCAAGACACAAAATCTGAGTCCTTTACAGAATTGCCCAGGCCTCAGTCTGTTCTTACTATGGATTGTTTTTATAATAAAGAGGCAAAGAGAAAAAAACTGGTACATATTTTTCTTTGATTCATCTGAATTCCATGGGCAAAAAGTTCAACGGCCCAGTATGTTGTAGATATTCTTTGAATGAGTGGCTAAATTGTAATAGATAGCAAAAATCTTTTTGAATTTTACTGAGAGCAACATTGACATAATTTTTTTACAGTATTGCAACTTTCTTCAAGCATTGCCTTTGTTGAATGGTCTAGCAACTTTAAATGAATGAGAGCAATACACAAGTTTCAGCAGCCAGTGAGGGTGTGATATTCCTAGCTGTCATTGCATAGGAGTTCTATGCAAGATTACCTGGGCTCATTTAACATTTTCCTTGATCAGTTTTCTGTAAACTCGTTTCCAGCAACCAAGTCAACTTCTTTTATCTTTAGCTGTATGTGAAATCATAAGAATTTGTGAAGAAATTACATTACAGCTTTTTTCTCTTCTTCTCCTGGTCAGATTTTCTTTTCTAATTTCACAGAGATGAAGATTAAAAAGTTGATGCAATACTAGACACCCATCATTTTGTTTCTTTTGATATTTCATTTTTGCATATGAACAAATTGTGCTTCTCATACCTCTCCATTTTTCCTCACATGGCTATCCTTGTCATACACCTATTTGAAATGCTCTTTTTTTTTTGGAAATCAAAACCATTGTGAGCTTAGGATTCAAATGTGTGTTCAAATTTTTTATTTAGAGCCTATTTACTGGAAAAGTTCCATTTTTTATTTCCCTTTTTTCTATAACTTAAAACTGTCATGTGATTCGTAATCAGGTTGCTAATACAGTTTGATGCTAGGGTGATGCTATACAGCTTGATTTGTATATTTTCATTTGCCTTAATAGCATATGTGATCTTTAAACCTTTCATACATGCTAG
Source organism: Populus nigra (assembly GCF_951802175.1). Classification (NCBI taxonomy): domain Eukaryota; kingdom Viridiplantae; phylum Streptophyta; class Magnoliopsida; order Malpighiales; family Salicaceae; genus Populus; species Populus nigra. Next base: position 6,735,629 of record NC_084852.1, read on the forward strand.
GGTGACATGCTGTATAACCAGACATACAACCTTGATCAAGTTGCATTTGCTTCTGAAGAAATTAAAGATGCTCAAAAAACTGTACGTTCCAAAACGTCAATATAGTTTTAAAAATGCTCATGTTTGGAGCAACTTGTAGAAGGGCCCTATAAAGCATCTATTACTCAGATGAATTGACACTTAAAATCAGATTTTCTTGTGCAAAAAGTAGTAGACAGTTAAGGCATACATGCAATGAATATGGCATCCCTGTGAGTACTTGTTTGCATGTTGTCTTTGAAGATTCATCTTACACTAGATAGATTTATGGTTGCATTGGGATTTTAGTTGTGAGTACTTTGTGTGTTCAAAAAAGAAAAACTTGCAGTTGGTTGTCAAGGAATTTTAGTTGTGGTACAGATAAAAAACAAGGTCCAGTTCTTTCCAAATGCATGTAAATAGGTAGATTAAGACGTTGAAGATGCTAACTAAATTTGATGGTTCTGATGAATTTCCATATTATTCTAGAATCAGATCAACTTGTTTTGCTCATTCATTAATGAAAGAATATAACTGTTTGATGTGCAAGTGCAATGAAACAGAGAGGCAATGAAACATGAAAGAAATAACTGCTTGATGTGTTTGATGGTCAGTTTCTGTACATTGGGAGCTAATATTTTTCTCCATAGTGCAATAAATGTAGGATTGATGGTCAGCAACTCCTGCAACTCATTCTCCCTTTACTCAAAGTTCAATCAACTTAGATAAAGATGATGTTGTACTTGGTGACAATGACAATATGGAGAGACTGATAGGTAGAAAGGCGGCAAAGAAGCAAGTTAAAAAAAGATAAGGGTAGCACAATTTCTCATGTTTGATCGATCTTAGAGGATTACAAAGAATATAAAATGACATGGAACGTAAGAAGATGGAATATTTTGAAAAATCATATGCTTTAGAGAAAGAGAAAGTAAAGGCAAAACATGTCAAGGCAAAGACGGAAAGAGGCAGGATTGTTATTATGCAAGAACTTTTATTGAAACAACAAGATGAAGAAACAATAATGTTGATAGATACAACACGCATGCCTTGACATTGGTTGAATATTATGAGATGTGTCAAATGGAGATATTACTAAAATGATGTGATAGTGATTTTAATTAGTAGGGATTGTTTAAATTTTCTTGTTTTTTTAATTGTATGCATTTTCTTTTTATTATTTTTAATTTCTACTATATTAAAAGAATTAATTTTCAAAAGTGTCACTAAATAATTAGAATATTCATTAACATAATTTGAAAGCAATCAAAAGCAAGAAATAGCACACACTTGAATATTCATCTCACATATAATTTGAATAGCAAAAAATAATAAAAAAATATTCATGACTCTTTATTTTAGAGAGCATGGATGTGATCACATGTTTTAGAGAGCTAGCTAAAATGGCTTTCTAGCTATTTTAGCTAGGATTTAGCTAAAAAGTAAAGAACATGGATGTGGATGCTCTTAGGTCTTAGTATTTATTGAAGCTTTCTTTTCAAACATAAACAAAGGAAATAAATGATCAAGTAGTCCACTACATATTCTTTGAATACAGGAAAATCCAACTCGAACTCAGAAGGTAAAACTCAACATACCTGCTCAAATGCCCTAGGAGGAGCAGGAAGACTTATTCTTGTAGCAGGAGCACTGTTTTTTGAATTTGATACTTGAAAATTCTTTCTTTCCTCAAACAAATTTTCAGAGCTGCTGGTGTGTCCATGCCCACTTCTTTCAGCAGGTCTCTGCCAATGCAAAGAAGACCTTTCATCCCTCCCACTAGAAGGAGATTGTGGTTTTCCATCTTTAGAGACCCATCTCTTCTCTTCATACCTGAGAAAAAAAGTAACAATCAGGCACACTGCAATCATATGGACACACAAAGAGAATGACCAAACAAAACAGATTGAGAAAACTTGCTAATAATAGGGTTCTAACTATAGACATACTTTGCACGAATGAAATTCTCAATTCCAACTCTGTCGTAGTTCGGTGGTAGGTCTGCTTCCCAATAACTATTTGCTCTCTCATTCCCCATTGCTAAAAAAAAACAGCACAAAACAGGCTATTTATTACCCTCAAAAGTAAATGAAAATCGATCAGAATAAATCACAAGTTTGGAACAAGCCAATGAGCTTACATTGAATAAATGCAACCTGCTCTGGAAGCCATGTGTCAAGGGTTGCAGATCGAACCTGCAGAAGAGAATCAATCAAAGTCAGAATATCCTCAAGGATAATTGCAGTTTGATGTCTAATAAGCAGCATCTCCAAGTGGAAAATTAATAATCAAATTCAAAAGGTATAGACAACAGCAAGATATAACTTTATTGATCAACCAACAGTAGGCCTGGTTACCATGAACATCAAAAAAGAAGAAAATGGACAGCGCGTCATTAATCTCATAATAGTAAATAATCACCATACCATTTTTCTTTCAATTTTCTGTTTCTGTAATCAAAAGAGGCTAATACAAAAACTATTTCTTCATTGTTTTTCACAAAGCAACTCTTCATAGAAGACCTTGAACGTCTCATCTAAAATTCCTACTTTATGCCCAAATGTTTTTTAAATTATCTTAGTCTTCAGTTAAAGATGCTTAATTGGATTACAAAGCAGTTAGTCACCTTCGATATGTGTACCCCAAGACTTCTGTGGATCCCTGAACATTGCATGCAAATAAAGATACCCAAATTTACGCTTGCCCATCTTGGACCTCTGCAACAGAAACAGGTTAAACTCAGTAGCTCAAACAGATTGTAAAGCAACAAAAAAACTTAACAGTATCCAGCCACTTAAGAAGATCCATGACTTTAGAGTAATTTTTTATGTTTATGTTGCCAATTATTTACTATTATGCTAATTGTATCACATCTTCATATTCTTTTCGGTACATACTTGGCTTTGCAGTCAGCACATTCCCTATTCTCGGGCAATTTTAGGAGTCCTTCCAATATCTGCATAAGCACAAACAGAAAAGATGGAAGTAAATCAACACAATACATTATTATGAAATAAAAACGGAACAAATAATATTGATACTAGAATTCATAAAGTACAAACATTTAGAATGCAGAAAACAACAAAGCAAAAAAAAAAAATTATTAAAAAAAATCATAGTCCACTTCAATGACGAACAGCATCACATGCAGTTAGCCCCAATGGCAGTCATAAAGTCTAAACTTTGACATATATCAAATGTAGCAATGCCTTGCCATGAGGTTCAAAAAATCACTATAAACATGGAATGCATGATACAAGAGACAAGATGGAAATCAATAAAGACTCTAGAAAACTCCATGGTGCAACTATGAATCAAATATCAGGAAGAAATCACATTTCCAGCTGCTTAGACAAAAACTAATATTTAATCTCAAAAAGCTCAATTCACAATTGCTCCCCAAAAACAAAAGAATCAGACTGCCAAGTTGGCAGATTATGCATACCATACAGGTAACAGATTCGATCATAAAATGAGCACTCCATCCCATTTAACACAAATTACCCAGACAGCATATAATCCCTGTAGTTAATGCACTCAAAATCCAAACAAATTCTAAGGTTGAAGAAATTCAATCCCTCCTAATTCCATAATGCCACATCAGCACTCATGAAAGATGAACAAGAAATACCTATATTTAGCATTAGAGAAGAAAACAAATCACAAGCAGCAAAATAGTCAAGGACATTGACATAGTTCAGCCTATCTTAATAATTACAAAATGCAAGAATGTTGAGAAAATTTCTTTGTTCTTCATTCCGAATTAGACTGAAATTTCACCACCAGGATATATAATTCAGAGAAAATGCAACTTTAATCTTCTACTTTGATCTCAAGATATTATATACTAACCAGCAATAATGCAAATGAATCGCATCATATCAAATATAAATCTCTGGCAATCTAAAACTTGAAATTCACATCCCTAAAAGGTTAAACTCCAAAAAATTAACACAATCACCATTAATTAGTATAACAACCATCGCCATAATCAAGACATACTTCATCGATACCAAAAATATTAGATCAAATGTAAAATCAAGCAGAAATAAATATCAATGATCTAATTAATCATCTATCCAATCTAAAATCGCAAGACACATCAGATCAAATCAATCGCCACTTAATTCATAACCATAAGAATAAAAAAGAAATCGAGATTAAAGCAAAAACAGGATAGAGATTTCGATCAAGAAAAAAAGACTAACCTTTCTGTGCCTGGCATTAAGCTCTTTAGAGACGTTGGCCTTCTCGTTCATGGTGAGCCTGCAATAACCGCCAGAAAGAAGAAATTGGCTGATCGAGAGAGTGACAGAAAGTCGTAGCTGCAAAAGATAGAGAGGTCGAGGTAGAGGTCAATTTGGTCTTTTCAGCACCACTTTCTCCTCCCTATCTCTCTTTCTTTCCCTCTGATTATTGCGCGATCCAAACAGCACAATAAGAAGAGGAAGAAGGGAAAGGGGGGGTTTTTTATTTTATTTAAGCGTTTCCTTATTTTTAATCTTTATTTTATCTGTTTATTCATTTTTTTTAAAAAAAAATTTTAAGTTTATTTTGATATTAATATATCAGAAAATATTTAAAAAATTAATTTAAAACAAAAACTATTTTTAAAATATAAAAACAAACAAATTGTTATCATCTATCATGGTTGGTACGTGTAAGATATAATGGGATTAAGAGTTAAGACGCGAAACGCGTGGGAGAAATGTATCTTTTGTGCGACCTGGTCGGGTGTGACTAGTTGCATCACACGGTTCTCGTCAAAAACATTTTGATCACGCCCAAGCAATTGACATGGAAAATGTTGTTCTCGAATATGTTTTTTTATTTGACATCAAACGTATTCTCAAACTATAGAAGAAACTAGTTAATTAGCCCATGATAGGTTCTGGATAAACTTTATTTTTTATAAAAAAAATATTAAAAAAAAGTTAGGATTCAATAGTGTTAAATTTGTCTGCAACGTCAAATTCAAGAATATTATATTTGAGTTTGGCTATAATATCAAATTCAAGAACTTTTGGTAAGACAAGATTACAAAACCCAAAAAACTTGAATCTGACATATATTCTAGCCTAAGCAACTTGGATCAAGCGTTTTTTTCCTGCACTAAATTACTTAGGTCTAAAAGGAGATATTAAACTCAAGTTAATAACGAAAGTAGTAGTAGTAGTAATAGTAATTGATTTTACTCTTCAAATCAAATCTTTTTTTTTTCTTGATGGTAATAATATTTATTTTAAATTTAATAATATTTATAATATTAAATTTATTTGACCCAAGTTTTTATAGTTTTTAATCGCTTCCAATAAAATTTATGGTTTTTTATAGTAATAATATTGTTTTTTCAAATTTATTAATAATAATAATAAATTTATCTAAGTTCTTATAGTTTTTAATCTCTTCAAATAAAATTTATGATTTTTCTTCCATAGTAATAATATTTTATTTCAAATTTCTTAATGATGATGATGATAATAATAATAATAATAATAATAATAATTTATAATTTTACCATTCAAATCAGATCTATAGTTGTTTTTCAATATTAATAATATTTTTTAAAATTTATAAATTGTTATATTAATAATATTAAACTTGAATGACCCAAGATTAAATGGGTTTAGCTTCAACGTTAGGCCCAAGAACTTTGGGCCATTTTTAGACATCATATCCAAGAGTTTTAGGTCTAACTGCAAAGTCGGACTCAAGAGTTTTAAGTCCAGTTGCCAGACCCAAAAACCTTAGGTCCAGACGTCGGACCCTAGAGCCTTGAGTTAGACATAGCTGCAAGACCCAAGTGACTTGGATCTGACGCTCGTGCGAGACCCAAGTCACCTGGGTCTGGAAAGAGAAGTTAGACCCAAGTTGATAACTAAGATGATAATAATAATAATAATAACAATAATAATTGATTTTACTCATCAAATTATATCTATATTTTTTTTTATAGTAATAATATTTATTTTAAATTTAATAATATTAATGAATTTAATAATATTTATAATATTAATAATAATATTAAACATCTCATGCCCAAGTTTTTATAGTTTTTAATCTCTTTAAATAAAATATATGGTTTTTCTTCGATGGTAATAATATTTTTTTCATATTTATTAACGATAACAATAATAATATTATTAAAATCATCTGACCCAAATTCTTATAATTTTTAATCTATTCGAATTAAATTTATGGTTTTTCTTCAATAGTAATAATATTTTATTTCAAATTTATTAATGATAATAATAATAATAATAATTTTTAATTTTACCCTTCAAATCAAATCTATGGTTTTTTTCAATATTAATAATTTTTTCAAAATTATTAATTATTATATTAATAATATTAATTATAATAAAAATAAGAATATTTATAATACAACCAAATCATATTTTTAATATTAATAATGATATTAAAATTGTATGTCCCAAGTTTAAGTGAGTCTGACTATAACACCAAACCTAAAAGCGCTGAATCCAAACATCACACCCAAGAGTTGTGGGTCTGGATGCCAGACATAAGAGTCGTGGGTCATGACGACGGACCCAGAAACTTGGGTCAGACGTCGGACCCAAGAGCAACGAGTCTAAACATCGTACTCAAGATCCTTGGGTCAAGTGGGGCTGCAAGACCCAATTGACTTAGGTCTGAAAGGGGATGTCAGACCCAATTTAATAACAACAACAACAACAACAATTGATTTTACCTTTCAAATAAAATCTATGATTTTTTATATTAATAATATTTATTTCAAATTTAATAATATCAATGAATTTAATAATATTAAACTTGTATGGCTCAAGCTTTTATAGTTTTTAATCTCTTTAAATAAAATTTATGGTTTTTCTTTGATAGTAATAATATTGTTTTTTAAATTTATCAATGATGATGATGATATACTCGTCTGACTCAAATTCTTATAGTTTTTTAATCCCTTCAAATCAAATATATGGTTTTTCTTCAATAATAATATTTTTTTGAAATTTATTATTAATAATAATTTTTAATTTTACCATTCAAATTAAATACATGGTTGTTTTTCAATATTAATAATATTTTTTTTCAAATTTATTAATTATAATAAAAATAAACATATTTATAATACAAATAATCATATTTATAATATTAATAATAATATTAAACTTGTCTCACCCAAGTTTTAAGTGGGTCTGGCTGCAAAATAATACCCAAGAGCTTTGAGCTCTTTTCAAACGTCAAGCCTCCAAGCCCTAGGTCAGGCTGCAACATCGGACTCAAGATTCTTGGGCCAATGCTCCTTTCTAGCTCATAGTTACTTGGGTCTGGAAGGGGATACCACACCTAAGTTAATAACAACAACAATAACAATAATAATTGATTTTACCCTTCAAATCAAATCGTTTTTTCCTTTTTTATAGTAATAATATTTATTTCAAATTTAATAATATTTATAATAATATAAACTTGTCCGACCAAAGTTTTTATAGTTTTTAATCTCTTGAAATTAAAATTATGATTTTTCTTTGATAGTAATAATATTGTTTTTTAAAATTTATTAATGATAATAATAATAATAATAAAATATCAACAACTTGGGTCAGACACCCCTTTCCAGGTGTGGGTGTGCAGATCCTAGGCATAGGTCTACAACCCTTACAGGGTGTGAAGACCCTAGGCTTGAGTTAGCATACCTAGGCAAACCCAGGTGCGTGGATCTTCATAGAATTTCTATTGAAAGAATAACAAATTCATAAACATAAAAAATAAATTATTTCAATGGGAAGATGTGATTTAAATTTTTAGATATAAAACATTAAATTAGATTTTTGTAATGGTTTGTTGTTTATAAATTATTTATAAGTTATTTATAAATAATTTTTTGACCCATGTTATCTGGGTGTAACAAACATGTCTGACCTAAACTTACTTGAAAAATCATAATAACAATAACAATAAAACAAAAACAACAATAGTAATAATAATCATACTAATAATAGAAGATATAATTTATATTTAAGGAATAACAAATTTATAAACATAAAACATTAACTATTTTAATGAGAAGATATGGTTTGAATTTTTACACGGGTCTACAGATTCAGGCACGCAGGTCTTACTCTTGAGCCTAGGGTTTGGTTTCAGTGTAATGTGTCTGTTAGTCATGTTATTCCCCAACACCACATCCCAAAAAACCAGAACTGTCCCCAAACATTATTTTAATGCTAAATGTATTACATGGAAAAAACAATCGCATCGCAACTATATGCCTAACAAAAGTTTTTATAAGGACAAATATTTTATTACACTATTTTAATCCATAGTATTTTATATCTTGTTGAACAGTATAAAATAAACAAAAAAGAGATCCAAACCATTTAGCTTTTGATATAATACATGTCATAACCTACACGCAGGGACATACCAACGAAAACATTGTTGGAATAATGACAGCACAACATGCATGGACAATGACAGCACACATGAAGCAAGAAATTTTCCTCTAATACTTGTGCTTTTGATTTTTCTTATTTGCTTGTATTATTTACACTTGTTTATAACAAATAAGAGATTGGGAACAATCTCTTGTACGAGTGAAACACTTAGATTATATGCAAAATACGAATAAATTTGGTGAGAAAAAACTAATTCTAGTAGGACTGGCAGCAATAACTAACATGTGGCATTTAGTATAGTATATTTACACGACACAAAATGATTTGTTCTTGTACTGATAGGACTCATAACAGCATGTTTTTAATTTATTGAGTGTTAAAAATTGAATTTGAAATTGAATTTAATATCTAAAAATACTATAAAATAAAAATAAATAAAAGATCAATCTCTTTGATTTACAATTCTAATAGGAGAAATTTGATATTAAAACTAATTTTCTCATAATACTCTTCTAGCTCTTTTATGAAATTAATAAAAGTAATATAAAAAGTAAAATTAATTGAATTTTATCTTTTTAAAACATGTAAATTCAATTTATTTATTAATTAAATTTAAATCAAATACTGTAATTAAATTCAATTACCTTATAATTGGCTCTAAACAACCTTAAAAAGATTGCACTGAAGGCACCAACATCAATAGTTGGTTCCATCTATTATACTTTCGATAAAAATTAATGGCTATCATAAAAAAATAATGAACAAGCAAACGGAGATGTCAGGTGGCCAAATGAAGAAAGGGGATAGCTGGAAGGAGGAGGATATGATGGTCAACTGGCAGGTCAAAATGAAAGGAGAGGACGAGAAGGATAGGTCCGATAGGACAACCTTCCAGATTATAGATGATTACTACTTACATGACCCGCGTGATGTTGTGGGTCAATGATTTTTACATAAAAATATCAAAAAAAAAAAAAAGATCTAAAAGTATTAGGTCATTTTGCAAAGTTATACCTAAGAGTCCTGGGTGTGACTGCAACGCCTGACCCAAGACTAATATTTATAATATTAATAATAATATTAAACTTGCATGACCCAAGTTTAAGTGAGTCTGACTGCAATATAAGACCCAATAGTCTTGGATGTGAGTCTGGTTGTAAGGTCATGTCATAAAAGTGTGATAATTAAATAAATTAATTAAAAAGAAAAAAAACCAAAAGGAAGAAAAAAATTAATGAAGAAAAAGAAAAAAATCTGAAAATTAACTGGATTAACCTTTCAAACCAAGTTAACCCGTCAAACTTTGGATTCATGTCGTGAAAGTTTGATGACTAAATAGAAAAAAAAAAATTGACGGGTTAACACAAAATTAACTGGGCTAACCCGTCAAACCCGGGATCCGTGTCATGAAAATTTGATAACTAAATAGAAAAAAAAAATTGAACATTAACAAACTAAAATAAACGAAAAAAATTAATTAAAAAGAAAAAAACAAACAAAAAGACATCAACCCTTTCACTGTGAACTACAGTGTGCAATCCACAGTTAAAGGCATAAAAACAGCAAAAAAACAAAAAGAAAAACTAAAAGTATCAGTTGATAACTAAATAGAAAAAAATTTAATATTGATGAACTAAATTAAATAAAAAAAATATTAAATAAAAAGAAACAATAAAAGAAAAAAAACTTATAAGAAGAAAAAAACTAATGAAGAAAAAGAAAAAAAATCTAAATTCACTGGGTTAACCCGTCAAACCTGAGATCTGTGTCATGAACAGTGAAAGGCATAAAAAAAAGCAAAAAAAAAAACTAAAAGCCTTAGCCTTTTCACTGTGGACTGTATACAATATTAAAAGATGAAATCGAAAGAACAAAACTAATAAGGAAAAAGAAAAAAAATCTGAATTAACCTGGTTAACTCGCCAAATCAGGTTAACCCATCAAACCTGGAATTCGTGTCATGAAAATGTGATAACTAAATAGAAAAATGATTTATTATTAATGAAATAAATTAAAAAAAAGATTAATTAAAAAGGAAAAAGCAAAGAGAAAAAAAACCTACAGGAAGAAAAAAACTAATGAAGAAAAAGAAAAAAATCTGAATAAACTGGGTTAATCCATCAAACCTGGGATCCATGTCATGAAAGTCTGATAATTAAACAGAAAAAATTTAATATTAAGAAACTAAATTAAAAAAATAATTAAAAAAAGACAAAAAAAAAACTAAAGGCATCAGCTTTTTCACTGTGAACTGTATTGTGTAATCCACAGTAAAAGGCTTAAAAAGGAAAAGAGGTAAAAAAAAAAGGCACACGCCACATTTTTTTTCTTGCATAAAAAATATCAAAAAAGGCTAAGATCTAAGAGTGTTGGGTCTTTCTGCAAAGATATGCCCAAGAGCCTTTGGTTTAGCTGCAACGCTTGACCCAAGAGTAATATTTATAATATTAATAATAATATTAAACTTACATGACTCAAGTTTAAGTGAGTCTGGTTACAGCACCGGACCCAAGAGTCTTGAATGTGGGTCTGGTTGCAAGATCGTGTCATAAAAGTATGATAATTAAATAGATTAATTAAAAAAACAAAGAAAAAAAAACCAACATGAAGAAAAAAACTACTGAAGAAAAAAAAATCTGAATTAACTGGGTTAACCCTTCAAACCAGGTTAACCCGTCAAACCTGGGATTCGCGTCATGAAAGTTTGATAACTAAATAGAAAAAAAAATTGACGGGTTAACCCGTCAAGCCCAGGATACGTGTCATGAAAGTCTGATAATTAAATAGAAAGAAAATTAATATTAAAAAACTAAACAAAGAAAAATAACTAAAAACAAAAAAAACAAAAAACAAATTTCGGGTTAACTCGTCAAACTTTAAAAAAAGCAAAGAGAAATTCCAGGATAACTCGTCAAATCAGGTTAACCCGTCAAACCCGGGATTCGTGTCATGAAAGTCTGATAACTAAAAAAAAAATTAACATTAACAAACTAAACTAAACAAAAAAAATTCATTAAAAGAAAAAAACACAAAAAAAAAGCAAAAAAAAACCCATAATGGCATAAAAAGCAAAAAAATAATAATAAAACAGAAAAAAAAATTAAAAACGAAAAAAAAAGCTTGGCGTTTCACTGTGAACTGCACAGTGAAACACTAAACAGTTTTAGTATATGTTATTAATTAAAAAGAAAAAAAAATTCGGGTTAACTCGTCAAACCAGGTTAACCTGTCAAACCCGAGATCCGTGTTATGAAAATCTGATAACTAAATAAAAAAATAACATTAATAAACTAAATTAAACAAAAAAATTCATTAAAAGAAAAATACACAAAAAAAAGCAAAAAAAAAAAACGCATAAAGACATAGAAAAAAAGAAAAAGAAAAAAGAAAAAGAAGAAGATTGCTCAGCGTTTCACTGTGGACTTGAAAAAAAACAAAAAAAAACAGCTTAGCGTTTCACTGTGGACTGTACAGTAAAACACTGAATAGTTTTAGTATATGTTATTAATTAAAAAGAAAAAAAATTTGGGTTAACTCATCAAACCAGATTAACCCGTCAAACCCGGGATCCGTGTTATGAAAATCTGATAACTAAATAAAAAAATTAACATTAATAAACTAAATTAAACAAAAAAATTCATTAAAAGAAAAATACACAAAGAAAAAAGCGAAAAAAAAAACGCATAAAGACAGAAAAAAAAACAGAAAAAAATGGAAAAAAAATAAAAAACAGAAAAAAACGAAAAAAGAAAGAAAGAAAAAGACTGCTCAGCGTTTCACTGTGGACTTGCACAGTGAAACACTAAGTAATGAAAGTTTGATAACTAAATAGAAAAAAAATTTAACATTAAAAAAATATTCATTAAAAAAAAATAAAGAAAGAAAACAACTTAAAAAAACAAAGCAAAAAGCAAAAAAAAAAAGACAGCTCAGCGTTTCACTGTGGATTGCACTAAAAAAAATAATTAATTAAAAAGAAAACCAGAAAAAAAATCCGGGTTAACCCGTTAAACCCGGAACTCGTGTTATGAAAGTTTGATAATTAAATAGAAAAAAATTTAATATTAACAAAAAAATTAAACAAAAAAATAAACAAAAAAATATTAATTAAAAAAAACAAAGAAAAAAACAGCTAAAAAAAAGAAAAAAAAGCTAAAAAAAAGGAAATCCAGAAAAAAAAATCCGGGTTAACCCGTCAAACCCTGAACCCGTGTTATAAAAGTTTGATAACTAAATAAGAAAAAAAATTTAACATTAAACAAAAAAATATTTATTACAAAAAAACAAAGAAAAAACAGCTTAAAAAAAAGTAAAAAAAAACAGCTTAAAAAAAAAGCAAAAAAAAAAAAAAGAGAAGGCTGCTCAGCGTTTCACTGTGGACTTGCACAGTGAAACACTGAGCAGTTTTAGTTTATTCTTAATATTAACATTTGAAAGAACTAAATACTTTCAATAATCATTATTCAATAAAGATTACAAAAACAAAACAAAAAATTCAATTAAAACATAAATTAAAAAAACACACATATAAAAAACCATTAATATAAAAAATTAAAAAAAAAAGAATGAAGTCAAGCGTTACTAGGTCTGGTAAGCGAGGCCTAGCACTTGGCTCAATCAAGAAAAGGCCTTGCGTGCGGGCTTTTATTTTTTTAAGTTAAATGGGGCAAATAACACATAATCCATCTCAGCTGCTCAGAAAAAAATAGACGATGCGTCGTCTATAAATCTTAGAATATAGCTACTAATGTGGCTGGAAAAACATGATTCTATTTTATTTTGACCCAAGGATTTATTTTTAACTAAGATAACATCGATCGAAAACCCGAAATCAACCTAAACCCAAAAATATTTCTAAGCTCGAATCTGTTTTTCAGGTGTTTTCAATGTAAAAAACACCTAATCGTAACCCTCATTATCATATGACACAAAAATCAAATGTTTTGGTGGTTTAGATCTTCCCCAATAACTTTTTTCTTTTTAAGCTGAAATCCGATGAACTCCTCTCTTTTTCCAAAAAAAAAGGGAAATAAAGTTTGGTAACAAAATATATATTTTTTAAAATTATAGGACCGGTTACCTGATAGATTAAAAGGATGGGAGATGTAAATGAACTTTTCAAAAAAAATCCTGACCTGTCACTTATGTTACCCGTTTTTGTCACTTCAGTTCTCTGTTTTTCAATTCAACCCTCACCCCCTAAAAATATGTAATTTGGCTTTAATTTAGGCTCTAAAAGACTTAATTGTATATAAAAAAAGGTCAAGCATTAAATTAAAAGTTTTTTTAAAAAAATTCACCATTACAATTGACGATGAATTGTGAAATGATAAACAATGAAAAACCCTACGATGATTTACCTAGATGTTTTAGTTTTTGTTAATTATTAAGAGTACTGGAACATTGCAGAGGAGTTTGGTTCAACTGCCATTAAAATCTCCCATCAGCATTGGTTTTTTATTTTATTTTCATGAGTGGAACCAACCACTAACAGCATGGTGCGTTCCAAAAAGGATGCTAGCTTCTCTATCAATGACAAAATGTTGAAAAGAAATCAGGACTTCAATGTCAATTGTTGTCGGTGTCCATTTTCTTATTTATCCATGACATTATATTATTTTACGTTATTACCAGATTCTGAGAAGTAAAATAATTATAACCGAATTTGTAAGTGAACGGTGAAAATCTTCTCGTACTGAATACTTATCTTTCAGATAATAAATATTTATGTTTTGTAATTAAAAGTAACGTGGCATCACTTATTAGCATAATTTTGCAACTCGGCCTGACAAGTTAATTTGAGATTTGATTGACCCTAAACTAAAACTAGACAGGATAAAAAAAAATAAGAAAAAAAAAAATTCAGTGTGACTCGGTCAAAAATCCAATTATAACATGTTAATTTTTAATTTTTTTACTAAAATAACATCGTTTAAATTTTTTAAAAAATTGATCCGGTTAAAATACGAAACTCGAACATTGAACTGGGCCGGGTCTGAAAATTATGTTTAAGAGTGCATATTTTTTTTTATGTATTTGTAATGGATTAATACTAACTTTATCTAAATATTCTTTCCAAAATTACTTATTGGGGATTTCCAATCATTACATTTATAGAATTTATTAATTAGTGTGGTTCCATCGTTGAGATAAGATAAGTGATTATGAAAAAAAGAATTCCTAATATTAGAATTCCCTAGTGGGATTCTTCCTTTTACTTGTATGTTAATATTAGCTTTAAAAATATCCCCAAAAAAAATCTAAAAAATTAAAAGGGTATTTAAAATGTGATAATAATTGTTTTTTAAAATGTTTTTTTAAGAAATGTATTAAAATATATTTTTTTATTTTTTAAAAATTATTTTTGATATCAACGCATCAAAATTATCTAGAAATACAAAAAACATTAATTTAAAATAAAATAAATAAAATAAAAATTTATTTTTAAAAAAACTTTTAAAATATAAATAACAAATAAAATTATAAAATATAAATAACAAATAAAATTATAAAATTAATAGGCTTGAATGATTGGATGGAGCTGCCAGATCGCCTCCATCTTTTCGAACATGATAAGTTCCATGAGGCAATCATTACGCACATAATCGAATATTATTATAAAACATAGTTGCAATGAATCGAATTATATCTTCGAAGAAATTTGATCCACTTTGGAAGAAAAGGACTCGTTGGGAATTTATCTTCAGAATGTTGAAGAAAAATCCCAAAGAATCATCAACACCGCTGGATTACATTGTCGCTACCACCATCTCGATAAGAATCTAATTGGAATGATCTCATGTGGCCAGATTTTTTTTATTATTATTAATTAAGGTATTTAGCTACCTTGAATATATCTTGATTAATTTTATAATTTTATAATTAATAATTATATAAATTTTTAATGTACATAAAAAAACTCAAATTCATGATTATTAAAGACTAAGCCTAAAACTCAACTAGTAAAATTATATAGCAAGATTTTTTCAACAACCATTTGATGGAGGAGAAATTCCTGTAAACTTGAAAATGACATTAACACCAACATCTTATGTAGTCATTAGCTGATCAACGATGCAAAGTTAAAAAAAATATCATATTATTTTCTTTTAGTTTTTGCATAGATATTAAAATTCCCTCGATTCTATTATGGAATAAATTTGTGTAGCAGCCTAGTTCCTCATTAAACTTGGCATTCTCTCATCAATGCCACTCGTGTTTGCCTAGCAATTAAGTGTTTCACTCACCCAAGAGGTTTCCAACACTTTCTCTTGTTACGTAGGCAAGCGAAATACACAAGTAGATTCCACAACACAAAGCACGTCGAGCATACAAGAAGAACTCTCAACCTTTATTTATCTTGTTAACAAAGGATTACACAATGTGGGCTATGCACAGAATTCGCATGCTATATGACCAAGCTTACACACATTATTTCCTCTCTATGCATCCTCCCTACAACCAATAGCTGTAACAACTATTTATAGCAAAGTATATGAGCTGCAAGACACACCCATGATCCTATTTTTCAGGATATAGTGGGGCACTTTCTCCTCTATGATCTTCATGATCTTAGTGGCCTATTTTCCAGTAAGTAGTGGACAGTTACTGCCTATGATCCAGCAGCTTGTAGAGCAATCATTTGATCAGCCCGCACGTTCTGCTCCATGATCCCATGATCTAGGAAGACCCTGACTGCCACTAACCCATGTTCTACATGCCCACCTAGCAGCCCCAGCTGCCAGCTCTTGCTGTGTTAGCTGTTGAGTCACTCGTATGCTTTGGACAGTCCTTTGTCCAAGTTTTAAATCGTGCTAAGTCGAACCCATGACTTGCACAAGCCGTTGCGCGCTACCGAATTCGCATCTGCGTGCAGGCTGCCAATGTCTTCGTTGCCAAATTCCTCGACAGCCTCTGTTCTCGTCAGCCTATCCCCCTGACGAGTTTTCCTGCCTGACCTGGACATTCCAGCGTCCGGTCCATGTTAGTTAACAATATGAGCTGCTGATTTTCCTTTGACGAACTTACAACCGCACAAATTTGTGTTGCCGATTTATCCCACTGTTGGCATGGCTGCTAGCACCCTTAGGCACTGTGTTTGGACAGCCTGCTGAAGCATGCACCTCGTGCACATTTGACACTGTTACAGTAAGCCTCTATGTTCATGTTTTCACGCATAATCTGATTTTTTTGTATAAAAAATAATATTTATATATTCAAATAGAGTTAAAAAAATATAAAAAATTATTCATGACAAATATGTCACAACATTGATTAGAGCTAAGCCAATATGGGATATCATGTCAAATTCGTTGCTCAAATTATATAACTAAAATAATCTGATAAAAAAATAAAGAGAATTATAAACACTTTTTTTTAAAAAAAATATGTTAATTTTTTTAACCTATGACTTGAGTCATTAGACCTGAAGCACCAAATCTAAAAAAATCATGAAGTCTAATTCCTAATAAATTAAATATTAAATGATAATTTTTTAAAAATAAATAAATTCAATCATACAAAAAGATAAGAAAAAATAACAATTCAAAAAATAAGGATTAAAATCACCATTACCCCTGCCCATGGGCTACTATGAAATTTTCATGAGTGGTGTAAAATTTGAGGTGGAGAGAGAGAAGAAGGAAAACAAATAGACTACGACGCCAAACCAGCGGCGACGTTGTTACATGCGCCACACCATTATGTAGAGGGCATTGAGATCTTTAATATATTGCTCTAGAATGCTATTTTTGGTGGCCAAAAGGCCTCGCACGCATCGCCTAAAAGGCATAGGGCCGTCCACACACGCCAACAATTGCTTCTTTTTTAAATAATATTAAATATATGTTAATTATAATAATACCCCTAAAATACCTCAAAACCTATAAGAAAACCAATATTAAATAACCAAAATACCCTTATTAGAGAGTTATACTTTTATTTTTGTCTGAAACGGCACCAAAGCAATTTAACTATTTTAAAAAAATGAAAGGACAAAAACATCTCTGAGGCAAAAGCATAAGAGTTTTGTATTCCAAGGCCAAAATAGTAATTTTATTGCGCAAAAAAAAAATGGAATGACAAATATAACCCTATAAAATATGCTAGAGACAATTGTGTCATGATAAAAAGACAATCTTACCCTGAAAGCTTGGTTCATTGTTTTTATTTACAAGGATAAATTTGTAATTATACTGTTACAATGAATAATAATATGTGAGTAGATGCATAATAATATGACTAGGATCTTTAGTGTTTTTGAAAATAATAATGGAGATAGAAGTGAGTCAATAATAAATTTATAAAACTATGTGTTAAAACTTGTTGAAGTGTGGATCATGAATAAGAGTTTGTTTGTTTGTTTTTATGTTTTAAAAGTTTTTTTGAAAAAAATTAATTTTTTTTCTTTGCTTTAAATTAATTTATTTTTAGTTTTTTTAGATTGTTTTAATGTGTTGATGTCAAAAGTACTTTAAAAAGTAATTGTTATCACAATACTAAATAATACAACATCGTTTATTTTTGCAGTGCAAAAGCAATTTTGAAAAAAATTATTATTTTTTGTTTTAAATTATTTTTTAAAATAATTTTTTTATATATTAATGTTAAAAATAAGTTTTTAAAAATAAAAAAAATATTATTTTAATTTATTTAATCGCTAACATAAGGTAAAATGGGTTTTATATAAATAACATAAGAATGCAGTGGAAAACTTAATTTTTTTTATTTAATTGCTAACAATTTTTGTTTTAATAATTTTTAATAATTTTAATATATTAATATTTAAAATAAATTTTAAAAAATAAAAAAAATATTATTTTAATATATTCAATCATCAACAAAATAAAACGAGTTTTATATAAATAACATAAGAAAGCAGTAAAAAATTTATAGGGTGTTTATAAATATGATAATAATTGTTTTTAAAGTGTTTTATATTTAGAAATACATGAAAATAATATAATTTTATTTTTTAAAAATTATTTTTAACATCCGCACATCAAAATTATTTAAAAATATTAATTTAAAATAAAAAAATTATTTTAAAAATATTTTTAAAACACAAAAACAAACCATCACTTAAAAAATTACAGCCGTTGCCATCAGAAAAGCGGTGAGTTTTTAGGCTCTGTCTCTCCCTCTTCGCTGTACAACACTAGTAAAATATTCCTCTCCCCAAAATCGGCAGACGAACGAAACCTGTAACCCTCTCTGTCCCCCCCTCTAATTTTACGCTCTGTTTGGTTACCGAGAAATTGCAATAAAAGAAAAGATCCGGTACTCTTTATTCTCTCTTTTCTCAAGCAACCAAACACTTTCGTAAAGGGACTGTGCACGATTATCTCAATTAATAATTACTCTAATTTGAATCGTGTATTTTTTTTAAAAAAATTTCTTATCTTTATCTTATTGGGTTTGCGCAGATTTGAAGGAAATTGGTGTTTTTGTGGCCAAGTTGACGATGGAGGCTATGGATACTACGACAAATACACAATCATCTACGCCTCGATGGAAACAGACGGGTAAGGAAGAGAAGACTGCAGCAGTTCATGAAGAAATGAAGAGAATTAATCAACTCCCTGCAACCAGCACTTATGCTACTCATCGTTTGCGTGTTCTCAATAAGATCCTCCAACTTATGTCCATTAAGGTATCCGAATTATTTACCAGCAAAAGTTGTGGTCTTAAAAGAGATGCTAATTTGACAGCAAAATTTGAAAATCTTCTTTTGTTTTTCAATTTTGTTAGAGGACTGTATCACAAGATGAGGAATTGGAGTTACTTTTTGCTGGGTTGCATCTGTGATTAATTTCCCAGTGCTTTGGTAAGCTACCCTCGAAAATTGTGTTTTAGAATTTGGTTTTGTTTGTAATTGCTTATGTTTGTTGATGAACTGGCTGGGTGGTATGGCGGATGGAAGGTTCAATTTTGCTGAAAATTTGATATGATTCTGTTATTCCAGTTTTGCATATTAGCTTGATAGTTAGATTGCTGAAGTCAACCAACTTCTTTGCGTCTGTGTTTTGGAGCTAGTTCAGTTAAAGATTTTGTCATGGCCCATTCTAAATGCTTGATATTTCATAACCCAAAGCTTAAGGCATTAAGATATTTCTCTTTCTGTGTTTTAAGATTGCATTACCATATCACATGTTAGGAGAGTCTCTGAACTTTAGTAAGGCTTTTAAATTTCAAGGTGCATTCCCTTCTTTGTTTTTTGCTCATTCTCCAATGGCTCTTCTTTTCCTTTTGCACGTCAAAGATGCTTAGGATGTGAAGGTTTCTAATTACCAATGGCTGCCTTGCCTGTTCATTCATGCACATTTCATAAATAATTCATTTGCATACCACCCTCATCGTTGCTGATAAATTTGATTTTGCAGGTTGGCAAACATCATCACAGAATGTTAATCTCCAGACTGTATCTCCAAGGTGTGACAGACATGGTTCGACCTTAGTATGCGGTGTGGGAAGAATACCGGTAGGCTGAAAACTAGTTCTTGTATCTTCTGAAGCTGTTTTCAGTAAAGTGCTCTGTATCTTTTGTTTGATGAGGGTCCTTCTTGCCCATTTTGTTTTTAACTATCTGTGGCAATTGGATAGCTACCAGCAGCTAGTGATGTCCTTCCCTCGTAAACTTTGCTTCAGCTTTCATTCTCTCTTGTCGGTGAGGGAGTTCAGTTTCAATTTTGTGTTGCGCCAAGATAAGTGATTTTGTTTGGGAATGGATACCGATCAGAACTTCCTTTTGAGCATAAAAGTAAATCACCTACCTCCCGTGCGGACTCGTGGTTAATGCTCGCTGCTTAACGAGCCAGTCTAAACTTGAACCAGTTGCTGTTCATCCAAATGAACCAGGCCCATAAACGTAATAGTCTTTGGGCAGGTCGCTGGCTTTTATTCTGTAGTAGCTGGACATGGAAATGGCTCATAAGGCATGGCAAAAAAAAGGAAGCAGGGAGAAGATGGAATTAGGGATGGCGATGGCAATGGATATCATGAGTCGGGTTTTTTTAATATCCATATCTAATCCAGAACTTGAAACTAAATTTATTACCCGGACCCAATTAAAACCCTATTAGGTATAAATCAAACTTGACCCAATCAGGTTTTGGGTATCCATTGAGTATTCTTGAAAATTCAAGTAATTTTCTGCAGAAAATATTTGAATGATCATTAAATAAAATTAAGTGAAGATTACCCTATGACTTGGAAAGAAATTGAGCACAGAATGTGCAGAAGCAAAGCGACTAGGCAAATATTAAAAAGCACGTAAGGAGTAAGGAATTGACCTGACTGAATGAATCCAACCGGGCATATTAGTAACCCGTGAGTCACGTGGTGATGGGGTGGTTTGGGGAGAGCCAAAACACGTGGGTCATGGTAAAGGGCTTCATTATCTTAGGTGTGAGGTAGAATTTGATTGTCTTGGGTTATAACTCCAGTTCAAATAGGTCTTGCATGATCCAATTCTATTGGATTTTGATGAAAAATTTTAAATATTTTAATTTTTATTATAATTAAAAATATTATTATAAAAAAATAATATTATTTGTGTTATAAATATTTTAAATTTTATTATAATTAAAAGTATTAATATAAAAAATAGTATTATTTTTGTTATAAATATTTTAATTTTAATTTTAATTAAAAGTATTTCCCTTAAAAATAGTATAATTAGTGTTACAAATATTATTATTTTTATTAAAACTTAAAATATTCATATAAAAAATAGTATATTGTTTTATTTATAATTAATAGTATGAATACTAAAAATATTATCATTTGTGTTATAAATATATCATATTATAACAACAATAACAAATGGACACTTGGCACTTGGGTGGCCCTGTTCAAGCGCTACCTTAGCATGCTGACTAGAGTGCCCGGTGGCACTTAGGGGTGTTTGGGGTGAGCCAAATAGCGCCCACTCACGTGCATATCGAGCACCACGTGGTGATGTCAGTCACTTGAGGTGAGCCAGCCCACGCCCTCTCAATGTGGGGCATTAGGCGTCTGGGTCTCAAGGAGGACCCATTGTGACATCAGCACCCAAGCTTAATGGGTCTTGCATGGCCCAATTCTATTGGGTCTTGACGAAGGATTTTAAATATTTTAATTTTTATTATAATTAAAAGTATTAATAGTAAAAATAGTATAATTTGTGTTATAAATATTTTAATTTTTCTTACAATTAAAAGTATCACTCTTAAAAATAGTATAATTGGTGTTACAAATATTATTATTTTATTATAATGAATAGTATTTGCTTTAAAAATATTATTATTTTTATTAAAATTTAAAATATTCATATAAAAAATAATATTATTTGTGCTATAAATATTATTATTTTATTTATAATTAATAATATGAATACTAAAAATATTATCAGTTGTGGTATAAATATTAGTAATTTCATTATAATAACAATGAAAAGAAAAAACAGGGCGCTTGGGCTGCTCTAGCGCCACATAGCGTTGAGGCTACCATAGCCAATCGGGCCTTTTGCCAAGACCTAAGCGCTAGGTGGCGCTGGGGTTTGCCCGTGCATTGGACATGCACAAGCTCTTGGTGGCGCTTGGGTCTGCCCCGCGCAAGGGCTGGGCAGCTCAAGCGCCAGATGTCCTTGTGGGGGAAAATCTAGCGCTAGGTGCCCGCTCCTCATGGTTTGCAGCCCTACCACAACATGTACTGATCGTTTTCTCCCAAACTATTTCTTCAATGCCAAATACACCCCAGCAAAAAGACAACCTCACCCCTTCCCTACTATCCCTATAACTTTTTGTGTTAAAGGCTGAAGTGTCATTATACTACTCCAATCTATCATTTTTTATATCTATATAAATAATAATAGTAGCACTGAGATCTTTTAATATATTGCTTAATATCCTCTCTACATATTGCTAGCTGGATATAGGAGGAACAGAGCAAGAGGGAGAAAGCAAGAGAAGGGAAGTCTGATGGCTGGGGAGGGGACACCCTACTTTTTCATATATATATATATATATATATATATATATATATATATATATTTGAGTACAACTGTAATATTTTTAAATCTTTAGGTTATGACTTATGGGTCCAGTTCGGGCAGGGTTTAGGATTTCGAGTGGATAATATAATATTTATATCCTATCTGAACTTGAGTTTTTAACTTCAGATATTACACGAATCTGGGAAAAAATTGTATAAAATTGTTCCTAATTACTATATCTTTCACATTCTGTCGGTCGTCATTCCTAAATGGAATCATAAATAATATCTCATCTTTGTTTAAAGGAAAAAAATGGGAATTCATTGACTTATTGAAATGCTTTGCTTTTTTGCCAGAGCCTTTGTCGGCAATCCTCGTACTGGAAAATTTATAAACCTGTGTCGTGTGAGTAGAAGCGTCCTGCAATGTTCATTAATATCATCATTGTAAAAAAAACAAAAAAAAGAAAGAAAAGAAGAAGAATATAATTTTAATGTAAGACTAAAGAGCAGTTAATCTTTCTTACTTCTCTTTACGAAGGCAAACCTCTTACACTCTTAAGGAAGAAGACAAGAACAGTTTTACTTGCTGCCCGGTTGTTCACGTTTTGTAAATTAACCTTTTTTTTTCCCTCTCTCGCTTTCACCAAAATTAATTATTTATTAATTCGTCATTGATGCTTTTCTTGTTGTGAAAAATTTTCTGATGATGCAATTCGAGAGGATAACGTGGGAAGGATTTGGTTGTTTTTGTTTTTACACCTACAAAATCATACAGAAAAGGCAATTCAATCTGGATTATTTGTAACTGGGCCGAATTGCGGTCAAGAAACAAAATCGAGGACCAGAATTTGTAAGAGCTAAATTTAATATGAAGCTGACATAAATTACGAGAAGAAACTTGCCCTTTAGTCACCAAACTCAAGACGAGAACTCTTAAACCAAAACGTAATCTCAAAGGCGGCGGTCTGTCGACAATAAATGCTCATTTCTTACCAGCATCTTCCCAAGATAAAAGCTCGCGTGGTGGGACTCGTTTAAGGTGAAGATTCTAGCAACTGGCTTCGCCTGTTCCTTTCTTGGCCTCAACATCTTTTAAGAAGAAAACCACACCAAACCCAGCCGGCCAGCTAGAGCTAGAGGTATGCTATGCTGTCTTCGTTTCGTTTCATTTCATTCTCCTATTTATTTTTTTTATTTTCTGCTGTCTGTTGAAGTTACGGTAAAACTACACATGCTTTTGTTTTTCATTCCTTTTGTATGTTTATTTATAGGTTGGCTTGTTGCCTCTTGGTATCATCAACTTCTGGGTGGTGATTCTTACGCACAGTTTCTTCATAACGGCATACCCCTTGTAAGCTCAGCGACAACAGCACAATACACCACTATTTTGAAGTGTGCCGTTATATATATGGGCGGTGTGGCAAAATCACCACCCTCTAGCTACTTCTTTATAAATTAGTTGTTAAAAAAAGAAATTCTAATTTGAATTAATTAATCCAGTTTAACTTCCTTTCTTCTCAAATGAATTTTGTTTGTGTATGTAGGAATCAACTTGAAAAGAGATAAAACATGGTTAGACCGAATGATCCCTTCTGGGATTACGTGGAGAAGATGACTGGTGGTCTTTTGAAGTGCATGTTTTGTGAGTATATATTTGCTGCTGCTACTTCAATTTCGAGGATCAAGTCGCATTTCGCTGGAGTCAAAGGGCGTGGCATTAATGTTTGTGCAGAAGTGCCTAAAGATATCCAAGAAGCAGCCTCCCTAGCTATTTATGGCACAAAAAAGAAACGTAAAACCATGCCAAGTTCAAGCAATAATGGGGTGGCTATTATGATTTCAACTTCTTCTCAAGAAGAGAAGAAAGAATTTGAAACTCTTGCGAGAGATGTAGAAGAGATGCTAATGGAAGTTGAAAGCACCGATAAAATAGAGAACAAGAGTGCTGGAGAATTGGTCCAGCTTGTTAAAATGAGTAGCTCTCTTGAAGGGAATATTGTTGATGCACATGACACTAGTGGAAATGCATTTCCAAGAACGGACCTAGTTGGTCAATCAATTGAAAAAGATTGGCATGAGATATATGGTTTGTCAACGGAGAACGATGATTTGAATTGTGGCAGAGAGAACATGGCTGTAGATTTGATTCCAGAAGCGGTACACGAGTCAAGAGGAGATGCATGGCCGACAACAGAGCAAGTGGGTTAAGCGTTTGAAAGAAATACGGATGATATTTGGTCTCTGTTAAATAAGGAGCAGGTTTTCACTACTGGTGTTTGTGGCAAGGGGGCCGTGGGCAAAACAACACTGGTGATGCATATCCATAATTTGCTTCTAAAAAGACCAAACTATTTTCGTCATGTTTATTGGATTACCGTAACACAAGATTTTAGCATTTATAAGTTACAGAATCTGATTGCCGAATACATTGATTTGGATCTTTCAAATGAAGATGATGAGAGTAGAAGGGCTGTAAAACTTTCAAAAGCATTCGTTTCAAAACAAAAATCTTTACTGATTTTAGATAATTTGTGGTATCATTTTGACGCACAGAAGGTGGGAATTCCTATTGGAGCGAAAGAATGCAAGTTGATTTTTACAACTTGATCATCAGATGTTTGTAAATGGATGGGCTGCCTAGAGAACGTGGTCAAGTTGGAGCCTCTTTCTAAGGATGAGGCTTGGAGTTTGTTTGCCAAGGAACTGGGGAATTATGACATCAATGTGGAACCTTTGGCAAAACTTCTTGCGAGTGAATGTGCTGGTTTGCGCCTTGGGATTAAAACATTGGCGAGAAGCATGAGGGGAGTGGAAGATGCTTATGTGTGGAGGAAAGTACTAGAGAAATGGGAAGAATCAAAACTTGGACAAAGTAGCATGGAACTTTAGGTGTTCAGGATGTTGAAATTTAGTTATATACACTTGAATGATTCATCATTGCAACAATGTCTCTTACATCGTGCGTTATTTCCAGAGTATTCCAAGATCAACAGAAATGAAGTGATATAGTATTTGATTGTTGAGAGAATAATAGAAGCTATAGGGAGCAGGCAATCCCAATTTGATAAGGGCCGCTCCATGCTTAATAAACTCGAGAGTGCATGCTTATTGGAGAGTTTTATAACTGAAGATTATAGATATGTCAAGATGCATGACTTGATCAGGGATATGGCCCTCCAAATTATGATTCAAGAGCCATGGTTGAAGCTGGTGTTCAATTAACAGAATTCCCAGATGAGGAGAAATGGACCGAGGACCTTGACAGTCTAATTAATGGAAATTGACATCAAGGAAATTCCGTCTAACCTTTCACCAAGGTGTCCCAAACTTGCAACCTTATTGTTATGTGGAAACTACAAACTGGAATTAATTACGGATTCTTTTCTCAAACAATTGTGTGGGCTCAAGGTTCTTGACCTCTGTTTTACTGCTATACATGAATTACCAGGTTCCATCTCTGGTCTTGCGTGTCTCACTGCATCGTTGCTGATGGGCTGTTACAAGATGAGACATGTACCATCATTAGCGAAGCTCAAGAAATTGGAGATGTTGGATTTCTGTTATGCTATACTTGAAGAGATGCCTCATGGGCTAGAATTGCTGTGCAATCTGAGGTATCTTAATCTTGACAGAACTAGACTCAAGGAATTTCCTGCCACTATGTTATGTAATCTCTCCAATTTACAATTTCTCTGCCTGCATCAGTCTTTGGGAGGTTTCAGATCAGTTGAAGTGGAGGAAGTAGCAGGCTTGAGGAAGGTGGAATCTTCGAAATGCCATTTCTATGATGTCATTGATTTCAACAAGTGTCTCCAAAAATCTCTAGAAGAGAGGCAACTATCAGGTACATTCATGTTAGGACAACTAGGTGGCCATGTCATAACATATTTTATACTTTCTACAATTTCAAAGAAACATATAAATAAAGAGGTTCAGTTATATAACTGCAATATTGGGCTGAGAGGAGATTTTCTAGCACTTCCTGAAGGCATACAAAAACTGTTGATTGCTAAATGCCATGATGCCAGAAACTTATGCAATGTACAAGCAACTGGACTGAAGTCTTTAGTAATTTGTGAGTGTGATGGTATAGACTGCTTGCTCTCGTTATCCATATTTGCCACCGATATACTTGAAAGACTTGAAATTCTTCATCTTTACTGGTTGAAGAACCTACTTGTCCTCTTTGGCAGAGAAGGAGCTTCTTTACAACCATTGCCATCTAATGGCACCCTTCTCCTGTCTTAGAACAATTGAGGTGATTAATTGTCCAAGTATAAAAAAGCTGTTTCCTTCTGGCTTGTTACCGAACCTCAGAAACCTGGAAGTGATTGAAGTTGAATTTTGTGACAAAATGGAGGAGATAATAGCAGCCGAAGAAGAAGATGAAGGCAGGATTGTGGGTGAAGAACGAGACAATGGCAGCAGCCGTTCCATTGAATGCAGTCTGCCGAAGTTGCGGCTATTGAAATTGAGAAATTTATCATAGCTAAAAAGCATTTGCAGTGGGGTAATGATTTGTGATGCTCTCCAAGAACTTGAAGTTGTTTACTGTATGAAGCTAGAGAGGATACCGCTCTCTTTAGCCCCGCTTGAAAATGGCCAACCATCTATTGGAAGAATCCAGGTGTATCCAAAAGAATGGTGGGAATCTGTGGAGTGGGACCAGCCAAATGATTAGAATATCCTTTAACCCCTCTATATAATCTTGATGTGCGATATGCTATCATGCAATTCCCAAGCAGTCAACCAGAAGTTAATGGCATTCACTCTCATCAGCATCAATTCATTTTCAGTAGGGATTCCTTTAGTCCGTGTTTTTCCCCTTATGATCTGTGTAATTACCTTTTTTCTATCGAATTATTATTTTCTATAATTGGATGATTTGGGGAAAACGTATCTTTGTGCTTAATTTTGAAGTCATGAATTCTTCCACTGAACTCATTAAGGCTATTGGGATTGTAATAGTAACGTTGCTATATCATGTACGTTGCCAATACCATGAATTGAACGTCGACATTTCTCATTCTTGCTCAATTTTACCTACACATGTACTTGCTATTGCTTGGTTCTGCCCTCCTTTCTACTGCTCTTTTGGGTTCAGGCTGGGTTTTAGAATTTTTCAATGTTCTTGTGTTTAATAAACAATATCCGTAATAAATCAACATATTTGTAGTGTGTATATAAAAATAAAACTTACAACACAATGATTCCTGGTGTCGATGATTATAGCTGGAGAGGAAGAATCACGGATCCTCTTCTTTCCAGGTTACTAAATGCAGAGTTAGGAAGTTCGGCTGCATAATTGCAATATCAGCAAAAGAGTGGATCTTATCTTCCAAGCTGTAGCTCAACCGGATATCTCATTGTAATAATAATAAAAAAGGAGATCTCCCAGTACCTCCCAAAGGAATTCAAGAACTGATCATTATAATATGCAATGATGCTTGCTGTGTAGTTTCTGTACTTTACGAATAAATTATAGATGGTAGAATATGCACTTCTGTTGGTGAAGTTCTTTCTGGAAACAACCTGTTATCATGTACGTTGCCAATACCATGAATAAGCTCCATTCTCAGTTAATGTTTCTTGAGTTTTTCCATATGGTTATAGGAAAAAGGGAGGGAATGGTCAACATTAACGATCGATTGTGGGATTATGCGGAGAAGGTGGATGATTTTCCTTTCTAGTGTGCGTTTTGTGGCTATATATTTGCCGCTGGTACTTTAATTTCAAGGATCAAAAGGCATTTCTCAGGGGTTAAAGGGCGTGGCGTTAGGATTTTCGAAAAAGTGCCTAAAGATGTTCAAGAAATACCCTATCTTGTTATCAATGGTAAAAATAGAAAGCTTAAGATCATGCCATGCGCAAGCATTAATGACGTTTGCAAAACAGTTTCAACTTCTTCAAGGGAACTGAACAAAGAGGTTGGAAATGTAAAACTATAAGATGGAAGATTGAAAGTGTTTGACTTCAATGCACGACAGTATATTTTTGATATTGATTTATACAGAAACTTTACAATATTGATAAATTATTTAAAACTCTGCGATATTTATTTCCACGCCACTCTGGACGAGACATTGCTTGTGTAAAGCAAGGAGGTTCCTGTTCATTTAAAACACTAGAGAACACACACGAAGGATGCTTAGTGGAATGATAAACCTCGTAGTTAGGAAACTCTTTGGGCATCTTATGACCTGTCTGGGACCTAGTGATGATGGTTGTGGTCAGGGGTTGTCTCATGTTCCGTTGACGGTCGAGATTTGTCTGAGTTCGTAATTCGAACGAGGGTAAAACGTGATCAATCCATGAGTTTTGTGAAGAGTGTTCTATTTGTAACGGAGGAGAAGGAACCGACAGACATTTCATCATTTGAATTTTGAGTAGCAGAATCTAAAGGGTACAGGTGAAGTCCAAATATCTTAATGAACTGAAGACAGAGGTACCGTAGACTGACAGATTGACTAACAAAAAGGTAATTGTTTGGCTTTCCTTGATGGACAAGCATAAAAAATCTCTAACCTCTTTGGCTGAACTGGATAAAGACAGATTTTGTGCGAGCTAAAAGTCTTTAAAACAAGTATTGATGTGACATTCCATCCTTATGATCTGATATGAGCATTTGCTCCACTGTCGGCACACCAAACTTGATTTTTGTAAAAAGTGATTTTCTTTGATCTTTGATTAGTGGGCGCTGTAGCTTTTATGATTATGATAATAATTTTAGTTTTTATAATTTTTTAAACTTATAATAAAATCAAGTAAAATATCATAAAAAATAAAATTAAAATTGCAATTAAATTTTACAAATACTATGTTATTATGCGATATTCTTCTAATTTATATAGTGTTATTAAATAATATTAAACACTAATTTTTCGAGTAAAACATAATTTTTAAAAAATTAATTTTTTTTACCGGGTACTGTTCACGTGAACAATGCCACGTGAATGCTTCTTGCGTTGGCAGGTGAATTATAATTCACACGGCATGGACACTATTGTGAACAGTGCCCAGATGAATTACACGAGTAGCAGCTCCTAGCTGTTGTGTGGGAAACGACGATTTGAGGAAAATATTTATTGGTCCCACTAAATAGTAAATTGCTTTTTTCATGTTACCAAACGCCTAATTTATGTGGTTTGCTTTAAAAACTAAAGTTACCGCGTAAATAAACACCTCTTTAGATTCAACCACCGTTATTGGAAGCTCAGCTAGAGGATGTTTGCCTTGGTATGGGAAATCAAATTGGTGGTAATAGTCAAGAGCTGCTTGAACTGTTCTTTCACATATTTGACATACGGGTCGGTTTTCTAAGGGATTGGGTCCCTGAATTTGCCTTGTTGCTTGTCCCTGAATTAGTTCACTAGGAATCAATCAATGCTACATAATTCAAGAGCGCAACATGAAAATAGTGGTGCTATGATTTGAATTCGAACTCGTTTGGAAATGTGGGCCAACCTGCGTTTCCAAAAAAAATTAATTTTTTTTGCTAAAAATTATTTTTTTGTATGTTTTGGATCGTTTTGATGCGTTGATCTAAAAAATAATTTTTTAAAAATAAAAACAACATCATTTTGATGCATTTCGGCATGAAAAACACTTTGAAAAGCAATCGTAACCACACTCTCAAATAGGCATAAGAAAGGAGTGGGCTGTGATTTTGTGTGCGTTTGGGAGAGTGGTTGCTCTTGTGGTTTATTCCAGACATAAGTTGATATTGTTTGGTAATGAAATGAAACTGATGTTTAACTTATGGACTCCACGTTAAAATTGAGATATGACTGCAGGCAATGAAAAACATCTTTTGCCAGCTTTTCACGTGAAAAGATGGTCAGGAGATAGCATCCAAACAATGAAATTATAGGTGCTTAATATGATTGCAAATATTGGACAAAACTATCCTCCCTAACATTGTAACCCAGTTCTCTAGAGCTTCTTTTTTTTTCTTCACCATAGCCTCCAGATCTTTAAGCCATCAATCTATTTACATGTTTCAGAGCCCTTACAATCATTGTGAAGATTTATCTGCATGTTTCAGAGCCCTTACAAAGTAATTAAAGTAATTACAAATTGGTATTTGTTCCATATTTGCTTTTATGCATTTGCATTATAATT
The DNA here is from genome assembly GCF_951802175.1 of Populus nigra. NCBI lineage: Eukaryota > Viridiplantae > Streptophyta > Magnoliopsida > Malpighiales > Salicaceae > Populus > Populus nigra. Next base: position 6,766,120 of record NC_084852.1, read on the forward strand.
ACATCTCATATTTATACATTTCATTCACATTGCATTATATGGGTGATATTTGTAAAATCACTAAGATGATTTTCAAACTGTCTTGAAAATGAAAAAAAATAACAAATTCATTTTAATTTTTCACATATCTTTCTGTATAAAATCAATTCTTAAATTCAGTTTAAATTGTTTTGAAACGTCTACTTCATCAATATTGCTTTGGTTAATTAAATTCTCAACAACCAAGAGTGTTAACACTGAACCATAATAAATATTGTCTGTTAGTCATTATAACAATTGCTTCATACACTGCTTCATAAAGATTAATACACACACACACACACGTGGACTAAAGCTTAATGGTCATAACTTAAGAGGGAAAAGTTAGCTGGGAAAGCTCAACTATTATTAATACTACTACTATTATTACTATTATTATGGTTCTATCATTATTTATTTTTAGCTATAGAGTTTCGAGGATTCCGACTTCAGGTTAATTTATCTACCATGTTAATTATTGTCATTAGTATATATTTATTGCATAAATAAACATAATAGAACATAATGGGGATAGATATTTGAATCAATTGCATTGATGACAACATTATCATATTTTTTAATATCAATTTTGTAAGAATTCATGTACATATAACATCTTTAATAATCATTGCAAAGTTTAAATGCTCATGTGTCCTTTTATGGTTGATGAATTAGGCTAGAAACAAAATAATCAATGGAAGGTGCTGAAAGCTTGGATAAAGCATCTTGGACTAAAAAGATGTTGCATACATTCTATGATATTTGTATTGTCACTATTGATAGATGAATGAGGTCAAACACTCATTTCGATATGGTTAGATGGAAATTTATTATGGCTGTCTTCAAAGAAAAAAATGGTCATGCTTTTAGTAAGACTCAACTTAAAACCAAATAGGATGGTGCAGAAAAAGACTTGGAGGATTTGGAAAAATTAATTTATGAAACAGGAGTAGGATGTAATAGTAAACTTGAAACTATTAGTGTTAGTAATGAGTGGTCGAAGAAAAAAACTTAGGTTAGTTATTAATATCTCCTTTGTCTTTGTCTTGTCATGTTTCTTAAACTATTTAGCATGTTTTATATGGTTTATGTATTTGATGTTTTATATTTCTTTTATATAGAAAATTAGAGGGTCTAAAAAGTTAAGACATACTGGGATTGAACCATCACTTTGCAGTAAGTTTGATAGAATGTTTAGCAATGTTGTGGCGACTAGACATTATGCTTGAACTCTATCTTCCAGAACTTTATTTGATAATGATGTTATGAATCAAAACACTCACGATGTTAATGTTAATGAATATGAAAATCTAGAAGAAGGAAGTGGTGATTCAGAGGAAGATGTCATTCCTAATTATGCATTGATGTTTGCAATTTAGTTGCAGGAGTTAATATGGAAAATAATAGTACCATAAATAGCAGTGGAAAGAGAAAAGCAAAAGAACAATGTGGTGTGCAAAATAAAAAGAAAAGCAAAAAACCTTATAGATTTGGAGCTCAATTCCTTTCACGTTGGGATCAATTGCTTGATCATGAATGATAATAGGGATAAGATAGGGTGTAACATTAGTAAGGTGATGATTGAGGTCCATTCCATACCTGAAATTACTTTCGGTGATGATTTATACTGTTTTGCTACTAAGAACTTGTCTATGAGGAATAAAGGAGAGATGTAGGCATCAATTGGAGATATTAATAGGAAGTATCAGTGGCTTCAAAAAATGTACCAGAGAAGTCAAAAACATTAAATCAAGGTTAGTATTACTTTAATGATGCTTTCAGTTTTTGTTCTGTCATGGTTAATTCAAATATTTTATTGTCAATTGCTTTAACAATTGGATGTTATGAAAGTTTTATTGTGGTGCCAAATGATGTACATGTTTGGAATAATGGGACAATGACTCCTAAGGCCGATGTATTAAAGCATGAAGAATAATGTTGATTTCAGTAAAGAACCATCTTTTTTTAATTATGTGTGCGGATTGCTAGTCTAACATGTTTTAAATTTATAGTCATATTGGTAAACTTGTGGTGTTCTCTGCTGTTATGTTGATGGTGAATTATTATGAATGTTCTTATCCAAAGGCTAACTAATGTTCCTATCTAGGTGCTGGAGAAAATTTTCAAATTCCAGCTAGTTCTATTATTGTAATGTTATTGATAACAATAGCAATATGGATCCAATTATATGTTAAATTCCCAATATCAGCCTTTATGAAACATGAAGGTGAAATCACACATCACCAATAAAATTAGAAATTTTATGTATGTTGATGTTGTTCCAAATCATAATAGGATAAAAAATACAGTGAGACACCGAGAGAAAGAACTGAAAACTAGAACATGAAATTACAACAAGTAAATTGAATTGATAATTCTTTTTATAACATGAATAATTAATAGAGCTGTGGTTCTCAGCATAACAATTTTATATTTTTCATCGTGTTCAGCTTTAGACAAAACAATATGATTAATGCTTGATTTTTGTGACATAAACATGTGAAATAAAACTATTCCAACAATTTATTCTTGACAATAATTATATATAAGGCTGCAGGTTGAAAAGAAATTGGAGTACATACAACTGAAAATCCAAACCAAAGTTCAGTAATTATTTACTTATGACCACATCAAGAGAAATTGATCATACCAATATGAAATAGAAATAGTGATAATGGAGCAGTGGATATAGTGCATGAAAAGTTGGCAAAAATATATACAAGAGAATATATGTCAGGCATATTTGTAATTATGGCTGACATATAGTATAGACATTCTGTCAGTTTGTAAAAGTTTTTTACAGTACATTGATGCAGATTATAATTTATATGTTATTTGTTTGGTTATAATAATTTACTAAAACTTGTGAAAATATTTGTCATTTTTTTTATCCTACAATACTTAAAGATTTCTATATAATGCATGTTGTAACATCAACATGAGAAATAACCTTCATGAACATTTCAATACACTAAAATAAGAAAACTTTTAGTCTTGAGAGCTCCTAAAAAATAAATTGTAGTTGTAAGTTACTCTTATGTCCTCCAATTTTTTCCAAGGAACCTTGTATGGTTTCATATAACACAGGGATGAGATAGTTGAATGAATTCGTATGAGGACACTGTAAATGATGTGTTAACATTTGTTATGACTTGGAAACACAGTATGGGTTGAAACCATAACAAAAGATGAGTGTTATTGAGAAGGTGGCAATGTTTTTGTACACCATTGCATTAGATGTAACAAATAGGCGAGTTTAAGAAAAATTTCAACATTCTGGTGAAACTGTGAGTCAATATTTTAAATAAGTGTTGGAGACAATTTATTTGCTTGAGCTAGAAATAATTAAACTAGAGGACTCTGAATTTTTAAACACTCCATGAGAAATTATGATGAATTCGAGAATTATGTCTCATTTTAAGGTCAGATAGATGGTGTTTATAACAATTAATGACACAAAAATTAGTTTCAGATTCTGCTAGTCATTATTTATAAAATGTTGGTTGTTGTTTTGTTTTGTTTTGTAGAATTATATTGGTGTGATAGACGACATACATGTTCGTGCTTTTGTTTCTCAAGAAAATCAAATACTATTTATCGGTAGAAAAGGTGTGCCGACATAGAACGTAATGACCGAGAGTAATTTTGATATGCAATTCATGTTTGTTTGGGCAAGATGAGAAGACAACGCTCATGATATTCATATTTTTCTAGAGGCTATTGACAATCTAACTATAAAATTTCCAAAACCTCTTGAAGGTAAATATATAACAATAATTAATTGTTATTTGAGTTTAAAATATGTTTATTCTATATTTTTTTTATTAAATTTGTTATAAGTTTCTTACTTGTCATTGTAGGGAAATATTATTTTGTTGATGCTGGGTATCTAAATGAGTATGTATATCTCGGTCCATATAAAGCTGAGAGATATCATTTCCAAGATTTTCAGCGTCAAAAGCAACCAACAAGCCAGGAAGAGCGATTCAATCGTGCACACTCGTCACTTTGCAATGTTATTGAACGTGTATTTGGAGTGTGGAAACAAAGATGAAGAATTTTACAGAACATGTTGTTATATCCACACAAATCACAAGTGCAGATTATTGTGGCATCAATGACACTACATAACTATATTAGGAAGAAGTCATAAGAAGATATTGCATTTACAGAATATAATCGCGATCCTAATTTTATTTCTGATGATTTTTTAGTCGATGTTGTTCCACATTCTCAAAGTCAAGACAATCAGAGGCCTTCTCGAATGAATTATATTCGTGATGGAATAACAGATACTTTAATGAGATAATTGAAGAACAACAATAATGTAACATTCTTATTTTTTTTATGTATTACAAAAAAAAAATGCTCACAAATGCTATTCATAACTTGAAATTCACACATGTCCTTCTTGTTAATTTTATTACCAGAAGCACTTACAAAAGTAACTTAACCAAATACATATAAATTACTTCTTAGATAATAATAATTTTAATCATAATTTTAACTAAACATGTATTTTATTATACAAAACCACAAGAAAAAATAATTTTTAAAAAACTACTTTGAGCGTGTTTGGCAGTGTGGTTGCGGGTGCTTTTCAAATAACTTTTCGTGCCGAAATGCATGTCAATGATGTTTTTTCATTTTTTAAAAATTATTTTTGACATCAGCACATCAAAACGATCTAAAAAGTACAAATCACACTCAATTTTAGCAAAAAAAATATTTTTAAATTTTGATGAAACGCAGTTACAAATGCAATGCCAAATAGTATTCATCATTTGTAATTACAAAAGTCACCACTCTCCCACACGCTCTTTTAATTGCTGGGAGAGAGAGGAAGGAAGGTGAGCTATGATTTTTTTTTTGGGACTTGTTTGTTACTGGAATGAAAAGAGAGGGTTTTTTATTTATTTTTTAATGTTGATAACATGACTATAAAATAATGTCAACGCAATTTGATAAAGAATGAATGAAATATGGAGGACGTAATTAGTAGATGAAAAATCTTCGAGAGGAAATTAATAAAATCCATTTGCTTAAAGGAGTAGAATAGAGTTAATTCTAAAATATAATTATTTATTTGAATTTGGTGGGGGCTGGTGGCGCGTGAGGGTGCTTATTGGAAGGCGAAGTTGAAATAAAAACTTATTGAATTGCGTGGGTTTGAAAGAAGAATGAATTCCTTCCTTCTTCAATTCACCCTTTCCCTTTCTTTCCATCAGAGTTAAATAAGATATTCATTTTGGAGAACATCTTCATCAGGCCAGGTAACCCAATAACCTTAGAATCTTTTCATTTGTCGCCATGATTTCTCAGTTATAAATAATCAAGTTCTTTCCTTCTTTTTTTGTCTAATAAATAGTCCTCTTCCTTTTCCTATTCTTATTATTTTCATGTAGGTATGTAATCGTATCCATGTTTATTTTGTTATTTTTTACTTCTAAACAAGAAGAGTTTGTTCAAGCTTTTTAGCTTCTTCTTTCTTTTTCTTTTTTTCCCAATTAATTCAACTTTTTTTTTTTAATTCGTTGTTTTGACAAATTTCTTATAGAGACACTGAAGGATAAAGGAGAAAAATGGTTGTTTCAGATGATGAATTCTGGGCTCATGTTGAGGACATGAATGATTGCAGGAAGAAGTGTGAGTTCTGTGGGCATCTTTTTGCTATTCGTACTTCCATTTCGAGGATCAAATGGCACTGGTCAGGTATTAAAGGCCATGGTGTTGCCATTTGTCAACAGGTGCCTAAACATGTTCAAGAAGCAGCCTTTCTAGCTACGGAGGGTGCCAACAAAAAACTTAAAATCAGAGGTAATTGGTCAACGGAGGATGATGATGATGTAGATATCAAGACAGAAGAAGCATTAGTGGAGATTGTTGCAGAAGCTAGCTCTTTTGGGGGCCTTACTCTCAACAAAAGGGATGCTAGAGAAGATGCATTACCCATTAGAGAGCTAGTTGGTCAAGCATTTGAAGAGAATAAGAAAACCATCTGGTCTTGGTTAATGAATGATGAAGTCTTTTGTATTGGCATTTATGGGATGGGAGGTGTGGGTAAAACATCACTGGTGAAACATATCTATTATCAGCTTCGAAGAAAATCAGACACTTTCCATCGTGTTCACTGGATCGCCGTGTCGCAAGATTTTAGCATTTATAAATTGCAGAATCGTATTGCAAAATGCCTTGGTTTACATCTTTCAAATGAAGACAGCGAGATGCAAAGAGCTCAGGAACTCTCAGAAGCATTAGGGACGAAACGACCGCATTTCCTCATTTTGGATGATCTGTGGGACACTTTTGATCCGGAAAAGGTGGGCATTCCCATTCAAGAGGATGGATGCAAGTTGATTATTACAACTCGATCATTAAAAGTTTGTCGAGGGATGGGCTGCATACACAAAATCAAAGTGGAGCCTCTCACTTGTGATGAAGCTTGGACTTTGTTTATGGAGAAACTCAAGCATGATGTAGAACTTTCTCCAGAAGTTGAGCAAATAGCAAAATCGGTTACCAAGGAGTGTGCTGGTTTGCCACTGGGAATTATTACAATGGCAGGAAGCATGAGGGGAGTGGATGATCTACATGAGTGGAGGAATACATTGGAGAAACTTAAAGAATCAAAAGTTAGGGACATGGAAGATGAAGGATTCCGGTTATTGAGGTTCAGTTATGATCGCTTAAATGATTTAGCATTACAACAATGTTTCTTATACTGTGCATTATTTCCTGAAGGGATCAGTAGGGATGACTTGATAGGTTATTTGATTGATGAGGGAATAATCGATGGCATCAAGAGCAGGCAAGCAGAATTTGACGAGGGCCATACGATGCTCAATGAACTTGAAAATGTCTGTTTACTGGAAAGTTGTGATGATCATAATGGTTGTAGAGGTGTCAGGATGCATGACTTGATTAGGAGCATGACCCACCAAATACAGCTAATGAATTGTCCAATCATGGTTGGCGAAGAATTACGAGATGTGGACAAGTGGAAAGAGGATCTTGTAAGAGTGTCCTGGACAAGTGGTAAATTGAAGGAAATTTCTCCTAGCCATTCACCAAGGTGTCCCAATCTTTCAACCTTATTGTTACCCTGTAATGACGCTTTGAAATTTATTGCAGATTCTTTTTTTAAGCAATTGAACAGGCTTAAGATTCTTGATCTGTCCAGGACAAACATTGAAGTGTTACCAGATTCCGTCTCTGATTTGGTGAGTCTTCGTGCATTATTGCTCAAAGGATGCAAGCAGTTGAGGCACGTTCCATCATTAAAAAAGCTCAGGCTACTGAAGAGGTTGGATCTCAGTGATACTGTACTTGAAAACGTGCCTCAAGACATGGAATACCTATCCAACCTCAGGTATCTTAAACTCAATGGATGTAGACAAAAAGAGTTTCCTACTGGAATATTACCTAAACTTTATAGCCTGCAAGTCTTTGTACTAGATGATGATTGGGTGAATGGACAATACGCTCCAGTAACAGTTGAGGGAAAGGAAGTAGCATGCTTGAGGAAGTTGGAAACTTTGAAATGTCATTTTGAACTTTTTTCCGACTTCGTGGGGTATCTCAAATCTTGGGATGAGACCCTATCACTAAGCACATACAAATTTTTAGTAGGACAATGTAACAATGACGATGTAGCTTTTTTGGAATTTTCTGGCAGAAGTAAAATAGTATGGTTGTGTAACTTCAATAATCGAAGTTGCCTAGAGTTCCCAACTGACATTCAAGAACTGGTGATTTTAAAAAGTATTGATGCAAAAAGTTTATGTGATGTTTTATCACCACAGTATACAACTGAGCTGGAGTACATTGAAATTGTGTTGTGTGATAGAATGGAGAGTTTGCTTTCATCTTCTTGGTTCTGCTCTACTCCATTACCATTTCCATCTAATGACATATTTTCTCATCTCAAAGACTTTTATTGTTATGGGTGTACAAGTATGAAGAAGCTGTTCCCTCTTGTCTTGCTGCCGAACCTCCTCAACCTGGAAATGATTTCAGTCGAGAGGTGTGGCAAAATGGAGGAGATAATAGAAACAAGAGTAGACTGGGTTATGGGTGAAGAAAGCAGCAGTAGCTGCCGTTCCATTGAATTCAGTCTCCCAAAGTTAAGACATTTGAGCTTCATATTGTTACCAGAACTGAAAAGCATATGTAGGGAAAATCTGATTTGCAGCTCTCTCCAAACTATTATAGTAAGAGATTGTCCGAAGCTAAAGAGGATGCCACTCTGCCTTCCCGTGCTTGATAATGGCCGGCCATCTCCTCCCCCTTCTCTTGAAGAAATCTATGTAGATCCAAAAGAATGGTGGGAATCAGTGGAGTGGGACCATCCTAACAGTAAGGATGCGCTTCTACCCTTCCTAGTTTTAGGTGCTGGTGCCAGACTGCTTGAAGAAGAAGGAGACGAGGAAGACGTTGAAGACAATGATGAAAAACGTTTTTGAAGTGGAATTTTACTGGTATGGCCTTTAATTTTCTTCTCTCATTTTAAATCACTACCCAACTTTTAAATATAAAGGCTCTTGCTCTGATTCACATATTTCAATCGACACCTGATTGGATTCTTTACTAATTTTCTAAATCCTTTTTGTGCCCCCTTTTGGACTAGGAGTCATGCTTTTGGTCTACAAGTATTCTTTGAAACTATAATTAATGTTTTGCTTTGAGAGCTACTGTGATTTTTGCTGTAATTGGCTCCTTTTGTGGCTTGTGTATGGCATTTGTGCAGGATACAATACCGTGTGAATGCTGACGCAGAATCAATTTTCACGGGAATGCAAGGGCACTTACTGTTTCTGAAATCAATACATTGTAGCGTGCACTTTCCCGTATTCCGTGCCCTTTCCACTCTACTGGTTTGTTTTTTCATGTAATTCTGAAACAAACCTTCAGCACAAGTGGTGTAACTATGAATTTGACCTCTGAAGTTGTGATTTCTGTAGCTGTACTCATAAATGCTAATGGAGACATGGAGTTGTGCATCATCTGTTGTCCGAGTTTCCACGATTTGAACTTCATTGTTCAACCGAACTAAGCTATGCATGTTTCTAATGACAAAGAAGACCTATAAAATACTGGAACCATACAGATTAGATTTTGACAAAGCGTTCTTTTCTTCTTTTCTTAATACCTACTTGAAACTACTAGATCTGTGACTTTCACGTAAGCTACTCTGACTGCCTTAACCATGATAACCATGATGTCTTGGATTATTCTGCTTTCTGCGTATCATTTCACTTCCCTCGAAAGGTTCTGTCCTCCATGCTCGTTGCGGTCGTTGTTCTTCCTTTTTATAATCAGATAATTTGAACATCTTGTCTGCCCAGATAGGTTTTAGTTTCCTATTTTCTATTATCAGAAATAGTGATGTCATTCCCTTCTAACACTTACATTCAACTGCTAAGAGTTCTATTTCTTAATAGCAGTATTGGAGAATAATCAAGGAGTTCTTGATCGGATGGCAGCTCAGAACTTAGGTAACATTTGGGAACGCGGTTCAACCCGCGTTCCCAAAAAATTTGATATATTTTTTTTTTGCTAAAATTTAATATGGTTTGTACGTTTTGAATCGTTTTGATGTGCTGATGTCAAAAATAATTTTTAAAAAATGAAAAAACATCATTGGCATGCATTTTGGCACGAAAAGTTATTTGAAAAGCACCCACAACCACACTGCCAAAAAAGCTCTTAGTGGGCTGATTTCAAATTGCTTGAAATGATTTCTTGGATTATCTAGGGGGTGTTTGTTTGATGGAAAGTGGTTTCCTGAAAATCACTTTCCAAACTTTTCTGTTTGTTTGTCATTAGAAAAGTTGGTCAACGGAAAACACTTTCTAGTCAAAGAAAAATTTGGCTTGGTTTTCAGGAAAGTGTTTTTTGTTTATTTTAGGCGGAAAACACTTTTCGAAAGTTGTGAAAAATTTAGAAATATCATGTTATTTACTGATTATATCAAATTTGATCATCAAACTTTTGATTGCTATATATATATATATTGTTTTGAATATTTTTTTTTTCAATTTCATCCCCTAAAATTTAATTTTTATATTAACTCTGGTTTTTATTTTTATAATTGTTATTTGCTTTTCTCTTATTATTTTTTAATTGAAATTTTTTATTCATTAAATTTGATTCTCATTCTTTTGATTGTTATTTTATTTGAAATAATTTATGAAATGGTAATTATTATTATTTTAATTTCTTCATCTTTTAATTTTTTTATTTGTTAAATTTGCTATCTATTATTTTGATTATTATTTATTTTATTTTAGATAATTTATAAATTTTTTTTTCAATTTCATTCTCATTCAACTTTTTAATTTGTAAGATTTATTTCTTATTATTTTAATAAACTTGAAAAAAATAAAATATTAATAAGTTATTTTCCAGCTCATTTTTCGTGACATAACCAAACACTAAAAAATATTTTCCAGTTTATTTTTCATTACACTATCAAATATCAAAAAATAATTTACTTTTTTAAAATTCATTTAAAAAAACTATTTTTCAGTAAATAAACAATACTTCAATATCAGTTTGTCTCGTTACTTTCAGATTTCCCACATTTCTTGCCTGAGTAATTTTTTGTCTTTTTTGTCTTTTGTTTAGAACTAAAGCCTTCTGCGGGTTTCTTTGCTCCTGCAAGAATAGAACAACATCTATTGACCTTAATTTGATGAAAGAGCTTATTTCCTCTGAAAATTGAGGATTTAAACAGAAAACATTTATACCTAGTCGAATTCAGTCGGAGCTGTTCGAATCCGAGGCATGTTAGCATTACCGGATGTCGTGGATAGTTGTTAAAAGGACCGGAAAAAAGTGCTCGTGTTTTTTAGCTGGTTCAACACAAACTACAACCTGATAGGAAAAATCTCACAATCTGAGCTTAGAACTCTGCCACAATTTGAATTTATGTGGTAGAGATTAGCCTGACTAGCTATTTACTCAATAATGATCTGTGTCCCAACTCAATAATTCAATTATTCTATCAGGGATATCATTTGGTTACTCTTAAGAGATAGACACATTCTTGTTGTGCAGATTCGTAGCAGATGCAGAAGCTCCTGAAGAGGGAAACAAGACGGCTTACACTTGGAATATCCTTTGAAGGAGGTCTCCAGGTGAATATATCAAATTTAGAGAAACTAAATACAATATTTAGTCATTGTGGGGAAGAGGATTGCTCTCTCTCTTCATTTTTCGAAGCCTTTTCTTGGAAAGTCACTTGACTTGTTGGAATTGCCCATCAGTTTCTCTCACTTTTCCTACACTAAACCTTCCCTGCTTTACTTTAGTTCGTCTGCTGTCCTCACACTTCTAATCCCTCAAAAGATACGGCACCATCCTCTTTCATCATTTTATACGTAGTGGTTGTTTTTAAGCATTTAGTTACTTTCTCTTGATAGAGGATAGAAACTTGAAAAAAATAAAAATAAAAATATAAAAATAAATTTGTTATTGAGATAATTACAAAGTGAGTTTATGTATTTTTAAAACATAAGGTGCAATTGGAACATATATATATATATATTATTTTAAAAAATATCTATATAAAAAAACTCTTAAACATATAAGAATAAAATTGGTTTAAATCATATTTTTTAAACTTGATAGGGGGTTGACCCGGGATAAAACCTAGATAATAAGTTGAGAGTGTTTCACCTAGGTTAACCCTATTTTTTTTAAAAAAGACAAAGTTGTTTTAATTGATTTTTTTTTTTAAAAAGCAAGAGATTTTTAACCTAGGTTGATAGAGTTGTGGAACAACCAAGGTTTTTAATTGGATAAGACTAAATTAATCATTTATCTATTGGGTTAGTCCGGATAATTCTTTTTATATGTTTTTTTAAAACTGGATTGATTTAAGTTATATGTCAACTAAGTCTCATATCGATTTATTAGATCGGTCTGAGTTTTATAATTATAATTGTTATACTATTATTAACTTTAACACTTAATATAAACAAATCTTACGTACATTTACACCGGGATATTGATATTATAAGTGAAGAAAATAAATATCCTGCTTGTTTATTGATTTATAGAATAGAAAAATGAAACTAATTAATGATTCGAAGAATCAATTCTCTAATGTTTCCTGTGGAGAGTTTGTTTAGCTGACTTAATTACAGAAATAAAAAATTATGATATTGTTCTCTATCAGCAGTACGTACGACAAAGTAGAATTACGGGTTCCTTATGACCTTTTGATTACAAATATAATTATATTTTGTTCCAATGTCAAGCATATTGAAGTGGTCAATTATTTCAACCCTCCTCTACAGTTGCCTGCTGGGAAAGCAGCAATCTCAGGGATATTCGTCATTCTTGAACTCATTATTTTTTAAAATGTTTTTTTAAATATATTAAAATAATATTTTTGATATAATATATCAAAATAAAAGCATAAAAAATAAATTTAAAATAAAAAAATTAAATCATTCAGTACAAGCAACAACAATAATTTTGTTAGCTCAGGCGGCAGATTGACTTTTACCACGACAGCTTTTAGCTTTATTCTTATCCAAATATTTACATAACAATGGTGTTTCATATATATATATATATATATATATATATATATATATATATACACTACTTATATGAACCCGCGCGATCCTATAGATTATTTTTTTATATAAAAAATATTAAGAAAAAACTAAGATTTAAAAGTGTTATGTTTTAATGCAAATTTATATCCAAGAATCTTGGGTTTGGCTGTAATGCTTGACCCAAAAGTAATATTTATAATATTAATAATAACATTAGACTTTCATGACCTAGTAGGTCTAGTTGTAAGGTTGTGTCATAAAAGTGTGATAATTAAATAAATTAATTAAAAAGAAAAAAAATCTGAATTAACTGGGTTAATCTTAACCCGTCAAACCTTGGATTCATGTCGTGAAAGTTTGACAATTATATAGAAAAAAAAAATTGACGGGTTAACTCAGAATTAATTGGGCTAACCCGTCAAACCAGGTTACCTATCAAACTCAGGATCTGTGTAATGAAAGTTTGATAACTAAATAGAAATAAATTGAACATTAACAACCTAAATTAAATGAAAAAATTAATTAAAAATAAAAAAACAAAAACAAAAACAAACAAAAGACATATGCCTGTTACTAATGATGAAAAATAAAAAAAATCTGAATCAACTGAGTTAACCTGTCAAACCTGGAATTCGCGTCATGAAAGTTTGATAACTAAATAGAAAAAAAAATCGACTGGTTAAACGAAAAAAATTAACAAACTAAACTAAACGAAAAAAATTGATTAAAAAGAAAAAAACAAAAAATAAATTCCGAGTTAACTCGTCAAACCAGGTTAACCCGTCAAACCCGAGATCCATGTCATGAAGTCTGATAACTAAATAATTTTTTTTTTCACATTAACAAACTAAATTAAACAAAAAAAAATTCATTAAAAGAAAAAAAAAACACAAAGAAAAAAGCCAAAAAACCCATAAAGGCATAAAAAATAAAAAATAAATAAATAAAAACAGGAAACAAAACAATCAAGAGTTTCACTGTACACTGTGTGCACAGTAAAACACTGATGCAGAAAAGACGCGAGGAAGCTACAATACTTTCCCCACACCTTTTAAAGTATTACTTTTATATATATATATATATATATATATATATATATATATATATATATATATATATATATATATATATGATTTTATATGGAAATGATATAATATGATGATTACATGGTTATCTTAAATCTCGATAGAATCACGAAGGTTGCTATTATTTTAAGTTTCTCTTTAACATCAATCTTCTCCAACTTGGAACTCGATATTTGCGAGGAGTTGTTTTCTTGACTGATTCGACATAAACATATTTTGTCAAAGTTAAAAAAGATAATATATATTCTAAGCTTGTCAAGAATATATAAAAATATAATCAAAAGTTGCCTAAAATATTTATATATAACGATAAACATAAACATTATATTCACTTACCACAAATATAGGAATCAATTCCCATATAGAAAAAATAATAAATTTCAATATATATATATATATATATATAGCAGTAAAATCAATATGATATTATTTCACCCAAAAAATAATAAAATCTACTTAAACTACCTTTAAAAAATGGTGTTTGATCAACAACAAAACCAATATGAAAAAGTGGAATCATCCGTGTATCATAAGATATTGGTTTGTTAAAACTAAATAGGTGATTTGTGCTGCAATGGATTAATTAAATTTTTTTTTTAAAATAAAAAAGAAAAGAAAAGTGTCTAAATGATGATAGCATTTTTAAAAGAGTAAAAACAATTCTAGTACTTGGGTTATTGTTTTGAATGAATTCAACAATCTTAATTAATTTAATAACGTAATTAAAAAAATCCCAATGACCAATAAAAAAAATACTTGCTAATATTAGAAAAGAATATCATCTAAATTTTATAAAATAGTGTCAACGATCTTATTTGATAAAAAAACAAAAAATAAATGAAAATATGATAACCTTACAAATAAGAAAATAAGAAAAAAATAAACCCAAAGCTTAATTATCAATAAATCAAACATTAAAGGATCAATTGAGAAAAAAATCAATTTTAAAAAAGAACAAAAACACCTGATTTAAGTTAGCATGTCAAATTCACGGTCTAGTTATGAGACTGAGGTAACTTCATACAAAAGAAGTTGAATAAAACAATGAAAGTCAACTCTTAAACAAACTAAATGATAAAAGACAAAGCTAAAAAAAAACTCAATTAAAAAAACATTGAAAAAAACCTCGAGTTAACTTGACATCCCATGATCTAGGATATGAAATCAGGATAACCCCGTAAAAAAAGATAGAAAGAAAAAAAAACAAAGCTCAAGGCCCAACAACCTAATATGAAACGATGAAATTAAAAAAAATCAATTTAACAAAAAAGTAGTCAAATAAAAATCTCGAGTCAATTTGGATTAACTCAACTAATATGTGACCTAGAATATAATATCAGGATAACTCTACAAAAATGAAAGCAGAAAAAATCACCAAGCTCCCAATAATTTAATGTCAAAGGATAAAATTGAAAAAATATCAATTTAAAAGAGGACCTAAAAAAAGGATTGAAGTTAAACTAACTTAGTCTTCAAAACCAATAACTCGTGTAATGAGATCAAGATTACTCCATAGATGATAAACAAAAATTCACAAAGCAAAGTTCATAATCATAAAAAATTTAAAAACAAATAGCAATTAAAACAATGAAGACCAAATCTGGTACAAAAACTAAATAAAACAAAATAATAAGGGACTCAATTGAAAAATAAAATAAATTAAAAAAATGATAAAAAATAAAAAATAATAGTAATCAAAAGAATGAAGACTAAAAGTGAATAAAAACATTAAATGAAATAAAATGCTTAGGGATGAAATTGAAAAAAAGAACTTCAAAAAACATTAAAAACAAAACAAATAGCAATAAAAAGAATGTAAACCAAAATTGATACAAATACAAACTAGAGGATGAATTTGATTTTTTGAAGGGTTAGCATGAAATTCGAGGTGAAAAGAAAAAAAAGAATGAGAATAAAAAAATAAAGTACACTGAATCCTAACTATTGCTTTGCCATGCACACATGCCTAACCATTGGGAAGAGTATGACATGTCGTTTCCAATGCTGTCATGAAAGGTGATGTTTGATCACCAAGAGACATTACACATCCCGCTCAAATAATGTAAGCTTCCCTAAATATCTAATTAATTTATATTTATTAAAAGTTCAAATTGCTCTATTTTCATATTGATTACAACTAAAAAGCCATGATAAAAACATAAAAAAGCTTATGGACATCAGATTTAATTTTTATTTACTTTGACGAGCAACATAATCATTTTACTATTCTTTCATAGCATTGAAAGATAAAAAAGCCTTTAAACCCTAGCTTTTTTTTTTTTATTCTAAAGATATTTAACTCATTTCATTATGCATTTAAAATATAAAAAAATCTATACATGTCACCGTTAAATATATTAATTATAAATATACTCATGAAAATAACTATCTTACCTTCAATAACTAATTAAATAATTTTGTTTGAGAATAAAAAAAATCTTCTTACCCGTATAATCCATGGTAAAATGTATCTTGGTGCATACCCCTTTTAGTTTTTTTTTTAATTTAATAATAATAATAATAATGTGTTGAATAATTAACAGATAGCAGCACCTTTGTCCTACCAACTCTCTGAAGAAGAACGGACAGTCCTAAACACTTGGATATAAATATTAAATTTTTGTCTCGGTGTGGAACGTGGACTCAACTTTTTAAATTTCCTTTTCAATTTCAATGCCTTATCTATATTATCGCTGCTTCCTCTCTTTCTATCCCTTCTATAAACCTTCCCTCCTTCCCTTCCCTTTTTTCAGATTAAATCAAATCATCTTGAAATCTTTTGGAGAAAATCTCATAGGGCCAGGTAAATTATTGTTTGCTACACTCTCATTTGATTATTGCATGATGTTCTTATAACTGTAACGTTGATATTTATTTATTTATTACTCACTAGTAAATTCCTTTCGAACTTGGTAAAAGAGTTTGAGGTTTTGATCAGAAAATGGTCCAGAGGCCTGCTAGCAGTATCCACCTAATCGCTTGTTGTGGACTCCTACATAATTTGAAGCCATGATTTCCCTTGAAAAATAAAATACTATGAACTTATTCACTCGTAGGTTGATTATTTAGCGAATACACACTCTTTAGCTCACCATATTCTGCAAATTTGTTTCTCAGCAACTACGAAACTGATCCTGAAAACTCAAGTTTGGGTTTCGGTTTTCAATTGTTCAGTTATCTTCTTCTGTATGTTTGAAAACTGAATACCTTTTCCTTCTTACAGTTTAATCTTTCTCTTGTTATCTCTAAACAAACGAATATAGTGTTCGTAATTCCTGTTTTAGATATAGCTTTCCTTCACCAGTCAGTGTTCGTGTCTTCAGGGCTGCAAAAGAAAAGGGAGAGATGGTTAAACCGAGTGATCAATTTTGGATTTGTGTTGAGCAGAAGAATGGTGGTTCTTTCAGGTGTAAATTCTGTGGGTACGTATTTGCGGTTGATACTTCGATTTCAACGATCATCTCTCATTTGTCAGGAGTTAAAGGATGTGGGGTTGATATTTGTGAAAAAGTCCCTGCAGATGTTCAAGAAGCAACCTATCTAGCTACTTATGGAGCAAATAAAAAACTCAAAGCCACGCTAAGTTCATGCTACGATGAGGCAAATAATACAGCTTTGACTTCTTTGCAAGGGCAAAACAGTGAAGTTGAAATGCTGGAAGGAGATCTCGAAAGAGTGCCAATGGAGGTTCAGGGCATGGAGCAAGAAGCAGGGGAGCATAGAGGTTTATTTCCTGAGGAGACAGGTTATGACAGGGAACATGAGATTGCAGAAACCATGCAGCCTATGGAGAGAAGTATCTCAGTAGAGAGGCTTGAACTTGATCATGATGCAGGAGAGACTAGAAGAGAAGAAACACAAGCATTCCATGAGTTGCGCTGGCTGTATCATTTCTCTTGTTGATACCAAATAATAATAATAATAATAATAATAATAATAATAAAATCCTGTTTACATCTTTTACATAATCCCTATGTCCTACATATCCTGTTTTTTTTTTTTTGCTTCATTTTTTGAATTAAAAGGAATTATTAGATATTTTAAAAGTTGCACATTGTCCTTTCGAAAAGAACATGCGTTTTATCGTGAAAATAATTCATCAATATAATATTTTTATGAGAGAGCAGAGGACAGCACTGGATATACTGAATTATTCCTTGTAAAATTAATCCTAAAAAAAATAAAAATAAAGCCTATAGACATAAAAATTGATAAAAATATTTCTATATAGGATTTTTCTCCTTTAATTATATATATTTTTTTAAAAAATAAACTCATAAAATAACTAATAAAATACCACCATTACTATCCAGAGAACATAAAATTCCTCTACTATTTATTATTTATTTTATTGACAACTTCAACTAATCGAATTTTATATTAAGTTGTAATTTATCACACGATTGTGTTGACAAATAAATAAATAAATAAAGAGTTGACAGATAATAATGAATAACTTGAGAAATAAGAAAATGACATCGTAAACGGGATTTGATTGAGTTGTTTGACGACGGCAGCCATGTCAAACAACCCTGTGCAGAATTCCATGCTTTCTGTGTGGATTTTTTTATAATTAACTTGAGTGTTTCACCAGCTTGTGTGAATTTTAAACTCAAGGTTTGAATTGAACTACTTCTTGGATTTTTCTGCATGGATTCTTAGAATATGACATGGAGAACCTTTTGTTCGATATGCAAGCGCGCTGCAAGAACAAGCACGGTTGAACCACCAACACTAGATTCCGCACCATTGCTTTCATCAAACCCATCCTCCTTGGCTTCATCATCCATATTGTCATCTTTTAGATCTGGAATTTCGATTTTTATGCAAATAGCCTCATCAGTTTCTCATATTTCCTCTTTTTTTAGCACTCCTTATATCCAGTAGTCTCTAAGATCCTACTGGTACTCACCTTCCATAACTATAAGTCAGAGCTTAGCTGATCTTAGGCACATGTCTTCTCAAAGACTTCCTTATTGGTTTCACCTTCTCAAATAGCCCTGATACATGTTTGCATATATACCTAGTGCAAATTCCAGATTGAAAACAACCAAATCAATGGTGAATAATGATAGCATTAATTATATCCTCCAGTAGAAGAATTAGTTCTATGTTAAAAAGAGAACTATAAATACAGTACAGTTTCAGAATATTATTACAACAAGAAAATGAGTAAAAAGACAATCAAGATGAAGATTGAATTGTAATCCTTACCTAAGGATTACACGAGCTTCAATTTCAGCTTCCAGTATAGATTTTATATCAAGCATCCCTTCCTACTTCAACTGTAATTTACTAAGCAGTTCCTGCAGATTACACTGCTCAGCTATATACACAGACCTCTCAGATGCAAGCTTTTCAGACATGTCATCAATCTCTTCCTTCAGACAACACTTTACAATAATGATATACAACAAATACTGAATTATATTTTTGTAATCATCCTCAAGATTTTCACTGAATATAGTATTAAATTGTGCATCTTCCATATTATGATAAATAAATAAATAAATAATATCAAACACTAGTTTTTTGATTAAAACATCATAAAAAAACCAAACATTCATGGAAAACATTAATGAACAATTGGATATAATTAATTGATCACTTACCCGTGTTTTTTCAGTATGCTCTGAAGTGTAAATTCTTGTTGGAGAGATGTACTTTGTCAACAATAATTTATAAACATACCGAAGAGAAGCATTGCATTATATAGAATATAGAAAAAGATGTAATTGATGAAAATGCAAGTGTATGTCGACATTGTGCTTGGTGTGACCTTCAAGTTATTGCTGTTGAATGGAAAATTTTAATATAACAATAAAAAAATTGTAGTTTAATTCCCTTTTATTTTGTAACAAAAAAAAAAAAAAGGAGAAGTTGGATCGGGTTTTAATTTTAAAGAAATAAAGAAAGAAAAAATTATTCATAGTGTAAACTGTTTGAGAATAATATAAATTATATCCTGAGACTTCACCTAACAACTTAAACTTTTAGGTTGAGATGGTTCTTTGACATGGTATCAGAGCCTTGATGACTAAGTGGTCACGAGTTCGAGTCTCACCACCCCTATTTATTTGATAAAAATGAAGTACAAGATAAAATAAGTCTAACGGCTTTCACTTGAGAGGATATGTTAGAGAATAATATAAATCATATCCTAGGACCTTGCCTAGCAGTTTAAACTTTTTGACAGGAAAGATTTGAGAAGACAAAGCTCTTGAATTTTTTGGGAGAGAAATTATGAATCTGACCAGTCAAAAAACCATTGCAAGTATTCTTTCAATGATTTTTCTTGCAATGGTTTTTTAGATGACAAATTATTGAGTGATGAACCATTACATAGTTGTACGAGAGAGAGTTAGAAGTGTGGTGAGAAGCTTGCAGCTGGTTTATTTATTTATTTATTTTCAAATTGATATTCAACCTTGTGAAGCTAACTGGCACCAATTGGTGTTAGCTAAGTCAACAAAGTGGGCACCAATTCGGTGCCACTTGCCTTGCCCCTTGTCTTTTGCATGGATACTTGCCTATAAATAGGCAATGCATCCAAGCATTACACTACTAAAAAATGAGCCTATTAGCAACTAACTATTTTATTGCAGATAACATTAAAATCCGTTACTGATAAAATTTAGCAACGGAATTAGCAACAGATAATTTCAAATGCAAATAATAGATGTTAATTTTTTAGCAACGGATTATCAATTGCTGAAATTCAGTTACTGAATATTAAATCAGCAACGGATATTCCATTGTTAATGACCGTTCCTGATCAGCAATGGAATATCCGTTGCTGATTAACAATAGAAATTTTGTTGCTAATTCGTTGCTGATTTAACATGAATTTTTTAAATTATTTTTTTCATTTATTGAATTTTTTAATTATCTGTGGCAAGAGAGAAATAAGAGAGCAAGAAGAGAGAGTAATCCCACAAAGTTGTGAGGTATTTGTGAGAGAGTAAGTAAGATGTTTTCTCTTAGTAATAGAGAGATTCTTAGTTGTTCTCTTATTGTTAGAAAGAGGTTGTAATTTCATATTACTTAGTAAAATCTTTTTATACTTCTCATGGACATAGCCAAATTGGATGAACCACATAAATTCTTGTGTGCCTAATTTCTTATTTTATCCTATTATTTGCCTTTTATCTTGTCGAGTTTGCATGCCAGTATCCTAACAGTGGTATCAGAGCTTTCTGGTTGGTGTTGTTAATACACAAAATTTATTTGTGTATATAGTTACTATTCACGTCTACAACACTATTCATACATACGTTACTGCTGGTGTATAAAGAAAGTTAGTGCGTTGATTAAATATAGTCTAGAAGTTATGTCTAAGGAGATTGGGTTTTAAGCGGGACCATTTGTGACCCTCCAATCTTTCCTGGAAACTTACTTAGTGAAGTATTATTCACACGATACTATTTTTGTATACATTACATATCTGTGAAACGGTGATAGCTGAATAGATCACGGTGAATAAAATGGCAGCAAAGTACGAGATTGGGTTCAAGGGGAGCAATTTCTCAAGGCAATCTTAAGGAAAGACAATTGCTTGGCATCAATTAGGGATCGACCCACGGAGATCGCTGATAATGCAAAATGGAATGAGATGGATGGTAATGCTATTGCTAGCATATATTTAGCATTACCCGATGAAGTATTATCAAGTGTGGCAGAGAAGAAAACAACTAAGGAGATATGTGAGACTCTAACAAAGCTATACGAGTCCAAGTCTTTGCACAATAAGATTTTCTTAAAGCAGAGACTTTATACCCTTCGAATGGCAGAAACCTTGGCGGTGACTGATCACATCAACACAATAAGAACTCTATTTTCACAACTCACTACGTTGGGTCAACAAATAGAGGAAAATGAACGTGTAGAGCTTCTACTTCAAAGTTTTCCTGATTCGTATAATCAACTCATTATCAACTTGACTAATAATATCCTCTCAGACTATTTAATCTTTGATGATGTTGCAGCTGCTATCTTAGAAGAAGAAAATAGGCGCAGAAATAAAGAAGACATAAATAGTTCAAACCAAGTAGAGGCATTGTTGGTGTCAAGAGGAAGATCAACAGAGTGTGGCTTTAGTGGGAGTCAAAGGCAGGGGAGGTCCAAATCAAGAAGTAAAAAGACTGTGAAATGCTACAATTGTGGTAGAAAAGGACACTTCAAAAAGGATTGTTGGTTTTAAAAAGGGTGTAGAGAATACTGCAGAGTCATCAAAACCTCAAGGATGTTTTGCAAGCACCTCAGAAGATGGAGAGGTTTTATATAGTGAAGTAGCGACAATCTCTACAGATAGAGAAGAGCTTACTGAGGTCTGGCTAATGGATTTATGAGCAACATGGCATTTGACTCCTTGCAAGCACCTCAGAAGATGGAGAGGTTTTATATAGTGAGGTAGCGACAATCTCTACAGATAGAGAAGAGCTTACTGAGGTCTGGCTAATGGATTCATGAGCAACATGGCATATGACTCCTTGCAAGCACCTCAGAAGATGGAGAGGTTTTATATAGTGAAGTAGCGACAATCTTTACAGATAGAGAAGAGCTTACTGAGGTCTGGCTAATGGATTCATGAGCAACATGGCATATGACTCCTAATCGAGATTGGTTCCATACATATGAACCCATCTCTAGAGGCACAATGTTCATGGTTGATATCATGCTTTAGAGATTCCTGGCATTGGCACCATCAAATTGAAGATGTATGATGGCATAATTCATACTATTTCAGGAGTGCGACATGTGAAAGACTTAAAGAAGAATCTTTTGTCCATAGGACAATTTGATAATCTTGGTTGTAAGATCCGAACAGACAATGAAATAATGAAAATTATCAAAGGAGCGTTGGTGGTTTTAAAGGTAAGAAAGATAGTTGCAAATATATTTGTGTTAATGGGAGAAACATATCATGAGGCAGAGGCGTCAATCGCATCAGCCAGTCCTGCAGAAGAGAAGACAATGATGTGGCATCAAAAACTAGGCCACATGTCAAAGAAAGGTTTGAAAATTCTCTCTGATCAGAAGTTACTCCCTGGGCTTATTAAGGTTACTTTACCCTTTTGTGAGCACTATGTTATAAATAAACAACTTAGGTTGAAGTTTAGCACATCAACAACTAAGAGCAAATACATCTTAGACCTGATTCACTTTGATGTTTGGCAAGCACTGGTTGTATCATTTGGAGGAGCAAGATACTTTGTATCATTTATAGATGACTTCTCTAGGAGATGTTGGGTGTATCCAATTAGAAGGAAGGCAGATGTGCTCGTAATCTTTAAAACCTTTAAAGCGCAGGTAGAATTTGAATCTAAAAAGAAGATCAAGTGTTTGAGGATTGACAATGGAGGAGAATATACCAGTGATGAATTTGATAACTTTTGTCAACATGAAGGTATCAAAAGACAGTTCACAATGACATACACTCCACAACAAAATGGAGTGATAGAGTGGATGAACAGAACTCTATTAGAAAGAACAAGAGCAATGTTGAAGGCTACAGGTCTTGGAAAGCCATTCTGGGCAGAAGCAGTCAATACCGCCTGTTATGTGATAAATCGATCTCCGTCAACTGCAATTGAGCTGAAGACACCGATAGAAATGTGGACTGGGAAGCCAGCTGATTATTCTCGATTGCACACATTTGAAAGTCCTGTGTACGTGATGTACAATACTCAAGAAGTGAGCAAGCTGAATTTAAAATCTAGAAAATATGTATTTTTGGGATATGCTGATAGAGTGAAGGGGTATCGCTTGTGGGATCCCATTGCCCACAAGGTAGTCATTAATAGAGATGTTATATTTGCAGAAGATAAAATGTAAATGGAAGAAAATAATAGCATTTTAAAGGAGATTATAGAAGTCCAGATGGAAAATATTCAGAATCGTACTTCTTCTGAAGCTGCACCAGAGCATGAAGAACAAGAACAATTAAAGTCTGAAACTCCTGAAGTTCGACGGTCAACTTGTGAAAGAAGACCACCAGCTTGACACTCAGAATATATTATTGAGAGCAACATTGCATATTATCTTCTAACAGAGGATGGAGAGCCATCGACTTTCCATAAGGCTATCAAAAGCATATATGTATCTATATGGATGACAACAATGCAAGAGGAGATTGAAGCTCTGCACAAGAATAACACTTGGGATCTTGTTCCGCTACCATAAGGAAGAAAGGCCATTGGCAACAAATGGGTTTACAAGATAAAGCGTGATGACAATGATCAAGTAGAGCGGTATCGTGCAAGATTGGTGGTGAAAGGATATGCTCAGAAAGAAAGAATAGACTTCAATGAGATATTTTCTCATGTGGTACGACTTACTACAATCAGAGTAGTCTTGACAATGTGTGCTATATTTGATCTTCACTTAGAGTAGTTAGATGTGAAAACTGCATTTCTTCATGGAGAACATGAAGAAGAAATTTATATGCTCCAACCAGAAGGTTTTGCTGAAACATGCAAGGAGAACTTAGTTTGCAGGTTGAACAAATCTTTATACGGTCTCAAACAGGCACCGAGGTATTGGTACAAGAGATTTGATTCCTTCATAATTAGCCTCAGGTATAACAGACTTAGTTCAGATCATTATACTTATTATAAGAGGTTTGAAGAAGATGATGTTTTCATCATTCTATTGTTGTACGTGGATGACATGTTGGTAATAGGCCCTAACAAAGATCGAGTCCAAGAATTAAAGGCACAGTTGGCTAAGGAGTTTGATATGAAGGACTTGGAACCAACAAACAAGATTTTAGGGATGCAAATTCACCGAGACAGAAGTAAGAGCAAGATTTGACTTTCTCAGAAGAATTATTTGAAGAAGATCTTGCGACGCTTCAACATATAAGATTGTAAGCTAATTTTCACCCCACTTCCTATTAACTTCAAATTATCCTCAAATATGTCTCCTAGCAATGAAGCAGAGATGATGAAGATGTCTCGAGTATCGTATGCATCAGCAGTGGGAAGTTTAATGTTTGCCATGATATGTACAAGACCAAACATTGCACAAGCAGTGGGAGTAGTTAGTTGATACATGGAAAATCCTGGTAGAGAGCATTGAAATACTATTAAGAGGATCTTGAGATATATCAAGGGTACCTCAGATGCTGCATTATGTTATGGAGGATCAGAATTTACTGTCAGAGGTTATGTTGATTCATATTTTGCTAGTGATCTTGAGAAAAGAAAATCCACTGCAGGCTATGTATTTATAATTACAGGAGTTATGAGTTAGGTCTCTAAACTTCAGATTGTTGTAGTGTTGTCCATAACAGAAGCTGAGTACATGGCAGCTACACAAGCTTGTAAAGAAGCAATATGGATGAAGAAACGTATGGAGGAGCTCGGGCACAAATAAAAGAAGATTCTTTTGTATTGTGATAGTTAGAGTGCTTTGGATATTGTAAGGAATCCAGCGTTTCATTCAAGAACAAAACACATAGATGTTTAATATCACTTTGTTCGCAAAGTGATGGAAGATGGAAGTGTAGATTTTTAGAAGGTTCGCATAAAAGAAAACTTAGCAGATGCTTTGACCAAACCAGTCAACACTGACAAGTATATATGATGCATATCATCTTATGGCCTAACAGAAAAGTAAGGAGCATAAAGATGGAAAGTATAAAAAGGATAGAAGAATCACAAATGATCAAGTGTGAAGACTTGATTAAATCATTAAAGTCTTCAAATGGAAGAATGTGAAGCTACCTGGCACCAATTGGTGCAGCTAAGTCAACAAAGTGGGCACCAATTCGGTGCCACTTGCAGCACCAATTAGTGCCACTTGCCTTGCCCCTTATCTTTTGCATGGATGCTTGCCTATAAATAGGCAATGCATCTAAGCATTATAGACACACCACAAGAGAGCAAGAAGAGAGAGTGAAGAGAGAGTAATCTCACAAAGTTGTGAGGTATTTGTGAGAGAATAAGTGAGGTGTTTTCTCCTAATATTGGAGAGATTCTTAGTTGTTCTCCTATTGTTAGAGAGGAGTTGTAATTCCACATTACTTAGTAAAATCCTTTTATACTTATCCATGAACGTAGCCAAATTGGATGAACCATGTAAATTCTTGTGCGTTTAATTTCTCATTTTATCCTATCATTTGCCTTTTATCATGTCGGGTTTGCATGCCAGTGTCCTAACAAACCTCAATTCTATATATTTCCTACCAAAATAAAACACAGTTTGAACCCTATTTAAATACAAATTTTTATGGTTCAATTAAAACTCACCGGCGTACACAATAACAAACACCACCTAGGCAAGACTGAAAAGAAAGAAGAGGTACTTTGTCATAACTAAATAGACTTTCTTACCTGGTTAATATTGACCATGGCTGAGCACAATAGTTTCATACAGCATACGGTAAGCAGATATTCGGGTATAAGAACCTTAAGCTCAACGAGTATGAGAATCCTCTCAATATTTTGCTCGTATTCACAGAGAGATCTTTACTGATTAAAGCCGTTTAATATCTAAGAATAATAGGGCAAATTTGCTCTGAAAGCTCAATGTGGTATGATCCTTTGAATTACTTACTCAACTGCATGTGTTGTTTTGCTTTGCAGGAGGTTGGCGGAGCAGCGCACTAGAATTAGAATAGGGCTTCGCTACATCTCCTAGAAGAAAACCCATGATGAGGATGTTCGTTTTTATGTTGTGAGACACTTGCAGTTTTCGACCAATTTAGTTGCAAATGATTCCGAAATGAAAGAAGGATGTTGGTTTTTTGTAGTTTGCTGTATCAGACAGTTCCCATGATCAAATAAACAGGGAGCCATTTTCCGGTAGATATCTTGCTAAAACTTCTATATAATACTGCTTGGAGATCCAAGTTACCAAACATGCTTCCTCTAAAGACTGGTTCATCAGCCCAGAGTTTTCTGTTGCTGTTGATTACCTCTAGCTTGTCATATAATCCTTCAAATTTGTCATGGTGAAATGTCATCTACTTGGTGGTGCCAATTCTGATATATCTTATTATGCACTTTATCATCAAGAACATAGATATCTAACTTGAGGATTAAACATACGTTGCTCTGTTTTTTTTTTTTCGCTTCCATCTTGACAATTTTGACAGCCCTGGAATAATTTCATACATAGCAAGTCCTCAGGTAACGGAGGAACCCTCTCATGCGTGCAATATCCTATTATCTGGCTGCACTTCGAATTAACCCAGTGGTCAGCGATGAACTTCAGCAACCATTTACTCAAAAAAGATTTTCAAGCTCGAGATCAAAATTGGAAGAGCAGAAAATAAGAGCAAAAGGATTCAAGTTTTTTAAAATTTGACTACTGCGGTTCAGAAGCTGCTGTAATTATTGTTTGTTGTGAAAGTATGTAACTGAGAGCGTGTTTGGCAGTGTGGTTGCGGATGCTTTTCAAATAACTTTTCGTGCTAAAATGCATGCCAACAATGTTTTTTCATTTTTTAAAAATCATTTTTGACATCAGCACATCAAAACGATCCAAAACGTACAAACCATATTAAATTTTAGCAAAAAAAAAAATTCAAATTTTTTGGGAACGCGGCCGCAGCCGCGTTCCCAAACGGTGCCTTACTCAATTTCAACCCCAAAGCTCCTAAAATGCAGAGACTAGAGAGAAAGGTGATGAGCAAAGGACCTCAATAGAAAATATAGAAAAGGCTATCATACAAATTACTTTGTTGTCAAAACTTAGAATACAACCAGGAAAGACTTGCTATTCCGTTTCCGTATGATGAATGTTGTGTGGGCAGGGTGACCCAGTTCAGAATGACAATACATGCTCTGAGCTGCTCTTTAACTCAGTTCAGAATGACAATACATGCTCTGAGCTGCTCTTTAACTCGGAAAACAGTAGGATGAACCTGTAGAAACGGAAAATGAAACTAGCTTAGAAAAGTAAAACTTGAAGGTTTTTAAGAACAGACAGCAAGAGTATGCAATTGTTTGGAACTCCATTGTGGACAAGTTTACCAGGTTGTTAATCTGAGCAAATAAAACCTGATCATGTGTTATATTACACAAAAAATCAGACATAAAGTTCCTGAATTCCTAATTGAACTACAAAAATATAAACCCATCTTTATTGAACAAGACATCTGACGATAAAATAATAACAATACAAAAGAAAAACAAGGTTGGCTAGGTGCTTTGCATTTCAAAACTGAGAAGTCAACAGCATTGCAGATGGAAAAAAATAAAATTGAAGGAGCGCTAATGTTTATGAGGTTTTTTTCTTCTTATACGAGGATATGGATTTCATTCAAGAATGAAAAAACAAGGAACAAGCTCCAACATTCTTAGGCAGAGCCAGTCCAAAAGAACATCAGAAGGATTATAACAGAGTATCTGCAAGGGCTGTTCTGACCAAGTCTCTAGTTACATCACTCAAATATAACAGATTATTGAAGTTGAAGGGTCTGTATGACAAACCAGGATATTATGGATATGGTCCCTCAGTCTACATCTTTTACTTCTGCTTCAACATCTACAACAGCTGAAGAAGATTCTTTTCCTGAACAAACACAAAGGCAGTTTCAGAATTCACAAATCATTCTACACCAGCAATAAATTGGTGACTTTTAAGAGTTGAATCTCCACTTGATTTCTAAAATGGATTTAATTTGCGTTAACAATTTGTTCTTAGTGTAGATTATTATATGAGCTCAAAGTTGTTCACTGTTATTCATAGTCATCTCATGCAAACTGATGCACAATGAATTTAATTTACATCAAGGTCATGAACGAAAGAAAGCAGTAGGGATTAGATGGCAAACCTTTCTTGAAACCAGAAGACAAGTCACTGAATGCTTGTCCAAACGGTGTAGATTTTTTGGAGAACCTCACTGAATCACTCACAAACTCATCACCCACCACTGGAATGTATGGAAAATATCATAAAGAAATGAAAATTAAGATAGATACATGCTAACATCTTTGTAGATCAATCAACTAGACATCAAACTTGTCAGGATGTAGAAAATTAGTTCATAAAACAATAACAGGTCACACTTCTACATAAATACCGTGAAAATCAAAACACCCAGAATCAAAAGAAGACCTTTACAATTAAATTTAATCTTTGATAAGCTCAATGTTGAGGTCATATGTTAAAACTTTAATTATCATCCTTCCATTTCATCATTGATTGCACATTCCATGTTTTGCAAATATAAGTTTTGGTTCTTAAAAAGAAGGAATTGAAAAGGGATCACATGGAAATCCCGAACATCAAATGCTGCATTTCTAATCAAGAATTGTGAAACTCCACAAAATGGTGAAAATGCAAGAGTGATTTGTGTGGAGGTGTGCACCAAAAACTTAAACTTTAAGAACAAAATAATATCTTCAATTGTTTTCTTTATGAAATCAATCCCACTAATTTATGCTGCAGTTCCATGTAAAATGCAGCATAGCTTATAGTAATCTATCACCTTATTTTAACCATTGCACAACAAGTTCAGCGCCAACAGTCCACTATTCTAGGAATGTGACGAGAAATTTTTGAACTCTAGAGTAGGATCTATCCAAGGCTTGGCTTTTACCTGAGAATGGTTGACTGCAAAAAGGGCACAGCTGCAATTCATCATTCAAAGTAGATCTGAAAAGGATAACATTATGATCCAAGTCAAACAACTGACAATGCACACCATCTAAAAAATTTGCCTGTATGCTTGATTAAAATCACTGTGTCACTTACTTGAAAATCTGAAACTCATTTCCACAATTTGGGCACTGCATACACACCAAAAAATCCAAAAATAAAATAAAATAAATCAGTTAAAGAAGGAAAAAATCCAAACACATGCATGTGTCTCCATCTTTTATGGAGGGAAGGATTATAGAAGAACTAGATGGCATATATCTAAAAAGATAATAAATGATAGAAAAGATAGTGCCTAGGAAGCTGGGAATAAGGAGCAGAGCCTCACAGTGCCTTGAAGTATGTCACGTCCTGCCCACCAGAGAAAGACTCCCAAGCCTACAATGGGAATAAATACAGCAAGGAGCTGCACATAGAAGTCACTAATCAGTTAGATCTCATTGCACAAACCGATCTCATTCGAATATAATGCTATGAGGTAATAGCCCCAACACAAAAGTTATTCAACATAAAATGGAAAAGCTACTATTAGTTTCAATATAACAAAACACTGCTCATTAGGGGGAAGAAACTCATGGGACGTTCAAGTATACGTGTAACTTGGACAAAAAATATTAAGAACCAGAAAATATTTAGAACCAGATGGTAGCAAAACCACTATAAACAATTATAACCAATACAAGAACATTGAAATAAAATCAGCCTTACCACATGAAGACAACTTGGACAAAAACAAATCATGTTTAAATTGAAGTATGAAGAACACAGATCATATCAGAGAAGCTTCTGCATTCTCCAGAGAGTACAATGAACTTATCATATTGGAATATTATGCATCTCAAAATATAAAAACCGGTGCTTCTCAAATGCCAAAAGGAACAACAGGAAGCTCAACTACTACCTAGAAAATCATAATACTGTACAAATCCGAATAAAATTTATGAACAGAATAATATTGTGAATTAAATACCCGTATATTGCAATATTCAGTAAACAATTAACAGATAGTAGATATTAAGGAACAAAACCAAAGCTCCAAATTTCCAGAAGGTAGAAAGGCATCAATTTGAAAGTGAAACCACACAACTCACCACAAGCTCCTCTATAAATGTCCAATAAAGCATACAATAAACTTATTCAAATTCAAAGAGACAATCATCCAACAGAAAAATAAACAAAAAACTGGGAAAGACAAACACACCCAGATAGAAATTAGCGTGTCCAAGATCCAGCCAACAGTATCAAAAACCCAACCAAGTTGTCCAGTCATTGAAAGATAAGTCAATCCAGCAGCCAAAGCAATATTTCCCAGAAGCCTAGCAGTACCACTATTATCTCCCCCACCACCACCACCACCACCAAACCCTTGATTAAACCTCACCAAAACCACCCTCCTCTTCCTTTTTAACCCCTCCTCTTTTATCCAAATCCCATCTTTTCCACCTCCCAACAAACTCCATTTTTCCTTGTAGGACCTTGATTTGAAGCTATCTTTCTTCAAAAAAGCCAACTTTGAACTTGGTAGAGAGTGATAAGTAATGGGTTTTTGGTATTTCTTTAAAGGAGAAAAGTAGATAGAGAATTGCAGTAGTGTTGTCATGGCCAAGAAGAGCAAGTTTTGAACACAAGCTATAACACTGGTAGTGGATAGCGCGTGGAAGATTTCATGGTTAATGAAATCAAAATGAATTTGTGCAGTCTCACGGATGGTTTGAAAGAGTGTCTGCTTTCTTTTCCTGTGAGTTAAATGTAGATTATTAGTCTTCACTAGCCAATGAGGGAGTGCCACTTGTACTTGAAAACGACCTGGTTGGACAGTTCCCTCCCTTCCTATCCCATCAGGCAGCAGGTCTTATTGACAGAGATATGTGCACTTGTTTTGGGCAGCTTTTGTTAGATTGGCAATTGTACTGATCTTTGAAAAAATTGAGTTGTATACATGCTTGTCTCCTCCAGCCTTTTTACTGTTTGTTTTTTCGGTTGAAAAGTATTTTTTTTATAAAAAAAAGTTATTTTTTTACTTAGTAGATAATTTTAAAATGTTAATTTAAAAAAATATTATTTTAATATATTTTTAAATAAAAAACACGAGTAAGAACATATATATATATAAAACTTGTTTGTGCTCTTTAGAATTTACAGATGCTTCTTGTAAATAAATAAAAATAAACTTGTTTTGAATCAAAGAAAAAAGAAGAAAAACTCTTCATTAAGAGAAACCAGCTGATTCTTAATAGCTCTCCATCGATTTCTATTCCATGTGGTTGTGAACTTAACATGCTAAATAGATCCATCTTGTTGTAAGAATCTTAAAAACACAAGAACTGTTATTGTTTTTCAGTTCAGCCGTACAGATCATCAGGTCGCTTAGTAACTAACTGGAGGAACATCAAAGTCTTATGCCATGACTTGGGCTTCCTGTTCTTTTATCAGTGGAAGAAGCTCTCCATTCAGCTAATAAAAAGTGAGTTTTAACCACTCCTCTCATGTCTCTCAAGAAGGCTGCTAAGGAATCGATGACAGTAGAGTAGCATTGTAAGAAAGACTGGGACATTACCTGTTGTCCATGGAAGAATAGGCTATTTATTCTCCTCAAAAGTGTACACATGGAACAAATGGCACTGCTGCCCCATTGTTTTTCCTATGATCTCTTCAACTTGTTTTACACATGTTGATACATATGAAGCAAAACATTTTGCTGATTCTACTTGCAGAAAGCAGATACAGGTTCACAATGGGCAAAGTACAGGCAGTGTCTCTCATGCAACCATTACAGGAAACAATTAATATTGGCATCAATCTTTAAGAAAGCATTAAAATTCTCACCAGATTGGTGTTGGCTTCTATGCTAGTCTTTCTTCCTATCCAATTTCACATTTATTGCGGCAATATCATCTCTATATGGCATAGCACTATATGCATATTTCTGAAAAGCCGAAAAGAAAACCATTTCTACGCACACCAATGCATTTTGCAAAGCTTCTTCAATGTGCTCTACATCAAGCCAGAAATGATGAGATCGGATTATGCCCAAAGCTACAAGAATATCAAGCACCACTCCCTGCAAAGACAATAAAAAAAATTACTCAGTCTTTGATTCTCAAGGACTACCTATATAGTCTGGCTGCTGCACGATGGTTTAAATCATGTCCTTTTTCGAAGTAGTCACATTCTAGAGATTATTTTGATTTCCCAAGCTCACAATGTCAGAATTCCAAAACATTTGGTAATTTGAGCATAAAAAATTGTTCTACTTTATCCAAAGCATGCTTCTGTCATAAAAATGTACAAAGGCCTCATTGTTTGATGAAAGTGTGATCTATTAGACATGGCAAGGAACCATCAACTGCAACAAAAAATTCTACTAGTTATGTAAATTGAGCCTGAGAAGGGCGGATTATGAGAGCATACCTGCCAAAAGCAGAAAAAGACGATTCCTTTGATGCACAAGAACTTGGCAAGAGGTTTGTGTGGCGCCAACTCTTTAGCAAACACATGATAGAAAACCACCAGAGAATACAAAGCCAGTGATACTGAAATATTCAGAATTATTGTGAATGTCCAGCTCACCCAACTGGAATACAACCCAAGAAGTTGAAGAGATATCATCAAGATGGAGCAAATAGGGCGAATCACAACAAACTGCCATGTCCAATACTTCAGGAGCTTTAATGTGTGGTGGTTCAAACGAACAGTGTGTGGCTGCAGTGATAGATAAGGTCAGAGAACACTCAAACGTACAGTGTGTCACTTAAACACCAGTTGATAAACATTTTTATACATAGTTACCAGTACATCACTAGCAAACGTTGTTTAAGCAAATAAGAAAAGATACAAGGGACAGCAATGAATGGATTGCAATTCCTGTAATCCAACATGACATGCCAGGTAATCAGTCTATAGAACTTTCCAATAATTCAAATGGACTGAACAACAGAACCAGTTCATTGATACAAGTGGTAGTGATTTAAAAAAAAAGATGCATCTTACAAACAATCGAACAGAATCCACTACCTTCTAGGTCACAATCCACACTAAAGGACAGCTCCCTAAAAAGGATAGAATAATGGTTATGGTATTCTCTGCTTTCCATGGCAGAAGGTTGGAGAGTTGACTGCTAATGGTACAAATGTCAACCAACACATATGGACAGTGCAATGGAAAGACAACCTTGGATGGAAGCATAGTAACAGAAATTTGGTTCCACTCCTGTCAATGATAACTTAATGTTCCTAATGCCATGATGCATATTATGCTATTTACCAGCATCATCAAATCAATATGGAATCAAATAAAAAGAACCAATGAATGCGCACATCTCTAATATTAAAACATCAGTTTGATAAAGACAGAAAATCAGAATAAAACTTCACCTGAAAAAGAGTCATTGGAAATGAGTGATGAATCTCCCTTCCCTTGATATCATCTGGAACTATGTTTTTGCTTATTGATATGTTTAAGTAGCTGTACAACAAAGCCAAGAACTTTGCTATCACCTGCAAGTAACACAGTCAACTTGACTTTGAAATCACTTGTGGATGTGTTTCTAAACTTCAATTCCCATTTTTCCACATGAAAATTTGAAAACTTCATTTCCAACATATCAAATTTACAATTCTTTGAATGTAGTTTTACCAGAGCCTCGTAACATTCCTTGACTGATTCCAAAAGCATAAAAAATGCTTTGCTCCCCTGAAAATCTACCAAACCAACAAAGGAGTCAATGGCATATATGGGGGCCATAAGTATGATGATAATAATAGCCTTTTGCTCCTTTGGCTTCTTCCAGCTGAGTAGATGCTCAGTGAGAAGCTGTCCTGAAAAATGCATTGTAAGCATCACACAGAAAGTGGATGCCAGAAGAGTAAGCTGTCCAGGATTCATTGAGCTTCTATTTTTTCGTAAATAAAACCTGCACAAAGAAGCGGAGTAAATAAAAAACAAAAGCAAAATCCACTTGTCTAGAGGAGCACAATATAGAGACTTTACTCTAATGCAGCGAGTATGACATTTCAAAGTTGATGGTCCTGAAGGTAGAAGATCAGATTGCACAATTACCATCAAAGAGTAAGATGAAATCTTCATGAAAACACAAAAGCACTTTAACAAAGCTTCCATCTAGAATTTTCAAAAAAGCAATGAGTCACCCCTTCCAACGGAGCTCACATTTTCAATCATTCAGTTTACCAAATAATTTGGTGCACATTTTTCGCAACATATTGACATCGTAAAGCATCATTAACAAAGATAATTAGCTTATTGAGTCATATAACAGTAAGTTGTCTAAAGAATCTCTCCTCTAAATAAGAAAGTGAACTCCCATTCCTTGAGAAATACCTATTACAAGGGAGTTAATCATTTCTTACGTCCCTGCCTTTTCTCAGTTCATCTTCAAGCGATAACTTTCACATTACTAAGTGTCCAACTCAAGATTATGAAGATCAAACTTACAATCAAATTTAAATTTTCTTACTGATCACACGCATTTTTTAAGTCACAAAAGCAACTTCCAGAATATAAATATTAAAATAAATAATAGATTTCAATATGTCTATAACAAATCCAAACAGATCAATTTTTAAAGTCTGAAAAACAATTGACCAAACGAAACCCCATTTGACAGAGAAAATCCAATTCAAAAGCTACTGGAAAATATCTCAAATATGAAGTCTTTCTTAGGTGATGTTAAACGTTTCTTTCTTGTGAGTGAAATTTTCTTGATTTTTGAACTTCCAAGAACCAAAGAAAAACGAAGATCTTATCTTTTGAAAACCTTCATGTAAGAAACCAAGTCAGCAGAAACGTATGGATACAGAATTATAAATGATTATGGTAATAAGAGACTGCTTTTAGCTCAGTACAGTAGTGTCTTACAAAGTTTTGTTGTTGTTGACGACGGCCGAGGTGGTCTGTCTGTAGTTCAGTACACTGGTTGATTTGGTTGATGCATACTAGGGAGGAAAGTTATATATTCTGGTGATTGATTTTCTTTGTCTGAATGCAAATTATTAATATTGACTAGTAAAGCATGAGACGGTGAAAGGTGGATGGTGAAGGTGATGATGGGATATGGACAGCTCCATTGCCGTCTGATTCCAAGACCATTTCAGTCCTGCCTTTTGATTCCAAAAATTGGGGATATATATATATTAAAAATTAAAAGTAAATTAATTTTTTTTTAAAAAAACTAAAAGGTATGCCAAAAACGTTGTTCACCGACAAAGAAAACAACATAGATTTTGTAATAGTGTTCCCAAAATTCTATTTTTCATCCTTTAATTGTTTATGTTGTGGTACGTTTTTCTTATTTATCGTTTGAAGCTGCACAGTTTGTTTTGGTTACTTAATATAGGCATGGTGTGATGTCGAAACAATTATCTTGACATGGTTGATGCTTGTTTTGATCAAATTATATGATATTTTAATAATTTAGAACAATTAAAACTTTGAGGATAGATTTAAAGATTGAACACATACACAACTCCTTTTTTTATTAGAGGGATTGAATTGAGCATGGAGAAAAATATTTAACTTTTTTTAATCACTTGAGTTTTCTTTTTATTTGATATTTTTATATTGAGTTTATTTTAAAGTGGATTTTAATGGTTGTCTAAATATAAGGATTCAAGGGAAAATCCTGGTGAGCAGTTGGTGCTAAGTTTCATAAAATAAAAATTAAGATCACTGATCTAAAACAATTAAAGCTCAAAGGGCCAATTTTAAAAATGAAACACAAGTAGATTGGAAACTGAATGGGGCATAAACCACAGACGTCAGTATGTGAAAAAAGTCATAGTCATCGTGTTGTGGAGGCATATATAGCCTCTTTTGACCTTAAAAGATTGTTTTCTGTCGTGTCTCTAGAATCGTCTGGATGAGGACGACAAGGTGAGGTAATGCGTGGTGAATAGAAGTGGGGGTGTGTCGTAAATGGCCCACTCTTCTTTTCTTTATCTTCCTTTCTCTCTCTCTCTCTCTCTCTCTCTCTCTCTCTCTCTCTTCCTCAGGTGGTTTTGTGCCATTCTTTATCAAATTTTTTTTATTTGAATTTTGGTCTTTTTTTTTAATTAATAGTTTTTTTAATTTTATCCTTCAGTATTAGACTAATGAAGTGTTAATCTTTATAATTTTTTTCAATTTGCTTTCTATTTGGAAATTATGATCTCATGACTAGGATTATAAATTTGAAAGGATGACCCAGGTTGACTTGGTTCATTTTTTTAGTATTTTTTTAATTTTTTTTTCAATTTCATCCTTAAACATTTAGTTTGTTGGAAATTGAGTTTTGTAAAAAAAATTTCTCCTTGCTTTCTATAAAGTTATCATAATCTCATGACTCGAGTTGCGGTTTTTGTCATTTTTTTTCAATTGATTTTTTTTAAAATTGCCCTTTTAATTTTTAACACCGTGCTAGTTTGAGAATTGAGTTTCATAATCTTTTTTAGTTTGCTTTTTATGAGGTTATCTCGCTCTCATGACCTGAGACACAGGTCTGTCAAGTTTAGGGGTGATTATTTTCGGTTCGGTTCGGTTCAAACCGACCGGTTTCGGTTCCGATTTCCTAGGGAAAAAACCGGTTCAAACTGATTTGGCTTGGTTTTTCCGGTTTCGGTTCAGTTCGGTTTTTTCAGTTTTTTGCTTATAAAACCGAAACCGAACCGAACTGGCTAGTTTTTTAAAAATTTTAATCAATTTAATCGGTTTTTTTTATTTTTTTCCAGTTTTCTCGGTTTAATCGGTTATTCAATTTTTTTGCTCACCCTTGTCATGTTTACCTAGGTTGACTTAAGTTTGTCATTTTTAATTTTTTTTAATTGAATATTTTTTTTATCATTTAATATTAAATTTATTGATAATTGAATTTTATAATTTGTTTAAATTTATCAAACGTGGGCTAAAATTGATCATTCTATTAATGCTCAGCATGAAACATATGCCTTAAAGATTAATGGTTATTGACACCATCTCATGGGGTTCTTTTGCCTATTAACAATGAAGCACAAAGTTTGCTCAACTATATGTTTTTAACATTGAGAATGAGATTCATAATTGGCTTGAGCCATTTACCCAGGAAAACCGTTCGTCGACCTTGATTGAAGCTTTTGTTTTTGGGTTTATGATTATGCTTGATTCTAATAACAAAATGGTTAAGTGATTGTTTGGTATTGTAGTTATTGGTAAAATTCATTCGCAATCGTAATTTTTATTGTTTGATTATGTTTCTACCATAATTTTTTAATGATGTATCCCCCGCAGGTTATAAGAAGCAGCAAAAAGCTGCTTCTTGTGATGGAAAAATGGATAAACAGTGAAGCATGTCCACTGTATATTTTTAAAAATTAACGCAATACAATGTTTTTGTTGCTGAGGGCTAGAACCAGCACATGAAAGTCTGAAATACTTGGTATTTTTTTTAATTATTATGAGTAAGATCTATTCGATTTATTACTTATATCATTATTTTATAAACTAATTATATCCAAAAAATAGAAATAATTCTACATCATAAATTAATAACAAATTTTTATCATTTGTGTCATATTTAGCATAAACAGTAATATTTAATATAAACATGATTTTATTTGTAATGCCATGTAAACATGATTTTTTTGGCATTAGTAATTGGTTAATCGCATGAATCCTTGTCAGGCTGAAGGAAAGGGTCAGTTGGAGAGCCAACTAAGCTCCTATTCAAATGTGAGCAAAAGTTAAATTTTAATCACAAGCTTAGCAAACGTTTTAGAACCAAAAGAGAAGCTTGAATGGCAAATGTAACAGTTGGCCTGCAGCTTGTTCAATTCTATATGGAGCACCCAGCTGCATCACTTGGCCTACTTTCTTCTCTTTCCTATATCTCTAATAGCAATTATGAAGATCTTAAGTAGCAGTTCTATTTTCATCATTCTGTTAATCTTTGTTTCAGGATTCATACAAGCAAAAGCAAGAGTACCATTATTCTACTGTGGCACCCCAGGAATCCGATGCTATAACCAGTATATACTTTGCCCCTTTGAATGCCCAAGCAATTACTCACATAACACCAAGGAAAAAGTTTGCTATGCTGACTGCAACTCTCCACATTGCAAGGCCCAGTGCAAGCTTAAGATATGACCCACTTCTTTTCATTCAATTCTATTTTCATAAGTACTAAATATGTTTATCAGGTTGATAGCTAAAATAGCAATGGGAAAAAAGAAATTTTGTATTATTCGACTATAAGTGTATACTTGTTTAATAATAGGCTGTCAATTTGCATGTTTCAGTTATGGAAACTAATGTGTTTGATTTTTTTTTTCAGACCACAAACCTAACTGTGAAGCCCCGGGATCAGCATGCTACGATCCCTGTTTCATTGGTGGTGATGGAATTGTCTTCTATTTCCATGGAAAGAGCAATGAGCAATTCAGCCTAGTATATGATTTTGATCTTCAAATCAACAGCCGCTTCATTGGTCACAGGCCAGCTGGCCGACCGCGGGATTTCACTTGGATTCAAGCCCTGGGAATCCTTTATAACTCTCAAACCTTCTCTCTTGAGGCCACTAAGGCAGCAACTTGGGACAGTGAAGCTGACCATTTAAAGCTCACCTACAATGGACAAGATTTAGTCATACCTGAAGGCTCCTTCTCCACTTGGTACTCCCCAGAGAAGGACTTGGAAGTGGAGAGAGTATCTAGCAAGAACAGTGCCATAATCACCTTGGAGGACAGAGCAAATATTTTGGTAAATGTGGTTCCAGTGACTGAAGAAGATGATAAAATCCACAAGTATCAAGTGCCTGCTAATGACTGCTTTGTCCACTTGGAGGTGAATTTAAGTTCTTTCACCTATCCTCAACAGTTGATTGAGTACTTGGCAGGACTTACAGGCCTGATTTTGAGAACCCCGCAAAGCCTGGTGTCGCAATGCCAGTTTTGGGAGGTGAAGACAAGTACAGAACCACATCCCTTTTCTCTGCTGATTGCACCTCCTGTATATTCTCTCCAGAAAGTGGTTCAAACCAAGAGACCTCCTCTGTCATGCAGTATGGCACTCTAGACTGCACAAAGGGGGCTTCTGCAGGATATGACATTGTTTGCGGGAAGTAAATGCTGCAATGATTTCTGACTCTCCTAACGAACAACAATAGAAGCATGTCTATCTTCGAACTTAAAAAGCAAATGGTGGCTGTCAAATGCTGGCTGCCATGTGTGGGATTTCATAAGTGAATAATGCAAGACGTTTCTTGCTATTCATTGTTATGTTCTTTTCATGTTTGCTGTTTCCATGGTTTTGTGTTGGTAATCATCCATGATAAACTACGACAATCTACTACTCCAAAACTACAGTGATATTGACATATAGTCAAATCGTTTATCTTTTGTTAAACATGTACTTGAAATATTATGTATTTAATATTATTGAAATAGAAAGATGTTCTGTGTCTGCATATGTATTTTTTAGTGCTGTTCAAAGACATGGAAACTTTATAACTTCAAAGATTACTGAAGATCAATACATCCAAATGAAATGCCGTCCCTTATATTGCAGTAATTAGGTCGGGCTCAACAGATCATAGCCGCAGGAAATGCAAACAACCTAAGTAGC
The DNA here is from genome assembly GCF_951802175.1 of Populus nigra. NCBI lineage: Eukaryota > Viridiplantae > Streptophyta > Magnoliopsida > Malpighiales > Salicaceae > Populus > Populus nigra. The sequence continues at coordinate 6,805,988 of NC_084852.1, forward strand.
ACCATTCATCAAATAATTTTCCATGTGCTTGATGAAAACTAATGTTGATAATGCTGAATTTGATGGTACGGTGTCTTCTTCTACTTGAGACTAATATGAGATTGTGACATCAATTAGGTCTCCTGCTCTCCAGTTGAAGTAAGCTGGAAAGTTGTCTTGTAATGAGAAAAACCATGATTCAGGTGCCCTCCTTCTATTACTTCAAACCCGATTCGATGAACAAACTCATCAAACTCTGCAACCCTTTCTTTCTGGTATGTCATAGTTTTTAAATCTGACAAAATATTTTGAGACCAAAAAAATTTGTTACAGCCATCACAGGTGCCAATCAAGACAAGCAGTCGAGATGGCATCCACTAGCTGATTTAATTCATTCAGAAAAAATAAATGATCCAAGTGAACACATGAAGTCAAGTCATAATGAATAAGTAAAAGAAATTGACTTACCAGGGCCGAAGTTAAAGAGGTAGACTGTATCAAGGCCACCGTCACCTTCAAGCATATCAGCATCCTTCACTAAATTTGGCATCATTTTTGGAAGAATAGTTCTGTGGATGCCTGTCTTGTCCAAAGAATCTTAGCGAATAGGGATAAAAAAATAATCAATAATCAATAGGTGATGGATGGATAACTTCAGCAACCAGCAGAGCAAGATGATATATAAGGAAACTGTTCTTTTGGATTGGAAAATGTCACATATAGACTGCTGTGCTCGTAAATGTTCAAGTCGGAAGGCCTGAAAATGTTGGTTTAAGATGACTTTTCCATTTAACATGGGACAGCAACTTCGTCTTTTTTGTAGGATTTGTATGACTAAACAAAGAAATGAAAACAGTGCCCATTTAACCTGTTATCAAGAAAGTCCCAGTACTAATCCTCAATTTGTACATTTTGATTGGGATTTTATAGTAGTACATTTTCTTTCTTTAAAGAGTCATTGTCAGAAGCATACAAGGTAAGTAAGAGAATCCCCATTTTCACTGTTTATTATGTGGTTATAAGTTATGGATCATATAAAATTCTCCCACATTGGAGAAGAGCTAGCCATACCAGAAGGCCATTTATCTTCATGGAAATCCCCATAACGTCATATTAAAGTACAGAGAACATCGATCAAGAACATCGTCCTAGTCACTCTCCCAGAACTTGCAGAGATCTCAATCAATATTGTGCCAGTAACCAAACAAGATGACATAATTTATAACTGTTTTGCTCACTTAGAGGTTCAGTTCCAAGTTCTATGTTCTATTGACGAATGTTGAAGGAGTAATTTGGCAGGAGTACTCACCTCCAGATTTCAAGAAGCCAGCAAAGCTAGGAGTGGCCATACCAGTTGTGGATAGGACAACTTCCCTTCTCTCTTACGTCCTAGTTATCTTTTCTTTTTGCTTCTTTTCTTATGTATAAAAAAGAAAAAGATAAGTATGTCTGTAACTTGGTATCCAAACTTGTTTCCATAGGAAAGACATTCTTCATGTCAGAGTTCAGACGAAGGCATATTCTACGTACAATGACCTTTTTTTTTAAAAAAAAATGTATTTGCTATTCATAATGTGATAGACAACATTCAATTTATCAAAAACATGTGTCTGAATTGGCTATATATATATGAAGGTGAAAAATGTTTTTAGGAGAAAAGTTGTAAATATAAAAAGAAAAAACAACTGAAGGCATGTTAGTTAAAAAAAATCAATATACATTTAAATTAATTAAAAAAATGACCATATTAACTTAACTTAATTAAGATAAAGTAGCAAAGTGGAAATGGTGATCGTGGATGTAGTTGGAGTGATTATATTGGGCGATCACATTTTTTATAGCAATGAAAATTATAATCGTAAATTTTTTTTTTGAACAATAATTAAGAAGTGTCATCGGACTAGCTTATGTAATAACTTGAAGCTAGCATGTGTAACAAAATACAATCAACTTTTTGTGTTGATTATTTTGCAAAGAAATTAAATATAAATAAATTATGTAAATATTTATACTATATTATATAATAAAAATTAAAAAATTACGTCACATAAAATATGAGTATTTATAGTTAAACTACAAAGCATTTCATTTTCATATATATATATATATATATATATATATATATATATATATATATATATATATGTATAAAACAGTAACAAGATAGGAAAGACTTGAATCTTGAACCTTTTAATTTTAAGGAGACGAATGGATATTCGCTAATAATAATAATCATACTATTATTTTTATTATTATTTTAGTAGCATTTGATAGAGAGATAAGACACAACAGGCATGACTATGTAAACAAAATAGTGAAATAGTAGAAAGATGGAACGTTAGGAGCAGAACTTATTTGTGTCTAGTATGATAAACAAGACACAAAAAAATTATTCAATCACTATTTGATACTAGGAGATGAGATGTAATAGAATATATATTTGATTTATTCTTATAATTTATTTTTTGTTTATGTTTTGCTTGACCAGTGTTTAAATATTTTTTGATATATATTTTAATTATTCTTTGACATATTTTTTTTATATGTATAATAAAAAATATTTAATTTCAAATAAAAACATACACATTAATTTGTGTGTTTTCTTTATATAAAAAAGTTGAAATACTGAACAAAAACATTTTTCTATTCATTATATTACGAGTAATTAGATTTCTTAATAATAATTTCTTTCTAGAAAAATTATAATAGTTGAAAGTATAAAAATTATCCTATAATAACTGCTGTATACATAAAATCACTTCAAAATAGTTTGATAGAAAATACAAACAATCATAGCATAGTTTAAAGTGATAAATTCAAAATTAAAAAATATTAAAAAAATCAAATGAAAAAGAAGCTTAGACGAGTCTAGGCTACGATCTAGTCAATGCTTGGACTTCGTCCAAGCCCAACCATAAAATAAAAACTTCAACAGCGCATCATCTATGTTCAAGTCATCTTCTTCCTTGGATCGCCGGATTCCGGCTAAATCGCGGAAAGCATGGTAAGTCATTATTTTTTTATTTTTCTCAAAAATATTTCTAAACACTTCCCTAATTCTTTGAAACTCAAATATAACCTCAAAAATCATTTTTAAACAACTAATAATGAATAGACAATTAGTCATGGTGAAAAGATAATTGTATCCCCAAAGCTGAGTACATTGTTTTTTTTTAGAATAAAAATATAATTATAGTAACTTATATCTGATGCATAGTAACTTTATTAAAGGATTTAGATTTTTTGTTAATTTTGGAAAAGAAGTAATTTTCTGATTCTTTTTTGTTTTTCACTTTCCATTAGTAAATGCTAATTCAATTCAATCAAAATTTTTTTCTAAAGATATCAGCTTCTGCTTCAGTGAACGTTATCAGAGTTAAAAGCATTCAACCTTAGGCCTACACAGGACAAGCTTTAAGCAAATATGCCCTTTCTGTAGCCTATCCTGTGTGGTCGGACTCACACGGTCAGGACTAATTAACGGACCAGGTGCTGGAGTCCGGTTCACTCGACAACAATCCTCTCCAAGGTCTTAGATTGAGCACAAAAAAGAGTGGTCGGACATTGTGCACGACGTTATTAACTATGCTCATTTTTATTTTATTTTTTCGCCTTGAACGGAAGCTTGCCTGTTTCTAAGTTCCTGTGATTCAATTTGTTCTCTTCATTAACTGAACTCAGGAAGTGGAACAAATGCTGAGATAGCCAGACATGGTGTTGATCAAATGTAAGGCAACCTGAGGTTTTGCTGCACAAAATGCAGTTTATCACATAAGATTATATAGTTTTTTTTTTCCCGAGCCACAGGAGCTAGAAGATAAAGTTTTGGAGAATAGATTAAATCAAAGTATTGGGTGTTGTTACATATTTTTGGGCCCCACATAGTGGAGATGGTGTGTACTTCTTTTGAACCAAGTGCAGTAGTTTAATTCGTGATTGTTAAGGAATTGACAAAAGCAAAGAAGAAAGGTGTTTTTTGAACCCTGTTTCAGCTATTTTCTGCTCTTTTTATCCTTCTCCTTTTGCTGTTGAGATTGTCAGGTTTCTTAGGCTAATTAGGAGTCTTCATAATGCTAAATTCTTTCCTTCTTTATCTGGTCTTTAAGGTTCGATAAATCCCTCAGAATTTGCACTAAAAATTGATTCTTCTGCTGTCACAATTATGTTGTAATACCAATTTTGTTCCAACTTAGACTTTGATTTTGACTTGATTTCATGCAATATCTGACCATCCTAGCTATATTCTATCATTTATGACATGTTAAAAAATTGACCTACACCTTTATTAGGTCCTAGGGCTCACTATTGTTATGTCAGACTTTTAGTTAGATTGAGATACTTGGCATTGTCAGTTTCCGAATCAAGTCAGGAGATCTTTTTCACCAATCAGATAGCGGCCAGATTCTGTTCTTCAAAACGAATTTATCTCACTTTGAACCCTCATAAAATTTATAGTCCTATACATTTAGATGAATTTGGATTTTTGAATCTCTTGATTTCAATATCAAAAGCTCAAGATATTCCCATTTGAATATCTAATGTGAAAGCAGAGAATCCTGCTGCGAGAAGGATTCCAGCTCGAGTTTTTTTGCAATTCTATTCTTCAAAACAATTTCATCTAACCTTGAATCCCTCAGGAAAGTTGTAGTCCCATACGTGTAGATGAATTTCGATTTTTGAATCGCCTGATTTCAATATCAGAAGCTCAAGATATTCTTGTTTTAAGGTCTAGCATGAAAGTAGAGAATCCTGCCCCGAGAACGGTTCTAGCCCGAGTTCGCAAGTCTGATTCGAGGGATTATGAGCCGGTTTGAAGGAATTTTTTGGATCAAGGACTGAATTGAAAAGTGCTAAAATGAGGGAATTAGTTGAAGATGAAATTAGAAGGAAAGATGCTGGTTTGTAAGAAAGTAGAAGAGGGGGACTAGATCATCAGAAAATGACAGGAATTCTACAGCGCCGGATAAGAAATATGACTTTGTAGCATGGTATTGTTCATTTGTGTTTTGAACAATACCCTTCCCCGTCTAAAATTCTTTCCTTTTATGTGCATAGCTATTCCCGCTGGTTTCCATGATTCTCTCGCCTGATTGTTGAGCTGCAAAGCACATTTTTTTCTGCCTCAGTCCAAAGGAAACAGTTGGTGCCTCACGTTGCGAGTTGTGGAAGGAAAGAAAGGAGTTGCACCACCCTTTAATCGTTGGAAAATAATCACTGGAATCATCAGAATATCAATCAGAATATTCTAATTTCCTAATGTGCTTTATCTGATTATAAGACACTCGAAATTGTATCCTAGATTAGCGTATTTTTGTTTCCTAAATAGAGCTGCGTTTAAGCTATATAAACCTGGGCTGCTTATTGGGGATTCTTGGACTGGTGATGTACTGATATTTGCTCATTGGAGGCTAAGCACATTGACACAATATTTAACGTGGTTCGACAAACCGCCTACATCCACGGGAGAGGTCTATATTATTAGAGATAGAAAAAGGATACAAAACAAATACATGGAGAAGAAGGATCACATCCACTCAAACTCAACTCCCAACTCTTATTGCTGCCCTTGCAGCTGCTGCCAATGGCAGCCCTTCACTTTCTCTCTTTTCTCTTCTCTTCACTCTCACTTTCTCTCTCTCTTTGCTCTCAAATAATGTCTCTATTTATAGGCATTTCATGGAAGACAAGAGGCCATAAATTATGGCACAAATGGTGGCAACACATGAGTTGCACCATTTTTATCAATGGTTGGTGCAACTACCATTGTAGCCTTTTGACAATGATAACCCTACTTCTTAGGGTAGGCTGCAAATTTGTTGCCCATTAATGGCAATTTCCTAACAATCACCCCCTTTGACATTTATATGGGCAATTGTCCTCTTGCATCTTCAGCATAAGCTTGCATCTTGCAGCTCTTCCAAGCTTACCATTCTGAGAGCATCTTTGGCCAAGTCTACAGGTACTCGCCAAACCTTTCAATCACTAGAGTTACCAAAGCACCCCTTTGCTCACTCCAAAGGATCACTTCAACCAGATGGTTTACCTCGTCACATATGAAGAATGTTAATGTTTTTCTCTAGGACACAACATTCCCCTTTGAGTGTATCAACCATGCTTGGTCTGGAATGATTTTTCAAGCCTTACACCAAGGCTTACAACACCTTTTCAAACAGATATTTCCAAGTGCGATAGTCATTATCTGAGTATTTCAATATGATCACGAGCTCACCACTCTTCCAAGAGTCTACTAATCCCAGAGTTGCGTCTGCCCTCTGTTCCACCCTAGGAACCACGCCTTACTTCTCCATGAGTTTCCCACTCTTAGTCTAAAGAGTCTAGGTAGCTTTCCACCTTTAACCATGGGGGCAACCCATTAAAGGTTGATCCATATCTGTCTTCATACTCTGAGTATTATAATGCCATTACCGATCTTACCACTTTGACAAGAGTCAACTTGTTCCAGAAACTTGCGCATGCCCTCTGCTCCTATATAATAGTCACGTCTTAATGCTCCACAAGTCACCTACTTATTGTTCAAGGCAAATGTCTTCTAGCTCATTGATCTTTAGCATGGGGGCAATATCCATGAAAGTCAATCCGGCATTTGTCTCCATACTCATCATAACCACTTCATTGGCTATACATTTGTCCACTTATATCCAGCCATCACATTGGCTTTGGGCGTTCTGAATTAGGGCTTCTATCATGGCCCTCACACCTTCCATCTGAGGTGTCTCCGCTCGTCGTCATGCAGCAGTCTGATCTTGGGCTCATTTCATGGTCCTTACACCTTTTATCTTAGGTGTCTTCACCTTTTATAAGTGGTCGCATCCTCATTCAACTGAGATGCATCAAAGTGGCTCCAAAATTCTCTACCACTATGTGGACTATAGGAGAGATCACTACCATTGATCACATAGAAAGAGAGAGTTGCGGCATACTCCTCGCAATCCTCCATCTCGATTTCTATGTTTGGAGCTTCTACGCCTTTCTGCTTGACAGCTCTACCCACACCAACTCTCTTTTTGTGTCTTCGTTTTTCATCATAGGCGGTCGCCTTTTATCATAGGTGTTTGCACCCCCTCAATTAGGTGCTTCTGCAACAGCTCATCTTTCCATGCTCACATGCATTGAAAAGGTCCTCGCATGTTGCCTTCATCAAGAGCACAAGAGACTTCATGTTGTATAACCTTTCATACAGTCTCTGCTCTAAGCTTCATCTGGGAACTCTTCTTCTCTTTGCACCTGTTGTCTCATTATAGTACCTCGCCGGCGTGTGCGCCCATATCTGACATCCGATTTCAATGCTATTTTCACCAGTGGCTTCGTTTCTTCCTCCTTTACACAGTGGTATGGTCAAAACACAATTTTGACAACTTTCATTTTTGAGCAAAATCAAACACCACTTTAAACCATGTGCTTTGATACCAATTGTTGGGGATTCTTGGACCGGTGATGTACTGATATTTGCTCATTAAAGGCTAAGCACACTGACACAATATTTAATGTGGTTCGGCAAACCGCCTACATCCACGAGAGAGGTCTATATTATTAGAGATAGAGAAAGGATACAAAACAAATACATGGAGGAGGAGGATCACATCCACTAAAACTCAACTCCCAGCTCTCATTGCTACCCTTACAGCTGATGCCAATGGCAACCTTTCACTTTCTCTCTTTTCTTTTCTCTTCACTCTCACTCTATCTCTCTCGTTGCTCTCAAATAATGCCTCTATTTATAGGCATTTCATGGCAGAGAAGAGGCCATAAATTATGGCACAAATGGTGGCAGCACATGAGTTGCATCATATTTGTCAATGGTTGGTGCAACTACCATTGTAGCCTTTTGACAATGGTAACCCTACTTCTTAGGGTAGGCTGCAAAGTTGTTGCCCATTAATGGCAATATCTCAACACTGCTGACCTCAAGAAGAGGACGGAAAAAAAAGGAGAAAAGGGAGAGAGCAGAAAAAACAAAAAAAAAAGAGAGAAAGAGAGAGGAGAGAACAACGCAGATAACAGGGGAGAACAAAGGGAGTTTTCTTTCATCCTTTTGTTATTGTGAAAACCTTCACTGAACGGGGAAAGAAAGAAAGAAAAAGGGAAACATAATAGAGGAGAGGAAGAAGAAACGAGAGAGAGGCAGGGCAGATAAAACCATAGGGAACGACACAGTTGAAAGCAAGAAAAACACAGAGGCAAGGGTGACAGCTCCACCAGCACAACACGCCTTCATTGCCATTGTCTTCGTCATCTCTAAAGAAAGCATCAGCAAAAGGAGAGAAACAAAAATAGAAACCAAAACTAGCGTGGCCATTGTTTTCGTGGTCTCCAGAATCAGTGACCACTAGCTGTTGGCAGAAGCTTCAGCGCCATCGTCTTCGCCCGTTTCAGCTCCAGGTAAGTTTCCATGCATTTCTTTCACTTTAATTATACGGTTATAGTGCATGCTTTTGTTATTGTTCAATTGAATTATAATTTACTTGAACAATAACCTAGGAGACACTATTTGCCTAGCCAAGTCATTAGTTTGGGCAAGTGACCTGCTAGGGCTACTGGGTTCAGCCCAGCCACATGGGCCGATTTGGACCCAGCCAAAAAAAATGAGTAAGATCATTGTATATATATATATGTCTAAAAAAAATATTTTCTTGTGTTGCATACGACCAATACTCTAACATATTTTGAAAATTCCTCCTTTTATATATAAAAAAAACAAATATTTGAAGTTTTGAAAGAAAATGTATTTTAGCATGGATTTCTTAAATACAAAAATTATTTTCTTGCATTCTAGATTTTATAACATGTTTGTAAAACTATAAAGGGTGTTGACCAATATTCCAAAAAATACAAAATCTTATTTTTAGGGAATTCTACTTTATTCACCATTTATATTTGGATAAAGAAATCTCAAAGGGATTAATATTCAAAATATTATTAGGAATAACTTGTTAATATTCACAGTTAATGTTTGGATAAAAAAATCCAAGTGGTTAATATCCAAAATATTTTTATAGGAATAATAAGTCATCACACATCCTTGAAAGAAGCCTCGATTATAATTGAGGACATTTCAATTTTTTGACTCCATGGTTTACGAGCTGTGAAAATATGAAACACTAAGGCAAAAAAAGGCTTCTAAAGAGCTTTGAATTTCTTTAGATTTCTAAATTTATATCTCTTCCTTGCGATTTACGAGTCGTTACTTGAAATACAAAGGAAAAATGAGCTTTTAAGCACATTGAATCTCCTTAAATTTCTATCTTAGCTATTTTTTAATTCATAGGTTATAAATTTAGTTCAAATCAAACACAGATTTTAAGAGATATGCATCGGTTCTTCTTGGCACTTCGTAGACATATCTAAAGCTATGATCTATATTAGCCAAGGGTTCTTGCTTTTAGACTTTAAACCCAAGTCCATTCATCATAGCAAACATATCCGAGGAAAACTGATTAGAGAACACCAACACTATAGTAAGGCAAACCAAACACTAAGCAGCTTACCTTAGATAAAACGTACTAGGGGTGCTAATACCTTCCCTTTACGCAACCAGTCTATTGCCTTAGAATCTCTGAAAGACTAGTTACGTTTTCTAGTAACTACAATACTAGGTGCCGACTCTCTTTTTCACAAAATAAAGACCCCGAAATCAATTCCCCACTCCGAGAAGGGTCACCGCGATATCGAGCTCTCGAGAGGTTGCAACATTGGGAATGAGGCTTTTAAAGCATTCTGAATTTCCTTAGATTTCTAAATTTATATCTCTCTTCCTTGCGATTTACGAGTCGTGAACACTTGAAATACTAAGGAAAAAATGAGCTTTTAAGCACATTGAATCTTTTTAGATTTCTATCTTAGCTATTTTTTAATTCATAGGTTATAAATTTAGTTCAAATCAAACACAGATTTAAGAGATCTGCATCGATTCTTCTTGGCACTCTATAGACATATCTAAAGGTATGATTTATATTAGCCAAGGGTTCTTGCTTTTAAACTTTAAACCCAAGTCCATTGATTATAGCAAACCTATCCCAGGAAAATTGATTAAAGAACACCAACATCATAGTAAAGTAAATCAAACACCAAGCAGCTTAACTTAGATAGAACGTACTAGGGGTGCTAATACCTTCCATTTACGCAACCAGTCCATTGCCTTAGAATCTCTAAAAGACCAGTTAGGTTTCTTAATAACCATAATACTAAATGACGACTCTCCTTTTCACAAAACAAAGACTCGAAATCAATTCCCCGCTCCAGGAAAGGTCACCACGATATCAAGCTGTTGAGAGGTTGCGACATTGGGAATGAGCTCACAAATATATATATATATATATATATATATATATATATATATATATATATATATATATATTACAAGACATTACATACTCAAGCATTGCAAATGAATCAGATTACCGAGGCAGTGAGCTGTAAATTATTTCTATAATCAATATGTGAAAATAAATATTGTGAAAGCAATACATTGAATATCCAGTAATTGTGTGAAAAATAACATGGCAGCTGAAAGCCAGAAGAATTTTAGATCAAGCCCTTATGGTAACTTGCAATTTCAAATGGATTGATTCGTGTCCATCACAGAACAATATTACAAGCTATGGAAGATAAATTGAGGTAAAAAAAATTGAACAATGTGACGAGATAACCTTAGCTCATTCACTTCCCATTTTATCAAAAACAGTCGGTGACCAGACAGCCAAATCTTCACCAGAATGTCCTTTGTCCAAGAATGGGTGGAAGCCTTCTCATCTTCCACGAGGATTTACTAGCTGAGAAAATACAGCACTAGTGGCAGCGTGGCAGCGTGGCAGCGTCCTCAGCATCATCGTCTGTTCCAGACTTCCCTCCATCAATTATACTTGCGCTGTTATCAAATTGTTCGAGTGGTGTCAACGGAATGCCTGGGATATGGTTTGTGCTGTTATCTTCAGGTTTCATGAGTGCAGATGAGGTCTCCTCAAGCTGAAGAGCATTCTCGAGATTCCATAAGACGTCTCCCATTGATGGCCTGTCAACTCCATGCTCTGCAAGGCATTTCTCAGCTGTCTCCCCAAATTTCTTGAGAGAAGCTGGATTCACCTTACCTGCTAGATTGGAGTCCATGATTTGATCCAACATACCCTTCTTCTGCCAGGTCATTGCCCACTCTGCTATATTGACTTGTTCCCTCGGGAGAACAGGGTTTAGAGCCGGTCTGGTGCAGAGAACTTCAATTAGAACCACTCCAAATGAATACACATCTGACTTCTCTGTGAGTTGTTGCCTTCTGAAGTACTCAGGATCAAGGTAACCAAAGCTACCCTTAACAGCTGTGCTCACATGGGTCTGATCAAGAGCCGGGCCTGTTTTTGAGAGGCCAAAATCAGCAACTTTGGCCACGAAATTTTCATCCAACAGAATGTTTGTTGTCTTGACATCTCGGTGAATAATGCTTTGAGCGGCACCTGTGAGGAGATAATGCAGGCCCCTGGCAGCCCCAATGCATATTTCTAGTCGTTGCTTCCATGATAGAGGTGGTAGATCAGTTCCATATAGATGGCTCCTAAGGGGTCCATTAGCCATGTATTCGTAGACAAGAATCATTTCTGACCGCTCATCACAATAGCCAATAAGAGAGACAAGATGACGGTGGCGAAGCTTAGATAACATTTCAATCTCAGTTCGGAATTCAGCAAGACCTTGTTCGGATCTGGGATTTCCTCTTTTGACAGCTACTTTAGTTCCATCTTCAAGGGTTCCTTTGTACACCCTGCCAAAACCACCAACCCCAAGAAGCAGGCTCTCATCGAACTCGTTCGTTGCATCGAGGATTTCTTGGAATGTGAAGAGCCGACCGAGATTAGAGGAAGCCAATGAGATGCAGCTTGCCGTTCCACTCTTTTGAGAAGTTGTGGACATCTTGGTCATGGTCTGAGGGTTTCTATATAATGGCAATGGCAGCCATGGATGTGCCTGGTGAGTCGTAGTCTTTGACCTGTGTGCTGCCAAGCAACAGCAACAGAGACCAATCAAACCAAAAATAACCACAGCTCCAACAATCGAACCAATAATAATTCCAATCTTGTTTTTCTTCGATGGTGATTGAGGAAGGAGGCTCTCAACAGATGAAAGCCCATCCAAGCTTTTAGCTTCATTGCTGATTTTGAAAATCTCCAGCCCATTCATAGTTGCATTTGTCAAATTTGTTGTTAAATCTGGACCAACACTTACAGTGAAAGTATCTGAATCTACTGATGCATTGGAGACAAAGTCTCTGTAATAGGGTACACTCAAGCCACCGGTAAAGGTTGAGAGGTCAAGACTCTCAACGGCATTTTCATCATTTATATACAGATTGAACACAAGATTGTTCAGAGCCTTACTCACAATGTCACATAAATGTACCCGCACAAAATAGCGGAAGTTTTGATTGATAGAGAACACCCAAGTAATGTTGAAGTTCATGTCGGCTACATTTGCAACTCCCATCACATCAGCGGAGGCATAAACCCTATCTGGTGCTATTTCAGTAGTGACAGCAGGTGGATATCTTATGGATGCAGGGTTAACTGAAACATTCAATGCAGAGCTGTTCACATGGAGATATTTGGCATCATTCTCCCAAATTCTTCCAAGAGTATCATTTTCTGCAGTGATCGACGGACCTCCAGTGTTTAACCGGAAAACAGTTTCGAAGGCAAGTTCAGAAAGACCACTAAAAGGGGTAGATGGATTTATAGCTACTGCCTGGTCTGGAAAGACTTCATCAGGGATAGAAACAACTTCGATTGCATTAATAAATGTGACAGAATTGTTTGAAGGAACGAAGGAAAGGGTCAAAGTATCAGAAGTCACATTGACTGCGTACTCCTTGAACATGTAAGAACCATTATAATTCTTGAATGTGAAATTGTTCAAAAGTACAAAATCGTCTGTGGCTACAGTGATCAACGCAGACATCAAGTTTTGGCCTGAGTTTGGAATAGGGTAAAAATAAAGACGGATCCAATGCCTACCTTCTTGCTTAATATCAAATTTGTAAGACGATATGCCTGACAAAATTCGAGCAGAGTGGTAGATAGGAGATGGGAAACTAGAATTGGACTTAGCAACAACAGAAGTTCCAGTGTTTAAAGTGAGAGAAGAATGCCCTGAGTCAGGAACATAAGTTTTTCCTTGGAAGATGACATTTTTTGAAGAACCACAAGCCACCAAGTAGTTATCAGGAGGAGTGAATGCAGCAAATGATCCACTATGACCAAGGAACTCCAATAAAACATAAGCAACAACTACAGGTAACCAGCTCACTAGTTTCATGCTCACCATTTGCAATATCCCAAATCCTCGAGCTCCTAGCAAGCCAAATAATGCACAAGTCCCAACTCAAAAAAGAAAAAAAAAAACGAAAACTAGAACTGCCTAGCTCCCAAACCCCAATCCCTGAGGCCTTAAGAACCCAAATGCTAGGAACTAGCTCCCCGATCACTAAATGCCTCAAAAACAATATCCGCACAAACCTCAGATCTATCTAGACCAACTTCAACCAAGCTTAGCTCTATGAAAAAACACAGTAATTAAGTACAAAAGAATGCAATCTACATTATTGCAAAGACAAAAACTTTTTGCTGAAATAGACACTCTTACCTCAAGAAGAAAACCAAAAAGGAGAGAAACTGAGGGAGAGTGAATTGGGTTGAAGCCAGAGATCAAAGTCCAGTTGATATTGGATGCATGTCACCGTGAAAACCCATCATGCAGAGAGTGATGACGTGTTTGAGTATGTAACTGTAGCTATTTTTTAAATTATTTTTTATTTATATTGTATTAAAATAATAATTTTTTATTTTAAAAAAATTATTTTTATATTAATGTATTAAAATAATTTAAAAATACTAAAATTATATTAATTTTAAAAAATAAATAAATAAATCTCAAATATTTTTAAAAATATTTTTAAAACAGAAATAAATTTATCATTAATGTTGCACCAACCCTTTCCAGGCTGGTGCTCAGGCTGTCCTTTACCTGGGAAAAAGGAGGACCCCACAAGAAGAAGAGAAGGGATCTGAAACTTCTTGCTTCATTCAAAAAAAACCTCCGTCTCTCTATCTGTTCATTGAATTCATGTTTCATAGCTTGTATTTCAAAATTTTACTGCTGTTAAATAATATTTATATAGTTTTATTTATTAAAGGTAGAGTAATATTTTCAATTTAATTTATATATATTTTATTTATATTTAAGTTAAGACTAAATATTCATAATATACAGATTATTCAGAATTCTAGCTTTCTTTTTGTGTTTGATCTTAGTTATTTTAATATGGTATCAGAGCTAGTTTTATGGAACGAGGCTTAATCCCGAACATAGCTTCGCGGATCCAACTTTGGTATTTTGTCAAAAAAATTTGGAGTGAGATTTTGTCTTTCGCTTCTACAAAATTTGGTATTTCGTCAGTTTTTGCAATTATTTTGGTATTTCGTCTTCCCTTCAACTTTTGTAATTTGGTATTTGCGTTCAGTTTCTGGAAATTTGTTTTGTGTTTAGGAGTAATCATATAATTTTGAGAAGATATTTGTTTAGTTTCTGCAATCTCTGTTTAGTTTCTGCAATTTGGTATTTTGTATTCCGCTACTGTTGCATTTTGGTTCTCTGTAATTGTTGATTATGGCTACTGAAAGAGATTTTCGCTTCAGTCTATGAGTGTGAGGTTGGATGGAAAGAACTATTCGTATTGGAGCTATGTAATGAGAAATTTTCTTAAAGGTAAGAAGATGTGGGGATATGTTAGTGGAACTTATATGATACCTAACAATATTGAGGAAGGAGATGTTGTTTTGATGGATACATGGGAGGCAAATAATGCAAAGATCATTACTTGGATCAATATTAATTCTGTTGAGCATTCGATAAGTACGCAGTTGGCGAAGTATGAGACAGCAAAAGAGGTTTGGGATCATCTGCAAAAGTTAATTACACAATCAAATTTTGCAAAACAGTATCAATTAGAGAATGACATACGAGCTCTTCATCAGAAGAATATGAGTGTTCAAGAGTTTTATTCTGCCATGACAGATCTTTGGGATCAATTGACTCTTACAGAATCAGTAGAATTAAAGGCATGTGGTGCCTATATTGAGCGTAGAGAGCAGCAACGATTGGTACAGTTTTTAACAGCACTTCGCAGTGACTTTGAAGGATTTAGAGGTTCAATTCTGCATCGTTCTCCACTGCCTTCTGTTGACTCTGTTGTCAGTGAGTTATTGGCTGAAGAAATACGTCTTCAATCTTATTCTGAAAAGGGAATTCTTTCTGCTTCAAATCCTTTTGTACTAGCAATACCTTCTAAACCATTCTCTAATCATCAAAACAGCCTTACACAAGTGTTGGCTTCGATGAGTGCAGTTTCTGTAAGCAGAAAGGTCATTGGAAGGCTTAGTGTCCTAAGTTGAGACAATAGAATCAAGCTTGGAAGTCTGGCAGTCAGTCACAATCTAATGCTCATGGACCACCTCGGGGTTATAAACCACCACACCATAATACTGCAGCAGCAACTTCCCCAGGCTCTATTACCAATCCCAATACTTTGGCTTAGCAATTTCAGAAGTTTCTCTCATTGCAGCCACAAGCAATGTTCGCTTCTTCTTCCATATGTCAGTTGCCTCATAGTTCTTCAGGTATGTCACACTCTGAATGAGTCTTGGATTCTGGTGCTTCCTATCATATGTCTCCAGATTCCTCATCTTTTACCTCTGTTTCCCTTTTGTCCTCCATTTTTGTTATGAATGTTGATGGCACTCTTATGCCCTTAGCAGGTGTTGGTTCTGTTGTCACACCTCACATGTCTCTCCCTAATATTTATCTTATTCCAAAACTGAAATTGAATCTTGCGTCTGTTGGTCAAATATGTGATTCTGGTGATTATTTAGTCATGTTTTCTGGTTCTTTTTGTTGTGTACAGGATCTGCAGTCTCAGAAGCTGATTGGGAGAGGCCGTAGGGAGAATGGACTATATATTTTGGATGAGTTAAAAGTGTCAGTTGCTGCTGCCGCTGCCGCTGCTGCTACTACTACTGTTGATTTGTCTTCTTTTTGTTTGAGTCTTTCATTTTCTAGTTTTTATTTATGGCATTCCCATCTAAGTCATGTTTCGTCTTCTCGTTTGAGATTTTTGGCATCCACAGGAGCTTTAGAAAATTTAAAAACTTATGACATTTCAGATTGTAGTGGATGTAAACTAGCAAAATTTTTTGCTTTACCTTTTAATCGAAGTATTTCTGTTTCTTCTTCACCATTTGATTTGATTCATTCTGATGTATGGGGACCTTCTCTTGTTGCCACAAAAGAAGGGTCTCGATATTATGTCTCTTTTATTGATGATCATACTTGTTATTGTTGGGTTTATTTAATAAAACATCGTTTTGAATTCTTTGAGATATATGCAGCTTTTCGAGCTCTTATCAAAACTCAACATTCTGCTGTGATCAAATGCTTTAGGTGTGATTTGGGTAGGGAATACATCTCTAATAAATTTTGCCAACTGCTTACCTTAGATGGAACCATCCACCAAACTTCATGTACAGATACTCCTGAGCAAAATGGTGTTGCTGAAAGAAAACATAGGCACATTATCAAAACTGCTCGTTCTCTCTTGTTGTCTGCTTTTGTTCCTAGTGAATTTTAGGGAGAAGCTGTTCTTACTGCTGTAAGTTTGATTAATACAATTCCATCTTCTCATAGTTCGGGTCTATTTCCTTTTGAAAAGTTATATGGGTATGTCCCTGATTATTCCTCATTTAGAGTATTTGGTTGTACTTGTTTTGTTCTTCATCCTCATGTAGAACACAGTAAGTTATCCTCTCGATCCGTTATTTGTGTCTTTCTAGGTTATGGTGAAGGTAAAAAGGGGTATCGTTGTTTTGATCCAATAACTCAGAAACTTTATGTGTCTCGTCATATTGTCTTCCTTGATCATATACCTTTCTTTTCTATTCCATCCACTACTCATAACCTGACTAAATCTGATATTATTCGTATAGATCCATTTTCTGAGGATTCTGGTAATGATACCTCTCCCCATATTCGATCGATTTGTACTCATAACTCTGCAGGTACTGATACTTTACTCTCTGGCACACCTGAAGCTCAATTCTCATCTACAGCCCCTCAAGCTTCATCTGAGACTGTGGGTCCACCTCCACGTCAGTCCATTCGTATTCGTAAGTCCACAAAACTACCAGATTTTGCTTATTCTTGTTATTCTTCATCATTTAATTCCATTTTAGCTTCTATTCATTGTCTCTTTGAGCCCTCTTCCTATAAAAATACAATTCTTGATCCGCTTTGGCAGCAAGTTATGGATGATGAACTTTTTTCTTTGCATAAGATAGATACTTGGGATCTGGTTCCTCTACCTCCTGGTAAGAGTGTCGTTGGGTGTATAAGATCAAGACTAATTCTGATGGGTCTATTGAGAGATACAAAGTTAGGCTGGTTGCAAAAGGATACTCTCAACAATATGGTATGGATTATGAGGAGGCATTTGCCACGGTTGCAAAAATGACTACTATTCATACTCTTATTGTTGTAGCTTCGATTCGTCAGTGGCATATTTCTCAGCTTGATGTTAAAATGCCTTCTTGAATGGAGATCTTCAAGAAGAAGTTTATATGGCACCCCTTCCTAGTATTTCACATGACTTTGGATATGTTTGTAAGCTTAAGAAAGCATTATATGGTCTCAAACAAGCACCCCGTGCTTGGTTTGAGAAATTCTCTATTGTGATCTCATCTCTTGGCTTTGTTTCTAGCAGTCATGATTCTGCTCTTTTTATTAAGTGCACTGATGCAGGTCGTATCATTATGTCTTTATATGTTGATGACATGATTATTACTGGTGATGACATTGATGGTATTTCAGTTTTGAAGACAGAGTTGGCTAGACAATTTGAAATGAAGGATTTGGGTTATCTTCGATATTTCCTAGGTATTGAGGTAGCATACTCACCTAGATATTACCTTCTTTCTCAGTCGAAATATGTTGCAGATATTCTTAAACGGGCTAGACTTACTGATAACAAGACTATAGATACTCTCATTGAGGTTAACGCAAGGTACTCTTCTTCTGATGGTTTACCTTTGATAGATCCTACTTTATACCGCATTATTATTGGGAGTTTGGTATATCTCACCATTACTCGTCCAGATATTGCATATGTTGTTCATGTTGTTAGTTAGTTTGTTGCTTCTCCTACTACTGTTCACTGGGCAGCTGTTCTTCGTATTTTGCGATATCTTCGGGGTACAGTTTTTAAGAGTCTTTTACTTTCATCCACCTCTTCCTTGGAGTTGCGTGCATACTCTGATGCTGATCATGGTAGTGATCCCACAGATCGCAAGTCTGTTACCGGGTTTTGTATCTTTTTAGGTGATTCTCTTATTTCTTGGAAAAGCAAGAAACAGTCTATTGTTTCTCAATCATCCACCGAAGCAGAATATCGTGCCATGACATCTACTACCAAATAGATTGTTTGGTTACGTTGGTTACTTGCTGATATGAGAGTTTCCTTTTCTCATCTTACTCCTATGTATTGTAACAACCAGAGTTCTATTCAGATTGCTCACAACTCAGTTTTTCATGAGCGAACTAAGCACATTGAGATCGATTGTCATCTTACTCGTCATCATCTCAAGCATGACACCATTGCTTTGCCTTTTGTTCCTTCTTCCTTGCAGATTGCATATTTCTTTACCAAGGCACATTCCATCTCTCGTTTTTGTTTTCTGGTTGGCAAACTCTCGATGCTTGTAGCTGCCACATCGTGAGTTTGAGGGGAGATGTTAAATAATATTTATGTAGTTTTATTTATTAAGGGTAGAATAGTATTTTCAGTTTAACCTATATATATTTTATTTGTATTTAGGTTAAAACTAAACATTCATAATATACAGATTATTCAGAATTCTAGCCTCCTTTTTGTATTTGATCTTAGTTATTTTAACAACAGCAATCTATTATTACTGCTTAATTAATACTAACGTTTAAGTTGTTGATTTAGGTGGTGAGGGTTCACTCTTCACACATATTCACACATATGACATGATTGTGACCATGAGTAGTTAAAAATATTTTTTTTAGAAATATTATAAAATAAAATAAAATATTTTTTAAAAATTATTTTTGATATCAACACATCAAAATGATTTGAAAATATATAAAAAAATATTTTAAACAAAAAAAATTAAAATTAAAAAAAACATGTTTTGCATCACATTTCTAAACACACTCTATAATTATCAGTTTAACAATTAATTGTTAAAGAAGACTGACAAAAACATATATATATATATATATATATATATATATATATATATATATATATATATATATATATATATATATATCTTCTCGGAGATGGATGCTATGTTTAATAAATTTTGGATAAGAATTTAACTCTGAAAATTATTTTGAATCAATGAATATTGAAAAAAATAAAAATTAAAGAGGCTAGTTTACAAATAAGTAGTTTCTCACAAAAAAAAAACAAGAAATTAATTGCTTGTTAAGAAGAGTTAAGTTCACTCTTGATGCTAGCGAAATATTGAGAAGAAGTTTTATTTATACGTAAAACTTAAAACCTAATATTTGTTTAGTCAACTTGAACATGTACACTTCTTCTATACTCATAATATTCTGATTAAATTCTTCCATGGCACCAGCTTTTGATTTTTTTTACTTATTAGATCAAATGTTTTTGTTGACGAAATACTAATGCTAACAGGTTATATGCTAATTCTAGAGAAATTGGTTTAGTTTTCAAGGATATTTGCTTCTTCTTCTTCTTTTCCCCCTGTCCTTGGAAGGGAAATGGTTGCTGTGCTGGGACCAAACGATCTTCGGGACTCGCTTTACGCGGCTTTGAGATGGAGAGGGGACAGACTTGGCGGCGTCAGGTAACGGTGTCCTACTGTTTGGCAGCACCGTTTGGGGCATGTGTCCTCCTCTAATTAATGGGATTGACGGCGTTAAATCTTTGTGAGTTCTCCACAGTTAGCCTTTTGTTTTTATTTATTAAGCAACTCCTCCAATATATAATAGGTTAATAGATATCATCAGTTTTTTTTTGTGTTATAAAAATATTTTTATTTTTATTTGTTTTAAAGTAATTTTTTTAGATGTTTTTAGATTATTTTGATATACTAATATCAAAAATAAAAAAATATTATTTCAATATATTTTCAAGCAAAAAAGACTTTGAAAAATAACCACTGTTATAATACTAAATGGACTCTAAATAACAAAGCTTGTGTGGCTAAGGTGTTTGAAAGTATGATAATGGTTATTTTTTAAAGTTTTTTTTCTTGAAAATATATTTAAATATTTTTTTATTTTTTTAAATTTACTTTTAACATCAACACCAAAATAATTTAAAATTTAAAATATATAATTATGAGGCGTCCAATCTAAAGTTCTTTTACCATCCTTATGGATCTAACACCCACTTAAAAAACAAATTAATTAACATGTTATCTCTTTATAAAGGATCAATGTCAATATAAAAAACAAGTCTCCTTTTTAAGAGAACAACGACAAGTTCTTCATCAATAACCAAAATAATAAGTCTTCTTTTAAAAGTGATCGATGTCAAGATTTAGTTTTTATGAATAATCAAACTGATAAGTCTTTTATTTTTAGAGAACGACATCAAATTTTCATGAAATAAGCAAAAATAAAAAATAAAAAAAAAAGATAAAAATAATTAGGATAATTAATAGCAATAAAAAAAATAAATTTAAGAAAAAATACATAATAAATGTATCCTTTTATAAGAAAGGATGATGTAAGGGTGATGTTGTTCTTTCTTTAATCATAATTAACGTCTTATTTGAATCTCTAGAGCCAATGCTTATTTTTAGAATTTCTAGTTTTTTTTAATTACTGAGTGACGACTTTAATTTTCCACAATATACATTTTAATTCCTGGCTACAACATTTACCGAGGTGCGACAAGTGTTATGGCAAGATGTATTAAACCAAAACTTAGAAAATGTTATAAGGTTTCAGGATGTCATAGTACCTGTAGCTTAAATTGTAAGTTCGCCACTAATCATATGGTAAGTTCTATATATTTTTACAGGTTAAAATTGAACGGAAAGAATATATCACAGTTCTATAAATAATGTGTTCTAAAATAAACTTGAGTTTATATATATTTAAAAATATAGACTCTAAAGTGATATAATGAAAATAAATATTGTTAAACGAAACAGTAAAAAGTTAGACTTTAAAATCAAATTTTTAGACAAGGAAAAGATAGTGAAGTGTGTAAGTACTGCCCATGTTGGTATGTTCTTCAGATCTTTTCAACGAATGGGCTTTCTTCCCTGCTCTATCTGCTTTTGGGGGTTTTGGATTTATAAATGCATCACTATCTAGTTTAGTTGTTTTTTTTTTTGTTTTTTTGATAAATAATTGGTATTCTTGAAATTGGATGTGTCATAATGCTTGAAAATAGAGAAATATTTTTATGTAAAGAAAACAAGAGGACATGGAAAATAATTAATACAAGTGTAGAGAAGAAAGCCAGTGAAGACATCAAATCACGCGAGAAGAAAGGCGAGAATGAGAAAATCATAACGAAAAACACTGTTTAAATCCACAGTGGATTCACTCACATGTCACATTGTTTTCCTGAGAAATAAAGCAACCTAATTTCTCAAAGCACAAACATCCTATTCATGACAGGCAAATAATTCATGTGAAAAGCAATAAACTGGGAATTGAACGGGGAACTGGATAGGAAACCAAACCATAAATGAAATAGAACCTTACCTTGTAACATTCCAACACCAGTAATTGGGCAAGAGAGAAGAGGCAACAGAGGTTCAAAAATAAAAATCATCTCAAAGCAACCAAATGTCTAATCTCAACAAACCAGCCCCTACTTACGTGCAAGTGGGGACCAACAACTGGTCAAGAGAGAAGAGGTAGCAGACATCCCAAAGCAACCAAATGTCTAATCTCAACAAACCAGGCCTCACTCCCCTGCAAATAGGGACCAGCAGTTAGGCAAGAGAAAAGAGGCAGTGGAGGTACAAAAAATAAAAATTATACCAAAGTAACCAAATGTCTGACTCTAATCTCAACAAACCAGTCCCTACTCCCTTTATGAATAGAGCCAGCCCAGCCGCATCACAAGTGGGGTGTACATTTAATGCACAATGATGGCACACCCCACTAACCAAAGAAGGAAATAGCTCACCGTATACCTCTAAAATGTAGTCATGATCAACCAAGCTCAAGCTGGTTGATCCTGGCCCAGCCTCTTCAAAGAGCAATCAGTTACATTAGCCACATCCACTCACGGACAGAAGCCTTTAATGCCCAGTGGTTGGCGCGTCCCAACGCGAAACTATAATAAACAAAACCAAGTTGAAGCTTCGATCAGGCTACAAGTGTAGAGAAGAAAGCCAGTGAGAACACCAAATCACGCGAGAAGAAAGGCGAGAATGAGAAGATCATAACGAAAAACACTGCTTAAATCCACAGTGGATTCACTCACATGTCACAGTGTTTTCCTGAGCCCTTTTAGTTTTTTTTTAATAAATTTTAGATCTGACCTAAAACAATTTGCAGCTTCTATATCTAATGAATTAGGAAACGAATAAGAAAATATCCGTTGCATAGTCTTAGTTTATCATTTGTAGTTTAGGAAGCTTTTCTACCATTAAAAAGAAAGGGATAGTTAAGTTTTCATGCAGCTAGAATTTTAACGAAAAAATTTATAAATAGTAATTTTTTTTATAAAATTAAATTTAAAAGCCTAGAAAAACTCCCATAAAACCCAATCTTCTATAAGCTCAACCAATTAAAAAACCTTTTTTTTTATATACAACTACATTTTATATTCTATTCTCCATATACAAATCATTCAAGACCTTCTATATTTTTTTTTTATATTAATATTATGTAAGAAATAATATATAAAAATTATTTAAAAATCCATCATATTTTCATCCATATTAATATATATATTAATAATATATTTTTTTTTATTAATATACATGTTAAGGATAATTTTCATCAATATTAATATATATTTATCATTAATACATAAGTCAGGAATTTTTTTCTTTTTAATACTATTAGAATAATATTATATCTTAGTCTTTTTTTTTATATAAAAAGAATATAAATTATAAATTTTTTAAATAAAAAGTTTGAAATCTTTATTTTTTATTAAAAAAACACTAACTTAATTATTTATTAAAATTATTTTTATATTAATACATCAAAATAATTTAAAAATATTAAAAATTTATTAATTTTAAATTTTTTAAATTATTTTAAAAATACTTTCTGTGACAACAAACAGGCAATTAATGTTATAACAACCCTTTCCAGGCTGGTGCTCAGGCTGTCCTTTACCTGTGAAAAAGGAGGACCACACAATAAGAAGAGAAGGGATATGAAACTTCTTGCTTCATTCAAAAAAAAATCTCCCTCACACAAAACTTAAAAAGAAAAAAAAAAACAAAACAAAAAAAACGAAAACTAGAACGGCCTAGCTCCCAAACCCCAATTCCTGAGGCCTTAAGAACCCAAATGCTAGGAACTAGCTCCCAGATCACTAAATGCCTCAAAAAAGATATCCTCACAAACCTCAGATCTATCTAGACCAACTTCAACCAAGCTTAGCTCTATGAAAGAAACAGTAATTAAGTACAAAAGAATGCAATCTACATTATTGCAAAGACAAACTTTTCGCTGAAATAGACACTCTTACCTCAAGAAGAAAACCAAAAAGGAGAGAAACTGAGGGATAGTGAATTGGGTTGAAGCCAGAGATCAAAGTCCAGTTGATATTTGATGAATGTCGCCGTGAAAACCCATCAAGCAGAGAGCTTTTTAGTGGGCATAACAACCCTTTCCAGGCTGGTGATGAGGCTGTCCTTTACCTGTGAAAAAGGAGGACCCCACAAGAAGGAGAGAAGGTATAAATTAATCTAATAATATATGTTATCGTTAAATAAAAAAAAGTTACAGCTGATTTGAGATTGTGAACAAATTATAGCAAAAAAACCTAATAATTTTTAAACAAGGCAAATATGTTCTTTGGTTGCTGTGCTGGGACCAAACGATCTTTGGGACCCGCTTTACGCGGCTTTGAGATTGAGAGGGGACACACTTGGCGGCGTCAGATAACGGTGTCCTACTGTTTGGCAGCACCGTTTGGGGCATGTGTCCTCCTCTAATTAATGGCATTGACGGCGTTAAATCTTTGTGAGTTCTCCACAGTTAGCCTTTTGTTTTTATTAATTAAGCAACTCCTCCAATATATAATAGGTTAATAGATATCATTAGTTTATTTGTGTTATAAAAATATTTTTAAAAAATTTTAAAAAATTTATATTTTTATTTGTTTGAAATTAATTTTTTTAGATGTTTTTAGATTATTTTGATGTACTAATATCAAAAATAAAAAGTATTATTTCAATATATTTTCAAGCAAAAATTATTTTAAAAAACAACCACTGTCATAATACCAAATGAACTCTAAATAACAAAGCTTGTGTGGCTAAGGTATTTGAAAGTATGATAATAGTTGCTTTTTAAAGTTTTTTTTATTGAAAATATATTAAAATAATTTTTTATTTTTTAAAATTTATTTTTAACATCAACACCAAACCAATTTAAAATTTAAAATATGTAATTATGAGGTGTCCAATCTAAAATTCTTTTACCATCCTTATGGGTCTAACACCCACTAAAAAAAAAGACCTAATTAATATGTTTTTTTTTTATAAGGGATTAATGTTAATATGAAAACAAGTCTCCTTTTTAGGAGAACAATGACAAGTTCATCCGTAACAAAAATGATAAGTTTTTTTTTTAAAGGGATCGATTTCAAGATTTAGCTTTTATGGATAATTAAACTGATAAGTCTTTTATTTTTAGGGAATGATATCAAAATTTTCATGAAATAAACAAAAATAAAAAAATAATAAAAATAATCAGGATAATTGATGCCAATTTAAAAGATAAATTTAAGAGAAAGTACATAGTAAAGGTATCATTTTGTAACAAAGAATGATGTAAGGGTGACGTTGTTCTTCCTTTAATCATAATTAACCTCTTACTTGAATTTCTATAATTAATATTCTAAGATAAATAATAATATTTTTAATATTAACAATATGAATAAAAATAAAAATATTTATAATACAAATAATAATATTAATAACAATAAAAATAAGAAAATTTATAATATAAATAATGATATTTTTAATATTAATAATTTAAGTATAATAATAACAATAACAATATTTCTAATACAAATAATAATATTTTTAATATTTAAAATACAATGATATTGAGTCCAACCTCCTTTTGAAGTGTTTTGGGTTTAACTTACCCATACCCAACACTATAATTAAAATATTTATAATACAAATAAAAATATCAGTGAGTAATGGCTATAAACTTATGATATCAAACCCAATAATATTAGATCCAGTTATCTAGCTAGACCCAAGATCAGTAATCTTTGTGGGTAGCAAGACCCAATCTTTTTTTGAAATTTTAAGGGTGTGACCGAGCCCACGAGCAAGTCAGAAAAGACCCTTGTGCGTGGGGTTGTAGACCTAGACTTGAAAGCACCGCGTCCAGGGTAGATCTAGACATGACGACGCCCACGTCTAGGGTACACCTGGACTTGCATCACCTGGGTGCAGGGTACAAGTGGCCGTGGCAGCATCCAATTCCAGGGTAGACATGGAGTTGGAAGCGCCCATGTCACCACCACACCCAATAATGATAATAATTCTTTTTAAATTGATTAATTATTTTAATAATTGTAGTAAAAATAATAATATTTTTAATAACAATACTTTTAATTACGATAAAAATAATGATATTTATAATAAAAATAATGATATTTTTAATATTAATAATAATAAAAATCATAATATTTATATGACAATAACAATATTCTTAATATTAATACTTTAAATTAAAATAAAGATAATAACATTTAGAATACAAATAATAATATTTATCACATTAATAATAATATTAAACTTGTCTGGCCAAAGTTTTTATAGTAATAATTTTTTTAAAAAAAATATTAATGATAATAATAATAAATTTTATTATATATATATATATATATATATTTTTTTTATTTTTCTTACACTGCCACCCATGTCTCTAACCCCTATAAGCTTCTCTAGAACCGAGGCGCAAGTAAGAAGTGAGCTAGCTGGCGGGTTTGCACCCAGCGCCCGCGTCTGCAGACCTCAGGTGCGCGGTTCTGCAACCCACTCGCTCTGGTCTGCAACTGCCGCCCGGGTATGTCGACCCTTATGTGCAGGTATGCAGTCCTTTAGGTGTGGGCCTGTAGACCCGCTCACCTATGGCTGCAACTAGGTGCGCGGGCTGTCCCTAGCTCTGAGGGCTGGACAAAGCTAACACCAGGTGATTGCAACCCGGGTCATGGCCAGGTGGGTGGGTTTGGCCAACTGCCCAGGTATTGTAGTTCTAGCGCTAGGTGTCCATATCCAAGTTCTTATATTTTTCAATCTTTTAAAAAAATATTTATGATTTTTCTTTGATCGCAATGATAATTTTTTTTTAAAAAAATTACTAATGATAACAACAACAACAATAATAATATTAATTCTTAATTTTACCCTTCAAATCGAATCTTAATTATAATCAAAATTATAATGTTTATAATAAAAATAATGGTATTTTTAATATTAATAATATTAACTCTAATAAAAATCATAATATTTATATCACAATAATAATATTCTTAATATTAATACTTTTAATTACATTAAAGATTACAATATTTGAAATACAAATAATAATATTTATCATATTAATAATAATAGTAAATTTGCCTAGCTAAAGTTTCTACAATACTAATTTTTTTAACAATACTATTAATGATAATTGCTATTATATTTTTTTTCTATTCTTAATATTAATATTTTTAATTATAATAAAAATAATAATAATTAGAATACAAATAAGCAATTCAGCCGCCTTGTATATGATTTTGATCTTCAAATCAACGGCCGCTTCATTGGTCACAGGCCAGCTGGCCGACCGCGGGATTTCACTTGGATTCAAGCCCTGGGAATGCTTTATAACTCTCAAACCTTCTCTCTTGAGGCCACTAGGGCAGCAACTTGGGACAGTGAAGTTGACCATTTAAAGCCCACTTATTGTATATGATTTTGATCTTCAAATCAACAGCCGCTTCATTGGTCACAGGCCAGCTGGCCGACCGCGGGATTTCACTTGGATTCAAGCCCTGGGAATCCTTTATAACTCTCAAACCTTCTCTCTTGAGGCCACTAAGGCAGCAACTTGGGACAGTGAAGTTGACCATTTAAAGCTCACTTACAATGGACAAGATTTAGTCATACCTGAAGGCTCCTTCTCCACTTGGTACTCCCCAGAGAAGGACTTGAAAGTGGAGAGAGTATCAAGCAAGAACAGTGCCATAATCACCTTGGAGGACAGAGCAAATATTTTGGTAAATGTGGTTCCAGTGACTGAAGAAGATGATAAAATCCACAAGTATCAAGTGCCTGCTAATGACTGCTTTGTCCACTTGGAGGTGAATTTAAGTTCTTTCACCTATCCTCAACAGTTGATTGAGTACTTGGCAGGACTTACAGGCCTGATTTTGAGAACCCCGCAAAGCCTGGTGTCGCAATGCCAGTTTTGGGAGGTGAAGACAAGTACAGAACCTGTAGTTGTTTCAGGATAAAGAAAGAAGAAACAGAGTATTGCTACAGTTAAGACAAATAGAAATTGAGAACAATATATTTTGAAGCTAAAACTGAATTACATATTAACGTCAGAAAAATTACATTTTAAAGCTTGATTAATAACAACCCACTAGAATCATGGTCCTAAGATTAATCCATGATCACAATCATGGATAACAAAAGAAATAACTAAAAATGAAGAAATAGGAATAGGTTTGAAACATTCAAACCAGTAAACAATGTTTATGACTCCAAATTAGCAGTCACATTAGCAGTTCTAAACACATTTTCTAACACTCCTCCTTGTTTTAGGAACTGCAAGCACCAAGTTTTGTCCTCGGAAATTCAAACTTGCTAAGTGGCAATGGCTTGGTGAAAATGTCTGTAGCCTGATCTTCTGTTTTGCAGTAGACAAGAACAATAGCTCCATCTTATGGTACATCCCTTAAGAAGAATAACTTAATGTTAAAATGCTTAGTTTTGCCATGAAATACATGATTATGAGAGATAGCAATAGCAACTTGGTTGTCAACAAGAATCTCGGTGCTTTCCTTCTGCTCCAAGTTAAGATCGATTAAAATCTTCCTCAACCACAAAGCTTGATCAACAACAGCTGTTGTAGAAACGAACTTTGCTTCAGCAGTGGATTGAGCCACAGTTTCTTGTTTTTTCGAGCACCATGAAAAAACACCACAGTAGCCTGAAGTGCTCCTTAAATCATCATTGGAACCTCTCCAATCACTATTTAAATAACCAACCAGCTTGAACTCTTTACTCCTTGTGAATTTAATGCCAAAATTACATGTGCCTTTGACATATCTAATCACCCTTTTTGCAGCCTTGAGATGCAATTTGCTTGCACAGTGCATAAACCAAGACAAAATACTTACAACATTTAAAATGCCAGGCCGAGTTGTTGTGAGGTACATTAAGCAACCAATCAGACTTCTGAAATGTGCCTGATCAATCTTATCTGTTCCATCTTTTTTACAGAGCTTTTCCTTTTGGTCATAGAAGTGCTCATTTCTTTGCATTCTTCAAGTTTAAACTTTTTTAGAATCTCTTTGGCGTAGTTCTTCTAACAGATAAAGACTTCATGTTCATCCTATTCAATTTCCATTCTAAGAAAGAAAGTCATCAAACCGCGATCTGTCATCTCAAAAACCTCCATCATTTCTTGCTAAAACTTCTCCACAAGACTTGTGTTGTTTCCTGTCATGAGTAGATCATCCACATACAGTGAGATGATCAGAATGTTAGCTCTATTTTGCTTGACATACAATGTTGATTCAGAGAAGCTTTTAACAAATCCTTAGTTTTATAGATGTTCATCAATTCTACTATACCAAGCTCTTGGAGCTTGCTTCAATCCGTAGAGAGCCTTCTTGAAAAGACAGGCTTTGTCTTCTTCTCCTTCTTTTGCATAGCCTTCTAATTGCTCTACATAAATCTTCTCCTACAAAAAACCGTTCAAGAACATTGACTTGACATCTAACTGGTACACCTTCCAATTCTTTTGTGCTACAACAACAAAAGCCTGATAGTATCGAGTCTAGCTACTGGTGCGAAGGTATATGAGTAATCCACACTGAATATTTGAGCATATCATTTGACTATGAGTCTGGCTTTATGCTTATTGATTGAGCCATCAACCCACTTGACTCCAATTACCTTTTTGTTCTGGGGTCGATCAACCAACTCCCATACTTTGTTCCTTTTAATCATGAACAACTCCTCCTTTATTGCAGCAATTCAATTTTGATCCATCTTGGCTTCTTTCAAATCTGCAGGTTCACATACAACAATGTTGCATCTTTGATAAACATAAAAAAGTAGTCTTGTACCTCTGATAGGAGTGTCATCTGTCATGACATTCTGCCAATCTTCTATGCTTTATTCCTTTGTGTCCGAAACAAAAAAGTTGATCTCTGGCTCTTCTGAGATTAAATCCATCTTCTTTACATCATCACAATTCCACTCTTCGTCCTCTATAAAGTGCACATCCCTGTTTATAATAATTTTTCCAGTTTGTGGCTGGAAAACTTTATAAGCTTTTCCAACCGAGCTTTAGCCAATGAAGATGCCTGGAAGTGCTCTTTTATGTACTCTATCTCTCTTGATTTGTGGAACAAGAGTGAATCACAAACATCCAAATATTTTAAAGAAATTCAAAGATGGTTTATAACCATACCATGCCTCAAAGGGTGTTTAATCCTTCACGACTCTTGTTAGAAGTCGGTTTTGCAAAAAAAGAGCAATGTTTGCTGCTTCTACCTAGAACTTCTTTGGTAGGTTCTTCTCATGCAGCATACATTGCGTCATCTTCAAAATGAATTTGTTCCGTCTCTCATTAACTCCATTTTGTTGTGGAGTGTATGGAGTGGTTAATTGATGTTGAATGAGTTAGAGGTGTACTCCTTGTCGTTGTCTGATCTAAGAGTTTGAATTCTACAACCACTCTTTTTCTCAACTTTGGCTTTAAAGTTCCAAAAGACTTGAGCCACCTCTACCTTGTGCTTCAAAAAGAAAATCCAACACATACATGTGAAATCATCAATGAATACAGCATAATAGAGATTGCCTTTTAAAGAAGGTGTTTTTTGTGGGCCTGCAATGTCTGTATGAATTAATTGCAACTTCTTTGTTGCTCTCCATGTTACTTTGGGAAATGGTTTCCTGCTTTACTTTCCAGACTGACATGCTTTGCAGGTGGGAATGTGATCATCAAGTTCTGGAAGATCATTTGCCATCATTTTAGATTTCATCTATAGAGAGGCACCTAAGGAAATATCATCCTCACTGTTAGACGAACTAGCTGCGACCATACGTGAGCGACCAGCTCTGGTTTTCATTCTACACATCTACATAATTTTATACAAATAATTATATAATTAAATTCAAATGTTAAAAAAAATAATTCGACAGCACCTCCCCTATACTGGATACTACTCAAATCCACAAACCTGCAAATATTAACAATAGTCACAACCAATTGACCCAATCTATACTAATTATTCCAACATATTCAATTACTAATTCTAAGGTAAATTCAACATTAACAATTACAATTCAACAAATTATTCAATAATTATGCAAATACAACAATAAAATATATTAAAAAAAAACTCTAGAAGAATTAAAATAAATAGAAAAAATTAAACACAAATCATGCAATAATAGAGTAAAATTACTAATTATTCCAACATCTTCAATTACTAATACTAAGGTAAATTCAACATTAACAATTACAATTCAACAAATTATTCAATAATTATGCTAATGCAACAATAAAATATATTCAAAAAATTCAAAAAAAACTCTAGACTAACCATTAAAATCAATGGAAATAATTAAACATAAATCATGCAATAATAAACTAAAATTACTAATTATTCCAACATATTCAATTATTAATTCTGAGATAAATTCAACATTAACAATTACAATTCAACAAATTATTCAATAACTATGCTAATGCAACAATAAAATATATTCAAAAAATTCAAAAAAAAACCTATAGACTTTAGGAATGAAATATGCTTACCTTAAATAATATGTTTATTTCAAGACTTTATCTACATTATAAAAATACACCAAAACAAAAGGCATAACAACAATAAAATAGCTAAAATAAAAAAAAAATCCTTGAAGAAAAATGAAATTGAGGAAACACATACCTTTTAGATTGATGAAGATTAAAAAAAAAACTAGTAACCTTTGCCAGAAATATTAAGGAAATGACAGGAGAAAAAATCGAAGAGAGGGGAGGAGAAATTAAGAACCGAGAGGAGAGGAAAAAATGAACTGAAGGGGCTGTCGCTGGGATTTATAGTGCAATTTTACTTACGGAATAAAAAATAATTATTAATTTTAATTTATTCCATTAGTGAAGTGTCAAAAATCCATCGATAATTTTTGAATTTCGCACCAAATTTTTTAATTACCTTTCATATTTTTCATGATTCGTCGGTAATTCCGTCGGCAAACTGACGAGGTCAGAGATGCATTTAATGCATCGTCCTTTGGAATTCACACCGTTTGTCGGTGAATTTATCAGTAATATTGACCCGCCGACAACTTACCGACGGACGTGAATCCGTCGGTATGGTCATCAGTGATTGTGGCATTTCAAATAATTATTTTCAAACTCTCTGCAAAATGCCGACGAAAATTATTCTGTCGGTATTGACGTCAGTGATTGTGGCATTTTAAGTAATTATTTTTTAACTCTCTGTGAAATGCCAACGGATCTTATTCCATCGGTATGGACATCGGTGATTGTGGCATTGTACAAGAAAGGTTGTATTTGTATTACCTATTTATCTTCCTGCAAAAACTTAAATGATAAACTTTCCATCGCACAAAACAATAACAACAATGCTTAAACAATAATTATTTCATGTTACAAAATATATCATCCATAATCTAAATTACATGAAAACAGGGTTTTACATAGGGTTACATTTTGATAATTAGTCAGA
The DNA here is from genome assembly GCF_951802175.1 of Populus nigra. Taxonomy (NCBI): domain Eukaryota; kingdom Viridiplantae; phylum Streptophyta; class Magnoliopsida; order Malpighiales; family Salicaceae; genus Populus; species Populus nigra. The sequence continues at coordinate 6,838,233 of NC_084852.1, forward strand.
ATTTTCTTCTTCATCGTCATCAATTTAATAGTCATCACTTTCATCGCAATCTTTAATATGGATATCATCATTTTCATCGACATTTGCTTGTCCATTAGAGCTCAAAACAACATTTAACTCCTCTGCGTCAACATCAACAAAACTATCATCGAAAACATAAAAATTTGAATTTTCTTCCAATTCAATTGAAGGAGCAACTTGATATGGTTCAACCAACTCACTAACTTGAAAGACTTCATCTCGCACGTTTGTGTCTTCGTTCTCATCCTGAACAACCTCGACATGACCCCAAGGTTTTGTTTTTAAAACGGACAACCAATCCACTCTTGATCGATCCTTTTTAAATGAAGGGGTGTATGTGTAATAAACTTATTAACATGGCTTTGCGAAAACAAAGACATCATTTATGTTGCAAAGTCTAGCTTTTGAGTTGATTTCAACTAGACCATAGTGCTGATCAACTTTGATTCCTCTGTCAGTCGTGTCATACCAATAGCATTTGAATAAAAACACTCTATTCTGCTCGTTATGATATTGCAGTTCGACGACCTCTTCTAATCTACCATAGTATTCAACTTCTAACTCACTACTAGTGGATCCCTTAACACAAACACCGCTGTTGTATGTCTTTCTTCCATGCCCGTATTCTTCAGTATGGAAAACATATCCATTGACAAAATACCTGTTGTAGCATTTAACTTTTCTTTCAGGCCTCAGGCTTAGTGAAGACAATGACTTAGGCGCACTCCTTCCTATTTGATAAACCTTGTATGTAATGTATATCAATAAACAATAAATTAACGAGAATCTCGTAATGACATGCATACGTACAGTAATTTTGCAAGTTAGAATGTGTTTGTGATAGTGCTTACATCTGTTCTGAACCATGTGGCAAATTGCTTATATGTGTTGTGTGCTTGTTTGAACTTTATTTCCGACAAATATCTTCGTCTTACGACATTTTTAGGTATGGGTCATCCAGTGTTGGAGAATATTGACAAGTTCCTACTGGAAGGCACTTCACCGCCATCATCATGCCGTGGAACATGATTGATTCTCGTTCTCAGATGAGGTTCAAAATAGTACGAGATAAATGTTGAGATCTCCTCAACAATATAGGCCTCACATATCGAAGCCTCAACATGCGCCTTGTTCTTAACCTTTTTCTTGAGATTAAACAAGTACCTGCATTGAATTAATCAAGTATTTTCAAATAAGAAAAACATAGAAAATACTTTTATATATGAATTACATTGCAACTGTAATATCTAACCGTTCGAATGTGGTACATCCATCTATACTGGACCGGTCCTCCAGCTTTTGCCTCGAACGGTAGATGTATAGGGAGATGCTCCATTAAGTCAAAAAATAATGGAGGGAATATCATCTCAAGTTTGCATAGTGTCTCGACGATATTCGTTTGAAGCCTCTCAATGTGCTCAACATTCAACTTGCTGGAGCATATATCTCTAAAGAAATGACTGATCTTCGTAAGTGCATCCCATATTTCCTTTAACAACAAATCATGAAAAGCTAATGGGATGAGTATTTGCATAAACACGTGGCAGTCATGACTCTTCATTCCATACAATTTGTGGTCCTCTATATTAACTAGCCTTGATATGTTCGATGCATGTCCATCCAGAAAACGCAGACTCTTAAGCCATTTTTAGACTAGTAGTTGTGCGTTTTTCTCTAACATGAAGCTTGCTCTTGGTTTTGCAACCCGTGACTCATCATAAACCAACTCCATATTTTTACAGTTACAGTATAAAACTATATCCAATCTAGCCTTGATGTTGTCCTTTGTCTTCCCCTTCACATTCATGACGGTGTTGAAAATGTTCTCAAACACGTTTTTTTCAATGTGCATGATGTCAAGGTTATGGCAGAGCAGATTGGTCTTCCATTAAGGAAGCTCCCAAAAGATACTTCGCTTTACCCAATTATGGGTCAAACCAAAACCAGGAAACTTTTGCTTACCTGATTGAAGACCAAACACAATGTCACAGTACTCTGATACAATATCATGCAATTCTTCACCAGAAAGACGCGGGGATGCACCATCGTTTTCAACTCTGCCAACAAAAAAATCTTTTTTGTTCTTTCTGTACCTGTGATTAAGTGGCAAGAAGCGACGATGACAGTAAAAAAAAGAAGCTTTACCTCCATTTGCTAGCGTGAATGCCTTGTTGTTTTCCATGCAGTATAAACATACTAGTTTCCTATGCGTGCTCCAACTAGAAAGCATTTCATAAGCTGGAAAATTATTGATAGTCCACATCAAAGTCGCCCTCATAAGGAAATTTTATTTCCTCGATATATCATAAGTCAGAGCTCCAGAGGATCACAACTGCGCCCACTCATCAATCAATGATCAAAGACAAACATCTATATTCTGCCCCGGGCTACTTGGACCGGGTATGACAGTAGATAAAAACATGAACTCCGGCCTTATACACATTTCCGGTGGCAAGTGATAAACTGTGAGTATGACCGGCCAACAAGAATAAGGAGCAGTAAATGACCCAAATGGGTTGAATCCATCTGTACACAACCCAAGACGCACATTCCTTGATTCAGCTGAAAAGTGAGGATGCACACTGTTAAAGAGTTTCCACGCTTCGTTGTCAGAAGGATGTACCATCACTCCATCAACTGCATCATGTGTTTGGTGCCATGTCATGTGCTCAACAGTCCTTGGTGACATGAATAACCTCTGCAGTCTATGTGTGATTGGGAAGTATCTAAGTTTTTTATATGCCACTAGAGTCTTTCCCCTGCCAGTTCTGGGTTTGTAACTGGAATGTCCGCATGTCATGCACTCGGTCATCTCAACATTTTCAAGGTAGTATAACATGCAGAAGTTAGGGTACATGTCAATTTTTTGGTATCGTAAACCGAGGGGTTTCATCATGGACTTCGCAGCATAGAAGTTCTCTTTTAGCCTGTTCCCTTTAGGTAAAATGCTTCTCGCCCATTCAATAATTTTTTCATACCTGGCCTTACTCAAGCCGTGATCTAACTTGATGGTGAACACCTGTGCTATGGTCGATAATTTATTGTGGTTTGTGCAACCATTCCATAATGGTTCGTCAAAATCTTTCAACAAATCAAAAAACCGAGCTGCATCTGCATTAGGTTCTTCTTCTATGATTGGACATTGACTGACATTACCTTGATTCATTCTCATTGCATCCATAACCATATTTCTGTAAGGATTAGTGTTGTCATTTGCCGCTTAATCCATCCATAACCATTATTTCTCTCATTCTTCTCTTACTAACAAATACTTCTCCATGTGCATACCAACACTGGTAATTCTCCATAAACCCTTTGTGTCGAAGATGCATCATTACAACATCTGAATGCATATACTTTTTATTTTGACACTTCCTGCATGGACACCTAATACCGCCTCCAGTAAAATTTCTGGGAATAGATGTTACGAAATTAATAAAACCCTGAACCCCGTTACAATAATCCATCCTCTGCAATCATTGAGGTGAATCTCGATACATCCATGAATAATCATCCATGACTTATATCGAACCTCTATAAAATTATGATGACATCATGTATTAATTAACTAAGTTAGGTAAATAAACTTGTAAAAATATTAATTTACCTCGAGATTATCCAACAAACCAATCACAACTTCTCATAAATAATAAATATTCATTATCATTTATCAACATCCATACAAATTAATATATATAAATTTATGGAAATTACCACTCCGCAATACCATTGATAAAACTTAAAACGGACCCATTAAGCAAGATATTAATTATTTCAAAACAGCACATGTAATTCGATAATTCCATAAAGTTTTAACAATTTACAAAGAAATCCAATCTTAAAAAATCTAAAACAAACCATAACAGGTATAAAATTATACATTCATATACTACAAGTTTGTTTGAGAAATAACAATAAAACATGTACATCTACTAACAAAATACATATACTAAAAAAACAATGAAATTGACATTTAAATGTTAAAATTTAAAAAGATAGAATTACATACAAAAATTGATAAAATCCATTGGTAAATCAGAACATGGATGTTGTGACCACAAAACTTCAAGAAATATAAATTGCTGTGCTGAGATGAGGGAGATTTTTGTTTGGGGGGAGGGGGGCTGGTTGTTTACTGATGGGGAGAGTTGGGATTAGGAAGAAGAATGAGAAATAGGGGAGGAGAGGGTCAGCAGAGAGGGCATATATTAACCTTTTCCGACGATTTCACCGGCGGAATAATCTGTCGGTGAGTCCGTCGGCTATTCTGACAGAAAAATCGACACATCACCATACGGATCTGCCATTTCGAATCCCTCGGTAATTCCATCGGCATTTTAAACGGTGAACCGGTCACATCACCATATGAAGCTATCGTTTTGATTCTGTCAGTAAAAATCACTTGCAAAAACCTCCACGTCAGCGAACCACCTTTTTTTTAATTCTGAACTTTCCGTCTATAATTCAGTCGGTAACTACCAACGGACACTTTTCGTCGGTAGTTAGCAACAAAAATACAGACGAAAAAAGTTTCGCCGGTAAGTTTGACCTCAAATTACCGACAGAAATATTCCATCGGTAAATCCGTTGCTATTAAGCGAATTTCTGGTAGTGTATTTGCTCTTGTTGTTGTTGGCCTTAAAGTCTCCATTTAAGCCTTGATGGCTTTTACCCTTATTTTTCTTGTAGTTTCTTGCATTCTCTTTATGCTTGACAAATAAGACTCCCTCAACATCATTTTCCTGCCTCATAGCCCTTCTTTGCTCTTGCGTTTGTAATGCATTCAACATCTCTAACAAAGTGAAGTGATTTTTGACATATCTTTAGTGATTTTTACGGATGTAATTGTGGCCTCAATTTTTTTAAAAATAGTTACAAGAATTTTTTATACAATCCTTGATTCTGATAGAGACAAGCCAAGTAGTTTGACTTGGCTAGCAATGTTAAGCAACTTGTCAGAATACTCTTTGATGGATTTAGTCTTTTTCATCTTCTGCATCTCAAAGTCACGTACCAAGTTCAACACGTGCATCCCTCGGATCCTTTCATCTCCTTCGTATTCAGTCTTGAGATAATCTCATATCTCCTTTGCTGACTTCAAAGACATGATACGAGTAAATATGGTGGATGAGACTGCAACGAACAAACAAGCTTTTGCCTTTGATTTCTTCTCCGTATGCGCTTTGATATATGCCATAGTAGGATTATTTGGAAGCACAAAGACTTCATAGTCTTCTTCCACTTCTTCCCAAAAATCCAAAGCATCTAAGTATGTCTCCAAGCGTACTGCCCATATCTGGTTGTTATCTCCATCGAGCACCAACAGAGCAATTGATGAAAAACTAGCTTCGGCTTCCATGACGTGTCAAACTCACACACATATCCCTCAAGAAGATAACTCCATTACCAATTGTAGTTGTTTCAGGATAAAGAAAAAAGAAATAGAATATTGCTACAGTTAAGACAAATATAAATAGAAAGCAATATATCTTGAAGCTGAAGACTGAATTACATATTAACATCAAAAGCATTATAATTTAAAGCTTGATTAATAACAACCCATTAAAATCATGGTCCTAAGATTACACCATGATCACAGTTAAAGTAGAGATTTGTAATAATTTGGTGAGCGCCTTAGTAAGGGCAGCTCCTCTACTATTTATATAATTAGGGCATTGTACATATGTTACATTGTAACCTATTATACATGATAAAACTATACAAGAGAAAACATAATATTTTCTATTTTACAACTCATCCCATAATACACCCCCTCAAGCTGAAGATGGGTTATTCATGTGAAGCTTGGAATGTAGAGAAGCAAAAGCAGAGGAAGCAAGTGGCTTTGTAAGAACATCGGTTAATTAATCTTTGGAAGGATGAAGCGAATCTGAATCTCTTTCTTAGCCACTCGATTACAAACAAAGTGATAATCGACCTCAATAAGCTTCGTACGAGCATGAAAATTTGGATTAACAGACAGGTAAGTAGCACTCAAATTATCACACCAGATAATGGTAGTAAAACTACAAGAGAAACATAAATTTAACAAAAGATATTGAAGCCAAACAACCTCAACAGTACCATCAGCTAAGGCCTTATGCTCTACTTCAATGGAGGATCGAGCAACAGTGCGTTGATTGCTAGATTTTCATGAAATGGGAGTGGTGACAAGAAATACAATGTATCCACCTGTGGATTTTCAATTATCAATACTGCCGGCCCAATCAACATCAATAAAACCATAGGGAGACAAAGCAGAATCACGAGTAAGGTAGAGACCAAAGGAGGATGTACCTTTTAAGTATTGCAGGATACACTTAACAGTGGCCCAATGGCCTTCGGTAGGAGCATGCATAAACTAACATATCTTATTCATAGCATAACAGATATCTGGTCGAGTAAAGGTGAGATACTAAAGAGCACCAACAATTTGGCGAAAGCGAGTAGGATCCAAAAACAACTCAATAGACTGCAAATCAAGTTTGGAAACAAATGTCGGTGTATCAACAGGTTTACACGATGACATACCCGTATGACTCAGAATATCAAGAGCATACTTATGTTAACTAAGCATAAGACCCATATGGGTGGGAGCAACTTCAATCCCCAAAAAATAATATGCATGACCCAAATCACGAAGTTTAAACTTCGAACTTAGTAAGATAATGAGGCGATGAATCAATTCAGAGTTATTACCAGTAATTTAAATGTCATCCACACAGACAAGTAAGTAACAGATATCATGAGTCCAATTCAGAATAAATAAAGAGGTATTAACCTTTAAAGCTCGAAAACCAATAGTCAGGAGGAAATCACTTAGTTGCATGTACCGGGCCCACGATGCTTATTTTAAGCCATAGAGAGATTTGTGAAGGTGACATACATGAGTGGGCAAAACAGAGTTGACAAAGCCTGGGGGTTACTGCATGTAAACAACCTCAGGAAGTGAGCCATTGAGGAAGGCATTGTGAACATCAAGTTGTTGAATCTGCCATCCTTTTAAGATTGCAATCGTGAGAACCAACCAAACAGTAGTCTGTTTAACAACAGGACTGAAGGTTTCTGAATAATCTATACCTTCCTATTGGGTGAACTCTCGCGTAACAAAGCGAGCCTTGTACCAGTCAATGGCCCTATCGACTCGGCGCTTGATTTTATACACCCATCCGCAGCCAACAATGTTTATAGATGGATCAAACAACACCAATGACCAAGTGGCATTGGCATGTAAGGCTGCAATTTCATCCTTCATGGCAGTATGCCAACACAAATACTGGTCAGCTTCCTTAAAACTCAGAGGCTCAAGAGCAAAGGGGGACATTACTCGTGAAGCTAAAACTGGCGAAGAGGAAGTAGAAACAGAGCTGATTTTTGTAGTCTTTTGTTGTCAAGGACGCAACACCATGGGATATTGCCGAATGGGTGGCGGAGCAAAAAGCTGATCAGTGGAGGTTTGCTATGGAAGAGAATAAGTGGAGAGATCCACACACAAGTCCAGACCAGGCAGGGACTGAGCAGAGTGCCCAGATAGGGAAGAAAATGTTGACGACGAGGCTAGAGAGGCTGCAACAAAGGGTGAATTCGATAAAGATAAAGCTAGCACCGTAGAACCTGAACCTATAAAATGATCAAGAGACATAGATGGAGATGATGGTGAGGGGACCGACAGGTTAGGGGGAAAGGAAGTTGGGGCTGAGACTGGTTGAGATGGAAAAATGGTGAGGGAGGGTAGGCTGGAGACAGTGGCAGGCGAAAAGAAGGACGGAGACGGGCAGACAGACTCGATGAATGGGAAGACTTGTTCATGAAATCAAACATAACGAGAAATGTTGATGCGGCCAAATGATAAATTAAGACAATGATAGCCTAAATGAGACAAACTATAGCCTAAGAACACACATGGAGTGGAACGATAATCTAGCTTATGAGCATTGTAAGGACGAAGGAAAGGAAAACAGAGACATCCAAAAGTACATAAAAAAACCATAATCATGTGTCTGATGAAACAAACATTCGAAGGGAGATTTGTTTCTTAAAATCGAGGTTTCAAATGCATAATTCCAGAATTTTAAAGGTGCCTTACATTGGCCTAGAAGAGTGAGACCGGTTTCAACAATATGGTGATGACGACGCTCAACAGTACCATTATGTTCATGAGTATGTGGGCATATGAGACGATGGTGAATACCAATGGTTTTGAAAAAGGAATTTAATTTACGATATTCACCACCCCAGTCAGTTTGAACAGTTTTGATTTTACAAGAGAATTGACATTCAACAAGTACTTGAAATTGTTGAAACATGCTGAATACATCAGATTTAATGGCAATAGGATAAAACCAAATAAATTTTATATGCGCATCCACAAATATGAAAAAATAACGAAAACCATCAAACGATAGCATAGGGGCAGGGCCCCAAACATCACTAAAGATAAGTTCAAGAAGAGTAGATGTTTTATGGCTCGTAGGTCTTAATGACAAACGAGAGGATTTTCCTAACGGATAAGCTTGACATTGAAAATCAAGATGACGAGAGGTTAAGACAACCTTTTTATTAGAAGCTAAAAGACTTAGAATACGAGAATTGGGGTGATCGAGGTGACAATGCCAAATATTGGCAGAAGTGGCTATGTTAGTGGACAAAAATGCTTGCGGCAGAGATGTGGCAAAAGACTCAGAAAGCACATAGAGGTTGTCTTTACTTCGATCGGAAAGAAGGACTTCCTTGGTGATGAGATCCTTGACATAGAAAACAGAAGAGTGAAACTCAAAAAAGACATAATTTTCACGACAAAATTGTTGGAACTTTTTTTTTAACGTGAGAGACATGTAATATGTTGGACAAGGTAAAGACTCATTTTGGTGTATGTAGGAGATTATGTGCGATATTAGATATAACAAGTCCCTTACCATCACTAACATGCAATTGATCATTACCAAGATAAGGTTATGTATGTGCCATACCACTAATGTCCGGAGTAACATGGTGATTCACACCGGTGTCAGGAAACCAAGTGGCAGAATCCTCTGCTGATGTAGTACTAAAGGAGAGGTTGGTCGAGGCATGATTGCCATGGTGAACAAGCTGGGAACACTGCTGTGTGGAATGGCCATAGATGTGGCAGAGTTGGCATTTTATTTGCTGTCGTGGCCACTGATTTATTGGTGCACCACGGTATGGATGTTGCTGCCACTGTCCACCATGACTGCGGGGTTGCTACCAAGGGGAACCACCACCAGCACCATGAAAGAATGATCGTTGGGCTGAGGAAAGTTTTTGCGAGGATGCCGCCAACCACTCCTTTGTCCTCTGCCCCGATGAGCCATGAAACCATTGCCATTAGACCCAGAAAAACCACACTAGGCAGCATAGACTGAGAGAGGCTGCGCAGGGGTGGGCAGCAGGGGTGCAATAGGCAGAATGGAGGGGAGCAAGCTGCGATGTATGAATTCATGAGTAGACAGGTGACTATAGAGCTCAGAATATGAAAACGGGTCAGCTTTGGTTGACAGACTTGTAACCAAATCACGAACTTCACCACGAAGTCCCCGAAACACATATAAGTTGAAATCAGTGAGAGAAATAGGTCTGCCAGCCGCAGCTAATTCATCAAACAAACCTTTTGTGCATTGCAGGTAGAGAGTGACAGTATCATCACCTTGTCGAAGATCCTGAAGAGAGCCATGCTATTGCATGATCCAAGAGTTGTATGGTGAGGCGAGAGCAAGTTCAAGTTCAAGGGTGCTCCAAACACTAGCAAAAGTCGGACAATCAATCACAAGATGAAGAACTTCAATAGAAAGAGAGGACAACAGAGCACTAAGGATGAGTTGTTCTTGTTGTTTCCAAGTCAAAAACGCTTGGCAGGGGCCAAAGTTGAAGGTAGCAGAGGCGGCATAAACCATACTGGACAGATAATGCGAAAAGAGGCATGGAGTCGAGCCGTCAACAAACGAGAAGAGTCCTTGACCAAGCAAATACAGCTTCATCTGCATACGCCAAAATAGATAGTTGGTGTTGGTAAATTTAAGATTGATAACCTGGTGGGTGTTGGAGAGAGGAATAAGGGCTGCTGTCGCAGCAGAGGGAGCCATGGCTGTGTTGGTTGCTGTTGTTAACTAGGAACCGGGGAGAAAGAATGAGAAGGAGAAGAGCTGACATTAATGCCAGCTGCAGCACTAGCTGAGTGATCCATGGCAACAACGGTAACAGAGAACAGCAAGAATAGCCAATTGAAGAAGACCTGCGAAGAGGGGAGCTTGCTTTGATGGAGAACGCCTCTGACAGAGAAGAGAGGTCGGCTGAGCAAGTCCAACAAACACAAAAAACTATGTGCAGCAGAGAGAGAAGAACAGGCAAGCAGCAGAGAGGAAAATCTGCAATAGAGAAACATAGAAGAGCAGGGATGCTGGCAATAGAGAAACATAGAAGAGCAGGGATGCTGGCAATGGGAAGAATTTGCAGCAGAGAGTAGAAGAACCTATTTAAAGTAGAGAGGCTCTGATACCAAGTTAAAATGTAATAATTTGGTGAGTGTTTTAATAAGGACAGCTCCTTTACATATAAGTAGGGCATTATATTTTTTATTTTACAACACATCCCATAATAATCACAATCATGGATAACAAAAGAAATAACTAAAAACGAAGAAACGCTCAAAAGTTGATTGAGTACTTGGCAGGACTTACAGGCCTGATTTTGAGAACCCCGCGAAGCCTGGTGTCGCAATGCCAGTTTTGGGAGGTGAAGACAAGTACAGAACCACATCCCTTTTCTCTGCTGATTGTGCCTCCTGCATATTCTGTCCAGAAAGTGGTTCAAACCAAGAGACCTCCTCTGTCATGAAGTATGGCACTCTAGACTGCACAAATGGGGCTTCTGCAGGATATGGCATTGTTTGTGGGAAGTAAATGCTGCAATGATTTCTGACTCTCCTAACGAACAACAATAGAAGCATGTCTATCTTCGAACTTAAAAAGCAAATGGTGGCTATCAAATGCTGGCTGCCATTGTCTATCAAGAAGCAACCAATCTTCTTCTGGCATATTTTCTGGTTTGCTCCCCAACAGAGGAAGATGAAGTTTCTTCCCATATAAATAGTCTTCAATTTGCATTTTCCAATATCCAAAATCTGTTCCATCAAATTTTTCAATTCCCGCAGCCTTTATTTCATCTGCCATATTTAATGTGTCTCCGATTTGAATTTGTCAAATCTGACCTTACAGATGTGTCCGGAATGGCCAAAAATATTGGAAAGGACACTGAGATCACCCAAATCAGACTTCGGATGGCTCAGATCTTAACAATCAAAGTTTTGGATCAACGGACGGTGCAGATGAAGCCGCGTGTCAGGCCAGAATAGTGTCTACGAAGCACTGGATCAAACCTCACTTTTGCTGACGTGTCCAGATGATGTGGCATCCACGTAGGCCAACCGGGACCCACTTTTGCTGACGTGGCAAATGCACGCGCAATTTCGGCTGACGTGGCAGGTGATGACGTGTCTGATTACGTGGCGGATGACTGTGCAGGATTGCTGGCGTGGCGGGTCAACCCGGTTCAGTTGCAGACAATCGGATGAAGACGACGCGTGGAGAGCGTGGCGCGACTGGTCGCGCGTGGGCAGTGCTGTCGTCGGCGCGTGTTGGCGCGTTCGGGCATGCAGGACGTCGGTTGTTCGCCGGGTTTTCACCAGTGAATTCGTCTCTTCTTCCTCTACGCGATGGTAATGTCAAAAACACGTTTTGAGAATTTTGATTTTTGAGTTTGGATCAAACACCCTCTTTTTCAAGAACAAGCTCTAATACCAGTTGTTGGGTAATTCCAGAACTCAAACACACATCAATTTACGTGGTTCGGCAACTTGCCTACTCCACGGAGCTACTGGTTTGTATTAATCACTCAAAGAAACAATACAAACAAAGGAGGAGGAGAAAACTCTTCTCAACTCTACTCACTCAAGCTCTCTTTACTGCTCTCTCTTCTTCTTCTGTTCTCTCTGTGTTTTTACACTTTCAATGTCTTCTTTTCTCCAGCTCTTCAATGAGCATACATATGTATATATATATGGGAGTGAAGAGGCATAAATCATGCAATGATTTATGCCATTGATTATGTCTTCCACCATGTGTCAAGTGGGAGATTAGGTATTCCCACTTGCATATAGTGGGACATTGTTTGTCTTCCACTTGCTAACAGCCATGTGTGGGATTTCATAAGTGAATAATGCAAGACGTTTCTTGCTATTCATTGTTATGTTCTTTTCATGTTTGCTGTTTCCATGGTTTTGTGTTGGTAATCATCCATGATAAACTGTGACAATCTACTACTTCAAAACTACAGTGATAATGACATATAGGGAAGTCATTTTTCTTTTGTTAAACATGTACTTGAAATATTATGTATGTAATAGTATTGAAATAGAAACATGTTCTGTGTCTGCATATGTATTTGTTAGTGCTGTTCAAAGACATGGAAACTTTATAACTTCAAAGATCAATACATCCAAATGAAATGCCCTCCCCTTTATTACAGTACTTAGGTCGGACTCAACAGATCACAGTCCCAGGAAATGCAAACAACCTAAGTAGCACCATTCATCAAATAATTTTCCATGTGCTTGATGAAAACTAATGTTGATGATGCTGAATTTGATGGTATGGTGTCTTCTTCTACTTGAGACTCGTATGAGATTGCGACATCAATTAGGGTCTCCTGCTCTCCAGTTGAAGTAAGCTGGAAAGTTGTCTTGTAATGAGAAAAACCATGATTCAGGTGTCCTCCTTCTATTACTTCAAGCCCGATTCGATGAACAAACTCATCAAACTCTGTAACCCTTTCTTTCTGGTATGTCATAGTTTTTAAACCTGAAAACATTTTGAGACCAAAAAAATGTGTTACAGCCATCACAGTTGCCAATCAAGACAAGCAGTCCAGATACATCCACTAGCTGATTTAATTCATTCAGAAAAAATAAATGATCCAAGTGAATACATGAAGTCAAGTCATAATCAATAAGAAAAAGAAATGGACTTACCGGGGCCGAAGTTAAAGAGGTAGACTGTATCAAGGCCACCGTCACCTTCAAGCATATCAGCATCCTTCACTAAATTTGGCATCATTTTTGGAAGAATATCCTTCAAATCCTTACCAAAAGCTTTCCATAAGACATCCACCTCAACCCCAACATTTACTTGAGTTTTGACTTCCTTAATCATGACTCTCAAACGCAAAAGTCTTGGGAATGGAGGTGTGAATATGTTAGGAGCCAGGGAAACTAATAAGGCAATATGAACGCTCAGGCAATCTTTATAGGACAGGATGCATAGATCATGTATGGCATCTTTTCTTTTGTACAGGGAACAAAAATTAAGGTGGCTCTGTGGATGCCTGTGTCTTGTCCAAAGAATCTTAGCGAATAGGGATTAAAAAATAATCAATAATCAATAATCAATAGATGATGGATGGATAACTTCAACAACCAGCTGAACAAGATGATATATAAGAAAATGTCACATATAGACTGCTGTGCTCGTAAATGTTCAAGTCGGAAGGCCTGAAAATGTTGGTTTAAGATGACTTTTCCATTTAACATGGGACAGCAACTTCGTCTTTTTTGTAGGATTTGTATGACTAAACAAAGAAATGAAAACAGTGCCCATTTAACCTATTACCAAGAAAGTCCCAGTACTAATCCTCAATTTGCACATTTTGATTGGGATTTTATAGTAGTACATTTTCTTTCTTTAAAGAGTCATTGTCAGAAGCATACAAGCAGAGGCGGAGGAGCACTGAGGTAGGCTGTAGTCCAGGTAGAAAAATAGATCGTGAAAAAACCTAATATCCCATCTTATAAGTATAGTCTTTTTATTTACCTTTTTTCAAATTGGTATATATAAATAGTCCCGTCTGCATTATTTCTTATTAGCCTCGTACCTTTTCATTTGGCTTCTTAGCCTTTGACATTCCATTTCTCTTCTTACTCATTGAATAAATCTCTAGGATTTTCTATTTCGGAGAAAAGAACCCATTTTATATATCCCAATTTATATGTATTTGATTCTTAGAAAAACACTAAAAAAATTAATTTTTTTAAAAATAAAATTAAAAAAAATAAGTTCGGGAGTGTGGTTGCGGTTGCTTTTTAAAGTGTTTTTTGTGCCAAAATATATCAAAATGATATTTTTTTTTATTTTTTAAAAATTATTTTTGAAATCAATGCATCAAAACAATCCAAAACATACCAAAAATATTAATTTTTAGCAAAAAAAAAATTGAATTCTGGCTCTCTACTCTTGAGCCCCATCTCATAGCAGCAAATAAATACTCAATCAACCATGAGGAGTGTAGCTTATTTGGTCAGGCTCTAGGTTTGCTCCCTAAAGGTCACTAGTTCGAGTCCCACAAACCTTAAGGTCACTGAAGGTTTACATGGTCGTTAACTTCAAGACTCGTGGGATTAGTCGAGGTACATGTGAGCTGGCCCGGATATCCACGTTAATAAAAATAAATAAATAAATACTCAATCGAACTTCATCATATTTCACACACTTACCACATCTTTTGCCACCTACTTATCTCCCATCGGTATGGAGTATGGTTTCTTAACTCATCCTTCGATTCATAATGCGAAAATTTCCTTGTATCATTAGTAAAGTGATGGAAAACAAAAGGCTTGAAACCAGAACGTCTATTCAATGATGGATATTGACAGTGGCGGAGCCATATAGGGGCAAGAGGGGGCAATTGCTCCCCTCCCAATTAGCAGCCATTCTACATTTTATTTGCTGATAATTTTCACTCTGCATCTGATGTTCACCTTCCAAACTCAGAGCTATAACCAATGACATAGTAAGTAAGGGTTGTCCAAACAAAAAATTCCATTAAAGAAAGTGGAACTTTAAGAATAGCAGTTGGGATCGCATAAGCCCAAGCAAGATAAAAGTATAACTCTCTCTGCTTATAAAAAACTGTAAGGCGGGAGGTAGTCATCTGTAACCAGTTTGTTATATTAAAATATTATTATAATAGCTTTACAGGGTTAATTTTTTTTGTTAGCTGCTAATTGATCCAAACTCTTCGTTCTTTTTTTACTATTGTTCCTGGCTCTCTTCCTTCTACAAAATTTCTCTTCAAGCCTTAAGCTATTAATTAGTTAAGCAGGTAACCTCTTATGTTTTATGCTTTAGGAAAGTTTCATTCATCTTTTTTATTTGTTTCATTATCTAATTCTAGTTTTATTTCTTTATAATTAGTTATTGAAAATGTTAGAGTTTATAATAATTTATGGGTAATTAATATGTGTATGGGTAATATTATATGCTAATTAATATGAAATGAAATGCATTTTGATGAATTGATAAGTATTTTGTTATGAATTTTATATGAAAAATGATGATAATGAATTTACTAATGATTAAAAATGAAGTACAGGACAACTAAAAAAATTAGGGACATAATAAATAAATTAAAAAGAAAACATATAATATTTATGTTTAATCCACTTGTAGAAAACAACAAGTCAGCAAGAACAACATCAATTTGTGACAATTCTTTTAAGTTATGATTTTAGATGTTAAGTATAGAATTATTGTCAAGAACTTTCCTAGTCCTTGGAAGATTTAGAATTAGATAAATGAAAGTTTGTTGTATATATTGAGAAAAATATTTTTAATGAGATTAAAAATAAAATCATTATGAAGCAGTTTTAAAATATAAAATCTCGAAGAGAACAATTATAATGTAAATTTTTTCATTTTAAAAATATTCTTAAATTAATTTTGCTTGACTTGAGGTGGTATATATATTTCAAATTAATTTCTATATATAACACATGTATGTATAACATATAATATCAAATATTTATTAGTAATTTATCCATTTATTTAAAAAATCCTGACTCCAACACTGGATATTGAAAAACAATTTATATTTATTTGTTCGTAGTTAAGGATAAAAAAAATTCATGGCTGCGTCCTTATGCAAGGTAAGTAAGAGAATCCCCATTTTCACTGTCTATTATGTGGTTATAAGTTATGGATCATATAAAACTCTCCCACATTGGAGAAGAGCTAGCCATACCAGAAGGCCATTTATCTTCATGGAAATCCCCATAAAGTCATATTAAAGTACAGAGAACATCGTCCTAGTCACTCTCCCAGAAGTTGCAGAGATCTCAATCAATGTTGTGCCAGTAACCAAACAAGATGACACAATTTATAACTGTTTTGCTCACTTAGAGGTTCAGTTCCAGTTCTATGTTCTATCGACGAATGTTGAAGGAGTAATTGGCAGGAGTACTTGCCTCCAGATTTCAAGAACATCGTCCTAGTCACTCTCCCAAAAGTTGCAGAGATCTCAATCAATGTAGGGCCAGTAACCAAACCAGATGACACAATTTATAACTGTTTTGCTCAGTTAGAGGTTCAGTTCCAGTTCTATGTTCTATCGACGAATGTTGAAGGAGTAATTGGCAGGAGTACTTGCCTCCAGATTTCAAGAAGCCAGCAAAGCTAGGAGTGGCCATACCAGTTGTGGATAGGACAACATCCCTTCTCGCACACGTCCTAGTTATCTTTTCTTTTTGCTTCTTTTCTTGTGTATTTAAAAGAAAAAGATAAGCATGTCTGTAACTTGGTATCCAAACTTATTTGCATAGGACAGACATATTCTTCTAGTAGTGTTTGGTAGAGAGATAAGACACAGAGGCATGACTATGTAAACGAGATAGTGAGATAGTAGAAAGATGGAACGTTGGGAACACAACTTATTTGTGTCTAGTAAGATGAACAAGACAAAAACAAATTGTTCAATCTCTATTTGATACTAGGAGATGAGATGGAATAGAATATATATTTGATTTATTCTTATAATTTATTTTTTGTATATGTTTTGCTTGACCAGTGTTTAAATATTTTTTGACATATATTTTAATTATTCTTTGATGGATGTATAATAAAAATATATTTTAATTTCAAATAAAAACATACACATTAATTTGTGTGTTTTCTTTATAAAAACATTTTTCTATTCATTATACTATGAATAATTATATTTCTTAATAATAATTTTTTTCTAGAAAAATTATAATAGTTGAAAGTATAAAAATTATAGTATAATAACTTTTGTACACATAAAAATATTTTGTTAGAAAACAAAAACAATCATAGCATGGTTTAAAGTGATAAATTCAAAATTAAAAAATATTAAAACAATCAAATAAAAAAGAAGCTTAGATTGGTCTAGGCTACGATCTAGTCGTGTTTGGGCTTAGTTCAAGCCCGCGCGTCATCTATATTCAAGTTTTTTTTTTTTTTAGGTTGCTAAATTCTGGCTAAATCGACAATAACATGGTAAGTTTTTTTTTAATTATTTTTCTCAAAAATACTTAACACTTCCCTAATTATTTTAAGCTCAAATATAATCTCAAAAAAATCATTTTTAAACAACTAATAATGAATAGACAATTAATCATAGTGAAAAGATAATTTTACTCTCAAAGTACATTATATTTTTTAGGATAAAATTATAATTACATTATTATAATAAATAGTAATTTATGTCTGCATAGTAACTTTCTTAAAGGATTTATTTTTTGTTAATTTTGAAAAAGAAAGAAATTTTGCTGATTTTTTTTGTTTTTCACTTTCAATTAGCAAATGATAATTCAATTCAATCAAATTTTTTTCTAAAGATATCTAAATTTTATTCTATCTGAACCACGATCAACTCAGGTCATCTTTGAAAGCTTTTGCTTCAGTGAACATTATCAAGGTTAAAAGCATTCAACCTTGAGCCTGTTAAAGTAATTCAGATCAAACATAAAAGGAGGCTAGAATTCTCAATGATATGTTTATTATGAGTGCTTAAGTTAATCTAAATACAAAGGAATTATATATAGGTTAAACTGAAAATACTATTCTACCCTTAATAAATAAAACTAGATAATTATTACTTAACATCTCCCCTCAAACTCATGATGCGGCATCTACAAGTATCGAGAGTTTGTTAACTAGAAAACAAAAACGAGATATGGAATGCGTCTTGGTAAAGAAATCTGCAATCTGCAAGGAAGAATGAACGAAAGGCAAAGTAATGGTGTCATGCTTAAGATGATGACGAGTAAGATGACAATCGATCTCAATGTGCTTAGTTCGCTCATAAAAACCGAGTTGTGAGCAATCTGAATAGAACTCTGGTTGTCACAATTCATAGGAGTAGGATGAGAAAAGAAAACTCTCATATCAGCAAGTAACCAACGTAACCAAACAATCTCTTTGGTAGTAGATGCCATGACAGAAGCTGAAGGAAAGTTGAAATACCAGATTTTGCAGAAGCGGAAGACAAAATATCACTCCAAATTTTTTATTTTTCTTGCAGAAACTTAACTCAAATACCAAATTGCATAAACTGAAGAGAAGACGAAATACCAAAATAATTGCAGAGATAGAACAGAAATATCAAATTGCAGAAGCTGATACCAAATTGCAGAAACTGAAGAGAAGACGAAATACCAAAACAATTGCAGAGACAGATAGAAATACCAAATTGCAGAAGCTGATTCCAAATTGCAGAAACTGAAGAGAAGACGAAATACCAAAACAATTGCAGAGACAGAACATAAATACCAAATTGCAGAAGCTGATACCAAATTGCAGAGACTGATGAGAAGACGAAATACCAAAATAATTGCAGAGGCAGAACAGAAATACCAAATTGCAGAAGCTGAAAAATCTAAAATAAAGTTTCAGATATTAATTCTTCAGCCGCAAGCACAAAACTTGATCTTCATCCTCCATCTTTTAATAGGTCAAACAACTCATGTCTGATGTTTTGAAAAATGAATCTGAAGTTAAGCTTCATAGGAATGCATTGAGCGTGCTGGAACATCCTACAGGGAATGAAGTGGATGATGATAACAATTTTGATACGAGCAGTGGCTCTGACATTGGTGAACATAATTTCTACAAGGGCAACGAGTTCCATAAAATTAACAAGTCAAGGGTTCGATCAACTAGGCTCTGATACCATGATAAAGTAATTCAGATCAAACATAAAAGGAGGCTAGAATTCTCAATGATATGTTTATTATGAGTGCTTAAGTTAACCTAAATACAAAGGAATTATATATAGGTTAAACTAAAAATACTATTCTACCCTTAATAAATAAAACTAGATAATTATTACTTAACAGAGCCTACACAAGACAAGCTTTAAGCGAATATACACTTTTTGCAGCCTATCCAGTGTGGTCGGACTCACACGGTCCAGGATTACTTAACGGACCAGGTGCTGGAGTCCGGTTCACTCGATAATAATCCTCTCCCAGGTCTTAGATTGAGCACAAAAAAGAGTGGTCGTGTCAAATAACCAATTCAACCCAAAAAGCTTAAGCTATTAAGTAAAGTTTCAGGATATGATTTATATTATTTTTTAACACATCCTCTCAAGTGAAAATCTTTTAAGCTTGAAATTTGCACAGACTCACATTATCTTATACTTAATTTTTTTAAAATAAATAAGGATGATGAGATTCGAACTCGTAACCGCTTGGTCATTAAAGCTCTGATATCATGTCAAAGAACAAATTTAACCCAAAAACTTAAGCTATTAAGTGAGGTTTCAGGATATGATTTATATTATTCTCTAATATGTTGGAGATCGTGCACCAAGTTATTAACCAAGCTCTTTTTTATTTTATTTTTCGCCTTATGGAAGCTTGCCTGTTTCTAAGTTCCTGTGAGTCAATTTGTTCTCTTCATTAACTAAACTCAGGAAGTGGAACAAATGCTGAGATAGCCAGACATGGTGTTGATCAAAAGTAAGGCAACCTGAGGTTTTGCTGCATAAAATGCAGTTTATCACATAAGATTATATAGATTTTTTTTCCCTGAACCACAAGAGCTAGAAGATGAAAGTTTTGGAGAATAGATTAAATCTCAGTATTGGGAATGAGCTCACAAAAATCAAGTTCTCCACATGGAGAAAATTTGTATAGTAGTAGTCAGAGTATTGTAGCAGCATATATATATATATATATATATATATATATATATATATACACATACTCAAGCATTGCTAATGAATCAGATTACTGAGACAGTGAGCTGTGAGTTATTTCTATAATCAATCTGTGGATATAAATATTGTGAAAGCAATACATTGAATATCTCCAGTAATTGTGTGAAAAATAAATAACATGGCAGCTTAAAGCCAGAAGAATTTTAGATCAAGCCCTTACGGTAACTTGCAATTTTAGATGGATTGATTCGCATCCATCACTGAACAATATTACAAGCTATGGAAGATAAATTGAGGTAAAAAAAAATTGAACAATGTGATAAGAGATAACCTTAGCTCATTCACTTCCCATTTTATCACAAACACTCGGTGACCAGACAGCCAAATCTTCACCAGAATGCCCTTTGTCCAAGAAGGGGTGGAAGCCTTCTCATCTTCCACGAGGATTTACTAGCTGAGAAAATACAGCACTAGTGGCAGCATCCTCAGCATCATCGTCTGTTACAGAGTTCCCTCCATCAATTATACTTACGCTGTTATCAAATGGTTCAAGTGGTGTCAACGGAATGCCTGGGATATGGTTTGTGCTGTTATCTTCAGGTTCCATGAGCGCAGATGAGGTCTCCTCAAGCTGAAGAGCATACTCGAGATTCCATAAGACGTCTCCCATTGATGGCCTGTCAACTCCATGCTCTGCAAGGCATTTCTCAGCTGTCTCCCCAAATTTCTTGAGAGAAGCTGGATTCACCTTACCTGCTAGATTGGAGTCCATGATTTGATCCAACATGCCCTTCTTCTGCCAGGTCATTGCCCACTCTGCTATATTGACTTGTTCCCTCGGGAGAACAGGGTTTAGAGCCGGTCTGGTGCAGAGAACTTCCATTAGAACCACTCCAAATGAATACACATCTGACTTCTCTGTGAGTTGTTGCCTTCTGAAGTACTCAGGATCAAGGTAACCAAAGCTACCCTTAACAGCTGTGCTCACATGGGTCTGATCAAGAGCTGGGCCTGTTTTTGAGAGGCCAAAATCAGCAACTTTGGCCACGAAATTTTCATCCAACAGAATGTTTGTTGTCTTGACATCTCGGTGAATAATGCTTTGAGTGGCGCCTGTGTGGAGATAATGCAGGCCCCTGGCAGCCCCAATGCATATTTCTAGTCGTTGCTTCCATGATAGAGGTGGAAGATCAGTTCCATATAGATGGCTCCTAAGGGGTCCATTAGCCATGTATTCGTAGACAAGAATCATTTCTGACCGCTCATCACAATAGCCAATAAGAGAGACAAGATGACGGTGGCGAAGCTTCGATAACATTTCAATCTCAGTTCGGAATTCAGCAAGACCTTGTTCGGATCTGGGATTTCCTCTTTTGACAGCTACTTTGGTTCCATCTTCAACGGTTCCTTTGTACACCCTGCCAAAACCACCAACCCCAAGAAGCAGGCTCTCATCGAACTTGTTCGTTGCATCGAGGATTTCTTGGAATGTGAAGAGCCGACCAAGATTAGAGGAAGTCAATGAGATGCAGCTTGCCGTTCCACTCTTTTGAGAAGTTGTGGACATCTTGGTCATGGTCTGAGAGTTTCCATATAATGGCAATGGCAGCCATGGATGTGCCTGGTGAGTAGTAGTCTTTGACCTGTGTGCTGCCAAGCAACAGTAACAGAGACCAATCAAACCAAATGCAACCACAGCTCCAACAATCGAACCAATGATAATTCCAATCTTGTTTTTCTTCGATGGTGATTGAGGAAGGAGGCTCTCAACAGATGAAAGCCCATCCAAGCTTTTAGCTTCATTGCTGATTTTGAAAATCTCCAGCCCATTCATAGTTGCATTTGCCAAATCTGTTGTTAAATCTGGACCAACACTTACAGTGAAAGTATCTGAATCTACTGATGCGTTGGAGACAAAGTCTCTGTAATAGGGTACACTCAAGCCACCGGTAAAGGTTGAGAGGTCAAGACTCTCAACAGCATTATCATCATTTATGTACAGATTGAACACAAGATTGTTCAGAGCCTTACTCACAATGTCACAGAAATGTACCCGCACAAAATAGCGGAAGTTTTGATTGACAGAGAACACCCAAGTTATGTTGAAGTTCATGTTGGCTACATTTGCATCTCCCATCACATCAGCGGAGGCATAAACCCAATTTGGTGCTATTTCAGTAGTGACAGCAGGTGGATATCTTATGGATGCAGGGTTAACTGAAACATTCAATGCAGAGCTGTTCACATGGAGATATTTGGCATCATTCTCCCAAATTCTTCCAAGAGTATCATTTTCTGCAGTGATCAACGGACCTCCAGTGTTTAACCGGAAAACAGTTTCGAAGGCAAGTTCAGTAAGACCACTAAAAGGGGTAGATGGATTTATAGCTACTGCCTGGTCTGGAAAGACTTCATCAGGGATAGAAACAACATCGATTGCATTAATAAATGTGACAGAATTGTTTGAAGGAATGAAGGAAAGGGTCAAAGTATCAGAAGTCACATTGACTGCGTACTCCTTGAACATGTAAGAACCATTATAGTTCTTGAATGTGAAATTGTTCAAAAGTACAAAATCGTCTGTGGCTACAGTGATCGACGCAGACATCAAGTTTTGGCCTGAGTTTGGAATAGGGTAAAAATAAAGACGGATCCAATGCCTACCTTCTTGCTTAATATCAAATTTGTAAGACGATATGCCTGACAAAATTCGAGCAGATTGGTAGATAGGAGATGGGAAACTAGAATTGGACTTAGCAACAACAGAAGTTCCAGTGTTTAAAGTGAGAGAAGAATGCCCTGAGTCAGGAACATAAGTTTTTCCTTGGAAGATGACATTTTGTGAAGAACCACAAGCCACCAAGTAGTTATCAGGAGGAGTGAATGCAGCAAATGATCCACTATGACCAGGGAACTCAAATAAAACATAAGCAACAACTACAGGTAACCAGCTCACTAGTTTCATGCTCACCATTTGCAATATCCCAAATCCTCGAGCTCCTAGCAAGCCAAATAATGCACAAGTCCCAACTCAAAAAAAAAAAAAAACGAAAACTAGAACTGCCTAGCTCCCAAACCCCAATCCCTGAGGCCTTAAGAACCCAAATGCTAGGAACAAGCTCCCAGATCACTAAATGCCTCAAAAACAATATCCTCACAAACCTCAGATCTATCTAGACTAACTTCAACCAAGCTTAGCTCTATGAAAAAAACAGTAATTAAGTACAAAAGAATGCAATCTACATTATTGCAAAGACAAAAACTTTTTGCTGGAATATACACTCTTACCTCAAGAAGAAAACCAAAAAGGAGAGAAACTGAGGGAGAGTGAATTGGGTTGAAGCCAGAGATCAAAGTCCAGTTGATATTTGATGAATGTCGCCGTGAAAACCCATCAAGCAGAGAGCTTTTTAGTGGGCAGCTAATGTTATAACAACCCTTTCCAGGCTGGTGATGAGGCTGTCCTTTGCCTGTGAAAAAGGAGGACCCCACAAGAAGAAGAGAAGGGATATGAAACTTCTTGCTTCATTCAAAAAAAAAAAATCTCCCTCACACAAAACTTAGCTGTTGTTGTTTTTTTAAGGATAATTGTTGGTTTGAGTTAGATATTTAGTATATTTTTTAAGATTGGAATTCACTAACAGAAACTGCCATCGCTATGGTTTGAGTTACATGAATGTCACTGTGAAGTGAGGTCTCTCTATCTGTTCATTGAATTCATGTTTCACAGCTTGTATTTTAATTGTTTTTCATAAGAGACGACCATCTATTATTACTGCTTAATTAATACTAACGTTTAAGTTGTTGATTGAGGTGGTGAGGGTTCGCTCTTCACACATATGACATGTTTGAGTTTGAGATTGTGAGAAGTTTAAAATATTTTAAAAAAATATATATTAAAATAAAATAAATTATTTTTTAAAAATAATTTTTGATATGAAATATTAAAACGATCTAAAAATATTTAAAAAATTTATTTTAAATAAAAATAATTAAAATTTAAGGAAACAAGTTTACACTATGGTTCCCAACATACTTTATAATTATTAGTTTGAAAATAATAGAAGGCCGACAAAAATATATATATCTTCTTGGGGATGGATGGTATGTTCAATAAATTTTGGATGGGAATTTAACTCTAAGAATGAAAATTATTTTGAATCTATGAATATTGAAAAAAATAAATATTAGTGAGGCTAGTTTACATATAAGTATTTTCTCAAAAAAAAAAAAACAAGAAATTAATTGCTTGTTAAGAAGAGTTAAGTTCACTCTTGATGCTAGCGAAATATTGAAAAGAAGATATTTTTAAAAATTCTTCCATGGCACCAGCTTTTATCTTCATAATATTTTGATTAAATTCTTCCATGGCACCAGCTTTTGATTTTTTTTAATTATTAGATCAAATGTTTTTGGTGACGAAATACTAATGCTAACAGGTTATAAGCTAATTCTAGAGAAATTGGTTTAGTTTTCAAGGATATTTGCTTCTTCTGTTTTTTTTTGTTATTTGAAGAAAGAATATAGCTTTTATAAAGGTATAAATTAATCTAATAATATATGCTATCGTTAAATACAAAAAAAGTTACAGCTGATTTGAGAATGTGAACAAATTATAGCAAAAAACTAATAATTTATAACTAAGGCAAATATCATAGTTTTCATACTTGTATGGTTCAAGGTCCGAGTTCCGGGTTTTGACCGGATCATCGGATTTTGACCGGGTCACCGGATCGTCTGGGTCAATTACTTTTTTAATCAAACGACGTCATTTTAGTAAAAAAAAAAAAAGGTCAACGAGTTGCAACCGGGTTTTTGATCGGGTCACACCGAGTTTTTCATTCCTCTATTTTTTTAACTCGGCCCAGTTTCAACCCTAGATCAGCCAGGTTCCGGATCGACTTGCTAGACCAGACCGGGTTTTAAAACTATAAAAAATATATTCTAGGGTTTTTTTTTTATCAGAAAGGAAATAGTTTAGTATTGACTTGATTTTTTTTTTTTTCTTGGCCTGTCCTTGGAAGTGGAAATGGTTGCTGTGCTGGGACCAAACGATATTTGGGACCCGCTTTACGCGGCTTTGAGATTGGGAGGGGACAGACTTGGCGGCGTCAGATAACGGTGTCCTACTGTTTGGCAGCACCGTTTGGGGCATGTGTCCTACTCTAATTAATGGCATTGACGGCGGTAAATCTTTGTGAGCTCTCCACAGTTAGCTTTTTGTTTTTATTTATTGAGCAACTCCTCCAATATATAGGTTAATAGATATATCAGTTTATTTGTGTTATAAAAATATTTTTTAAAAAATTAAATTTTTTTATATATTTTTCTTTGTTTTAAATTAATATTTTTTTGATATTTTTAGATTATTTTGATGTGCTGATATTAAAAAAAATATTATTTCGATATATTTTCAAGTAAAAAATATTTTGAACAGTAACCCATACTACAATACCAAATGGGCTCCAAATAACAAAGCTTGTGTGGCTAAGGTGTTTGAGAGTATGATAACGGTTGTTTTTTAAAGTTTTTTTTCTTGAAAATACAATAAAATAATTTTTTATTTTTAAAAATTTATTTTTAACATTAACATATCAAAACAATTCAAAATTTTAAATTTTAACGAAAAAAATTTTGAAAATATCAAACAATCCACTTCAAATATTTAATTACGAGATGACATGTCTGCGCGTTGCCTCGAGGTATAAAACAAATGTGATTGATAGTGTTATAATTCCAAATTAGTACTAGATAAGTAATAGAAACTAAAGGTGCGATTGAGCCAATTTTCTATGACGGAAAAAAAAGTTGTGTTGGTGATCAAAAACTTAGATAAATAAAATAATTTGTAGCAATTTACAGTGTTTTGTGAGGAAAGATACAATACTTTCCCTACATGATTTAGCCTTCTGCTATGTGATTCGCTTTTCTTTTAATAAAAAGAGAAAAAATTACAAAGTTAAATTTTCTACCAGCTCAATATTAAAAAAAAAATTAACAAAGATAATTTTAAAAAAACAATCCATGAGGGGGAACACTGTAGCAATCCACAGTGTTTTGTGAGAAAAGCTACGGTGCTTCCCCGCATGATTTAGCGTTATTATAATTGTAATTCTCAACCAACACAATATTAAAAAAAATCAACAAAGATAATTTTGAAAAAAAATAACAAAAAACACCCATATGAGGAAATATTATAGCAATTCATAGTGTTTTAAAGAAAAAAATTACAAAGCTAAATTCTAACTGGCATAATATTAAAAAACTAAAATTGACAAAGATAATTTTGGAAAAAATCAAACAAAAAAGAAAACACAAAAAAAAAATCATGTGGGGAAATACTGTAGCAGTACAATGTTTTAAAGAAAAACATTACAAAGTTAAATTCTTAACCAGCTTAATATTAAAAAAAATAAAATCAACAAATATAATTTTGGAAAAAACCATAAAAAAACCCATGTGAGGAAACACTATAGCAATCCACAATGTTTTGTGAGAAAAGTCACAACTGTAATTCTCAACTAGCTCATATTAAAAAAATAAAATTGAAAAACAATTTTGACAAAAATCATAACAAAAAAAACTATATGGGGAGATACTGTAGCAATTCACAGTATTTTAAAGAGAAAAATTACAAAGCTAAATTTTTAACCAACTTAATATTACAAAAATACAATTGACAAATATAATTTTGAGAAAAAAACCAAAAAAAAAGAAAGAAAAGAAAAGTAGTGTAGCAATCCATAGTAAAATGTGAGGAAAGTTACAATGTTTTCCCTACATGTTTTAAAAAAGCATAACAAAAAAAAACTATAGGTGAAAATACTGTAGCAATTCACAGTGTTTTAAAGGAAAAAAATTACAAAGCTAAATTTTTAACCATCTTAATATTAAAAAATAAAATCAACAAAAATAA
This sequence comes from Populus nigra, assembly GCF_951802175.1. NCBI lineage: Eukaryota > Viridiplantae > Streptophyta > Magnoliopsida > Malpighiales > Salicaceae > Populus > Populus nigra. The sequence continues at coordinate 6,865,195 of NC_084852.1, forward strand.
TTTTGGAAAAAAAAACAACAAAAAACAAGATAGCACTGTAGCAATCCACAATAAAATATGAGAAAAGCTAAAGTGTTTTCCCCACTCCTTTTAGTTGTACAAGATACCATACGCGCGCGCTGCCGCGTGCTTATAAAACAAATACACTTAATAGTGTTATAATAGTGAACCAGCACTAAATAAGTAATAGAAACTAAAGGTATGATTAAGCCAATATTTTATAACAGAAAAAAAAATTATGTTGGTGACCAAAAACTTGGAGACTGAACAAAATAATTTGTAGCAATCCACAGATTTTGTGAGGAAAAATATAGTGCTTTTCCCACATAATTTAGCTTTTATGTTAATAAAAGAAAATTACAAAGCTAAATTCTCTACCAACTTAATGTTAAAAAAAATCGACAAATATAATTTTGGAAGGAAAAAAAACCTATAAGGAAAAACGTTGTAGCAATTGATAATGTTTTGTGAGGAAAACTATAGTTCTTTTTCCAATAAAATTGACAAAGATAATTTTAGAAAAAATCATTAAAAAAAACCATTTAGAGAAATATTATAGCAATCCACAGTGTTTTGTGAGGAAAACTACAACGCTTTTCCCATATGATTTAGCTTTATTTTAATTATAATTCTTAACCAACACAGTATTCAAAAAATAAAATTGACAAAGATAATTTTGGAAAAAATCATAAAAAAATCATGTGGGAAAACACTACAGCAATTCATAGTGTTTTAAAGAAAAAAATACAAAGCTAAATTCTCAATCAACTCAATATTAAAAAAATAAAATTCACAGAGATTATTTTAGAAAAAAAATATAACAAAAAAAATAGGGAAAAAGACCATATTGGGAGCACTATTGCAATTCATAGTGTTTTGTGATGAAAACTACAGTGCTTTCCCACATGATTTAGCTTATTTGTAATTACTTGTAATTCTAATTCTCAACCAGCTCAATATTAAAAAAATAGAATTGACAAAGACAGTTTTGAAAAAATCATAAGGAAAAAAACCATGTGGAGAGACACTGTAGCAATCCATAGTGTTTTGTTATGAAAGTTACAATACTTTTCCCACATGATTAAGGCTATATTTGTTTCTCGGAATTCACTTTCCGGGATATCACTTTCCAAACTTTCCTATGTTTATTTTCCATTAAAAAAAGTTGGTCAACAGAAAACACTTTCCAGTCAAAGGAAATTTTAGCTTGGTTTCCAGGAAAGTGTTTTCCTGAAAAATTTGGGCGGAAAACACTTTCTGAAAAATTTAGAAATGTCATATCATTTGCTGATTATATCAAATTTGGTCCTCAAACTTTTGATTGCTATATATATTTTGTTTTAAATATTTATTTTTCAATTTCATCTCTTCAAATTTAATTTTTATATTAACATTGGTCCTCATTTTTATAATTGTTATTTGCTTTTCCCTTATCATTTTTTTATTTAAATGCTTTAAGTATCAAATTTGGTCTTCATTCTTTTGATTGTTACTTATTTTATTTGAAATAATTTATGAAATGTTAATTATTATTATTTTAATTTATTCATCTTTTATTTTTTTTTATTTTTTAGATTTGATCTCTATTATTTTGATTATTATTTATTTTATTTGAGATAATTTATGAAATTATATATTTTTTTCAATTTCATTCTCATTCAACTTTTTAATTTGTAAGATTTGTTCTTCATTATTTTAATAAACTTGAGAAAAATAAAATATAAATAAACTATTTTTCAGCTCATTTTCCTTGACATAACCAAACACTAGAAAATGTTTTCCAACTTATTTTCCATTGCACTACCAAATATCAGAAAATAATTCACTTTTTCAGAATTTACTTTCTAAAAGAAAACTACTTTCCAGCAAACAAACGGAGCCTAAGCTTTATTACAAAGTTAAATTCTAACAAGTTCAATATTAAAAAAATAAAATCGACAAAGATAATTTTGGAAAAAAAATATTACAAAAAAAGAAACCACAAAAGAAACTGGAAAAAAACCATGTGAGAAAAAACTTTAGCAATCCATAGTGTTTTGTGAGGGAAGCTACAACGTTTTCTCCACATGATTCAGTCTTACTTGTATTTACTTGTAATTTTAATTCTTAACCAGCTCAACATTTAAAAAATAAAATTGACAAAGATAATTTTAGGAAAAAGCATAAAAAAACCTTATGGGAAAAAACACTGTAACAATCCACAGTAATTTGCGAGGAAAGCTATAGTGCTTTCCCTATATATTGTAAATGTAATTCTTAACTAGTTCAATATTAAAAAATAAAATAAAAAAAATAATTTTGGAAAAAATAAAAAATAAAAAACAAAAAAAACCATGTGCAGAAACACTATAGCAATCAACAATGTTTTAAAGAAAAAAAATTACAAAACTAAATTCTAAATCAGCTCAATATTAAAAAAATAAAATCAACAAATATAATTTTGAAAAATAAAAAAATAAAATAGAAAAACCATGTAGGAAAACACCGTAGCAATCCACAGTATTTTAAAGGAAAAAAATTACAAAACTAAATTTTTAACCAGCTAAATATTAAAAAAGTAAAATTGACAAATATAATTTTAGGGAAAAAACAAAAAGAAAAAATAAAAAGGAGAAAGTACTGTAGGAAAAATAAAAAATAAAAGTATTGTAGCAATTCACAATAACATATGAGGAAAGCTACAGTACTTTCCCCATATGTTTTAGCTTTATGTATAATAAACTAGAAAAACTTTGTGGGAAAACACTGTAGCAATCTACAATATTTTAAAGGAAAAAAAATTATAAAGCTAAATTTTTAATCAGCTCTATATTAAAAAATTAAAATTAAAATTAAAAAAGAGAATTTTGGAAAAAAAATAAAAAATAAAAAATGGGAAAGCATTATAGCAATCCACAGTAACATGTGAGGAAAGCTAGAGTACTTTCCCCACATGTTTTAACTTTATGTATAATAGTTTTTTTTTTCTGAAACTATTGTTTTTAATTATATAAGATAAACGATAACAAAGTCAAGTTCAATTAAAAAGAAAAAAAATCCCACTAAACTTGTAAACCTGAACAACTTGGATTATCCTATCAAATAGATAAATCATTTTAACCCTGTAAAAAGGTAAAATGAAAATAAATAAATTATAAAATTTAATTTTTAATTACATCAATATAAAAAAATAAACAAAAACAAATTTTAAAAAAGTAGTGAAAAAAAATGAAAAAAAAAGAATACACTGTGGATTAGTATCGTAATCCACAGTGCAATTGGTGTGGGTGAACAGTAATTTCCCCACACCCTTTTAGCTTTATGTATAATGAGGTGCCCAATCTAAAATTGTTTTACCATCCTTACGGGTCTAACACCCACTTAAAAAAAACTTAATTAACATGTCTTCTCTTTATAAGGAATTAATGTTAATATAAAAAAACAAGTCTTCTTTTTAGGAGAACAACGACAAGTTCTTCCTAAATAACCAAAATGATAAGTCTCCTTTTAAAATGGATAGTGCCCAGATTTAGCTTTTATGAATAATCAAACTGATAAGTCTTCTACTTTTAAGGAACAACATCAAATTTTCCATGTATCAATGATATTTTAGGGATATTAAGGATATTTCTTATCAATATTAATACATATGTTAATGATATTTCCTATCAACATTAATACATATGTCAGAGATATTTTTTTCTTTTTAATATTACTATCAAGATAATATTACACCTTAGCCCCACTTCTCCATACAAAGAATCATGAGCTATAAATAAATCATGAATTCTTTAAACAAAAGGTTTGAAATCTTCATTTTCTATTAAAAAAATCATTGTCTTAATCATTTGAGAGTCATTTTATTTACCAAAGATGATATTTTATAGGTCTCAGTTACCCATTTATAGCTATCTTATCTGAAAGAATAGATCAGATTGCAAGAATCAAAAGATTAACTGGTTATCTAAGACATAAGTTTTGCCTCCAAGCTACTTGGATTTTTTAGGACATCAACATTGGCGCTGTCTGTGGAAAATTGATAAAAAAAAAACATCACTTTTTTTTAATGACATTTCCAAATCATTCCATAACACATTTAGGCTAGAAAGCTTAATGGATCTACCCATTACCTTGAGCAATTTTTTACTATTCAGACTTCTAATAACTCATCAACAAAATACAGCCCATCATTAATGATGTGTTGTTCACTTAGAGAAAAAATTAAGTTTTGCCATCTTAGCAAATTTTGGTACCCGTAGCATCCTTGATCTTGGAAGGGATTGACTAGTGTCTTCTTAGTGTAATAGCAACACTCTCCAATTGATGGATCAAAGAGCTCTTTAGAGTCCAACAAATCACCTCATGAGATATTATCTTTGATAGAAGTAAGTTTATTTTTTAAATTAAAATAATTTTCTTTCTAACATACATTTTCTATCTTTAAATCTTCAATAGGGGCTTTTAGACTTTGGCATAATCTTCTTTGTCACACCCGGATATCGCGAAAACCGATTAAAAATTATTCTCATGGAAAAAGAACATATATCTAACATCTTGTTCTTTGGGGAAACAGTCTTGTTTAAGGAGTTGCTACTTAGTATTATGGTCACTAGAAACCTTAATTAGTCAACAGAGATTCAATGGTATGAGACTAGTTACGCGAAAGGAAAAATACTATCACCCCTTAAGCGTCCTACCTCAGGTAGGCTGCATTGCTAGTTTTGTCTTAAATTGCTATGAGTTTGTCTTTATTCTATTTTTTATGGTTCCTTTACAATATTGTCGACTCTGGTGTCAGTGAATATTTCTAACTCTAACGTTGGTAAATATTGTGTAACCCAAAAAACACTGTATTTTTTACTATGACGCCAGTAAATAAATACATAAAATTTATATAAAAAAATTAAGTTTTTTATGGTTTTTTTATTTTTAGACTGAATCTAGCCTAGCCATACGGATGGACTGGACCCAGCAGCCTGACACTGTACAAGCAAGTGACCCGGCTGTTCTAACATGCTAATTAATTTAGCAAAACAAGGAAAGAAGAACAACTCTCATGGCGTGTGCATGCATGCAACATACAGTAACATGCTAATTAATTTACCAAAACAGGGAAATAAGAAGAACTCTCCTGACGTGGCTGTGGCTGAAGGCGAAGCTGAGGGAGACGGTCGGGCGCTGCTCGCGGTTAAAGATTTGGCCTGCTGTTTACAGCAGAGACAGGATTGCTGGCATGAAGGAGAGTTTCCAACATTGCTTTAATAAAGATTGAAAGAACATCCTGCTATCGTGTTGTTGTTTGAGAGGAGAGATCTGGCTATAGTGCTGCTCTTGCTTATTGTTGCTCACAGTTTTGTCGTCTTATTCATGACTGCAACAAGAGATCACGATGAGGAGAGAATGTTGCTTTGAGTTGGTCACAACACTGTTGCCGAAGGTTACAGTGCAAAGGCTGAATCTGCTGAAGCTTACGGTGCTGGACTTGTTGAAGACACAGTGCTGGCGAGGACAAAACTGGCAAGGTGTAGGGCTGTCACGGTAAAGGGTGGCGGCTTCTAGAGATGTTGTTGTTACTGACGGTGGTCTTTTGAAAGGAGAGATGAGGGAACGGGTTGATTTTAGGAGGTAGAAGGAGGGGTGATGGCTGAGAGAGGAAGGGGGAAGTGTATGGAGGTCTGAACAGAAGAGATGGGGCTTCTTCTCCTGTCAGGTTGTCCCAACGACCAGAAAATTTGAGAAGACGGGGAGAGAGGTTCCTGTTGGTCAAGAGGAGTTTTTTCTGCCCTAAGCTACGAAGAAAATTTGAGAAGACGGGGAGAGGTTCCTGTTGGTCAAGGGCGGAGCCAGGCGGGTCCCAACGACCAGAAAATTTGAGAAGACCGGGAGAGAGGTTCCTGTATTAAGTTTGTATATATAAATTCATTAAGTTAACAATAAAATTTAAATTTAAATTCATAATATAAAATATAAAAAAAATTAAATTTAAAATACATAAAATTGAAACCAAATAAAAAAAATTACGCTATATATTGAAATTGCACCATTCGATATTTTATAGAATAGAATTTATCTATGATTGAATTCGAATCGATATCTTCAGCAAGCTCTCGTTCAATATAAATCATCATAGAACCTGTTAAGAACTCCTCTTTTATTTTATTATGAAGCACAGTTTTAACATGTTTCATTGCCGAAAATGTCCGCTCTGTGGTGGCAGTGAAAACAGGCAAAGTCAAAACAAGGCGAATTAACATGTCAATCAAATGATAGTATTGCGACTTATTTGTTTCGGCTAATCCTCGACATAATTCAGAAATGGTAGACATATTCTGAAAGCTCTTATGATGAATCGTATCAATCTGATAATGCTCCAACTAGGATCTCAAATAATACATCTCTTGTTCATTAAAATCTTCACGATAAAATTTCTTAGCAAGATTGTAAATAGCATCAACTTTAAATGATTTAAAGTTGTCCTTAGGTTCTAATGTAAAACCCCAGATAATATTATTGATATTCATAAAAGTCAGGATTTCAAAAAAATGATGGACAGTGATAAATTAAATTATAAGAGTGATGATATATTCGAGAATCTGAATTAAAACGTTTTGTTCAAGTGTTAATATATATAAATAAATAAACACGAAAATGTGAATAAAATTTTAATAGAAGTATATTTCATGAAACTAAAAGTACCAATGAATAACTTAGTGAAATTCGATATAACCCGGGCAAGATTTGGTATAAACAGGTACTAGGATTCAGGAAATTTTAGCCAAAAATCATAAAAGTTACCGTTGAGGGATATAGAAGGCATTTAAAAAAATAATAATAAAGAAATAATATGTGTGCAAAAGTGTGTGCGGGAAGAAAACTTTTAGGGACATAGAAGGAATTTTTAAAAAACGTTAATTATATATATATATATATATATATATATATATATATATATATATATATATATGAGTGCAAGTGATTGTGCTGGAAAGAAAAAAAAAACAAAACTTACATTTCAAATAGAAAGAAGCATTCGGCCAGGAGAGGAGAAACAAATTCAAGCAAGCAAATTTTCTCAATTCAAAAGTGTTAAAGCTTTGGTTATTGCTTGGTAAGGTGTCCTCACTCTTTTAACTAAGATTCTTGAGGAATTAATGCTTTAAATTGATTGAACTTTGTGAAATGAGGAATTAGGGTTCATGATAAATTTTGGGGGAAATTACAATTGATTGTGAAATTGTGTTAAGGTTGTTGAAGTGAGTAGAGAAAGTAAGAAATTATGGTAATTGGAGCAAAGTTGTAGGTGTTCTTGAAGAAGGGATTTTTTTTTGGAAAAAATAAATAAATAATAAGAATAAAATTTAAGAATTTGAATAAGATGAGATTGTATAGGAAAGAGATGATATGAATGTTAAAGAGTGAATAAATCATGAATTTTTATGTTTTCTTTTAATTTAAATTTTGGTAGAATAAATTAAATAAATACATTTAAAGAATATATATATATATATATATATATATATATATATATATATATATATTGTTTTGAATGATGGAATGAATTGTGTTAATGTGAAAATTGAAAGAATAGGGAGGAAATTTACAAAAGAAAGAAGAGAATTTTCATGTTTCTCTCTTAATTTTGTTTTGGCAAATGAAAGGATAATTGAAAGGATTTTATTTATTGAGTGAGTTAATATGAAAAGTAGAATAATGATGTGACATACTTGTCAATTCAGGAGAGGCTGCCAGACTGACACCATAGCAGGGAACTTCGGCTCGAGCTTAGTCGTCAGGTAATTGCACGATGCCCAAATTTTATATTAATCAATATGTATCTTTTTATCTGATTAATTGCGGTTGATATATTAGAAGTTATTATGTTGTTTACTTGAGAAAATAAGAAATGCGATGTGATGAATTAATTCCTGAATTAATGGGATTAATGCCCTGGTGAATGGGCGTGGTAAGAAATTAATTCCCTGGTTAATGGGATTAGAACCCTGGTGGTTGGGCACATCATTGAATTAATGTGTTTAATGTCCTGGTGAATGGGCTTGATGAGGAATAAAGTCCCTGATTAATGGGATTAGTACCCTAGTGAATGGGTAAATTGTTGAACTAATTCCTGATTTAATGGAATTAGTGCCCTAGCAAATGGGCGAGATGAAGAGGTAATTCCCTGGTTAATGGGATTTGTACCCTGATAAATGGGTGAAACGTTAAAGTACATTTTAGACTAATGACAATAGTGCTTGTTGAATGGACTGGTAGAAAAATTAGTCATCTATTAGTGAATGTAATGCCGTGTTAATTGGGCGATAAGAATAATTATATTTTGTTGACATTAAGAAAAAAAATCATCATAGATTATTCTAAAACTTAATTGATATGTAATACTAGATGAGCAAGTTAATTTAATGATCTTTTGACTAAATTTACAAAAAAAAAAAGAAAGGAAGAAAGAAAGAAAATAGAAAGAATTTTATGAATATCTTTTTTTTCATTTGTCTAATTGAATTATTGTATTAAATCTATTTTCAGGTACATCCCCCTATCGGACTGAATAATAGATTAGTTTCCTTATATTTTGTTGGATATCATGTTGTAATGAATGAATTTATCATTTTGTTTTGTAATATAATGCGTCTACAGTTTATTGAAAGCTCTTTTGTGTAGTATAATTTTAATTATGAATTCCTTTTTTTAATTATGAATTTATTTCGATTATAATTTTGTTAATGGTCCTTATTTGTAAATCTTTGAATTGTGTAACGTGGGATATTGAATTGTGTAGACATGTGTGAATTTGATTATTGAGAAGTTGTGATGTATTGAGAGGAGGATGTCCTGGATGATAGGACGAGTAAGAGATTTGTTAATTGGGGTCTGTGGAAGAAGAGTCGATAACTTGGTATCTAAAAATATAGAGGAAACTTTGCCAAATTTTTATTGATTATATATAAAAAAAATCCCTAATCTCAATTGAATTATTATGTCCTTGCTCATTTGTTTTGAATTCAAATGTTGGGGTTGTTACATCTAAAGTAGAGCTAAGTACAAGGAGTTCCACTATCTATCACTAAATCTAAAATTTAATTCTTCGAACTAAAAATCTATTACTGAGTTAAATATATCATAATGATAATATTGGTAAACTGACACTGATCCTTATTGCTGACATGAACGACTTGTAGCCTTTTTATATGAAATATTCATATGCGGTATATCAATCTCATAATGTGTGTAAAGAGAAGATCAAATCCAGCATCTCTCAAAATTCTAAGCAATGCTTTAATAGTTGATACAAAATCCATTGCATTTAAGATGTTAAGAGATTTTTTTTGCAAATCTCGACAAAGTAAATCGAGCACAATAATAGTTGCACCATACATATTTATTAAGCTGCAAATATAATCAAAATGAGAGCTCCAGCAAATAGTTTCACTTCAATGTAAATTACTGATTTGATTAGCCCCTCTACTAGTCTCATGTTCTCCAGTAGCTATCATATGTGCAATTTCCATAGCCTGGGCATAATGTAACTCGGTATGATGTTTGAGAGAAGCACTAATAAGATTGATAATGATTGTCAATTTTGAGTAAAATAACCGAATAAAAATCTCATTTCTAGCTGCTGCAACTAATGCCAGTTGTAGTCGGTGAGCGAAACAATGTACATAATATATGCATAAGGACAATCTCTAAGAAATAGAGCTTGTAGTCCATTCCATGCACCACGTATATTGCTAGCACCATCATACCCCTAAACTCGTATGTTGAGAATATGCAAGTTATATCGAGCGAGTGCATAACAAATTTATTTTTTTAGTGTTGAAGAAGTAGTATCTGAAACATGCATAATACTAAAAAGCATTATCATAAAAAAAAAACCCTGAATGTCAACAAATCTCAAAACAATAGCCATTTGTTTTTTATTTGATTCATCCTTGGCCAACCAAAATACAAAACTTTTAATCTCTAACTTCAAATATTTTTCCTCACTTTGTTCGCGAGAATATGTAAAATCTCTTTTTGAATAGTTGGTGAGGTATATTTTGTATTTTTCAGAGCTTTTTCTAAGACAACATCATCAATGTCAACATTCAGTCTCCCCATAAGTCTTATCATCTCCACAAAATTGCCTCGATTATTAGAAGTTGAAGATTCATCATGACCTCTAAATGCACATGCTTGTAAGCTAAGCTATCGAACACTTTCAATTGTTGTCGTAAGTCTCAACCGATTTTTTCGAACTTCTTCAACAGTTTTTGCATTCAACACTTTATCAATATGTCTACTTACTTTCATTAAATCTTCAGCAAGTTTCACAGCATTATTATATGGTGAAGTGAGACTTGCCACATGCATCAAAAGTGCACATCTAACTCCATCATTAACTCTCTTCCAACTTCTAAAGCCTTCGATGGTGAATGTGAGATAATGAGGCATTTTGTTTTCAAAGATAAAACATGGAAAACAAAATACTGCATCCTTTAATGGAGCGTACTCTAGCCAAGGAAATTGATCAAACTAAGTGTATTGAAATCGACGATACTGTCTCCCTGATTTAGTCCTTAGATACTCTGCTAACATAGATTGATATAGACCTATTTTGATATAAGCTCTTCTAATTTCATCTTGTTGATTAATAGGATGTTGCCACACTGGAATTCATAACCCAGGATCTCGTTCAAGAGTATTAACATCAATTTCAACTCTTTTAAATTTGAAAGGGGGTTGTTCACTATAATTTCAGACATCAACATTGGATAGAGAATATCCTTTACTGGTTGATGTTTGTTTGCTTGGTTTAAATAATGAAAACATAGTTTTTCCTCTCTTGCTTTCTTGATTTTCCATTATAATTTATAACCTATTCAAGTAAAAAGGATTAGAGAAGTCAGGTGCAAGATGAAAAGATACTAATGCCACAATAAAATATTAATGAAATGCAGAATATATAAGGATAAAATAGTGATGCAAACTACGAGGAGATTTAGGGAACTTAACTTTGAAATAATTAGTAAATTATTATTACTAGTGTATTAGCATCCGTCCATTTACTCTACTAACAATTTCAAACTTTTTTATTAAAATATTTGCACAAATTTATAATATTATCATCTCCAAATGGGTCTACAATTATGGCCCCTATTTCCACCTCTTAACAACTTCAACTATCTTTGCAACAGCAAAAGCATTTAACATTGACTTTTTTAGCCCACCAATCATAACATGGTTATCAACTCCCAACACAACTGACCTTATACTTTTACCTTTACCACTATAAATAACACTCTATGGCTTATCTAAATATTATCTATCCTCAGTCCATTCACCAGACCCGGCTTCACCATTCTTTTCAGCGCAGTAATTTCTCACAAAGCTATTAGCTTTAACATGACCTATGTTACCAACCAAATCAGGGTTTTTTTCATGGGAATACATTTGGGGAAATTGAATTTTTATTCTCTACTCCGTATTTATTTTCAAAGTATCTCTCTGTAATAATATTGTATTTTCTCTTAAGAAGTCACTAACTTAATAATTGAAGAGTCCTCAAATTCATCAAAATAAATATTTTATAGGTATTAGGCACTCGTCTTCAGCCACCTTTACTAGGAAAAAATAATTAGATTATTAGAATCAAAATATTAATCAATTACTCAAGACATAGCCTTACCCCAGGTTACTTGAAATTTTTTAAGACATTATTGCTTTTGTTTTCAATAATGTTGCAAATTAATGATGAATAAAAAAAGTTTTAGCAAAATACTGTAACAAAGCCCTAACGTCGTTAACGACATCTCTCCACCAAGAGAAACAACGGCCAGTGACGGAGTCATGCATAACAGTGGAGGACTTGACGTCAAAACATCCGTCTGCGTTATTTTGTTTCTTTTTCTATAAACCGCCGCCCCAAAGCACATGGCCACCATCCCTATCCCTATAACGTCTCTATCAGTTTCTTCCTTCTCCTTCATAATAATCTCTTTACAAATTTTATTCTCTAGAGAATCATTGATGATTACAAGCTGGAGATTTTTATTCAGTCACTCAGGAAAGGAACATGCAAAAGAGGCATGGTTTTTTCAAAGCAACAGCTAGGTTAACCAATCGATGACGTGGCTACCAAAAGTAAAACAACCAATCGATGACGAGCCTTTGTGTGCGGGTCAATTCAACCATCCGGGCATTATTTTACTTGTGTGGCTACCTGCTTGCATGGGGAAACAAGCTCAAATCAAAGTTGTTATATCTCGTTTGTCCGGTGGGCTACCTTAAAAAATCTGTCATACCTAATCTTTTTTCGAGTTTTAAATTAAATTAAATTATAAAGATTATTAACTTTATAAAAAAAACATTTTTCCAATTCAAGTCCAATTAGATTAACAAAATAATATCATTTTAATAAAAATATATTTTTTTTCTTTTTTTAGAAGGCAAAGCAGCACGGTTCTAAGTTTTTTTATATATTAATGATATGTTGGGTCTGTTAAAAGAAGAATGACGCTTACATTGAAGTGAGATTCAGATGAAACTATAAATGAGTTTTTATTATTATTTAATTAATAATTTTAATTAAATAATGATGTTAGAAACGTATTTTGGTGCACTCAAATATAATTAATAAATTTCTCTAGTAGTTAAGCGTTAACTAGGCATGCTATTTAGTATTTAACCGATATTAAAAAATTAAAAATCTCCACATATATCTTGAATTTGGAACAAAAATGATAGCCAGGAACATATGATCATTTGTAATTTACATTTGAACCAAAAATCTTTACATTTGAGTTTTTTATTTTTATTAATATGAGTATTCGGGTTAATTTATATATATCTCGATTAATTTTATGAGACATAAAATTAATGATCATATAAAACTTTAATAATCCTTAAATTTATAAAATTTAAATTGATGATTCTGAAAAAACAAATTCAAGAATTAACTAATTAAGTTATCCTATCATAATTGGAGTATTTTTTTTTTCTTTTCTTTTCTTTTCGTTAGGTGGCTATGAACGGGAACCGTGCCTGTCCAGCTGATCTCTACCCCGTCATTCACGCTAGTTCCGTAAAACAAGGCGCAACGACGCGTCTTGTTATCTTTTGTTGACAAGTTTAATGTAACATCAACAAATCTCGGAATTAAAGTCAACTAATAACGTTGTAATTAGCTAGAAGGAGTCAGTGGCAGCAAGACATGATCTCTTTGGAAGTTCACACATTTGATGTCTCATCATTTGACCCAAAATGAGCTTAACTTTCGGGGAAACAAATTAAAATAAATACATAAGAAATTCACTTCTTCAACAAGGTGCTTTGCTGCTGTCGATCGTATGACTTTTATGCAACTTGTTTTCTTTTCTTTTATTCCCCCCCACCGTACTCTCGGAGTTTTTCTCTCTTTCAAATTAGCATGTCAAGGGAAAAAAAATAATAGAGAAAATAGCACATTTAGAGTACAAGAACTATATTTTAAATTTTAAATTTAAAAAATAAAGCAAACTATATTTTTATACAAACTCTACAAGTAAAAAGAGTTATACTTTGGTGTAAAATTAAACAAGTTTGACATAAGATAGTATTACAACAATCTTGGTTGGATAATTTTTTTTAGCAATTTAGTTAAGATAGTATTAAAACAAAATGCTAGACACTCGAATTAAAATTGCAGTTTTCTCTTCTTGTATATTAATAAGTATTCGGTCGAGGAATTAGTATGAGATAAAGACAACTCTTGCTAAAATCAAAAGAAATAATAAAAGGAAGAAAACAATGTGCAAAAGCATCTTTCAAGTGAGGAGATGCGCACCCTTTCACTAGGTTAGGAAGCGTGCATCTCCTCGCCCACGCATCCTTTTCACAAGGAAGGTGGTGCATGCTTTTTTTTTTTTTTGTGAAGAATTATTTGTTTTTTTTAGATTAATATGGGAATCTAGATTAGTTTGTGAGTATGTCAATTAATTTTACAAGTTCTGAAATTAATAACCATATAAATTTTTAGTGACCCTGAAATTTATGAGACTCGAACTGATTTGTAAACCTCTAGATGTTTCCAGATTTTTATCTTTACTTTTATTTTATTCCTTTTGAGTGAGTCTCATTTTCAGATTTTTATGCAACTCTTGAGAATCTGATTTTGTCACTCCAAAAGTATAGAATAATCCATGTTCTCGATCGTGGAAGGCATTGAGGGCATGATTAGGGGTGTTACAACTGATTAAGAGAGAATAATTAGCCAAGAAAAGATAAAAACCAAAGAAGAAAAGTACAGTAACATCGCAGCTGTAAGCATGATTTTTACTACTCTTTCAGGAAGTACTAATTAAGTGTGATTTACACTTTGATTAAGCTTGAATAAAATTAAGGACATTCCTTTGTCTTGAAACTCTCAGTCCATGCATTCATCATGAAATTAACTCTTCAAATTATCCAACTTAAACAAGCATTAATATAGTGTTCGTGACTAATTCTCACTTTCTATGGGTAGAAGGTTGTTGCAAAACGAGGCTTTGTGGTGGTAAAACTTAAAAGTACAGGATTTCGAAAGCATGAGCTATCTCGACTTGTAATTCATCGCGGGTCCCTTTTTTTCAACATAAAAAATAAATAAATTGGTATTTTTTTATGTATTTTTTAATATAAAAAATCACAATCATAAATTAAAAAACGTTTATACATATATTTAATTAAATAAATTAAAAATTGTTTGTGCAACAGAAATAAATTATTAAACCTTATTTATAACCGGTCAAAGTTAACCAGCTAATTTTGTAACTCAGGCCAAGAACTCAATAAGATTCAATAATTTTTTATATTATTTTTATTTAATTATATAATAAAAAAATAAATAATTGTAAAATCGAGAACCAACTAAATCTCAAGGTGTTTATTTAAAATCACGATAAACCTATAAATATCAAATCTAAACAAATTAAGTTACCCAATAAAAAATCAATAAAATATTAAAAAATAAAATTAGAAAAACTTAAACAAGAAAAATCAATAAAGATCAAATTGGAAAAAAAATTTACTCTAGAAAAAAAAAGGAAAATAAAAAAAAAACCAATTAGAAAATGTCAAATTCAAAAAAAAATTCAAAACATCAATAAAAAAAAAAAACAGCTCCCATATGCAGCCCTATAGCAACCCACATGCCTAGGACTGCTAATTGCTTTTTTGTATGGGGTGGGCGGGATTTTTATGGGAAAAAAAAGCAAGAAATGTTTTACCTACCCTACCCAAATTACGACAACCAGGTCGTCCAAAAAAATTAAATCAGGGGTGTTCAACACCCAAATAAATTAATTTTTAATTGATATTATAAAAAATTTTCTCATAAAATAAAAATATCAATATCAATTATTTTGATAGTGATTATCATTGTCAATTAATATTTTACCTACTCTACCCAAATTACGACAACCAGGTCGTCCAAAAAATTAAATTAGGGGTGTTCAACACCCAAATAAATTAATTTTTAATTGATATTATAAAAAACTTTCTCATAAAATAAAAATATCAATATCAATTATTTTGATAGTAATTAGCATTGACAATTAATATTTTTTTTCTATCATTAGAATCTTATAACTTTCTTTTTCCTACCTCAAATCATAAATTAAAAAAATAAAAATTTATACCACAATTGAATTTTTAAAATATTTAAGAACTGAAAAAATATCATTTAAAAAATAAAAGAGTTAAATTGTACTTTTATCTCTTTTTATAAACCAACACCCGTTTCCTCCTTGTTTTATACTTCAGTCCTATATATTTCAATTCATATAAGGACATAATTAAAGAAAAAAAATTAAAAATCAAATTAAAAAAAAAACTATAAATACTAAAGATTACTACGGTAAAAACTCATACATTTTAGAATTTTGTTAATTTATGTGCTATGCTTGACTTTTATTTTTCTTTTTTTGTTTTCTTTTATTTGCGATAATAGTGACATACACACACATACAAAGGTAATGTATTACGTTAAATATTGTTTGAATTATAAGATAACTTTTGGAATCAATTAGTAATATCATCATAATCAATAAAAAGAAAATGTGATTTTCTTTATTCTCTTATATTTCTCAATAGAATTAAGGTACAGTGTACAAAAAAGCATTTACATAAATGGGAAAAAAGAAAATAAAAATAAAAAAACATTTATTTACTCTTCTTGAAAATATCCAATTTATCCCTTCTCTTTAAAGAAAGATCGAGGGAGAATATGGACTCCAGTTACGCGAAGATGAAAGCGACGCAACAAAACAAAATGGCTTCTTGCATTGTCTGTCGCGCAAAGGCATCACGTGGGTGACGTCATTCTTCTCTACCTTAAATCCCCACTCTAACGTCACGTCACTTAACCATGATCCTTATACCCAAATTCGGTGTTCATCATATTATTTTTTAAAATATTTTTATTTAAAAATATATTAAAATAATATATTTTTTATTTTTATTTTTTATTTTTTATTTTAAAACAATTTAAAAAAATTCAAAATTTTATAAAATAATATTTGAGCCATATTTCTAAACGGGATATGAAACATCGACCGAATCCATAGACAATAACAGTCCAGTCAACATTGCTACGACTGCTATTTTTCAAGCAAAAATACCGTTCTGATTATGGGCCTGGTGATCTGATCAGCTGGCCCAGGTTATATCAGATGGTTTTGAAAATGCAAGAGAGGGCATCGATTTTATATAACAATATGGTATGAGGATCGTTTCACTTGACCACTCCTTTAGCCAGATGCAAACCATCAACCACATGCCAGAGGTAAATGTTAAACCAAATTTGATTCATGGACTTGGTTCAAACAAGAGATTATTTGCTCCTAACGATAATGGGAATCGAAATTGAATATCCAATCCTTGTTATTATCTTTTATTTTCCACGATTTTATGTGACAATCTTCTGAAGATCTAGAGGATGGATGGCTTCAGAATATGAATGTGAGTCCTAGTTCCTCCCACTTCGGAGCTAGGTAGCGTGACTGTGGTTCGGCTGTTATCCATGGGGAAGAAGGGACGTACTTAACTTGAAGGTCAGGTTTTCATGCTTGTTACTGTAGAGAAAAACCCTGTGAGTCAGACTGTTTTCAAATTAATGCTTGTTCCACTAGCGGTTTAAGTGCAAAACTTCAAAGCGTGTGTTTATATATCATGTAAACACTATAGGGATTGAATGAGAGAAAAATTTGTTTATATATCATGTACTGTATGTATAAGCTCCCTAATGGTTGCTGATTTAATTCTCTTCGAGACCTCTGGAAATTTATCTGGTCGTTAACTTTAAAGTTTTGTGGGACTAGTCAAGGTGCATACAAATTGATCCGGACACCACCGGTCACAAAATAAAAAACAAGAAGAAGAAGAAGAAGAATGAAGAAAGACATTCAGGGCCTCGAGATCCTTTGTAAGATCTCATCCCTCTCTTTGATTTATGAATTATGAGTGTGTATTTTCTTTCTTTCTTTTGGATTTGGAGTTCGAACATAAAAGCTTTGGAGTCCTCAGGCTGGCCCATTGGTCTTAAGAATCAAGACTTACATTTGGAAGCGGAAAGAGAGCAAAACCAGGTCCAACTGAACAGCGAGAGTAGGTTGGATTCACATTCACTCTAAATCAAAAGGCAGCCAGCCTCTATGAGCAGATCGCCAAGTTACCTCTCTGTATAATCAAGCCTGGGCCCGATTTTTAATACTGTGGTCTTTGTAGTTTGTACCAAACACTAGTTTTTTTCTTCTTTTCTTTTTTAATATATGGTGAAGATATTAAATATAAATATGGTGGTTTATATTTGTAGTTTGTACTGTGGCCCGATTTTTAATATATGGTGAAGATAAAGATTATTAATCTATCAACATATAAATATGATATGATGGAATATATTATACTAAATAAATATAATTACATATTAAAATCTTAAAAATGATAGTAAGTAATCTAACATATTGTTTTTAAAGTTTCATTCTGATCAAAGATATTTAATAAAAATCTACATTTTAAAAATCTTACAGACAATTTTCAAACTAATACTTTATAAATTATTGGATATATTAGGCTAATATTTAAGCTTTGATAATACGAAGATTCTATATATTTCTCTACAACAATTAACTACTACCATTACTATATTTTTCTAAATTACTAAATTTATATGATGAGATATATTATACTAAATAAATATAATTACCTATTAAAATGAAAAACAAAACTGATAATAAGTAATATAACATATTGTTTTTAAATTTTGATTGTGATCACATATGTTTAATAAAAATCTTACAAACAATTTTATAAATAAAATTTTATAAATTACTGTATATATTAGGCTAATATTTAAGCTTTGACAATACGAAAATTATATGTATTTATCTACAACAATTAACAACTACCATTACTATATCTTTCTTTCTTTTTGTTTTATTTTATTTTATTTTTAATTTTAGTCTTTAATATTTAGTTTGTTGAAATATATGATACTAAATAAATATAATTACATATTAAATTTGAAAAAAAATGATAATAACTAATCTAACTTAATGGTTTTGAAGTTTTATTTTGACCAAGTATACATAATAAAAATCTATAGTTTAAAAACTTACAAACAATTCTAAAATAAGAATGCTCAAGGTAATATTTCGATCTTAATTTTATTTTTAAACTTTTTTACTCGGTTATTTTTTAACTGGTCAAGTTAATCAGATCATGAATAAACAATTTCCACATAATTTGATTTTAAATCTAATCTAGATAGAAAAATCAGATAATAAGGTTTTAAAATTAACTCGTTGGGTCAAATTTAATAATAAAATTAAATAATTTTTTATAATTTAAATATTTTTTTTACATTCAATTTTTTTTTTTGACTTGTAGGGTAGTGTTCAACTAGTTCATATCTAAATTGATATATTGATGAGATTTTTTTTTCTTATCATTACCTCTTATGGATTTAAATTTGAGATGATAGCACAAGTAATCCTGGTTCTCAACACCCAAACCAAGCTATTATTTTATTAATTTATAATTAGCAAATCAAAATTACTTTAAAACATTTTAAAAATATTTATTAAAAAACAATTTAAAAAACATTTCCCAAACAAGTTATAACACAAAAACTAGTTATATGATTCGCTCCACCGCGGGTTAAATTTTTGTATTTTTTTATAAAAAATTATCTATGCAAGTTTTTTCAATATATTTTGGTAGTTCAAAAAATATAACAAATTAAAATGTTTATGTGCACATGTAATCAAATAAACTAAGAATTATGTGCTTTAATAAATCAATAAAAAATTATTAATGACACCTAAAAACAAAACTTGAAAAACTGAGAGACAAATATATATCAAGATATTAAATCTTGAAAAATAGAATATTAAATAAATTGAATAAAAAAAAAAGGAATAACATGTAAGGCTACACATGTTAAGAATATCATCTAAAAATAAATATTTTTTATTTTAAAAAAACATAGTTTATCTATATAAAAGATAAAAAGATAACCATATATGAACCAGAAAAACCACTTTAAAAATTAAACATATAACAAAAAAATTAATACTTTTTTAAAAGAGGCTCTGAACAAAATAAAAGAGAGGAGGTTTTATCTAATTTTTTATTTTTTAGATTTTTAATTGGTCATATCACTTTATTTCCTTTCAATTGCATTCTTTAAAGTTATATTTTTATCACAATCATAATTATCAAACCCGGTCTGGAGGTTGATTCGGTCAAAGGGCCAGGTCCCAAGTTACACAAGTTGACTCCGGTCAAGCTGAAAAAAATTTAAATTTTTTTTTGATGTTTTAATATTTTATATAAAAAATTTAAAGAAATAATCCATGTGTATATAGGCTATACAAGTTGTAAGCAATTAAGTTTAAAAGATTATCTCAAAAGGTTTTTTATCCCACATTAGAAAGATACTATCTTATTCTTCTAAGTTGAAGTATTTAAACCAAATAGATTTTTATCCCACATTAAAAAAAACATAACTTTCTTCTTGTGAACATTGAGTATATATACTACAAGGTTTGAAATTTCACATTGAAAAAAAAATATTTTTCAAGTATTTATATAGTGAACTTTGAAATGAGTTAGTAATGAAAAATATAAAAAAAGGGGAGTCTTTAGTAAGAGAAAAAACACATTTGAAAAAAAAGGACTCTACAGGGTTTTTGCCAGTTCACTTGAGTTTTGGGTTGACCCGGCAGGTCGACTGATTTACTCCAGGTCAATTGCAAACCCGAATTTTGAATGAAACAAACCCGTCCAAGGCCCCAGATCACCCAAAAAAATTGAAAAAAATATTTGATGTGTTTTATTATTTTATATGAAAAAATTAAGAAAGAATTTGTGTAGAGATAGACTTTACATGTTGAAAACATAAATTTTTTTCTTATGAACATAAATTACATATACTAAAAGGCTTCAAATATCACATTAAAAAAATAAAACATTCTTCGTGTGTGTGTGTGTGTGTAGAACTTTAAAATGAGTTAGTAACCAATTGAAAAATATAAAGAAAGAGGGGGGGTCTATAGGTAGGAGAAAAAACACATATGAAAAAAAAATGTCTCTACCAGGTTTTTGTCGGGTCAACCGAGTTACTGGTTGATTGGCGGGTCAATCAGTTTGCTTCGGGCAAATTACATGCCTAAATTTTGAATGAAACAGACTTGGTCAGCACTACTAGGTCTTGCAGGGTAGCAGTGCCCAACTTTATTGGGTCGTCCTGGTAGCAGGGCTCAATGTTGGGCAACATGACCTGGTAGTATTGGGTTCTACTAGGCAGCATAATCTATTATTATTGGATCTAGCTATGTAGCCAAACCTAATAGGCTCATAATATTGCCTAGAATAATATTATATTATAATATTTATGAATTGTTTTGTAATGGATTTAATTGATAAAAAATTCTATGATATAATACAAATATATAAAGTATATGATATGAAAAAAAATAAAAAAATTAAAGAACCGGGTTTTGCTTAGGCATAACCTAATGTTGATCAATCCTGCTGAGTGTGTTTGGTATTGCGGTTGCTATTGTGGTTGTGGTTTTAAAAGAGTTGTGTTATAAAAAGTACTTTTAGTTTAGGTTGGTTTGGAAAAATATATGTTTGGTTAAAACTGTGGCTGAAATTGAGGTTGGACAAAAAGTAGTTTAATGTGTTTAGTTAAAAAAATGCTTTTCAAATTGAGGTTATAAAATAATTAAAAATATTTTTAATTTAAATATTGTAGATTTAACTACTATTATTACATCATGAAATAAATAATATTGATATCAAAATTTATTTATTATTTCATTAAACTACATGCAATGTCATCACATACGAAATCTATCCAACAATGACTATATTTTTCATGATTTCTTAAGCACGCAATAACAAAAATTGAAGTTTTTATTACGTCATTAAGCAATATCCTTCTAATTTTTTGAATAAAACACAATTAAAATAAAAATAAAAACTGAATTTTTTTTAAATGGGTCGGACCCGGCAAGAACATAATTGGAATTGCGATCAAATTCCACAAATGCTACGTCATCATGCGATATCCTTCTAATTTATATAGTGTTATTAAATAATATTGAATACTAGTTTTTCGAGTAAAACTCAATTTTTTAAAAAAAAATTACAATTTCATTACGTAAGAAATTCATTCGACAAAAACTACAGTTTTCATGATTTTTGGAGCATGCAATAAAATTACGTAACATATTATCAGGAATAAAATTGAGATTACAATACGAGTAAATTTAATTCACCTTAAACTAATTTTTTAAAAAAACAAAAAAAATAAAAGTTCATATTCACATGAACAATGCGAGTAAAATAAATACACTAATTTTTTTAGCAGCAAAAATACTGCTTCTCCAAACCTGTGACACAACAGTGAAAATTAATGGGTTCCATCAATAAAAATCATTTATTTTTGTTACCAAACACTAAGATATATAATTACAGGAGGTTTACCTGCCATCACATTACCAAACACCATCTAAACCATTTCATAGCTACTGCTGGCTGTAGGACCAATCTCTGTTGACAACAGGACCTTCATCATTGAATCCTAGGAGCACAGCTCAACAACACCTTTTGATGTCCACAAAAAAATATACAATACTTTTCGCACGATAAACACTTAACTTACATGGTAATGTACATTAATGGGCCGGCTCGAGCTCGGTAATGAAACTGTGGTTGCCATCAGCCATCAAGCTTGAAAGTATTATCCCTCCTATTTTCCGACGCCTAAAAATTGGCCGATAACTATTTTAATCAAGAGTGGTAAAGAGTTAGAATTACTTGCGATGAATGAAAAACAAGTAATTTTAATATATTATTCATGACTGATCAATCTATTCCTTATGCTGGTTACATAAATATTCCTTTCCATGAGTTCAAATCCTCTCTCTTAGCACTCTGATACTTCATGAACTGTGCAGAATTCGCAGACCTACCAAACCAGCTGCTGCTAGCTCCACAAAAAGATCTCTAGTTAGCGCTCCTTATTCTCTAACATAGATATAATTAGACTTACAGGAGCATTATTAATTAGGTATAGCACCCAACTCGCGAACATCTCCTCCATCTCTCTCTCTCTCTCTCAGACATGAGAGAGCTATATTTTACCCTTTTACCCAAGCTCTCTTTCAAGAAATATACGCCATGGAGTCGGAAAGAGAAGAAGGTTGACTGTAAGATTAGATCGAGTGGAGTGATCATAGACATATGATATTTTTGTGCTCCAAAACTTATCTATAAGATTTGAGAATGGCTCCACAAAACGTACAGATGATAGCTCTCCAAGATTTCCAGTAAAATGGAACATAACAAAATCTTGTTGAAGTTCTCATGTTAGCCACACTGGCACCACCGCCGCATCTTGAACATGATCCGGCTACCGGCTTGAAGCTCCTGACCTTCCTTGTTTGGTCCACCAGGAAACAGAAACAAGCCATAGAAATGACAAGTATTTCAAAGAATTTTCAAGTTATGATACTAATGGCATGGTGTCCTTGGTCATTATATATATACTGTATACTGTTAAAGATCGAGCTATTAGAAAGGGTACTGATCGTTAGATGACTGACATGTGGCCAAGGAGCCTGATGGAGTAGTTCGATGTATATGTTTCATGTAATTGTAGAGGGGAACCTGCCTTGGCAGTGTTGGCACTCATGATAAAAATGTGGATGGTGTATATTATAAGCCAGGGTGCGTGGATTAAGGGTGATGGAGAGATCAACCGAAATTGTTTTTTAAAGTATTTTTTTTAAAGTATATACAAAATTTTTAATGTTTTAAAATTTATTTTTAATAATAGTATATTAAAATAATTTAAAAAATTAAGAATAATTAATTTAAAATTTTAAAAAATTAAAAATCTTAAAAAATACAATTAAACTATAGGCACAAACATAACCAAAATTTATAAGGATCGGTCATTTGTAACAATGAAGAACGATGAGCTGCCTCAAAATAATCTGTTAGGCTATCGATTTAAATAAATTAAATAGTAATTTTCAGGTGGGTGTGTATTATAAAAGAAAAAAAATAGAGTGGATATTAGCTATTAGTTTAATTTAATTAATTGGTCATGTACTCTAGCTAAATCTAATTAATATAGTTGATTTAAATTTTTTTAAAACAAAACCAACTCATATCTGAAAAGAAAATTTTAGGCCATCATAGACCCCGTTTGTTTGCTAAAAAGTAATTTTCTTTTGAAAATTAAATTTTGCGAAAGTGAATTTCGGAAAAGTATTTTTCGATATTTGGTAGTGTAATGAAAAATAAGTTGGAAAACACTTTTCAGTATTTAATTATGTTATGAAAAATAAGTTGAAAAATAACTTATTAATGCTTTATTTTTTTCAAGTTTATTAAAATAATGAGGAACAAATCTTATAAATTAAAAAGTTGAATGAGAATGAAATTGAAAAAAAATATAATTTTATAAATTATCTCAGATAAAATAAATAATAATCAAAATAATAGAGATCAAATAAAAAATTGAATGATGAAGAAATTAAAATAATAATAATTAACATTTCATAAATTATTTCAAATAAAATAAGTAACAATTAAAAGAATAAGGATCAAATTTAATAGATAAAAAATTTTAATAAAAAAATGATAAGAAAAAAGCAAATAGCAATTATAAAAATAAGGACCAAAGTTAATATAAAAATTAAATTTTAAGAAATGAAATTAAAAAATAAATATTCAAAATAAAAAATATATATAGCATTCTAAAGTTTGATGATCAAATTTGATATAATCAACAAATAATGATATTTATAAATTTTTCACAACTTTTGAAAAGTGTTTTCCATCCAAATTTTCTAAGAAAATACTTTCCTAAAAATCAAGCCAAATTTTTTTTGACTGGAAAGTATTTTTCGTAGATCAACTTTCCTAATAGCAAACAAACACATGAAAATTTGAAACGTTTTTTTTCAAAAACCACTTTTCAAAAAAAATTACAAAATTTTTTTTTTCCTGAAAACTAAGTTAAAATATTTTTTAATTAAATATTTTTTATTAACTAAAAAATATTTTCTGTTGATCACCTCTAAACACAATATTTTCTGTTGATCACCTCTAAACACAATAAAATTTAAAAAGTAATGCTTTCCAGAAACAAATATGGCCATGATCATCCAATGGATTTGAAAAAGGCTGTGAACGCTTCTGTGAGCTAATGCCACGTCATGAAACCATGATAGAACAGTACGAGGGGCGGATGGGGAGATAAATATGGCAATAAATGCTTGTACATTACATATAGAGTTCAAATTGTAGTTCTCTTGCTATCGTGCTCATGTAGCTATCCTTACCGAAAATTTGTTCACGCAGCCCTACTACAAGCCTTCAAGATTATTAACAAGCTTTAATTGCCAAATAAAATGATTAATTAATTCATGCATATAAACATTGGAAAATGACAAATATAGAAGTAATTATACCCAACACCGAACATAAAAATATTATAATTATAATAAATTTTTTTTTTTTGGAGTCGGGGAAACCCCACCCCCTGAAAAACACACTTTGTGGATCCAGATGAGCGAGTAAAATCCTGGTTATCCTAGTCTCTTACAAGAGGTGCACGCCCTGATTCGAACTCGAGACTTGCTGTGCAAATCTCAAGTCCTTTACCATCACGCTACGCCTCTTGAAGACATAACAATCTTTTAAATTTTAAACAAAAAAAAATTAAATATCTAATATCTTAAAATATCTAGTTTCAGGAGTTATCATTTAATGTTGTACTTATTAGAAATTTTAATTGATTAATAAAAATTCTAATAGTACAAAACTAATTATATATAAAAAAATATATTAGAACCCCTAAAATATCTTACATATTATAATTATAATTATAATGTTTCTAGGTATCTATACGAAAGTCTAGTAGTTATTCAAGAAACTAAATAAATAAAATGACGAGAATAGATTGAGGATAGCTAGAATTACAGAAAGGGAGACCCAAATATTGTAATAAAGGGTGCTTGATTTGCTCTCTTCGAAATGGGAGGTTAAGTTTCAGCTAGCCATGCATGAAGGCTACAAGATCCCATGCTTTCTTGGAAATTAGGTCTTAAAATAAGGAAATATTCTGATTTGATCGAGAGTAACATGTTCCCCTCGTTTCTCAAATGTTGATGATGATTTTTTCTCCTACCTGAATAATGAACTGCCAAACTAACAGAAGAGTTGAATAGGCGACCCAGCAAATGAAAAATAACTACAAATTTCACAGAAATTAAAAATCTGCAGTAAGATTTTACAGGAATCCATGGACACGCATGGCCTCAAGTCCTGGTTGTGGAAGAATTTTCAGAGTTTTCCATGGACATGCATGGCCCCAGGTTCTGGTTGTGGAAGAATTTTCAGAGTTTTCTCGAAGGTGTTACTGTTAGGATTGTTGCCATTATGTGCAGCAATCATAGAGCATCTGCAGCCTATCTTCTAGAAGAGGATGGCTGTCATTACCATTGTCAAAGAGGACTGCTAGGTGCAGCCACCGTTGTTAAATGAGCTGGAGTTTGGTAGCCACCAATGTTGACAACAAAGCAAGAAGAGCTGTCATGAAATGCCTATAAATAGAGGCATTATGTGAGAGCAAAATGAAGAGAGTGTGGTGAGTGCAGTAGAGAGATCAAGAGAGAAAGAGGGGCAGCAATGGCAGCAACCTTGCTGCCATTGCAGCAGCTGCAAGTGCAGCTCCTCCATGTATGTTGTAAATCTTTCTTTATATATCTCTAATACAATGACTCTCTCCCGTGGATGTAGGCGGTTTTGTCGAACCACGTTAAAATATTGTGTCACAGTGTGCTTCCCCTCCATATGAGCAACTATCAGTACACCACCGGTCCGCGCATGGGGGAGCCAGAATTCCCCAACAATTGGTATCAGAGCACATGGTTGAAAGGGCTGTTTGATTTTTGCTCAAAAATAAAAGTTTTCAAAATTGTGTTTTGACCATACCACTGTGTAGAGGAGGCCGAGACGAAGCCACTGGTGAAAACGGCGTCAAAATCAGAAGTCGGACATGACCACACTCTCCATCACTCTTCGACAAGGCGTCTGCCCACACGCGCAGACGCGCCCCACGCGTCTTCTTCACCCGGATGAGTTGACCCGACCCAAATGCCAGCTGACCCGACCCATGCGACTAACTCAAATAAGGATGACGTCAGCATGACGTAAAAGTGACGTCATCATAAACAGTAGACATGCCAGGGATGACATTAGCATGATGTAATTGTGACATCATCATGTACAGTAGCATGGTCCATGATGACCTCAACATGATGTAATGGAGACGTCAGCATGCACAGTCATCAGCCACGTCATCGACCAGTCAGCAGACATGTTAGCACAGTGGGACCCACTCGCCACATCATCAGCCACAGGCCGAGCCGAATTGGAGCCGAGCCGAGCCGAGCCGCGAGCCGAGGGAAAGGATCCAGTGTAGCTGATCCTACGTGCAACCGGATCTGAGATTGAATCTGAGCCGTTGATCAGGCCAGAATTGTTTTGATCAAATCTTACTGAAATGCGATTTGGACGATTTCAGACTTGTTTCCAGCTAATTTGATCGTTCCAGATGCAATGATACGGTCCGATCGTTGAGATTTGAGACCGAAAATGGTGGTGGTGAATTAACAAAAGAGATTGCCCGATCAGGAGGCATCTGAAGGTCATCATGGTGGTCGATGAAGATGAAGAAGAACATGTCACACATGTTTACCCAATTACATGTGCTGAACTGCTAAGTGGAGAATTTTAACTGCCTTGAAGTAAGGCAAAATTGGGACACTCTAGACACCCGATCATGTGGATAATTTGAGGTGAAGAGTGGAAATTGACAAGGACCAATCTTGACGAATCTAAGCACTGGTAGTCTCGCTAGATGTTGGGAAATCATGTATTAAACCAGTATATTCCAGATCACTTGTAAAGGAAAGCCGCAACAAAGCTAGCAAATGGTTGTATATACAAAAAGACAGTACGATGGATAGATATGGCCTAAGAAGTTCTGTCTGGGAGATTGGGTTTTAAGCGGGACCAGTGTGACCCCTCCAATCTTTCCTGGGAACTTGCTTAGTGGAAGGATTATCCATACGGTACTATTTTCGTATATATAGTAGTTTGTAATGAAACAGTTGAAGCCTAGCAGGATGACAGCACAAGGGAATAGTTGGGTTCCATATGTTCAAGGATCTGATGGAGTGGTGATTTCTCCAAAGAAGTTAGATTCGGTGACTGTGATTTCTTGATGGGAGAATTAATGAAGACCCTGATAATGAAAAAGAAATACAGCAAGGGGATAAAGATTGGCACCCTATTTTGACTTGGACAGGTGTTGTGACAGGATGAGCTGCTATCAAACATAAGCAAAGAATGAGGGAAAATCTGGAGAACAGAAATTGCACGAGGGCACACGGAGATTGTGCAGGAGTACGCGTAGGATCCAACGAGTTACTGTAATGAGACAACAGGTGCAAGGAGAAGAAGAGTTCCCAGATTAAGCTCAGAGCAGAGACTGTTAAAGTTTGTACAACAGGAAGTCTCTTGTGCTCTTAATGAAGACAACAGGCGAAGACCTTTCCAATGCATGCAAGGATGGAAAGAGAGCTGTTGCAGAGACACTTAATTGAGGGGGTGCAAACGCCCGTGATAAAAGGCGACCGCCTATGATGAAAGGCGAAGACACCAAAGAGAGTTGGTGTAGGTGGAGCTGTCAAGCAGAAAGGCACAGAAGCTTCAAACATAGAAATCGAGGTGGAGGATTGCGAGGAGTATACCGCAACTTTCTCTTTCTATGTAGTCAGTGGCAGTAATCTCTCCCATAGTGCACATAGCAGTAGAGAATTTTGGAGCCACTTTGAAGCATCTCAGCTGAAGGAGGATGCGACCGCCCCATGACAACTGGCAAAGACACCTTACAAAAGGTGTGAGGGCCATGATAGGAGCCCGGATCAAACTGCCCCATGACAACGGGCGAAGACACCTTACAAAAAGTGTGAGGGCCATGATAGGAGCCCGGATCAGACCGCCCCATGACAACGGGCGAAGACACTTTAGAAAAGGTGTATGGGTTATAATATGAGCCCAGTTCAGAACGCCCCAAAGCCAATGTGATGGCTAGATATTAGTGGACAAGTGTATAGCCAATGAAGTGGCTATGATGAGTATGGAGACAAATGCAGGATTGACTTTCATGGATATTTCCCCCATGCTAAAGATCAATGAGCTAGAAGACATTTGTCTTGGACAATAAGTGTGTGACTTGTGGAGCATTAAGACGCGGCTGCTATGAAGGAGCAGAGGGCATGCGCAGGTTCCGGGAACGAGTTGACTCTTGTCAAGGTGGTGAGCTCGGTAATGGCATTGTAATACTTAGAGTATGAAGACATATATGGATCAACCTTTAATGGGCTGCCCCCATAGGTGAAGGTGGAGAGCTACCTGGACTCTTACGACTAAGAGCGAGAGACTCACGGAGAAGTAAGGCGTGGTTCCTAGGATGGAACAGAGGGCAGACGCAACTCTTGGATGAGTAGACTCTTGGAAGAGTGGTGAGCTCGTGATCATATTGAGATACTCAGATAATGACTGTCGCACTTGGAAAAAAAAATTTTCGTTTGAGGGGGTGTTGTAAGCCTTGGTGTAAGGCTCGATGAATCATTCTGAACCGAGCATGGTTGATACGCTCGAAGGGGAATGTTTTCCCAGAGACAAGCGTTAACATTCTTCAGATGAGATGTGGGGGACCATCTGGTTGTAGTGATCCTTTTGTGTGAGAAAAGGTGTGCTTTGGTGACTCTGGTGATTGAAAGGTTTGGCAAGTACCTGGAAACTTGGCCACAGACGCTCTCGGAATGGTAAGCTTGAAAGAGCTGCAGAATGCAAGCATGTGCTGAAGAAGCAAGAGAACAATTGCCCATATAAATGGCAAAGGGGGTGATTGTTAAAATTGTTGCCATTATGTGCAGCAATCATAGAGCATCTGCAGCCTATCTTCTAGAAGAGGATGGCTGTCATTACCATTGTCAAAGAGGACTGCTAGGTGCAGCCACCGTTGTTGAATGAGCTGGAGTTTGGCAGCCACCAATGTTGACAACAAAGCAAGAAAAGCTGCCATGAAATGCCTATAAATAGAGGCATTATGTGAGAGCAAAATGAAGAGAATGTGGTGAGTGCAGTAGAGAGATCAAGAGAGAAAGAGGGGCTGCAATGGCAGCAGCCTTGCTGTCATTGCAGCAGCTGCAAGTGCAGCAAAGAGCAGCTCCTCCATGTATGTTGTAAATCTTTATTTATATATCTCTAATACAATGACTCTCTCCCGTGGATGTAGGCGGTTTTGCCGAACCACGTTAAAATATTGTGTCACAGTGTGCTTCCCCTCCATATGAGCAACTATCAGTACACCACCGGTCCGCGCATTGGGGTGTCGGAATCCCCAACAGTTACAATCATCTGCTCGAAAAAGAAAAGTGTGACAATGAATATGGTGCACAATGTTCTCATTTATTTTCAGAACTTCGCATTAATCATGCTTCAACTTTACGACCTCTTTGAAAACGCAGCCTGGATTAATGGATTAGGAGGAGTTGGTATATTTTAGTGTTTTAAAAATGATTTAAGAAAAAAATGTTTTTTTTATTTGCTTAGATTATTTTGTTTTTGTTTTTTGATATTATTTTATTGTATTAATATTATTTTAATATATTTCTAAATAAAAATATTTTAAAAAACAATATATAATAAGGTCATGTTTGTTTTCTGAAAAGTAGTTTCCGGGAAATCACTTTCCAAATTTTCCTGTGTTTGTTTACCGTTAGAAAAGATGGTCAACGGAAAATGATTTTAACATGATTACAAATCTTTTTTAACATGATTTTAACGAGTTAAGAAAATATTATTCTAAGTTTTTTTAGAAAAATAAGCATTATAAAGTAAAAATAATTAATAAGAAATTAAAGAATATGGCTAAATCACTGTAGTTATACTCACAAAACAGTATTAATTGTAATAATTTCTTTTATTTATTTTTTTCAATTTAAACCTTTAATAATCCAATATTTTTTTCTATTAATTTTTTAAAAAATTTTATCCTTTAATATTAAGTTGTTTTAGAAATTATAAATTATAATTTTTTCAATTTCCTTTCTAACATTATTTGTTAGAAGTTAGACCTCATAATTGTTTTTGAATTTTCTTTCTATGAATTTATCTCAATCTCATGAATCGGGTCATAAATTTAACAAGTAATTAACTAGGGTTGACTCGGATCATTTTTTTATTTCCATTGATAATTGATTTTTTTTCTCAATTTCATCATTCAACATTAAGTTAGTTGGAAATTGGACTTCATATTTTTTTCTGAGATTATCACAATTTCATGAATTGAGTTGTGGGTTTGACAAATTAATTTGGGTTAACTGTATTCATTTTTTCCTTTTTTAATTGAATATTTTTTTCATTAGGCTTTTTAATTTTTTTGATTTGCTTTTCATGGGGTTATTCCGATCTTAAGAACCAGGTTTCAAATTTGATAGGTTGACTCAGTTTATTTTTTTATCCTTTTTTAATTTAATTTTTTTTTTTCAATTTCACCTTCAAACAACTCAATTTTTTCTTCAATTTCATTTTTTAATATTAGGTTATTTGGGAATTAAGTTTCATGATTTTCTTTTAATTGTTTTTGTAGAGTTATCCCGATCTAATAAATTATTATTTTTTATCAATCTTAAACTTTAATATTGGATCTGTTGGAAATTAAACTTCATAATTTTTTATTTGATTTTTATGAAGTTGCTTTGGTTTGATAACCCAAATTGCAGATTTAATAGATTAACCCGGTTTGAAATGAGTTGTTAAATTTGATTATTTTTTAAGGTTTTTTTTCTACTATATCCTTTAATATTGGGTTGGTTGGAAATTAAATTTTATATTTTTTATATTTGTTTTATATGAGGTTATTTTAATCTCATGACCAAGTTGTGGATATAATAGATTAATTTAGGTTGATTCGTATAACTTTTTTTGTCCCTTTTTTAATTTAGTATATTTATCTAAATTTTTTTTAATATTAAATTGATTAAAAATTAATTTTTATAATTTTTTATAAGATTATTATTGTCTCATGACCTGAATTATAAATTTAATAAAATAATCAAAATAATTTAATATATCACAGGATTAATATTTGATAAAAAAAAAAGAAGGAACAACTTCGTTTTATTTTAAAAGCAATCTAAAAATAAAATTTGGTCAAGTCTATCATTGATTAATACTTCGAAACCATAAAGTTTATATTAGCTAGGCCGGCCATGTTTGAAAGAATCTTCCGTTTAAACAAAATTTCTACGTTGTGAACGATGTACTTGTGTAGACTGTGGACTAATTCCATTTCGCGTCTCTTATTATCATTCAAAGAGAGCTGACAGCTGAGGAGATAAAGCAGATTCAGAAAAGTCTCATGCCAATAAATGTTTGAACAATATTGTGTACACATAGTTTTTAGTAGGTGGCCCGCTGCGTTTTCATAAAAATTATTACAAAGTCTAAGAAAAAGAATGTTGGGTTTATTTCAAAAAAAAAAAAGATCAAAAACATTGATCGGACTATAATTTGAACTCCTTACAGTGGGGTGTGAATGTAAGATCCAAAAATATTGGATCTTAGATCCATTAACCTATGGTCTAGACGTTCTGACCCATGTTTCATAGGTCAGATAGGTTTACAAGATTCAAAAGATTTGGGTTTACATGTCTGTCACTCCCAAGTAACTTAAATTAGACATCCTTTCCAACTTTAAGTATTTTGGGTCTGAAAAGACATGTCAGATCCAAGTTGTTTATAATAATAATAATAATTGATTTTATTTTTTAAATTAAATTTATATTTTTTTTTATAATAATAAAATTTATTTTAAATTTAATAATACCAATGAATAAAATATTTTTACCATTAATGAAAATGCTAAAATATTTGTTATCCAGCCACAATCACAGTCTATATAAGTCTTTCTAATATTTTTACCATTAATGAAAATCCTAAAACATAGCTACGGGACCATCTTTGTATGCAAGAAAACTTTCCATGTGATACACACAGTCACAACTTCCAAGTGATTTTTCTTATTTTTTATTTGATGGATTTTAAATTGAGGTTATAAAATAATTAATATATATATATATATATATATTAATATTAATTGTTTTTAATATAAATAGTGTAGGTCTAATTATCATTATTAAATTATTAAATAAATAATACTTTATATCAAATATTTTTTATTATTCCATTAAGTTATTTATAATTTCATCATGTATGAAATTCATCTGATAAGGACTATAATTTTCATGATTGTTTTGAGCATGCAACAAAATCAAGTAAAATATCATTAGAAATAAAATTAAAATTGCGATTAAATTCCACAAATGCTACATCATCATGCAATGTTCTTCAAATTTATGTAGTGTTATTAAATAATATTAAACACTAGTTTTCGAGTAAAATACAATTTAAAAAAATAAAAAATTTTATCGGGTCAGACGCGGTCCAATGGAGACATTGTTCACGTGAACAGTTCCCAGATAATTAACCTGACAGGCGTGAGAAGAAGCAAGTGAATTATTCACCTGGCAGATGCAAGAAGAATCAGCTCTCAGCTGTTTTGTGGAACCGGCAGTTTCAACTCAAAAAATATGAGTCCCACACAAACAGTTAAGTATTTTTTTATTATTATCAAATATAATATTTACATGGTTAACTTTAAAAGTTAAAATTACTGCGTAAACAAACACCTTCTTAATTATAGTTAATAACCGGTCTTTTTTAAATCACACTCGTTACCAAGTCTTCAAAATTAACCAATCATGGCATTGTCCTTAACCACAAACAAAACAAAACAAATCAGTGATGCTGTTATGCAATCAAAGCTTAGAAATAAAGATTGATAAGAAAAGTCAAGTCAAATAGTAATTTCATATAAAAAGTCAAGTGTGTGTGTGTATATATATATATATATATATAATCCTCTTTTAGATACGAGATTCTCGTATAATTAAGTTGATATTTTTATATAAAAAAATAAAATGATATTTAAAAAAGAAATTTTAAATATATATATATATAAACGATGATTATGAACCTTTTATATATGTGATTTATAATGTATTTATAATCTATAAATCTCATCTTTTTGTTTAAATGAAGGGGCTAAAGAGTAATTTTATCATAATAAAATTAATAAAAAATAAATATTTCTTATATAAATATTAATAAAATAGAGGCTATGAAAAAAATGTATATAATATAGTGAGAATACAATTTAAAATATATTGATTCGGTAAAAAAGTTATAAAAAACTTACATTGGTCCTAAAAATTAAAGTTCAAAGTATTGGGTTCAAGCACATCTCTTGAGTCTATAAAGATTCAAAATAAGTCTAAGACGTGTTGTCTAGACATACAAACACTGGGCTCAATACCCAAGCTAAGCCCATAAATAATTAAGTAAAGACATGTTTTATGAACACGTCGTTTTTCAGGTTTTTATGAGTTTGAGTTTTTATGCTGTTAAATTTATACTAAAAATTAACAAATTTTTTTAAAAAAAAACTACCAATAAAGATTCATCACAAGGAAAGAAAACTATCAATCAATTTGACACATAAAGTTTTAATGAATAAAAATTAATAAGTGCCAAATAGAGTTTTCATGCATATATGAGAACTAGTGTTTTTTTAGAGTTGGCACCGGTCGATGCAACACTTTCCAATGCTCAGGAAAAATTATTTTAATTAGGATTCGAAATTTTTATCATTGTTTTTTTTATCTTAATAAATAATTGTCAAAAAATTTTAAATTTCATTAAGATATTCAAATTCAAATGTTAATGCAATTCCTCTATTAACAAAATGTAATCCCCTTGAAAAATTATTACAGCACCCGACCTATTAACATTATTTTTTGAAATAGTATAATGATAATTTTGCTCTTTGTTAAAAAAAACCAATGCACTAGCTTTCAAAGATATTAAAGTTGTTCACATGATCTATTTGTTATTTTTAAATTAATCAAGTACAAATAAGTATTTTTTTCATCTTCATTGTGTAGTAAAATGCCTAGAATACTCTTGGAAGAAAAAAATTTAAACCTTATGTTAAATGATATTTTTGTATTTTTACAATGATTTTTTTGTTATAAAGATTTAAATTGAGAGGCAATTTGGTATTTGATTAAGGGGGTGTTTGTTTGCTCGGAAAGTGATTCTTTTGAATTATTTTTTCTTGACTCTTTTGTAGAAGTTTTATTATTTTTTAATTTTATCATTGAATTCCAATTTATCAATTATTATAGTCTCCAATTTGGTCCTTATTCTTTGAATTTATAAGTTTTTTTTTCTAAAATTATCTTTGTTAATTTTATGTTTTTTAATATTAAGTTGGTTAAGAATTACAATTATAAGTAAATACAAGTAAGGCTAAATCATGTGGGGAAAATATTGTAACTTTCCTCATAAAACACTATGGATTGATACAGTTTTTTCTCACATGGTTTTTTTCCAGTTTCTTTTGTGTTTTTTTTGTAATATTTTTTTTCAAAATTATTTTTATCAATTTTATTTTTTTAATATTGAGTTGATTAAAATTTAACTTTGTAATAAAACTTAATCATGTGGGGAAATCATTGTAACTTTCCTCACAAAACACTGTGGATTACTACAGTGTCTCTCCACATAGTTTTTTTTTCTTATGATTTTTTTCAAAATTATCTTTGTCAATTTTTTTTTAATATTGAGCAGGTTGAGAATTACAATTATAAGTCATTACAAATAAGGCTAAATCATGTGAGGAAGCTCTGTAACTTTCATCACAAAAACACTATGAATGGCTACAATATTTTCAACATGGTTTTTTTAAAAAAAAAAAATTGTCTCTGTCGTTTTATTTTTTTAATATTGAGCTGATTCAGAATTTAGCTTTGTAATTTTTTTATTTAAAACACTGTGAATTGCTGCAGTGTTTTCCCATTTTTAATGATTTTTTTCCAAAAAACTTTTTTTTAATTTTTTTTTTAATTTTGAGTTGGTTAAAAATTATAATTACAATAAAACTAAATCATATGGGAAAAGTATTGTTATTATCCTCACAAAACATTATAGATTGCCATAGTATTTCTCTAAATGTTTTTTTTTATTCTTTTTAAAATTATCTTTGTCGATTGTATTGGGAAAAACACTATAGTTTTTCTTACAAAACATTGTCAATTGTTACAATATTTTTCCTCAATTGGTTTTTTTCCTTCTAAAATTATCTTTGTCGATTTGTTTTTTAATATTAAGTTGATAGAGAATTTAGCTTTGTAATTTTTTTTGTTTTTTATTAACAGAAAAGCTAAATCATGTGGTAAGAATACTGTATCTTTCCTCACAAAACACTATGAATTGCTATAAATCATTTTATCCAGTCTCTAAGTTTTTGATTACCAACACAACTTTTTTTTCTGTCATGAAATATTGGCTTTATCATACCTTTAGTTTCTATTACTTATCTAGCGTTGATTTACAATTATAACACTATCAAGTACATTTATTTTATAAGTCCGCAGCAGCGCGCGAGCATGCTATCTCATATTATATAATAGATGTGGTTTTTCATTATGAATACATCATTGTTCATTCTCTAACATTTTATTTTAGATTTAATATTCAAAATTTAGTTTTTTTTATTAAATTGGTCCTTAAAATTTTTTTATATTATTTTTATGTTTAATTAAAAAAGGATTTTTAAAATATTTATAAACTCACCAATTCAATGTAAATA
This sequence comes from Populus nigra, assembly GCF_951802175.1. Lineage (NCBI taxonomy): Eukaryota > Viridiplantae > Streptophyta > Magnoliopsida > Malpighiales > Salicaceae > Populus > Populus nigra. The sequence continues at coordinate 6,901,559 of NC_084852.1, forward strand.
ACCTAGAACTTAGTAGAAAACTAATATTTTTTTTTTTAGTAATTGTTATGACCAAAAGAGAAAAATAGTATATGTTACATCAAGTTGGAGCATATCTTACATTATATTTTTTAGCTTCAGGTTTGAATGTTCCTGTAGTAGTTTGGTAACAATGGCTGCAATCCTGACGAATGCCTTTTAATTTGTATTTGGGTTATGATATATATTTTGTCCCAAGTCCAAGGTTATAAGATATTAGAGGAATAACAGAATACAACTACTTCAATGAAGAAATTAACTGTATGTTACCTTGTTTTTGTTTTGAATTTCCCAGAGCATGATTTATTTGTCGTATCATGCTAAAGCTTTTATTAGTGGAAAGAATACACACTCTCCTTTTCCTCATTTAAGTTTTTTTAGTTTAACGTGGATGTCCGGGTCAGTTTTTGCGCACCTTGACCAATCCCACGGGTCCTGAAATTAACGATCATGTAAGCCTCCAGTGGTTATTATATGAGCAACCACATGACTCGAACATGAGACCACAGAAAAAGCAAATCTTTTAATTTCAAATTCTTACCACTAAGTCACTATCTAGATGGTTTTTTCAAGTCATTTCTTTGATATCCAGTTGCTTTTCCTTTTTAGTTCAATGGAAAAATTTTAGTGCAAGTGCCTGCCTACCTCTTTGGATCCATTTAGGACCATGTGGGTGGGCTTTCACAATCTGCAGGGCTCCTGGTTCTGTTTTAGTCCTCGTATATTCTATTCACACGCTAATGACAGAAAACAGCCCTTGCGTGTCCATAGCATGGTGAAATATGCAGCCATAGCTCGAGGTGATGCCGAGATCTTTTCGAAATTTGCTCAGTCGGGTTACAATAGAAGATATGGGATCATGCTGATGGGGTTCTCTATCATTGTAGAAGAGGCTTGTGGTGTGGAAAATAATGCTGGACCCCGCCCCCTGGACTTCTCTAGGGGTTTGTACAAAGGTCTTGATCTGGGGTTTAGTTGCTTGCTCTGGGAGCACCTTGCGCGAGAAGCTCGTTGAAGCTGTTTATGCTAGCTAGGATTCTTCGAACCTGTGAATCCTTCTGAATTTTCATGATTTTCTGATGCACATAATTTCCATGCTCCCGGGAGGGTAAGGCCATCTCTACCTTTAGTATTTTGCTTTATTAGAAGCTCTTTTAATTCCTCACATGGCTTGGAAGCGTCTGAAAAAACTGTTGGAGTTAAAATTAGTTTAGTCATGTAATGTGGCTGCATTGGATCTGATTTAGTTCAACATTAAGAATTAGAATATGTTTGGTAGAACGTAATAGGCTATGACAAAGAAAATGATGTTCGTTACCCTCTGAAGTTATATTGCACTTGATTAGTGTTTTAACAGATGAAATTACTGACATCGGTTCCCAGAATGAAGAATTAAGTTCGGAAAAAAAAAAAAGAATAACCAAGAAATCTCTACTGTGGCGTGTCAAATTGCTGGTGTCAAGGTGACTTGAAAAACTTTCTTGCCCAGTTGGTTTCAATGAATTTCCCCTATTAAGTTTGAACTTAAATCTAAATATAAACAGAATCCAGTCATTCAAGCTCGTCTCTCTTATATCTATTGTGTTTCAAAATTTGAACCCATTTCAGGGAAAGCAACCCGATTTCTGTTACAGTTGCTGATATAGGTGCATCTGTGTGTGTGTGTACTCTACATCATCACCGAGCGAGACAGAGATATTATACTATGCTGTCAGAGTGAAGCAACTTCGAGTTATCTCCTTGGCGATAGAAGCTATTCATACAGGTTCTGTTTAATAAAAATTTGCACTTCTGAACATTATTCATGTAGAAATGCTCAGTATATCATCAGTGATATATCTATCATCGGTGATTTAGTGCTGATGAACATTTGGCACCTTTAACTTACATTTCAATGCAGAGCTGGGTGCTGCTGCATCACTGTATGACTGTTTCCAATATTTAAATATGGGCGTGATCGTTTAGCAACCTAACCAGTAAAAATGGAAGTTTCCGAGCATTGCTGATGTTTATTCAAGCCTGTTGTTTTCTCAACCTCCCGAGTCACATGTAGTTCCTCCCGATTTCCAGGGCCTCCCGCTAGACCGGGGTTACAATATTTCTTGATTGGAAAGAAATTAAACAGTTTGATTTTTAGACCTAGAAGCTTCAACATGTTGGAAGTGGCATCTGCAACAATGGTTGGGTTATTTTTGTATCACCCTGCTTGGAAAAAGCGCTTGGATAAATCAATATCCCACATGTATATAATCACATCCTTCTGTGCCTTGAGTTGCCTTTTCCAGCTCACTCAAATTAAAATACAAACTCCTCAACATTTTGATTTTTGAGAGTGCTGACCAGTACCTAATATGAGATTACAAAACTCTAGTTTTTACGGCAGAAATGTTATTTTTTAAAAAATTTGAATTTTTTATTTAAAATTAATGTTTTAGATCTTGTTTGTTTGCTAGAAAATAGTTTTATTTTGAAAAGTAATTTTTTTGAAAAATACATTCCTGAAAAGTAAATTATTTTTTGATATTTAGTAGTATCATGAAAAATAAGTTGGAAAATAACTTATTAATATTTTTAAAAAAATTTATTAAAATAATGAGGAACAAATCTTACAAATTAAAAAGTTGAATGAGAATAAGAATGGAAAAAAAATCTAATTTCATAAATTATCTCAAATAAAATAAATAACAATAAAAATAATGAAGATCAAATCTATCAGATAAAAAGATTGAAAGATGATGAAATAAAAATAATAATTATAATTTTATAAATTATTTCAAATAAAATAAATAACAATTAAAAGAATGAGAACCAAATCTGATAGATAAAAAATTTCAATTAAGAAAATGATTAGAGAAAAGTAAATAACAATCATAAAAATAATAAACAAAGTTGATATAAAAATAAAATTCTAAGAGGTGAAATTAAAAAAAAATTCAAAACAAAATATATAGCAATCAAAAGTTTGAGGACCAAATTTGATATAATCAGCAAATAATATGATATTTTTAATTTTTTTACAAATTTTGAAAAGTGTTTTCCGCCCAAAATAAAAAGAAAACATTTTCCTGAAAATCAAGCCAAATTTTCCTTTGACTAAAAAGTATTTTTCATAGACCAACTTTTCTAATAACAAACAAACACAAGAAAGTTTAGAAAGCGGTTTCTAAAAAACTATTTTCCATGAAACAAATAGGGCCTTAATGTTTTTGTATCATTTTGATGTGTCGGTGTCAAAAATAAAATTTAAAATAAAAAAATATTATTTTAATATATTTTTAAATAAAAAAACATTTAAAAAAACAAAAACAACCATAATAAAAAATACACTCGGCCCCATGGTAATGCAATCCAGATTGTCCATTTAACCAGGGCTTAGCTTGACACTACTGGCCCAGACTTTCCTTGCCAGTACCAGCCATAACGGTCCATGATACATAATGTAGCTTTCTTTTCTATAGTTTTCAGTACACTCTATCCTTAAATCTCATCTGATTCTAACTTGAGTCCTACATCTCTAAATAGAAAATCCCAAATCATGATACAAAATGTACTTTAAAATTATGTCACTTGTCCCTGACTATTATTGAGATCCAAAAATCCCAGAAGAAAGACTACTTGGTAGAAGTTCAAAAATTAGTTGAAAGCCAAAACCCACAAATTGTAAAAAAAAAAAAAGGATTTTTTATTGTATAAAAAGCATTTTAACAATTCATATTTCTGAACATTTTGTTATAAACACAGCCAGAGAGATAACTTTTGGTGCTAAAAGCTACAGCTATAATAGTGCTAGACGTGAATCTCTTGTAAGAGCCTGAAACAACCGGAATTTTACTCATTCATTTGTACCCATAAAGTATATTTTTCGGAATGAATTTTCTTGAATCAAAATATATATATATATATATATATATATATATATATATATATATATATATATATATATATATATATATATATAATAGTGCTAGATGCCATGGTTATACCAGAGGAATCTCTTCTTTTGTTTCCTCACAAATCCCAATCCAAGTGAGGTACGGGTTGAAATTGTGCGCAGCGCCAGTTACGGCTTTCAATTGCTAGGTATCTGTGCTCGACAAATTCCCATGTAATTGATTTGTTTTTTAAAACAAAATATCACAATTAATTAAAACTATTATAGGAACATCACAGTTCAAAAATAATCGGTCAAATAATATAGTTTGTATTATAAAATATTATTTGTATAACTTGTCGCTTTTTAGAATAATAATATACTTTAAAAACTATTAAATAAAAAAGAAAAAGGAGAGATAAAATAATAATAATATTAGAGGCACTTTTAAATTCCAATTATGATATGATTGTATCATCAAAAAGGTTTTGATAAAATAAATATAATAATATCAAAAAAATTATCAATGGTGATTCGAGAAGGCCACACTTAATATTCAAAAATAAAAAATTATTCATTTTTTTAACGACAACTGTGGCCCACTCGAGTTATTATTAATGATATTTTTTGATATTGTTGTATTTATCTCATCAAAATCTTTTTTATAGCACTGATATTGTTGCCATCAAAGTTTTAATATATCTCCAGAATTTATTTATTTATATTTATTTTTTCCTCTCTCTTGCCATTTAAAATTTATTTGGAACAGCAATAAGTTATAAAAATTATATTTTTCAACAGGTATAAAATATGCTATTTTGTCCCTTTTTTTCAATCATGTTGTTTCGTAAATATTTGTTTTAAAATATGCTAAAAACAAGAAAAAAAACCATATAATTTTAAAAATAATTTGGCGCAAATTTAGAATATTTAGACAGAGGGTCTGTGATGGACTAATTAGACTATAACAAAGTCAATGATAGGTTTGAAGATTGGTTAGGTAGCTCTTGGTTTAGGAGACCAAGCAGGCAAAAACGCCATCCATGGCCTTGACTAACGGGGTATGCTGATAACGCTCCTTCGCGAACCTTATCCTAGTGGTCCCTGTGTCTTTGACATGTCACTTGCAAAAAAGATAAAAAATAATAATAATAATAATAATAATAATAATAATTAAACGGTACTGTCACAGTCATGGAAATTAAAGAGAGCAGAAGAAAAATCCAAAGTTTTTGTCATTCAATTACTATATTGGAGTCCACCTCGCATGGGGAATCGATATTAATCCAAAGTTTTTCTTCCAAATATATTAGCATATATAGAATTGATAATTTATATTTAAAAAACACATCAAATTGCCCACGACTCAATGCTATACATACATTATAGCTTTGTTTTCAATGTTTTTTTTACTTAGATGATCACCGGCAGGCATCACCGGCCGGAACTTATTACATGAAATTTGCACGATGGCTAGGTTGTGTGCTCTCACTCTCTCTTTGGCAGGAAAATCCATGATCTGTGTGCCTTTTATAGACCATTTTTTAAGGAGAACCTACTGCTAGTTTGCTTGAATCCACTCGTCTTTAAGACTGCATACACGTTGTGGTAAAGCTTCATGCTATCTCTGGTGTCATTCACTAGGATAAATAAATAAATAAATAAAATACTATATCATATAATATTGAGAGCTATGCCGACACCGCATAGTGTTTAGGGCTACTGTTTTTGAAGAGGAATATCAGCGTGGTCTTAATTATGGTTCCAGAAGAAATGCTTTCTTTTGGAAATCAGTGAAGTGAGTGAAGAAGGCAGATTGCTTTGGGTTAATTCGGGGGGCATAAATAAATAAATAAAGAGTGAAGATGATGACTCAGCATCACCTGTCCTCCAACCATCAAGAGTCAAAGGTTGACCAACTAGGCTGTTCATTCTTAGAAAGCAAAACGAGAGAGATCAAGAAATTACCTCTAATGATACACACACACACACACACACACACACACACACACACACTCCCAATATTGAAATCGAATTAGCAAGTGCCACCTGGCAGGCACCAGCTGGGAGTCTTTGGTTTTAATTTTCCATAGCAAGGATCCCTCGTATATATTAATTTCATCATCTCATCGTTATTATAATTAATTAATTCCCTTTATTTTCCTCAGCGTTAATTTCCTCTTTTATAACTTTGCCGCTGAAAGTTAAGATCATGTAGGTTTTCCATGCATAAAAAAAGAGAACAATTTTGTATGCTTGTGTTATGTTAAAGGAACCAACGTAAAAAAATATTTAAGTTTTTAGTAAAAAACATTAAACCTAAAAATACAATTATTTTAAAAAAATTTCCATTAAAATAAATTTTTATTGCAAAATAAAAAAAATTACATGTATATTCAATATGGTATGACCTTTTAATAGCAGGTCAAGCGTGCAAGTCTAATTTTTTTTTAATTTATTTTATTATAGAGGTTGATGATACATTATTTTTCCTTTCTTTTTTGAAACAAAATTGTTGTGCAAACAACGTGTCCGGCATTTGCCTAGTTTTTAGAAGCCAAAACAACAAAAAACCAGGTAGAAAATTGATTTTGGTTTTTTGAATCAAGTAAGCTATTTTCCAACCAATTTTTAACTTGATGAAAATACTGAGAAACACCCAACATACCTAAAAAAATCATTTGTGCCCTTAAAGTAGTAAAAAGTCAATTAAAAACTAAAATTTCAAATGGAGACCACAAAATTTTGGAAGCCTAGATCTAGTCTTCTAGCAAGATAAGAAGTAAAAAAAACATTTTCACAATCCAACACTCCTTATCAAATGAAACATTTTGATATCAAACTTTACTATTTAATTTGGTTGTTGAAATCTTGATAACCAAAAAATGATAAAATTAAATTTTAGAACCAAAATAAAAATTGTAAAATCTTGGGATTAGACATGTATTATTTCCATTTTTTACATTTTAATCACTTTTTTATTAATTTTATAGGTCTATCATAATTGCATGGAGACTAATTTAATGAACATTCTTGAAAACATCAATTTGTTGAGTTCATGACTCAATATTGAGCTCTCTCTATTTTGAATTTAATTAAGCAATAAAGGAACTCTAACTTACCGACAGAAAATCCTTCCAATCTTTCTATCAAAAAGGTTTTTTTAAACTTGAATTTGTTCGATGATTGTATGAAATGGCTTATAAACTTTATTTGTTTTAAAAGGAGGTCCCTAGATATTTATTGAAAGACGAGACAAAATCGTTTTTTGGTTTACTTTCTAGAGTTCATTAAAATGTATTTTGACTTTTTAAAAAAAAAAAAGTGTAGAAATTGAATTTGAAGCCCCAAATCAACGGTCTTCTAATTTTACTGTGACCTTCTAGGAAAATATCATCCTTATTGCAGACAACACTTTGCCTATCTCAGTTTTTTATTTTTTTTTAAATGATTGGGCAGTGCATTGGCCTGACATCCATGCTAGCTTAGAGAGCTTCCTTCCTTTTTTTAAATTTTCTTTTTCTTTTTTCTTTTTTCTTTTTTCTTTTTTTATCATTTTATTATTTATTATTTTCTCCAAATAAATTTTACTTCATAATTAATGGTTATTTTGTGATTTTTTCTATAGGCTCATTAATAAAGTTAACCACCCTTTTAATATAGGTTAATTTAGCAACCTTTTAATGTTTTTTTTTCTATTATTGACTTTATTAACTATATTTTTTTATATGAGATAAATAATTAATTGTGTGTCTCTTTCTTTTATTGATAAAAATAAAACATATTGATATGATAAAAGCAAAACATATTAAGTTTATTTCTATCTCATTATTTAAATGAGAAGTTTATTTAGTGACCCAAGTTTTTTTTGTTTTTTTTTACCCTTTAATTTTTTTTTAATTTAGCATCCTTTTTTATTTTTTATTGGATTATCTCGTTTGCAAAACATATACTTGTCATTGCAAGATTTTACTTGTGGATTTTGACGACCCACTCGATTTTGTTGGTGTTTTATTTTTTAAATTTTATTTTCATTAATTATTTTCTCAGTTTTATCCTTCTATATTTTATTTATTAAGAATTGAAAATTATTATTTTTTCTATGGTATCAAGTCATGAATTTTATTGTTATTTTTTAAAATACAATGACAAGCATCTACCTAAATCAGTTGAACTTGTCGGTCCCATGCACATTACAGCTCTAGGGAAGCATTGTTGTAGCAATAAGCAACTGCTACATACTCCATGCCCATCTAGGGAGGTAGATGTTTGCTTTAATATTGCTTTATATATATATATATATAGTCTTTCAAGATATTTGTCCAGTTACAGACATGACTAGGGACGGGCAATAGGGTTCCCCCTTCTTTTGTCTTTTGGATGGACAAGATTTCAAACAAGAAGAACATGGATCTATGGCGTAACATGTCCGGCCTATATTTATGAAAATCTGCAATTGCTAGGAAATGCTGAATAGGTAAAACTGACGTGGTACCATATTAGCTTGGTGCTTAACAGATTGGAGGGGTTAATCACTCACTAATCATCTTAAATTTTCTTGTTTTTTTTTATATATATGACCATTGAGACGAGGATGGAGCTCCTCTGCTACACTTTCCCAGCTACCACTCCTCTGCTACACTTTCCCAGCTACCAAACAATTAATCAAATCATAAACTTTTTTTCTTCCGACGTGCCGAATTAATAATGAAAGACGTGCATGGCCACTCATCAAGCAGGAACAGTTAAACCGGCAGTGGTGATTGTGTTTTCTGGGCCCTTTTGAAACTGACAACAAATGGACGTTTAAGGTGCGCCTCGAGACCACTTCATCATAGCAGAGTGTGGACAGAATTTCTTCCTAGACTTTTTCGTCGTTATTACATATTCAAAAGTACAATAGAATCATTTGTTCGTTAACTACCAATTACTTAATTGATATTTGTTACTATAAAAAAATTGAGATGCTTAGTAGATATTTGTTCGTTATTTTTTACGGAAATGCTATGAATTGATTAAGGGATCATCCAATTTTCATAATCATGCATGAATTTTCTATTATCCTAGTATATATTAGATAGGGTGGCTGCGCTTCATTATGTACCGGATAAAAATATTTTTCTATATAAAAAAATATGAAGTTATTGCCAACAAATGTTAAAATAGCGTTAGTGCTAATTAAAAATTGAGTAGAGAAGCTCGTAGAAGAAGGATGCATATTAATATATTTGATCTTATAATATAGGAAATTTTTTTTAAAAAAAAGAACAACCATACAACAACAAAATTGATTTTTTTTAAGAAAAGTAATATTTTAAAATAAATGAAAAAAAAAACAATTTTGTGGTATAATTCCTCCTTTCCTTCTTAATATGTTTTTATTACTTGGATTCTTAATTTGATAAAATTGAAATTGATTAGAATAGATATTAAAAAATCAAAATAACTTGAGATAAGGATAGAAAAGACATCCCTCCAATTAAAAAAAAAGTGTTTCAATAATTTCAATGTGAGCATATATATAAAAAAGAACAACACCCCACTCACACATTATCACTAGTAATATTTGTAGTCCTTCTTCGAAAGCATTAAAGGAAAGACAACAAATAAAATTTATCGTAACATGATTTTGACCCCTTGTTTCAAATTTTTAATCGAGATTTCTAAGAAATATGAAAATATATCTAAATGTATTTTTGATGTAATTTGACTAATTTTGGCTATTTTATAATTTTAATCTTTTTGCTTATTGTATGCATGTTAATAAATCTTTAAAATAAAAAAAAATCTAAAAAAATCATAAAAGGAGAAGATAAGAGAGAATATGGAATAAGAGGGAATATTAGGTAGTATAAATAGAAGAGTGAATAGATTGAAGGGAGGGGCAAAATAAAGAGAAAATAGTGAAAAAACATGTAAGTGAGAAAAGAAAAAGGAAAAAAGAAAGAAACAAAAAAAAATCCATCTTTTTGTTTCCCCTTCTAACTTAGAAAAAAAATTCTAATTTAAACTTTAGCCACCATTTATCTCCACTTCCTTCACCAGTTACCACCACCATGACTTTTCACGGATGGCAGTCAACATCCTCCTTCCACCGTAGATGTACCAACCCACAAACCCCATTAATAAAAGTCAAGCCCGAACTACCCAAACTAGTCTCCCTTATGACCAACAGCCTTACCATGAACCTGTTCCTTCCTTTCTCTTCCACGAAAATCATCTTTCTTGTTCCAACAACATAATTAGTTAAAAAAAAATAAAGAGAGAATACGAGAGAGAATTGAAACTTCTGTAATCTGATCTCTCTCCATAAATGACAATGGACGACACTGCCTATATAGGAAGAAAAACCAAGAAGTCACACATCTAGTGGAGTGACTCTCATGCCTCTAACCTCACTAGCCCGTGAAATGACGTGCCAATCATATTGGCTGCCTACCCATGTATGACTTACACACGCCACCACTGCCTCTTATTGTTCCAGTCACTTTTGGTCTACCTCATCCATTCTAGAAGATCAATTTTGAATTGCAAATATTTATTTAATGATCATTTTGGTTTATTGTTGATTTTAGTGTGTATTATGATGAAAGTTTTAAGATTGAACAAAATTTAATACTTGTTGTCGATGTTTTGTTATGAATATTTGTGATATTTGAAGTGTAGGGGTCTATGTTGTTGTGTGGCAACCCGAGGTATGATGTTGCTGAGAAATTTATTTTAATGGTGGAATAAGGTCAGAATCAACACTCTACGAAGGGGTCAGAAGGATTGGGTTGCAACAGGTTTATCTGAGCCATAATGGTTTGGTCTTGGTGTGAAATTTGATGTTTGTTGATGTTTTTTTTTTGAATTATTATGTTGTGTGGATGTTATTTTCATTGTGTAGTAATGTTGTCTGCCCACTTAGAATAAATAAATTGTCATTGGTTGTTCTAGAGTTTTGTTTGGTGGATAGTGAAATTGTTTAATACATCATGTTATTATATTTAAAAGTTTCTTTAAGATGTTTTGATATATATATATATATATATATATATATATATATATAGAGAGAGAGAGAGAGAGGCATGAACACACAAAAATGATGATGATGATGATGGCCTTTTGTTGCCTAGATTTGAATTTTCCATGATCATGTGTGTTGAATCTATTATTGTATTCTTGTTTTAGGATATCTTTGTTTGGTGCGATAAATGAAATTGAGTTAGATCAGTATGATCTCACATAAATCTATATGGTTTAAAGGGTGTCCTTCAAACTTGTTTCAGTCAATATAATATTTAAAAAGCTTATAATTATTATTTGATCATCATCCTTGTAGGCCTAAGACTCTTATTTCAAAAGTAGGATTAGATCTTGTTACAAGGTCTATATCTCAATTCACTACTTAAAACCTCAAACCTTTTACCTTTAATAAAAAAAACATACATATAATGATTTAGGCAAATTTTAGCATGTATATGCAATAAGCACATTTATTATTAAAAACAAACACAAAATAACTTATCTTAAATAGGATGCATAGGATGGATGACTATATTCTCTATCACATAACTAATCATTTACTTAGAACCTCTAAAATATTAGTTAGGATTCTTATTTATCCTAAAACTAGATGACGACTTCTTTTTATATTCTTAACTTTTTTACATATAATTCGCTTTAATGTCCCATATGATAAAATCTAAGAAAAAATATAAAAAGAAATCATGAAGGGTTGTATAAAAATAAAACTTGTTGATAGTATAAAAAAGTCTCATTAAAACAAAAGTAAAAAGTGAACAATATGTAATAAAATAATATCATAAATATATTTTAAATCTTGTAATTTAATCAAATCACATTAAAAAGAAAAAGATTCAATTGCCTTTACAAACAAAGGCTAGACATCTAGGCCTAGTCCTTTTAAAAAAAAGGCCAAGCACAAGTGGGCTTGCAAAAAAAAATTGACATGTCATACGTAATAGCAGACGAAATATGGCTTTGTAATATGATCACATGTCACTCAAAGTTGTTGGAAAGTCGAGTTTCGCCATTTTGATGTAAAAATATTTGCTTTTCAACATTTTTCTCATCAAAAAACTTCTCAAAAACTCTTTATAGACCTCAATAAATAAGTCAATAACCTCGAATATACCTTCAATCTCCAACAAAAAAAAAACCAATCCAATTCAAAAAATATTTTAGAGTTTCTTCTACCTTTTCCACCAAGATAAAGGGTTAAAAACATTATAATGGAACCTATTGATATCCAATAATAACTTTTTGGTGACTAGATTGTGGGCAATCGACCCACTTCCTCTCCCTTCTTTCATTTTCCTACTACCCAGAAAAAATAGGATGAATATTTGTTTCAATTTCAAATTCGATCCCTAAAGTTTCAACTATTTTGAATTAATAAAAATAAATTTTATTTTGGCAAATCGAACATTAACTCAACGTTGGAACATATTCTTGATACCGCGATAACCCCATATGAAGTCAATCAAAGTAAATCACAAAACTCAATTCCAAAATCAACTCAATGCAAAAGGATTAAATTGGAAAAAGAAGTCAAGTTCCTAAAAAAAAAATTAAAGGATAAAAAAAGAACCAAGTTTTGAATTGTTTTTTTAATTTAATATTTTTTTCATTAGGCTTTGTAATTTTTAATTGAATAGTTTTATGATTTATGGAATATCAATTTTTTGAAATCAAACTATATTTATTGCTAAAAATAGCAGTTAAGAGAATAAATATTAATTTTGACATAAAAAAATTCACATTGCTATATTGATGAGAGTCAGATATGAAAACCGAGGAGATGAGAGAGAAAAGAGAAAAGATAAGAAAGAAAATAAGAATTGGTTGTCAGAGCCACACTGTAGCTTTGTTGTCATCAGATGTTGATGGGTAAGTAAGCCCTCATCGAGTCAATTTCAATAGTACCAAGGAAGGCGATTTTCAAAGCTCGGATGAAATTGCACGCACCTTTATAGTATAATAAGCTTCCTTGCACGTTGAGGCCTGTGTTATACGAGCAATCAACTTTTCTCCTTTTTGTTTAGTTTAGTCCATGATTTGGTAAAAAAATCAAAGGCTAAACATTTTTTCTATTTCAAAATCTGTCCCTAAATCGTTAATTATTTTTATTTAATAAAACTAAATTTTATTTTGTCAAATCAAGCATTAAACAAAGTGCTAGAATTATTATTTTTTTCTGACATCACGAGAACCCTATATTAAGCCAACATAAACAAATTATTAAACTCAATCTTAGATAAATTCAATATAAAAAGATTAAAATTAAAAAAAAAATAATTTCTAAAGAAATCAAAGAATGAAGAAGAAGAAGAAAAGGAACACTATTGTATCTTGCTCCACAGTAACTAACTCTCATATATACAAACACACCGATGTCTTTCGTGCATTTTGCACCAATACATACTGAACTAATCTAGTCGAAGTTCAGGTAATTAAACGACGTGTCAAATATTCATTTTAAAACCAGTTTGTTGTTAAAACTGACTTGGACACGTAGGATTATTTGGAGAACTCTGGATTTAATACTGAGTAACAAAACCCGCTTAGGTTTTTAATGACTCGGTAAATTTAGATTTTATTTTAATAAAAATAATTGATCTAAAATTTAACAATCCATGTCCGTCAAGTTATTATAATTATAGTTTTTAGACCCGATCTGTTCAAGACCCAGGTTCTGAATTTTGACCGAGTCGCCTGGATCAATTTTTTTTTTAAAAATCAAAACCACGTCGTTTTAGTTAAAAAAATCAACAGGTTATAACCAGATTTTTTACTGGGTCTTACCGGGTCAACCCACTAGGTCAGTCGGGTTACATCAGGTTTTTTCTTTCTTTTTTTTTAATCCGGTCCGGTTTCAGTTCTGAATCAACCGGATCCCATAGCGACCCGTCGGGCGGGTTTTAATAATATGATTATAAAAAAAGGAAAACTCTCCGTACGGAAACTTGAATGTACGTTTTGACTTTAAAGTGTGCAAAAACCCAACTTGCCTAACCTAAAATTCCAAAGAAGCAAGCCGAACACGTTGAAAGTGTACTGGATTCAACTTTGTGACCAATTTATCTAACATGGAAACATCAATAAAGATATTCAAATTCTAAATGCTATCTACGCTCTTGTTTTGAAATTGTCTTTTGAGAGTCGGTGGTATCTGACTCGGCGCTTCTATTTTCTAAATAATATAAATAAATAAATAATAAATAAAGCAGGCAAAACACTAAATACGGCAATCTGAATGCGCTTCGTGCCATCCTCACTTCCTCTATTTATTAATGAAAAATGCTTGCTTTGCTCTCTGTCATTCCCGCGTTTTCCTTGTCTTTGTCCTACTTTGACTTTTTCTTTCTATGGTAAGGACCCACTTATTTAATATTTTCCCTAAGTATTATATTCGTTCTTTATTCACCAGTATTTTGATTAAAATTGAATTTATTTTTTTAATAGTACGTCTTTTATATTTGGTGTTTTCAATTTAATTTAATCGTTTTTTAAATATCTATCCTTATATTTGGATTTAAAAAAGGGAAGTAAATCATGCATACATACATGCATGTATATATGCCTCATCCAATTTCAAATGATTCCATTGGACAATATCGTCATTGAATGAAATGACCATAGAGCCGCTTTACATGATTACAAATTATTCAGGCATTTGCGCGTTTCTGTTGGTCCTATTCCTATTCCTATAGTTTCTAAATCTGGTGCGGTCAACCCGGTTTTAAATTTACGTCATGAGTTTTTATTAGATTATCAGATAATTCTAGGTTCATCTTTAATTTTTTTAATAAAAAAATATTATTTTTGTTTTAAAAAATAAATAACTAACAATTTACAACTAGTTTTTTTTTATCTTCTTCTATTTTTTTAACTTGACCCGATTTTAATCTCAGGTTATCTGGATTCCAGGTCGACCTACTACAACTAGATCAAGTTTTAAAACTATAATTGTAATTATAAAATTTTGTATAGTGACAAATCAGTTATGGAATTATTAGACCATCAGAAAATGTATTAGTTATTGTGATGTACGTTGTTTTTTTAAAGTATTTTTTATTTATAAATATATCAAAGTAATATTTTTTTTTGATACTAGCATATTAAAATTATTAATTTAATATTTTTTTCAAGATAAATATTCCTTTGAAAAGCAAAAGTATAATGAAGGCCAAAAGATATTAATTAGGTAATTAAAATATGGGGATTTAGTTGAATATTAACTTAGAGGAGTGCTAAAAACAGCTATCTGCCCAAACCCAAACGTAGACACCGGTCAATTAATCCTTTTAGATAATATGACATATTTACATTGAACTTATCTCTATTCATGAAATTATCCTAAATTTTATTTTAAATATATTTATGTAAGAGGTGCAGTGTTATTACGACATATCTATGTTAATGTCCGTTTAAAACAATGTTTTAACTGGAGTTTCTTAAATTATTATTTTTATTTATTTTTTAAAAAGCAGCTACCATTATTTTCAATACCCCTTGATGTACACGCATTCATAAAACAGTAGCGGAAATAGGAGGAAAAGTTTTTTTCATGGCCCCTTCTACAAATTTGTAATTTTAACTCTAAAACTAGAAGATTTTAAATTTTGCCCTCCTTAATTTATTTTTTCTTAATTTGACCTCTAACTAAATTTTTTTAACTCCGCTCCTGTTCATATATATATATATATATTAATTTAATTGTTAAAAAATTATTAATCTATCTATCTAAATAAATGAAAGGACAGTGAGGTCACCGCAAATAAAAAAAATCTTGTAATAAAAAATAAATAAAAAGAAAAAAAAGCACATGGAAATTAAAGACATCGGCAAAGAAAAGTGTGGTTTTGGTTATTTTTAAAAGTATTTTTCATGTTAAAATATATTAAAATAGTGATTTTTTAAAATTATTTTTAAAATCAATACATTAAAATGATTTAAAATATAAAAAAAATATTAATTTTTTTTTTTTAAATTCACGGATTGGACCGCGATTTCGATCTTCTGTAAAGAAACGTATACTTTTTGAGGCCATTTATATACAGGAAAGCGCAAAGCATGACTGAAAAAAGGGAGTGTGCTGGTAAAAAATCTGATGATGCCTGCTGCCTTCCACAATATCACACTAGGTCTACCTGTACCGTCCTGATTAATCTATCTTTTCCATGATTTGCGGCCACTAATTACTCCTGCTGACCAGACGCTTTTATCGCCGAAAATGAAATTTCACTCTGTTCTTGTTTTCCCGTTCACGTTATTGCCCTGATTTTTCCACGAGTATTTTTTAAGAAATAAAAAATAACTAATTGAGTCAATGGGTAAATCCATGATGGGATTAACCCGTTTAAATCTGGTTTAATCCATACAAGCTAACCTTAATTAAAGAAGAGGACTTCCTTGATGTAGTTCCCTTTTAGATTAACAATATATTTTAATTTGGAATCTTTCCTTATCTACTCAAAATCAAGAAAAATTTTAAAAATATTTTTTATTTAAAAATATATCAAAGTAATAGTTTTTATTTTTTTAATATCAAAATAATCTAAAAAATATATAAAAAATTTAAATAAAAATATTCAAAAAATTTAAATTCTGATCTCATCGATATAAGTTAATCTGTTAATTAAAGAAGAGGGCTTCGTTGATCTAATTTTTTTAGATTAATAGTAGGTTTTAATTCAAAACCTATTTTTATCTACTCAAAATCAAGTAAAATATCTTAATTATATGAGAATATGATAGATATTGTTTTTTAAAATATTTTTTATTTAAAAATACATTAAAGTAATATTTTTTATTTTTATTATTTTATTTTTAATATTGAAACATAGAATAATCTAAAAATATAAAAAAATTAAAATTTTAAAAACATGGTTTAATTGGTTTTTTTTAAAATACGTGAAACATTTGCACTGCCCTAGTTGTGTTTCAGAAATGGGAAGACTTGCAATCAACTCATTGCCCGGCGGTCGTGCGACCAAAACATCATGAAACATGGCCAAATGTAAACTCCATGAAGAAGTGAGTGATCCTCGTAAACAAAGAAGGATTTGCAGACTTCCACACTGCTCCTTCTTCTAAAAATACTGCTCAAATCCTAGCCCTTCAAATTTATAACCACCGCTAGATTTCAAAAGAGCAAACCTCAATAATAGTCCCATATCTTTAGGTAAAATCTTGTTTAAGCCCCCAACTTATTTTGTTTCTCTATAAGCTTTACAATGTTTCAATGAATTTCTTAAATAAATCATTCCTTCGGTTACAAATGCAAATAACATGATTGTTAAGTAATAACGTGAAACTAATTAAATATCTATTTTTTTAATAAAAAAACTATTAATTTTTTTAATCTCTTTGTTTTGAATCACATGATCGAATTACTATATAAAAAAACATACAACCTTGTTATATATATATATATATATATATATATATATATATATATATATATATATATATATATTGTCCACTATATCACGTGATGAGAGGATTTTACTAAATTCAAGTCTATAACGGGGAAGATAAATTAAGTTAGTTTTTTACTTGATTACTTAACAATCTTGTTAATTGAAATTGCTAAAAGGATGTGATTGAAAATTCATTGTTACATTAGGTACCTAATTGAAAATTGTTCTCAGGTTTCCGATCTCAGAATTTACATTGCATAGGCATGGTCTTTATAAATCTGACTTTTCAACGCGGAGGAAATGCCAATTAACCCAGTAGCCAGTAGTTGGTACAAAATCACAACCCCGGGATTATTCCCATTTTGCCCCTCCCTCCCAAGGACACACTACACATACCATGATTTGACATACACGACTCACTCTCCTCTCCTCTCCTCTCCTCTCCCTCTCTTGTTCAAAGAGCAAGAATTCAGAAAGATTTGAAGCCAGCCCGGTATCATCTTGTAACTTAAAAATCCAGTACAAACACAAGAACAACCTGATCGTCTCATTTTGCAACTTAAAAAGCGCGTGAAATGTTAGTACTAATAGCAGTAGCAAACACTCCGATTTGAAGATTTCAATGTTGTCCCAAACAACAAACCTGACATCTGCAGATTTATTACACTGACTGTCTCTTTCCCTTATCTCTTATTTGTCACTTTGATTTGAAAAGAGCACTCACCTATTAAGCTGCTTGGGCTCTGGGGGCAGTTACAATCTTTGCTGTTTTTGGGACAGGCGAAGGCAGAGATAAAAAGAGTGAAATTCGCTTTGGAACATGCAGTGGATCTGATGCAGATGGTATTCTGAGCAGGTACTGAGGTACTGATGAAGTTGGGTTCTTGAGAAAAAAAAAGATTGCATTTTTAGGATTTTCTGTGGCTACCCTGAAAATAAGAAAGAGAGGGGAAAAGAAAGTTAAAAAGGAAAAGAAGTTTTCAAGCAGCAGCGTTTGGAAAAGCAAGATACCATAGTTCTTGTTTGGTATGTGAAATGCTCTACTTAATTCAGCTGATTGTACCTTTTCTGCCTTACCTAACAAAAATTTTCTCTTCATCCTGTGCTTTGTTTCTACAAATATTTTTCTAGTGAAGTAAGATAAAATGTTAAAGCACACTTTCTTACTTAATTTGCTCTCTCTCTCTCTCTCTCATATTATCTGTTGCTAATATTCTTCTCTCTATTAGTAATACCTAAATGATCCATCCACTTGTGTCCCAGTGCAGGATTTTGAATCTAGCAATGTCACTGGCAATCAAACCTCATCTCCACCATCAAAATCACAGAATGCACAAACCCACGTCAACAAACAGCAGAGACTGGACACAGATCTACAAAATTTATGGCATGGAACAATGGCAAACATTACTTTTTCTCACATTTCAAGCTATTCTCTTCTCCATTTTATCAATCCTTTTCCTCCTTTACTTCCAACCAATCTGTCAATTTCTAGACACTCTCTTCA
Source organism: Populus nigra (assembly GCF_951802175.1). Taxonomy (NCBI): domain Eukaryota; kingdom Viridiplantae; phylum Streptophyta; class Magnoliopsida; order Malpighiales; family Salicaceae; genus Populus; species Populus nigra. The sequence continues at coordinate 6,920,385 of NC_084852.1, forward strand.
TCTTCACCCCCACCAGCTCCACCGGTGGTGGCAGTGCAGCACGTTTTGCTGCTGGATTCACCGGCTGCGTGACAGCACTGTCAGCTGTTTGTTTGTTTTTCGCGGCCGGAAACTTCTTTTATAGTGCTGTTGGGTTGCACTATGAAATGGCGCAAAGGATCGTGAGTTGTGTAAATGATTGGTCTACTGTTAAGGTTGCTCTTGATATTGGGTGCGGCCGTGGGATTTTGTTGAATGCGGTGGCTACTCAGTTGAAGAAGACAGGGAGTTCGGGTCGGGTTGTTGGGTTGGACCGGTCTAAAAGAACTACTTTGTCTACGCTTCGAACCGCCAACATGGAAGGTGAGTTTTGTTGGTGTTGGATTAAGTTAAGCACCTTTTGATAATCCTTCACATACTGACCTTTTTACTAAATTTATTATTTATTTTTTACTAAACATGTTGTAATTTTTTGGCTTTAATGCTTTTAAATTTATGGCTGCTGTGAATTTTTTGAATTTGGTTTTTGCGTAATTGGTGGTTCGGTTTAGCTTCTGGTTATTTGGTTGTGGCTGCTCTTGTTTTCCTAATGTTTTTTGGAGTTTTGGTTCAAAATTAGTTTAAGTTATGCAGGTTATTGAGCTATTTGCAGTTTTTTTCCCCAGTTTTGGTTCAATCTTGAAGCACCAATCTCTTTCTAGAGGGTATCTTACATGACAAATCTTAAGTTTCTTAAAAGTTCGGAATTTATTCTTTGTAGATGGGAACAATTTTTTTTTTCTTTTGCTAAAACTCAAATTTAATTTAATACATGTACTAATTGTTATGATTTTTTGGTACGAACTTTTGTCAATTCGAATATATATTGCTAACAATTGTGGCAATTTCACTATGAGAAATTCATACTTGATTTCTGGTTATTGAATTAACTTGCAGACTATCTTCTACTTGCATATGCCCTTAATTGCTTAATTGTTTTCGCTTATAGATGATGGATTTATTATGATTTGCATGAACAGGTGTGGGAGAGTATGTCACTTGCAGAGAGGGTGATGTGAGGAGTCTACCGTTTGGTGACAACTATTTTGATGTTGTGGTATCAGCTACTTTTGTACACACAGTTGGAAAAGAGTATGGCCATCGGACAGTGGAGGCCGCTGCAGAAAGAATGAGGGTGTTGGGTGAGATGGTCAGGGTTTTGAAGCCCTGTGGTGTTGGGGTTTTGTGGGATCTACTACATGTGCCGGAATATGTCCGACGACTCCAAGAATTGAAGATGGAGGATATTAGGGTTTCAGAGCGGGTAACTGCTTTCATGGTGAGCAGCCACATCGTATCATTTCGGAAACCTAGTCAGCACGTGCTGGGTTCTGGTGAGGTTCGCCTGGATTGGAGGTTCTGATGTGCTAGTACACATCCTAGTTATTTGTCAAAAAAATTAGGAAAAAAAATAAATCAAGATGAAAAAATAGGAAAAGAATTAGAGAAATATACGCAAGTTACTGGTGATCTTACTTTCAAAAGTCTGGGAAGACGAAGCCGGCCCAGATGCCTTGTTGAAAACGTATACATGTGATGTAGTAGTGTTATTGTATATCAATGAAGGAACTGATTGCAAATTTACTGTTTCTTAAACTGATTTTTTTGAATTGATCGTGGAGTCATATTTTGAATTGCTGCATGCCTGTGCATCTTGGCATTCATGTCAAGCCGGAAAAGAAGAGTGAAATTTCTGAATTTCATCCTAATTCATGAGATCATAGAACAGCATTTCAGTCCTTCAGAGTTTTGTCAAAAGATAGAATCAGACCTCTCATGATTATAGTTAAACCATACAAGGAGATTAGTTTGCGTTTTAATTACAGGATAGCATGGTTAATCTTGGATTCTAAGTTATGATCATAAACTTCTTTATACAAAGGTTATCATTGTATCTAGAAAGTTGATGAAACATGTTGTGTTCTGCTTTACAAAAGTTAGCACAACCAAATAGGTGGTTGGAGCTCACCATACAATTGTTTCAAAACATAGTATTGGACTTTTGTAATCATTGAAATTACAAGTGGAAAGAGTTTTGTGTAGATTCCAAGGATAGCCTAAGCCCATGTCTCTTGATAATATAGCTGCTGCTGCTGCTTTCCACGTTCATGTGACCTCGCCTGCCTGGAAAAAAGACATTGGGATTGAAGAGAGTGATATCCTACTTTCTTTCTCTTGCTTTTTCTTGGTTGAAGATTCAAGACAGTGATATATCTGGTGGGATGCAACTTTGGTGGACGCCCTGAGCTTAGAGAGTCGATGAGGATTTGTTGTCAAGTCAGTCCTTGATCTTTGATAGGGAAAAACATGTGATGTTTTGAGTCAACTGGGAGCGAGTTAGGTTGATATTGAATCTCTTCATGATTACCATGAAAGTTACAGAGAATAAACTTAAAGAAGAGAAAAAACTGCAGTAAAGCCGAAATAATTAGCTCTGGTTAAATCTTTTCCTTTTTGAACCATAGTATCTTGGAACCATGCTCGCCGAGGCAAAAACAACTAGCCATCCGAGCCAAGTGCTGCAAAACATCTTTATCGGCTATTGTTTATTAGATCATCCTCGTGAATACTGGCGAGCCCTTTAATGTTTTAATTGCACCATGTGCTCGATCATGATAAACAAATATAACTCCATTTTTTTTCTTAGTGAAGTTTTATTTTAAATGTTGATGTCCATGGAGACAAATCGGATGCTTTATTTAAAGCATAAACCCTGACACCATAATGTTTATGAGTTATGACTGCTACTTTCTTTTTTCCATGAAGCATCATCCCAGATTTGTTGCAGGTGGTTAACTGGATCTTAAAGCAGCCTGAGCAGGAGGTGGACACCACAATATTCAGGCCATGTGGTCTGCAATTTAACTAAACAAGAGCGATATCTTGCTAATTAAGATGCAGTTTTGTGGGGAGTTGAAGGTATGGCCAGGTTGGTGCCCCGTCGGCATCGTAGTCGTTGATGGAGGAAACACAGGGCTCGGAGTGGGGAGCGGACAATGGAAAATTAATCAGTTAGATGGGAAATAAATCCTATGCAATCATTTCCTGCGATGACCCTTCTAATTTTCTTGAGCTCAAGCAAAGATTTGTTTTAGAGAAGAGGAGAATTTAGCCACCAGGATGCTCTCCAATTCTCACTGCCCGGAACCTTAAATGTAAATTTCACTTCATTGACTTGATATAATGGGGGTGTTTATCACAAAATAAGTAATTAATTGAAAGGAATTTTTTTAAAAGTATTATTTTTTATTTATACATATATTTAAATATATATATTTTTTAAATTTGTTTTTAATATTAATATATCAAAATAATTAAAAAACATAAATAAATTAAATATTTTTAAAATCATAATTCTTGAAAAAATGCTTCACCCTCGTTCCCAAATGCTTTCTAGGTATATTTGGGATTGTAGTAGCAGTGACAGTTTAAAATGTTTTTCTCTTATAAATACATTAAAATAAAATTTTTTTTAAAAAATTATTTTTGATATCAACATATCAATATGATTTGAAATCATAATTTTTTTTAAACAAAAAATTTAAAATTTGAGAAAACCGGTCCACATTCCAAACAGACAATAAAAATAAAATTGTATCGCAAATCATGATAATAAGATAATTGACATCTCTAATCTGATTCTAGAAATATTTGGGGAATCGAATGAAATTAATTTTTTTTTATTACACAAACTTATCTTTATTATTTTACCATAAATGCTTTCATTTTTATAAATCCCTTGGTGTGTTTCAGTATTCGAGTTTTTTCTAAATCCGAAAGCTAATAAAGATTTTAAAAATAAATAAAAGGGCCCAAAAGCAAGTATGGATAAAATCCGATAAAGGCTGCGAATCTAGAACCAGCCAATCAAAAAGGCCGGTGTGGTTATAGAAGGATATTTAGTAGCTCAAAGGGATAAACTTAGATGGATAAAGGGCCTGCTGAGGCCCAGTTTTAATATCCAAAGGACCCACAACTACTTTCAGTGCATGTGTTAAGAAAGTTCGACTTCAGCCCTGTCCCCCGATCTGACCCGTTTCGAAACTCGCACTTTTATTTATTTATTATTTATTTTATGGTTACCCTTTTGTCCATTATTTATTTGTTAGGTAAGAACTCAAATAAGTCTTAGCTGCTATAGCGGGATTCTTGATGTTATATATATATATATATATATATATATATATATATATATATATATATATATCAATTAAATTTTATAATTCATTTTTGATAATAATTTAATTTCAAGTTATATGTTTATGCATAGAAAATGATGTTGGTTTGTAGTAAGGTTGAAAAATATGTGAAGAGTTTGGACCAACACTTAATTGAAAACTTTAGGAACTAAATATTAATAAGCAATTTTTGGAGACTAAACTGAGTTGTAGCTTCGAAGCAATTTTGAGATTTTTCCAACCATATTTTATCTTTAACAAATTGGGAATTCTGTCATAATATGAATTTTTTTAATATAACCTTATTAAGGTTGTTTAATATTATTTTTGTTTTTTAAATTTTATAAACAATATATGAAAACTTGTTTAATTTTTTTTTGAAAAAATAATAATATTGGCAACTAAAACTTTTTTTTTTAAAAAAATAGGATTTAAAAGTTTTTTAAACTAGTTTTTTCACACTATAATGGATGTCTGGGGTACTAACCATCAACTAGTTCAAGGCCCTTGAAATATATGTCGGGACCTAGTTTGAGGCCTTTAGGATTCAGGATGAGACCAAACTTAGGGTTATTGGGGTTTGGGTTAATACTTTGTTCGGGGCATTTAAAATTCATGAGAATATCATGTTTGTTTGGGATTATAATAGTAATAGTAATTTAAAATATTTTTTTATTAAGAAATATATTAAAATATTTAGTTTTTATTTTTAAAAAATTATTTTTAATATCAGCACATTAAAACAATCTAAAAATATAATTTTTTTATTTAAAAAATAAAATAAAATAAATTTAAAATTTTTAAAAACATAATTTGCACTGTGTTTTTAAACATATCCTCTTGGGTGTTCAGGTTCGTGTCAAGATCTGGTGTGAGATGTTTGTGATATAGCGTGGGACTAGGGTTGTGATTCTTGGGTTCATTCTCAGATTAAATTCGTGCAAAGGCCCAGGGTGTTAGAGAGTTAACGTGGGACTAGGTAGGGGGTGATCAATGTTTGTACAAGAACCTGGGTTAGGGGGCTCAAAAGTCATTTGAAACTAGGTCTGGGGTGCCTGAGGTTTGGGACATGATCGGTACCAGGTTTGTGTTGGGTTTGATGTTGAGGTTTGCACCAAAGTCGAGTCTAGGATGCTTAAGGTTTGAGTTAGGATTTGGTTTAGGGTGTCCGAGGTTTGGGCTAGATTGGTGGTGGGTGTCAAACTAAGAAAGAGTCTAGGGCACTTGTAGTTAAATCTGGGATAGTGATGGGGTTCGGAGTAGGGTCAAGAATCGTGTTGTGGTTCAGACTAACATCAATTTCAGGGATCAAGATTGGAGCTTGTCCGGGTTGCCTGTTGGCTCAAGCTAGGAACACTCTTATGGTCAGACGAAGACCTTGTCTCGGGAACTCAGGATTCAAGTTGGGGTTTACACTAAAGCCTTGATTGGGGTTCAGGGTAGATCCGATCTAGGATTGGTGTTAGGGCTTGGACCTGAATGAGTTCAAAGCACTTGTAGCTTGGGCTACGATGCTAGGGAATTTAGGGTTCGGACCATGATCAAGTCCAGGACGCTCGTTGTTCATGCTAAGACCGGTACAAATAAAGACCAAGTCTAGAGCACCCGAGGTGTGGACTAGGGGTGGGATCGATTCATGGACTTAAATGAGTATGAGGTCCAGAGCATATATAGGGTTCCGCTTAGGATCGGTGCTGATGCTGGAATGGAACCTAGTCTTGGGAAGTACTAGGTCCCGGGTCAAATAATTAAATTTTTTAAAAAGGATTCCGAATAAAATAAAAGAGAAGATATTTAATTTATTTTTTTAGTTTTTTGGTTTTTAAACCCGTCATGTCACTTTATTTTGTATTTAAAAAATATAAAAAATGAAGGGTCTAAGGTAGGAGAAAAAATACTATTGAAAAAAAAAAACAAGATCCCTTCCGGATTTTTGCTAGATCACCCGAGTTTTAGGTTGACACGATAGATTGACTGGTTTACTCCGAGTCAATTGCAGGCTCATATTTTGATAAATTACTTTTTTTCTATGTTTTCTTATTATTTTTTAAATATTTTCTTTAAAAAAATATATTGAGATTATGTCTTGAAAATTTTTAATTTTTTTCTTTACTTTAAATGAATTTTTTCTATGTTTTTTTATTATTTTAAAAAAAAATTTTGAATTTTTTTTTGAAGCAAATAAATTATATTACCAAAGGTATTGTGAGTTTTACACCTTGCAGGATCCAACACCCATGTAGGTTGTACACCATGCAGTACCCAAGGTTATTTTGGGTCTTGCATTCGACAACTGGATTAGAAGGAAGGCTAGCTATATGCTTAACACATGCAAGTCCATCGTTGTTTCCGAGGAGAAGCAAGAAGAGGTCATAGCTAAGGGGAGCTTGTCTCGCCTAGGAGGTGAGAATAATTGAGAACAAAGTGGCGAACGGGTGTGTAAGGCGTGAGAATCTGCCGAACAGTTCAGGCCATTTGGATCTTGCACCCATCAAAATCCAATTGGATTTTAGGTTCTGCATAGGCAGGATCCATAGCCCCTCTAGATCCAGCCGGGTGCAGGACCCAACACCGAATTGGGTCCTATACCTGTGAGGATCCAATTGGATTGTGGGTCCTGCTCAGGCAAAACCCACAACCCCTCTGGGTCCTGCACTGTGCAGGACCCAACACCCAATTGGGTCGTGCACTAGCAGGACCCACTGCCATTGTGGGTCTTGCACATGGTAGGACCCAACACCTAAATGGGTCTATACCCGTAGGACCCAGGGGATGTTGGAGCAGAACCCAGAGGGATTTTGGGTCCTGTACCTGGCAAGACCTAACACCCAATTGAGTCCTGCACCCTATAGGAACCCAGACCGAATAATATATATAATTCAAAAGTACTGCATAAAAAATCTAAAGACAATAAAATATTGATATAACTTTGAATCACCTGCACCAATGTTATAAAATTGAAATATCTTCTATTACTGAAAATAAAATCTCTTATATAATACAAAAAATTTATAAAGTATATGATGTGAATAAAAAATTTATTGAGAGCTTATCCTTTTTACAGTATGAAAAAACAATCAATAAGAGAAAAGAAAAAAAATTTAAGAGAAACGAAAAAAATTTGGAAATATCTTCAAATAATTTTTAAAAAATATATGAAGATAGTAGTTTTTAATTTTTTAAAATCTAAATTTTATATAATCACATCAAAAAATAATTTTGAAGTCAAGAAAAAATTTAAAATTTTCAAATTTCATGGGTCTCGATTCACTACAATATATATCCTTTCACTACAATATAACCTCACAATTGAATATTAAAGCAAGACCATTGATCAATAAGGACGATTGACTTCCAGACCCAGTAGTCATACCAAATTAAATTTTTTTACCGTTATCTTCTCTGATTTAAATTTATTTTTCAAAATTAATGAGATTTTTTTTTATATTTTACAAAAGTTGGGTGATGATAATTTTTTTCCCATTTTAGGTTGAGTTGAATTTTCTAATTAAATCATGTTTGATTTTACGTTTTAAAAATTGCTTGAAATTTTTTTTGACAATGTTTAAGTTTTTTTTCTTTGCTCCAAATTAATATATATATATATATATATATATATATATATATTATGTTTTTGGATTATTTTTTAAAAAACAATATGCGGAGATTGTGTCTGGTTGCAACGCCAAACCCAAGAAATTTTCAAATTTTTTCTGTACTTTAAAAAAATATTTTCTTCATGTTTTTGTATTATTTTTGAAATAGTCTTTTTAAAAAACATATATTGAGATTGTGTCTGGTTGAGAGGCGAGACTCAAGAAATTGAAACATTTTTCATTTTCTTCTTTACTTTAAATTTATATTTGTTTGATATTTTTTTTAACTTCAAATTAATTAGATCATGTTTGATTTTGCATTTCAAAAATTCCTTGAAAAAAATTTGAGAATTCTGAAGTTTTTTTTTTCTATACTTCAAATGATTTTTTTTTAATGTTTTTGTATTTTGTTTTTTTTTTAAATGTTGGCATTATGTTTGGATGAGACACTAGACCCAAGAAATTTTGAAATTTTAATTTTTTTCTTTGGTTCAAAATAATATATATTTTTTTGTTTTTATATTTTTTAAAATATTTATTTAAAAAAAATATTGAGATTTTATCTGGCTGATTTTGTGGGGCCTCTACACCCAAGAGCGGTTAGAACAGACCTAAGTGGCCGGGTCTACACCTAGCACCCAAGGCGTGGGAGACCCTACGCTAGGTGTCTGTATGCTAGGGCCTCGACCAGCTCTAGCACCAGGTGGCAGCAGCCTGAAGCGTGGGCAGACGCGCGTGGCATGCCCAACTCTCAGGCCATCAGTCCAAGTGCCAGGTGTCCGCAGCCCTAGGGGATGGGCGTCCAGCGAGACGCTTGAGGCCTGCAGTAATATTTTAATCAAATATTTTTTTGTAACAATAATAATAATGATAATTGTTATATGTTTTTATTTGCAATTTCCTTCTATTTTTAATATTAATACAAATAATAATATTGATTAATATTAGTTTTCTTTTAACATTCAATTACAATAAAAATCATAATATTTCAAATACAAATAATAATATTTAGAATACAAATAATAATATGAAACTTGTTTGACCAAAGTTGATACAGTAGTAGATATGTTTTTTCAATTTTCTTCTATCCTTAACATTAATACTTTTAATTACAATAAAGATAATAATATTTAGAATATAAATAATAATATTTATCATATTAATAATAATGATAATTATTATGAATTTTTTTCATTGTTTTCCCTGCCGGGTTTGCTGATCAAGATGCATGGGCCTCTAAACCCAAGGGCGTTTAGAATAGACCTCGACGGCCGGGTCTGCACCCAGCGCGTGGGTTTGGAGGCCAGGAGCGCTGGGATGTAGACCCTGCCTCGCGAATTTGCAGAGCCCAGGGTCGCGGGGCTGCACACCCACTTGTCCTTCCGTGTGCCTTGCACTTGCAGGTGAATGGATTCCACTGTGAAGTGATACCGCCTCTAGGTTGTGGAATAACCACGGGAAGAGGAAGCGTCGTGAGTCGACGTAGGTGCCTCTTCTTGATCGGCAGCCAACGACACGTTGTTGTGATCATTTCTGCAAGAAGAACTAGATGCAATCATATGCTCACGACCTTCAATTGCTTTTCCCCTATGCATCTACACAAATTTGATGAATATTTGCTAATCAATTTTGATTTAAAAAAAAAACATTCGGCAACACATCCTCTATACTGGAGACTATCTATAATTTTCAATCTTGCAAATATACAAAATATATGCCACAAACCAGTTGATTTTAATTTATTTCTATCAACGTGATAATGTTTTCCTAAATTGACAAGAATTTTTTGTAATTAAATTTAATTCTATATATTCAACTAACATTTATACTACAAATTTGACAATAACAATTAAAATTCAACAAAACAATAAAGCATTATTGCAATGTAGATAAAAAAATAGAAAACAAATTTAATCCTATAAATTCAATTAACATTTATACCACAAATTTAACAATAAAAATTAAAATTCAACAAGCACAATAAAACATTATTGCAATGTAGACAACAAAATAGACAAAAACAAATACAAAAAAAATACAAGCTTCAGAAATGAAAGATGCTTACCTTAATGGTGTGCTTAATTTTTGAGTTTATTTACTTGTGATAAAAAACAAAAAACAAAAAACAAAAAAACAAAAATACATTGATAATAAAGTGAAGAAAAGAAGAAAAATAAGAAGAGAATAACTCAAAAGATTCACCATACCTTTTAATTGTGTGGATGGTAAAAACCTTAAGTTATATTACTATGAAGAGAGAAAAAAATGAACTTCTAATAGCCTCGTTGGGTTTTATATTGCATTTTTTGATGATTTTTAGCAGTTTTTCCATGATTTTGTCGGCAATAATATTATTTTTAATGTTATTTTTAAATTAATAATATTGTTTTAATTAATTCGTTGGTAATTCTTTTGTAAGGTCATCTTAAAATTTTCATTCCGCACCAAAATTTTCAAAAAACCCTCCAGATTTTTAGCAGTTTTTCCATGATTCCGTCGGTAAAAAGTAGGGACAGTACATAGTCAAAGATGCATTAATTAAAAAGTATAAACAATACACAGTCCATCGGTAATTCTCTCGGGAACTTGATACTCAGTAATTGCCATCACAGGCATGAGAAGGGGAATAGTTCCCCTCATCTCTGGAATACACCGACGGACACAAACCATCGATGTTTCCATTGGTGTTTTGCACAGTGAACAGTGCCTGGGGAGGGGAATAGTTCCCCTCGCTTTTGGAATACACTAATGAACACAAACTATCAGTGTTTCCATAGGTGTTGTGCATAGTGAACAGTGGATGCGGGAGGGGAACAATTCCCCTCACCTCTAGAATACACCAACGAACACAAACCGTTGGTGTTTTCATAAGTTGTTTTGCATAGTGAATGACAAATTGTATTTGCATTCCCTATTTATCCATCCTGCAAATACAAGTATTGAAAGCTACACGCACAACACAATAATACCAGTTCAAATAACAATTATAAAATAAATACTTATTTGTTGAGAATTTCATCAATAACTATTATATTATCGTTTATGGCATTACAATACTTTCATGTTTTCATAGTTAGTCAGAATTGTCTTCTTCTTCCTTTTCAATTGAATTGTTGTCAGCTCCAACACAATCTTCTTCATCGACTTGTGCTTGTCCGCTAGGGCTTAGAACAACATTCAACTCCTCAACATCAACAATAACAAAAATATTATCGAAGAAATAAAAATTTGAATTTTCTTCCAAGTAAATCGATAAAGCAACTCAATATGGTTCAACCAACTCATTTACTTGAAAGACATCATCTCTGATATTTGAGTCCTCGTTCTCATCCTAAACAACCTTGACATGACCCCTAGGTTTGGTTTTCAATACGGATAACCAATCAACTCTTGAGCGATCATTTCTAAAGGAAATGATGTATGTTTAATAAATTTACTAGCATTGCTTGGCGAAAATAAAGACATCATTGACGTTGCGGAGTCTAGCTTTTGAGTTAATTTCTACCAAACCATGATGAAGATTTACTTTGATTCCTCTGTTAGTGGTGTCATATCAATAGTATTTGAATGAAAAGACTCTATTATGCTTGTTAGGATATTGCAATCATAAACCCCATTGTTATATGTCTTTTTACCCTGCCTATATTCTTAGTATGAAACACGTAGCCATTAGCAAAATACCCATTACAACACTTCAGTTTTCTTCAGGACCCAGACTTAGTAAAGACAATGCAACTGTAACGAAATTAAGTATCCCTTAGCATTCCTTCCTATTTTATAAACCTGGTACATCAAATATAACAATTAATAGTGATTGAGAATTCTGTAATGAAATTAAGTATCCTTATAGACAATGAGTTTGTGATGGTACTTACATATATTCTAAACCATATCACAAATTGTTCATCTTGTAATCAAAAGATTTGAGATTTGGTCAGCTGTGAGTTATTAGACAGTAAATATTGATGATGTTACCTATGAGGTATTCAACAATGTATAAGTTTATGAGATTACATGAAAGAAATAGTCCATTAATAACAAAATTTAAGTAGTATACTTACTGAATAAAAGATCTTAGTTCATCGCAGTTAAATAACACATAATTATATACTAGTATAAATTTTCTTTTAGATAAATATCTTCCCTTGACAACATTTTTTGGTGCAGGTCATCTAGGATTGGAGACACTTCACTACTATCATCATGCCTTAGTACGCAATTGATTCTTGTTCTCAAATGAGGCTTAAAATTGTAGAAGATAAATGTTGAGATCTCCTCAACAATATAGGCCTCACATATCGATGCCTCAACATGTGCCTTGTATTTTGCCTTTTTTTTCTTAAGGTTGAACAAGTATCTGCATGAAATAAAATGAATTTTTTCATTTAACAAAATCAATGAAAATACATTTTTAATTATATTGCATGTCTAATATCTAACCTCTCGAATGGATACATCCATCTATACTGAACCGGGTCTCCAACTTTTAACTTATAAAATAAATGTATGAGTAGATGCTTTATAGAGTCGAAAAACAATGGAGAAAATATCATTTCAATTTTGCATATTATCTCAATGATATTCGCTTCAAGCCTCTCAATGTGTTTTGTCTGGAACTTTCTGAAGCATATATCTCTAAAAAAATAATTGATCTTTGTAAGTGCATCCCACATCTATTTTGACAATAAATCACGATAAACTAGTGGAATGAGTGTTTGTATAAACACGTGGCAGTCATGACTCTTCATTCCATACAATTTGCAATCCTCCAAATTAACCAACCTTGATATGTTCAAGGCATATCCATCGGGAAAACACAGACTCTTCATCCATTAGTACACCAGTAGTTGTGCATTCTTGTCTAAGGCGAAACTTGCTTTTGGCTTTGTAACTCGTGACCCAGCATAAACCTACTCTATATTTTTACGGTGACAAAACAACGCTATATCTATTCTAGCCTTGATGTTATCTTTTGTCTTCCCCTTCACATCCATGACAGTGTTGAAAATGTTTTCAAACATGTTCTTTTCTATGTGCATGTTGTCAAGGTTGTGGTGGAGGAGATTGGTCTTCCAATAAGGAAGCTTTCAGAAAATACTTCGCTTTACCCAGTTGTGGGTCAAACCAAAACTATGAAATTTTTGTTTACCGGATTGAAAACTAAACACAATACCACTATATTCTAACATCACATTATATAATTCTTCACCGAAAAGATACGGGGGTGTGACATATTTTTTAATTCTGCCAATAAAAAAATCCTTTATGTTCTTTTTGTATATATGATCCGTTGGCAAAGGAGCAACCAATTACTCGAATGGATTGAATTTGTTTTTACATAGCCCATGATGAACGTTCTTTAATTTAGCTGAAAAGTGAGGATGCACATTGTTGAAGTGTTTCCATACTTCATCATCGAAAGGGTGCACCATCACTCCATCAACCACATCATATGATTGGTGTCATGTCATGTGCTCAGCAGTCTTTGATGACATGAATAACCTCTATAGTCTAGGTGTGATTAAGAAGTCTCTAAGTTTTTTATGTGCTACAAGAGTCTTTCTCTAGCCAATTCTGAGTTTATAACGAGAATGCCCACATGTCTAGCACTCAGTCAGCTTGACATTTTCAAGGTAGTACAACATGCAGAAGTTTGGACACATGTTAATTTTCTGGTATCCTAGACTGAGGGGTTTCATTATGGAGCAATATAAAAGTTCTCTTTCAGCTTGTTCCCTTCAGGTAAAATGCTTCTCGCCCATTCGACAATTCTATCATAACCGACCTCACTTAACTCATAATTTGACTTAGTGGTAAACACGTGTGATGACCAATAATTTACTGTGATTTGTGCAGCCATCCCATAATGATTCATCAGAATCTTTCGAAAGATTGAAAAACCTGGCCGCGTCTGCATTAGGTTCTTTATCTACGATTCGACATTGACCGATATGACCCTGATTTATTCTTATCGCATCCATAACCATAATTCTATAAGGATTACTGTTGTCAGTTTCAACTCCATGCACGTTGTTAGCACTAAAAGTTGACAAAGCCATCCTTTCTACCATGGTCTCATGAGGAACAAATGGTTCTCCGTGTGTATACTAACACAGGTATTCCTTCATGAACCCTTTATGTAAAAGATGCATCGTTACAACATCTGGAAGAAGAAATTTTTTATTTTGACACCTCTTGCATGGACTCCTAATACCGCTTCCACTATTATTTCTTGGAATAGATGTTGCGTGATTAATAAAACCCTATGCCTCATTACAATAATCCATCCTCCACAATCCTTGAGGTGAATCCTTGTACATCCATGAACAATCATTCATGACTTCTATTAAATCTATATATATCAAATAATGATGACAACAATATGTATTAATTAACAACGTTAAGTAAATAATCAACTTACTTTCATACTTCTCTTAATTCATTATCAATTATCTATGTACATACAAATTTGTACACATTAATTTATGAAAATTACAACTCGGCAATAAAATTGATAAAATATAAAACAGACCCATTAAACAAGCCATTATTTATATCATCACAACACACCTAAGTCGGTAATTCGATATAAGTTTCAATAATTTACAAACAAATACAATTTTACAAAATCTAAAACAAACCATAACATGTACAAAACTATTTATCCATACAACAAGTTTGTTTGAGAAAAAAACAATAAAACAAGTAAACACCCAATTAAAATACATATACTACAAAAAATATGCAATAAAAAAAGTAACATTTTAAAATTGTTTTCAAATTAAAAAAATAGTAGATTTACTTAAAATGAAAAATCCGCAATAAAATTATTATGTTATTGGAAAAGTCGAGAAAGGATAAGGGGTGATGTAGGGGTGGGGGGGCTGTTTGTTGCAGATTTGGGAGGGGAGGAGAGGGTCGATGGCCAGTTCATATACTAACTATTAATGATGGATTTAGTGACGGAATGTTTCTGTCTGTCAATCTGTCGATAATTCTGCCGGTAAAAGTAACATATCACTATATGGCTTATCCTGTTTGAATTCAATTGTAATTCCGTTGGTAAAAGCGTCCCTAAAAAATACATGTCATCATACTTTTTAGTTTTTTTAAATTCCTTTTATTCCGATTGTAATTCCCTTAGTATTTACAGACGAAATCAGTCCATCGGTATTTACTGATGGACATAGCAATGGAATAAAATCAGTTGGTAAATGTCACTCCAAAATATCGACTGAAGTTTTCTGTCGGTGATTTTGTTTTTATTCATTGATTTTCTGGTAGTGAAATGATTAATAGTTGGCTAATTGCCCATGATTTGAAAACTTTTTTTTTTCTTTTCTAAGGTGGAAAAAGTCCAATCGCCTTAAATAATAGCATTATAGTACTAGGTAATTAGCCAAATAATTCTTAATAAGCCACCGGTTTCAGAAGACTTGTGGTTCCATTCAAGAAAATCATGGAAAACTAAGAGAAATAAGAAAAGTCATCTACTATTGATCTTGTCCTCTGTCTCTTTAGCTGCGAACAAGTCTTCTTTCACAAGCAGTTCTCTTATCCGCTGTTGTTAGCTTTCGAGGGAGGAAGTGACCGAGGGATTATTTGTTGAAGGAAAAGCCTTGCTCTCTTCTTTTTTCCAGAGGGAAAGCGTCGAGCTCTTCCCAGACGGGGATTCTTTGGTTCCAATCCGCATCTCACGAATGCCGTGTACTAAAAGGACTGACCTAAGGTCCAGCCTTCCATCTTTCAAAAAAACCAAATCCTCAGTTGGCTAAACTGATCTACTCTTCCTTTGAATAACCTAAGGTACGTGTTGCCTGTTAAATCCTCCCTTGGCTTCTTGAAGGTAGGACTGACATCGCCTGCCACTTTCTTGGATGGTGGCATCACAGTCTTTCCGCTTCAAAAAGTCGTGGTCTCACATTATTCCTTCTTTCTTTTTTGTCAAGGAATATTTATCGTCATGTATATATTTTCAGATTTTCTTCCTCAAAAAATAGTGTGATCTAGTGAAATTTTCTTCAAATTTTGAGGTTCTTGATTTGATCAAAGGGCTGCTAAACGATCCGTGAATATTTCCCTTATTTCTTAACCATTACAAATGTATTAAATCCCATTCCAATCTTCAAATATATGCTCAGAAACACACTTATTTTAAGTTGGTGAGATAGAGGGAGCTTCATCTCATAAAATTCAAATATATGCTCAGAAACACACTTATTTTAAGTTGGTGAGACAGAGGGAGCTTCATCTCATAAAATTCTGGTTGTAATCAAATGTTATGCCCATGGTTACGTTAACAAAGGACAGGCGGAATTTGAAATTGCCACTCAAAAGAATGAAGAATGCCACCTCGAAAATGGCAGGCGCATGAAATTAGATATCATGAATGCATTTTGTACAAGTAGAGTTTGGTAAGATTCTAGAATTGGATAGGACAGGATTGAATTCAATGGATCAATTGTTTTGTTTTCTGTTTTTTTGTTTATGTTCTTCGTCATATTTTGTTCAACAGTTTGCAATTAATTACCCTTTTTAAATGCATTTCTCATTTTATCTATATTTTGTGAGATTGAAAAATTTAATAAAAAATGAATAACAGTGTAAGATTAAAAAAAATTAAATTGTCATGAAAAACCACAAAAAAACTAAAGGGGTATGTTAAAGTTTGGCAGAAGTTGTTTTTTAGAGTGTTTTTTACTCAGAAATATATCAAAATAATATTTTTTTTATTTTAAAAAAATTATTTTTGACACCAGTACATCAAAATAATTCGAAAATATTAAAAAATATAATTAAAATAAAAAAATAAAAAATATTTTTTTTTTAAATATTTTTTTTTAAACAAAAACATATCACAAACAAATATATATGAGATAGAGATTGCGATCTTATGTTTTGTCCGAATTGCAGCCATTACTCATATTTTTTGTCGAGACTTGAGAAGCCTTCTAGGCCACGAAAAGCCACCAGACACAACGACACTTTCAATTTTGTTTTTCTATAAACTGTTGACGATGAAAAACTTTAGTTATCAAACTCAAACTCAATCTGGAGATTGATCCAGTTAAGAAATTAGATCGTGGATTACACGGATCAACCACTGATAATAAAAAATTATATATTATTTTTTTAAGTTAAAATATTGAAATAAAAAAGTTTTTTATTTCACGTTAAAAAAAACATAACTTTTTTTTTGTGAACATAGAATGTATTTACTAAAAGATTTCAAATCTACATTAAAAAAATAATTTTGTTCTTGTAAACATAGAGTATATATACTAAAGAGTTTCAAATCCTTGTAATCTCACATTGAAAAGATATTATATTATCATTTTAAGTTGAAGTATTTAAACCAAAAAGTTTTTTATACCACATTGAAAAAACATAATTTTTTTCTTATAAATATAAAAAATATATATTAAAAGACTTTAAATTTTATATTTAAAAAATAACTTTTTTTTTTGGAATACATACTAAAGTGTTTTTAAGAAAAACCATTGGGTGGCACACAAACAAATTGCTTCTCTTCTACGCTACACTAAATTCCTTTCTTAGCTGTGCATGCCACATTCTTTTCTCCCCTCATCACTGCTTCTCTAATTCCTTCTGAGTTTAGTCAGATCATCGTTTGAAGATCTTGCTGGGCCAGGTAAGCTCCATGTTCTCTTTTTTCTTTTCTCCAAGATTACATGTCATCTAGAATTCTTGCAAGTTACTCCTTTTGCCCTGATATTGTTCAGGAGTTCTTGACTTGATCAGATCAGAGTTCAGGACATAGTTTCTTGCTCATTGTGTTCTTACAAGCTACAGTAAAGCGTGAATTAAAATTCTCAAAAAAAAGAAAGAAGAATTAAAAGTATCTTATTGAGCTTTACAAACAATTTACTGGTGTCATTAATCTAGTGTGTGATTCAAACAGACTGCGTGCTTGAGGGACTAACATATGGGACCTTCTTGTAACTCTTTGATTTTGTGTGTCGCTGCTCAGGACCTAATTGGCATATTCTCATCTAGTTTTCGGCTAATAGTTGATCTTACCCTTTATGATGGTTCTCGATTTCCTTGTGTTTATCTTGGAAAATGTTCATCTAGTTTCTGTATGTATGTATGACATCTTGGTATGGCCTCGTATAGAATACTTTGCTTCCTTTTACTGATTCTTTTTTGCTCTGAACTTCACTTAATTCTTTCTTTCTCTCAAAGCAGGACAGGAGGTCTCCTGGTTGTCGACCAGCTTGGCACTGGTTCCTTCTTCTGTGTGCTAATCAAAATCCTTGAAGACAATAAAATGGACCAAGTATGTTTTCCTTTCACTTTTGCTTAATATTGTTAGTGCTATTTTCTTGTTATATTTTACTTGATCATGCTTAAGAAAGCAAGAATCTCCAGCTTGCTTTTTTGTTTTATCCAACTGTAATAACCCAATTTTGGATTCTTCAAATTTTCTTGAATGTTATTTTATATCTATTTTTATTCATTAAAATCTAAAAAAATTAAGAAAACGTATAAAATTAAAAATATATTTTCTCGGGTCAACCGCCTTTTTCCAAAAAAAAAAGAAGCTCACTGGGTCAATACAGGTCAAATCGTGTCGATTGGGGTAAAAAATGAGTTTTAGGTCATTTCAGGTCAAAAATATCATTTTCGATGAAAACTGAGTCAATATGAGTCAAACCATGTCAGCCGGGGTAAAAACAAATGAGTTTCATGCCGTTTTGGGTTAAAACTGTTATTTTCGGTCAAAACTGATTCCACTAGATCAATACGGGTCAAACCATGTTGAGCGGGGAAAAAAATGAGTTTCATGCAGTTTTGGGTCAAAACTATCATTTTCGATCAAAACCATGTCCACGGGTCAAAATGAGTTAGACCATGTCGACCGGGATAAAAAATAAGTTTCAGGCTATTTTGGATCAAAACCGTTATTTTCGATCAAAACCTAATATACCAAGTTGTTACTAATAGAAAAATATTTTTTTCTATATTTGAAATTAATTTTTTAGTTATCAAAATTGATATTTAGTCGTTCAAACGAGCTTTTTCAATAATGCATAAGTTTTTATTGGAGTAGGTGGTGCAGTTGGGGAAATGAAATTTTTTCTTCGGGACAGAGCCGTATCTCTTAGTTATAAATTTTCATGTCTCCTCATCATTGCTTATAAAAGCCAATGAAAATTTGAAAAAAAGGGAGAAGCAAAAAAAAAAAAAAAAAACAAAAAAAATAGAGGAGGAGAAGTGAATACATAATATTTTTCATATTTTTTTTAGTTTTTATTCCAGCAAGTAAGATATTGATTTAAAAAAAAAATTCAAAAAATACAAAACATATCCTAATCGTTGATCTAATAATATTTAGTTTTGAACTCCTAATTAGATTTGATATAATAGGGCTCACCACACTGGATTAAAACTCAAATTCATCTCAGCCCTTAAACAAATCTATCCTTTGATCTTATTGTGTAATGTCACCGGGTGTATCAAAAATCTAGTGCACCTTACCACACCAAAGCCAATATTTGTCCATCAACACCGCCCGATCAACCTTAAAAGCAAGCCAACTGCAGCCAAAGGATCGACTCAGAAGTAATCCAATGGTCCGCAAGCTTCAGGTGCACCTGCTTACCATGCTCATGTCCGCACCATAGTAAATCTAAGAGATTTCCTGAGAGGGTCAAGGGTATTTTAGTCTTTTGTCTATACAGTGGCACTCAGGTAATTTTGGGGATTCCTAGTGGTATTTTATTTATTTTTTATACAAGTATTTGTAAAATTTTCTTTATATTTTGTAAAATACCCGAAATAAATATAAAAAAGAATAACAACGCGGGTCCAACACACATCTTATCCCATCATCATGAGTGGGTTTCAATTATGGGTTATGCCCATTTTTTAGCGATGTGAATATAATCTTTCTTTTTAGAAATGAACATTATTTGTCGATATGTCTTGTTTATAAAAAAAAAACCGATGTCAAAAGTTTAAAAACAAAATATGAATTATGTCCATTGTTTCTTTTTGCAACTCAGACGTAGCTCTTCTTTTTAAGGTTAAATGTCAATATTTTAGACGAGTCTTCTATTTTTAGGGATTGATGTCATTTTTTGATGTGTTTTTTATTTTTAGGGACCGATGTTAATCATCTTTAAAAACAAATTGCAAATAAACTCAAAATATTATAGTATTTGAATAAAGAAAAAAAAACATAAGTAAGAATTACCTTTCCCTTGAAAGGATATTTTAAAGGTAGTGTCCACCTTTCTTTAATTATAACTAACTTACTTGAATTTCTGAAACCAATATTTAATTTAAAATTTATAATTTTTTTAAATTATTAGATAACGAATTTAATAAAATCTTCATTCCCTTCCATTAATTTTTTTATTAATAAAATAAAATGGAGCCGTTGCGCGACACCAACAATTTCCTATTGGTACGAGCTTTGAGTCGAGATTTATGCTATCAGTCAATCCAATGGTGGCAACTTGCCACGGTACAGCTTTCTACATTATCTAATACGAACATTATAGATGATTTAATGAGATAGCAAGGAAAAAAAAACTCACTCGGTGTAAAGAGAATTTCATTCAATTGCATGTTTCCCACCGTTAATCTTCCATTATCGGCTTTTTGGAACAGTGGCATATTTACATCAGTATCTTAAGTTTTAAAATTGACATCAATTTATTGAAAGTGACATCAAATATGTGTAGAAATGTAAAAAATACAATATTTCATATTGAGTGTATATAGTTAGTTTATCTATACACCCTTTTTTTATTCACATTTCAGTTGCTAGGTTTGAAAGAGAGAAGAAAAAGTCACATGTTAAATGATGAAATAAAATTTTTTTTGTTGATTGACCATATTTGAATAGCAAAAAAAGTTGATCTCAATGTCAACGAGATCTATTTAACGAAAAGAGTTCCAATGAAGTTGTTTTAAACCTTCATATTTCCCTAAAAAGTATATCAAGGTCAATTATGTGTTTTTGGACCTTTTTGGTATTATTCAAGTTGATAAATTGGTTTTTTAAGGTTTGAAGGGAATTTATTAGGTGTTAGATAAATTAAATAATGGATTTTAAGGTTAGAAAAACACCCATTGATTTTTCAGCCACCTCTTTAGTGAATGCATTATTAGCATTAGACAACCTTTTTTTTTTCTAAAAAAAAATTAGTCGGATAACATGTTGCCTACCCAATTTGAAAACTAAAATTGGCCAGAACATACCTAGGCTGAAGGCTATTCCCATATTACATCATTAAAAAAAAAAAAAATTAAGTAGATCACATGTTGTCTACTCAAGTAATTTTTTTTTAAATAGAGTGAATGATGGATCGTCCACTATAATAAATTTCTCCCTAATAATAACTAGAAAATAAAGGTTAAAGTTTTGGGACCCCTAAAATCCTATTTTCAACATGATTTTACCTAAAACTAAAAATAAGGGGAAAACCATTCTAGAAATCTCAATAATTCTATTTCAAACCCAAAACACTCTTTAATCAGTCTAAAATTCAAAATCAATCCAAATAAAAAAAAAGCTTTCTAGATTTTGATTTATTTTGTCTAACATTGTTAATGGTTAAAATCACCTATATAAAACTCTTTTCTTGAAGATGAACCCAATATAGCCAAGATCATGGTTTTTTTTTTTTTAATGTGATTGATCAAAAGAACACTAATACCCAAAGCTCTAAGGACCAATATTAAAAATTAAGGGACTAAAATGAAATTTTACCAAAAGTACATGCACCAAATAATTAAAATTTAAGGACCAAAATGAAAAACATGAAGATGTAAAGCATCAAAATAAACTTTAACTGAAACTATAGGGATCAAATAAATAAAAAGTGTGACAATTTTATGGACTAGAATGTACTTTAATTGTTAATTCTGTTTTATTATGTTAGGAGTAAAGAATAAGAATAAGATATTGTGCGCTTTAGCAACTACATACCATGAACTAAAATCATATTACATTAAATTAATTTAGTTTAATTAATTCGGTTTTTTCTTGATAACTATTACTTTTTAGGAAATCACTATAAGCATTTGTAAAGACATCCTAATTGAAATAATTGTTTGACAATTTTATAGTTTAATTTAATTCAAATCATGTAAATTGAATTGAATCTATAAAATTAAATCAATTTTCATATTTAGAACCTTTCGAGGGTAGTAATTTAGATTTTAAATGGAATTTAATTGATAAAAAAATATGTAAAAAAAAATCTAAGCTAAACCGTTTTATTTATAAATCAATTCCTATTAAAATTAACTTTGGAAATAATATTTAAAAACTCACCCCTCTTTTTTTTTTTTCCTTTTAAAAACCAAGTCTGATAAAAAACAACATAAAGGTGTGGTTGAAATACATCCAACTATAGGTTTTATGATCTTAAAATTTAAATAGACAAATCATTATTTGACTAAGCAAGGAGAAGGAAATGGGTTTGAATAAGCATTGAGAAGGCAATAGACCTTTCAACACCTTGTTTAGAAGCACTTTTTGGCCTTTTAGCTAACCTTATCTCTACAGCAGCTAACCTTATCGCCACAGCTGCTGTGGAGAACAATGCTCAAGGCATATGAAAGAACTCTGAGAATTGGGGGAAAGAAAAACTACATCTCTAGACTGTGATTTTTTTGGCTTTAAGTCAATGGCGATGGATCCTAAAGTATGTGTTTACTTATTTCAAAGTTACTAGTTTCTATGGCTTCCTCACTTGATACCTATAAATGGTACTATGAGCAAGAAATTAACAGAAGGCTCTGTTGGCTTTGGAAAACATGAAGAAGAAGTTGGATTTGTAAACAAGAAACATCCACAGGAGTCTATATATAACAAAGGCAAATCGATGATTCTAATAGATTATATCACTTTTTCTTAATTTTTTATTAACTATAATCGAAATCATAATATTAAAATAATTTTCAAATAGAAGGACATTTTGACACTGAGGATATGTTTGAAAGTGTGTGTAAAGAGATTGTTTTTCAATGTGATTTTTTTTTGGAAATGCATCAAAATAATATATTTTTTTATTTTTTAAAATTTATTTTTGACATCATCACATCAAAATAACTTATCACTTATGCATTTTAAGCCAAGGTTCTGAGATTTTAAATTTCTTGAATTCACAGTATTAATATAAAAAATATATTTTTAAAAATTATTGAAATATTATATTTAATCTTAATTGGTTTATAAGCTAATATATATATCAAATAAAAAAATTATTAGCCAGATTATATCAAAATGATTTTATTTTTCTAAAGCAATATTTGAAGAAACGAGCAAGTAATAATAGATGAATCAATAACATGAATAATAGCTTGTAACTAGTTTCATGCTCGTAATGTCCATGGAAGGTTTTTTTTTGAAATATTACTCACGGTCTCGTAACTTACAAAGTAACCATGTCGGAACTCAAAACTTGTTATAAAATAATATAAATGATATCTTGAGACCTAACCTAAAAGCTTAAATTATTAGGTTGAGATGATTATTTGACATGATATCAGAACCTTGATAAGTAAGTGGTCACGAGTTTGAATCTCACAATCTGTATTTATTTGATAAAAATTAAGCATAATATAATATGGGCATGTGCAAGTTTCAAGCTCAGAGGGCTTTTATTTGTGGATGTGTGTTATAGAATAATATAAATCATATCTTAGGACCTAACCTAAAAGTTTAAGTTATTAAGTTGAGATGATTTTTTGATAAAACTCAATATGAGTAAAAGCAAATTCATAATAAGATGAAAATTTAAGATATATTGTTTTTTTTTATCTAAACTCTTCGCCAATGTCATTAACTTCAATCTATTGGATTAACCTTAAAACCTCGACTTGATTTTTTGCATAACCTGAGCTTCAAATTAATCATGTAATAGGTATCTCAATGTAACCAAGTAGATTTAACATGACTAAAGGCAATCTACATAGCCTATAAAAACATGGGGTGGCTTTAAAAAAAATCAGTATGATATATAATTTTGTTTTGAATTTGAGGTGGAGACTAAACGAATCACTCCCAGCAACCATGAACAAACACAAAAATCACGAATTAGGTAATGAGCATGATCATAATGCGCTAACCAGGGCGATCATCTATCATTTTTCTTTCCCCTGCCTTCATTCTCTCCCTGTTTGGCCCTGTATTGAGCTTGAGTCGTATGAAATTCAAGCCTAAATTAAAAGGTTATTATATAATTAAGAACTAAATTAAGGTTATTTTTCAAAAACACTTTTAAAACACAAAAACAAATAGGGTTTTAATGATGAATCTCAACAGGATTTTCCAGTAGAGTTTCTGAAGGGCTTCATGCACATAAGGCTAAAGGAGAAGCATTACTGACAACAAAGCTGGTAGGTCAGGCTTCTGACAGAAATAAGGAGATGATCTGGTCTTGGTTAATGAAGGATGACGTCTCAAGTGTTGGCATTTATGGGATGGGCGGTGTCGGAAAAACATCACTGGTGACGCATATCCATAATCAGCTGCTACAAAGACCAAGTTCTTTCAATTATGTGTTTTGGGTTACTGTATCACAAAATTTCACCATCAGTAAATTGCAGTATCTTATTGCCAAAGCTATTAATTTAGACCTTTCAAATGAAGAGGATGAGAAGAAAAGAGCTGCAAAGTTGTCTAAAGCATTAGTTGCCAAGGGAAAATCTGTTCTCATTCTAGATGATTTATGGAATCATTTTCTGCTAGAAATGGTGGGCATACCTGTTGAAGTTAACGCGTGCAAGTTGATTCTCACAAGTCGATCGTTAGAAGTT
The DNA here is from genome assembly GCF_951802175.1 of Populus nigra. NCBI lineage: Eukaryota > Viridiplantae > Streptophyta > Magnoliopsida > Malpighiales > Salicaceae > Populus > Populus nigra. The sequence goes on from NC_084852.1 coordinate 6,944,977, forward strand.
TGTCGGCGGATGGGTTGCCAAAAGAGCATCAAAGTAGAACTTCTTACTAAAGAAGAAGCTTGGAATTTGTTCGTGGAGAAACTTGGGCAGCGCCATTATGCTGATCTTTCTCCTGAAGTCGCAGACATAGCAAAATCTGTTGCAGCAGAATGCGCTTGTCTACCACTTGGGATTATAGCAATGGCAGGAAGCATGAGGGAAGTGAATGACTTGTATGAATGGAGGAATGCATTGACAGAATTGAAACGATCAGAAGTTGGGGTAGAAGACATGGAACCCGAGGTATTCCATATTTTGAGATTTAGTTATATTCACTTGAATGACTCAGCATTGCAACAGTGTCTCTTATACTGTGCATTTTTTCCAGAGGATTTCACCGTAGATAGAGAGGACTTGATAGGTTATTTGATCGATGAGGGAATAATTCAACCAATGAAGAGCAGGCAGACAGAATATGATAGAGGTCAGGCTATGCTTAACAAACTTGAAAATGCTTGCTTACTGGAAAGTTATATAAGCAAAGATGACTACAGATGTTTCAAGATGCATGACTTGATTCGAGATATGGCTCTTCAGAAACTGAGGGAGAAATCACCAATCATGGTTGAAGTTGAGGAGCAACTAAAAGAATTACCAGATGAGGATGAGTGGAAAGTGGATGTCATGAGAGTTTCGTTAATGAAAAATCACCTCAAGGAAATTCCCTCTGGCTGTTCACCAATGTGTCCCAAGCTTTCAACATTGTTTTTATTCTCAAATTTCAAGCTAGAAATGATTGCGGATTCCTTTTTCAAACATTTGCGAGGGCTCAAGGTTCTTGATCTATCAGCCACCGCTATCCGGGAATTGCCAAGTTCCTTCTCCGATTTGGTGAATCTCACTGCTTTATATCTCAGAAGGTGTCACAATCTAAGATATATACCATCATTAGCAAAGCTTAGCGAGTTGAGGAAATTGGATCTCCGCTATACTGCACTTGAAGAACTGCCTCAAGGGATGGAAATGCTGTCCAATCTCAGGTATCCTCTTTTTTTTCCTTCTCTTTACCCTCTTTTTGACTGTGAAATACTTCGATCAAAATTCATTGATCTGAAATAGCAAACATCATACAGGATAGAATGACTGACACCATTTGGACCATCTGCTATACCATCTCAGGTATCTTAATCTTTTTGGAAATAGTCTTAAGGAGATGCCTGCTGGTATATTACCTAAGCTCTCACAGCTACAATTCCTTAACGTGAACCGGGCGTCCGGCATTTTCAAGACGGTACGAGTAGAGGAAGTAGCATGCTTGAAGAGGATGGAAACTTTGAGATACCAATTCTGTGATCTTGTTGACTTCAAGAAGTACCTCAAATCTCCAGAAGTGAGGCAATATCTGACCACATACTTCTTCACAATAGGACAACTAGGTGTGGATCCAGATATGGATTCTTTACTTTATATGACACCAGAGGAAGTCTTTTATAAAGAAGTTTTGGTTCATGATTGCCAAATCGGTGAAAAAGGAAGGTTTCTTGAGCTCCCAGAAGATGTTTCATCTTTCTCAATCGGAAGATGTCACGACGCAAGGAGCTTATGCGATGTTTCTCCATTTAAACATGCAACTTCACTGAAGTCGTTGGGGATGTGGGAATGTGATGGGATAGAGTGCTTGGCTTCGATGTCAGAATCCTTATATTTGAAAGCCTCGAATCGCTATACCTTAAAAATTTGAAGAATTTTTGTGTCTTCATTACAAGAGAAGGAGCTGCCCCACCATCATGGCAATCTAATGGTACCTTCTCTCATCTTAAAAAAGTGACAATAGGTGAATGTCCAAGTATGAAAAATCTGTTCTCCCTTGACTTGTTGCCAAATCTCACAAACTTGGAAGTGATTGAAGTTGATGACTGTGACCAAATGGAGGAGATAATAGCAATAGAGGATGAAGAAGAAGGCATGATGGTTGAAGATAGCAGCAGCAGCAGCCACTACGCTGTTACCACTCTCCCAAATTTGAAGGCTTTGAAATTAAGCAACTTACCGGAGCTAAAAAGCATTTTCCACGGGGAAGTGATTTGTGGTTCTCTACAAGAAATTCTTGTGGTTAACTGCCCAAATCTAAAGAGGATACCACTCTCTCATCGCAACCATGCTAATGGCCAAACAACACTTCGAAAAATCCAGGCATATCCAAAAGAATGGTAGGAATCGGTGGAGTGGGGCAATTCCAACAGTAAGAATGCCCTTGAACCCCTGTGTGTGTTTCGGGAGTCTTTATATTAGTAGTGGGAAGAGCAGGCAGGCAGGCAGGCAGGCAGGAAGTTCAATAAAATGCATTGCCAAGATGGCACGTCTCTGAATCTGCATCGTTTTAATTCACGTTTGTAGAAATCTTCTTCCTCATCTGTTTCATTTCAGTTTCTACATTGTTAGTATTTCCAAGTGCCCACCTCTATTGCCTTTTCCATTTTATCACTCCTCACTTCCATTTTCACCATTTTCCTTCAGTTGCGACTCTAGAATAATCACAAGAAACCATAGAATTGAAATTTGTGGAGAAGGTGCAAATAAAATTGGGAAGAGATGCAGATAGCCTGGAAGAAATTAAGCATTACAACAAAGACAATCAGCCAAATGTGAGGAGGGAACAGAGCCTCTGGAGAATTTACGGTGTGAAGGCATCAAGAATCATTCTGGGAACTGAAAAAAAAATTGTTTTGGGTATTGCTGTAAAATCTAATATTCCTTAGCACTACTGTCTTATCAAGTTAAAAATCTTCCTGCATCCTAATGTAAGTTATCCATTGTTCTCTATTTTTACTACCTTTCAATATTATTTTTGTTGGGATATTGCCATTTAGTGGCAATACCCCACCACTAATTGTGGCTTAGTGGAAGCATCACTAATGCCACAATTAGTGGCATGATTTCGGGACCTATTGTCCCCTTTGATTGCTGGAGAAAGTTGACCATAAAATGCCTATAAAAGGAGGCTTATATTTGAGAGAGGGCAGAGAGAATTGTAGAGAGTGAGAACGTAAGAGTGGAGAGAAAAGAGAGAGTTGCAATGACAGCAGCTGTAAGAGCAGCAGATGTAATCCTCCTCCTCCATGTATCTCTATATCTAATAAAATGGATCTCTCCCGTGGATGTAGGCGGATTTGCCGAACCACGTAAAATATTGTCTCAGTGTGCTTTACCCTCCTATGAGCAACTATCAGAACACCACCGGTCCGCGCATGGGGTGCCGGAATTCCCCAACAATTTTTTTTACTTGCAATGTGTATGCAAGACTCTGTACCTGCTTTCGAAGAAAAACTGTAATGTGAACCGATGCTGAGAAATGTGTCATGTTTTTATCAATGAATTTCAGCTGTTCATGTATCAAGCAAATGAAATCTACTAGTAAGAAGACAATATACTAGCAAGGTGGAAGAAAGGATGTATCTAAGGAGGTACACTGGATGAAACGCCAAAGGAGTCTCGCTTGCAGGCTGCTTAGTTCTGTAATTTCGGCAATATCATTACTGTCAACAAACTGGTAGCAGAAATTTCTTTTTTTTGAAGAAAAATAAACCACATCCTGTATGATAACTAGAGTCTCAACTCGAGAGTTTTTTACATGGAGTAGATGCATTATAAGTGGGGGAACGTACCGATTTCATAAGGTTGATCGGGAGAGGTGTGAACTACATATGCTTGAGCAGTGTTAGAATGGGATAATATATCAGCTGACACGAATAAAGCATCTCTAGCTCAAAATGGGTTTCAGATACTCCGAAGAAGGATATAATATGGAAGAGAAAATAAGATTGAATTCTATAATCCATTTTTGTTAGTAATTTAATTTCAAATTACATGTTTATGTAAAGATTTAGTGATCATGAAGCTTGGACTTTGTTCGTGGAGAAACCTAGTCTTGATGTTGAACTTCTATAGATGTTGTAGATATTGCAAAATCTATTGAAACAATATGTGCTGGTTTGCCACCTGGGATAATAACAATGGAAGGAAACATGAGGTAAGTGGACGATATAGGTTAGTGGAGTAATGCATTGGAGAAATAAAAAGAGCAAAAAAATTAAGGAAGATGAGTCTGTGGTCTGGTCCGAGGAAAAGAAATAAGAATTCCCTTGCCAAAAGTTTCTCTGGCTTTTCGTGTTCTCTCCTCCACCTCCTGTTCTCTCTCTGTTTTTTATATATTCAAGATGTTAAAGTTTAGTTATATGAGCTTGAACGATTCAACATTTCCCACTCAATTGCATCGACTTGCAGTTCTTATTGTCGGGCTCTATGTCGGATCTGGTATGCCTTACTACATTATTACTTTGGAGGTGTTAACAAATGAGATGTGTACCACCATTAACAAAGCTTAAGGCGTTGAAAAAGTTGTAAAATTGCTTGAAAGCATGAAATCCTTGTCCATTCTCAGGTATCTTGACTTGGATTACAAGAGTTATCAACTAGTATATTAATTGATTGATCATTTTATATAAAAACTATAATTTTATAAAGTTTGTTTTTTAAATATATTTTATGAGTCAATATATATATATATATATATATATATATATATATATCTTTGTCCAACTTGTTGGTAAAAAAATAGACTCCAATCAAAATCTCAAAAATTTATTGTTTACATAGCAGTGAGTGATTCTAAACAGTCATGTGTGAGTCTACCATAACTAAATGAAGATTTGTCTCAAAGAGATTATCGCACTTGACATCGCGTCAACCTTTAAAAATTTCAAAAGCAAAAAAAAACAAATTTCTAGCATCTTGTTCTTAGATGGAAAATGTCTTATTTAAGGAGTTGTCGCCTAGTATTATGGTCACTAGGAACCCTAACTGATCAACAAAAATTCTTTGGTACGAGACTAGTTACGCAAAACGGAAGATATTATCACCTCTTAAGCGTCCTACCTAAGGTAGGTTGCATTTATGGTTTTATCTTAAATTGCTAATGGTTTATTGTATTATGCTACCAATTGTCTACTTGTAATATTCCCGACTCTGGCGCCAGTAAATAAACCAATAAAATTTGAATTGAAAGCAAAGCATACATATTTTTTATTGTTATTTTTATAAATATATATAAAAAAGACAGTTGTGTATCACATACCAGATTTACATTTCACAAATCAAATATACAGTAAAATCGTCGAAAAAAGCGAGAGGCACCCACAAATAAATTAGAAAGGGTCCACAATTTTTTTTTCAGAATTTTCTAATATCCAAAAAGGCTTGTTTAGCTAGATATTAAAACAAATGGGGAGGAAAACATAAAAATATGTTTTGCCAAACACACCCTTCATCCAAAACAAATTGGACCAGTTGGGCCTGAGGCCCAAGCCCAGCCCGGTCACAACAGGTTTTTGTTCTCTTTCTCTTTTTTTTTTGGGCAGGGTGGATCTAGCCCAGCCGTACAGGCTGGGGTAGACCCAGCTTGCCCGACTTGGCCAGTGACCAGCCTAGGCACTATTGCTTGTCATGCATGAATTATTCATGCATGCTTGTAACAATGCTAGGGTAATTAAAAAGCAAAAACGAGGGAAAGTCGTGAACTGACCATAGTTATTAAACCCGGTCCGAGGGTTGATACGACCAAGGGGTCGGGTCCCGGGTTTTATGAGTCAACCCAGAAAATTTTTTTAAAAAATAAAGTTTTAATATTTTATATGAAAAAATTAAGAAAAAATCCATATAAATATAAACTATACATATTGTAAATAATGAAGTTTTAAAAAATATTTTTAAAAGTTTTTATCCCATATTAAAAAGATATTATGTTAAGCTTTTAAGTTGAAGTATTTAAACCAAAAAAATTTCTTATTCCACATTGAAAAAACATAACTTTTTTCTTGTGAACATAGAGTATATATACTAATGTGTTTCAAATTTCACATTGAAAAAACATAACTTTTTTCTTGGTAACATAAAGTATATATACTAGGGGTGTTCAAAAAAACCGATTAACCGAGAAAACCAAGAGAACCGATAGAAAATTAACCAAGATAGAAAATCGATTAAACTAATTTTTAAAACCATAAAATCTTGCCGATTCGGTTTGGTTTCGGTTTTACCATTGAAACCGGTGAACCGAACCGGTCCACCCATAAAATAAAGGTAATAAGCGACCTAGTATAAATTATACAGTAAACCACTAAACCTAACCCTAATTGACATTTTCTGAAGCCGCCGCCCATTCCAGATACGATTTATCACATTCTTCCTTTCCCCTTCAATTTTCATCCTCCCTGCGTCTTGCCCCCTGCATCTGTCTCTTCTTTAGTTGACCAATAAGTCGACAACCCACATCTCCACATCCATCTAGTATACTTGTAGCCGAACAAAACCCCTTGGCTTCTCTCTTCATTTACAGCAGAAGGAGAGGGCTCCTCCATTAGAGAAAAGGCGGCAAGGTAAAGTTTATCTTCGTGTCCTTGTAAGTTGTAACATTTGTTTCAAACTTTGATGCTTCTTTAACCTCTGCTTCTCCTTTTTCTATCCTCTTGCAACTAGGGTTTTTGCATCTTTCTTCAGGTTCACCCCCCTTTCCCCACCCTCTCTCCTTTCTGTTGATTTGTGTTGATATTGAGTTCTACTTGTTACAGTATTTCTGCTTGATTCTCAATCTGTTTTTTGCCTAGTCCATTACAGTATTTCTGCTTGATTCTCAATTAGTCAATTGTAGTCAGTAGGCCTATTACAGTATTTCTTTGATATGTATTATCAATTATGGTTGTCGGGTGTTATGTTAGCTTCATTAATAAGTTAAATATGTTTTTTCATGGTTGTCGGGTGAATTTGTTTTATCAAAATGGATTTGAACAGTGTTCATAGCTTTATTCAATCTGTTTTTTTGCCTAGTCCATTATAGTGTATATGGTATTGGTTAATATGGTTATTGGTTAACATGGAAAATCAGTATATGGTTACAGTATTTCTACAATGAATTGATTTTCAATTTGTTTTTTGCCTAGTCCATTACCGTGTATATGATATTGGTTAATATGGTTATTGGTTAACATGGAAAATCAGTATATGGTTACAATATTTCTGTAATGAATTGATTTTCAACCTGTTTTTTGCCTAGTCCATTGCAGTGTATATGGTATTGGTTAATATGGTTATTGGTTAACATGGAAAATCAGTATATGGTTATAGTATTTCTGCTTTATTCTCAATCTGTTTTTTGCCTAGTCCATTACAGTATTTCTGCTTGATTCTCAATCTGTTTTTTGCCTAGTCCATTACACTATTTATGCTTGATTCTCAATTAGTTAATTGTAGTCAGATGTTGATTCATGTTGTTTTTTTAATTTCAGATGGATAATCGAGAAGATCCTACACCAATTGAATCCATTACCAGAAAATAGATAAATACAAACAGAAATACCGAGGGAATATTTCCGTAGGTAAATTTCTGAGGGATTTTACCGAAGGAATTATTCCCTCGGTATATACCGAGGGAATTAGCACGGGGAAAAAAATTAAAACAAAGCAAAAAAAAAATGATGACGTGTCATTTTTACCAACGGAATTACCGAAGGAATATTTCGTCGATAAATTTGTTGGTAAACTGTGAACACTATTCATCATGTCAATTGCAAAGGGAATCACCAACGGAATTTTCCGTCAGTATTTTCCAAAGAGCTCCAGAACCGTTCACTTTCCAATTGCACTGTTAATTGTTATTCTTTAAAAAAAAACACCAACGGATTGAAAAGTCGTTGGTGTTATTTGACGGTTTTCTGAAAAATTTCAATTAATTTAAAATTTTCATTTAAATATTATCGACGAAATCACCGACGGATTGAAAAATCTTCAGTGATTGTTGGCGGTTTCTAAAAAAAATTTATGAAATTGAAAATTTAAATTAAATATTACAAACGGAATTACCGACGAAATAATTAAAAAATATTAATATTTAATTATCTGTCAGTAATTCTGTCGCTAACGCGCCCTAATAAAAAGTCTGAATCCCCTTATTTCACAAGAAACAGACTCATTTCTTCTTCTTCTTCTTCTTCTTCTTCTTCACTATATATAAAAAACATCAATATCTATTTCTTTCTCTTCTCTTCTATCCTCATCTCCTTCTCTTCTTCTCCATGCTTGGGTATGTCTTCTTTTTCTTTCTTCTTTTATCCTCTTAGTTTTTTTTTTAATTAATATGCTTTACGAAATTTGTTTTCTCTCCTTAGCTTCACTTGCAACTACATTAAAGTAAGATTTTTATTTTTTCTTCTTTTTTCATGATTTTTTTCACTATATTTTATTTTATTTTATTTTAATTTTTTTTTGTTCTTAATAATTGTATAAATGTTGTTGTGAAATTTTTTTTTCATACGAGATCAATTTTTAGTTGATTTATTTATAGGATTTTTAAATTTTGAGCAATTCCAACTTCATTTTTTTTCAAATTGAATTTTTTTTAGTTGAATTTTTTTTTCATTTTATTTATTTGTTGCAAATTTGTTTGAGTTGATTTTCTTATTCTTTTTTCCAAGCATTTTGAGTATATATTATAGAGTGTTGATTTATGTTAATTTAATTATTTTATAATATTTTAAAATGGATTTTAAAAAAAAATTTAAATAATTACCTACGGAATTACCAATGGTATTTTTCGAGGGATATACCGACGGAATGAAGCGGGTAATATTTTTTTTTATTCGCCTGTTCTGTCAGTAAATCCGTCGGTAAGAATATTTTTTATTACCAACGGATTTACCAATGGACAAAAAATTACCGATGAAAGATTCACCAACAGAGCATTTCCGTCGATGATTTCGTTGGTAAATCAATTACCGACGGAATATGTGTCTTACGCCAATGGAAAAATCCCGTCGGTAAAACTGTTAAATCTTGTAGTGATCAAGTCCTTCAAGTTCGGAACCCAATTCTTTGCCTATTTCAGTTCCAGTTCCAGTTGGTACTTCTAGTACAAATAGCAACACTGATAGTAAAGGTAATCCAACTTCTAAATCTAATAAAAGAAAAACATCTCAAATTTAGGATCACTTTAAAAAAACTAGATGGTAATCTTAAGGCTCCTAGGGCTGCATGTATGTATTGTGGAAAAGACTATGCATAGCATACTATACTTAACGGGACTAGTAACATGTGGAGTCATCTAGGTGTATGCAAAAAAAATTCTTTTGTGATTGACTGGAAACAAAAAACTTTAGTCCTAGAACCTAGGCCTATAATAATGGGGGGTAATAATAGAGAGGAAAATCCGGTGACTATTAAGGCGGTGGGTTATAGTTATGAAGAGTGTAGGAAATCCCTAGGAAAAATGATTATACATGATGAGCTACCTTTTAACTTTGTTGAAAACCAAGGATTTAAATCATTTTGTCAAGTAATGCAACCTAGATTTGATGTTCCTTCTTGTTTGACGATTTGGAGAGATTGTTTGAACATTTATGTAGATGAGAAGGAAAAATTAAAGAAAGCTCTTAAGGATCAACGTGTATGTTTAACAACCGATACTTGGACATCAATCCAAAATATTAATTATATGTGTTTGACTGCCCATTGGATTGATGAAGGTTGGAACTTGAATAAAAGAATTCTAAACTTTTTTCAAGTTTCTAATCATAAAGGTGAAACAATTGGCCAAGCAATTGAGAGTTGTTTGTTGGAATGAGGAATTGATAACATTTTAACAGTTACAGTAGACAATGCAAGTTAAAATAATTTGACAATAAAATATCTGAAGAAAGTAACAAGTAATTGGGCAACTAATATATTGTCAAATGACTTCATGCATGTTAGATGTTGTGCACATATTGTTAATCTTATTGTATGTGCGGTATTGAAAGATATTGATGATTCAGTTGTTAATATTAGGAATGCAGTGAGGTTTGTTAGATCTTCTCCTTCTAGACAACTTGTTTTTAACCAATGTGCGGAGAGGTTGAAAATTGGAAGTAAAAAATCTGTTTGCTTGGATGTTGCAACTAGATGGAACTCTACATATATGATGCTAGATGCGGCTCATAAATTTGATGTGGTTTCTATGAGGTTAGAAGAAACCGATCCTAGGTATTTGAGTTACTTTGAGGTTGATTCAAAAGGAAAACAAAAAACTTAGGTCCTCCTACTTTAGAAGATTGGGAAAAGGCTAGATCTTTTGTCAAGTTCTTGAAACTATTTTACACGGTTCATTGAAATTTTCTGGCTCATTGTATGTGACATCTAATTCTTTCTTCCATGAATTAATTTCCATGCACACAAGCATATCTCAATTTTGTAGAAGTGAAGATGTTTATGTAAGTAAAATGACCAAGAATATGATGGCAAAGTATAAAAAATATTAGGGGGATCAAGATACACAAATTTTTTTTGTTATATGTGGCTGTTGTGTTAGATCCACGTTTCAAATTGAAGTGTGTGAGATTTTGTTTTGGAAGATTGTATGATGTTGAAGAGGCTGAAAATTTTACAATTAAGGTTAAAGATACTTTGCTAAGGTTGTTTGAGCATTATATGAATGTTGATGAGAATGTTGAGGTTGTTCATAGTGTTGGAACTAGTATAAATGAAAATGTTAATGTTGATGTAATGGTAGTAAATGATGATATGTTGGATGATTTAGCTTCTCAATTCAAAAAACATTTAGAGGAAGAAGGCGGTGTCTAAAAAAAAAGGTTGAGAGGTATTTGGGTGATGATTGTGAGGATCCTAATGATTTTAAATTAGATATTTTGGGTTGGTGGAGGTGTAATGCTACAAAATACAAGATTCTTTCTAAGGTGGCACAACACGTGTTAGCTATTCCGGTATCTATAGTTGTTTCTGAAGCAGCTTTCAGTACTGGTGGTCGTATTTTATATCCATTTCGAAGCTCTTTATCTTCATCGACGGTGTAAGCACTGGTTTGTTGTCAGAATTGGTTGAGTTTAGCATAAATTTCAATCAACATCAGAAACTTCATGAATTATATTGAAAATTCTGCGATGATTGAGTCAGGTAATTTCTTTTACAAATTTAAATGTAGTTATTTTATAATATCATTTATTTACATATGTTTAATCTAACATTTTAATTTATGTTTTTGTAGAATTTGGTGAAAGTTTAAAAATCTCAATTGTTTGTAAGTTGTATTGATGATGTTTGTGCAATCCTGGAATATAATTGTTTTGGGTAATTAATTTACTTTACCTCATTAATTCATTTTAAAAATTTTTGCATTGCTAATTTTTTTAATAGTCTAACTGTAATATGTTGCTAATTTGCTAGTATTTCTTTATAGCATTATCCTTACTGGATCTTTTGGCTTTTGCTGTTGCAGGAAGTTTTGGATGCTGTTGTAGTGCTGGTGCTGCATTTTTTTCTTCAAATTATGCCGGATGTTTATGATAATTTATTACTGGTTGCTATTTGCTAATGTAAACTTCTTTAGTGTGAACACCTCTTTTAATTTGAGGTGCCCAAATTTGATCATGCATCTTGCATTGATTTGAATTTTCATAGCTTATTTCTTTGCATATTAAAGATGATAAGATAGCAAGATGTGAAGCATTTCAAATTTATTGTTACTATAAGCATTTCAAAAAAAATTCAATATTTTAATTTCATTAAAAAGCTTATAACAAACTAAATCAAATTAGAACATTTTAAAGAGTTTTGATTAGAAAGCCTATATAAACTTAGCCCAACAAGAAAATTTAAAAGCCCAATTTAATCTAAGCCCATTAAAAAAAAATTCAAAAAGCGCATTAATTTAATTATTAGGTTTCCCGGTTTTTTAGCTAAAAAATCGGATTCAACCGAACCGAAACGGTTTGAATTTTTAAAACCGGTTCGGTTCGGTTTAAATTTTTAAAAATATAAGTTACTCGGTTCGGTTAGTTTTTATGGTTCAAACTGAACTGAACCGAACTATGAACATGCCTAATATATACTAATGAATTTCCAATCTCACATTGAAAAAAAATAACTTTTTTCTTGGGAACATAGAGTATATATACTAATGGGTTTCAATTCTCACATTGAAAAAACATAGTTTTTTTCTTGTGAACATAGAGTATATATACTAATGTGTTTCAAATTCCACATTGAAAAAACATAGTTTTTTTTCTTGTGAACATAGAGTATATATACTAATATGTTTCAAATCTCATATTGAAAAAAGATAACTTTTTTCTTGGGAATATAGAGTATATATACTACTTAGTTTTCAATCCCACATTGAAAACTCATTAGTATATATATCTTGGGAACATAGAGCATATATATTAATGAGTTTCAAATCTCACATTGAAAAAACATAGGTTTTTTCTTGTGAATATTGAGTATATATATTAATGGGTTTCAAATACCATATTAAAAAGATACTATATTATCCTTTTAAGTTGAAGTATTTTAACCAAAATTTTTTTTATCCCACATTGAAAAAATGTAATTTTTTTATTGAAAATATGGAGTATATATATCAATGGGTTTCAAATCCCATATTAAAAAAAAAACACCGGGTCTCACCCGGGTCATGGGTCGACCCACCGGGCCGGTCTGGGTTTAATAACACTGGAACTGACCGGCAGCTGAAAACTGAAGACGATGGTGACGATCTGGCCAGACGATGTCCTATCCCCTTTTTCGTTGTCTCCTGCCTTTTTTGGTGTTCTCTGGATCCTCTCCCTCTCCGTTCTAGTTCTACTTCTTCTTTCTTGATCTCTCTCTCTCTCTCTCTGTTTTCCTTTGTTTCCCCTTTTGGTTGTGCGTTTGATGTGGCTGAGTCTGTGGTCTGGTCCGAGGAAAAGAAATAAAATTCCCTTGCCAAAAGTTTCTCTGGCCTTTCGTGTTTTCTCCTCCACCTCCTGTTCTCTCTCTGTTTTTTTTTATCCCCTGTTCTTCACCTTTTGTTCTCTCTGTTTCGTTCGCCTTCTTCGTTCTCGGTGTAGTTTCTGTTCGTGTGTCTCCGTCTGTTTTTTTCTGTCTGTGGTTTTCCTGCCCTGGTCTTTCTCTGGCCTTCATAAAGCCTGAGAATGCACCCTGTTTGTCCCTGTTTGAGGAAAAACAGGGGCTAACAGTCCTGCCATTGTAGGACTGTTGGTCATGGCATCGTGGCATTTGAAGATGGAATCGTGGGGCATGGTGGGCAGCTGAGCTAGGAGACGTGACCCACATTTTGTCTGTGCATTTCCTGCTGAACCGGTCTTCTCCAGGATGACGATGAATAGTGATTTAAAACGGCGGCGTTTTCTTCCATGGAAATGGCTGTTTTCAATTTGCATCCTGAACTTCACATTTAGCAATTGGGCTCCTGTTCAAGGAAAATCTCTCTTTTTTTAATTTCCTCACTAGATCAATTACAATTGAACCCCTAGATTTCAGTGTCATTTACAAAACAGTCCATGGTTTCCAAATTAGTCAATTTAGTCTTTAATTAACTCTTCAACTTTTAATTCTTTCAAAATTATCCCTGGAAAAATCAATTAACCCCCCTATAGTATCATTGCCTATTCACTTTGGTCCTTCTTGTAATTTCAATCCAAATCAGCCCCAAACTTTAGAATTTCTTCAATTAAGCTCTTGATTGCATTAATGAATTAAATCAAAGTTTAATTAAGTCCCCAAACTTATCAATTCTTCTAGTTTTTGACCAAATTGACTCCCAAATTTATAATTACATTCTTATTAGTCCTCAAACTTTCAATTTATGTTGTCTTGACTCAATTCTCAAATTATTTTTTCACTCATTCATTTTTTTGTTATTTATTTATTATTATTATTATTGTTTTCAAAAATTTAAAAATTGAGTTATGACAGAGATTACGTGGATGACCTAACAAATATATTTATAGACTAGCGAGATAGGTTTAGATTCAAGAGGGGGTCTGATCGTGCTAAATTAGAAAAACAACTTAAAAAAATAATAACTTTTGATTTGATCGTTGAATCATACTCAATAAGTTATTGTTATGTGACCAACGATATGATGGCATTCTAGGTTGCTATCTACCATGAACTTTAAATTTTGATTTACCAAGCTCTTTCTTTCAATTAAATATTCAAACATAAACATTAATTTGAACTATCTCCATGTTACCGCTGGAATCAATTGGTAAGCATATATTTTGATTTTATCTAATAATTTAAAATTTAAAATTAATTTTTTTTAATATGTTATTAGACGAAACTTTATTAGCCTTGATTTTTTGTGATTATTTAAAAAAAATGTAAACATAAGATAATTATAAGTTTAAACTTGAAAAGCTTTTGTTTAAGAAAATTTATTAAAAAGTAATATAAAAATCATTCTTGACCTCACCCAATAAGATAAGTTTTTTAATTTAAAATAATTTTTTAAGCAATTTATCGTAAAGTTTAATTTTGGAATACTTGAGATGTAATAAAATCAATTAACTTTGCTCACAGTTTGTATAGAAGGGAGCCCGGCAAGCTGGGTGGGAATCAAATATACAAAAATAAAAATGGCAATGAACATGTCAGGCATTCACTAGCACTTCAAGTTGATCAAAGTTTATTAAATTTGAGTAAGTAGTCCTAATTCTGTTTTTCCTGGTCACCATTCACCTAATTAAATGATTAATAGTTAGCTAATTGCCCATGATTTAAAAAAAAAAAATTAAAAAAAATTTGGAAAAAGTCCAATCGCCTTAAATAATAGCATTATAGTAATAGGTAATTAGCCAAATAATTCTTCATAAGCCACCGGTTTCAGAAGACTTGCGGTGCCATTCAAGAAAGTCATGGACAACTAATAGAAACATGAAAAGTCATCGCCTAACATTATTTCTTGGACGGTGGCATCAAACTCCTTCTGCTTCAAAAAGTCGTGATCTAACATTATTCCTTCTTTCTTTTTATCTCAAGGAACATTTATCGTCATATATATTTTCATATTTTCTTCCTCCAAAAATAGTGTGATCTAGTCAGATTTTCTTCGAATTTTGAGGTTCCTGATTTGATCAAAGGGCTGCTAAACGATAATCCGTGAATATTTCCCTTATTTCTTAACCATTACAAATGTATTAAATCTTATTTTCACTACTAGAATTCTTAGAAATACTGAAAGAAAATTCCGTTGGTATTTATACTCTTATTAAGTCAGTAATAAATTTACCGACGGGCTCACATACAAAAATGCTTCATCCGTAAAATTTTCATCGGTAATTTTTCGTTTGTCAATAATAAAATTACCGATGAATTTACTGATGGGAAAAGTGCTCCAAATTTTTTTTTACCCGTTTCATTCCGTTGGTATTTCCCTCGGAAATATTGCTATATAACTAATAAAAATACCGTATGCAATTTTGTCGGTAATAAAACAGTGGCACAGTTACATTTGCAGTAATTCTTTTCCAAATATCTATAATATACTGATTTTAAACTTAATCTGTCGGTAATACCGTTAGTAATTCCTTCAAAATATTTTTAAAAAATCGATTTAACAGAAGTAGAAAATAATTAAATTAATATAAATTAACACTTCATATTACTCAGGAAATGAGTTGCTTGGAAAAAAGTAGAAAAAAATCAACTCAAACAAATTTGCAACAAATAAATAACACAAAATACAAACAAAAGCAACAAATAAATAAATCAACTAAAAACATTTTCCACCTAACCTAGAAAACCTATTTCAAAACCCATAATCTATCAATAAATAAAATAATTTAATTGAAATTAAACAACAAAATTGAATAAAACAAATCCAACAAAATTGATCTCATATGAAAACAAATCCCACAACAATATCCATACAATTATTAAGAACATAAAAATTTAAAAAAAAATAAAAAAACAAATATAATGAAAAAAAAAAGAAAAAAAAAAAAGAAGAAAACATCTCACCTTAATGTAATTGCAAGTGAAACTAGGAAGAGGAAAAAAAAACAAATTTATAAAGTATGTTAATTAAAACAAAACTGAGAAGAGAAAAGAAGAAAAGAGGAGAAGACATACTTGCGCGTGGAGGAGAAGAGAAGAAAAAGAAAGAAAGGGACGTTGGTGTTTTTAACATAAAGGGAAAGGAAGAAGAAGAAGAAGAAGAAGAAGAAGAAAAGGCGCATCTGTTATGAAATGAGGGATTCTAGTCTTTTTATTAGGGGATTTTATTGATGGTTTTACCAATGAATAATTAAATATTAATATTTTTAATTATTCAATCAGTGATTACGTCTGTGATATTTAATTTAATAAAAAAATTCAGAAACCTTCCAAATATCACTGAAGACTTTTCAATTCATCGGTGATTCCGTCTGTAATATTTAATTTAAAATTTTAATTTAATAAAAAAATTTTAGAAACTTTTCAAATGTCATCGACGACTTTTGAATCCGTCGGTGATTCTATTTGTAATATTTAATTTAAATTTTTTAATTTAATTGAAAATTTTCAGAAACCCTCTCCATATCATTGACAACTTTTCAATCCGTTGGTGATTTTTTTTGTAAAGAACAATAATTAACAGTGCAATTGAGAAATAAACAGTTTCAGAGCTCTCAGGAAAATACCGACAAAATTAATCTATTGGTGATATCCTTTGTAGTTGATATAATGAATAGTGTCAGGGAGAAATGAACAGTTTATCAACGAGTTTACGAACGGATAATTACATCGGTATAAATAATACGTCATTGTACTTTTTTACTTTGTTTTAATTTTTTTTCTCACTATAATTATCTTGGTATATACAAAGGAAATATTTTCATCGGTGTTTATTAATAAATATAATAAAAAAATATTATGTTGGTAAAATTTATTGTAATTTATCTATGATAATATTTTATCAATATTTTTATTTTTATTTATTAATTTTATGATAATGTTGAGACAGAGCGAGCTTTCATCTCATAAAATTCTGGCTGTTATCAATTGTTATGCCCATGGTTATGTTAACAAAAGACAGGTGGAATTCGAAAATGGCAGGCGCCTGAAATTAGATATCATGAATGCATTTTGTACAAGTAGAGTTTGGTAATATACTAGAATTGGATATGACATTGAATGGATCAATTAATTACCCTTTTTAAATGCATTTTTCATTTTATCTATATTTTGTGAGATTGGAAAATTTAATAAAAAATGAATAACATTATAAGAAAAAAAAACAATTAAATTGTCATGAAAAACTACAAAAAAAGTTAAAAAATAGTATTTTAAAGTTTGGTAGTGGTTGCTTTTTAAACTGTTTTTTTACTTAAAAATATATCACAATAACATTTTTTATTTTAAAAAATTATTTTTCTCAAATCACAGTAATTCAAAATGACTAAAAAAATAATTTAAAATAAAAAAATTTCTTAAAATATTATTAAAATAAAAAAACAAACAATTATAAATTACCATCAATCAAGTATAAGATAGAGATTGTGATCTTATGTTTTGTCCGAATTGCAGCCAATACTGATATTTTTTGTCGAGACTTGAGTAGCCTTCTGGGCCACGAAAAGCCACCAGACAAAACAACACATGCAATGTTTTTTATTTGTCTATAAACCGTTGACGATTGGCCATCGTTTGAAGATCACTGCTTCCCTAACTCCTGAGTTTCTTCTACGCTCCACTAAACTCCTTTCCTAGCTGTGCGTGCCACATTCTCTTCTCCCTTCATCACTGCTTCTCTAACTCCTGAGTTCTGATTAAGTCAGATCATCGTTTGAAGATCTTGTTGGGCCAGGTAAGCTCCATGTTCTCTTTTCTCTTTTCTCCAAGATTACATGTCATCTAGAATTCTTGCAAGTTACTCTTTTTACCCTGATATTGTTCAGGAGTTCTTGACTTGATCAGATCAGAGTTCAGGACATAGTTTCTTGCTCATTGTGTTCTTACAAGCTACAGTAAAGCGTGAATTAAAATTCTCAAAAAAAAGAAAGAAGAATTAAAAGTATCTTATTGAGCTTTACAAACAATTTACTGGTGTCATTAATCTAATGTGTGATTCAAACAGACTGCGTGCTTGAGGGACTAACATATGGGACCTTCTTGTAACTCTTTGATTTTGTGTGTCGCTGCTCAGGACCTAATTGGCATATTCTCATCTAGTTTTTGGCTAATAGTTGATCTTACCCTTTATGATGGTTCTCGATTTCCTTGTGTTTATCTTGGAAAATGTTCATCTAGTTTCTGTATGTATGTATGACATCTTGGTATGGCCTCGTATAGAATACTTTGCTTCCTTTTACTGATTCTTTTTGGCTCTGAACTTCACTTAATTCTTTCTTTCTCTCAAAGCAGGACAGGAGGTCTCCTGGTTGTCGACCAGCTTGGCACTGGTTCCTTCTTCTGTGTGCTAATCAAAATCCTTGAAGACAATATAATGGACCAAGTATGTTTTCCTTTCACTTTTGCTTAATATTGTTAGTGCTATGTTCTTGTTATATTTTACTTGATCATGCTTAAGAAAGCAAGAATCTCCAGCTTGCTTTTTTGTTTAATCCAACAATTTCCTATTGGTACGAGCTTTGAGTCGAGGTTTATGCTATCAGTCAATCCAATGGTAGCAACTCGCCACGATACAGCTTTCTGCATTATCTAATACGAACATTATAGATAGTTGAATGAGATGGCAAGTTAAAAAAAAAAATCACTCGGTGTAAAGAGAATTTCATTCAATTGGACTCTAAGATTTTAGCCTTAAGATGAGAGGACCAGAATTGTAAGTTTAGTAAAATAGCAGCTGTTTTTGAAAATTTTAGCATTAAGATCTTGTCCAATTTTCTTTGGGTCCTTTTAGTTTGAAAAATATATGATTTAGTCCAAGACTTTATTATATTTACATTTCAATCCATAGGTTTGAGAGATAAAGAGAAAACATCACACATTAAATTAAATGATGAAATAGAGAAAAGATTATTGGTTGGCCATATTTGGATAGCAAAAAAGGTTTATCTCAGTGTCGACTAGTTCTATTCAATGATATGAATTTCATTGAAGTCTTTTTAAATTTTTATATTGTTTTAAAAAGTATATCAAGGTTGATTATGGGTTTTTGGATTGTTTTGTATTTTTGAGTTGATAGATTAATTTTTTAAGATTTTAAAGGTTTTTATTAAATGTTTTTAAGTAAAAATGGATTGAATAATGGTTTTTAGGTCAGCCAGCCAATTCTAGTGAGTAAATTCTTGGCATTGGACGACTCTTTATTTACTTTGGCTCTATTTCTTTTACTTCAATTTTATTTTTACCCTTGTATGTTTCCCGTCATTGATCTTTTATCATTGGCTTTTTGGAACAATAGCATATTTATATCCAACAATTTCCTATTGGTACGAGCTTTGAGTAGATGTTTATGCTATATGTCAATCCAGTGGAAGCAACTCACCACGGTACAGCTTTCTGCATTATCTCATACGAACATTATAGATAGTTGAAAAAAAAACAAAAAAAACTCACTCGGTGTAAAGAGAATTTCATGCAATTGAACACTAAGATTTTAGCCTGAAGATGAGAGGACCGAAATCGTAAGTTTAGTAAAATAGCAGTTCTTTTTTAGAAATCTAGCCTTAAGATTTTGTCTAATAGTTTTTGGTCCTTTTAGTTTGAAAATTATATGATTTAGTTCAAGATTTTATTTTATTCATATTTCAATCTTTAGGTTTAAGAGAGAAGAAAAAGTCACACGTTAAATAATGAAATAAAAAAAAAGTTGTCAATTGGTTATATTTCAATAACAAAAAAGATTTATCTCAGTGTTGACGAGTTCTATTAAATATGTCTAGTAATGTTAAAAAACAAAATACAACATCCCCTATTGAGTCTATGGTTAGTTTATCTACACATCTTTTTTTATTAAAAAAACAAATACATTATTTACTAAAAATCCACCTATGGACCTTGTTTAAAACAGAGAAGGAAAAGATTTGTCATAATTGTATCTCATTGAATGAGTTACTGCCGCTTATATACAAGTGTTATCCTATAATTATGCTTAGGTATATTAGGAATATGAATTACAATAGGAATAGATATTCTTGAAAGCACATGTTTACATATTTGTTTCCTAACCCATTACGTAAACATTAGAATATTATTGATCATTTCTTAACACTCTCCCTTAAGTTGGAGAGTGAATGTCGAGAACTCCCAACTTGCGAATCATGGTAGAGAAAATCTCATTTCCTAATGGTTCAGTGAATATATCCGCAAGTTCATTTGTCAAAGTAACGAATTTGGTCATGACTGAACCATCCTTATTTTATCCCGAATAAAGTGACAATTCATTTCTATATGTTTGGTTCTCTCATGAAAAACTGGATTAGCTACTATATGTAAAGTTGTTTTGTTATCATAGTGTAGCAATGCTGGTTTTGGATGCAATATCTATAAGTCTTTTAACAATGAACGTAACTAGATAACTTGCAGCATGTACCTGTCATGGCTCTATATTCGGCTTCTGTTGAGGAGAGTGATACTGTTTTCTGTCTTTTTGATCGCTAGGAAACAAGTGAAAATAAAAAAACACAATAACTGGTAGTGGATCTTCGAGTCATTGGGCAACCAACCCAATCTGAATCACAAAAAGCTTGCAGAGACAAATCATTTTGAGAAGAGAAAAACAAACCCTGTCCTAGAGCACCTTTTAGATAACACAACACACGTAAGACAGTTTCTATGTGTTGTTTGTGTGGCGCATGCATATTGACTTACCACAATACATAATACATAATATCTAGTTGGGTAATAGTCAAGTAAATTTGGCGTCCCACAAGTTGCCTATATTGAGATGGATCTTTAAGTAAATCACCTGCATCTGAGAGCTTTGTGGTTTGTTCCATAGGAAAATTCACAGGTTTAGCACCCAAAATCCCACTATCCTTCTGAATTTCCAAAGTGTACTTTTGCTGTGAGATAAAAATACCTTTTTTGTGAAACGACTATGCAGAAATCACCCAAATCTTTAATTTGGAAACGACTATGCAGAAATCTCTTAAGAGTGTATATAGGCTTGAGGTCATTACCTGTGATGAGAATGTCGTCAACATATATCAATAATGCGGTAAAGGATTTGCCATTGCGACATGTGAATAATGAATAATCTGCTTTAGACTGAATATATGTGGCAGCTTGAATAGTTATAGAGAATTTGGCAAATCATTAGCGAGAAGCTTGCGTTAATCCATACAATGACTTATTGAGGTGAAATACCAAACTCTCCCCTTGTTGCTGAAGACTATGAGGTGGACATACATAAATTTCTTCATGAAGATCACCATGAAGGAAAGCATTGTGCACATTTAGCTAGTGAAGGGACCAATTCTATGTTGCTGCCAGAGCCAGCAAACAACGGACAATAATCATTTTAGCAGTAGGAGAACAGGTGTCATGGAAATTGATACCTTCCAGCTGTGTGTAACCCTTGGCCACCAACCGAGCTCTATGATGCTCGATGGTGCCATTTGAATGACGTTTGATTTTGTAGATCTAGCGGCATCCAATTGGTGTCTTTCCATGAGGGAGAGAAGTGAGGGACCAAGTGTGGTTAGCTTCCAATGCTGCCAATTCAGATAGCATGGCATCTTGCCATTGTGGAAGGGAAGCAGCTTCTGTATAAGAGCGGGGCTCAATGTCCTGACTAATGGTGGCAATAAAGGAGCAATGTTGTGGTAAGTAGCGATGGTAACAAAGAAAATTACAAAGAGATTACGTTGTACTTGTGGTGGGACCAGACGATAAAGTTGGCGATGGTTTGGGAGACGTTACTAGGTTGCAAATATAATCACGTAAAGCTCGGGGAGGGCTATGATGTCACTGGGAACGACGTAAAGGCTACACATGAAGCATATAAGAATGTGACTAAGTGATATTGTTGGGAAAAGAGGGAAACAAATAGGAGGGACTGGAGTGGGAGACGCAGAAGGGGAGACTAGGAAGTCTGCAGAAGGAGGATCTAATATGGAAAGAAGAAGGACGGGTGTGGGAGCTGTAGATACAGTTGATGGTACATGAGGTGCAGGAATGGTTGGAGATAATTTGTAAGGGAAAATGTGTTCATGGAAAACAATATCACGGCTGGTGAAAAATTTATGGGTGGTAAGGTTGTAGAGCTTGTAAGCTTTTTAGTTGATTGAGCAACCAAGAAAAACACAACATTTAGCTCTAGGAGCAAATTTATGTGTGGCATGCACTTCCCTAGCATATGCAAGACAACTGAAAACCTTAAGATGGGAGTAAGTAGGGACCTTGCCGTAAAGTCTTTTAAAAGGGGTTTGATGAGAAAGAAGTGGTGTGATACGACCAAAATATTGATGTCTTCTTCCAAGTGCAAAAATGTCAAAGTAATAAATAACCCGGCAGAACCGGGGTTGAACCACAGGGAGATTAAATAATAATAATAATAATAAGTTAAAGAGATTTTTGAGATATGAGATTAATGTGAGGATTAAACAATGATAGAAACAAATGTCAAGGTTAGAGGATCAACTAATGGTATTTCAAATAAGTATAATATAAACTCTTTTATTATTCAACTGGAAACCACACAAAGAGGAGGTTCCAATTGGATGATTTGTCACTAATAACTCATTATAAATTATTAACATGATCATATTAGTTATCTTATTTAAGTAATACCAATACTTTTAAATATTGTCAGGAATTCATGATGATAACTTATGTTAACAACAAATCAAGTTCCTTTCATAGTATAGGTGTCGGTTATACCATACAGTTAGCTATGAAGGATCAAACATTTATTGTACC
Organism: Populus nigra; assembly: GCF_951802175.1. NCBI lineage: Eukaryota > Viridiplantae > Streptophyta > Magnoliopsida > Malpighiales > Salicaceae > Populus > Populus nigra. Next base: position 6,967,651 of record NC_084852.1, read on the forward strand.
AAGTGTTATACAACACAAATCTAGATTAAGCATTTAACAAGAAAGGTATTAAGAATTAATAAGATAAAAATGATAAGACATGTTAATAGCAAACTTTCTTGGATGTAAGCATTGAAGTTCATATCGAGTTTATATTATACATATCCTAACACCATTAGTGAAACCTTTTCACCTTGACATATTAAATTTAGCTAAACATTATGAAGAAGAGAAACTTAAATAAAGAAGATGAGAACATAATTATATAAGTATACTAAAGGAAATGAAAGGCATAAACAAGAGATTAATGAAAGCAAAACTTAAGCATTACAAAAATATAAAGAAAGAGAGCAAGAACATGATCTTGATCTGAAAACCAAGATGCCTTAATGCATGGCATATGCCTTCTTTTATAGGCCAAAATTCGAAACTATTGATTTGATGACTAATTGTTGAGTGGGTGGCCACATCTTGACTTAGTGACAATCCCTATCGTCTTGTTTGAACAAAATGTCATTGCTAACATCAGAATTTGAATAGGTAGTCCATATTAAAGTTCTAGTAAATTGTCTCAGCTTTCCAACAAAACAAGAATCGGCACATTTGGACTTCTAGAACTCGAGATATGGGCTGAACACTGAACAATGTCTTGGCTGCAAGATAGATTTCGACTTCTCCGTTGTTGCTACCATTTGAACTCGAAAATGACACTTTTAAATCTTGGACTCTTATGAAAGTTTTAGGCCTATGTCTTAGCTTTCCATACATTTAAATCAGACGTAAATCCAAGTTCTACAGCTCCAGTTATGATCTAATAACTGAATGGTGTTCCAGTTTGGACTGAACCAACATCTCTTTTCTAAGCTTAGCCCTCTCTTTGTCTTCTCAATTTCAGTAGTTAAACTCATCAATCAATCCTTTCATTTATGTGATAGGCTTGCATTTAAGACGAACATTTATTATAAATTAAAGGTATCTTATATTATTAAACATGTTATTATAAAACATGCTATAGTTAAGGAGTTATTGATACTTCAAGTGCAAAATGATGATATAAAACCTTGATAAAAATGCACTTTTAAGTACTAATCAAACCCCCCAACCAGCTTATTACTAGTCCTTAGTAATCAAATCGTTAAAATAGAAAAACAATTTGCAAGTTCCACAAAGCAAGACATTCATCATTCAACTTTCATTAATCTATCCAAATAAACAAACTCTCATTAAATTTATATATTTGCTTCATACTTCTTAAACAAGATATTAATAAACCTTATTTTTATGTGTTCAATATATCAACACATAGTTATGGGGCTTTGCTTGGATGAAAACATAATTTTGTTATAATGTTTTTCTAAGGTTAACTTTCTTGGGTTGAGATTATTATTATTTTTTTTTTTAATATATATACATATAACTTAAAACACATTCCATCTTTAACCCATGTAACGAGCTTTAGGCTAATGACTCCCAGACCAGTTGGTCTTAGGGCATTAGGTGTTGAGACACCCCTACAAGCTCAGTAACTCGGGTTGTAGATACTAATATGTAGATAGTGCAATGTTTGATTCCTTTAAGATTTTCTCCTTAACCCATGTAACAAGCACTGGGCCAATACCTCCCAAGGTAGTTGACTTTAGGGTATTAGGTCTTAAAACACCCATTCGGGCTTAATTGCTTAGGTTAGGGAGGCTACGAAACCAAACTTATCTATGTTTTTATTATCATCATTATTGTTGTAACCTAATTTTGGATTCACCAAGATTTTCTTGAATGTTATTTTATTTCTATTATTATTTATAAAAATCCAAAAAAATTAAGAAAAAGGAAAATTCAAAAATATATTTTTCTCGAGTCAACCGCATCTTTCCGTCAAAACCGAGTCCACCAGGTCAATACGGGTCAAACCATGTGGACCAGGGTAAAAAATGAGTTTCGGGCCGTTTCGGGTCAAAACCGTCATTTTTGGTCAAAACCGAGTCCACCGGGTCAATACGGGTCAAACCATGTCGACCAGGGTAAAAAATGAGTTTCGGGCCGTTTCGGGTCAAAACCATCATTTTTGGTCAAAACCGAGTCCACCGGGTCAATACGGGTCAAACCATGTCGACCAGGGTAAAAAATGAGTTTCGGGCCGTTTCGGGTCAAAACCATCATTTTTGGTCAAAACCGAGTCCACCGGGTCAATACGGGTCAAACCATGTCGACCAGGGTAAAAAATGAGTTTCGGGCTGTTTCGGGTCAAAACCATCATTTCCAACCAAAACTGAGTCCACCGGGTCAATACGGGTCAAACCATGTCAATCAGGGTAAAAAACGAGTTTCGAGCTGTTTCGGGTCAAAAACCATCATTTTCGACCACAACCTGGTTCACGGGGTTGATACCCATCAAAAGTTTTTTTTCCAATGTTTCAACATAATTTTCGGTCATTAAAATGGATTTTTAGCGGTTGAATCAGGTTTTTTCTAATACTAAATAGAGTTTTTAATTTTACCTACATAAATATATATTATTATACATAATAAAAAATAAAATAAAATAAAATAAAATAAATTGTCAAACGGCGCAACGCGTTGCGTCGAAAGCAAACGGCGATTAAACAAATGCCGAAAGCAAACGGTGATTTAAAAAATAAGATTTGAAGATTTGCATGTCTCCTGGTTATAAATAGCCAGTGATAGTTCGCCAGAAAGGAGGAGGAGGAAAAAAAAAAGAGAAAGAAAGAAAAATTACTGTTATATTTTTTTTAGTTTTTCTTCGCGAGAATAGGATATTGTTTTAAAAAAATAACAATTTAAAAAATACCAAATATATCCCGACACATCTCAGCCGTTGAAATATTCCAAGATTTGATCTCATTGCGCCACGTCACAAGGTGTACCAAGCTTTTGGTACACCGCGACACACCGGATTACACCTCTGATCATCCGGACCGTCCGATCAACCTGCAGATCCAGCCAATCACAGCCGTATGATCAATTCAACTGCGATCCAACGGTTCACAACCTTCAGCTGCACCGTTGCACCATGAGCGCGTTCACACCGTAGCACTTCTCAGACTCCCTCTCTCCTCTCGCTGGCGACGCTCTCTCTGTCATCCGATCTCCGTTTTCCGGCCGTCTCCAGCCTCCGCACCACCACAGAAAGGTTTCTCCCCTGATGTAAAGAAAAACCCCGATCTTTTCCAGCGTTTTCTCGGCCCCATTTGGCCGGAAAAGGGCAGCGATTGTCTGCGGCTACCGAAGCTTCAAGTCGTCGATTCTCCTTCGTCAGCCATCAACGGCCGACGATACCACCGCCATCAGAATCCTCGTCCTCAGATCTACCAGGATCGACCGTCGGTTGGACAGAAATCTCGCCGGGAAATCTCGCCGCCGCCCACAGTAACCGCGCGTGTGCCACACGCGCCGCCAGTGGCATTTTCGTAATTTTCAGAGAACTTCGAGGGTATTTTAGTATTTTACCTATACAGTGACACTCAGGTAATTTTTTTGGGTTTCAACTGGTATTTTTGATATTTTTTATATATAAATGCTTGTAAATTTTCTTGCATGTTGTAAAAAAAATACAAAAACCAAAATCGACAAGTCTCCTAATTTTTAGGGACTGATGTTATTTTTAACACGTCTCCTATTTTTAGGGACCGACGTTAACCATTTAAAAAAAAAACAAGTTACCAATAAACCCAAATTATAATGGATTATATCCATTATTTCTTTTGGTAACCCAGACGTAATTCTCCTTTTTAGGGACAAATGTCAATATTTTAGACGAGTCTCCTAATTTTTAGGGACTGATGTCATTTTTAATGTGTCTCCTATTTTTAGGGACCGACATTAATCATTAAAAAATTTACCAATAAGCCCAAAATATAATAGCATTTGAATCAAATAAAAAACACACAAGTAAGGGTAACCTTTCTATTGAAAGGATATTTTAAGGGTGGTGTCTACCTTCCCTTAATCATAACTAACCCCGTACCCGAATCTCTGGGACCAGTGTCTAATTTGGGATTTCTAGTTCCCTCAAATTACTAGATGGCGACTCCAATAAAATCTTTGTTTCCCCCAATCGAGAAAAAACCTCTTTTTGTTAAATAAACAAAAAAGGCGGGAGCCGTCGCCCGACGTCGTGTACCGACAGAATGGCGACTCCACTGGGGAACTATCACTGGCTATTTATAGCCAATGACAGGAGACATGCAAATCTTCAAATCTTATTTTTTAAATCACCGTTTGCTTTCGGCATTTGTTTAATCGCCGTTTGCTTTCGACGCAACGCGTGGCGCCGTTTGACAATTTATTTTATTTTATTTTTTTATTATGTATAATAATATATATTTATGTAGGTAAATTAAAAACTCTATTTAGTATTAGAAAAAACCTATTCAACCGCTAAAAATCCATTTTAATGACCAAAAATTATGTTGAAACATTGGAAAAAAAACTTTTGATGGGTATCAACCCAGTGAACCGGGTTTTGGTCGAAAATGATGGTTTTTGACCCGAAACAGCTCGAAACTCGTTTTTTACCCTAGTTGACATGGTTTGACCCGTATTGACCCGGTGGACTCAGTTTTGGTTGGAAATGACGGTTTTGACCCGAAACAGCCCGAAACTCATTTTTTACCCTGGTCGACATGGTTTGACCCGGTGGACTCGGTTTTGGTCAAAAATGACGGTTTTGGTCATTTTTGGTCATTGGCTCACCATCTGCTACTTTTTGGGCTAGGCCTCGTAATCCTAAAGTATAATTCTTGGCATCATCTGCTTGTACATGATAGCGCATAGCTTCAGAAGCCCAACGTTCTGCTTCTCTTTCTGCATTTTCTTTTTCTGATGATAAGGTTTGCTCAACAGAAAGCAAATGGTCGACATGCTCATCTAAATTGGCAATGACTAAATCTTGATTTTGATGTTGCTCTTGAAGTGATTCATTTTTCTCTTCCAATTTTAATACCATTTTCTCAGCTTTTGATGCTCTTCTAACCCATCTCTTCATGTTGACATCTTGCTTCCTCTTATCTTCTGACAAAAGTATATATTTTTCTTGTAATTGCTGGAACTGAAGTTGTTGATGTTGTAGCTGAGCTGACAAGTCATCCTTTTCTTGTTTTATGATAGCCAAAGTTGTCTCTCGAGTGGCTAGATTAGATTCTAACTTTCTTTTTTTAGCCCATAACTCTTCTACTTCAGCATTCAAACTTAGGTTATAAGATTCTTGTTGGGCGCAGACTTCTTCGTGTATGTCTTCAGCAGACTGAATCAAAGACCTGGGTGGCCCTTCAAAAGGAGGAACTTTGTACCCTTTCCCTCTCTTCTTTTGCCATATTGGATATCCTTCAGTTGTTTTTCCTTCTACTCTCTTAGCAGAAGTAACCCTACCAGGATGTTTCCATGCCTTCTTCACTGACTCCAATAATTTCTTCGAGGTCTTGAAATCTTCATAAAATGTTCCTAGTTTGGTAGTCCTTGGAATAAACTGCTCAAATCCAAACTGTCGTAAGACCATGTTGGGACAGTAACTAATACAGCAGCGGGCTCCTATCAACGGGACCCATAGGTACTCACCACAGTATGCCAGATAAGATTTGAAATAAGAGTATCGACTTCTCCAATGAAATGAAGATTTACTTAGACTCAAGAACATTGATTCCCATGTGGTTCTTCCTACTTCATGCAAGTGTTTTTCAGCAAAATTCTCCAGCTGAGAATAAAGATGCCATGGGGTACCAACCAAACCTGAAATCTTCCCCTCAATCATATGACTCACAGTCCAGACAAACAACAACTGCAAGCAACATCTTAAACGACCCATTCCGACTTTTCTACAATAATTCAAGGATGAGAAAGTTTCTCCCAATATTGATGTAGCCGGGTTAATTTTAAGGGTGACCACATTTTTAAATACATTGACAGCCTCAAAATCGATCATTCCTTCGGCAGATGGGAAAAGAACCAAACCATATATTCCTAAGGCCAAAATTCTCAATCGAATTTCATTGCTTTCATCATGTAGTCTCCTCTTAAATATGGCCTCTAGTTCATTCCAAAACCAACCCTGGCTATTTCCTCGTTTAGTTGCATGTGAATTTGCTAGTTGACAGTCTGTCTGGGTAATCCAAGCAAAGTTAGAAAGTGCATGCTCTATAGGTGTGTAAAAGTACACCTTTTCTGACTTGGGACAATTTAGCAGGGATTCATACTCCTCGATAGTAGGAGTCATATCCACAGTATCAAATGTGAAGCACCGATATTCTGGATCCCAAAACCCTATCATGGCCTCAAAACAAGCATGTTGGACCCTAATTTTCAGTAATTGTGACAGATCCCCATATTGTTTCTGGAAAGTGATTTGATCATGAGAGGATAACTTTTCCCAGCAATCTAGCAGCTGTCCTGTACCAAGTGGTCTGTCATCTAATTTAACATGTGCTGGTAATTGAGACTCAAATTCTGATAGCAAACAATCCCCTTCATCATGTTGGCTCAATTCTGATCTGGTCAAAAATTCCTCAATAGTAATGGGTTTTTCCATCTCACACTTCCTGTAAGGATCGGTGGAGATTTAATGAGCATATGAAATGTATATGAACATGTATGTTCATGCATTGACATTTGTTCGTGTCCTAATGGGTATATCCTACTTGATAGGATCTAGCTCATAAGGTTTGGCTGAGTTTAGTCTATCCTTCAAGATATTTTTTGGTTCTTAGATTGCCCGAATTACTCGTGAAGTAATCGGCCTCTTAACCTTATACAACATGAGTAGAGGAGACAGACTCCACAATACTAGTTGCATAGGGCGAGTTACAATCCAAGCGAAAGTCCAAATGAGCATCAGTGGACATAAGTCACACTTGCCACCTGAATCTTTCTTTTCTAATCTTAAACAGGACGAGCTCGGGTCCAAAGCTTTTATGGGTTCACCGTGAAGTGTGTGAATACACAAATAAATAACATGTATGCATGTGATGATATGAAAAATTGAAAAGAATCACAGTAGATATTGCATAAAATAAATAATGCAAATAAAATAAATGCCCAAAAATAAATAGCAATAAGAAAGCGCAAATGAAAAGCAAACACAAGCAGTTGGCTCAACCCTAAGTCCCCAGTGGAGTCACCATTCTGTCGATACCCATCAAAAGTTTTTTTTCTCAGTGTTTCAACATAATTTTCGGTCATTAAAATGGATTTTTAGTGGTTGAATCAGGTTTTTTCTAATACTAAATAGAGTTTTTAATTTTACCTATATAAATATATATTATTATATATAATAAAAAAAAATAAAAAAAATAATAAAAAAAATTGTCAAACGGCTCAACGCGTTGCGCCGAAAGCAAACGGCGATTAAACAAATGCCGAAAGCAAACGGTGATTTAAAAAATAAGATTTGAAGATTTGCATGTCTCCTGTCAGTGGCTATAAATAGCCAGTGATAGTTTGCCAGAAGAAAAAAAAAAGGAAAAAAAAGAAAGAAAGAAAAAAAAAGAAAAAAAGAAATCTTAACTATTCACATTTTTTTTACTATTTCTTCATGCGAGTAGGATATTGATTTTCAAAAAAAACAATTTGAAAAATACCAAATATATCCTAACCGTTAGATCTATAGTGTTTAGATCTGAACCGTTGATTTAATAAGATACAGTAGGCTAACCACACCTAATTAAAACCCAAATCAATCTCAGCCCTTAAAACAATTCTCCCTTAGATCCGGTGGCGCCACGTCACACGGTGTACCGAGCTTTCGGTACACCGCGACACATCTGATCACACCTTAGCCCATCCGGACCGTCCGATCAACTTGCAGATCCATCCAATCACAGTCGCAGGATCAGTTCAACGACGATCCAACGGTTCACAGCCTTCAGCTGCATCGGTGAACCGTGCGCGCGTTTACACCATAGCACATCTCAGAGCCTCTCTCTCCTCTCGCCGGCGACTCTCTCTCTCTCCCCCGATCTCCCATCTCCGGCCGTATCAAGCCTCCAAACCACCACAGAAAGGTCGCCAACCTCCTAAAAAGCAAAACAACGGTCTTTTCCAGCGTTTTCTCGGCCCCATTTGGCCGGAAAAGGGCCGCGATTGTCGGCGGCTACCGAAGCTTTAAGTCGTCGCTTCTCCTTCGTCAGCCATCAACGGCCGACGATACCACCGCCATCAGAATCCTCGTCCTCAGATCTACCAGGATCGACCGTCGGTTGGACAGAAATCTCGCCGGGAAATCTCGCCGCCGCCCACAGTAACCGCGCGTGTGCCACACGCGCCGCCAGTGGCATTTTCGTAAATTTTCGAGAAATCCAAGGGTATTTCAGTCTTTTACCTATACATTGACACTCAGGTAATTTTTTGGGTTTCAACTGGTATTTTTGATATTTTTTATATATAAATGCTTGTAAATTTTCTTGCATGTTGTAAAAAAAATACAAAAACCAAAGTCGACACGTCTCTTTTTTTAAAAGGACCGATGTCAAAAATGTAAATACCAAATATGAATTATTTCCATTATTTCTTTTGGTAACCCAAACGTAATTCTCCTTTTTAGGGTTAAAACGTCAGTTTTTAGACGAGTCTCCTAATTTTTAGGGACTGATGTCATTTTTAACGCGTCTCCTATTATTAGGGACCGACGTTAACCATTTGAAAAGAACAAATTACCAATAAACCCAAAATATAATGGATTATATCCATTATTTCTTTTGGTAACCCAGACGTAACTCTCCTTTTCAGGGACAAACGTCAATATTTTAGGCGAGTCTCCTAATTTTTAGGGACTGATGTCATTTTTACGTGTCTCCTGTTTTTAGGGAGCGACGTAAATCATTTAAAAATAATTACAAATAAGACCAAAATATAATCACATTTGAATCAAATAGAAAACACACAAGTAAGGGTAACCTTTCTATTGAAAGGATGTTTTAAGGGTGGTGTCTACCTTCCCTTAATCATAACTAACCCCGTACCCGAATCTCTGGGACCAGTGTCTAATTTGGGATTTCTAGTTCCCTCAAATTACTAGATGGCGACTCCAATAAAATCTTTGTTTCTCCCAATCGAGAAAAAACCCTTTTTCGTAAAATAAACAAAAAAAAACGGGAGCCGTCGCCCGATGTCGTGTATCGACAGAATGGCGACTCCACTGGGGACTTAGGGTTGAGCCAACTGCTTGTGTTTGCTTTTCATTTGCGCTTTCTTATTGCTATTTATTTTTGGGCATTTATTTTATTTGCATTATTTATTTTATGCAATATCTACTGTGATTCTTTTCAATTTTTCATATCGTCACATGCATACATGTTATTTATTTGTGTATTCACACACTTCACGGTGAACCCATAAAAGCTTTGGACCCGAGCTCGTCCTGTTTAAGATTAGAAAAGAAAGATTCAGGTGGCAAGTGTGACTTATGTCCACTGATGCTCATTTGGACTTTCGCTTGGATTGTAACTCGCCCTATGCAACTAGTATTGTGGAGTCTATCTCCCCTACTCATGTTGTATAAGGTTAAGAGGCCGATTACTTCACGAGTAATTCGGGCAATCTAAGAACCAAAAAATATCTTGAAGGATAGACTAAACTCAGCCAAACCTTATGAGCTAGATCCTATCAAGTAGGATATACCCATTAGGACACGAATAAATGTCAATGCATGAACATACATGTTCATATACATTTCATATGCTCATTAAATCTCCACCGATCCTTACAGGAAGTATGAGATGGAAAAACCCATTACTATTGAGGAATTTTTGACCAGATCAGAATTGAGCCAACATGATGAAGGGGATTGTTTGCCATCAAAATTTGAGTCTCAATTACCAGCACATGTTAAATTAGATGACAGACCACTTGGTACAGGACAGCTGCTAGATTGCTGGGAAAAGTTATCCTCTCATGATCAAATCACTTTCCAGAAACAATATGGGGATCTGTCACAATTACTGAAAATTAGGGTCCAACATGCTTGTTTTGAGGCCATGATAGGGTTTTGGGATCCAGAATATCGGTGCTTCACATTTGATACTGTGGATATGACTCCTACTATCGAGGAGTATGAATCCCTGCTAAATTGTCCCAAGTCAGAAAAGGTGTACTTTTACACACCTATAGAGCATGCACTTTCTAACTTTGCTTGGATTACCCAGACAGACTGTCAACTAGCAAATTCACATGCAACTAAACGAGGAAATAGCCAGGGTTGGTTTTGGAATGAACTAGAGGCCATATTCAAGAGGAGACTACATGATGAAAGCAATGAAATTCGATTGAGAATTTTGGCCTTAGGAATATATGGTTTGGTTCTTTTCCCATCTGCCGAAGGAATGATCGATTTTGAGGCTATCAATGTATTTAAAAATGTGGTCACCCTTAAAATTAACCCGGCTACATCAATATTGGCAGAAACTTTCTCATCCTTGAATTATTGTAGAAAAGTCGGAAGGGGTCGTTTAAGATGTTGCTTGCAGTTGTTGTTTGTCTGGACTGTGAGTCATATGATTGAGGGGAAGATTTCAGGTTTGGTTGGTACCCCATGGCATCTTTATTCTCAGCTGGAGAATTTTGCTGAAAAACACTTGCATGAAGTAGGAAGAACCACATGGGAATCAATGTTCTTGAGTCTAAGTAAATCTTCATTTCATTGGAGAAGTCGATACTCTTATTTCAAATCTTATCTGGCATACTGTGGTGAGTACCTATGGGTCCCGTTGATAGAAGCCCGCTGCTGTATTAGTTACTGTCCCAACATGGTCTTACGACAGTTTGGATTTGAGCAGTTTATTCCAAGGACTACCAAACTAGGAACATTTTATGAAGATTTCAAGACCTCGAAGAAATTATTGGAGTCAGTGAAGAAGGCATGGAAACATCCTGGTAGGGTTACATCTGCTAAGAGAGTAGAAGGAAAAACAACTGAAGGATTTCCAATATGGCAAAAGAAGAGAGGGAAAGGGTACAAAGTTCCTCCTTTTGAAGGGCCACCCAGGTCTTTGATTCAGTCTGCTGAAGACATACACGAAGAAGTCCGCGCCAACAAGAATCTTATAACCTAAGTTTGAATGCTGAAGTAGAAGAGTTATGGGATAAAAAAAGAAAGTTAGAATCTAATCTAGCCACTCGAGAGACAACTTTGGCTATCATAAAACAAGAAAAGGATGACTTGTCAGCTCAGCTACAACATCAACAACTTCAGTTCCAGCAATTACAAGAAAAATATGTACTTTTGTCAGAAGATAAGAGGAAGCAAGATGTCAACATGAAGAGATGGGTTAGAAAAGCATCAAAAGCTGAGAAAATGGTATTAAAATTGGAAGAGAAAAATGAATCACTTCAAGAGCAACATCAAAATCAAGATTTAGTCATTGCCAATTTAGATGAGCATGTCGACCATTTGCTTTCTGTTGAGCAAACCTTATCATCAGAAAAAGAAAATGCAGAAAGAAAAGCAGAACGTTGGGCTTCTGAAGCTATGCGCTATCATGTACAAGCAGATGATGCCAAGAATTATGCTTTAGGATTATGAGGCCTAGCCCAACAAGTAGCAGATGGTGAGCCAATGACCAGAAATGAATTCCATCAGTTTTTTGGGTTGATCAGAGATGGAATTAATGAGATCTCAGCATATGACGGTCCAAGGTTTTGGAAAGATTGACTTGTTGTACTTTTAATATCAATTAATAAAAGGCAATTTCATCATCTTTTTGTTATGAGAAATGTTTATTTTGATTCTGATTTATGGCATCAAATTTCTCCCCCAAATCGGTTCAAGTTCCTGTAGGTTTGGAGTCCTCAGTGAGAACTTTCTTAAGAGAATCTGATCTGGTCTATTCCTCGTCATAAGGAAACCTTGAAACAAATAACAAGCATGCATAAAACATATGGCATTTTACATCCATTTATGCATTTCATTCATTTATCAAGCATGCACACGGTTGAAACATACGTTCCCCTACCCGAGGTCTAATGGACTGATGAAGATGGAAAATCAAGTCAGGGTTTAGCTAGAGGCTTGTTTTCAAAAGGAAGTTGAGAGCAGTAAAGGTGAAGTAGCTCAACTCACAAATCTGTTTGAATAAGTGTTGAGCTTCAAGAATGGAAAGGGAACGTTTGCATTGAAGTTGCACCTCTCCTTTTTTGTCATGAACAATGACAGCAATGCCTTCAGTCATCAATTAATGACGACAACCTTTGTTCTCGTTCAACTACACTGATAGTCGTGCAAAGCTTTCACATATTCCAAGAGCACATAATAGCTGCTAGCTTTCTGTTCCTAGTGCATTGGCCTTCTTTCCAGACATCTCTATTGTGAACACCATTCCGGTCCAGCAGCATCGAATCCTGCTCTGAGAAAAACAAGAGCAGACATTGAAACTTTAACAGAGCAGAATTCCCACTATAGGTGTTTGTTTGTTGCACTGCTAGTGAGAAATCAAAGAGGAGACAAAAGGGTTTCAGATTCATCATTTTCTCTTCCAGTTGAGACAACGCGTGATTCCACACGTTGGCAGTGGTGGTGCTGCATGTTTTTGTGCGTTACCAAGATTGCCTGGTTGTTGGAAAGTTTGTACCAATCCATAAATAACCATAACAACATTGGAAGATTTACATGAGGTTGTGAGGATTGTCGAAAGAATTGAACAAGCTATGAAGAGGGGAATGATTGAAGATTCTACCAAGAATTCTAGAACAATAATGAGAGATGAATCAAAGGATGACCCCGACGATGGGAAGCTTTAATTATGTGGTCCAACCAGGTCTCACTGTAGCATCAATTGCTCAAATGTCTTTGCTAAGATTGACATACCTCGACCACTCGAGTTTGTCTACCAGCATCTGTTAGACTCTGGACTTATTACCCTGACTCCACCAATTTACCTCATTTTGAGTGCGCCTTTGAGCCCTCATCCCTTAAGTAGCGCGTTTTCTAACCCTACCTCCTTTTGAGTACGCCTTTGAGCCCTTAACTCCTTTTGAGTGCGCCTTTGAGCCCTCACCTCCATTTTGGGTGCGCCTTTGAGCCCTCATCCCTTTGGTAGAGCATTTTCTAACCCTACCTCCTTTTGAGTGCGCCTTTGAGCCCTCAACTCCTTTTGAGTGTGCCTTTGAGCCCTCACCTCATTTTGAGTACGCCTTTGAGCCCTCATGCCTTAGGTAGTGCGTCTTCTAACCCTACCTCCATTTTGAGTGCGCCTTTGAGCCCTCAACTCCTTTTGAGTGCGCCTTTGAGCCCTCATCCCTTAGTAAAAGATACATGAATATCATTTGGGGATTTTGTGCCATTCAGTTGAACAGTTGCAAGAATTTCAAGAATCGAGTTGAGTTTGTGAAAAATGACATCATCGGCCATATTGTCACCTCAACATCCTCAGAATGACAAGTGATCGAAATGCTTGGCAAAACACAGAAATCGCCAGAAAAGCTTATCCAAGAAGAGTGTTAAACTGTCGATCCTTTTTGTTATGAGTTTTGTCATTCTGCATTTTATTTTAGGATCACATCTCATCTTTTAACGAAACATGTCTTTTCTTTGTCCCTTTGTTGTTCTGAACGCATGAGATGTTTCTTTCAAGGGTTATTTACAAAATATTTTGATCAAGCTCCAACATGCGTTTAAGATTAGTCAATCCTGAAGATTAAAATTATGTTGCTTGAATGACTCGATGCTTGTTGAAATGACATGAGGTGACCAAGAAACTTTTGAGCTCACACATGAAATTGAACCACATACCATATAGCTAAGTTTTAGCAGTATGCATAATGACACGTAGTGGATTCAGTAGTTATGGACTCGTGAATTATGATTCTTACAAGTCTCAACCATTACATTGGATGAGGTCAAAATTTATCGGTTCTAACCGACCTTGCTTGAAATGAGAAAATGCCATTTTTGTTTCATCCTTTCACAATTCTTGAAATATATATCCCTTGCAGTCCCATTCTGAGCTGATAGAATATTTTTTCATAAAAAACCCTGACTAGGATCACACCCCACACTGGGGGCAATGAGAGTCTTTTCCTAGAAAAGATAAAGACAATGTTAGAGTCGATGGATAAAGGGAAGGCTTAGAACAAAAGTCTAATAATTGAGAAAGGGCTAGAAGAAGAAAGCGAAAGATTGATAAAGGCACAACAAATACCAAAAGTTAACACGAAAAATCAAGCGTTATGTCTTTCGATGTGTCTATGGTAAAGCCTCCATATGATCTTCAAAAGATTAGATTGGTTATTCATCAAAGGAAAGTTGGATTTGCGTTATGACCTATGTTAAACAAATTTTGATTTTTAAGATTAACAAGGTTATATGTCACTGTCTCTATAAAGACAACGTGAGGAAAAGAGATTGTTGAGTAATTGATGGTGATCCTAGGTTCTTGAAACCCTCAAACACCTTTTGAGCTTGTGAAATTCCTTTCTTTCATAGCCATGAACCATAGCCTACATTACGTGCTTTAGAAAGTCCTTTTTAATCAAGTAAGCAATCTGAACCGATAAATGGCGATCTCAAAACTTGAAGAATTGTTTCATACAGGTCGTGACTTCATGAATCAAGCTACTGATTATTATGCATGTTGATAAAATTGGTGCTAAGAAAAAGAAACAATCTTTCTTGATTAAGCCTCAAGTTTTGACTCGGGTACCTTGTTTTTCTTGAAATTCATAAAAGGTCACCTTATCACAAACAATCAAAAGATATACCCAAAATTAGAGTTAAAATGGATACAAATAATCATGGAAAAAGCCGTTTTAATCTTACAACGAGTCAATTTTTCTCTCTCTCAAAAGTACAAGACAATCAAAGGACTACATTACATTGAATAGCGTGTGTTGGATCTTTGACCAACAAAGCTTGATTTCCAAAAATACTTTCAAAAATTGACATATCTTTGATTTCATTTCAACAATCAGACTTGAATTGACATGATCTTTGAAATGTGAGATTTGATTCCAAAATAAGAAAGATTTTCAAATAGGAGAAACATCGACCGAGTTCTCAGATTCCTGACAGAAATGACATCAATTGTCCTCAACACTCCTGGGGGCAATACAATGGACCTTCGAGAAGGAAAACAAACAGTATTTAAATCAGCTGGGGGGTAAAGATGATCAAATGATGAATCAATGAACTGAGGACAATATGGTTCAAAGAAAGATAATCAATGAATGAGCACATTCAGATCAATCACGGGCAATGATGTTCAAGAATAGTTTATGATGCAGTGAACCCCGACAACAATTGAGAACAAGGATGTACCTGAAAGACATCTTCATATCTTCATCTTGGTTTATCATCTCCAATATGGCTATGACTATTGAAAGATGTTATCACATGATTACTTTTGAATGAATGTTGGAAGAATGCACCGCACCCACCTAGACTGACCGTGGAACCATCTGATTTGAAGTCAATGTGCACTGCACCACATGAGTATGGGTGATAAAAGCGACATCATTAATGAGGTTGAGGCATTTCTTTTCACAATCTGGTTAGATGAGTTGAGAGAGATTGACTCATCATCTTTCTCACAAGGTTCAAGAATGAGTTTTTCAATAACCTTACCATTATGGAGAGTAATGACTGATTGGACTTGATCCATGTGTTGGTTTTCGAAGCTACTTGCACTTGAATTATATTGCCCTTTAGGATTTTGTTGTGGTTGAGATGAAAACTTACCTTTCTTTTGAAAACTGAGAGCTGATGTGAATTTTGCAAGAGTATCTTTAAAATCTGTCATGGTTTGAGCAAGTTAAGTGTTGATTGTCTCTTGCTTTTCAATGAATGCATGCAGTTTTTCCTTAAGATTTCTTCTAGGAGGGGGAGCATAAGGAGGTACAAATCCATGAGAATTTTGAAAATTATGGTGTGCTTGAAATGGTGGCTATGAAGTTTGTGTATTATTGTTACCACTCTTCCAACTGAAATTTGGGTGATTTCTCCAACCAAGGTTATACGTTTGTGAGTATGGATTCTGATTTGACCTTTGGAAACTATTTAAAGCATTGGCTTGTTCATGAGACATTCCTTGAAAGAAGACAAAGTTGGACAATCATTGGTTGAGTGTTCATTAATTTCAAAGATTTGACTTATAATTTTTTGAACAGATTTCAATTGACCACTCCTTTTCCATTCTAGTGCCTCGACTTTTCTAGCTAAAGATGTAAATTTGGATTAGAGGTCATGATCTTCCTTAAGGTTGTACATACCTCCACTAGATGTATAAGGTTGAGTTTTACCCGGTGCCTCATAAATACCTATAGTGTCTCAATTTTGAGCATTTTCAGCTAACGAGTCTAGGTACTCCATTGCTTCATCAGGGTCTTTATCTTCAAAAGTTCCATTGCACATCAATTCCACCATTTGCCTATCTTTAGGTGTTAACCCTTCATAAAAGTGTGAAACCAATCTCCATGTTTCAAAACCATGATGAGGACAAGTATTAAGCAAGTCTTTATACCTATCCTAACACTGGTAAGATATTTCTCCTGGCTTTTGAGTGGTTGTGGTGATTTGTCTTTTGAAAGAGTTTGTTCTATGAAAAGGGAAAAACTTATTTAAAAACTGTTGTTGCATTTCATCCCAAGTACGAATGGATCCTGGTCTCAAATTAATAGCTATGTTTTAGCTTTATCTTTTAAAGAAAAAGAAAAAAGCTTTAATCTGATGGTGTTCATGCTACAATTTAAGTTATTATAAGTGTTACAAACTTCTTCAAATTCTCTCAAATGCAAGTATGAATTTTCTAGATCTAAACCATGAAAAGTAGGTAAAAGTTGAATAATGTTTGGCTTAAAACTGAAGTGAGATGCATCAGGAGGGAAAATTATACATGATGGTGCACTTGTTCTTGTAGGATTCATGTGGTCTCTAAGTGCTATAACTCGATTATTCTCATTATGAAGCGAGTGATTATCCTCTTCGGTCATGTTTTCTAAAAATGATGAGGATTTCCTTGAAAGTCTACCACTTAATGTGCGTGACCAAACTCTCATGTATGTGTAGGAAGAGAATAAAAGGAAGAAAAGAAAAGAAAAAGAAACAAAAACAGAACAAAACAAAAGAAACAAAAGTTAGATAAAAGAAAAGTGAAGAGTGAAAATAAAATAAATATTATAATTTATACAAGAATTTACCTCCCCAGCAACGGCGCCAAAAACTTGACACGACCAAAAGATTGATGTCCTCTCCTACGTGAGGAGTGTTAAAGTAATAAATAACCCGGTAAGAGCGGAGTCGAATCACAGGTAGGTTAACTATATAAATTATAAATAATAATAATAATAATAATAATAATAATAATAATAATAATAATAATAATAATAAGTTAAAGAGAATTTTGAGGTGTGAGATTAATGTGAGGATTAAACAATAATAAAAACAAATGTCAAGGTTAAAGGATCCACTAATGGTATTTCAAATAAGTATAATATAAATTCTTTTTATTACTCAACTGGAAACCACACACAAAGAAGGTTCCAATCGAATGATTTGTCATTAATAGCTCATTATAAATTATTAACATGATCATATTAGTTATCTTATTTAAGTAACACCAATACTTTTAAATATTGTCAGGAATTCATGATATTAACTTATGTTAACAACAAATCAAGTTCCTTTCATAGCATAGGTGTCGATTGTCGATACACGACGTCGGGCAACGGCTCCCACTTTTTTGTTTATTTAACAAAAATGGTTTTTTCTCAATTGGGGGAAATAAAGATTTTATTGGAGTTGTCATCTAGTAATTTGAGGGAACTAGAAATTCCAAATTAGATACTGGTCCCAGAGATTCGTGTACGGGGTTAGTTATGATTAAGGGAAGGTAGACACCACCTTTAAAACATCCTTTCAATAGAAAGGTTACCCTTACTTGTGTGTTTTTTATTTGATTCAAATGCTATTATATTTGGGCTTATTGGTAATTTGTTTTTTTAAAATGGTTAACGTCGGTCCCTAAAATAGGAGACGCGTTAAAATGACATCAGTCCCTAAAAATTAGGAGACTCGTCTAAAAAATGACGTTTTAACCCTAAAAAGGACAATTACGTCTGGGCTACCAAAAGAAATAATGGACATAATCCATATTTGGTATTTAAATTTTTGACATCGGTCCTTTTCTAAAAAAGAGACGTGTCGACTTTGGTTTTTTGTGTTTTTTACGACATGCAAGAACATTTACAAGCATTTGTATATACAAAAAATATCAAAAATAAAATTAGGAACCCCAAAAAATTACCTGAGTGCCACTGTATAGGCAAAATACTGAAATACCCTTAAATTTCTCCAAAATTTATTAAAATGTCACTGGAGGCGCGTGTGGCTCACACGCGGTTACTATTGGCGGCGGCGAGATTTTCCGGCGAGATTTCTGTCCAACCGATGGTCGATCCTAGTAGATATGATGTCGAGGATTCTAACGGTGGTGGTCTTGACAGTCGCTGATGGCGGATGAGTGAGAGTCGATGACTTGAAGCTTCGCTGGCCGGCGACGATCGCAGCCAGATGAGGCGGAGAAAACGCTGAAAAAGGCCGGTGTTTTGCTTTGTAGGAGGTTGGCGACCTTTTCTGTGGTGGTTTGGCAGCTTGAGACAGACGGAGATGGGAGATCGGATGAGAGACAGAGAGTCCCCGGCGAGAGGAGAGAGAGGCTCGGGGTTATACTACGGTGTGAACGCTAGCACGGTACACCGGTGCAGCTAAAGCCTGTGATCCGTTGGATCTCTGATGAAAAGATCGTGCGGCTGTGATTGGCTCAAGCTGCAGGTTGATCGGACGGTCTAGAAGAGCAGAGTTTTGATCTGGTGTGACACGGTGTACCGAGAGCTTGGTACACCGGGTGACGTGGCGCCACTAGATCTAAGGGCAAATTGTTTTAAGGACTGAGATGGATTTGGGTTTTAATCTAGTGTGATAAGCCCTATTGTTTCCTATTAAATCAACGATTCAGATCTAAACACTATTAGATCTAACGGTTATGATATATTTGGTATTTTCATATTGTTTTTTTTTTAAATCAATATCTTACTCGCATGAAGAAATAGTAAAAAAACGTGAATAGTGTTTGCAATTCTTTTCTTTCTCTTCCTTCTTCTCCTCCTCCCTGGCGAACTATCACTGGCTATTTATAGCCAATGACAGGGGACATAAATCTAATGCAGCTGGCATGAATCTGCTTTAAAGAAAAATTTCATCGTCGCAGCTTCTCCACCTACTATTGGCGCCTAGTATGATAAATTTTGTATTATTAGTTTTGTTTTATTATATATAATAATAAATATTTATATAGGTAAAATTAAAAACTCAAATCAGTATTAGAAAAACCCCGTTTCAACCGCTAAATATCAATTTTAATGACCGAAAATAACAGTTTTGACCCAAAATGACCTGAAACTCATTTTTTACCCTGGTCGACATGGTTGGACCCGTATTGACTCGGTGGACTCGGTTTTGACCAAATATGATGATTTTGACCCGAAACGGCCTGAAACTAATTTTTTACCCTGGTCGACATGGTTTGACCCGTATTGACTCGGTGGACTCAATTTTGACCGAAAATGACGGTCAAAATTTGTCATACTAGGCGCCGATAGTAGGCGGAGAAGCTGCGACGATGAAATTTTTCTTTAAAGCAGATTCATGCCAGCTGCATTAGATTTATGTCCCCTATCAGTGGCTATAAATAGCCAGTGATAGTTCGCCAGAGGGGGAGAGAGGAAAAAAGAAGGAAGAAAAAAAAGAGAAAGAGAGAAAAAGAAGAAGAAAAGAGAGTAGATCCTATATCACTATTCAGGTTTTTTTAAGTTTTTTTTCGCGACAGTAAGATATTAATTTTTATTGAAAACAATATGAAAAATACCAAATATATCATAACCGTTAGATCTAATAGTGTTTAGATCTGAATCGTTGATTTAATAAGATACAATAGGGCTTACCACACCCAATTAAAACCTATATTCATCTCAGCCCTTAACAATTTGCCCTTAGATCCCAGTGGCGCCACGTCACCCGGTGTACCCAGCTCTCGGTACACCGCGTCACACCAGATCAAAAATCTGCTCATCTGGACCGTCCGATCAACCTGCAGCTCAAGCCAATCACAACCGCACGATTTTTTCATCAGAGATCCAATGGATCACAGGCTTCAGCTGCACCGGTGTACCGTGCTAGCGTTCACACCGTAGTATAACCCAGAGCCTCTTTCTCCTCTCGTCGGCGACTCTCTCTCTCTTCTCCGATCTCCCATCTCTGGCCGTCTCAAGTCGCCAAACCACCATAGAAAGGTCACCAACCTCCTACAAAGCAAAACACCGGCCTTTTTCAGCATTTTCTCCGCCTCATCTGGCCGCGATCGTGGCCGACCAGCGAAGCTTCAAGTCCTCGATTCTCACTCATCAGCCATCAGCGACCGTCAAGACCACCACCGTCAGAATCCTCGACATCAGATCTACCAGGATCGACCATCGGTTGGACATAAATCTCGCCGGAAAATCTTGTCGCCGCCAACAGTAATTTTGCCTATACAGTGACACTCAGGTAATTTTTTGGGGTTTCTGATTTTATTTTTGATATTTTTTGTATATACAAATGCTTGTAAATTTTCTTGCATGTCGTAAAAAACACAAAAAACCAAAGTCGACACGTCTCTTTTTTAGAAAAGGACCGATGTAAAAAATTTAAATACCAAATATGGATTATCTCCATTATTTCTTTTGGTAGCCCAGACGTAATTGTCCTTTTTAGGGTTAAAACGTCATTTTTTAGACGAGTCTCCTAATTTTTAGGGACTGATGTCATTTTAACGCGTCTCCTATTTTAGGGACAGACGTTAACCATTTTAAAAAAACAAATTACCAATAAGCCCAAATATAATAGCATTTGAATCAAATAAAAAACACACAAGTAAGGGTAACCTTTCTATTGAAAGGATGTTTTAAAGGTAGTGTCTACCTTCCTTTAATCATAACTAACCACATACCCAAATCTCTGGGACCAGTGTCTAATTTGGGATTTCTAGTTCCCTCAAATTACTAGATGGCGACTCCAATAAAATCTTTATTTCCCCCAATTGAGAAAAAACCCTTTTTGTTAAATAAACAAAAAAATGGGAGCCGTCGCCCGACGTCGTGTATCAACATCGATTATACCATACAGTTGGATATGAAGGATCAATCATTTATTGTACCAAGTGTTATATAACACAAATCTAGATTAAGCATTTAACAAGTAAGGTATTAAGAATTAATAAGATAAAAATTATAAAATATGTTAATAGCAAACTTTCTTGGATGTAAGCATTGAAGTCCATATCGAGTTTATATTATACATATCCTAACACCATTAGTGAAACCTTTTCACCTTGATATATTAAACTTAGTTAAACATTATAAAGAAGAGAATTTTAAATAAACAAGATGTGAATATAATTATATAAGTATAGTAAAGAAAATGAAAGGCATAAACAAGAGATTAATAAAAGCAAAACTTAAGCATTACAAAAATATAAAAAAAGAGAGCAAGAACATGATCTTGATTTGAAAACCAAGATGTCTAAGTACATGGCAAATGCCTCCTTTTATAGGCTAAAATTCAGAACCATTGATTTGATGACTAATTGTTGAGTGGGTGGCCACATCTTGACTTGATGACAATCCTTATCTTTTTGTCTGAACAAAATGTCATTGTTAACATCAGAATTTGAACAGATAGTCTAAATAAAAGTTCTGGGAAATTGTCTTTGATTTCCAAAATAAAAAGAATTTGGGCATTTTGACTTCTAGAACTCGAGATATAGGCTAGACACTGAACAATGTCCAGGCTGCAAGACAGATTTTGACTTCTCCATTGTTGCTACCATTTGAACTCGAAAATGGCACTTTTAAATCTTGGACTCTTCATGAAAGTCTTAGCCCTATGTCTTAGCTTTCCAGACATTTAAACGAGACCTAAATCCAAGTTCTACAGCTCCAGTTATGATCCAATAACCAAATGGTGTTTAAAAAGATATCAGTTCAGTCCAAACCGGAACACCATTCGGTTATTAGATCATAACTGGAGCTGTAGAGCTTGAATTTAGGTCTGGTTTATATGTATGGAAAGCTAAGACACTTTTCATGCGGAGTCCAAGATTTAAAAGTGCTATTTTCGAGTTCAAATGGTAGCAACAACAAAGAAATCGGAATCTGACCTGCAGCCTAGACACTTTCAGTGTTCAGCCCATATCTTGAGTTTTAAAAGTCCAAATGCCCCGATTCTTGTTTTGTTGGAAATCTGAGACAGTTTCCCAGAACTTTCATGAAGACTATCTGTTCAAATTCTGATGTTAGCAATGATGTTTTGTTCAAATAAGAAGATAAGGATTGTCACCAAGTCAAGATGTGGCAACCCACTCAACAATTAGTCATCAAATCAATAGTTCCGAATATTGGCCTATAAAAGGAGGCATTTGCCATACATTTAGGCATTTTGGTGTTCAGATCAAGATCACTCTCTCTCTTTGTATTTTAATGTTTATGTTTTATTTCATGTTATATTTTCTTAATCTCTTGTTTATGCTTTTCATTTTCTTTACTATACTTATATTCTTATGTTGTTTATTTATGTTTCTCTTCTTCATTATGTTTAGCTAAGTTTATTTTATCAAGGTGAAAAGGCTACACTAATGGTGTAAGAATAAGTATAGTGTAAACTCAACATGGACTTTAATGTTTGATACTAACATATTTTGTATTTGTTATCTTACTCACTTTTAATACCTTGCTTATTAAATGGTTAATCTAGATTTGTTTTGTACAACCCTTGGTACAACAAATACTTGACACTTTCATAACCAACTATATGGAATAACCGACACTTGAGCTATGAAAGGAACTTGATTTGTTGTTAACATAAGTTATCACCACCAATACCTTATAATATTTACAAGTATTATCATTGCTCGAATAAGATAACTAATGTAATCATGTTAACAATTTATAATCTGATTGGAACCTCCTTTGTGTGTGGTTTCCAGTCAAGTAATAAAAAGAGTTTATACTATACTTGTTTGAAATACCATTAGTGGATCCTCTAACCTTGACAATTATTTTATCCTTGTTTAATCCTTACATCAATACCACATTTCAAAAGTTCTCTTCAACTCCTTTTCATTTATTGTTTATAATTTTATATAGTTCACCACCTTGTGGTTCGACCCTAGTCTTACCGAGTTATTTATTACTTCGACACTCCTACACTTGGGATAAGACATCAATCTGTTGATAGTGTCAAGTTTTTAGCGCCGATGTCAGGGAGGTATATTCCTGTATAAATTATAATATTTATTTTATTTTCTCTTTTAACTTTTCACTTTTCTTTTATCTAACTTTTGTTTTTTTTTCTTTTGTTTTCTTCTTCGTTTTTTTTGTCTTCCTACAAGTCCATGAGAGTTTGGTCACGTATATTAAGTGGTAGACTTTCTAGGAAATCCTCATCATTTTTAGAAAACATGGCCGAAGAGGATAATCAATCACTTCATATTGAGAATAATCGAGTTAGAACACTAAGAGACCACTTGAATCCAACAAGAACAAGTGCACCATCATATATAGTTTTCCCTCCTGATGCATCTCATTTCAATTTTAAGCCAGACATTATTCAATTTTTACCTTCTTTTTATGGCTTAGATCTAGAAAATCCATACTTGCATTTGTGAGAATTTGAAGAAGTTTGTAACACTTTTAATGACTTAAATTGTAGTATGAACACCATTAGATTAAAGTTTTTTCCTTTTTCATTAAAAGATAAAGCTAAAACATGGCTGCAAAATCTTAGGTCAGGATCCATTCGTGCTTGGGATGAAATGCAACAACAATTTTAAAAAAGTTTTTCCCTTTTCATAGAACAAACTCTTTCAAAAGACAAATCACTACATTCACTCAAAAGCCAGGAGAAACATTTTAAATTTGTTAGGATAGGTATAAAGACTTGCTTAATACCTATCCTCATCATGGTTTTGAAACATGTAGATTGGTCTTATATTTTTATGAAGGGTTAACACCTAAAAATAGGCAAATGGTGGAATTAATGTGCAATTGAACTTTTAAAGATAAAGACTTTAATGAAACAATGGAGTACCTAAACTCGTTAACTAAAAATGCTTAAAATTAGGATACTATAGGTACTTATGAGGTACCAGGTAAAACTCAACCTCATACATCTATTGGATGTATGTACAACCTTAGAGAAGATCATGACCTCCAAGCCAAATTTGCATCTTTAGCTAGAAAAGTCGATGCACTTGAATTTAAAAAGAGTGGTCAATTAAAATTTGTTCAAGACATGTGTGTCAAATCTGTGAAACAAATGAACATGCAACCAATGATTGTCTAACTTTGCCTTCTTTCAAGGAATGTCTCCATGAATAAACCAATGCTTTAAACAGTTTCCAAAGGCCAAATTAGAATTCATACTCGCAAACATACAACCCTGGTTTGAGAGATCATCCAAATTTTAGTTGGAAGAGTAGTAACAATAATGCATAAACTTCACAACCACCATTTCAAGCACACCATAATTTTCAAAATTCTCATGGATTTGTACCTCATTATGCTCCCCCTCCTAGAAGAAATCTTAAGGAAACACTGCATGCATTCATTGAAAAGCAAGAGACAATCAACACTTAACTTGCTCAAACCATGACAGATTTTAAAGATACTCTTGCAAAATTCACATCAGCTCTTAGTTTTCAAGAGAAAGGTAAGTTCTCATCTCAACTACAACAAAATCCCAAAGGGCAATACAATTCATGTGCAAGTAGCTTCAGAAGCCAACACATGGATCAAGTCCAATAGTCATTACTCTCCATAGTGGTAAAGTTATTGAAAAACTCATTCTTAAACCTTATGAGAAAGATGATGAGTTAATCTCTAAGGGTAAGGAAGGGGTTAAATCTGAATATTACAAAGAAAAGATTGATTCCCCACCAGTACTTCCATTTCCTCATGCTCTGACCAAACAAAAGGAAGTCAATCATGATTCTGAAATATTTAAAACTTTGAAACAAGAAGGAATCGAGGATGAAAAAGGCACCGAAAATGTTGTTGCGGATCATTTGTCAAAATTGACAATAGATTTGACATCTAAGATCACAGTAATTGAGGAATACTTTCCTGATCAATCTTCACTTTCTATTGCTTCGATATCTTGGCCTGCTAATATTGACAATTTTCTTGCTTCAAGATTTTTGCTAGCTCATTTGGATACCCAAGGCAAAAGAAAGTTTTTGAGCAACGTGAAGAACTTTTATTGGGATGACCCTTACTTATTCAAATATTGTCCTGATCAAATATTTCAAAGATGCATTCCTAACAATGAGGTAAGTAATGTGATAAACTTTTATCATTCGAAGGCATGTGGGGGTCATTTCTCGTCAAAAAAGACGACTGTAAAAATCTTACTATATGGATTCTATTGGCCCACCATGTTCAAAGACATACATGTGTTCTGCAAAGCTTGTGAAAATTGTCAAAAGTCAGGATTTATTTCAAAACATAAGGAATCTTTGGATAATCTTCTATTGACTTTTGAGACATATCCTGGTAGAGATGTGCTTGTGCAATTCATGATTTATGGCCCCATTTTCATAAAGAACATGATCAACTTAGTCTTGGAAATCTGACTAAAAAAGACCCTGTTTGTTAGTTTTTAAAAAAACTGGATGGGAAATTTATCCCCAACCTATAGAGAGCATTTAAGTCGTTCTTAGGCGTAAAACCAAGGTAAGATGTGACCCACAATCACAACTACTTGTACATACACATGTTTCGACAAAAAATAAAGAGAGAGAGAGTGTGTGTGTGTGTGTGTGTGTGTGTTTGTGTGAGAGAGAGAGAGAGAGACTCTAGCTGGCCTACATATAGGTGGTATGATTGCATTTTCAATTTCTCATCTATAAAATCTTCTCTTCCTTCCCTTGATTTCTACTCAACCCATACATGTAACATATATAGAAGTGTGTAGAAATGGCAGGTTCCTCATGTCATCAAATAAGAAATATTTGTGTTTTTAGTGGATCTAGTCCTAGGAAAGAAAAATAGTTTTTAGAATCAGCATATCATCTTAGTCAGGTACTAGTTGAGAGAAAGATTCATTTAGTGTATGGGGGAGGCAGCCTTAGGTTAATGAGGGGTGTGTCAATAGTTGTATTTTTAGGAGGCAGTCAAGTTTTGGGGGTCGTCCCCAAAGCTTTAGCCAAAAGGGACATCATTGGAAAAACAATTGGAGAGGAACTACAAGTCTTCGCAATGTCTAAACGCTTGAATACAATGTTTAAACACGCTGATGCCTTCATTGCCTTACCAGGTGGCTTGGGCATATTAGAAGAGATATTTCATATTTTCTCTTGGGCCCAACTTCACATTCACTATAAACCTATATGTTTGTTAAATGTTAATGGTTTTTATGATAATTTGTTGTCTTTTCTTGATCATGCTATGGAACATAAATTTCTAACATATCCGGCACGACAATTCATAATCTCTACTGCTACTACTAAACAATTGATTAATCAACCACAGTATTTCATCCCTATAATTGATCCCTCCACGAGTCGCATAAATTGGTCAACTATGGAAAGCCCTAAAAAGCTTAGATTGAATTTGAGCCTTCGTTTGTGAAACCTTGTGTCTTTTGGTTTTATTAATAGCATATTATTTTGTTTTGTTATTTTTTATATTTGTTTAAGTGTGTTTCAGGTTTGTCAGTGTTCGTTGTTTCAAGTGATGTCTTCTATACTCTATCTTTTTAGCTTAGGACATTGAGGACAATGTCTCATTTTGGTTGGGGAGAGAGGGTAGTAGTTGACATTAAAAAAAAACTAATTGTTTTTTGCTATTATTAAAACCATTTGACAAAATTGTTATTAGGATGACAAAGTAAGAAGGAATTTTATTGACTCTTGAGACGCATCTTAGTAAATATTCTTATCAAGATCTATCATAACACTTCTTGAAATATTCAGGTTTACAAACTCTCGCATTGTTATCACTTGATTCTGCTCATATACTCATTTAACAAGTATTCTTAAACCTTCATTTTCACACACACACTTTAACATATGATTGTGGGTTGCACATTGGATTATTACATTAATTATGTTCTTTTGTTAAAGATAACAACTAAGAGAAATGGATAATATATAATTTGAAAAAAAAAACAAAAACAAAAACAAATTGATAATATTGATGATAATAAAAACATAGATAAGTTTGGTTTCGTAGCCTCCCTAACCTAAGCAATTAAGCCCGAAGTGGTGTTTTAACACTTAATACCCTAAAGTCAACTAACTTGGGAGCTATTCGCCTAATGCTTGTTACATGGGTTAATGAGAAAAGCTTAAGGGAATCAAATATTGCACTATCTATGTATCAGTATCTATAACCCGAGTTACTAAGCTTGTAGGGATGTCTCAACACCTAATGCCCTAAGACCAACTGGTTTGGGAGTCATTAGCCTAAAGCTCGTTACATGGGTTAATGATGCATTGTGTTTTAAGTTATATGTATATATATATTAAATAATAATAATAATAATAATAATCCTAACCTAAGGAAGTTAACCTTAGAAAAAGATTAGAACAAAATTATGTTTTCATCCAAGCAAAGCCCCATAACTATGTGTTGATATATTGAACACATAAAAATAAGGTTTACTAATATCTTGTTTAAGAAGTATGAAGCAGATATATAAATTTAATGAGTTTGTTTGTTTGGATAGATTAATAGAAGTTGAATGATGAATGTCTTGCTTTGTGAAACTTGCAAATTGTTTTTCTATTTTAACAATTTGATTACTAGGGACTAGTAATAAGCTGGTTGGGGGTGTGATTAGTACTTAAAAGTGCATTTTTATCAAGGTTTTATATCATCATTTTATACTTGAAGTATCAATAACTCCTTAACTAGAGCATGTTTTATAATAACATGTTTAATAATATAAGATACCTTTAATTTATGGTAAATGTTCGTCTTAAATGCAAGCTTATCACATAAATGAAAGGATTGATTGATGAGTTTAACTACTGAAATTGAGAAGACAATGAGAGGGCTAAAATTAGAAAAAAGATATTGGTTGAGTCCAAACTGGAACACCATTCGGTTATTAGATCATAACTGGAGCTGTAGAACTTGGATTTAGGTCTGATTTAAATGTATAGAAAGCTAACACATAGGCCTAAAACTTTCACAGAGTCCAAGATTTAAAAGTGTCATTTTCGAGTTCAAATGGTAGCAACAACGGAGAAGTCGAAATCTGTCCTGCAGCACAGACACTGTTCAGTGTTCAGCCCATATCTCAAGTTCTAGAAGTCCAAATACGCCGATTCTTATTTTGTTGCAAAGCTGAGATAGTTTCCTAGAACTTTCATAGCGAGTAGCTGTTCAAATTCTGATGTTAACAATGACATTTTGTTCAGAGAAGAAGATAGGGATTGTCACCAAGTAAAGATGTGGCCACCCACTCAACAATTATTCATCATATAAATAGTTTTGAATTTTGTCCTATAAAAAGAGGCATTTGCCATGCATTTAGGCATCTTAGTGTTCAGATCAGGATCACTTTCTCTCTTTGTATTTTAATGTTTAAGTTTTATTTCATGTTATATTTTTCTTAATCTCTTGTTTATGCTTTTCATTTTCTTTACTATACTTATGTTCATATGTTTTCAAAAAGAACTAGGCGAACACCAAATTGTTTGCCCAATTTGAAAACTAAATTTGGCCAAAACATGCTTGGGCCTGAAGGTCATTCCCATAAAATGAGTAGATCATATGTCGTCCACTCAAGAGTATTTTTTTTTTTAAATAGAGTGAACAAATGCATCATCCACTATAACAAATTTTGGTCCTCATTAATGACCAGAAAATCAAGGTTCAAGTTTTGGAACCCCTAAAATCCTATTTTCAACATGTTTTTACTTACAAATATGACAAAAGAAAAACATCGTAGAAATCTTAATAATAGTATTTCAAACCCAAAACACCTTCTAATTAGTCTAAAATTTAAAATCAATCTAAACAAAAAAAAAAACTTCCTAGATTTTGATTTATTTTTATAGCATGATTAAAAGTCAAAATCACCTATATCAAACTCTTCTTATGAAGACGAACTCAATAAAGCCAAGATTGGGTTTTTTCTTAATGTGATTGATCAAAAGAACACAAATACCAAAAGCTTTAGGGACCAATATTAAAAATTAAAGGACTAAAATGAAATTTAACCAAAACTACATGGACCAAGTAATGAAAATTTAAGAACCAAAATGAAAAATATGAAAAAAGTAAAGCACCAAAACAAACTTTAACTAAAACTAAAGGGATAAAATAAATAAAAAGTGTGACAATTTTATAGACTACAATGTACTTTAACTGTTCATTCTGTTCTATTATATTAGAAGTAAAGATTAAGAATAAGATATTGTGCGCTTTAGCAACTACATACCATGAACTAAGGTCATATTACATTAAATTAATTTAGTTTAATGAATCCAATACATGTTCTTAACTTCTTTTTAGTTTATTATTTACAAATCAATTCTTATTAAAACTAACTTTGAAAATAATATTTTATAAATGCACACCTCTCTTCTTCTTTTTTTCCTTTTAAAAACCAAGTCTCATATCGAGGAAACAAAATTTCCTTATGAGAGCGACTTTGACGTACACTATCAATGATTTTCCAGCTTATGGAATGCTTTTTAGTTGGAGCACACATGGGAAACTAGCATGTCTATACTGCATGGAAAACAACAAGGCATTCACGCTAACAAACGGAGGTAAATCTTCTTTTTTTTACTGTCACCGTCGTTTCTTGCCATATAATCACAGGTACAGAAAGAATAGAAAAGATTTCTTTATTGGCACAGTTGAAAAGGATGTTGCATCCCCGCGTCTTTCTAGTGAAGAATTGCATGATGTTGTATCAGAGTATGGTGACATTGTGTTTGGTCTTCAATCAGGTAAGCAAAAGTTTCCTGGTTTTGGTTTGACCTATAATTGGGTAAAACAAAGTATCTTTTAGGAGCTTCCTTATTGGAAGACCAATCTGCTCGACCATAACCTTGACATCATGCACGTTGAAAAGAACTTGTTTGAGAATATTTTCAACACCGTCATGGATGTGAAGGGGAAGACAAAAGACAACATCAAGGCTAGATTGGACATAGCTTTGTTATGTAACCGTAAAAATGCAGAATTGGTTTGTGATGAGTCATGGGTAGCAAAACCAAGAGCAAGCTTCGTGTTAGAGAAAAATGCACAACTACTAGTTTACAAATGGCTTAAGAGTCTGCGTTTTCCGGATGGACATGCCTCAAACATATCAAGGCTGGTTAATGTGGAGGAATGCAGATTGTATGGAATGAAGAGTCATGACTGCCACGTGTTTATGCAAACACTCATCCCATTAGCTTTTCGTGATTTGTTGCCTAAGGAGATATGGGATGCACTCACGAAGATCAGTCATTTCTTTAGAGATATATGTTCCACCAAGTTGAATGTTGATCACATTGAGAGGCTTGAAATGAATATCATCGAGACACTATGCAAACTTGAGATGATATTCCCTCCATCATTTTTTAACTCAATAGAGCATCTCCCCATACATCTACCATTCGAGGCAAAAGTTGGAGGACCGGTCCAGTATAGATGGATGTACCCATTCAAACGGTTAGATATTACAGTTGCAATGTAATTCATATATAAAAGTATTTTCTTTGTTTTTCTTAATTGAAAATATTTGATTAATTCAATGCACATACTTTTTCAATCTCAAGAAAAAGGTTAAGAACAAGGCGCATGTTGAGGCCTCGATATGTGAGGCCTATATTGTTGAGGAGATCTCAACATTTATCTCGTATTATTTCAAACCTCATCTGAGATCGAAAATCTATCGTATTCCACGACATGATGATGGTGGTGAAGTGTCTTCCAATGAAAACTTGTCAATATTCTCCAATCCTGGATGACCCATACCTAAAAATATTGTAAGAGGAAGATATTTGTCAGAAATAGAGTTTAAACAAGCACACAATTATGTTCTATTTAACTGTGATGAGCCGAGACCTTTTATTTAGTAAGTATATATATATGTGTAATACTAATTAAACTTTGTCAATAATATACTGTTAATTATATATTGTAATATCATACACTCATTATCACTTGCAGGCAATATCGACAATATTTGTTATCCAATAACTCACAGCTGACCGAATCCCAGATCTTTCAATTACAAGATGAACAATTTGCCACGTGGTTCAGAACACATGTAAGTACTATCACAGACTCATTCTCACTTGCAAAATTATTGTATGCAAGTCATTATGATATTCTTGTTTATTGTTCATTGATGTACATTACATACAAGGTTTATCAAATGGGAAGGAGTGTTGCTAAGTCATTGTCTTCACTAAGCCTGGGCCCTGAAAAAAAAGTTAAGTGCTATAACGGGTATTTTGTCAATGGATATGTGTTCCATACTGAAGAATACGAGCATGGAAGAAAGACATACGACAGCGGTGTTTGTGTTAAGGGATTGACTAGTAGTGAGTTAGAAGTTGACTACTATGCTAGATTAGAAGAGGTCGTCGAACTGCAATATCATAGCGAGCAGAATATAGTATTTTTATTCAAATGTTATTGGTATGACACGACTGACAGAGGAATCAGAGTTGATCCGCATTATGGTCTGGTCGAAATCAACTCAAAAGCTAGACTCCACAACGTAAACGATGTCTTTGTTTTCGCAAAGCAATGTCAATAAGTTTATTACACATACACCCTTTCCTTTAGAAAGGATCGATCAAGAGTGGATTGGTTGTCCGTTTTAAAAACGAAACTTAGGGGTTGTGTCTAGCTTGTTCAAGATGAGAACGAAGACACAAGTGTGCGAGATGAAGTCATTCAAGTTAATGAGTTGGTTGAACCATGTTGTTACCCATTTTTGGGTTCCCCATAAAACATGAAAAAAAATAAAAATGAGAAAATACAAAAAAATATATCAAAAAAATATTCAAAAAAATCCAAAAATAATAGGAGTGAGAAAAGGATGTTGGAATGCTGAAAAAGGATAGAAATTGATTGAGGAGATTCAAAAATACAAGAATTGAAATTTTGACAGTATATTTTTTACTGATGAGAGCCTTGGGGACAAGGAAAATTCAATTTCAGAAAGAAAAGTTCAAAATCAGATGTTTATGGACTCAATTAAATTTTATCCAAGGTTTAATTGAATTTATGGAGGGTTTGATTGCAAGAAAATTGATTTTTTAAGTCAATTTAGGCTTTTATTGGAAGAAATTAAAGTTTTGGGGTCCAATTGTAATTTTGAAGAGTTGATTTGGTCAAATTAGGGGCTTAATTACATAATGATTGAAGTTTGATGGTCAATTAGGAACTTAATTGAAACAATCTTAAACCAATGACCAAACCAAAAAAGCGCTAAGATCAAGGGACCCAATTATAATTTATCCGGGGGTTTGATTACAAGATTGTAAAAACATCCAAGGCCCAAATCAGAGATATCATTTAAAGATGGCAAACGGTGCCGTTTCACTGAAGCTTTCTTCACCAGCAACGGTTTCATGCAGCTGGCCCTTCTTCATTAGTAACGGTTCCATGCAGCTAGCTGTGAGACATTACAGCAGCAACATCGCCAATTTGTTTTAATTATGGGGCATATGTCACGGCTGTCATCCTCTGCAAACGTTATCAAGCTGGCCGTTACCAGCACAAGGTCTCTGGCCTATAAAAGCAGGAGAAACAGAGGAGCAAAAGGAGGAGGAGAACGACAGAGGAGAGTAAGAAAACCAGAGGGGAGGGAACGAGACAGAGGAGAAAGAAAACAGAGAAGGTGAAACGTAAAGAGGAGAAAAGCACCGAGACAGAGAGCAGAACAGAGAGGAGAGTAGAATAGAGGGGGGAGAAAACAGAAAAGACGAGATAGAGAGGGAAAGAAAAAGAACAGGAGGAAACAAGGGGAGGGGAAAAGATTAAAAAAATACAGAAAGGAACAGAGAAAGAAGAAGACGGGAAAGATATGAAAACAGGGAGGAGCTTGTTTTAAAACAGGGGTAGAACCGCTGCCATTCTCAATCACAACCGCACCAGCACTGCCAACGCCATCGTCAGCTCATCATCTTCTTCATCCCAGCAGCCACTGCCATTCTCCATCAGAACCGTACCAGCACTGCCAAAGCCATCGTCAGCTCATCATCTTCTTCATCCCAACAGCCACGCCAAGAACCACTGAAAGGGGAATACAGGAGAGAAAAAACATAAAGAAAAGGGAAGGGAAAGACGGAGAATACAGGGGCTTCATCATAAAAAAAAACAGAGAAAAACCAGAAGAAAAAAGACCCAGCGTTGATCGTCTTCATCGTCCCCAGAACCAGTCACCGCCGATCCTGCGCAGCAGTTTCATCGCCATCGTCTTCATCTGTTTTAGATACCAGGTAAGCTTTCCATTCCTTCTCCTTCCGTTTATAATTACATAAACACTGTGCATGTGAAATTTAATTACATCCTGGCTGTAGCAGGCATGCGTGAATTGTTCACGCACGCTTGCGTTTAAAAGCCAGTCGGGTCACTGGCTTGGGCCAGTGACCCGGCTAGGCCTGCTGGGTCCAGCCCAGCCACATGGGCTGGGCCGGGCGGGGCCAAGCCTAAAAAAGAAAAAAAAATTTCTTTTAGAAAAAATTATTCAAAAAAATCTATGATTTTCTGAATTGTTTTACTGTAATTTGATCAATATTGATTTGTATTTTTATACTGTAAAGATACAAATCTGGCATTAAAATACCCGGTTTTCATCAAAACAAAAATAAAATGTTTTGTTTTCATGCATACGGCCAAGTTTCTCTAAAAAAATTAAAAAATAAAAAAAAAATCATATTGCATCTTCATAAAAAAAAAAAGTTTTAGCATGCATTTTTGACTTTAATAACCGGTTTATTAAAGTCACAAGAACTGGCCAATATTTTAAAATTTTCAAAAAAAAATTATTTTGTTTTTATTTTAATATTTGGGATTACGACCTTATACGTAAGACATATTCTGGATATTAAATTTTTTTGTTGGCGTTACAACGGTTAGGTTTTACCCGATAAGACAAGGACCTTCTTACCGAGGAGAACTTTTCTTAAACCATAGACGGACCAACAACTAGACAACACGACAAGACCTTAGATTTTATCAGACAATAAAACAATGCAGCCTACCTTAGGTAGGGCGTTTTTGGGGTGCTAATACCTTCCCTTTACGCAACCAGTCCTCGTACCTGATCTCTGAGACCAGTTAGGGTTCCTAGTGACCAAAATACTAGGTGGCGACTCCCATTCCATTTTTCCACTAATAAAAGACAAGAATTCCTTGTCTCCCCATATTTTTCCAGATAGATACATTTTAGATAATTTTGAGGGTGGATGTTCTCGTCGTGACGCCGCACACGTGCGACAAACCATATCGAGTTGCTCCTTCGATTGACTTGGAAGAAAATTCACATTTTCGTATTTTCGATGATAGTCTTGTTGATGTTGATGCAGAGGAGTTGAATGTTGTTTTGAGCTCTAGCAGACAAGCAAATGTCGATGAAGATGATGATATCCATATTGAAGATTGTAATGAAGGTGATGACTATTCAATTGATGATGAAGCAGAAGAAAATTCTGACTAATTGTTAGCCTTGTGTGAAACATTTTTTTTCATGTAATATATATTATGGATGATATATTTTGTAACATGAAATATTTATTTTATAAGTTTATGTATTGTTTAAGCACTGTTGTTATTGTTTAAGTGTTTGCAGGAAGGTAAATAGGCAATACAAATTTAATTTTTCTTATACAATACAATATCACCGACGGACTAAGGTCCGTCAACATTTCATAGAGAATTGAAAAATAATTACTGGAAATGCCACAATCACCGATGAACTTGCCGACGACCCAAAATCCATCGGCATTTCACAGAGAGTTGAAAAATAATTACTGGAAATGCCACAATCACCGATGACATTGCCGGCAACCCACAATCTGTCGGCATTTCACAGAGAGTTGAAAAATAATTACTAGAAATGCCACAATCACCAACAAACTTTTCGACGACCCGAACTTCGTCGGCATTTCAAAGAGAGTTGAAAAATAATTACTAGAAATGCCACAATCACCGACGAATGTTCAGACGAATTTCAATCCATCGGTATGTTGTCAGCGGGTCAATATTACCAACCAAATCATCGACGAACTGTATGAATTCCAAAGGGCGATGTATTAAATGCATCTTTGACCGCGTGAGGTTGTCGACGGACCGTGAAAAATATGGAGGGTAATTAAAAACGATGGTGCAAAATTCAAAATTTATCGATGGATTTTCGAAGCATCATCGACGGAATAATTTAAAATAATATTAATTTTTATTTCTGTCGGTGAAGCTATCCTAGCGACCACCCTTTCAGTTCATTTTTTCGTCTGCTTCATTTCACAATTTCATTTTTTCCCTTTCATTTCCTTCAATATTTTTGTGTTTTTGGCTTGTAATCTTTGGTTCAATCTTCAGCAAATTAAAAGGTATATACTTCCTCTTCTTCATTTCTTTTGATATTTTAATTTTTATTTGTTTTTTGTTTTAGCTATTGTTATTTTTGTTATGTTTTTTGTTTTGGTGTATTTTTATAATATAGATAAATTCTTGAAATAAAAACATTATTAAGGTAAGTATATTTCATTCCTAAAGTCTATATTTTTTTTTTATTTATTGAATATATTTTACTGTTGTATTGCCATAATAATTGAAGAATTTGTTGAATTTTAATTGTTAATGTTGAATTTACCTTAGAATTAGTAATTGAATATGTTGGAATAATTAGTAATTTACTCTATTATTGCATTGTGTTTAATTATTTCCATTAATTTTAATTGTTAGTCTAAATTGTTTTTTGAATTTATTGAATATATTTTATTATTTTATTTCCATAATAATTGAATAATTTGTTGAATTGTAATTGTTAATGTTTAATTTACCTTAGAATTAGTAATTGAATATGTTGATATAATTAGTAATTTTACTCTATTATTGCATGATTTGTGTTTAATTACTTCCATTAATTTTCATTGTTAGTCTAGAGTTTTTTTTTTAATTTATTGAATACATTTTATTGTTTGTATTTCCATAACAATTGAATGATTTGTTGAATTGTAATTGTTAATGTTGAATTTACCTTGTAATTAGTGTGGTTGTTATTTGTATAGATGTTATGTTATATACAATATTAGTATAGATGGGGTCAATTGATTGTGGCTATTGTCAATATTTGCAAATTTGTGGATTTGGGTAGTCTTAGTATAGGGGAGGTGATGTTGAATTTTTTTTAACATTCAAATTTAATGATATAATTATTCGTATAAAATTATGTAGATGCGTAGAACGAAATCCATAGCTTGTCGCTCACGTATGGCGCAGCTAGTTCTTCTAGCAGCGGGGATGACATATCCTTAGGTGTTTTTTAAGAAGAGGCACTTGCGCGGTTTCACAGCACAGAGGCGGTGTGCCTTCGTAGCGGAATCAATCCACCCGCATGTACGAGGCACAGTAAAAGGATGACCTTTCAATGTAAGTTGTTAAGGTTTTAGTTTTTTTTTAATTATAACATAATTTATGAACAACTAATCAATATTTCATTAATTTAATTTATTTTCAGGTTCACAAACATTGAGGCTGCCTGAGTAATATCATCGACGTTTAAATCGTCGATGGAAATTCTATTATTTCAATGGAGTCAGGTATCCAGACATCCTGAATGGATACCTCAAATCGATGCATGGTTTGACAGATTTGAGGTTGGTGTTAATTTCTAATTTCCAGCTTATTTCTAATAATTTATTAATATAATTGTAAATAAATTATTATTTTTATTTACCTAATTATTTATACACAGAACAAATTTACCTAGGACAGGGCGCATGACAAAGTTGTGAGGAAGGTGTGGGAAAATCACGCGGCAACTACGTAACATCGAAATCAATACAAGATTTTTTTAGAAAAAAATTTATGTTTCCAAATCTAATTTCTGGCTATGGAAGTAGGTTGCATGATTTTTGGTACGAAGCACAAAAAAAAGCAAAAAAACCCGCAAGAGATAAAGGTCTCTAAATCTGGAACGACATGGCGGTTTGGAGGGATTTCAAACCGATTACATCCCGGCAGATATATATAGCCGCTGTATCTTGAGCACGTGATGTTTGAGCGGTTCACACGACGCTCACAGTCCGGTGCTGGCAACCGGAATCGGCCAATTCATGGCTCGGTGACAACGCACACAGGCGGCTCTGTTCTGTTTATTGCACATGCAAAACGGATGGTAAGATTAATTTAAATGAAATATATTGTTAAATTAATTTGTTGTTAATTAATTTTTTTCATTATAGGCTATGTCTCTTGAATGTTAGTCGAGCCCAATGGAGTTGTTTGTTGAGACGCACGTGCGGAGTCAAGACCGCTAAAAGGGGCCGTAACAATTCGTTGACAACCATGCTCAACACTTTGTGGTATGTTTGTTCAACCATTTTATTTCGCAAGTTATTATTTTTATTGAATTGAATATGATGATTACTTTTTTCATTTTCAGGAGACCTATAATAGCTGGTTCAGGGAGAGATATGGGGATGATCCTTCGACCTATCCAGATTTCGATCCAGATTTGTGGATGGAGGTTGGATCGTCCGGTTGACTCGATAAAAATCGGGTGTACGAGCTCTCTAACACTATAGCTGAGAACTTGCGAGCGGCCCGTAGTGTCTCAACCGTTGGGAGCTCCCAATCAATATCGAGCACCCAATCTAAGGTATTCGTGGCCTTATAGCAACACACGACTCAGCTCACCAAAAAATACGACTGCCTATCGGCGGAGTATACACAACTCAAAGCGAATCATGAACACCTTCGCCAAATGGTCATAAACGTGGCATCACAGAGTGGTGATACATGTGCGCCTCCTCCTTTTTGGCAGTATAACAACCAGCCTCCTCCTCCTCCAGCTCCACCATTATGTTAATTTGTAATGAGTATTATTTAACTTTAATAGTTAATTTAATATTTTTTTGAAACACATTCAATTTGTAATGAATATTATTTAACTTTATTTTTTTGTTTTTGATGTTTAATAAAAATTTTATTTTCATAACTGGTTTTTTTACTATTAATTTGTATAATTTTAATGTATTCTAAATAATTTTTTAAAAACATATTTAAAAATAATCACAGGGGGTTTTACCGATGGACTGTATCCGTCGACATTTGACATCTTAGCGATAAATTTACAGACAGAATTAATCCGTCGGCATTTCACAGTAGCTGCCACAATCACCGACGAATATACAGACGGATATCTTCGGTCGATATTTCACACACTCACCGACAAAGTTACCAACGACTTATTCCATCGGTTTTTCACACAATCATCGATGGAATGAATCCGTCGGTATATTTCAAGCGGGAAACTTTTTATTTGCGCGCAATTTTTGTCTGTAAAATCATCAATAAATGTTTTTTTTTACCGACTAAGTTAGCGACGGAATTAGGTAGTACTGATGAAAGGAAAGCCGACGGACATTTTCTTTCTAGGAGGCCGTCGATAAAAAAAATACCGACGAACTCTGAATCACAGACAGACGAAATATTTTCATCGGTAAAACTATGAAATCTTGTAGTGTACAAAACAACTTGGTTGCTCCAAAGATAACCCGGTTGACCAATGAAAAAAGCATGAGAATGAGATTGAAAAAAAAAATAAAAAAAAAATCTCTCAACCTGACTCATTGTCTAACTGAAGTTTAAAATTAAATCATGTAAGAGTTTTCTGACATGACCCAGTTAACTTAGCCAGTTCAAAAGCAATCTAATTGACCTTTTAAAAAAATACAAAAATGAAATTAGAAAAAAAATTCAACCTAACTCTTTATCTAGTTTAATTAAATTTAAAATTAAATAAAATAACCCCCCCCCTAATGACTCCTTCGACTTGTGTGACTTCAAATTGAAAGAGTAACGGTTGACATGGTCAAAATCAAAGCAGTAGAGCTGATTTAACCAATTTCCAAAGCGGTAAATTTACCTTGAAAACGGGTTTGTGCAGTGCTTCGTCCACCTTCGTTAACCTTCGTTCACTATGTCGTTCTTTGTAAATGCCCTCGATATTTATTTCTTGGATGGATTTGGTTTGTTTGTTTACCCTCACTATGGATTTTTTTTTTCTAAAGCAATGTTACGAGAAACGAGGAAGTAATAATAGATGAATCAACAACATAAATAATAGCTTGTAACGAGTTTGCTCATAACGTCCTTGCAAGTTCTTTTTTTTTTAAAAAAATATATTACTCATATTCTCATAATTTACAAAGTAACCAAGTCGAAACCCAATATGAGTAAAAGCAAATTCATAAGATGAAGATTTAAGATACATTGTTTTTTTTTTAATTGTAAACTCTTTGTTAGCGTCATTAAACACAGTCTATTGGATCAAAAGAATAAAGAGTGGCTGTTGAGACAACGAGACGGTAGGCGGAAGAGAGCGGGGGGGGGGGGGGGGGGGGGGGCGGGGCGGCTAGCTTCTCTTCTTTCTTTTTTTCCCTAATTGAAAAACATCAGTCATTGTTTTCCTTTCATTAATGCTGATTTGGTGTCTGTAGGAGCGCCCACAAAAGAAGAGGGTTAAACATACCGATCCATTATGGGATCATGTTGAGAAGACAAGTGATGGTGGTCCTTTCAAGTGCAAATTTTGCAAATCTTCATTTGCTGCGTCTACTTCAATCTCAAGGTTCCAATATCATTTGTCAGGAGAAAGTGGGAAAGGAGTTGGTATCTGTGGAAGAGTACCCGTTGATGTTAAAGCAGCAGCCTACCAAGCAACGCACAACAAACAAAATGCCTTCCCTGTTAGAAACTGAGAATCAAGAACTCAGAAGAATGATGAATGAATACTCTGTATTTTTAAAGCAAATGCCTGGCCTTTTATAGCCTTTACATTACTGCATGCATAACAGTATTAACTGCATCTGAAACTGATGCAACG
Source organism: Populus nigra (assembly GCF_951802175.1). Lineage (NCBI taxonomy): Eukaryota > Viridiplantae > Streptophyta > Magnoliopsida > Malpighiales > Salicaceae > Populus > Populus nigra. The sequence continues at coordinate 7,007,729 of NC_084852.1, forward strand.
TGATTCAAGGAATTACTCAACTAACTGCCAGCTAGGCACTAATCAACTAACAATATACTAACAAACTTACCAGACTTATTTAACAGTAATATACTAACAGTTATTGAAACTTCTCACAATTACTGATACTTCTCAACATTCTCTCCTTTAAACTAATTTATGTGTAACAATTAATTTACTGTTAAATTTAGTCAGCCACTTGATCTTGAGAACCACAGTGCACGAGTTCAATCACTCTATCTCGAGTTAAATCATGTAGAAAATAAAACCTCACATCAATGTGTTTGCTACGCCCATGCATATAGGATTTCTTGAGAGTTTGATGGTTGAATTGTTATCACACATCAAAGTAGTGCAACCATCTTGTGCATGATTTAACTTCTCCAGAATTCTTCCCATCCATACTGCTTGGCAAGCACAGGCTGTTATTGCCACAAATTCAGTTTCAGTTGTTGATAGGGTGACTATAGGTTGTTTCTTCGATGACCATGAAACTGCTCCTCCACTCTGCATAAAGACATAGCCAGATGTGCTCTTTTTGTCCTCTATGTCTCTTGTATAATCACTATTAGTGAATGCAACCAGTTGTTTGTTCCCGTTCTTCTTGTAGAATATTCCATAATCAACAGTACCCTTCAAGTATCTTAATACTCTCTTAGCAGCCTGTAAGTGCAATTATGTTGGTCTAGCCATAAACTTGCTAATAAAACTCACCACAAACATCATATCTGGCCTTTTAGCAGTGATATACATAAGACTACCTACTATTTGCTTATAGTAAGTCTCATCAATTTTGTTACCTTCTCTAATTTTTCTAGCCTTGAAACCAGGAACCATATGATTCATCACTGCATTGTTTTCTTCCATTCCAAACCGTTCCAGAACCTCTAGTGCATATTTTCATTGACAGATATAAATTCCATTAGCCTGTTGTAGCACTTTTATGCCTAAGAAGAACCTCATCTTTCCTAGATCGTTCATGTCGAATACCTTCATCATTAATTTCTTGAATTCTAACATCATTTGCTCATCATCTCCAGTAAAGATCAAGTCATTCACATAAACATTTACAATTAAAATTTTGCCTTCACTAATACACTTCTGAAATCCTTCATGAGTAAAGTAAGTTTCAATGCCACTAAACCAAGATCAAAGGGCTTGTTTTAATCCATACAAAGTCTTGTGTAGTTTGTAGACTTTGTGCTCATTTCCCTTCTACTTATAGCCTTTTGGTTGTTCCACAAACAAATCCTCGCTTAATTCCCTATGAAGAAAAGCAGATTTAACATTGAGTTGGTAGATGAGCCAACTTCTTTGAGCAGCTAAAGCAATGATCATTTGAACGGTGTCCATCCTTGCCACAGGAGCAAATACCTCTGTGTAGTCCACACCATGTTGTTGAGCATAACCTTTTGCGACCAATCGAGCTTTGAACTTATCCACCTCACCAAACTCATTAAGCTTGGTCTTGTATATCCATTTCACTCCAATCTTCTTAGCTCCAGCTAGTAATTCAGTTAAACTCCAAGTTTCATTCCTCTGAATTGATTGTATTTCAGCAACCATAGCTTCCCACCAATTGTAACTTTTCATTGCCTCTTCGTAGCTCAAAGGATCAACAAAAGTTCAAATCTCCAGAAGTGAGGCAATATCTGACCACATACTTCTTCACAATAGGACAACTAGGTGTGGATCCAGTTATGGATTCTTTACTTTATATGACACCAGAGGAAGTCTTTTATAAAGAAGTTTTGGTTCATGATTGCCAAATTGGTGAAAAAGGAAGGTTTCTTGAGCTCCCAGAAGATGTTTCATCTTTCTCAATTGGAAGATGTCACGATGCAAGGAGCTTATGCGATGTTTCTCCATTTAAACATGCAACTTCACTAAAGTCCTTGGGGATGTGGGAATGTGATGGGATAGAGTGCTTGGCTTCGATGTTAGAATCCTCCACGGATATATTTGAAAGCCTCGAATTGCTATACCTTAAAACTTTGAAGAACTTTTGTGTCTTCATTACAAGAGAAGGAGTTGCTCCACCATTACGGTGTTGCATTAAACTCAATCTAAAAGGTCAAGGAAGACAACCACCACTTGAAAAATTTGTATAGATATTAGGTTATATATAGGATTTTGTTTATTTATTTTATGGTTAGAAACATTTTATTACCATTTTAAAAATGAGATGAAATTGAAAAAATATGAAATTTCTGGTATGAATAAAATAAAATCAATTGATTTGTGGCATATATATTGTCAATATTTCCAGGTTTGAAAAATTTGGGTAGTCTCCAGTATATGAGAGGTGTTGCTGAATATTTTTTTTAAATAATCAAATTTGATTATGTAATTATTCGTTCAAATTATGTAGGTGCATAGAATGAAATCAACAACACATCGTGAGTATATGGTTGCAACTAGTTCTTCTAGTAGTGAGGATGTCTTGTCCTTTGGTGTTGATCAAGAAGAGGCACCTGCACCGACTCGCGATGCTGCCTCTTCCAGCGCCGTTTCACAGTGTAGAGGCAGTGTGCCTTCATAGCGGGGTCAATTCACCCGCAAGTACGAGGCACATTGAAAGAACGACCTTTCAATGTAAGTTTATTTTGGTTTTAGTTTTTTTTTTTTTTACTTATAACATAATTTGTGAACAAATTCAAGTGGGATAGTGTGTGAGAGAATCACGTGGCAACTAAGTAACATAAAAATAATAAGATATTTTTTTTAAAAAAAATTATGTTTTAAAATCTAATTGTCATTAACTCATATTAAATTCATAGATGAAAGTAGGTTGTGTGATTTTTGGAATGAAGTGCAGGAAAAAGCCAAAAAATACACCAAAGATAATGGTCTACAAGGCTAGAATGACGTGGTGTTTAGGAGGGATTTCAGGCCGTCATACATCCCAGAGGATATATGGCCACAATATATCCAGCACGTGATGTCTGAGCAGTTCACACGATGCTCACAGTCTAGTGCCGACAACCAGAATCGAAAAATTCATGGTTTGGTGACCACGCATACTGGCAGATCCGTTCCGTTCACTGTACATGCAAAGTGGATGGTAAGATTAATTTTAATGAAATCTATCATTAATTAATTTGTTGTTATTTATAAATATATTTAACTTGCAACACTTTTTTTTCTTACGGGCCACACCTTTTGCCCAATGGAGTTGTTTGAGGAGACACACATGACAAGTGAAGACCGCCATAGGGGGGTGCAACAATTTGTCAACAACCATGCTCAACACTTCGTAGTATATTCGTTCAACTATTTTATTTTGTAAGTTATTATTTTCTTGAATTGAATATGATGATTTTTTTTTAAATTTTCGGAGACATATAATAGCAGGTTGAGGGAGAGATATAGGGACGGTCCTTCGACCCACCCAGATTTCAATCTGGATTTATGGATGGAGACAATATCATTTGATGGACCCGATAAAAATCGGTTGTACGGACTCTCCAACATTATAACCGATAACTTGCAGTCGACCTGTAGTGTCTCAACCATTGAGAGCTCTCAATTAGTATCGTTCACCTAGTTTGAGGAGATCGTAGCCTTGAAACAAGACACAGCTGATCTCACCCAGCAAAATAAGCAACTCTCGGTGAATTATGAACAACTCTGCCAGATCATCATGGACATAAGATCACAGATGGGTGGTATGTGTGCGCCCCCTTTTTGGTCGTATGATCCCGAGAACGACCAACCTTCTCCTCCACCTCCTCTGGCTCCACCATTGTTCTAGTTCAATTTTTTTTGGAAACAATCTAAAATTGTAATGAATATTATTTAATTTAATTTTTAATATTTTATACAATGTTTTTGCTTAATTGGTTTTTTTACTATTATTCTATACAATTTTATTTTTTAAAAATATTTTTAAAATAGAATCAACGGATTTACAGACAGATTTATGTTGTTGGTATTTTACAAAGAGTTACAAAATATTTACTGCATATGCTTATAATCATCGACGTCTCTACATACAGATAGCGTCTGTCGATATTTTATAGAGTTGTAAAATATTTACTGCATGTGCCACAATCACCGAAGTCGTTATTCCATTGGTAATTTACCGATGACAATACAAACATAATAAATTCATCGGTATATTTTTAGCAAGAATTATTTTTTTTGGAACATATTTTCTATCTGTAAAACCATCGGTTTTTTTCTATCGACAAAATTAGCAAAAGAACATGGAATCACCGACGAACATTATTCCGACAAACGTATTCCATTGGTGAATTAGTTGGTAAATTTTTTACCAACGGAGTGGTAATCTTACACCGACGGAAAATGATTGTCGGTAAAACTGTTAAATGTTGTAGTGTATGGTAAAACTCCAATCCTCTACTTAAACCGGTTGGATCCAGTTGTATTAATCAATCGATCGTTCCATACAAAAACCATAATTTTATGAAGTTTTTCTTTCAAATATATTTTATGAGTTAAAATATATATTTTTGTCTAACTTGTTGACTAAAAGATAGGCTCCACCCAAAATCTCAAAAAGTTATTATTTACATAGTTGTAAGTGATTCTGAATAATCAAGTGTGAGTCTGTCATAACTAAAATAAAGATTTGTCCCAAAAAGATTACATGGATGGTCTAGCAAATGCATTTATAAATAAGTGGAATAGGTTTAGGTCAAAGAGAAGGTCTGATTGCGTCAAACCAGAATAACAGCTCAAAAAGACAATAACTTATGATTTGATTGTTAAATCATGTTAAGAAAGTTATTATCATGTGACCATTGATATGATGACATTCTAGGTTGCTATAACTTTAAATTTTGATTTACCATGCTTTTTCTTTCAATCAAATATTCAAACATAGACAATAACTTGAACTAGCTGTATGTTAAAGCTGGAATGAATCAGTAAATATATATTTTGATTTTATTTAATAATTAAAATTTTTAAGTTAAAATAATTTTTTTAATATGCTATCAGAGTTCGAAACCTTATTACCCTTGATTTTTTGTGATTATTTTTTAAAAAATAAGCATAAGATAATTATAAGTTTAAACTTGAAAATCTTTTTAAGCAATAAGATAAGTTTTTTAATTTAAAATAATTTTTTAAGCAATTCATCCTAAAGTTTAATTTTGGAATACTTGAGATGCAATAAAATCAATTAACTTTGCTCACAGTTTGTGTAGAAGGCAGGCGGGCAAGCCGGGTGGGAATGAAATATACAAAAATACAAATGGCAATGAATTCAAGTTGATCAAAGTTTATTAAATTTGAGTAAATAGTCCTAATTCTGTTTTTCCTGGTCACCAGTTAACTAATTAAATGATTAATAGTTGGCTAGTTGCAGATCTGCAGAAAAATACAAATTTTGAAAACTTTTTTTTTTTTTTTTTAAAGTTGGAAAAAGTCAATCGCCTTAAATAATTGCATTATAGTACTCGGTAATTAGCCAAATAATTCTTAATAAGACACCGGTTTCAGAAGACTTGTGGTGCCATTCAAGAAAGTCATCGCCTGGCACTTTCTTGGACGGTGGCATCAAACTCCTTCTGCTTCAAAACGTCGTGGTCTCACATTGTTCCTTCTTTCTTTTTTTCTCATGTAACATTTATCGTCATATATAATTTCAGATTTTCTTCCTCCAAAAGTAGTGTGATCTAGCGACCTTTTCTTCAAATTTTGAGGTTCCTGATTTGATCAAAGGGCTGCTAAACGATCCGTGAATATTTCCCTTATTTCTTAACCATTACAAATGTATTAACTCTTATTTTCACTACAGGCAGAAAATTCTGTTGGTATTTTACTCTTATTAAGTAAGTAATAAATTTACCAATAGACTCACATATAAAAATGCTCCATCCGTTAAACTTTCATCAGTAATTTTTGATTTGTTTATAATAAATTACCGATAAATTTGCTAATGGGAAAAGTGCTCCAAATTGTTTTTTACCCGCTTTATTCTGTTAGTATTTTTCTCGGGAATATTGCCATATAATTGATAAAAATACCGTATGCAATTATGTTGGTGATAAAACAGTGACACAGTGACATTTGCAATAATTCTTTTCCAACTCTCTAAAATATATTGATTTCTGACTTAATTTTTCTGTAATACTGTCAATAATTATTTAAAAAACATTTTTTTAAAAAAATCTATTTAATAGAAGTAGAAAATAATTAAATTAATATAAATTAACACCTCATAATACCCAGGAACTGAGTTGCTTGGAAAAAAGTAAAAGAAAATCAACTCAAACAAATTTGCAACAAATAAATAACACAAAAAATGAACAAGAGAAAAAAATAAATAAATCAACTAAAAATTTTTTCCACCTAACCTAGAAAACCTATTTCAAAACCCATAATCCAGCAATAAATAAAATAATTTAATTGAAATTGAACTACAAAATTGAAAAAAAAAATCCAACTAAAATCCAACAAAATTGATCTCATATGAAACGAAATCTCACAACAACATTCATACAATTTTAAGAACATAAAAATTTAAAAATAAAATAAAATAAACAAATATAATGCAAAAAAAACACAAAAAAAAGAAAAAAAAATCTCATAGTAATGTAATTGCAAGTAAAGCTGAGAAGAAAAAAAAAATTCATAAAATATATTAATTAAAACAAAATTGAGAAGAGAAAAGAAGAAAAGAGGAGAAGATACATGTCATAGCCCAGTCCAACCTGCCATATATTGTCTTAGACCTGAACCGTTACTACCTGAACTGTTATTGTCTTAGACCTGAACTGTTACTATTTGAATTGTTACGGTCTTAGATATCTCACTTTTTGTAACAATCCTGCTGAATTCATGGATTTTAGCCACCAATTTAACATCACTAAAGAATTTTTTAACGTCGCATAACTCCATTACATACAAAATCTAATGGGACCAGCAAATCAATTATATTCCTCAGACATCTATTCCTTCTTCGATTTTCATGGTAGTAATAGGGACCAACAATTCAATTACAAGTGCTCCATGAAATTTAAGAAGTTGTAAAGAGATATTCAAGAAAAATAGTTCTAGTACTACCTTATTCATTAATTAAATCTCCCATAATTGGTTGGCCACTAGCTCTATTTAATTATCAAATTTTTTACTTCAATTACAATAATTTAATCACTTTACTCTAATTTTCACATTATTCCACATGACAAATTATAATAAATTTTTATTTCCCCCAAATTTATTCAAGAATCCTAACTTTTTAAATTTAAAAAATTCAATCAATTAAGAACTTTAAGCCATTAAAATTAGATCAAAAGTCTTTAGAATGCCTTACTAAGCAAGTAATTAAACTCTAAATACTACCCATTTCAATCTTCCAACTCCTCTTCTTCTTTAATCTTGGTTGAACTTCCCCTCTCCTTTTCATTTCACCTTTACTTGATTTTTCTTCCTTCCAATTAATGCTCACTAAGCTTAGTTAATGTTTTCTCAAGATCTTCTCTTAAGATTTTATGTTTCCTTTACAATTCTATCTGTCTCACATGTAAATGGTAGTTTTCCCCTCTTTCTTTTTCTCTTTTTCTTCTTCTTGCCTAAGCGCGCGCGCACGCGCGCACACACACACTAACTTTTTACCAAATTCCCTCTATATCCAAAATAGTAAATTTCATGTTCCCGGGATAAAATTCCTAGATCTTGGCATTTGTCTATATAAAATTTTTACCCAAGTGAATTCAAATTTCATTTAGTTACATATTAATAATTTTATTTCCAAGTAACTCCCAATAATATTTTATGCACATTTCTGTATTTTTTTTATTTGGTTTGTTCAAATGCTTATTTGGTACTTCTGTTAAATCTATTCTATAAGTACTTAGATTGCTTGTCTGCCTAAATAGGTGGGAAATTTTCGCCTCATTTTCTATTCGCTCTTCTATGTTTCTTCCTCGATTTGCGAGCTTCGCCATAAAATCCTAACAATGGGGATTTTTGTATTACGAAGTTCCTTCTCGCCCCAATCGAGTATATTTACTAGTTTCGCCTCAAATGTTAAGTCTTCTATTATAACAATCCTGACTATTTGATTTTATCAACGCTAAAAGATCTCAACATATGCTCTGAATTTGAGGGTAAATTTTTTTTTACCAAAATTTTGGCAGAGTTTCCTTTGTATATAGGACATCCCAGGTTATTGACTACTATCAATTTACCTATTCAATCCATCATAACAAGGTCCCATAATTCCGAACCAGACCTTGTTTCAATCATTAATATTCAACACCTTGTACAATCCACACACACAAATCTCTATGTGTGTGTGTGTGTGTGTGTGTGTGTATCCTATGAACAAGTTTAATATAAACATTGCCCACAAATCATATTATAAAATCTAAAAGAAAAAGGGATACTAACATATAAAGAGAGAATTTAAAACATAATAAGTATTCTTAAAAATTTCAAAATGGTTAATTACAAGATAACTAAGGAGTTCTAGTTCATTCATTATATCAGAGTTTACATAACTAATGTACTACATGTTGAGCTAATATTTTTATATACATTAAGGTTTACACAAAAAAACATATTGCATAATGACACTAATTCCATTATGCTTAAGTTAAATATTTACATAAGATTAACAAAGTGGAGTCCTAAAAACTAATGATCTCCCTGAACATTTGATGGACCTATTACATAAACAACTTAGTAAACATACTATTATGTTGACAAAAGAAATATAGATGATCATGTAATGTGTACGAATGAAGTATAAATTTTCTATTGAATCCATAGGAATTCTAACAATCAACTTATAATTTGCTTGTAAATCATTTAAAACCCAATTAGAACTCATTTGCATATCCTTAATTTGAACAACACTACTAATAAGGCCACTACCAACTCCTCACCCATCAATGTGGGATATTACAATATACCTGCGCGTGGAGAAGAAGAGAAGAGAAAGACAAAAAGAAAGGGATGTTGGTGTTTTTTACATAAAGGAAAGAGAAGATGATGATGATGATGAGGAGGAGGAGGAGGAGGAGGAGGAAGAGGCACATCTGTTATAAAATGAGGGATTCTAGTCTTTTTATTGGAGCATTTTATCGATGGTTTTACCGATGGATTATTAAATATTAATATTTTTTAATTATTCAATCAGAGATTTCATGTTTGATATTTAATTTAAATTTTTAATTTAATAAATAAATTTTAGAAACCCTCCAAATATCACCAATGACCTTTCTCGGTGATTTGTCTAGAATAGTAATTAACAATGCAATTGAGAAGTGAACAGTTTCAGAGCTTTTTAGAAAAGATCGACGAAATTAATCTATCAATAATACCCTTTGTAGTTGACATAATAAATAGTGTCAGAGAGAAGTGAATAATTTATCAAAGAGTTTACAAATGGATAATTGTGTCGGTATAAATGACATGTTTTTGTACTGTTTTACTTTGTTTTAATTTCTTTTTTTCCCACTATAATTTTCTTGGTATATACTAAGAAAATATTTTCATCGGTATTTACGAATAAATATAGCAAGAGAATATTATATTGATAAAATTTATTGTAATTTATCGATAAAAATATTTTATTAATATTTTTTTATTTATTAATTTTCTGATAATATTTCACTCGGTGAGACAGAGGGAGCTTCATCTCATAAAATTCTGGTTGTTATCAATTGTTATGCCCATGGTTATATTAACAAAACAACGGCGGAATTTGAAAATGGCAGGCGCCTGAAATTAGATATCATGAATGCATTTTGTACAAGGAGAGTTTGGTAAGATACTAGAATTGGATATGACATTGAATGGATCAATGGATCAATTGTTTTGTTTTCTGTTTTTGATTTATGTTCTTCGACATATTTTGTTCAACAGTTAGCAATTAATTACCCTTTTAAAATGCATTTTTCATTTTATCTATATTTTGTGAGATTGGAAAATTTAATAAAAAATGAATAACATTGTAAGGAAAAAAAAAACAATTACATTGTCATGAAAAACCACAAAAAAACTGAAGGGGTATTTTGAAGTTTGGTAATAATTGTTTTTTTAAAGTGTGTTTTACAAATAAATATATCAAAATAATATTTGTTTTTATTTTTTAAAAAAATATTTTTCACATCAAAATAATTTGAAAAAGCTAAAAAAATGATTTAAAATAAAAATATAAAAAATTATTTTTTCTTAAAATATTTTTAAAATACAAAAACAAACAATTATAAATTACCATCAATCCAGTATAAGATAGCGATTGTGATCTTATGTTTTGTCCGAATTGCAGCCAACACTAATATTTTTTGTCAAGAATTGAGAAGCCTTCTGGGCCACGAAAAGCCACCAGACAACCCATGCAATGTTTTTTATTTGTCTATAAACCGTTGACGATGAAAAACCTTCGGCTGACTCAAATAAATTCCTTTTCTTCTACGCTACACTAAATTCCTTTCGTAGCTGTGCATGCCACATTCTCTCTCCCTTCATCACTGCTTCTCTAACTCCTTCTGAGTTCTGATTAAGTCAGATCATCGTTTGAAGATCTTGTTGGTCCAGGTAAGCTCCATTTTTTCTTTTCTCCAAGATTACATGTCATCTAGAATTCGTGCAAGTTACTCTTTTTACCCTGATATTGCTCAGGAGTTCTTGACTTGATCAGATCAGAGTTCAGGACATAGTTTCTTGCTCATTGTGTTCTTACGAGCTACAGTAAAGCGTGAATTAAAATTCTGAAAAAAAAAAACTAAAAGTATCTTATTGAGCTTTACAAACAATTTATTGGTGTCATTAATCTAGTGTGTGATTCAAACAGACTGCGTGCTTGAGGGACTAACATATGGGATGGGACCTTCTTGTAACTCTTTGATTTTGTGTGTCGCTGCTCAGGACCTAATTATTGGCATATTCTCATCTAGTTTTTGGCTAATAGTTGATCTTACCCTTTCTGGTGGTTCTCGATTTCCTTGTGTTTATCTTGGAAAATGTTCATCTAGTTTCTGTATGTATGTATGACTTCTTGGTATGGCCTTGTATAGAATACTTTGCTTCCTTTTACTGATTCTTTTTGGCTCTGAACTTCACTTAATTCTTTCTTTCTCTCAAAGCAGGACAGGAGGTCTCCTGGTTGTCGACCAGCTTGGCACTGGTTCCTTCTTCTGTGTGCTAATCAAAATCCTTGAAGACAATATAATGGACCAAGTATGTTTTCCTTTCACTTTTGCTTAATTTTGTTAGTGAGAGGACCAAAATTGTAAGTTTAGTAAAATAGAAGCTCTTTTTTAAAAATTTAGCATTAAAATCTTGTCCAATTTTATTTGGGTCCTTTTAGTTTGAAAAATATATGATTTAGTCCAAGACTTTATTATATTTACATTTCAATCCCTACGTCTGAGAGAAAAGAAAAAACATCTCATGTTAAATGATGAAATAGAGAAAAGGTTATTGGTTGGTCATATTTTAATAGCAAAAAAGATTTATCTCAGTATCGACTAGTTCTATTTAACGAGATGAGTTTTATTGAAATCTTTTTAAATTTTTATATTGTTTTAAAAAGTGTATCAAGGTTGATTATGTGTTTTTGAATTGTTTTGTATTTTTTAGTTGATAGATTAATCTTTTGATATTTTAAAGATATATATTAAATGTTTTTAAATAAAAATGGATTGAATAACGGTTTTCAAGATCAGAAAAAATAGTTAGTTTATCTATACACCTTTTTTTTATTAAAAAGAAATACTTTATTTACTAAAAACCCACCTATGGACCTATGGTATTGTAAAATTCTTAGCAAGATCCACCTATTAAGTATATATATAGTTAGTTTATCTACATCTATTTTTATTTTAAAAAAAAAATACATTATGAAGGACCATGGAAATGTCAGTCCTCTTCTTATAGTGTATTGTGGATTGGAATAGTTTTTTTAATTTTTTTTTGTTCTTTATTTGTTTTACTACGATCATTGAATTATTTTTTTAATTTTATCTTTTCATGTTTTATTGATTGATGATTGGGTTTGATGTTTTTTTTGTGTTTCTTTTTTACTGGTTATGGCAGCGTCTAAAAAACATCTCAACATTGTGTTGGCTCGTTATTTTAAAGAAAAAAAAATGATGTCGTTGTTTGTGAAAAAATAACGTGAAATGATAGCCCTTTATTTTAGAAAAAACAAATTCTCATTCGGTGCTTTGTTTTTTTTTAATTCTCTCATCTTTTTCTTTTTTAATTTCATCCTTCTACATCACATTGATTGATTATTTAGCCTGATGATTTGTTTCGTATTGGTTTTTGTCAGTTTATAACGGTTTTTTTAAAAAATATTCCAACATTGGGTTTGTTCTCATATTGTAAAAATAATTCAGTTTTATTGTTTATAAAAAATAAAAGATGAGGGGACCAAAATTGAAAGTTTAGTAAAATAGCAACTCTTTTTTGAAAATTTAGCCTTAAGATTTTGTCTTGTTTTTGTCCTTTTAGTTTGGAAATTATTTCAAGACTTTATTCACATTTCAATCATTAAATTTGATAGAGAAGACAAAATGTCACATGGTAAATAATGAAATGTCACATGGTAAATAATGAAATATAAAAAAAGTTGTTGGTTTGGCCATTTTTCAATAACAAAAAAGGTCGATCTCAATGTTGATCAATTTTATTCATTGCGAGGAGTCTCATTGAAGTCTTTTTAAACCTTTATATTTTCTAAAAAAATATATATATTATGATTTTGTGTTTTTGGATTTTTTGGCATTTTTGAATTGATAGGTTGGTTTTTTTTAGATTTTGACGGTTTTTATTAAGTGTTTTTAAGTAAAAATAGATTGAATAATAGATTTTTAAGGTCAGAAAAACACCCCTTAATTTTTCGGCCACCTATCTAGTGAGCAAATTCTTGGCATTAGACAACTCTTCATTTGTTTTTTTTTTAAAAAAAAACTAGGTGTACTACATTTTATCCGTCCAATTTGAAAACTAAAATTGGCTAAAACGTGCTAGGCCGGAAGGCTATTCTCATATTGCATCATTTAAAAAAAAAATAAGTAGATCACATGTCGTCTACTCAAGACTATTTAAAAAAAAAAAAATAGAATTAACGATGCATAGTCCACTATAACAAATTTTGATCCCCATTGATGACCAAAAAATCAAGGTTCAAGATTTTGGACCCCTAAAATCCTATTTTCAACATGTTTTTACCTAAAAATATAACAAAACAAATCCTAGAAATCTCAATAATCTTATTTCAAACTCAAAACACCTTCTAATTAGTCTAAAATCCAAAATCAATCCGAACAAAAAAAAACTTTCTAGATTTTGATTTATTTTTTCTAGCATTATTAAAGGCTAAAATCACCTATATCAAACTCTTCTCTTGAAAATAAACCCAATAAAGCCAATATCAGGTTTTTTTAATGTGATTGATCAAAAGAGCACTAATACCGGACCAATATTAAAAATTAAGGGACTACAATGAAATTTAATCAAAATTACATGGACCAAATAATGAAAATTGAAGGATCAAAATGAAAAATATGAAAAATAAAACTCCAAAATAAACTTTAACTAAAACTACAAGGATCAAATAAATAGAAAGTGACAATTTTATGGACTACAATGTACTTTAACTGTTCATTCTGTTTTATTATATTAGGAGTAAAGATTAAGAATAAGATATTGTGCGATTCAGCAACTACATACCATGAACTAAAATCATATTACATTAAATTAATTTAGTTTAATGAATCCAATACATGTTCTTAACTTCTGTTTTTCGTGAGAACTGTTATCACTATAAGCATTTTTCCCCGTAAAGACATCCTAATTGAAATAATTGTCGTACGATTTTATATAGTCTGATTTAGTTGTTCTTTTTTAGTTTACTAATTTGGATTTTAAATGGAATTTAATTAATAAAAAAATATGAAAAGAAAATCTAAATGAAACTCTTTTATTTACAAATCAATTCCTATTAAAATTAACTTTGAAAATAATATTTTATAAACACACATCTCTTTTTTTTTCTTTTAAAAACCATGTCTCATCAAAAACAACTTAAAGATAGATATAACAACTTATAACTGCACGCGAGAATAAATATAATGCTCAGCCCAGGTGTAGTTGAAATACATCCGACTATACATTTTACTAGTATGTTAGTCTGCGTTTCGTAATAAGTTAATATTATTTTTTAAAAAAATATTAAAAAATACTAAAAATATCTTAGAGCCATGTCAAACCCAATAATTTTGGATCTGATAGTCATGTCAGACCCACACACCTGGGTTTAGCGATCTTATCAAGCCCAAGCAATTATTTGGGTTTAGCAAACATGTCTGGTTTAAGTTTATTTGGGTCTAAAAACATTTAATAATAATAACAGCAACAGCAGCAGCAGCAGCAACAACAACAATAATAATAATAAGAAAAGGAATAATAATAATAATAAATAAATAAATGTAACAACAACAACAATAATCATACTAACAATAACAATAACAATAATAATAAAAAAATATATAACAATCATACTAATAATAATAGTAATAAGCACAACAACATTAATAAAAACAACAACCATGCCGAACCTAATCGTATCGGGTTTAACAAACAATGTTAGACCCAAGGTGCTTGGGTCTGGTATCCATGACTGACCCAAATAAAGTTGGGTCAAGCATGTTGCCAAACCCAACTAAACTTTGAGTTAGACATGGTTGTTGGACACAAGTTACTTGGGTGTGGTAAGATGTCTAACCTAAGTTTAGTTAGATTTGACAACATCCCAAATCCAAGGTGTTTAGATGTGACATTCATGCCTAACCCAAGTTTAGTTGGGTTTAACAACATGCTAGACTCACGTTACTTAAGTCTGATAAACTTGTCTGACTCAAATTTACTTCAGTAATCATAACAACAACAACAACAACAATAAAAATAAAAATAATAAGGATAACAACAACAACAACAACAACAACAACCATGTTATACCCAATCACTTTAGGTCTGGTAAATTAGACTACACTCAAGATACTTGGATTTGATAATATGTTGCTAGACCCAACTAAACTTTGGATTTGACAATATCTCAAACCCAAGGTGCTTGGATCTGACATCTATACCTGATTCAAGTTTAGTTGAGTTTGTCAAAATGTCAGACTCATATTATTTGAGTCTGGTAAACATATTTTTTTAATGGTATGGTCATCACTCATTAGCTAGGGAAGAAAAAGAAAGCCAAAGAAACTTATCGTGAAAAGATAAGATACAAAATTAAAAGTGAAACTACTATTATAATTTATAATGAAATATCTTTTAAACTGATCTTAAAAAGTAAATAGACAAATCATTATTTGACCAAGCAAATATTTGAGAGGCAGGAGACCTTCCAGCACTTAGTTTTCAAGCACTTTTTGGCCTATTAGCTAACCTTATCTCTACAGCAGCTAACCTTATCGCCACATCTGCTGTGTAGAACAATGCTCAGGGCATATGAAAGAACTCTAAGAGTTGGGGGAAAGAAAAACTACATCGCCATACTGTGATTTTTTTGGCTTTAGTCAATGGCGATGGATCCTAAAGTATGTGTTGACTTATTTCAAAGTTACTAGTTTCTATAGCTTCCTCACTTGATACCTATAAATGGTACGAGGAGCAAGAAATTAACAGAAAACTGTGTTGCCAAACACGAAGAAGAAGTTGGATTTGTAAACTAGAAACATCCACAAGAGTAAATTAAAAGAAAAATAGTCAAGATTGTTAATTTAATTTATTTTCATAAACAAATTAAAATATTATAATTGAATTGAATTATATGATTTAACATTTTATTTAAACATAAGAATTATAAGTTATTAATTGAATTTAAATTTACTTATAAATTAAATTCAATTTAGTATATAATTTTGTTTCAAACAAGTTGATTGTGTTAGTGCATGTATAATATTTGTTTTTTATGTTTCAAGGTTTAGAAGATTTTAAAGTGGATTTGTACGCTAATTAATATTAAGTTTATTTATTCGATGATCTTAAAAGTATACTTTCCTCATTAATTTAGTATATTCAAAAAAATAAATCATTTAAATATTAATTCCATAAAACAATATGAAATAAAAAGCAAATCTCCTTGATCAGTACCCTAGCTTTTAATTTGGGGTTGGTGCATGTATATTATATACATTTCTCAACAAAAATATATATTTTTATTAAATAAAACACGTAATATAATTTTCATTAAAATATTTACAAATATTTTACATAAAACAATCCACTGGGTATTAATCTAATAGATTATATCAACCTTTTTTTTTCAATTTTTTATTAACTAAAATTTAAATCATAATATTAAAGTAATTTTCAAATAAAAGGATATTTTGATACCAAGTGTCTATTTGAGAGCGTAGTAAAGATTTATTTTCAAAATATTTTTTACTTGGAAATGCATCAAAATAATTATTATTTTTTAAAATTATTTTTTACATTAACACATCGAAACGATCTGAAAATACTAAAAAATATTTAATTTGAAGCAAAAAAAATCAAAATTTGATCAAAAGTCAATTCAACCGCATCCCTAAACTAGGCCTAAATAAAAAATATGTGGAACATAAAGAGTGTTTTAAAATTATTTTCTTAATCAAGGAGGGAGTTAGTGAAATTATGAGGCTCTCCAAAACAACTTGATTGTTCCAAAAACAACTCGGTTAACCAGTAAAAAAAATATGAAGATGAGATTGAAAAAAAAAACTAATAGAAAATAATCTCTTGACCTAACTTCTTGTCTAACCCAAGTTAAAAATTAAATCATATAAGAGTTTTCTGATATGACCCAATCAACTTAACCAATCCAAAAACAATCTAATTGGCTTTTTTAAAAAAATACGAGGTTGAAAATAAGATAAAAAACATTGAAAAAATATATTCAACCTAATTCTTTATTTAACCTAGATTTTAAATTAAATCAATTGCGAATTCTACCGTGACTTCAAATTGAAAGTGTAACGGTTGACATGTTCATAATCAAAGCAGTAGAGCTGATTTAACCAATTTCCAAAACTTAAGTGATTACACGGTAAATTTAGCTCCTCCCATGAAAACGGGTTTGTACAGTGCTTCGTCCAACTTCACTATGTTGCTCTTAAATTCTCTCGCTCTTTGTAAATGCCCTCAATATTTATTTCTTGCGTGGATTTGGTTTGTTTGTTTACCATCATACATTCTATCTTTCTGTTGGGATTATTCTTTCGCATTTTTTCCCTTCTCTACTTTAAGCCAAGGTTTTGAGATTTTAAGTTTCATATAAAAAATAATTTTTTTAAATTATTGAAATATTATATTTAATCTTAACTGGTGTATAAGTTAATATATATATCAAATAAAAAAGTAATTAGACATATTATATCAAAATGATTTTTTTTTCTAAAGCAATGTTACAAGAAACTAGGAACTAATAATAGATTAATCAATAACATGAATAATAGCTTGCAACTAGTTTCGTGCTCATGACGTCCTAGCAAGGTTTTTTTTTTTTTAAAAAATAATATATTACTCACAATCTCATGCTTACAAAGTAACCATATGAAACCCAATATGAGTAAAAGCAAATTCATAAGATGAAAATGTAAGATACATTGTTTTTTTTTTATTTGTTAACTCTTCATCAATGTCACTAAACCTAGTTTATTAAATCAATCTTAAAATCTTTTGACTTGATTTTCTACATGTCACGAGATTCAAATTAATTATATGAAAGTTATTTTAATTTAACAAAAGTATATTTAACAAGGCTAAAAATAATTTGAATAACTAATAAAAATATAAATTGATTTTTTAAAAAAATCAATATAATATATTTTCTTGTTTTGATATAGAGATGGAGGCTAAACAAATCACCTCTAGATATCCACGGATAAACACAAAAATCATGAATCGGGTAACGAGCATGATAATAATATGCAAGCCAAGGCGGTCATCTATCAATCGAGAAATTCAAGACTCGATTGAAGGCTTCTTATACAACCAGGAAAAACGAAGTTACAAAAAACATAACTGGCATGTGGAGACCATGCCCTAGCATGTTGGAGGACCTGTTGCATTGTGTTGGCGCGTGCGGCGTCCACTAGCTTCCGAAATCAGTCTTTCTTGGTGTCTCTACACAGTAGACGATCACAATCTCTTGAGTTTAAATCTCTCAATTAAAAAAAAAAGAAATGAAAAACCCAAAGAATATTGTGTAAAATCAAGCCCAAGTTAAAATGTCAGTTTTTTTTACCTCTTAAAAACTTACAAACTTACAGAGACCTTATCAAAACAAAACCATCAACACCAATTTTGAATGGAATAAATATGGAAGGATTAAATATAAAAAAAGAAAGTTCAAGAAAAAAAGAGAGGCATGCTTAAATAATATGAAGCTACAGTGAATTGCAAACCTAAGATGAATCATAAACATGATCATTGTTATATATATAAAATTACATTCCAATTATGAAATTGACGTTAATAATCAGGAAAAAAAATATTTTACCCTAATATAAATTAAATTACTATAATAAACTACTCTAACCTTCCTTTAAATGAAACATCTTTTAAGCATAAATTATTTAAAGAAAAAATTTGAAGTTATGACCTCTTTTGTAAAAGCGCTCACTGCTACTAGCCCAAAAAGTTATGGGCAAATTATAACATATACTAGAAAATATCAATGTGTCTTTTATTATTTATCTAAACATAAATTACTATAGATTAAAATAGTATAATGATGGAATTGTTTTTAGCAATGAAACTTGCTGAGCATACAGTTGGGGCTAGGATTATTTTTTTCATAGGATACATTTGATATTAGAAGAATGATTGAGAACAAAATGATCTGTCTTGAATTTTTGAGCTATAGTATAGATACTGATTTGTCCTTCAGGGAGCAAATTTTTAACATTTGGATTGGAAGCTTCTTTTATCTTTTTTTTTTAAAACAATAGAGATATCATTAATCATGTTCTTGAGGGGGAAAATATGCATGTGTTGAGGGGCTTCATTGCTTTTTTCTTTTATTGAAATAGTTCAAATATAAAATAATCATTGGATTTCAACAAAATAAAATTGCATGTAGAGGTGTTTTCGTTGTTTCCAAATGCTTGTCAGACCCAAAGCACGCAGGTCTGACAACGTTTGCAAACCCAAGTACCTTAGGTCTGGTATGTGGGTCTGGATTGGTTCCAGCAATTGGGTCTTGCGACCATGTCATATCCAGGACATTTGGGCCTGGCAACCACACCACACCTAAACACCTTGGCCAGACCTAATAACCTGGATTTGACGATCAAGCTAAACCCATGGCATCTAGATCTGACAACCATGCCAAACTCACAGTAATTGAGTCTGGCAACCATGTCAGACCCAAGACGATTGAATTTGACGACCAGACCTAATCGTCTAAGCCGCGGGTCTGATAAATATGTCAAACCCAAAATGCCTAGACTTGATGATTATCCAAGTTTACATTAACATGGGTCTGCCACTTCCCACTGCCATTAAAATAAATATTTATATTGTTTGTTAATTGCCCGCAGCAAACCGCGAAGCCATAACATACTATTTGATAGTTATTTGTTTTTATGTGTATGTTTGTGAGCCGACAGCAGCCAGTGAAAAAGAATGAAGAGAGGCTGTTGAGACAATGAGACAGTAGGCGGAAGAGAGAGGGGGGCGGGGGCGGCTAGCTTCTCTGTTTTTTTTTTTGCCCCCTAATTTAAAAACATCAGTCATTGTTTTCCTTTCACTAATGCTGATTTGGTGTCTGTAGGAGCGCCCACAAAAGAAGAGGGTTAAACATACCGATCCATTTTGGGATCATGTTGAGAAGACAAATGATGGTGGTCCTTTCAAGTGCAAATTTTGCAAATCTATATTTGCTGCGTCTACTTCAATCTCAAGGTTCAAATATCATTTGTCAGGAGAAAGTGGGAAAGGAGTTGGTATTTGTGGAAGAGTACCCGTTGATGTTAAAGAAGCAGCCTACCAAGCAACGCACAAAAAACAAAATGCCATCCCACCAATTGATCATACAGTTCCTAATGTAGAAGCTCAAAGAATAGAGCAAGAAGGGAGGGATCTCCTAGATATGACAATGGAAGATTGGACAGAGAGTACGAGATGGGAAGAGTTGATGGTTATTGACGAAGCTGGTGGATCGAGAGGTTCTCAAGGGCAAGGAGGATATCCTTCAGACATACTAGATACAGAAAATTTGACACAGAGCAGAACCGTGGAAGGGATTGCACTTATTGACCAAGTTAGAGTTTATGAAGAGCAAGGGACAGAAGTTTCAGATGGTGGAATGGAGAATTTGACAGACAACTTCACCAGAGGTGTGTCGATAGTTACTGCCGAAAGTAGAGTTTCTGAAGGGCTTGATGCACATAAAGCTAAAGGAGAAGCATTGCTGACAACAAAGCTGGTAGGTCAGGCTTCTGACAGAAATAAGGAGACGATCTGGTCTAGCTTAATGAAGGATGACGTCTTAAGTGTTGGCATATATGGGATGGGCGGTGTCGGAAAAACATCACTGGTGACGCATATCCATAATCAGCTGCTACAAAGACCAAGTTCTTTCAATTATGTGTTTTGGGTTACCGTATCACAAAATTTCACCATCAGTAAATTGCAGTATCTTATTGCCAAAGCTATTAATTTAGACCTTTCAAATGAAGAGGATGAGAAGAAAAGAGCTGCAAAGTTGTCTAAAGCATTAGTTGCCAAGGGAAAATCTGTTCTCATTCTAGATGATTTATGGAATCATTTTCTGCTAGAAATGGTGGGCATACCTGTTGCAGTTAACGCGTGCAAGTTGATTCTCACAAGTCGATCGTTAGAAGTTTGTCGGCGGATGGGTTGCCAAAACAGCATCAAGGTAGAGCTTCTTACTAAAGAAGAAGCTTGGACTTTGTTCGTGGAGAAACTTGGGCATTATGATAAACTTTCTCCTGAAGTCGCAGCCATAGCAAAATCTGTTGCAGCAGAATGCGCTTGTCTACCACTTGGGATTATAGCAATGGCAGGAAGCATGAGGGAAGTGGATGACTTGCATGAATGGAGGAATGCATTGGCAGAATTGAAACGATCAGAAGTTGGGGTAGAAGACATGGAACCTGAGGTATTCCATATTTTGAGATTTAGTTACATGCACTTGAATGACTCAGCATTGCAACAGTGTCTCTTATACTGCGCATTTTTTCCAGAGGATTTCATCGTAGATAGAGAGGACTTGATAGGTTATTTGATCGATGAGGGAATAATTCAACCAATGAAGAGCAGGCAGGCAGAATATGATAGAGGTCAGGCTATGCTTAACAAACTTGAAAATGCTTGCTTACTGGAAAGTTATATAAGCAAAGAAGACTACAGATGTTTCAAGATGCATGACTTGATTCGAGATATGGCTCTTCAGAAACTAAGGGAGAAATCACCAATCATGGTTGAAGTTGGGGAGCAACTAAAAGAATTACCAGATGAGGATGAGTGGAAAGTGGATGTCATGAGAGTTTCGTTGATGCAAAATCACCTCAAGGGAATTCCCTCTGGCTGTGCACCTATGTGTCCCAAGCTTTCAACGTTGTTTTTATCCTTAAATTTCAAGCTAGAAATGATTGCGGATTCCTTTTTCAAACATTTGCAAGGGCTCAAGGTTCTTAATCTATCATGCACCGCTATCCGGGAATTGCCAAGTTCCTTCTCCGACTTAGTGAATCTCACTGCTTTATATCTCAGAAGGTGTCACAATCTAAGATATATACCATCACTAGCAAAGCTTAGGGAGTTGAGGAAATTGGATCTCCGCTATAATGCACTTGAAGAACTGCCTCAAGGGATGGAAATGCTGTCCAATCTCAGGTATCCCCTTTTTTTTTCCCTTCTCTTTACCCTCTTTTTGACTGTGAAATACTTCGATCAAAATTCATTGATCTGAAATAGCAAACAGATATCATACAGGATAGAATGACTGACACCATTTGGACCATCTGCTATACCATCTCAGGTATCTTAATCTTTTTGGAAATAGTCTTAAGGAGATGCCTGCTGGTATATTACCTAAGCTCTCACAGCTACAATTCCTTAACGTGAACCGGGCGTCCGGCATTTTCAAGACAGTACGAGTAGAGGAAGTAGCATGCTTGAAGAGGATGGAAACTTTGAGATACCAATTCTGTGATCTTGTTGATTTCAAGAAGTACCTCAAATCTCCAGAAGTGAGGCAAGCTCTGACCACATACTTCTTCACAATAGGACAACTAGGTGTGGATCGAGTAATGGATTCTTTACTTTATATGACACCAGAGGAAGTCTTTTATAAAGAAGTTTTGGTTCATGATTGCCAAATCGGTGAAAAAGGAAGGTTTCTTGAGCTCCCAGAAGATGTTTCATCTTTCTCAATCGGAAGATGTCACGACGCAAGGAGCTTATGCGATGTTTCTCCATTTAAACATGCAACTTCACTGAAGTCCTTGGGGATGTGGAATGTGATGGGATAGAGTGCTTGGCATCGATGTCAGAATCCTCCACGGATATTTTTGAAAGCCTCGAATCGCTATACCTTAAAACTTTGAAGAACTTTTGTGTCTTCATTACAAGAGAAGGAGCTGCCCCACCATCATGGCAATCTAATGGTACCTTCTCTCATCTTAAAAAATTGAGAATAGGTGAATGTCCGAGTATGAAAAATCTGCTCTCCCTTGACTTGTTGCCAAATCTCACAAACTTGGAAGTGATTAAAGTTGATGACTGTGACCAAATGGAGGAGATAATAGCAGTAGAGGATGAAGAAGAAGGCATGATGGTTGAAGATAGCAGCTGCCAAAAATTTTAAAAATAAATTAAAGTGTCCAAAAGGAAGTATGGATAAAATCCGAAAAACGCTGCGAATCAAAATCTTAAATGGATAAAGGGCCTGTTGAGGCCCAGTTTTAATATCCAAAAGACCCACAACTACTTTCATTGCACGTGTTAAAAAAGTTCGAGTTCAGCCCTGTTCCCCTGACCCGTTTCGAAACTCACACTTTTATTTATTTATTTATTATTTTATGATTACCCTTTTGTCCTTTATTTATTTGTTAGGTAAGAACTCAAATAAGTCTTAGCTACTATAGTGGGATTCTTTACGTATATTCTTTTCGTTTATATATATATATATATATATATATATATATATATATATATATATATATATATATATATATTGAATTCTATAATCCATTTTTGTTAATTTAATTTCAAATTACATGTTTATGCATAGAAAATGATGTTGGTTTGTAGTAAGGTTGAAAAATATGTGAAGACAAACACTTAATTGAAAACTTTAGGAACTAAATATTGATAAGCAATTTTTGGAGACTAAATTGAGCTGTAGCAATATTGATAAGCAATTTTTGGAGACCCACAACTAAATATGAATTTTTTTAATATAACCTTAAGGTTGGTTAATATCATTTTTGTTTTAAAAGTTTTATAAACAAGATATGAAAACTTGTTTGTTTTTGTTTTTGTTTTTTTAAATAATAATATTGGCAAGTAAAACTTTTAAAAATAATAAAAAAAAGGTTTTTAAAACTAGTTTTTTCATACTAGGAAGGCTAGGTTTGAGAGTCAGGAAATGATAATAGACTAGTCACATAACCCGTGCGATGCCGTGGGTTAGTTTTTTTTATATAAAAAATACAAAAAAAAACTAAGATCTAAAAGTGTTAGGTCTTTTTGCAAAGCTATATCCAAGAATCTTGGGTCTGGTTATAATACCTGACCTAAAAGTAATATTTATAATAATAATAATAATAATAATAATAATAAACTTGTATGACCCAGTAGGTCTAGGCCTAGCTCTAATACCAGACCCAATAGCCTTGGATGTGGATCTGGCTGCAAGATCATGTCATTGAAGTATGATAATTAAATAAATTAATTAAAAAAAAAACCAATAGAAAGAAAAAAACTAATGAAGAAAAAGAAAAAAAATCTGAATTAACTGGGTTAACCAGTCAAACCTTGGATTCATGTCGTGAAAGTTTGATAACTAAATAAAAAAAAAAATTTGACAGGTTACCACATAATTAACCGGGCTAACCCGTCAAACCAGGTTACCTGTCAAACCCGGGATCCGTGTCATGAAAGTCTGATAACTAAATAGAAAAAAAATTAAACATTAACAACCTAAACTAAACGAAAAAAATTAATTAAAAATAATAAAAAACAAAAACAAACAAAAGACATAAGCCTGTTACTAATGAGAAAAAAGAAAAAAAATCTGAATCAACTGAGTTAACCCGTCAAACCTGGAATTCGTGTCATGAAAGTTTGATAACTAAATAGAAAAAAAAATCGATGGGTCAAACGAAAAAAAATTAACAAACTAAACTAAACGAAAAAAAATGATTAAAAAGGAAAAAAACAAAAAAACAATTCAGGTTAACTCGTTAAACCAGGTTAACCCTTCAAACCCGAGATCCGTGTCATGAAAGTATGATAACTAAATAAATTTTTTTTTTCACATTAACAAACTAAATTAATAAAAAAAAATTCATTAAAAGAAATAGAAAAAAATGTGAACATTAACAACCTAAACTAAACAAAACAAATTAATTAAAAAAAAACAAAAACAAACAAAAGACATAAGCATATTACCAATGAGGAAAAAGAAAAAAAAATCTGAATTAACTGAGTTAACTCGTCAAACCTGGGATTCGCGTTATGAAAGTTTGATAATTAAATAGAAAAAAAAATCGATGGGTCAAACGAAAAAAATTGATTAAAAAGGGAAAAAACAAAAAAAAATTCAGGTTAACTTGTCAAACCCGAGATCCATGTAATAAAAATATGATAACTAAATAAAAAATAGTTTTTATATTAACAAACTAAATTAAACAAAAAAAAATTATTAAAGGAAAAAAAATACAAAGAAAAAAGAAAAAAAACCCATAAGCGAAACAAAAAAACAAAAAAAGAAAACAAAAATGAAAAAAAAAAGAAAAAATCAAGTGTTTCACTGTGCACTGTGTGCACAGTGATACATTATATGTAATAAAAAAAATATATGCTGCTACAGTAAAAAGACCCACATGTTTTAGAGTATTCTATAATGATGCCTAGGGTACTAACCATCAACTAGTTCAAGGCCCTTGAAATATAGGTCAAGACCTAGTTTGAGGACTTGGGGTTTGGGTTGATATTTTGTTCGAGGCACCAAAAATTCATGCAAAGACCTAGTTTCGGGTGTTCAGGGTTTGTGTCAAGATTTAGTGTGAGACATTTGTGATTTAGTTTGGGACTCGGTTTGTGATTCTTGGGGTTCATTCTCGAATAAAGTTCGGGGAGCTTTGAGATGCCGTGTAGTCTTTTTACATTATTGATATCTCAAAACTAACTACATGCTGCAATAGACTGTATAACCATTTCTCACTCAATTGCATCGACTTGCAGTTCTTATTGTCGGGCTCTATATCTGATCTGGTATGCCTTACTACATTATTACTTTGGAGGTGTTAACAAATGAGATGTGTACCACCATCAACAAAGCTTAAGGCGTTGAAAAAGTTGTAAAATTGCTTGAAAGCATGAAATCCTTGTCCATTCTCAGGTATCTTGACTTGGATTAAAAGAGTTATCAACTAGTTTATTACCTCATCTCTTACTTCTGTAAGTTTTGAAATTTCATTTCATCAGAAACTCTCTAATAATTAATTAAAGGAGAGGAAGTAACATGTTTGAAGAGGTTAGAAACTTTGGAATGCAGCTTTCATTGACTTCAACAAGCACCATAATTTTTGGGAAGAGATGCAGCTATCGAGCGTTTACAATTTTATAGTAGGACCTGCGGTTCCTTCACTTTCAAGAATACACAAGACCATCTAGGATAGGCCTAAGATTTGCCGTCCTGATCACTGATCACTTGGCTCCCGATATAGAGTACGAGACAAGGTCAATAAGATATACAAGTCCAAAGTTCTAATAGGTCATGAAGCTTCTTTGAGCATCTAGGAAGCATCTAGGAATCAAGTTAGGTGAAAAAAACAACGTTAGTAGCAGCAACCATTCTGCTGTTTGCAACACCTAAATCAGTCAAAGCATATAAAAGGAAATACGTTCACCTGTATTTCCCTTGAAGAAGTTAACGCAGTAGACTATCTGAAGCTAAAGAGGATACCGATCTCTCTTTCCGTACCATGTATTCAAAAAATCAAAGTCAAAGCATATAAAAGAAAATAGGGAGAATTAGTGGAATGGCGTTATTGAATGCTCTTGTAGATACAAAAGGAAGCCGACAATAACTGGCACACCTGCTATGTACAACTCCAATCTTCTATCTAAACCAATCGACCGGCTAGATCCAATTGTTATTAATCGATCCATTGTTTTATACAAAAAAATATAATTTATAAAGTTTTTCTTTCAAATATGTTTTATGAATCAATATATATATATATTTTGTTAAACTTGTTGACTAAAAAATAGATTCCAATTAAAATCTCAAAAAGTAATTGTTTACATAGCAATGAGTGATTCTAAGTAGTTAGATGCGAGTCTGTCATAACTAAATAAAAATTTATTCCAAAGAGATTACATGGATGACATAGCAGATGTATTTATGGACCAATGAGATAAGTTTAGGCTTAAAAGAAGGTTTGGTCATGCCAAACCAGAATAACAACTCAAAAGGACAATAATTTTTGACCTGACCATTAAATCGTGCTTAAAAAGTTATTTTCATGTGACCAATAATCAAATGGCATTCTAGGTTGCTATTTGCCATGAACTTTAAATTTTGATTTACCATGATCTTTCTTTCAATCCATTATTCAAATACAGACATTAACTTGAACTATCTCTATGTTAAAGGAATGAGTTAAGAATAATTAGGAGGCTTAACCTATTGGTTAACCAATCTTCTCTATATATATGTGTAGAGCAATATACAATAGTAATGGTGGAGGTTACAACACAAGAGTATGACTACAATATTTCCTATATAGTATACCTATAATATTTCTTATATAGATACATTCTATAATAGAATGAATTGGTAAAGATATATTTTGATTTTATTTATCATTTTAAATTTTTAAGTTAAAATAATTTTTTTAATATGCTATTAGAGTTCAAAACCTTACTACCTTTAATTTTTTGTGATTAATTTTCTTTTAAACACTACCAAAAATTCACCTAAAACCAATAGAATTATCGATGGAATAATTCTGTCGATAAATTGCGGTGATCATTACTGATGGATACTATTCCATCGGTAATTCAGTCAGTATATACCGACGGACTAATGCTGTCGGTATATACCGACTGAATTACAGACATAATATATAGAATAAAAAAAAACAGTGCGATGACGTGAAAGTTTTTACGGGTGATTTTACCGACAGAATGACCGAGGGATTCAAACCGGGATCTCCGTACAGTGACATGACCAATTCACTATCAGAATTACGGACGGAATCACCGAAACAAGGAGTCCGTCGGTGATTCCATCGGCAAAAGTTAATATATCACCACTCCGTCGACCATCTCCTCCCCTATTTCTCCTTATTCTTCCTCATCCCAACTCTCCCCTCCCAAACTGCAAACAACCACCGCCCCTAAAAATATCCTCCTTTTCTCAACACAAATCATCTTTCTTTAACTTTTGTGGTCACAACATCCGTGTTTTGATTTATTATGGATTTTATTATTTTTTGTAAGTAAATTTATCTTTTTTAATTTTAACATTTAAATGTCAAATTTATTATTTTTTATTGTTTTTTTTAGTATATGTATTTTGTTAGTGTATGTACATGTTTTATTGTTATTTATCAAACAAACTTGTAGTATGAATGTATAATTTTGTACTTGTTATGGTTTGTTTTAAATTTTGTAAAATTATATTTTTTTTTTAAATTGTTGAAACTTTGTTGAATTATCGAATTAGATGTGTTGTGATGAAATAATTAATAGCTTGTTTAATAGGTCTGTTTTAATTTTTATCAATGCCATTGCGGAGTTATAATTTCCGTAAATTTATATGTATAAATTTGTTTGGACGTTGATAATTGATAATGAATATTTATGAGAAGTTTTAATTAGTTTGTTTGATAATCTTGAGGTGAACCAATATTTTTGCAAATTTATTTACTTAACATAATTAGTTAATATATGTTATCATCATAATTTTATAGAGGTTCGATAGAAGTCATGGATGATTATTCATGGATGTATCGAGATTCACCCCAAGGATTGTAGAGGATGAATTATTGTAATGGGGTTCAGGGTTTTATTAATTTCACAACATCTATTCCCATAAATGTTATTGGAAGTGGTATTAGGTGTCCATGCAGGAAGTGTAAAAATAAAAAGTATATGCATCCAGATGTTGTAATGATGCATCTTCTACACAAAGGGTTTATGGAAGATTACCTGTATTGGTATGCACACGGAGAACTATTTGTTCGTAATGAGAGCATGGTGGAAAAGATGGTTGGATCAACTTCTAGTGCTAGCAACGTGTATGGAGTTGCAAATGACAACAGTAATCCTTATAGGAATATGATTATGGATGCAATGAGAATGAATCAAGGTAATGCCAGTCAATATTCAATCGTAGAAGAAGAACCTAATGCAGATGCAACAAGGTTTTTTGATATGTTGAAAGATTCTGACGAACTATTATGGGATGACTGCACGAACCGCAATAAATTATCGGCCGTAGCACAGGTGTTCACCATCAAGTCAGATCACGGGCTGAGTGAGGCCGGTTATGTTAAAATTATTGAATGGATGAGAAGCATTTTACCTGAAGGGAACAAGCTGAAAGAGAACTTCTATGCTGCAAAGTCCATGATGAAACCTCTTGATTTAGGATACTAGAAATTAAATTGACATGTGCCCTAACTTCTGCATGTTATACTACCTTAAAAATGCTGAGCTGGCCGAGTGCATGACATGTGGGCATTCCCGTTACAAACCCATAATTGACAGGGGAAAGACTCTCGTGGCATATAAAAAACTTAGATACTTCTCAATCACACCTAAACTACAGAGGTTATTCATGTCATCAAGGACTGCTGAGCACATAACACAGCACCAATCATATGATGCGGTTGATGAAGTGATGGTGCATCCTTCTAACGGCGAAGCATGGAAACACTTTAACAGTATGCATCCTCACTTTTCAGTTGAATCAAGGAACGTGCGTCTTGGGTTATGTACACACAGATTCAACCCATTCAGGTCATTTACTGCTCCTTATTCTTGTTGGCCGGTCATACTCATGATTTATAACTTGCCACTGAGGAGGTGTATGAGGTCGGAGTTCATGTTTTTATCTACTGTCATACCCGGTCCGAGCAGTCCAGGCTGGAATATAGATGTTTGTCTTCGATTTTTGATTGATGAGTTGACGTAGTTGTGGTCCTTCTGAGCTTTGACTTATAATATATCGAGGAAACAAAATTTTGTTATGAGGGCGGCTTTGATGTGAACTATCAATGATTTTCTAGCTTATAGAATGGTTTCTGGTTGGAGTACGCATGTAAAACTAGCATGTCCATAATGCATGGAAAACAACAAGGCATTCACGCTAACAAACAGAGGTAAAGCTTCTTTTTTTTACTGCCACCGTCGTTTCTTGCCAACGAATCACAGGTACAGAAAGAACAGAAATGATTTCTTTGTTGGCAAAGTTGAAAATGATGTTGCATCCTCGCGTCTTTCTGGTGAAGAATTGCATAATGTTGTATTAGAGTACGATGCCATTGTATTTGGTTTCCAATCATGTAAGCAGAAGTTTCCTAGTTTTGGTTTGATCCATAATTGGGTAAAGCGAAGTATTTTTTGGGAGCTTCCTTATTGGATGACCAATCTCCTCCGTCATAACCTTGACGCCATGCACATAGAAAAGAACGTGTTTGAGAACATTTTCAACACCGTCATGGATGTGAAGAGGAAGATAAAGGACAACATCAAGGCTAGATCAGGTATAGCTTTGTTCTATAATCGTAAAAAAATAAAGTTGGTTTTTGATGGGTCACGTGTCGCAAAACCAAGAGCAAGTTTCGTGTTAGAGAAAAATGCACAACTACTAGTCTACAAATGGCTTAAGAGTCTGCGTTTTCTCGATGGACATGCCTCGAACATATCAAGGTTGGTTAATAAAGAGGAATGCATATTGTATGGAATGAAGAGTCATGACTGCCACGTGTTTATGCAAACATTCATTCCATCAGCTTATCGTGATTGTTGCCAAAAGGGATATGGGATGCAATCACGGAGATTAGTCATTTCTTTAGAGATATATGCTCTAGTAAGTTGAATGTTGATCACATTGAGAGGCTTGAAATAAATATCGTCGAGACAATATGCAAACTTGAAATGATATTCCCTTTATCATTTTTTGACTCAATGGTATCTACCCATACATTTATCATTTGAGGCAAAAGTTGGAGGACCTGTCCAGTATAGATGGATGTATCCATTCAAATGGTTAGATATTACAGTTGCAATGCAATTCATATATAAAAGTATTTTCATTGTTTTTCTTAATTAAAAATATTTGATTAATTCCATGCAAGTACTTGTTTAATCTTAAGAAAAAGGTTAAGAACAAGACGCATGTTGAGGTTTTGATATGTGAGGCCTATATTGTTAAGGAGATCTCAACATTTATCTCGTACCATTTCGAACCTCATTTGAGAACGAGAATCAATCGTGTTCCTAGCATGATGATAGTGGTGAAGTGCCTTCTAGTGGAAACTTGTTAATATTCTCTAATCCTAGACGACCCACACCTAAAAATGTCATAAGGAAAAGATATTTGTTTGAAATAGAGTTTAGACAAACACACAATTATGTGCTATTTAACTGTGATGAGCTGGGACCTTTTATTCAATAAGTATATGTACTACTTAAACTTTGTTAAAAATGTACTATTTATATATTGTAATATTATAAACTCAACTAATTTTAAAAACCTTCTAGGCAACATCGATAATATTTACTATCCAATAACTCACAACTGACCAAATCCCAAATCTTTCGATTATAAGATGAACAATTTACGACATGGTTCAAAACACATGTAAGTGCTATCACAAACTCATTATCTCTTGTAAAGTTACTATATGTCATTACAGAATTCTTGTTTACTATTCATTGGTGTACATGATGTACAAGGTTTATGAAATGGGAAAGAGTGTTGCTATTTCATTGTCTTCACCAAGCCTAGGCCTTGAAAGAAAAGTTAAGTGCTACAACGAGTATTTTGTCAATGGATATGTGTTTCATACTCAAGAATACGGACATGGAACAAAAACATATAATAGTGGTGTTTGTTTTAAGGGATCGATTTGTAATGAGTTTGAAGTTGACTAGTATGGTAAATTAGAAGAGGTCATCGAATTGCAATATCATAGCGAGCAGAATAGAGTGTTTTTATTCAAATGCTATTGGTATGACACCACTGACAGAGAAATCAGATTAGATCCTTAGTATGGTCTGGTCGAAATAACCTCTAAAGCTAGACTCCGCAACGTAAACGATGTCTTTGTTTTCACAAAGCAATGTCAACAAGTTTATTACACATGCACCCCTTCCTTTAGAAAGGACCGATCAAGAGTTTATTGGTTATCCATTTTAAAAATGAAACCCAGGGGTCGTGTCGAGGTTGTTCAGGATGGGAAAGAAGACACAAGTGTGCAAGATGAAGTTTTTCAAGTTAGTGAGTTGGTTGAACCATATCGAGTTGCTCCTTCGATTGATTTAGAAGAAAATTCAAATTTTTGTGTTTTCGATGATAGTCTTGTTGATGTTGACGCAGAGGAGTTGAATGTTGTTCTGAGCATTAGCGGACAAGCAAATGTCGATGAAGATCATGATATCCAAATTGAAGATTGCGATGGAGCTGAAGACGATTCAATTGACGATGAAGAAGAAAATTCTGACTAACTATCAGAACACGAAAGTGTAAAGCATTTTTTAATTTTGTAACATGAAATATTTATTTTATAATTGTTCACTTATGTTATTTTTCTGTGCGATCAGTTTGTAATTTAAGTGTTTGCAGGAGGATAAATAGGCAATACAAACACAATCTGTCATGAAGAGTGCATTATCACCGACGGATTTCCATACGGACGTAGTTCGTCGATATTTTATAGAGAGTTGAAAAATATTGATTGCATATGCCATTATCACCGACATTGATACCGACATAAATATTTTGTTGGTATTTTACCTAGAGTTGAAAAATATTTACTGCACATGCCATAATCACCGACGTCTCTATGGACATATATAGTCCGTCGACATTTGTCGGTGCAGTTCACAATCATCAACGGACTGTGCAAATTCCAAAGGGCGGATATTAATGCATCTCTGCACGCATGTATATGCCGACGGACTGCGAAAATTCTAGAGGGTCATTTTGAAATTTTAGTGCGAAATTCAAAATTTACCGACGGATTTTTGAAAATTCACCGACGGAATAATTAAAAATAATATTATTTAAATAATCTGTCGGTGATTTCATCGGTAAAACTGCACTATAAATCCCAGCGACCGCATCTTCAGTTCATTTCTCTCCTCTTTCGTTTCATCTCATCTTTTTTCTCTCATCTATTGTGAAAATTTTCATTTTTTT
Organism: Populus nigra; assembly: GCF_951802175.1. Lineage (NCBI taxonomy): Eukaryota > Viridiplantae > Streptophyta > Magnoliopsida > Malpighiales > Salicaceae > Populus > Populus nigra. The sequence continues at coordinate 7,040,343 of NC_084852.1, forward strand.
TCTTCTAATCTTCAACTTCTTGTAATCTTCAACAAATTAAAAGGTATGTATTTTCATTTAATATGCTTAATGATTTTATTTTTCCCATTTTTCTTTGTTTTATTAATAATATATTTTTGTTGTGTTTTTTGTTTTTTTTTTTTTTGTATTGTATGTAGATAAAGTCCTGAAATAAATACACTATTAAGGTAAGCATTTTTCATTCCTAAAGTCTATAGTTTTTTTTTTTTAATTTGTTCAATATATTTTATTGTTTATATTGCCACAATAATTGAATACTTTGTTGAATTTTAATTGTTATTGTTGAAGTTACCTTGTAAATGGTAATTGAATATATAGGATTAAATTTAATAATTTTATCTCAATTTTACTCTATTATTGCATGATATGTGTTTAATTATTTCCATTAATTTTAATTGTTATTGATGAATTTCTATAAATATTAGTTGAATATATAAAATTAAACGATATTTTTTTTCTTTATTTTATTGTTAAATTTGTATAGATGTTAGGTTATATATAATATTTTTCAATGGAGTCAATTAGTTTGTGGCTGTTGTCAATATTTGCAGGTTTTAAAACTTTGGATGCTCTCCAGTATAGGGGAGGTGCTGCCGAATTTTTTTTTAATAATCAAATTTAATTATATAATTATTCATATAAATTTATGTGGATGCGTAGAATGAAATCAACAACATGTCGTAAACATATGGTTGCAGCTAGTTCTTCTAGCAGCGAGGATGCCTTGTCCTTAGGTGCCGATCAAAAAGAGGCACCTGTGCCGACTTGCGATGTTGCCTCTTTGAGCACGGTTTTACAGCGCAGAGGCGGTGTGCCTTCACAACGGAATCAATTCACCCGCAAGTACCAGGCACATTGGAAGGACGACCTTTCAATGTAAGTTTGTTTCAGTTTTTGTTGGTTTTTAATTATAACATAATTTATGAATAACTAATTAATATTTCATTAATTTAATTTTTTTTCAGGTTCATAAACATTAAGGCTGCCTGAGTAATAACATTGGCGTTTAAATCGTCGATGGAGATTCCATTATTTCAATGGAGTTAGGTTTCCAGACATCCTGAATGGAGACGTTATATCGATGCATGGTTTCTAAGATTTCAGGTTGGTGTTAAGTTCTAATTTCTAACTTATTTTTAATAAATTATTATTATAATTGTAAATAAATTTTTATTTTTATTTTAAATAAATTATTTATACACAACACAAATTTGAGTGGGACAACGCACATGACAATGTTGCGAGGAGGGTGTGGGAAAATCACGCGGCAACTAGGTATCATATTCCACGAGAGATAATGGTCTCCAAGGCTGGAATGACGTGGTGGTTTGGAGGGATTTCAAATCGCCATACATCCCAGGGGATATATGACCGCAATATATTCAGCACGTGACGTTTGAGCAGTTCACACGATGCTCACAATCCGATGCCGACAACCAAAATTAGCAAATTCATGGTTCGGTGACCACGCACACCGATGACTTCGTTTCGTTTGTTGCACATGCTAAACAGATGGTAAGATTAATTTAAATGAAATATATTGTTAATTAATTTGTTGTTACTTATAAATATATTTAACTTGCAACATTTTTTTTCTTACAGGCTACGTCTCTTGGACGTGAGCCGAGCCTAATGAAGCTGTTTGTAGAGACACATGTGCGAAGTGAAGACCGCCAAAAGGGGATGCAACAGTTCATGGAAAATCGCACTCAACACTTTGTGATATGTTCGTTCAACCATTTTATTTCATAAGTTATTATTTTCTTGAATTGAATATGATGATTTCTTTTTTCATTTTCAAGAGACCTATAATAGTCGATTGAGGGAGAGATATTGGGATGATCCTTCGACCCATCCGGATTTCGATATGGATTTGTGGATAGAGGTAGGATCGTCTGGTAGACTAGATAAAAATCGAGTGTGCGGGCTCTCCAACACTACGACCGAGAACTTGCGGGCATCCTGTAGTGTCTCAATCCTTGGGAGCTCTCAATCAGTATCAAGCACCTAGTCTGAGAAGTTCATGGCCTTGAAACAACAACATGAGCGACTCTTGGCGGATTATGAATAACTCCGCCAAATGGACATGGACATTAGATCACATATGGGTGATACATGTGCACGTCCTTCTTGGTCGTTTGGTCCCGGGAACAACTAGCCTCCTCCTCCTCCTCTGCCATTGTTCTAGTTTATTTTTTTTGGAAAAACATTAATTTGTAATGAATATTTGGATGAATATTATTTAACTTTATTTTGATATTTTTAATGTTTCATACAAATTTATTTGTATAATTGGTTTTTTTTACTATTAATTTAAATAATTTTATATGATTTATTCTAAATAATTTTTTTAATTTTTTTTAAATTACAACCGATGAATTTCCAGACAGATATAGTCCGTCAGTATTTTATAGAGAATTGAAAAATATTTACTGCATATGCCACTTTCACTGACGCTTATACCGACAGACAAATTTCGTCAGTATTTTACCAAGAGTTGCAAAATATTTACTGCATATGCCATAGACACTGACAAAATAATTTCGTCAGTGATTTACCGCTGGAAATATAGACGGAATTATTCCGTCGGTATATTCCCAACATGATATTTTTTTTGCGAGCATTTTCATTTGTAAATCAATCGATTTTTGATTTTTTTTAACCGAAAGAATTAGCGACAGAAAGTCAAATTATCGACGAACGCTATGCCGACGGATGTGTTCCGTCGGGGAATTAGTCGTTAAACTGTTAAATGTTATAGTGAAAAAAATAAACATAAGATAATTATAAGTTTAAACTCTGAAAATCTTTTTCTTCAGAAAATTTATTAAAAAATAATATAAAAATCATTCTTGAACTCACCCAATAACATAAGTTTTTTAAATTAAAATAATTTTTTAAGCAATTTATCATAAAGTAGTTTAATTAAGGAGGTGTGTTTTTGTTAATTTAATGCCAAAGTCAAGGTGGCTGTTCGTGAACCCTAGTTATTTATGGAATACTTGAGATGCAATAAAATCAATTAACTTTGCTCATGGTTTGTGTAGAAGGCAGGCCGGCAAGTTGGGTGGGAATCAAATATACAAAAATACAAATGGCAATTGCCTTAAATCATGGCATTATAGTACTAGGTAATTAGCCAAATAATTCTTAATAAGCCACCGGTTTCAGAAGACTTTCTTGGATGGTGACATCAAACTCCTTCTGCTTCAAAAAGTCGTGGTCTCACATTATTCCTTCTTTCTTTTTTGTCAAGGAATATTTATCGTCATATATATATTTTCAGATTTTCTTTCTCAAAAAATAGTGTGATCTAGTGAATTTTTCTTCAAATTTTGAAGTTCTTGATTTGATCAAAGGGCTGCTAAACGATCCGTGAATATTTCCCTTATTTCTTAACCATTACAAATGTATTAAATCCCATTCCAATCTTCAAATATATGCTCAGAAACACACTTATTTTAAGTTGGTGAGACAGAGGGAGCTTCATCTCTCATAAAATTCTGGTTGTAATCAAATGTTATGCCCATGGTTATGTTAACAAAAGACAGGCGGAATTTGAAATTGCCACTCAAAAGAATGAAGAATGCCACCTCGAAAATGGCAGGCGCATGAAATTAGATATCATGAATGCATTTTGTACAAGTAGAGTTTGGTAAGATTCTAGAATTGGATAGGACAGGATTGAATTCAATGGATCAATTGTTTTGTTTTCTGTTTTTTTTTGTTTATGTTCTTCGTCATATTTTGTTCAACAGGTTGCAATTAATTACACTTTTTAAATGAATTTCTCATTCTATCTATATTTTGTGAGATTGGAAAAATAATTTATATAAAATTATTTATGGGACATGTGCTTTTGATTGAAACATCAATTTATATAAAATTTAAGTGTAAATAATTTTTCATGTAAATATATAGTTAAGCTAGTTATTACCACAAGAAATTTTAGTCTTACAGGAGCATATTTATAATCTAGCTGTCTTGATTTTATCGGTTTAGTTTATTGGTGAATATTAAACTAAATTTATTCGAAAAATTCTCTTTTACTATAGTTCCTATATGTTAAATCATAAAATTCTACCATGAAAATGCTAAATTAATTGTTGTATCAGTTTTATCTCCATACCATTTTGATTTCTCAATTAAGATTTTTTCTTTAAATCACTAAACAAAAATATTAAATTTCATATAAAATGAAGTTATTTTTTATTTATAAAAAAATACAATTTGAATGAAAAGTTTTTTTATATGCTGATGTAAAAAATAATATTTTTTATATATATTTTAATGTATTTTTAATTTTTTTTTTAAAAAATAATTATTATCATGCTTTCAAATACATTTAAATTATAAATGTATATGAGATATAGGGGCTTAATGTTTGGTTTTTAAAATAAAAAAGATTAACTATATGTTTAATAAAAAAATAAAGGGACGAAATGACAGCCACCTTTATATATATATATATATATATATATATATCACCTCAGCACGATTGTGATGTTATGTTTTGTCCGAATTGCAGCCAATACTAATATTGTTTTTGTCGAGACTTGAGAAACCTTCTGTGGCCACGAAAAGCCACCAGACACAACAACACTTGCAATTTGTTTTTTTTATTTAGTCTATAAACCGTTGACAATGAAAAACCATTGGCTGACACAAATAAATTGCTTTTCTCTACGCTTCACTAAATTCCTTTCTTAGCTGTGCATGCCACATTCTTTTCTCCCCTCATCACTGCTTCTCTAATTCCTTCTGAGTTTAGTCAGATCATCGTTTGAAGATCTTGTTGGGCCAGGTAAGCTCGATGTTCTCTTTTTTCTTTTCTCCAAGATTACATGTCATCTAGAATTCTTGCAAGTTACTCTTTTTACCCTGATATTGTTCAGGAGTTCTTGACTTGATCAGATCAGAGTTCAGGACATAGTTTCTTGCTCATTGTGTTCTTACAAGCTATATAGTAAAGCGTGAATTAAAATTCTCAAAAAAAAAGAAAGAATTAAAAGTATCTTATTGAGCTTTACAAACAATTTATTGGTGTCATTAATCTAGTGTGTGATTCAAATTTTCTATTTAACATATTGAATAAAAACTAGTACTTTCTCTATATAAAACTATAACGGGAAACAAGAAAATATATGATCTTTCTTTTACCAAAACAACGTTTAACATTACCTCTTGGTGTTTTCTTGCCATTGAGAAATATTTTTGGTGGGCATTTCGGAAGAAGATCGGTGATGGTTTTAAAAATATCCATAAGGGCAGAAAGTAGACATGTCAATTAATTTGATCCAATTCGAGACAAACAACCTAGCTTTAACTTGATCATATGGGAGGCGGGGAAAGTGTGGATTTTGATGCTCCTCTTAACTTACTTTTCATCACCAATAAACTGTAATTTAATTAATATTAATATTTATTTTTCTTTTAAAATGTTTTTGGCTAATAGTTGATCTTATCCTTTATGGTGGTTCTCGATTTCCTTATGTTTATCTTGGAAAATGTTCATCTAGTTTCTGCATGTATGTATGACATCTTGGTATGGCCTCGTATATATAGAATACTTTGCTTCCTTTTACTGATTCTTTTTGGCTCTGAACTTCACTTAATTCTTTCTTTCTCTCAAAGCAGGACAGGAGGTCTCCTGGTTGTCGACCAGCTTGGCACTGGTTCCTTCTTCTGTGTGCTAATCAAAATCCTTGAAGACAATATAATGGACCAAGTATGTTTTCCTTTCACTTTTGCTTAATTTTGTTAGTGAGAGGACCAAAATTGTAAGTTTAGTAAAATAGAAGCTCTTTTTTTTAAATTTAGCATTAAAATCTTGTCCAATTTTCTTTGGGTCCTTTTAGTTTGAAAAATATATGATTTAGTCCAAGACTTTATTATATTTACATTTCAATCCCTACGTCTGAGAGAAAAGAAAAAACATCTCACGTTAAATGATGAAATAGAGAAAAGGTTATTGGTTGGTCATATTTTGATAGCAAAAAAGATTTATCTCAGTATCGACTAGTTCTATTTAACGAGATGAGTTTTATTAAAATCTTTTTAAATTTTTATATTGTTTTAAAAAGTGTATCAAGGTTGATTATGTGTTTTTGAATTGTTTTGTATTTTTTAGTTGATAGATTAATTTTTTGATATTTTAAAATATATATTAAATGTTTTTAAATAAAAATGGATTGAATAACGGTTTTCAAGATCAGAAAAAATAGTTAGTTTATCTATACACCCTTTTTTTTATTAAAAAGAAATACTTTATTTACTAAAAACCCACCTATGGACCTATGGTATTGTAAAATTCTTAGCAAGATCCACCTATTAAGTATATATATAGTTAGTTTATCTACATCTATTTTTATTTTTTAAAAAAATACATTATGAAGGACCATGGAAATGTTAGTCCTCTTCTTATAGTGTATTGTGGATTGGAATAGTATTTTTAATTTTTTTTTGTTCTTTATTTGTTTTACTATGATCATTGAATTATTTTTTTAATTTCATCTTTTCATGTTTTATTGATTGATGATTGGGTTTGATGTTTTTTTTGTGTTTCTTTTTTACTGGTTATGGCGGCGTCTAAAAAACATCTCAACATTGTGTTGGCTCGTTATTTTAAAGAAAAAAAATGATTTTGTTGTTTGTGAAAAAATAAAAATAAGAGGATGAAACTGAAAATAACGTGAAATGGTAGCCCTTTATTTTAGAAAAAACAAATTCTCATTCGGTCCTTTGTTTTTTTTAATTCTCTCATCTTTTTCTTTTTAATTTCATCCTTCTACATCACATTGATTGATTATTTAGCCTGATGATTTGTTTCGTATTGGTTTTTGTCAGTTTATAACGGTTTTTTTAAAAAATATTCCAACATCGGGTTTGTTCTCATATTCTAAAAATAATTCAGTTTTATTGTTTAGAAAAAATAAAAGATGAGGGGACCAAAATTGAAAGTTTAGTAAAATAGCAACTCTTTTTTGAAAATTTAGCCTTAAGATTTTGTCTAATTTGTTTTTGTCCTTTTAGTTTGGAAATTATTTCAAGATTTTATTCACATTTCAATCATTAAGTTTGAGAGAGAAGAGAAAATGTCACATGGTAAATAATGAAATATAAAAAAAAGTTGTTGGTTTGGCCATTTTTCAATAACAAAAAAGGTCGATCTCAATGTTGACCAATTTTATTCAATGAAAAGAGTCTCATTGAAGTCTTTTTAAACCTTTATATTTTCTAAAAAAGTATATATATTATGATTATGTGTTTTTGGATTTTTTGGCATTTTTGAATTGATAGGTTGGTTTTTTTTAGATTCTGACAGTTTTTATTAAGTGTTTTTAAGTAAAAATAGATTGAATAATGAATTTTAAGGTTAGAAAAACACCTCCTAATTTTTCGGCCACCTATCTAGTGAGCAAATTCTTGGCATTAGACAACTCTTCATTAGTACTACATTTTATCCGTCCAATTTGAAAACTAAAATTGGCTAAAACGCGCCTAGGCCGGAAGGCTATTCTCATATTGCATCATTTAAAAAAAAAATAAGTAGATCACATGTCGTCTACTCAAGACTATTATTTTTTATAAAAAAAAAATAGAATTAACGATGCATAGTCCACTATAACAAATTTTGATCCCCATTGATGACCAAAAAATCAAGATTTTGGACCCCTAAAATCCTATTTTCAATATGTTTTTACTTAAAAATATATAAAAAAAAATCCTAAAAATCTCAATAATCTTATTTCAAACTCAAAACACCTTCTAATTAGTCTAAAATCCAAAATTAATCCAAACAAAAAAAAACTTTCTAGATTTCGATTTATTTTTTCTAGCATGATTAAAGGCTAAAATCACCTATATCAAACTCTTCTCTTGAAAATAAACCCAATAAAGCCAATATTGGGTTTTTTTAATGTGATTGATCAAAAGAGCACAAATACCGGACCAATATTAAAAATTAAGGGACTACAATGAAATTTAACCAAAATTACATGGACCAAATAATGAAAATTGAAGGACCAAAATGAAAAATATGAAAAAATAAAGCTCCAAAATAAACTTTAACTAAAACTACAAGGATCAAATAAATAGAAAGTGACAATTTTATGGACTACAATGTACTTGAACTGTTCATTCTGTTTTATTATATTAGGAGTAAAGATTAAGAATAAGATATTGTGCGATTCAGCAACTACATACCATGAACTAAAATCATATTACATTAAATTAATTTAGTTTAATGAATCCAATACATGTTCTTAACTTCTGTTTTTCGTGAGAACTGTTATCACTATAAGCATTTTTCCCCGTAAAGACATCCTAATTGAAATAATTGTCGTACGATTTTATATATAGTCTGATTTAGTTGTTCTTTTTTAGTTTACTAATTTGGATTTTAAATTGAATTTAATTAATAAAAAAATATGAAAAGAAAATCTAAATGAAACTCTTTTATTTACAAATCAATTCCTATTAAAATTAACTTTGAAAATAATATTTTATAAACACACATCTCTTTTTTTTCTTTTAAAAACCATGTCTCATCAAAAACAACTTAAAGATAGATATAACAACTTATAACTGCACGCGAGAATAAATATAATGCTCAGCCCAGGTGTAGTTGAAATACATCCGACTATACATTTTACTAGTATGTTAGTCTGCGTTTCGTAATAAGTTAATATTATTTTTTAAAAAAATATTAAAAAATACTAAAAATATCTTACAGCCATGTCAAACCCAATAATTTTGGATCTGATAGTCATGTCAGACCCACACATCTGGGTTTAGCGATCTTATCAAGCCCAAGCGATTATTTGGGTTTAACAAACATGTCTGGTTTAAGTTTATTTGGGTCTAAAAACATTTAATAATAATAACAGTAGCAGCAGCAGCAGCAGCAGCAACAACAACAACAATAATAATAAGAAAAGGAATAATAATAATAATAAATAAATAAATGTAACAACAACAACAATAATCATACTAACAATAACAATAACAATAATAATAAAAAAATATATAACAATCATACTAATAATAATAGTAATAAGCACAACAACATTAATAAAAACAACAACCATGCCGAACCTAATCGTATCGGGTCTAACAAACAATGTTAGACCCAAGGTGCTTGGGTCTGGTATCCATGACTGACCCAAATAAAGTTGGGTCAAGCATGTTGCCAAACCCAACTAAACTTTGAGTTAGACATGGTTGTTGGACACAAGTTACTTGGGTGTGGTAAGACGTCTAACCTAAGTTTAGTTAGATTTGACAACATCCCAAATCCAAGGTGTTTAGATCTGACATTCATGCCTAACTCAAGTTTAGTTGGGTTTAACAACATGCTAGACTCACATTACTTAAGTCTGATAAACTTGTCTGACTCAAATTTACTTCAGTAATCATAACAACAACAACAACAACAATAAAAATAAAAATAATAAGGATAACAACAACAACAACAACAACAACCATGTTATACCCAATCGCTTTAGGTCTGGTAAATTAGACTACACTCAAGATACTTGGATTTGACAATATGTTGCTAGACCCAACTAAACTTTGGATTTGACAATATCTCAAACCCAAGGTGCTTGGATCTGACATCCATACCTGATTCAAGTTTAGTTGAGTTTGTCAAAATGTCAGACTCATATTATTTGAGTCTGGTAAACATATTTTTTTAATGGCATGGTCATCACTCATTAGCTGGGGAAGAAAAAGAAAGCCAAAGAAACTTCTCATGAAAAGATAAGATAAAAAATTAAAAGTAAAACTACTATTATAATTTATAATGAAATATCTTTTAAACTGATCTTAAAAAGTAAATAGACAAATCATTATTTGACCAAGCAAATATTTGAGAGGCAGTAGACCTTCCAGCACTTAGTTTTCAAGCACTTTTTGGCCTCTTAGCTAACCTTATCTCTACAGCAGCTAACCTTATCGCCACATCTGCTGTGTAGAACAATGCTCAGGGCATATGAAAGAACTCTAAGAGTTGGGGGAAAGAAAAACTACATCGCCATACTGTGATTTTTTTGGCTTTAGTCAATGGCGATGGATCCTAAAGTATGTGTTGACTTATTTCAAAGTTACTAGTTTCTATAGCTTCCTCACTTGATACCTATAAATGGTACGAGGGGCAAGAAATTAACAGAAAACTGTGTTGCCAAACACGAAGAAGAAGTTGGATTTGTAAACTAGAAACATCCACAAGAGTAAATTAAAAGAAAAATAGTCAAGATTGTTAATTTAATTTATTTTCATAAACAAATTAAAATATTATAATTGAATTGAATTATATGATTTAACATTTTATTTAAACATAAGAATTATAAGTTATTAATTGAATTTAAATTTACTTATAAATTAAATTCAATTTAGTATATAATTTTGTTTCAAACAAGTTGATTGTGTTAGTGCATGTATAATATTTTTTTTTTATGTTTCAAGGTTTAGAAGATTTTAAAGTGGATTTGTACGCTAATTAATATTAAGTTTATTTATTCGATGATCTTAAAAGTATACTTTCCTCATTAATTTAGTATATTCAAAAAAATAAATCATTTAAATATTAATTCCATAAAACAATATGAAATAAAAAGCAAATCTCCTTGATCAGTACCCTAGCTTTTAATTTGGGGTTGGTGCATGTATATTATATACATTTCTCAACAAAAATATATATTTTTATTAAATAAAACACGTAATATAATTTTCATTAAAATATTTACAAATATTTTACATAAAACAATCCACTGGGTATTAATCTAATAGATTATATCAACCTTTTTTTTCAATTTTTTATTAACTAAAATTAAAATCATAATATTAAAGTAATTTTCAAATAAAAGGATATTTTGATACCAAGTGTCTATTTGAGAGCGTAGTAAAGATTTATTTTCAAAATATTTTTTACTTGGAAATGCATCAAAATAATTATTATTTTTTAAAATTATTTTTTACATTAACACATCGAAACGATCTGAAAATACTAAAAAATATTTAATTTGAAGCAAAAAAAATCAAAATTTGATCAAAAGTCAATTCAACCGCATCCCTAAACTAGGCCTAAATAAAAAATATGTGGAATATAAAGAGTGTTTTAAAATTATTTTCTTAATCAAGGAGGGAGTTAGTGAAATTATGAGGCTCTCCAAAACAACTTGATTGTTCCAAAAACAACTCGGTTAACCAGTAAAAAAAATATGAAGATGAGATTGAAAAAAAAAAACTAATAGAAAATAATCTCTTGACCCAACTTCTTGTCTAACCCAAGTTAAAAATTAAACCATATAAGAGTTTTCTGATATGACCCAATCAACTTAACCAATCCAAAAACAATCTAATTGGCTTTTTAAAAAAAATACGAGGTTGAAAATAAGATAAAAAACATTGAAAAAATATATTCAACCTAATTCTTTATTTAACCTAGATTTTAAATTAAATCAATTGCGAATTCTACCGTGACTTCAAATTGAAAGTGTAACGGTTGACATGTTCATAATCAAAGCAGTAGAGCTGATTTAACCAATTTCCAAAACTTAAGTGATTACACGGTAAATTTAGCTCCTCCCATGAAAACGGGTTTGTACAGTGCTTCGTCCAACTTCACTATGTTGCTCTTAAATTCTCTCGCTCTTTGTAAATGCCCTAAATATTTATTTCTTGCGTGGATTTGGTTTGTTTGTTTACCATCATACATTCTATCTTTCTGTTGGGATTATTCTTTCGCATTTTTTCCCTTCTCTACTTTAAGCCAAGGTTTTGAGATTTTAAGTTTCATATAAAAAATAATTTTTTTAATTATTGAAATATTATATTTAATCTTAACTGGTGTATAAGTTAATATATATATCAAATAAAAAAGTAATTAGACATATTATATCAAAATGATTTTTTTTTCTAAAGCAATGTTACAAGAAACTAGGAACTAATAATAGATTAATCAATAACATGAATAATAGCTTGCAACTAGTTTCGTGCTCATGACGTCCTAGCAAGGTTTTTTTTTTTTAAAAAAAAAATATTACTCACAATCTCATGCTTACAAAGTAACCATATGAAACCCAATATGAGTAAAAGCAAATTCATAAGATGAAAATGTAAGATACATTGTTTTTTTATTTATTTGTTAACTCTTCATCAATGTCACTAAACCTAGTTTATTAAATCAATCTTAAAATCTTTTGACTTGATTTTCTACATGTCACGAGATTCAAATTAATTATATGAAAGTTATTTTAATTTAACAAAAGTATATTTAACAATGCTAAAAATAATTTGAATAACCAATAAAAATATAAATTGATTTTTTAAAAAAATTAATATAATATATTTTCTTATTTTGATATAGAGATGGAGGCTAAACAAATCACCTCTAGATATCCATGGATAAACACAAAAATCATGAATCGGGTAACGAGCATGATAATAATATGCAAGCCAAGGCGGTCATCTATCCATTTTTTTCCCCAGCCCTCGTTCTCTCCTTGTCTGCCTTGCATTGGGCTTGGGTTATATGGAATTAGAGCTTAAATTAAAAAGTTCATATATAATTAGAAACTGAATTAAAAGAAAAAGGCTTAGACTAACCTAGGATGAAATTCAAGACTCGATTGAAGGCTTCTTATACAACCAGGAAAAACGAAGTTACAAAAAACATAACTGGCATGTGGAGACCATGCCCTAGCATGTTGGAGGACCTGTTGCATTGTGTTGGCGCGTGCGGCGTCCACTAGCTTCCGAAATCAGTCTTTCTTGGTGTCTCTACACAGTAGACGATCACAATCTCTTGAGTTTAAATCTCTCAATTAAAAAAAAAAGAAATGAAAAACCCAAAGAATATTGTGTAAAATCAAGCCCAAGTTAAAATGTCAGTTTTTTTTACCTCTTAAAAACTTACAAACTTACAGAGACCTTATCAAAACAAAACCATCAACACCAATTTTGAATGGAATAAATATGGAAGGATTAAATATAAAAAAAGAAAGTTCAAGAAAAAAAGAGAGGCATGCTTAAATAATATGAAGCTACAGTGAATTGCAAACCTAAGATGAATCATAAACATGATCATTGTTATATATATAAAATTACATTCCAATTATGAAATTGACGTTAATAATCAGGAAAAAAAATATTTTACCCTAATATAAATTAAATTACTATAATAAACTACTCTAACCTTCCTTTAAATGAAACATCTTTTAAGCATAAATTATTTAAAGAAAAAATTTGAAGTTATGACCTCTTTTGTAAAAGCGCTCACTGCTACTAGCCCAAAAAGTTATGGGCAAATTATAACATATACTAGAAAATATCAATGTGTCTTTTATTATTTATCTAAACATAAATTACTATAGATTAAAATAGTATAATGATGGAATTGTTTTTAGCAATGAAACTTGCTAAGCATACAGTTGGGGCTAGGATTATTTTTTTCATAGGATACATTTGATATTAGAAGAATGATTGAGAACAAAATGATCTGTTTTGAATTTTTGAGCTATAGTATAGATACTGATTTGTCCTTCAGGGAGCAAATTTTTAACATTTGGATTGGAAGCTTCTTTTATCTTTTTTTTTTAAACAATAGAGATATCATTAATCATGTTCTTGAGGGGGAAAATATGCATGTGTTGAGGGGCTTCATTGCTTTTTTCTTTTATTGAAATAGTTCAAATATAAAATAATCATTGGATTTCAACAAAATAAAATTGCATGTAGAGGTGTTTTCGTTGTTTCCAAATGCTTGTCAGACCCAAAGCACGCAGGTCTGACAACGTTTGCGAACCCAAGTACCTTAGGTCTGGTATGTGGGTCTGGATTGGTTCCAGCAATTGGGTCTTGCGACCATGTCATATCCAGGACATTTGGGCCTGGCAACCACACCACACCTAAACACCTTGGCCAGACCTAATAACCTGGATTTGACGATCAAGCTAAACCCATGGCATCTAGATCTGGCAACCATGCCAAACTCACAGTAATTGAGTCTGGCAACCATGTCAGACCCAAGACGATTGAATTTGACGACCAGACCTAATCGTCTAAGCCGCGGGTCTGATAAATATGTCAAACCCAAAATGCCTAGACTTGATGATTATCCAAGTTTACATTAACATGGGTCTGCCACTTCCCACTGCCATTAAAATAAATATTTATATTGTTTGTTAATTGCCCGCAGCAAACCGCGAAGCCATAACATACTATTTGATAGTTATTTGTTTTTATGTGTATGTTTGTGAGCCGACAGCAGCCAGTGAAAAAGAATGAAGAGAGGCTGTTGAGACAATGAGACAGTAGGCGGAAGAGAGAGGGGGGCGGGGGCGGCTAGCTTCTCTGTTTTTTTTTTTGCCCCCTAATTTAAAAACATCAGTCATTGTTTTCCTTTCACTAATGCTGATTTGGTGTCTGTAGGAGCGCCCACAAAAGAAGAGGGTTAAACATACCGATCCATTTTGGGATCATGTTGAGAAGACAAATGATGGTGGTCCTTTCAAGTGCAAATTTTGCAAATCTATATTTGCTGCGTCTACTTCAATCTCAAGGTTCAAATATCATTTGTCAGGAGAAAGTGGGAAAGGAGTTGGTATTTGTGGAAGAGTACCCGTTGATGTTAAAGAAGCAGCCTACCAAGCAACGCACAAAAAACAAAATGCCATCCCACCAATTGATCATACAGTTCCTAATGTAGAAGCTCAAAGAATAGAGCAAGAAGGGAGGGATCTCCTAGATATGACAATGGAAGATTGGACAGAGAGTACGAGATGGGAAGAGTTGATGGTTATTGACGAAGCTGGTGGATCGAGAGGTTCTCAAGGGCAAGGAGGATATCCTTCAGACATACTAGATACAGAAAATTTGACACAGAGCAGAACCGTGGAAGGGATTGCACTTATTGACCAAGTTAGAGTTTATGAAGAGCAAGGGACAGAAGTTTCAGATGGTGGAATGGAGAATTTGACAGACAACTTCACCAGAGGTGTGTCGATAGTTACTGCCGAAAGTAGAGTTTCTGAAGGGCTTGATGCACATAAAGCTAAAGGAGAAGCATTGCTGACAACAAAGCTGGTAGGTCAGGCTTCTGACAGAAATAAGGAGACGATCTGGTCTAGCTTAATGAAGGATGACGTCTTAAGTGTTGGCATATATGGGATGGGCGGTGTCGGAAAAACATCACTGGTGACGCATATCCATAATCAGCTGCTACAAAGACCAAGTTCTTTCAATTATGTGTTTTGGGTTACCGTATCACAAAATTTCACCATCAGTAAATTGCAGTATCTTATTGCCAAAGCTATTAATTTAGACCTTTCAAATGAAGAGGATGAGAAGAAAAGAGCTGCAAAGTTGTCTAAAGCATTAGTTGCCAAGGGAAAATCTGTTCTCATTCTAGATGATTTATGGAATCATTTTCTGCTAGAAATGGTGGGCATACCTGTTGCAGTTAACGCGTGCAAGTTGATTCTCACAAGTCGATCGTTAGAAGTTTGTCGGCGGATGGGTTGCCAAAACAGCATCAAGGTAGAGCTTCTTACTAAAGAAGAAGCTTGGACTTTGTTCGTGGAGAAACTTGGGCATTATGATAAACTTTCTCCTGAAGTCGCAGCCATAGCAAAATCTGTTGCAGCAGAATGCGCTTGTCTACCACTTGGGATTATAGCAATGGCAGGAAGCATGAGGGAAGTGGATGACTTGCATGAATGGAGGAATGCATTGGCAGAATTGAAACGATCAGAAGTTGGGGTAGAAGACATGGAACCTGAGGTATTCCATATTTTGAGATTTAGTTACATGCACTTGAATGACTCAGCATTGCAACAGTGTCTCTTATACTGCGCATTTTTTCCAGAGGATTTCATCGTAGATAGAGAGGACTTGATAGGTTATTTGATCGATGAGGGAATAATTCAACCAATGAAGAGCAGGCAGGCAGAATATGATAGAGGTCAGGCTATGCTTAACAAGCTTGAAAATGCTTGCTTACTGGAAAGTTATATAAGCAAAGAAGACTACAGATGTTTCAAGATGCATGACTTGATTCGAGATATGGCTCTTCAGAAACTAAGGGAGAAATCACCAATCATGGTTGAAGTTGGGGAGCAACTAAAAGAATTACCAGATGAGGATGAGTGGAAAGTGGATGTCATGAGAGTTTCGTTGATGCAAAATCACCTCAAGGGAATTCCCTCTGGCTGTGCACCTATGTGTCCCAAGCTTTCAACGTTGTTTTTATCCTTAAATTTCAAGCTAGAAATGATTGCGGATTCCTTTTTCAAACATTTGCAAGGGCTCAAGGTTCTTAATCTATCATGCACCGCTATCCGGGAATTGCCAAGTTCCTTCTCCGACTTAGTGAATCTCACTGCTTTATATCTCAGAAGGTGTCACAATCTAAGATATATACCATCACTAGCAAAGCTTAGGGAGTTGAGGAAATTGGATCTCCGCTATAATGCACTTGAAGAACTGCCTCAAGGGATGGAAATGCTGTCCAATCTCAGGTATCCCCTTTTTTTTTCCCTTCTCTTTACCCTCTTTTTGACTGTGAAATACTTCGATCAAAATTCATTGATCTGAAATAGCAAACAGATATCATACAGGATAGAATGACTGACACCATTTGGACCATCTGCTATACCATCTCAGGTATCTTAATCTTTTTGGAAATAGTCTTAAGGAGATGCCTGCTGGTATATTACCTAAGCTCTCACAGCTACAATTCCTTAACGTGAACCGGGCGTCCGGCATTTTCAAGACAGTACGAGTAGAGGAAGTAGCATGCTTGAAGAGGATGGAAACTTTGAGATACCAATTCTGTGATCTTGTTGATTTCAAGAAGTACCTCAAATCTCCAGAAGTGAGGCAAGCTCTGACCACATACTTCTTCACAATAGGACAACTAGGTGTGGATCGAGTAATGGATTCTTTACTTTATATGACACCAGAGGAAGTCTTTTATAAAGAAGTTTTGGTTCATGATTGCCAAATCGGTGAAAAAGGAAGGTTTCTTGAGCTCCCAGAAGATGTTTCATCTTTCTCAATCGGAAGATGTCACGACGCAAGGAGCTTATGCGATGTTTCTCCATTTAAACATGCAACTTCACTGAAGTCCTTGGGGATGTGGAATGTGATGGGATAGAGTGCTTGGCATCGATGTCAGAATCCTCCACGGATATTTTTGAAAGCCTCGAATCGCTATACCTTAAAACTTTGAAGAACTTTTGTGTCTTCATTACAAGAGAAGGAGCTGCCCCACCATCATGGCAATCTAATGGTACCTTCTCTCATCTTAAAAAATTGAGAATAGGTGAATGTCCGAGTATGAAAAATCTGCTCTCCCTTGACTTGTTGCCAAATCTCACAAACTTGGAAGTGATTAAAGTTGATGACTGTGACCAAATGGAGGAGATAATAGCAGTAGAGGATGAAGAAGAAGGCATGATGGTTGAAGATAGCAGCTGCCAAAAATTTTAAAAATAAATTAAAGTGTCCAAAAGGAAGTATGGATAAAATCCGAAAAACGCTGCGAATCAAAATCTTAAATGGATAAAGGGCCTGTTGAGGCCCAGTTTTAATATCCAAAAGACCCACAACTACTTTCATTGCACGTGTTAAAAAAGTTCGAGTTCAGCCCTGTTCCCCTGACCCGTTTCGAAACTCACACTTTTATTTATTTATTTATTATTTTATGATTACCCTTTTGTCCTTTATTTATTTGTTAGGTAAGAACTCAAATAAGTCTTAGCTACTATAGTGGGATTCTTTACGTATATTCTTTTCGTTATATATATATATATATATATATATATATATATATATATATATATATATTGAATTCTATAATCCATTTTTGTTAATTTAATTTCAAATTACATGTTTATGCATAGAAAATGATGTTGGTTTGTAGTAAGGTTGAAAAATATGTGAAGACAAACACTTAATTGAAAACTTTAGGAACTAAATATTGATAAGCAATTTTTGGAGACTAAATTGAGCTGTAGCAATATTGATAAGCAATTTTTGGAGACCCACAACTAAATATGAATTTTTTTAATATAACCTTAAGGTTGGTTAATATCATTTTTGTTTTAAAAGTTTTATAAACAAGATATGAAAACTTGTTTGTTTTTGTTTTTGTTTTTTTAAATAATAATATTGGCAAGTAAAACTTTTAAAAATAATAAAAAAAAGGTTTTTAAAACTAGTTTTTTCATACTAGGAAGGCTAGGTTTGAGAGTCAGGAAATGATAATAGACTAGTCACATAACCCGTGCGATGCCGTGGGTTAGTTTTTTTTATATAAAAAATACAAAAAAAAACTAAGATCTAAAAGTGTTAGGTCTTTTTGCAAAGCTATATCCAAGAATCTTGGGTCTGGTTATAATACCTGACCTAAAAGTAATATTTATAATAATAATAATAATAATAATAATAATAAACTTGTATGACCCAGTAGGTCTAGGCCTAGCTCTAATACCAGACCCAATAGCCTTGGATGTGGATCTGGCTGCAAGATCATGTCATTGAAGTATGATAATTAAATAAATTAATTAAAAAAAAAACCAATAGAAAGAAAAAAACTAATGAAGAAAAAGAAAAAAAATCTGAATTAACTGGGTTAACCAGTCAAACCTTGGATTCATGTCGTGAAAGTTTGATAACTAAATAAAAAAAAAATTTGACAGGTTACCACATAATTAACCGGGCTAACCCGTCAAACCAGGTTACCTGTCAAACCCGGGATCCGTGTCATGAAAGTCTGATAACTAAATAGAAAAAAAATTAAACATTAACAACCTAAACTAAACGAAAAAAATTAATTAAAAATAATAAAAAACAAAAACAAACAAAAGACATAAGCCTGTTACTAATGAGAAAAAAGAAAAAAAATCTGAATCAACTGAGTTAACCCGTCAAACCTGGAATTCGTGTCATGAAAGTTTGATAACTAAATAGAAAAAAAAATCGATGGGTCAAACGAAAAAAAATTAACAAACTAAACTAAACGAAAAAAAATGATTAAAAAGGAAAAAAACAAAAAAACAATTCAGGTTAACTCGTTAAACCAGGTTAACCCTTCAAACCCGAGATCCGTGTCATGAAAGTATGATAACTAAATAAATTTTTTTTTTCACATTAACAAACTAAATTAATCAAAAAAAATTCATTAAAAGAAATAGAAAAAAATGTGAACATTAACAACCTAAACTAAACAAAACAAATTAATTAAAAAAAAACAAAAACAAACAAAAGACATAAGCATATTACCAATGAGGAAAAAGAAAAAAAAATCTGAATTAACTGAGTTAACTCGTCAAACCTGGGATTCGCGTTATGAAAGTTTGATAATTAAATAGAAAAAAAAATCGATGGGTCAAACGAAAAAAATTGATTAAAAAGGGAAAAAACAAAAAAAAATTCAGGTTAACTTGTCAAACCCGAGATCCATGTAATAAAAATATGATAACTAAATAAAAAATAGTTTTTATATTAACAAACTAAATTAAACAAAAAAAAATTATTAAAGGAAAAAAAATACAAAGAAAAAAGAAAAAAAACCCATAAGCGAAACAAAAAAACAAAAAAAGAAAACAAAAATGAAAAAAAAAAGAAAAAATCAAGTGTTTCACTGTGCACTGTGTGCACAGTGATACATTATATGTAATAAAAAAAATATATGCTGCTACAGTAAAAAGACCCACATGTTTTAGAGTATTCTATAATGATGCCTAGGGTACTAACCATCAACTAGTTCAAGGCCCTTGAAATATAGGTCAAGACCTAGTTTGAGGACTTGGGGTTTGGGTTGATATTTTGTTCGAGGCACCAAAAATTCATGCAAAGACCTAGTTTCGGGTGTTCAGGGTTTGTGTCAAGATTTAGTGTGAGACATTTGTGATTTAGTTTGGGACTCGGTTTGTGATTCTTGGGGTTCATTCTCGAATAAAGTTCGGGGAGCTTTGAGATGCCGTGTAGTCTTTTTACATTATTGATATCTCAAAACTAACTACATGCTGCAATAGACTGTATAACCATTTCTCACTCAATTGCATCGACTTGCAGTTCTTATTGTCGGGCTCTATATCTGATCTGGTATGCCTTACTACATTATTACTTTGGAGGTGTTAACAAATGAGATGTGTACCACCATCAACAAAGCTTAAGGCGTTGAAAAAGTTGTAAAATTGCTTGAAAGCATGAAATCCTTGTCCATTCTCAGGTATCTTGACTTGGATTAAAAGAGTTATCAACTAGTTTATTACCTCATCTCTTACTTCTGTAAGTTTTGAAATTTCATTTCATCAGAAACTCTCTAATAATTAATTAAAGGAGAGGAAGTAACATGTTTGAAGAGGTTAGAAACTTTGGAATGCAGCTTTCATTGACTTCAACAAGCACCATAATTTTTGGGAAGAGATGCAGCTATCGAGCGTTTACAATTTTATAGTAGGACCTGCGGTTCCTTCACTTTCAAGAATACACAAGACCATCTAGGATAGGCCTAAGATTTGCCGTCCTGATCACTGATCACTTGGCTCCCGATATAGAGTACGAGACAAGGTCAATAAGATATACAAGTCCAAAGTTCTAATAGGTCATGAAGCTTCTTTGAGCATCTAGGAAGCATCTAGGAATCAAGTTAGGTGAAAAAAACAACGTTAGTAGCAGCAACCATTCTGCTGTTTGCAACACCTAAATCAGTCAAAGCATATAAAAGGAAATACGTTCACCTGTATTTCCCTTGAAGAAGTTAACGCAGTAGACTATCTGAAGCTAAAGAGGATACCGATCTCTCTTTCCGTACCATGTATTCAAAAAATCAAAGTCAAAGCATATAAAAGAAAATAGGGAGAATTAGTGGAATGGCGTTATTGAATGCTCTTGTAGATACAAAAGGAAGCCGACAATAACTGGCACACCTGCTATGTACAACTCCAATCTTCTATCTAAACCAATCGACCGGCTAGATCCAATTGTTATTAATCGATCCATTGTTTTATACAAAAAAATATAATTTATAAAGTTTTTCTTTCAAATATGTTTTATGAATCAATATATATATATATTTTGTTAAACTTGTTGACTAAAAAATAGATTCCAATTAAAATCTCAAAAAGTAATTGTTTACATAGCAATGAGTGATTCTAAGTAGTTAGATGCGAGTCTGTCATAACTAAATAAAAATTTATTCCAAAGAGATTACATGGATGACATAGCAGATGTATTTATGGACCAATGAGATAAGTTTAGGCTTAAAAGAAGGTTTGGTCATGCCAAACCAGAATAACAACTCAAAAGGACAATAATTTTTGACCTGACCATTAAATCGTGCTTAAAAAGTTATTTTCATGTGACCAATAATCAAATGGCATTCTAGGTTGCTATTTGCCATGAACTTTAAATTTTGATTTACCATGATCTTTCTTTCAATCCATTATTCAAATACAGACATTAACTTGAACTATCTCTATGTTAAAGGAATGAGTTAAGAATAATTAGGA
The DNA here is from genome assembly GCF_951802175.1 of Populus nigra. NCBI lineage: Eukaryota > Viridiplantae > Streptophyta > Magnoliopsida > Malpighiales > Salicaceae > Populus > Populus nigra. The sequence goes on from NC_084852.1 coordinate 7,061,885, forward strand.
GGCTTAACCTATTGGTTAACCAATCTTCTCTATATATATGTGTAGAGCAATATACAATAGTAATGGTGGAGGTTACAACACAAGAGTATGACTACAATATTTCCTATATAGTATACCTATAATATTTCTTATATAGATACATTCTATAATAGAATGAATTGGTAAAGATATATTTTGATTTTATTTATCATTTTAAATTTTTAAGTTAAAATAATTTTTTTAATATGCTATTAGAGTTCAAAACCTTACTACCTTTAATTTTTTGTGATTAATTTTCTTTTAAACACTACCAAAAATTCACCTAAAACCAATAGAATTATCGATGGAATAATTCTGTCGATAAATTGCGGTGATCATTACTGATGGATACTATTCCATCGGTAATTCAGTCAGTATATACCGACGGACTAATGCTGTCGGTATATACCGACTGAATTACAGACATAATATATAGAATAAAAAAAAACAGTGCGATGACGTGAAAGTTTTTACGGGTGATTTTACCGACAGAATGACCGAGGGATTCAAACCGGGATCTCCGTACAGTGACATGACCAATTCACTATCAGAATTACGGACGGAATCACCGAAACAAGGAGTCCGTCGGTGATTCCATCGGCAAAAGTTAATATATCACCACTCCGTCGACCATCTCCTCCCCTATTTCTCCTTATTCTTCCTCATCCCAACTCTCCCCTCCCAAACTGCAAACAACCACCGCCCCTAAAAATATCCTCCTTTTCTCAACACAAATCATCTTTCTTTAACTTTTGTGGTCACAACATCCGTGTTTTGATTTATTATGGATTTTATTATTTTTTGTAAGTAAATTTATCTTTTTTAATTTTAACATTTAAATGTCAAATTTATTATTTTTTATTGTTTTTTTTAGTATATGTATTTTGTTAGTGTATGTACATGTTTTATTGTTATTTATCAAACAAACTTGTAGTATGAATGTATAATTTTGTACTTGTTATGGTTTGTTTTAAATTTTGTAAAATTATATTTTTTTTTAAAATTGTTGAAACTTTGTTGAATTATCGAATTAGATGTGTTGTGATGAAATAATTAATAGCTTGTTTAATAGGTCTGTTTTAATTTTTATCAATGCCATTGCGGAGTTATAATTTCCGTAAATTTATATGTATAAATTTGTTTGGACGTTGATAATTGATAATGAATATTTATGAGAAGTTTTAATTAGTTTGTTTGATAATCTTGAGGTGAACCAATATTTTTGCAAATTTATTTACTTAACATAATTAGTTAATATATGTTATCATCATAATTTTATAGAGGTTCGATAGAAGTCATGGATGATTATTCATGGATGTATCGAGATTCACCCCAAGGATTGTAGAGGATGAATTATTGTAATGGGGTTCAGGGTTTTATTAATTTCACAACATCTATTCCCATAAATGTTATTGGAAGTGGTATTAGGTGTCCATGCAGGAAGTGTAAAAATAAAAAGTATATGCATCCAGATGTTGTAATGATGCATCTTCTACACAAAGGGTTTATGGAAGATTACCTGTATTGGTATGCACACGGAGAACTATTTGTTCGTAATGAGAGCATGGTGGAAAAGATGGTTGGATCAACTTCTAGTGCTAGCAACGTGTATGGAGTTGCAAATGACAACAGTAATCCTTATAGGAATATGATTATGGATGCAATGAGAATGAATCAAGGTAATGCCAGTCAATATTCAATCGTAGAAGAAGAACCTAATGCAGATGCAACAAGGTTTTTTGATATGTTGAAAGATTCTGACAAACTATTATGGGATGACTGCACGAACCGCAATAAATTATCGGCCGTAGCACAGGTGTTCACTATCAAGTCAGATCACGGGCTGAGTGAGGCCGGTTATGTTAAAATTATTGAATGGATGAGAAGCATTTTACCTGAAGGGAACAAGCTGAAAGAGAACTTCTATGCTGCAAAGTCCATGATGAAACCTCTTGATTTAGGATACTAGAAATTAAATTGACATGTGCCCTAACTTCTGCATGTTATACTACCTTAAAAATGCTGAGCTGGCCGAGTGCATGACATATGGGCATTCCCGTTACAAACCCATAATTGACAGGGGAAAGACTCTCGTGGCATATAAAAAACTTAGATACTTCTTAATCACACCTAAACTACAGAGGTTATTCATGTCATCAAGGACTGCTGAGCACATAACACAGCACCAATCATATGATGCGGTTGATGAAGTGATGGTGCATCCTTCTAACGGCGAAGCATGGAAACACTTTAACAGTATGCATCCTCACTTTTCAGTTGAATCAAGGAACGTGCGTCTTGGGTTATGTACACACAGATTCAACCCATTCAGGTCATTTACTGCTCCTTATTCTTGTTGGCCGGTCATACTCATGATTTATAACTTGCCACTGAGGAGGTGTATGAGGTCGGAGTTCATGTTTTTATCTACTGTCATACCCGGTCCGAGCAGTCCAGGCTGGAATATAGATGTTTGTCTTCGATTTTTGATTGATGAGTTGACGTAGTTGTGGTCCTTCTGAGCTTTGACTTATAATATATCGAGGAAACAAAATTTTGTTATGAGGGCGGCTTTGATGTGAACTATCAATGATTTTCTAGCTTATAGAATGGTTTCTGGTTGGAGTACGCATGTAAAACTAGCATGTCCATAATGCATGGAAAACAACAAGGCATTCACGCTAACAAACAGAGGTAAAGCTTCTTTTTTTTACTGCCACCGTCGTTTCTTGCCAACGAATCATAGGTACAGAAAGAACAGAAATGATTTCTTTGTTGGCAAAGTTGAAAATGATGTTGCATCCTCGCGTCTTTCTGGTGAAGAATTGCATAATGTTGTATTAGAGTACGATGCCATTGTATTTGGTTTCCAATCATGTAAGCAGAAGTTTCCTAGTTTTGGTTTGATCCATAATTGGGTAAAGCGAAGTATTTTTTGGGAGCTTCCTTATTGGATGACCAATCTCCTCCGTCATAACCTTGACGCCATGCACATAGAAAAGAACGTGTTTGAGAACATTTTCAACACCGTCATGGATGTGAAGAGGAAGATAAAGGACAACATCAAGGCTAGATCAGGTATAGCTTTGTTCTATAATCGTAAAAAAATAAAGTTGGTTTTTGATGGGTCACGTGTCGCAAAACCAAGAGCAAGTTTCGTGTTAGAGAAAAATGCACAACTACTAGTCTACAAATGGCTTAAGAGTCTGCGTTTTCTCGATGGACATGCCTCGAACATATCAAGGTTGGTTAATAAAGAGGAATGCATATTGTATGGAATGAAGAGTCATGACTGCCACGTGTTTATGCAAACATTCATTCCATCAGCTTATCGTGATTGTTGCCAAAAGGGATATGGGATGCAATCACGGAGATTAGTCATTTCTTTAGAGATATATGCTCTAGTAAGTTGAATGTTGATCACATTGAGAGGCTTGAAATAAATATCGTCGAGACAATATGCAAACTTGAAATGATATTCCCTTTATCATTTTTTGACTCAATGGTATCTACCCATACATTTATCATTTGAGGCAAAAGTTGGAGGACCTGTCCAGTATAGATGGATGTATCCATTCAAATGGTTAGATATTACAGTTGCAATGCAATTCATATATAAAAGTATTTTCATTGTTTTTCTTAATTAAAAATATTTGATTAATTCCATGCAAGTACTTGTTTAATCTTAAGAAAAAGGTTAAGAACAAGACGCATGTTGAGGTTTTGATATGTGAGGCCTATATTGTTAAGGAGATCTCAACATTTATCTCGTACCATTTCGAACCTCATTTGAGAACGAGAATCAATCGTGTTCCTAGCATGATGATAGTGGTGAAGTGCCTTCTAGTGGAAACTTGTTAATATTCTCTAATCCTAGACGACCCACACCTAAAAATGTCATAAGGGAAAGATATTTGTTTGAAATAGAGTTTAGACAAACACACAATTATGTGCTATTTAACTGTGATGAGCTGGGACCTTTTATTCAATAAGTATATGTACTACTTAAACTTTGTTAAAAATGTACTATTTATATATTGTAATATTATAAACTCAACTAATTTTAAAAACCTTCTAGGCAACATCGATAATATTTACTATCCAATAACTCACAACTGACCAAATCCCAAATCTTTCGATTATAAGATGAACAATTTACGACATGGTTCAAAACACATGTAAGTACTATCACAAACTCATTATCTCTTGTAAAGTTACTATATGTCATTACAGAATTCTTGTTTATTATTCATTGGTGTACATGATGTACAAGGTTTATGAAATGGGAAAGAGTGTTGCTATTTCATTGTCTTCACCAAGCCTAGGCCTTGAAAGAAAAGTTAAGTGCTACAACGAGTATTTTGTCAATGGATATGTGTTTCATACTCAAGAATACGGACATGGAACAAAAACATATAATAGTGGTGTTTGTTTTAAGGGATCGATTTGTAATGAGTTTGAAGTTGACTAGTATGGTAAATTAGAAGAGGTCATCGAATTGCAATATCATAGCGAGCAGAATAGAGTGTTTTTATTCAAATGCTATTGGTATGACACCACTGACAGAGAAATCAGATTAGATCCTTAGTATGGTCTGGTCGAAATAACCTCTAAAGCTAGACTCCGCAACGTAAACGATGTCTTTGTTTTCACAAAGCAATGTCAACAAGTTTATTACACATGCACCCCTTCCTTTAGAAAGGACCGATCAAGAGTTTATTGGTTATCCATTTTAAAAATGAAACCCAGGGGTCGTGTCGAGGTTGTTCAGGATGGGAAAGAAGACACAAGTGTGCAAGATGAAGTTTTTCAAGTTAGTGAGTTGGTTGAACCATATCGAGTTGCTCCTTCGATTGATTTAGAAGAAAATTCAAATTTTTGTGTTTTCGATGATAGTCTTGTTGATGTTGACGCAGAGGAGTTGAATGTTGTTCTGAGCATTAGCGGACAAGCAAATGTCGATGAAGATCATGATATCCAAATTGAAGATTGTGATGGAGCTGAAGACGATTCAATTGACGATGAAGAAGAAAATTCTGACTAACTATCAGAACACGAAAGTGTAAAGCATTTTTTAATTTTGTAACATGAAATATTTATTTTATAATTGTTCACTTATGTTATTTTTCTGTGCGATCAGTTTGTAATTTAAGTGTTTGCAGGAGGATAAATAGGCAATACAAACACAATCTGTCATGAAGAGTGCATTATCACCGACGGATTTCCATACGGACGTAGTTCGTCGATATTTTATAGAGAGTTGAAAAATATTGATTGCATATGCCATTATCACCGACATTGATACCGACATAAATATTTTGTTGGTATTTTACCTAGAGTTGAAAAATATTTACTGCACATGCCATAATCACCGACGTCTCTATGGACATATATAGTCCGTCGACATTTGTCGGTGCAGTTCACAATCATCAACGGACTGTGCAAATTCCAAAGGGCGGATATTAATGCATCTCTGCACGCATGTATATGCCGACGGACTGCGAAAATTCTAGAGGGTCATTTTGAAATTTTAGTGCGAAATTCAAAATTTACCGACGGATTTTTGAAAATTCACCGACGGAATAATTAAAAATAATATTATTTAAATAATCTGTCGGTGATTTCATCGGTAAAACTGCACTATAAATCCCAGCGACCGCATCTTCAGTTCATTTCTCTCCTCTTTCGTTTCATCTCATCTTTTTTCTCTCATCTATTGTGAAAATTTTCATTTTTTTTCTTCTAATCTTCAACTTCTTGTAATCTTCAACAAATTAAAAGGTATGTATTTTCATTTAATATGCTTAATGATTTTATTTTTCCCATTTTTCTTTGTTTTATTAATAATATATTTTTGTTGTGTTTTTTGTTTTTTTTTTTTGTATTGTATGTAGATAAAGTCCTGAAATAAATACACTATTAAGGTAAGCATTTTTCATTCCTAAAGTCTATAGTTTTTTTTTTTTAATTTGTTCAATATATTTTATTGTTTATATTGCCACAATAATTGAATACTTTGTTGAATTTTAATTGTTATTGTTGAAGTTACCTTGTAAATGGTAATTGAATATATAGGATTAAATTTAATAATTTTATCTCAATTTTACTCTATTATTGCATGATATGTGTTTAATTATTTCCATTAATTTTAATTGTTATTGATGAATTTCTATAAATGTTAGTTGAATATATAAAATTAAACGATATTTTTTTTCTTTATTTTATTGTTAAATTTGTATAGATGTTAGGTTATATATAATATTTTTCAATGGAGTCAATTAGTTTGTGGCTGTTGTCAATATTTGCAGGTTTTAAAACTTTGGATGCTCTCCAGTATAGGGGAGGTGCTGCCGAATTTTTTTTTAATAATCAAATTTAATTATATAATTATTCATATAAATTTATGTGGATGCGTAGAATGAAATCAACAACATGTCGTAAACATATGGTTGCAGCTAGTTCTTCTAGCAGCGAGGATGCCTTGTCCTTAGGTGCCGATCAAAAAGAGGCACCTGTGCCGACTTGCGATGTTGCCTCTTTGAGCACGGTTTTACAGCGCAGAGGCGGTGTGCCTTCACAACGGAATCAATTCACCCGCAAGTACCAGGCACATTGGAAGGACGACCTTTCAATGTAAGTTTGTTTCAGTTTTTGTTGGTTTTTAATTATAACATAATTTATGAATAACTAATTAATATTTCATTAATTTAATTTTTTTTCAGGTTCATAAACATTAAGGCTGCCTGAGTAATAACATTGGCGTTTAAATCGTCGATGGAGATTCCATTATTTCAATGGAGTTAGGTTTCCAGACATCCTGAATGGAGACGTTATATCGATGCATGGTTTCTAAGATTTCAGGTTGGTGTTAAGTTCTAATTTCTAACTTATTTTTAATAAATTATTATTATAATTGTAAATAAATTATTATTTTTATTTTAAATAAATTATTTATACACAACACAAATTTGAGTGGGACAACGCACATGACAATGTTGCGAGGAGGGTGTGGGAAAATCACGCGGCAACTAGGTATCATATTCCACGAGAGATAATGGTCTCCAAGGCTGGAATGACGTGGTGGTTTGGAGGGATTTCAAATCGCCATACATCCCAGGGGATATATGACCGCAATATATTCAGCACGTGACGTTTGAGCAGTTCACACGATGCTCACAATCCGATGCCGACAACCAAAATTAGCAAATTCATGGTTCGGTGACCACGCACACCGATGACTTCGTTTCGTTTGTTGCACATGCTAAACAGATGGTAAGATTAATTTAAATGAAATATATTGTTAATTAATTTGTTGTTACTTATAAATATATTTAACTTGCAACATTTTTTTTCTTACAGGCTACGTCTCTTGGACGTGAGCCGAGCCTAATGAAGCTGTTTGTAGAGACACATGTGCGAAGTGAAGACCGCCAAAAGGGGATGCAACAGTTCATGGAAAATCGCACTCAACACTTTGTGATATGTTCGTTCAACCATTTTATTTCATAAGTTATTATTTTCTTGAATTGAATATGATGATTTCTTTTTTCATTTTCAAGAGACCTATAATAGTCGATTGAGGGAGAGATATTGGGATGATCCTTCGACCCATCCGGATTTCGATATGGATTTGTGGATAGAGGTAGGATCGTCTGGTAGACTAGATAAAAATCGAGTGTGCGGGCTCTCCAACACTACGACCGAGAACTTGCGGGCATCCTGTAGTGTCTCAATCCTTGGGAGCTCTCAATCAGTATCAAGCACCTAGTCTGAGAAGTTCATGGCCTTGAAACAACAACATGAGCGACTCTTGGCGGATTATGAATAACTCCGCCAAATGGACATGGACATTAGATCACATATGGGTGATACATGTGCACGTCCTTCTTGGTCGTTTGGTCCCGGGAACAACTAGCCTCCTCCTCCTCCTCTGCCATTGTTCTAGTTTATTTTTTTTGGAAAAACATTAATTTGTAATGAATATTTGGATGAATATTATTTAACTTTATTTTGATATTTTTAATGTTTCATACAAATTTATTTGTATAATTGGTTTTTTTTACTATTAATTTAAATAATTTTATATGATTTATTCTAAATAATTTTTTTAATTTTTTTTAAATTACAACCGATGAATTTCCAGACAGATATAGTCCGTCAGTATTTTATAGAGAATTGAAAAATATTTACTGCATATGCCACTTTCACTGACGCTTATACCGACAGACAAATTTCGTCAGTATTTTACCAAGAGTTGCAAAATATTTACTGCATATGCCATAGACACTGACAAAATAATTTCGTCAGTGATTTACCGCTGGAAATATAGACGGAATTATTCCGTCGGTATATTCCCAACATGATATTTTTTTTGCGAGCATTTTCATTTGTAAATCAATCGATTTTTGATTTTTTTTAACCGAAAGAATTAGCGACAGAAAGTCAAATTATCGACGAACGCTATGCCGACGGATGTGTTCCGTCGGGGAATTAGTCGTTAAACTGTTAAATGTTATAGTGAAAAAAATAAACATAAGATAATTATAAGTTTAAACTCTGAAAATCTTTTTCTTCAGAAAATTTATTAAAAAATAATATAAAAATCATTCTTGAACTCACCCAATAACATAAGTTTTTTAAATTAAAATAATTTTTTAAGCAATTTATCATAAAGTAGTTTAATTAAGGAGGTGTGTTTTTGTTAATTTAATGCCAAAGTCAAGGTGGCTGTTCGTGAACCCTAGTTATTTATGGAATACTTGAGATGCAATAAAATCAATTAACTTTGCTCATGGTTTGTGTAGAAGGCAGGCCGGCAAGTTGGGTGGGAATCAAATATACAAAAATACAAATGGCAATTGCCTTAAATCATGGCATTATAGTACTAGGTAATTAGCCAAATAATTCTTAATAAGCCACCGGTTTCAGAAGACTTTCTTGGATGGTGACATCAAACTCCTTCTGCTTCAAAAAGTCGTGGTCTCACATTATTCCTTCTTTCTTTTTTGTCAAGGAATATTTATCGTCATATATATATTTTCAGATTTTCTTTCTCAAAAAATAGTGTGATCTAGTGAATTTTTCTTCAAATTTTGAAGTTCTTGATTTGATCAAAGGGCTGCTAAACGATCCGTGAATATTTCCCTTATTTCTTAACCATTACAAATGTATTAAATCCCATTCCAATCTTCAAATATATGCTCAGAAACACACTTATTTTAAGTTGGTGAGACAGAGGGAGCTTCATCTCTCATAAAATTCTGGTTGTAATCAAATGTTATGCCCATGGTTATGTTAACAAAAGACAGGCGGAATTTGAAATTGCCACTCAAAAGAATGAAGAATGCCACCTCGAAAATGGCAGGCGCATGAAATTAGATATCATGAATGCATTTTGTACAAGTAGAGTTTGGTAAGATTCTAGAATTGGATAGGACAGGATTGAATTCAATGGATCAATTGTTTTGTTTTCTGTTTTTTTTTGTTTATGTTCTTCGTCATATTTTGTTCAACAGGTTGCAATTAATTACACTTTTTAAATGAATTTCTCATTCTATCTATATTTTGTGAGATTGGAAAAATAATTTATATAAAATTATTTATGGGACATGTGCTTTTGATTGAAACATCAATTTATATAAAATTTAAGTGTAAATAATTTTTCATGTAAATATATAGTTAAGCTAGTTATTACCACAAGAAATTTTAGTCTTACAGGAGCATATTTATAATCTAGCTGTCTTGATTTTATCGGTTTAGTTTATTGGTGAAATATTAAACTAAATTTATTCGAAAAATTCTCTTTTACTATAGTTCCTATATGTTAAATCATAAAATTCTACCATGAAAATGCTAAATTAATTGTTGTATCAGTTTTATCTCCATACCATTTTGATTTCTCAATTAAGATTTTTTCTTTAAATCACTAAACAAAAATATTAAATTTCATATAAAATGAAGTTATTTTTTATGTATAAAAAAATACAATTTGAATGAAAAGTTTTTTTATATGCTGATGTAAAAAATAATATTTTTTTTTATATATTTTAATGTATTTTTAATTTTTTTTTTAAAATTAATTATTATCATGCTTTCAAACACATTTAAATTATAAATGTATATGAGATATAGGGGCTTAATGTTTGGTTTTTAAAATAAAAAAGATTAACTATATGTTTAATAAAAAAATAAAGGGACGAAATGACAGCCACCTTTATATATATATATATATATATATATATATATATATATATATATATATATCACCTCAGCACGATTGTGATGTTATGTTTTGTCCGAATTGCAGCCAATACTAATATTGTTTTTGTCGAGACTTGAGAAACCTTCTGTGGCCACGAAAAGCCACCAGACACAACAGCACTTGCAATTTGTTTTTTTTATTTAGTCTATAAACCGTTGACAATGAAAAACCATTGGCTGACACAAATAAATTGCTTTTCTCTACGCTTCACTAAATTCCTTTCTTAGCTGTGCATGCCACATTCTTTTCTCCCCTCATCACTGCTTCTCTAATTCCTTCTGAGTTTAGTCAGATCATCGTTTGAAGATCTTGTTGGGCCAGGTAAGCTCGATGTTCTCTTTTTTCTTTTCTCCAAGATTACATGTCATCTAGAATTCTTGCAAGTTACTCTTTTTACCCTGATATTGTTCAGGAGTTCTTGACTTGATCAGATCAGAGTTCAGGACATAGTTTCTTGCTCATTGTGTTCTTACAAGCTATATAGTAAAGCGTGAATTAAAATTCTCAAAAAAAAAGAAAGAATTAAAAGTATCTTATTGAGCTTTACAAACAATTTATTGGTGTCATTAATCTAGTGTGTGATTCAAATTTTCTATTTAACATATTGAATAAAAACTAGTACTTTCTCTATATAAAACTATAACGGGAAACAAGAAAATATATGATCTTTCTTTTACCAAAACAACGTTTAACATTACCTCTTGGTGTTTTCTTGCCATTGAGAAATATTTTTGGTGGGCATTTCGGAAGAAGATCGGTGATGGTTTTAAAAATATCCATAAGGGCAGAAAGTAGACATGTCAATTAATTTGATCCAATTCGAGACAAACAACCTAGCTTTAACTTGATCATATGGGAGGCGGGGAAAGTGTGGATTTTGATGCTCCTCTTAACTTACTTTTCATCACCAATAAACTGTAATTTAATTAATATTAATATTTATTTTTCTTTTAAAATGTTTTTGGCTAATAGTTGATCTTATCCTTTATGGTGGTTCTCGATTTCCTTATGTTTATCTTGGAAAATGTTCATCTAGTTTCTGCATGTATGTATGACATCTTGGTATGGCCTCGTATATATAGAATACTTTGCTTCCTTTTACTGATTCTTTTTGGCTCTGAACTTCACTTAATTCTTTCTTTCTCTCAAAGCAGGACAGGAGGTCTCCTGGTTGTCGACCAGCTTGGCACTGGTTCCTTCTTCTGTGTGCTAATCAAAATCCTTGAAGACAATATAATGGACCAAGTATGTTTTCCTTTCACTTTTGCTTAATTTTGTTAGTGAGAGGACCAAAATTGTAAGTTTAGTAAAATAGAAGCTCTTTTTTTTAAATTTAGCATTAAAATCTTGTCCAATTTTCTTTGGGTCCTTTTAGTTTGAAAAATATATGATTTAGTCCAAGACTTTATTATATTTACATTTCAATCCCTACGTCTGAGAGAAAAGAAAAAACATCTCACGTTAAATGATGAAATAGAGAAAAGGTTATTGGTTGGTCATATTTTGATAGCAAAAAAGATTTATCTCAGTATCGACTAGTTCTATTTAACGAGATGAGTTTTATTAAAATCTTTTTAAATTTTTATATTGTTTTAAAAAGTGTATCAAGGTTGATTATGTGTTTTTGAATTGTTTTGTATTTTTTAGTTGATAGATTAATTTTTTGATATTTTAAAATATATATTAAATGTTTTTAAATAAAAATGGATTGAATAACGGTTTTCAAGATCAGAAAAAATAGTTAGTTTATCTATACACCCTTTTTTTTATTAAAAAGAAATACTTTATTTACTAAAAACCCACCTATGGACCTATGGTATTGTAAAATTCTTAGCAAGATCCACCTATTAAGTATATATATAGTTAGTTTATCTACATCTATTTTTATTTTTTTTAAAAATACATTATGAAGGACCATGGAAATGTTAGTCCTCTTCTTATAGTGTATTGTGGATTGGAATAGTATTTTTAATTTTTTTTTGTTCTTTATTTGTTTTACTATGATCATTGAATTATTTTTTTAATTTCATCTTTTCATGTTTTATTGATTGATGATTGGGTTTGATGTTTTTTTTGTGTTTCTTTTTTACTGGTTATGGCGGCGTCTAAAAAACATCTCAACATTGTGTTGGCTCGTTATTTTAAAGAAAAAAAATGATTTTGTTGTTTGTGAAAAAATAAAAATAAGAGGATGAAACTGAAAATAACGTGAAATGGTAGCCCTTTATTTTAGAAAAAACAAATTCTCATTCGGTCCTTTGTTTTTTTTAATTCTCTCATCTTTTTCTTTTTAATTTCATCCTTCTACATCACATTGATTGATTATTTAGCCTGATGATTTGTTTCGTATTGGTTTTTGTCAGTTTATAACGGTTTTTTTAAAAAATATTCCAACATCGGGTTTGTTCTCATATTCTAAAAATAATTCAGTTTTATTGTTTAGAAAAAATAAAAGATGAGGGGACCAAAATTGAAAGTTTAGTAAAATAGCAACTCTTTTTTGAAAATTTAGCCTTAAGATTTTGTCTAATTTGTTTTTGTCCTTTTAGTTTGGAAATTATTTCAAGATTTTATTCACATTTCAATCATTAAGTTTGAGAGAGAAGAGAAAATGTCACATGGTAAATAATGAAATATAAAAAAAAGTTGTTGGTTTGGCCATTTTTCAATAACAAAAAAGGTCGATCTCAATGTTGACCAATTTTATTCAATGAAAAGAGTCTCATTGAAGTCTTTTTAAACCTTTATATTTTCTAAAAAAGTATATATATTATGATTATGTGTTTTTGGATTTTTTGGCATTTTTGAATTGATAGGTTGGTTTTTTTTAGATTCTGACAGTTTTTATTAAGTGTTTTTAAGTAAAAATAGATTGAATAATGAATTTTAAGGTTAGAAAAACACCTCCTAATTTTTCGGCCACCTATCTAGTGAGCAAATTCTTGGCATTAGACAACTCTTCATTAGTACTACATTTTATCCGTCCAATTTGAAAACTAAAATTGGCTAAAACGCGCCTAGGCCGGAAGGCTATTCTCATATTGCATCATTTAAAAAAAAAATAAGTAGATCACATGTCGTCTACTCAAGACTATTATTTTTTATAAAAAAAAAATAGAATTAACGATGCATAGTCCACTATAACAAATTTTGATCCCCATTGATGACCAAAAAATCAAGATTTTGGACCCCTAAAATCCTATTTTCAATATGTTTTTACTTAAAAATATATAAAAAAAAATCCTAAAAATCTCAATAATCTTATTTCAAACTCAAAACACCTTCTAATTAGTCTAAAATCCAAAATTAATCCAAACAAAAAAAAACTTTCTAGATTTCGATTTATTTTTTCTAGCATGATTAAAGGCTAAAATCACCTATATCAAACTCTTCTCTTGAAAATAAACCCAATAAAGCCAATATTGGGTTTTTTTAATGTGATTGATCAAAAGAGCACAAATACCGGACCAATATTAAAAATTAAGGGACTACAATGAAATTTAACCAAAATTACATGGACCAAATAATGAAAATTGAAGGACCAAAATGAAAAATATGAAAAAATAAAGCTCCAAAATAAACTTTAACTAAAACTACAAGGATCAAATAAATAGAAAGTGACAATTTTATGGACTACAATGTACTTGAACTGTTCATTCTGTTTTATTATATTAGGAGTAAAGATTAAGAATAAGATATTGTGCGATTCAGCAACTACATACCATGAACTAAAATCATATTACATTAAATTAATTTAGTTTAATGAATCCAATACATGTTCTTAACTTCTGTTTTTCGTGAGAACTGTTATCACTATAAGCATTTTTCCCCGTAAAGACATCCTAATTGAAATAATTGTCGTACGATTTTATATATAGTCTGATTTAGTTGTTCTTTTTTAGTTTACTAATTTGGATTTTAAATTGAATTTAATTAATAAAAAAATATGAAAAGAAAATCTAAATGAAACTCTTTTATTTACAAATCAATTCCTATTAAAATTAACTTTGAAAATAATATTTTATAAACACACATCTCTTTTTTTTCTTTTAAAAACCATGTCTCATCAAAAACAACTTAAAGATAGATATAACAACTTATAACTGCACGCGAGAATAAATATAATGCTCAGCCCAGGTGTAGTTGAAATACATCCGACTATACATTTTACTAGTATGTTAGTCTGCGTTTCGTAATAAGTTAATATTATTTTTTAAAAAAATATTAAAAAATACTAAAAATATCTTACAGCCATGTCAAACCCAATAATTTTGGATCTGATAGTCATGTCAGACCCACACATCTGGGTTTAGCGATCTTATCAAGCCCAAGCGATTATTTGGGTTTAACAAACATGTCTGGTTTAAGTTTATTTGGGTCTAAAAACATTTAATAATAATAACAGTAGCAGCAGCAGCAGCAGCAGCAACAACAACAACAATAATAATAAGAAAAGGAATAATAATAATAATAAATAAATAAATGTAACAACAACAACAATAATCATACTAACAATAACAATAACAATAATAATAAAAAAATATATAACAATCATACTAATAATAATAGTAATAAGCACAACAACATTAATAAAAACAACAACCATGCCGAACCTAATCGTATCGGGTCTAACAAACAATGTTAGACCCAAGGTGCTTGGGTCTGGTATCCATGACTGACCCAAATAAAGTTGGGTCAAGCATGTTGCCAAACCCAACTAAACTTTGAGTTAGACATGGTTGTTGGACACAAGTTACTTGGGTGTGGTAAGACGTCTAACCTAAGTTTAGTTAGATTTGACAACATCCCAAATCCAAGGTGTTTAGATCTGACATTCATGCCTAACTCAAGTTTAGTTGGGTTTAACAACATGCTAGACTCACATTACTTAAGTCTGATAAACTTGTCTGACTCAAATTTACTTCAGTAATCATAACAACAACAACAACAACAATAAAAATAAAAATAATAAGGATAACAACAACAACAACAACAACAACCATGTTATACCCAATCGCTTTAGGTCTGGTAAATTAGACTACACTCAAGATACTTGGATTTGACAATATGTTGCTAGACCCAACTAAACTTTGGATTTGACAATATCTCAAACCCAAGGTGCTTGGATCTGACATCCATACCTGATTCAAGTTTAGTTGAGTTTGTCAAAATGTCAGACTCATATTATTTGAGTCTGGTAAACATATTTTTTTAATGGCATGGTCATCACTCATTAGCTGGGGAAGAAAAAGAAAGCCAAAGAAACTTCTCATGAAAAGATAAGATAAAAAATTAAAAGTAAAACTACTATTATAATTTATAATGAAATATCTTTTAAACTGATCTTAAAAAGTAAATAGACAAATCATTATTTGACCAAGCAAATATTTGAGAGGCAGTAGACCTTCCAGCACTTAGTTTTCAAGCACTTTTTGGCCTCTTAGCTAACCTTATCTCTACAGCAGCTAACCTTATCGCCACATCTGCTGTGTAGAACAATGCTCAGGGCATATGAAAGAACTCTAAGAGTTGGGGGAAAGAAAAACTACATCGCCATACTGTGATTTTTTTGGCTTTAGTCAATGGCGATGGATCCTAAAGTATGTGTTGACTTATTTCAAAGTTACTAGTTTCTATAGCTTCCTCACTTGATACCTATAAATGGTACGAGGGGCAAGAAATTAACAGAAAACTGTGTTGCCAAACACGAAGAAGAAGTTGGATTTGTAAACTAGAAACATCCACAAGAGTAAATTAAAAGAAAAATAGTCAAGATTGTTAATTTAATTTATTTTCATAAACAAATTAAAATATTATAATTGAATTGAATTATATGATTTAACATTTTATTTAAACATAAGAATTATAAGTTATTAATTGAATTTAAATTTACTTATAAATTAAATTCAATTTAGTATATAATTTTGTTTCAAACAAGTTGATTGTGTTAGTGCATGTATAATATTTTTTTTTTATGTTTCAAGGTTTAGAAGATTTTAAAGTGGATTTGTACGCTAATTAATATTAAGTTTATTTATTCGATGATCTTAAAAGTATACTTTCCTCATTAATTTAGTATATTCAAAAAAATAAATCATTTAAATATTAATTCCATAAAACAATATGAAATAAAAAGCAAATCTCCTTGATCAGTACCCTAGCTTTTAATTTGGGGTTGGTGCATGTATATTATATACATTTCTCAACAAAAATATATATTTTTATTAAATAAAACACGTAATATAATTTTCATTAAAATATTTACAAATATTTTACATAAAACAATCCACTGGGTATTAATCTAATAGATTATATCAACCTTTTTTTTCAATTTTTTATTAACTAAAATTAAAATCATAATATTAAAGTAATTTTCAAATAAAAGGATATTTTGATACCAAGTGTCTATTTGAGAGCGTAGTAAAGATTTATTTTCAAAATATTTTTTACTTGGAAATGCATCAAAATAATTATTATTTTTTAAAATTATTTTTTACATTAACACATCGAAACGATCTGAAAATACTAAAAAATATTTAATTTGAAGCAAAAAAAATCAAAATTTGATCAAAAGTCAATTCAACCGCATCCCTAAACTAGGCCTAAATAAAAAATATGTGGAATATAAAGAGTGTTTTAAAATTATTTTCTTAATCAAGGAGGGAGTTAGTGAAATTATGAGGCTCTCCAAAACAACTTGATTGTTCCAAAAACAACTCGGTTAACCAGTAAAAAAAATATGAAGATGAGATTGAAAAAAAAAAACTAATAGAAAATAATCTCTTGACCCAACTTCTTGTCTAACCCAAGTTAAAAATTAAACCATATAAGAGTTTTCTGATATGACCCAATCAACTTAACCAATCCAAAAACAATCTAATTGGCTTTTTAAAAAAAATACGAGGTTGAAAATAAGATAAAAAACATTGAAAAAATATATTCAACCTAATTCTTTATTTAACCTAGATTTTAAATTAAATCAATTGCGAATTCTACCGTGACTTCAAATTGAAAGTGTAACGGTTGACATGTTCATAATCAAAGCAGTAGAGCTGATTTAACCAATTTCCAAAACTTAAGTGATTACACGGTAAATTTAGCTCCTCCCATGAAAACGGGTTTGTACAGTGCTTCGTCCAACTTCACTATGTTGCTCTTAAATTCTCTCGCTCTTTGTAAATGCCCTAAATATTTATTTCTTGCGTGGATTTGGTTTGTTTGTTTACCATCATACATTCTATCTTTCTGTTGGGATTATTCTTTCGCATTTTTTCCCTTCTCTACTTTAAGCCAAGGTTTTGAGATTTTAAGTTTCATATAAAAAATAATTTTTTTAATTATTGAAATATTATATTTAATCTTAACTGGTGTATAAGTTAATATATATATCAAATAAAAAAGTAATTAGACATATTATATCAAAATGATTTTTTTTTCTAAAGCAATGTTACAAGAAACTAGGAACTAATAATAGATTAATCAATAACATGAATAATAGCTTGCAACTAGTTTCGTGCTCATGACGTCCTAGCAAGGTTTTTTTTTTTTAAAAAAAAAATATTACTCACAATCTCATGCTTACAAAGTAACCATATGAAACCCAATATGAGTAAAAGCAAATTCATAAGATGAAAATGTAAGATACATTGTTTTTTTATTTATTTGTTAACTCTTCATCAATGTCACTAAACCTAGTTTATTAAATCAATCTTAAAATCTTTTGACTTGATTTTCTACATGTCACGAGATTCAAATTAATTATATGAAAGTTATTTTAATTTAACAAAAGTATATTTAACAATGCTAAAAATAATTTGAATAACCAATAAAAATATAAATTGATTTTTTAAAAAAATTAATATAATATATTTTCTTATTTTGATATAGAGATGGAGGCTAAACAAATCACCTCTAGATATCCATGGATAAACACAAAAATCATGAATCGGGTAACGAGCATGATAATAATATGCAAGCCAAGGCGGTCATCTATCCATTTTTTTCCCCAGCCCTCGTTCTCTCCTTGTCTGCCTTGCATTGGGCTTGGGTTATATGGAATTAGAGCTTAAATTAAAAAGTTCATATATAATTAGAAACTGAATTAAAAGAAAAAGGCTTAGACTAACCTAGGATGAAATTCAAGACTCGATTGAAGGCTTCTTATACAACCAGGAAAAACGAAGTTACAAAAAACATAACTGGCATGTGGAGACCATGCCCTAGCATGTTGGAGGACCTGTTGCATTGTGTTGGCGCGTGCGGCGTCCACTAGCTTCCGAAATCAGTCTTTCTTGGTGTCTCTACACAGTAGACGATCACAATCTCTTGAGTTTAAATCTCTCAATTAAAAAAAAAAGAAATGAAAAACCCAAAGAATATTGTGTAAAATCAAGCCCAAGTTAAAATGTCAGTTTTTTTTACCTCTTAAAAACTTACAAACTTACAGAGACCTTATCAAAACAAAACCATCAACACCAATTTTGAATGGAATAAATATGGAAGGATTAAATATAAAAAAAGAAAGTTCAAGAAAAAAAGAGAGGCATGCTTAAATAATATGAAGCTACAGTGAATTGCAAACCTAAGATGAATCATAAACATGATCATTGTTATATATATAAAATTACATTCCAATTATGAAATTGACGTTAATAATCAGGAAAAAAAATATTTTACCCTAATATAAATTAAATTACTATAATAAACTACTCTAACCTTCCTTTAAATGAAACATCTTTTAAGCATAAATTATTTAAAGAAAAAATTTGAAGTTATGACCTCTTTTGTAAAAGCGCTCACTGCTACTAGCCCAAAAAGTTATGGGCAAATTATAACATATACTAGAAAATATCAATGTGTCTTTTATTATTTATCTAAACATAAATTACTATAGATTAAAATAGTATAATGATGGAATTGTTTTTAGCAATGAAACTTGCTAAGCATACAGTTGGGGCTAGGATTATTTTTTTCATAGGATACATTTGATATTAGAAGAATGATTGAGAACAAAATGATCTGTTTTGAATTTTTGAGCTATAGTATAGATACTGATTTGTCCTTCAGGGAGCAAATTTTTAACATTTGGATTGGAAGCTTCTTTTATCTTTTTTTTTTAAACAATAGAGATATCATTAATCATGTTCTTGAGGGGGAAAATATGCATGTGTTGAGGGGCTTCATTGCTTTTTTCTTTTATTGAAATAGTTCAAATATAAAATAATCATTGGATTTCAACAAAATAAAATTGCATGTAGAGGTGTTTTCGTTGTTTCCAAATGCTTGTCAGACCCAAAGCACGCAGGTCTGACAACGTTTGCGAACCCAAGTACCTTAGGTCTGGTATGTGGGTCTGGATTGGTTCCAGCAATTGGGTCTTGCGACCATGTCATATCCAGGACATTTGGGCCTGGCAACCACACCACACCTAAACACCTTGGCCAGACCTAATAACCTGGATTTGACGATCAAGCTAAACCCATGGCATCTAGATCTGGCAACCATGCCAAACTCACAGTAATTGAGTCTGGCAACCATGTCAGACCCAAGACGATTGAATTTGACGACCAGACCTAATCGTCTAAGCCGCGGGTCTGATAAATATGTCAAACCCAAAATGCCTAGACTTGATGATTATCCAAGTTTACATTAACATGGGTCTGCCACTTCCCACTGCCATTAAAATAAATATTTATATTGTTTGTTAATTGCCCGCAGCAAACCGCGAAGCCATAACATACTATTTGATAGTTATTTGTTTTTATGTGTATGTTTGTGAGCCGACAGCAGCCAGTGAAAAAGAATGAAGAGAGGCTGTTGAGACAATGAGACAGTAGGCGGAAGAGAGAGGGGGGCGGGGGCGGCTAGCTTCTCTGTTTTTTTTTTTGCCCCCTAATTTAAAAACATCAGTCATTGTTTTCCTTTCACTAATGCTGATTTGGTGTCTGTAGGAGCGCCCACAAAAGAAGAGGGTTAAACATACCGATCCATTTTGGGATCATGTTGAGAAGACAAATGATGGTGGTCCTTTCAAGTGCAAATTTTGCAAATCTATATTTGCTGCGTCTACTTCAATCTCAAGGTTCAAATATCATTTGTCAGGAGAAAGTGGGAAAGGAGTTGGTATTTGTGGAAGAGTACCCGTTGATGTTAAAGAAGCAGCCTACCAAGCAACGCACAAAAAACAAAATGCCATCCCACCAATTGATCATACAGTTCCTAATGTAGAAGCTCAAAGAATAGAGCAAGAAGGGAGGGATCTCCTAGATATGACAATGGAAGATTGGACAGAGAGTACGAGATGGGAAGAGTTGATGGTTATTGACGAAGCTGGTGGATCGAGAGGTTCTCAAGGGCAAGGAGGATATCCTTCAGACATACTAGATACAGAAAATTTGACACAGAGCAGAACCGTGGAAGGGATTGCACTTATTGACCAAGTTAGAGTTTATGAAGAGCAAGGGACAGAAGTTTCAGATGGTGGAATGGAGAATTTGACAGACAACTTCACCAGAGGTGTGTCGATAGTTACTGCCGAAAGTAGAGTTTCTGAAGGGCTTGATGCACATAAAGCTAAAGGAGAAGCATTGCTGACAACAAAGCTGGTAGGTCAGGCTTCTGACAGAAATAAGGAGACGATCTGGTCTAGCTTAATGAAGGATGACGTCTTAAGTGTTGGCATATATGGGATGGGCGGTGTCGGAAAAACATCACTGGTGACGCATATCCATAATCAGCTGCTACAAAGACCAAGTTCTTTCAATTATGTGTTTTGGGTTACCGTATCACAAAATTTCACCATCAGTAAATTGCAGTATCTTATTGCCAAAGCTATTAATTTAGACCTTTCAAATGAAGAGGATGAGAAGAAAAGAGCTGCAAAGTTGTCTAAAGCATTAGTTGCCAAGGGAAAATCTGTTCTCATTCTAGATGATTTATGGAATCATTTTCTGCTAGAAATGGTGGGCATACCTGTTGCAGTTAACGCGTGCAAGTTGATTCTCACAAGTCGATCGTTAGAAGTTTGTCGGCGGATGGGTTGCCAAAACAGCATCAAGGTAGAGCTTCTTACTAAAGAAGAAGCTTGGACTTTGTTCGTGGAGAAACTTGGGCATTATGATAAACTTTCTCCTGAAGTCGCAGCCATAGCAAAATCTGTTGCAGCAGAATGCGCTTGTCTACCACTTGGGATTATAGCAATGGCAGGAAGCATGAGGGAAGTGGATGACTTGCATGAATGGAGGAATGCATTGGCAGAATTGAAACGATCAGAAGTTGGGGTAGAAGACATGGAACCTGAGGTATTCCATATTTTGAGATTTAGTTACATGCACTTGAATGACTCAGCATTGCAACAGTGTCTCTTATACTGCGCATTTTTTCCAGAGGATTTCATCGTAGATAGAGAGGACTTGATAGGTTATTTGATCGATGAGGGAATAATTCAACCAATGAAGAGCAGGCAGGCAGAATATGATAGAGGTCAGGCTATGCTTAACAAGCTTGAAAATGCTTGCTTACTGGAAAGTTATATAAGCAAAGAAGACTACAGATGTTTCAAGATGCATGACTTGATTCGAGATATGGCTCTTCAGAAACTAAGGGAGAAATCACCAATCATGGTTGAAGTTGGGGAGCAACTAAAAGAATTACCAGATGAGGATGAGTGGAAAGTGGATGTCATGAGAGTTTCGTTGATGCAAAATCACCTCAAGGGAATTCCCTCTGGCTGTGCACCTATGTGTCCCAAGCTTTCAACGTTGTTTTTATCCTTAAATTTCAAGCTAGAAATGATTGCGGATTCCTTTTTCAAACATTTGCAAGGGCTCAAGGTTCTTAATCTATCATGCACCGCTATCCGGGAATTGCCAAGTTCCTTCTCCGACTTAGTGAATCTCACTGCTTTATATCTCAGAAGGTGTCACAATCTAAGATATATACCATCACTAGCAAAGCTTAGGGAGTTGAGGAAATTGGATCTCCGCTATAATGCACTTGAAGAACTGCCTCAAGGGATGGAAATGCTGTCCAATCTCAGGTATCCCCTTTTTTTTTCCCTTCTCTTTACCCTCTTTTTGACTGTGAAATACTTCGATCAAAATTCATTGATCTGAAATAGCAAACAGATATCATACAGGATAGAATGACTGACACCATTTGGACCATCTGCTATACCATCTCAGGTATCTTAATCTTTTTGGAAATAGTCTTAAGGAGATGCCTGCTGGTATATTACCTAAGCTCTCACAGCTACAATTCCTTAACGTGAACCGGGCGTCCGGCATTTTCAAGACAGTACGAGTAGAGGAAGTAGCATGCTTGAAGAGGATGGAAACTTTGAGATACCAATTCTGTGATCTTGTTGATTTCAAGAAGTACCTCAAATCTCCAGAAGTGAGGCAAGCTCTGACCACATACTTCTTCACAATAGGACAACTAGGTGTGGATCGAGTAATGGATTCTTTACTTTATATGACACCAGAGGAAGTCTTTTATAAAGAAGTTTTGGTTCATGATTGCCAAATCGGTGAAAAAGGAAGGTTTCTTGAGCTCCCAGAAGATGTTTCATCTTTCTCAATCGGAAGATGTCACGACGCAAGGAGCTTATGCGATGTTTCTCCATTTAAACATGCAACTTCACTGAAGTCCTTGGGGATGTGGAATGTGATGGGATAGAGTGCTTGGCATCGATGTCAGAATCCTCCACGGATATTTTTGAAAGCCTCGAATCGCTATACCTTAAAACTTTGAAGAACTTTTGTGTCTTCATTACAAGAGAAGGAGCTGCCCCACCATCATGGCAATCTAATGGTACCTTCTCTCATCTTAAAAAATTGAGAATAGGTGAATGTCCGAGTATGAAAAATCTGCTCTCCCTTGACTTGTTGCCAAATCTCACAAACTTGGAAGTGATTAAAGTTGATGACTGTGACCAAATGGAGGAGATAATAGCAGTAGAGGATGAAGAAGAAGGCATGATGGTTGAAGATAGCAGCTGCCAAAAATTTTAAAAATAAATTAAAGTGTCCAAAAGGAAGTATGGATAAAATCCGAAAAACGCTGCGAATCAAAATCTTAAATGGATAAAGGGCCTGTTGAGGCCCAGTTTTAATATCCAAAAGACCCACAACTACTTTCATTGCACGTGTTAAAAAAGTTCGAGTTCAGCCCTGTTCCCCTGACCCGTTTCGAAACTCACACTTTTATTTATTTATTTATTATTTTATGATTACCCTTTTGTCCTTTATTTATTTGTTAGGTAAGAACTCAAATAAGTCTTAGCTACTATAGTGGGATTCTTTACGTATATTCTTTTCGTTATATATATATATATATATATATATATATATATATATATATATATATATTGAATTCTATAATCCATTTTTGTTAATTTAATTTCAAATTACATGTTTATGCATAGAAAATGATGTTGGTTTGTAGTAAGGTTGAAAAATATGTGAAGACAAACACTTAATTGAAAACTTTAGGAACTAAATATTGATAAGCAATTTTTGGAGACTAAATTGAGCTGTAGCAATATTGATAAGCAATTTTTGGAGACCCACAACTAAATATGAATTTTTTTAATATAACCTTAAGGTTGGTTAATATCATTTTTGTTTTAAAAGTTTTATAAACAAGATATGAAAACTTGTTTGTTTTTGTTTTTGTTTTTTTAAATAATAATATTGGCAAGTAAAACTTTTAAAAATAATAAAAAAAAGGTTTTTAAAACTAGTTTTTTCATACTAGGAAGGCTAGGTTTGAGAGTCAGGAAATGATAATAGACTAGTCACATAACCCGTGCGATGCCGTGGGTTAGTTTTTTTTATATAAAAAATACAAAAAAAAACTAAGATCTAAAAGTGTTAGGTCTTTTTGCAAAGCTATATCCAAGAATCTTGGGTCTGGTTATAATACCTGACCTAAAAGTAATATTTATAATAATAATAATAATAATAATAATAATAAACTTGTATGACCCAGTAGGTCTAGGCCTAGCTCTAATACCAGACCCAATAGCCTTGGATGTGGATCTGGCTGCAAGATCATGTCATTGAAGTATGATAATTAAATAAATTAATTAAAAAAAAAACCAATAGAAAGAAAAAAACTAATGAAGAAAAAGAAAAAAAATCTGAATTAACTGGGTTAACCAGTCAAACCTTGGATTCATGTCGTGAAAGTTTGATAACTAAATAAAAAAAAAATTTGACAGGTTACCACATAATTAACCGGGCTAACCCGTCAAACCAGGTTACCTGTCAAACCCGGGATCCGTGTCATGAAAGTCTGATAACTAAATAGAAAAAAAATTAAACATTAACAACCTAAACTAAACGAAAAAAATTAATTAAAAATAATAAAAAACAAAAACAAACAAAAGACATAAGCCTGTTACTAATGAGAAAAAAGAAAAAAAATCTGAATCAACTGAGTTAACCCGTCAAACCTGGAATTCGTGTCATGAAAGTTTGATAACTAAATAGAAAAAAAAATCGATGGGTCAAACGAAAAAAAATTAACAAACTAAACTAAACGAAAAAAAATGATTAAAAAGGAAAAAAACAAAAAAACAATTCAGGTTAACTCGTTAAACCAGGTTAACCCTTCAAACCCGAGATCCGTGTCATGAAAGTATGATAACTAAATAAATTTTTTTTTTCACATTAACAAACTAAATTAATCAAAAAAAATTCATTAAAAGAAATAGAAAAAAATGTGAACATTAACAACCTAAACTAAACAAAACAAATTAATTAAAAAAAAACAAAAACAAACAAAAGACATAAGCATATTACCAATGAGGAAAAAGAAAAAAAAATCTGAATTAACTGAGTTAACTCGTCAAACCTGGGATTCGCGTTATGAAAGTTTGATAATTAAATAGAAAAAAAAATCGATGGGTCAAACGAAAAAAATTGATTAAAAAGGGAAAAAACAAAAAAAAATTCAGGTTAACTTGTCAAACCCGAGATCCATGTAATAAAAATATGATAACTAAATAAAAAATAGTTTTTATATTAACAAACTAAATTAAACAAAAAAAAATTATTAAAGGAAAAAAAATACAAAGAAAAAAGAAAAAAAACCCATAAGCGAAACAAAAAAACAAAAAAAGAAAACAAAAATGAAAAAAAAAAGAAAAAATCAAGTGTTTCACTGTGCACTGTGTGCACAGTGATACATTATATGTAATAAAAAAAATATATGCTGCTACAGTAAAAAGACCCACATGTTTTAGAGTATTCTATAATGATGCCTAGGGTACTAACCATCAACTAGTTCAAGGCCCTTGAAATATAGGTCAAGACCTAGTTTGAGGACTTGGGGTTTGGGTTGATATTTTGTTCGAGGCACCAAAAATTCATGCAAAGACCTAGTTTCGGGTGTTCAGGGTTTGTGTCAAGATTTAGTGTGAGACATTTGTGATTTAGTTTGGGACTCGGTTTGTGATTCTTGGGGTTCATTCTCGAATAAAGTTCGGGGAGCTTTGAGATGCCGTGTAGTCTTTTTACATTATTGATATCTCAAAACTAACTACATGCTGCAATAGACTGTATAACCATTTCTCACTCAATTGCATCGACTTGCAGTTCTTATTGTCGGGCTCTATATCTGATCTGGTATGCCTTACTACATTATTACTTTGGAGGTGTTAACAAATGAGATGTGTACCACCATCAACAAAGCTTAAGGCGTTGAAAAAGTTGTAAAATTGCTTGAAAGCATGAAATCCTTGTCCATTCTCAGGTATCTTGACTTGGATTAAAAGAGTTATCAACTAGTTTATTACCTCATCTCTTACTTCTGTAAGTTTTGAAATTTCATTTCATCAGAAACTCTCTAATAATTAATTAAAGGAGAGGAAGTAACATGTTTGAAGAGGTTAGAAACTTTGGAATGCAGCTTTCATTGACTTCAACAAGCACCATAATTTTTGGGAAGAGATGCAGCTATCGAGCGTTTACAATTTTATAGTAGGACCTGCGGTTCCTTCACTTTCAAGAATACACAAGACCATCTAGGATAGGCCTAAGATTTGCCGTCCTGATCACTGATCACTTGGCTCCCGATATAGAGTACGAGACAAGGTCAATAAGATATACAAGTCCAAAGTTCTAATAGGTCATGAAGCTTCTTTGAGCATCTAGGAAGCATCTAGGAATCAAGTTAGGTGAAAAAAACAACGTTAGTAGCAGCAACCATTCTGCTGTTTGCAACACCTAAATCAGTCAAAGCATATAAAAGGAAATACGTTCACCTGTATTTCCCTTGAAGAAGTTAACGCAGTAGACTATCTGAAGCTAAAGAGGATACCGATCTCTCTTTCCGTACCATGTATTCAAAAAATCAAAGTCAAAGCATATAAAAGAAAATAGGGAGAATTAGTGGAATGGCGTTATTGAATGCTCTTGTAGATACAAAAGGAAGCCGACAATAACTGGCACACCTGCTATGTACAACTCCAATCTTCTATCTAAACCAATCGACCGGCTAGATCCAATTGTTATTAATCGATCCATTGTTTTATACAAAAAAATATAATTTATAAAGTTTTTCTTTCAAATATGTTTTATGAATCAATATATATATATATTTTGTTAAACTTGTTGACTAAAAAATAGATTCCAATTAAAATCTCAAAAAGTAATTGTTTACATAGCAATGAGTGATTCTAAGTAGTTAGATGCGAGTCTGTCATAACTAAATAAAAATTTATTCCAAAGAGATTACATGGATGACATAGCAGATGTATTTATGGACCAATGAGATAAGTTTAGGCTTAAAAGAAGGTTTGGTCATGCCAAACCAGAATAACAACTCAAAAGGACAATAATTTTTGACCTGACCATTAAATCGTGCTTAAAAAGTTATTTTCATGTGACCAATAATCAAATGGCATTCTAGGTTGCTATTTGCCATGAACTTTAAATTTTGATTTACCATGATCTTTCTTTCAATCCATTATTCAAATACAGACATTAACTTGAACTATCTCTATGTTAAAGGAATGAGTTAAGAATAATTAGGAGGCTTAACCTATTGGTTAACCAATCTTCTCTATATATATGTGTAGAGCAATATACAATAGTAATGGTGGAGGTTACAACACAAGAGTATGACTACAATATTTCCTATATAGTATACCTATAATATTTCTTATATAGATACATTCTATAATAGAATGAATTGGTAAAGATATATTTTGATTTTATTTATCATTTTAAATTTTTAAGTTAAAATAATTTTTTTAATATGCTATTAGAGTTCAAAACCTTACTACCTTTAATTTTTTGTGATTAATTTTCTTTTAAACACTACCAAAAATTCACCTAAAACCAATAGAATTATCGATGGAATAATTCTGTCGATAAATTGCGGTGATCATTACTGATGGATACTATTCCATCGGTAATTCAGTCAGTATATACCGACGGACTAATGCTGTCGGTATATACCGACTGAATTACAGACATAATATATAGAATAAAAAAAAACAGTGCGATGACGTGAAAGTTTTTACGGGTGATTTTACCGACAGAATGACCGAGGGATTCAAACCGGGATCTCCGTACAGTGACATGACCAATTCACTATCAGAATTACGGACGGAATCACCGAAACAAGGAGTCCGTCGGTGATTCCATCGGCAAAAGTTAATATATCACCACTCCGTCGACCATCTCCTCCCCTATTTCTCCTTATTCTTCCTCATCCCAACTCTCCCCTCCCAAACTGCAAACAACCACCGCCCCTAAAAATATCCTCCTTTTCTCAACACAAATCATCTTTCTTTAACTTTTGTGGTCACAACATCCGTGTTTTGATTTATTATGGATTTTATTATTTTTTGTAAGTAAATTTATCTTTTTTAATTTTAACATTTAAATGTCAAATTTATTATTTTTTATTGTTTTTTTTAGTATATG
The DNA here is from genome assembly GCF_951802175.1 of Populus nigra. Lineage (NCBI taxonomy): Eukaryota > Viridiplantae > Streptophyta > Magnoliopsida > Malpighiales > Salicaceae > Populus > Populus nigra. The sequence goes on from NC_084852.1 coordinate 7,090,100, forward strand.
TATTTTGTTAGTGTATGTACATGTTTTATTGTTATTTATCAAACAAACTTGTAGTATGAATGTATAATTTTGTACTTGTTATGGTTTGTTTTAAATTTTGTAAAATTATATTTTTTTTTAAAATTGTTGAAACTTTGTTGAATTATCGAATTAGATGTGTTGTGATGAAATAATTAATAGCTTGTTTAATAGGTCTGTTTTAATTTTTATCAATGCCATTGCGGAGTTATAATTTCCGTAAATTTATATGTATAAATTTGTTTGGACGTTGATAATTGATAATGAATATTTATGAGAAGTTTTAATTAGTTTGTTTGATAATCTTGAGGTGAACCAATATTTTTGCAAATTTATTTACTTAACATAATTAGTTAATATATGTTATCATCATAATTTTATAGAGGTTCGATAGAAGTCATGGATGATTATTCATGGATGTATCGAGATTCACCCCAAGGATTGTAGAGGATGAATTATTGTAATGGGGTTCAGGGTTTTATTAATTTCACAACATCTATTCCCATAAATGTTATTGGAAGTGGTATTAGGTGTCCATGCAGGAAGTGTAAAAATAAAAAGTATATGCATCCAGATGTTGTAATGATGCATCTTCTACACAAAGGGTTTATGGAAGATTACCTGTATTGGTATGCACACGGAGAACTATTTGTTCGTAATGAGAGCATGGTGGAAAAGATGGTTGGATCAACTTCTAGTGCTAGCAACGTGTATGGAGTTGCAAATGACAACAGTAATCCTTATAGGAATATGATTATGGATGCAATGAGAATGAATCAAGGTAATGCCAGTCAATATTCAATCGTAGAAGAAGAACCTAATGCAGATGCAACAAGGTTTTTTGATATGTTGAAAGATTCTGACAAACTATTATGGGATGACTGCACGAACCGCAATAAATTATCGGCCGTAGCACAGGTGTTCACTATCAAGTCAGATCACGGGCTGAGTGAGGCCGGTTATGTTAAAATTATTGAATGGATGAGAAGCATTTTACCTGAAGGGAACAAGCTGAAAGAGAACTTCTATGCTGCAAAGTCCATGATGAAACCTCTTGATTTAGGATACTAGAAATTAAATTGACATGTGCCCTAACTTCTGCATGTTATACTACCTTAAAAATGCTGAGCTGGCCGAGTGCATGACATATGGGCATTCCCGTTACAAACCCATAATTGACAGGGGAAAGACTCTCGTGGCATATAAAAAACTTAGATACTTCTTAATCACACCTAAACTACAGAGGTTATTCATGTCATCAAGGACTGCTGAGCACATAACACAGCACCAATCATATGATGCGGTTGATGAAGTGATGGTGCATCCTTCTAACGGCGAAGCATGGAAACACTTTAACAGTATGCATCCTCACTTTTCAGTTGAATCAAGGAACGTGCGTCTTGGGTTATGTACACACAGATTCAACCCATTCAGGTCATTTACTGCTCCTTATTCTTGTTGGCCGGTCATACTCATGATTTATAACTTGCCACTGAGGAGGTGTATGAGGTCGGAGTTCATGTTTTTATCTACTGTCATACCCGGTCCGAGCAGTCCAGGCTGGAATATAGATGTTTGTCTTCGATTTTTGATTGATGAGTTGACGTAGTTGTGGTCCTTCTGAGCTTTGACTTATAATATATCGAGGAAACAAAATTTTGTTATGAGGGCGGCTTTGATGTGAACTATCAATGATTTTCTAGCTTATAGAATGGTTTCTGGTTGGAGTACGCATGTAAAACTAGCATGTCCATAATGCATGGAAAACAACAAGGCATTCACGCTAACAAACAGAGGTAAAGCTTCTTTTTTTTACTGCCACCGTCGTTTCTTGCCAACGAATCATAGGTACAGAAAGAACAGAAATGATTTCTTTGTTGGCAAAGTTGAAAATGATGTTGCATCCTCGCGTCTTTCTGGTGAAGAATTGCATAATGTTGTATTAGAGTACGATGCCATTGTATTTGGTTTCCAATCATGTAAGCAGAAGTTTCCTAGTTTTGGTTTGATCCATAATTGGGTAAAGCGAAGTATTTTTTGGGAGCTTCCTTATTGGATGACCAATCTCCTCCGTCATAACCTTGACGCCATGCACATAGAAAAGAACGTGTTTGAGAACATTTTCAACACCGTCATGGATGTGAAGAGGAAGATAAAGGACAACATCAAGGCTAGATCAGGTATAGCTTTGTTCTATAATCGTAAAAAAATAAAGTTGGTTTTTGATGGGTCACGTGTCGCAAAACCAAGAGCAAGTTTCGTGTTAGAGAAAAATGCACAACTACTAGTCTACAAATGGCTTAAGAGTCTGCGTTTTCTCGATGGACATGCCTCGAACATATCAAGGTTGGTTAATAAAGAGGAATGCATATTGTATGGAATGAAGAGTCATGACTGCCACGTGTTTATGCAAACATTCATTCCATCAGCTTATCGTGATTGTTGCCAAAAGGGATATGGGATGCAATCACGGAGATTAGTCATTTCTTTAGAGATATATGCTCTAGTAAGTTGAATGTTGATCACATTGAGAGGCTTGAAATAAATATCGTCGAGACAATATGCAAACTTGAAATGATATTCCCTTTATCATTTTTTGACTCAATGGTATCTACCCATACATTTATCATTTGAGGCAAAAGTTGGAGGACCTGTCCAGTATAGATGGATGTATCCATTCAAATGGTTAGATATTACAGTTGCAATGCAATTCATATATAAAAGTATTTTCATTGTTTTTCTTAATTAAAAATATTTGATTAATTCCATGCAAGTACTTGTTTAATCTTAAGAAAAAGGTTAAGAACAAGACGCATGTTGAGGTTTTGATATGTGAGGCCTATATTGTTAAGGAGATCTCAACATTTATCTCGTACCATTTCGAACCTCATTTGAGAACGAGAATCAATCGTGTTCCTAGCATGATGATAGTGGTGAAGTGCCTTCTAGTGGAAACTTGTTAATATTCTCTAATCCTAGACGACCCACACCTAAAAATGTCATAAGGGAAAGATATTTGTTTGAAATAGAGTTTAGACAAACACACAATTATGTGCTATTTAACTGTGATGAGCTGGGACCTTTTATTCAATAAGTATATGTACTACTTAAACTTTGTTAAAAATGTACTATTTATATATTGTAATATTATAAACTCAACTAATTTTAAAAACCTTCTAGGCAACATCGATAATATTTACTATCCAATAACTCACAACTGACCAAATCCCAAATCTTTCGATTATAAGATGAACAATTTACGACATGGTTCAAAACACATGTAAGTACTATCACAAACTCATTATCTCTTGTAAAGTTACTATATGTCATTACAGAATTCTTGTTTATTATTCATTGGTGTACATGATGTACAAGGTTTATGAAATGGGAAAGAGTGTTGCTATTTCATTGTCTTCACCAAGCCTAGGCCTTGAAAGAAAAGTTAAGTGCTACAACGAGTATTTTGTCAATGGATATGTGTTTCATACTCAAGAATACGGACATGGAACAAAAACATATAATAGTGGTGTTTGTTTTAAGGGATCGATTTGTAATGAGTTTGAAGTTGACTAGTATGGTAAATTAGAAGAGGTCATCGAATTGCAATATCATAGCGAGCAGAATAGAGTGTTTTTATTCAAATGCTATTGGTATGACACCACTGACAGAGAAATCAGATTAGATCCTTAGTATGGTCTGGTCGAAATAACCTCTAAAGCTAGACTCCGCAACGTAAACGATGTCTTTGTTTTCACAAAGCAATGTCAACAAGTTTATTACACATGCACCCCTTCCTTTAGAAAGGACCGATCAAGAGTTTATTGGTTATCCATTTTAAAAATGAAACCCAGGGGTCGTGTCGAGGTTGTTCAGGATGGGAAAGAAGACACAAGTGTGCAAGATGAAGTTTTTCAAGTTAGTGAGTTGGTTGAACCATATCGAGTTGCTCCTTCGATTGATTTAGAAGAAAATTCAAATTTTTGTGTTTTCGATGATAGTCTTGTTGATGTTGACGCAGAGGAGTTGAATGTTGTTCTGAGCATTAGCGGACAAGCAAATGTCGATGAAGATCATGATATCCAAATTGAAGATTGTGATGGAGCTGAAGACGATTCAATTGACGATGAAGAAGAAAATTCTGACTAACTATCAGAACACGAAAGTGTAAAGCATTTTTTAATTTTGTAACATGAAATATTTATTTTATAATTGTTCACTTATGTTATTTTTCTGTGCGATCAGTTTGTAATTTAAGTGTTTGCAGGAGGATAAATAGGCAATACAAACACAATCTGTCATGAAGAGTGCATTATCACCGACGGATTTCCATACGGACGTAGTTCGTCGATATTTTATAGAGAGTTGAAAAATATTGATTGCATATGCCATTATCACCGACATTGATACCGACATAAATATTTTGTTGGTATTTTACCTAGAGTTGAAAAATATTTACTGCACATGCCATAATCACCGACGTCTCTATGGACATATATAGTCCGTCGACATTTGTCGGTGCAGTTCACAATCATCAACGGACTGTGCAAATTCCAAAGGGCGGATATTAATGCATCTCTGCACGCATGTATATGCCGACGGACTGCGAAAATTCTAGAGGGTCATTTTGAAATTTTAGTGCGAAATTCAAAATTTACCGACGGATTTTTGAAAATTCACCGACGGAATAATTAAAAATAATATTATTTAAATAATCTGTCGGTGATTTCATCGGTAAAACTGCACTATAAATCCCAGCGACCGCATCTTCAGTTCATTTCTCTCCTCTTTCGTTTCATCTCATCTTTTTTCTCTCATCTATTGTGAAAATTTTCATTTTTTTTCTTCTAATCTTCAACTTCTTGTAATCTTCAACAAATTAAAAGGTATGTATTTTCATTTAATATGCTTAATGATTTTATTTTTCCCATTTTTCTTTGTTTTATTAATAATATATTTTTGTTGTGTTTTTTGTTTTTTTTTTTTGTATTGTATGTAGATAAAGTCCTGAAATAAATACACTATTAAGGTAAGCATTTTTCATTCCTAAAGTCTATAGTTTTTTTTTTTTAATTTGTTCAATATATTTTATTGTTTATATTGCCACAATAATTGAATACTTTGTTGAATTTTAATTGTTATTGTTGAAGTTACCTTGTAAATGGTAATTGAATATATAGGATTAAATTTAATAATTTTATCTCAATTTTACTCTATTATTGCATGATATGTGTTTAATTATTTCCATTAATTTTAATTGTTATTGATGAATTTCTATAAATGTTAGTTGAATATATAAAATTAAACGATATTTTTTTTCTTTATTTTATTGTTAAATTTGTATAGATGTTAGGTTATATATAATATTTTTCAATGGAGTCAATTAGTTTGTGGCTGTTGTCAATATTTGCAGGTTTTAAAACTTTGGATGCTCTCCAGTATAGGGGAGGTGCTGCCGAATTTTTTTTTAATAATCAAATTTAATTATATAATTATTCATATAAATTTATGTGGATGCGTAGAATGAAATCAACAACATGTCGTAAACATATGGTTGCAGCTAGTTCTTCTAGCAGCGAGGATGCCTTGTCCTTAGGTGCCGATCAAAAAGAGGCACCTGTGCCGACTTGCGATGTTGCCTCTTTGAGCACGGTTTTACAGCGCAGAGGCGGTGTGCCTTCACAACGGAATCAATTCACCCGCAAGTACCAGGCACATTGGAAGGACGACCTTTCAATGTAAGTTTGTTTCAGTTTTTGTTGGTTTTTAATTATAACATAATTTATGAATAACTAATTAATATTTCATTAATTTAATTTTTTTTCAGGTTCATAAACATTAAGGCTGCCTGAGTAATAACATTGGCGTTTAAATCGTCGATGGAGATTCCATTATTTCAATGGAGTTAGGTTTCCAGACATCCTGAATGGAGACGTTATATCGATGCATGGTTTCTAAGATTTCAGGTTGGTGTTAAGTTCTAATTTCTAACTTATTTTTAATAAATTATTATTATAATTGTAAATAAATTATTATTTTTATTTTAAATAAATTATTTATACACAACACAAATTTGAGTGGGACAACGCACATGACAATGTTGCGAGGAGGGTGTGGGAAAATCACGCGGCAACTAGGTATCATATTCCACGAGAGATAATGGTCTCCAAGGCTGGAATGACGTGGTGGTTTGGAGGGATTTCAAATCGCCATACATCCCAGGGGATATATGACCGCAATATATTCAGCACGTGACGTTTGAGCAGTTCACACGATGCTCACAATCCGATGCCGACAACCAAAATTAGCAAATTCATGGTTCGGTGACCACGCACACCGATGACTTCGTTTCGTTTGTTGCACATGCTAAACAGATGGTAAGATTAATTTAAATGAAATATATTGTTAATTAATTTGTTGTTACTTATAAATATATTTAACTTGCAACATTTTTTTTCTTACAGGCTACGTCTCTTGGACGTGAGCCGAGCCTAATGAAGCTGTTTGTAGAGACACATGTGCGAAGTGAAGACCGCCAAAAGGGGATGCAACAGTTCATGGAAAATCGCACTCAACACTTTGTGATATGTTCGTTCAACCATTTTATTTCATAAGTTATTATTTTCTTGAATTGAATATGATGATTTCTTTTTTCATTTTCAAGAGACCTATAATAGTCGATTGAGGGAGAGATATTGGGATGATCCTTCGACCCATCCGGATTTCGATATGGATTTGTGGATAGAGGTAGGATCGTCTGGTAGACTAGATAAAAATCGAGTGTGCGGGCTCTCCAACACTACGACCGAGAACTTGCGGGCATCCTGTAGTGTCTCAATCCTTGGGAGCTCTCAATCAGTATCAAGCACCTAGTCTGAGAAGTTCATGGCCTTGAAACAACAACATGAGCGACTCTTGGCGGATTATGAATAACTCCGCCAAATGGACATGGACATTAGATCACATATGGGTGATACATGTGCACGTCCTTCTTGGTCGTTTGGTCCCGGGAACAACTAGCCTCCTCCTCCTCCTCTGCCATTGTTCTAGTTTATTTTTTTTGGAAAAACATTAATTTGTAATGAATATTTGGATGAATATTATTTAACTTTATTTTGATATTTTTAATGTTTCATACAAATTTATTTGTATAATTGGTTTTTTTTACTATTAATTTAAATAATTTTATATGATTTATTCTAAATAATTTTTTTAATTTTTTTTAAATTACAACCGATGAATTTCCAGACAGATATAGTCCGTCAGTATTTTATAGAGAATTGAAAAATATTTACTGTATATGCCACTTTCACTGACGCTTATACCGACAGACAAATTTCGTCAGTATTTTACCAAGAGTTGCAAAATATTTACTGCATATGCCATAGACACTGACAAAATAATTTCGTCAGTGATTTACCGCTGGAAATATAGACGGAATTATTCCGTCGGTATATTCCCAACATGATATTTTTTTTGCGAGCATTTTCATTTGTAAATCAATCGATTTTTGATTTTTTTTAACCGAAAGAATTAGCGACAGAAAGTCAAATTATCGACGAACGCTATGCCGACGGATGTGTTCCGTCGGGGAATTAGTCGTTAAACTGTTAAATGTTATAGTGAAAAAAATAAACATAAGATAATTATAAGTTTAAACTCTGAAAATCTTTTTCTTCAGAAAATTTATTAAAAAATAATATAAAAATCATTCTTGAACTCACCCAATAACATAAGTTTTTTAAATTAAAATAATTTTTTAAGCAATTTATCATAAAGTAGTTTAATTAAGGAGGTGTGTTTTTGTTAATTTAATGCCAAAGTCAAGGTGGCTGTTCGTGAACCCTAGTTATTTATGGAATACTTGAGATGCAATAAAATCAATTAACTTTGCTCATGGTTTGTGTAGAAGGCAGGCCGGCAAGTTGGGTGGGAATCAAATATACAAAAATACAAATGGCAATTGCCTTAAATCATGGCATTATAGTACTAGGTAATTAGCCAAATAATTCTTAATAAGCCACCGGTTTCAGAAGACTTTCTTGGATGGTGACATCAAACTCCTTCTGCTTCAAAAAGTCGTGGTCTCACATTATTCCTTCTTTCTTTTTTGTCAAGGAATATTTATCGTCATATATATATTTTCAGATTTTCTTTCTCAAAAAATAGTGTGATCTAGTGAATTTTTCTTCAAATTTTGAAGTTCTTGATTTGATCAAAGGGCTGCTAAACGATCCGTGAATATTTCCCTTATTTCTTAACCATTACAAATGTATTAAATCCCATTCCAATCTTCAAATATATGCTCAGAAACACACTTATTTTAAGTTGGTGAGACAGAGGGAGCTTCATCTCTCATAAAATTCTGGTTGTAATCAAATGTTATGCCCATGGTTATGTTAACAAAAGACAGGCGGAATTTGAAATTGCCACTCAAAAGAATGAAGAATGCCACCTCGAAAATGGCAGGCGCATGAAATTAGATATCATGAATGCATTTTGTACAAGTAGAGTTTGGTAAGATTCTAGAATTGGATAGGACAGGATTGAATTCAATGGATCAATTGTTTTGTTTTCTGTTTTTTTTTGTTTATGTTCTTCGTCATATTTTGTTCAACAGGTTGCAATTAATTACACTTTTTAAATGAATTTCTCATTCTATCTATATTTTGTGAGATTGGAAAAATAATTTATATAAAATTATTTATGGGACATGTGCTTTTGATTGAAACATCAATTTATATAAAATTTAAGTGTAAATAATTTTTCATGTAAATATATAGTTAAGCTAGTTATTACCACAAGAAATTTTAGTCTTACAGGAGCATATTTATAATCTAGCTGTCTTGATTTTATCGGTTTAGTTTATTGGTGAAATATTAAACTAAATTTATTCGAAAAATTCTCTTTTACTATAGTTCCTATATGTTAAATCATAAAATTCTACCATGAAAATGCTAAATTAATTGTTGTATCAGTTTTATCTCCATACCATTTTGATTTCTCAATTAAGATTTTTTCTTTAAATCACTAAACAAAAATATTAAATTTCATATAAAATGAAGTTATTTTTTATGTATAAAAAAATACAATTTGAATGAAAAGTTTTTTTATATGCTGATGTAAAAAATAATATTTTTTTTTATATATTTTAATGTATTTTTAATTTTTTTTTTAAAATTAATTATTATCATGCTTTCAAACACATTTAAATTATAAATGTATATGAGATATAGGGGCTTAATGTTTGGTTTTTAAAATAAAAAAGATTAACTATATGTTTAATAAAAAAATAAAGGGACGAAATGACAGCCACCTTTATATATATATATATATATATATATATATATATATATATATATATATATATCACCTCAGCACGATTGTGATGTTATGTTTTGTCCGAATTGCAGCCAATACTAATATTGTTTTTGTCGAGACTTGAGAAACCTTCTGTGGCCACGAAAAGCCACCAGACACAACAGCACTTGCAATTTGTTTTTTTTATTTAGTCTATAAACCGTTGACAATGAAAAACCATTGGCTGACACAAATAAATTGCTTTTCTCTACGCTTCACTAAATTCCTTTCTTAGCTGTGCATGCCACATTCTTTTCTCCCCTCATCACTGCTTCTCTAATTCCTTCTGAGTTTAGTCAGATCATCGTTTGAAGATCTTGTTGGGCCAGGTAAGCTCGATGTTCTCTTTTTTCTTTTCTCCAAGATTACATGTCATCTAGAATTCTTGCAAGTTACTCTTTTTACCCTGATATTGTTCAGGAGTTCTTGACTTGATCAGATCAGAGTTCAGGACATAGTTTCTTGCTCATTGTGTTCTTACAAGCTATATAGTAAAGCGTGAATTAAAATTCTCAAAAAAAAAGAAAGAATTAAAAGTATCTTATTGAGCTTTACAAACAATTTATTGGTGTCATTAATCTAGTGTGTGATTCAAATTTTCTATTTAACATATTGAATAAAAACTAGTACTTTCTCTATATAAAACTATAACGGGAAACAAGAAAATATATGATCTTTCTTTTACCAAAACAACGTTTAACATTACCTCTTGGTGTTTTCTTGCCATTGAGAAATATTTTTGGTGGGCATTTCGGAAGAAGATCGGTGATGGTTTTAAAAATATCCATAAGGGCAGAAAGTAGACATGTCAATTAATTTGATCCAATTCGAGACAAACAACCTAGCTTTAACTTGATCATATGGGAGGCGGGGAAAGTGTGGATTTTGATGCTCCTCTTAACTTACTTTTCATCACCAATAAACTGTAATTTAATTAATATTAATATTTATTTTTCTTTTAAAATGTTTTTGGCTAATAGTTGATCTTATCCTTTATGGTGGTTCTCGATTTCCTTATGTTTATCTTGGAAAATGTTCATCTAGTTTCTGCATGTATGTATGACATCTTGGTATGGCCTCGTATATATAGAATACTTTGCTTCCTTTTACTGATTCTTTTTGGCTCTGAACTTCACTTAATTCTTTCTTTCTCTCAAAGCAGGACAGGAGGTCTCCTGGTTGTCGACCAGCTTGGCACTGGTTCCTTCTTCTGTGTGCTAATCAAAATCCTTGAAGACAATATAATGGACCAAGTATGTTTTCCTTTCACTTTTGCTTAATTTTGTTAGTGAGAGGACCAAAATTGTAAGTTTAGTAAAATAGAAGCTCTTTTTTTTAAATTTAGCATTAAAATCTTGTCCAATTTTCTTTGGGTCCTTTTAGTTTGAAAAATATATGATTTAGTCCAAGACTTTATTATATTTACATTTCAATCCCTACGTCTGAGAGAAAAGAAAAAACATCTCACGTTAAATGATGAAATAGAGAAAAGGTTATTGGTTGGTCATATTTTGATAGCAAAAAAGATTTATCTCAGTATCGACTAGTTCTATTTAACGAGATGAGTTTTATTAAAATCTTTTTAAATTTTTATATTGTTTTAAAAAGTGTATCAAGGTTGATTATGTGTTTTTGAATTGTTTTGTATTTTTTAGTTGATAGATTAATTTTTTGATATTTTAAAATATATATTAAATGTTTTTAAATAAAAATGGATTGAATAACGGTTTTCAAGATCAGAAAAAATAGTTAGTTTATCTATACACCCTTTTTTTTATTAAAAAGAAATACTTTATTTACTAAAAACCCACCTATGGACCTATGGTATTGTAAAATTCTTAGCAAGATCCACCTATTAAGTATATATATAGTTAGTTTATCTACATCTATTTTTATTTTTTTTAAAAATACATTATGAAGGACCATGGAAATGTTAGTCCTCTTCTTATAGTGTATTGTGGATTGGAATAGTATTTTTAATTTTTTTTTGTTCTTTATTTGTTTTACTATGATCATTGAATTATTTTTTTAATTTCATCTTTTCATGTTTTATTGATTGATGATTGGGTTTGATGTTTTTTTTGTGTTTCTTTTTTACTGGTTATGGCGGCGTCTAAAAAACATCTCAACATTGTGTTGGCTCGTTATTTTAAAGAAAAAAAATGATTTTGTTGTTTGTGAAAAAATAAAAATAAGAGGATGAAACTGAAAATAACGTGAAATGGTAGCCCTTTATTTTAGAAAAAACAAATTCTCATTCGGTCCTTTGTTTTTTTTAATTCTCTCATCTTTTTCTTTTTAATTTCATCCTTCTACATCACATTGATTGATTATTTAGCCTGATGATTTGTTTCGTATTGGTTTTTGTCAGTTTATAACGGTTTTTTTAAAAAATATTCCAACATCGGGTTTGTTCTCATATTCTAAAAATAATTCAGTTTTATTGTTTAGAAAAAATAAAAGATGAGGGGACCAAAATTGAAAGTTTAGTAAAATAGCAACTATTTTTTGAAAATTTAGCCTTAAGATTTTGTCTAATTTGTTTTTGTCCTTTTAGTTTGGAAATTATTTCAAGATTTTATTCACATTTCAATCATTAAGTTTGAGAGAGAAGAGAAAATGTCACATGGTAAATAATGAAATATAAAAAAAAGTTGTTGGTTTGGCCATTTTTCAATAACAAAAAAGGTCGATCTCAATGTTGACCAATTTTATTCAATGAAAAGAGTCTTATTGAAGTCTTTTTAAACCTTTATATTTTCTAAAAAAGTATATATATTATGATTATGTGTTTTTGGATTTTTTGGCATTTTTGAATTGATAGGTTGGTTTTTTTTAGATTCTGACAGTTTTTATTAAGTGTTTTTAAGTAAAAATAGATTGAATAATGAATTTTAAGGTTAGAAAAACACCTCCTAATTTTTCGGCCACCTATCTAGTGAGCAAATTCTTGGCATTAGACAACTCTTCATTAGTACTACATTTTATCCGTCCAATTTGAAAACTAAAATTGGCTAAAACGCGCCTAGGCCGGAAGGCTATTCTCATATTGCATCATTTAAAAAAAAAAATAAGTAGATCACATGTCGTCTACTCAAGACTATTATTTTTTATAAAAAAAAAATAGAATTAACGATGCATAGTCCACTATAACAAATTTTGATCCCCATTGATGACCAAAAAATCAAGATTTTGGACCCCTAAAATCCTATTTTCAATATGTTTTTACCTAAAAATATATAAAAAAAAATCCTAAAAATCTCAATAATCTTATTTCAAACTCAAAACACCTTCTAATTAGTCTAAAATCCAAAATTAATCCAAACAAAAAAAAACTTTCTAGATTTCGATTTATTTTTTCTAGCATGATTAAAGGCTAAAATCACCTATATCAAACTCTTCTCTTGAAAATAAACCCAATAAAGCCAATATCGGGTTTTTTTAATGTGATTGATCAAAAGAGCACAAATACCGGACCAATATTAAAAATTAAGGGACTACAATGAAATTTAAACAAAATTACATGGACCAAATAATGAAAATTGAAGGACCAAAATGAAAAATATGAAAAAATAAAGCTCCAAAATAAACTTTAACTAAAACTACAAGGATCAAATAAATAGAAAGTGACAATTTTATGGACTACAATGTACTTGAACTGTTCATTCTGTTTTATTATATTAGGAGTAAAGATTAAGAATAAGATATTGTGCGATTCAGCAACTACATACCATGAACTAAAATCATATTACATTAAATTAATTTAGTTTAATGAATCCAATACATGTTCTTAACTTCTGTTTTTCATGAGAACTGTTATCACTATAAGCATTTTTCCCCGTAAAGACATCCTAATTGAAATAATTGTCGTCCGATTTTATATAGTCTGATTTAGTTGTTGCCTCTTTTGCGTACTAGAGGAAGATGTCTCTTTTCCCTTAGAAGTTTCTTCATATTCCCCTTCATTTTCAATTGAAATTGATTGCTCTTCAGTGTTCTCTTCCAAGTTGACATCAGCATATGATTTGGCATAATTTCCGGTTGCCATATCTTTTCCAACAACAATTGTCATTGCCTCGTACATGTCAAGTTTTTTGTTGAGATACTTGTCATGATTGGGATGTGCCTGTTCATAAAGTTTAGAATACGAAATTTTTTAGTTCCTTGTATAACATTTTGGAAACAAAAGTAAATATAAAAATTACAAAAAGTATAATATTTATCATACCTTCACTTCTTCATCATAAACATCTTTCGAAACTGTAATCATCTTCAAACAATCATCCCAACCAAAGCCACTTTTATTTTTAAGCTTGGTTATTATTCCCCATTCTTTTTTCACAGTTTTGAGATGATTGTCAACATGTTTAGGCTCGCATTGAACGTTGAACTTTTGACTAATTTCGGTAGCCACCTTAACAAAAGATTCTGCTCTAAAGGTGGAAGAAGGTTTGTTTCCTTTAAGTGCCTCCTCAGCTAATATCTCAAGTAGGATGTGAGACATAGGCTTAGACCATGTAAAGTGTTTGCCCTTGCATTTTTCATTCTGTGTGGTACTCATTTCTACAAAAAAAAAGGTTACAAATTTATACAAAATATAATCATTCAATATTTAGATTTAATAAATTAAATATAAAAACTACAATTAATATTTAAAAGAGAATACATAAAATACATAAGAAATTATAATAAAGTCAACAAACAATCCAAATACATAACAAAGATAATACAAACTCAAGCAAGACATAATAAAAACAAACATATATAATTAACACTCAATTACTAGTTTCTTTGAGTGTTATAATCATTCCACATGGTTGATGCAATCATTTCTCTTTTTGTTATCCACTCCCTATTCTCTTCCCTCTCCTCCCGTTGACTTAAGTTGATTGTTCGTCTAATTGGTTCACTTTCCGAACATATTTCTTCCATAAGAAAGTCATTTGGATCAACTCCCATAATGTGATTATGAATAATACAACATGCAAGCACAACATCTACTTGTGTTTCATAAGACCAAAAAGACTTTCCATCAATTGATCTAAAACGACTCTTCAAAATACCAAACCCTCGCTCAATAGCAGTTCTCAAAGAAGAGTGTCGAAGATTAAATAGCTCCTTTTCATTTTCTGGTGAATGTTCAGTAAACTCGTTCAAGTGATATCGAACTCCACGAAAAGGAGAAATGATTCCTTTTCGAATACCGTAACCAGCATCACCAAGATAATATTTCGCTACAAATTAGAAAAAAAAACCTATTACTATCTTTAGCTAATTAAATATTTTATATGTTTATTGCATATAATAAATACTTTATTATATACCTTCTGGAATTTTTAGACCACTAGGTCTTGATAATGCATCGCCTAAAACCCGTGAATCATGTGCACTTCCTTCCCAGCCAGCTAAAACATATATAAACTTAAAATCAAAAGTTATAGCTGCTAAAACATTTTGTGTTGTTCCTTCTTTTCGACCTCGAAACTTTCCTTGAATCTCAACAGGAACATTTGCAGGAACATGGGTACCATCAATTGCTCCCACGCAATCCTATATAAATATGAAAAAATAATTTATAACCTTTTCTTCTAGATGTAATTAATTAATGTATAAAAATATTGGTATTGTTCTCATACCTTAAAATAAGGATAAAATCTTCGATTATTCAATATCTCTGCGGGAACTGTATCGCCTGGGTCTTTAATTAGGTGTTTGTATAACTTAAGAACTGCTTTTAAAACAATTCTAAAGTAACGATGGATAGTTTCAACAGACCTATAGTATATACCACTAATAAAACGAAATCTTTGGTTTTGGCCTACAATTTGTAAGAACACAATTACTTGCTCCCTAATAGACACATTTTGAGTCGATCTTAATAAGTCATGACTTGTGAGAACATCACACAATTTATATAAGACAACTGGTTTCATACGAATTTGTTCAACGCAATGTCTATCACCTCGATTCAAAATGCTATCCATATAGAATTCTCGTTGAGCAATGGCATTTATACGTGGTTCTCTTGGTATATAATTTCTATTTCTTTCTTGTTCAATAATAGTTACCCCTGTCGCTATCACAGTTACAGCTGCTCCCATACATGCTGCATGAATAATCTTACTATCCATAACAAAAAAGTGAAGTTTTCTGCTAACAAAACCTAAAAATTTGGGGAAATAAACATTAAAAAAGCATATAAAATACTTACATAATCAATATAATAAATTATGCTCAAAAAAGCTGATTCCCAACACAAACAATACCTTAAAAGAAATAATTATATAATGAATTCTGTATCCTAAAACAAACAATATAATAATTTATTAATAAATACTGTATATAAATATTTAATAGCCTCAAGTTTTCTATCCAAGCCAAATCAGTTTTTTATAACTGTGTAATATTCCTACCCAACATCAACGCATGTAATATTTCACTGTCTAAAATATTTCTACCCAAAACAATTCCCATTTCACTACTGTGCAGCATCATCAACCGTTGATAAATATAGTCAAACCATATACTCTTCACTTATCAAGCTTATAACCCATATCTCCACCCGGCTTAACCACTGTCAAATATTTCAACCTCCTAACAACGGGTATAATATTTCACAGTCAAGATTTAGCCAAACCAATTCCCATTTCATCATCAGCATCATCACACACACACATCACGCCTAGAAAGCACAGGAAATGCACAACGCAGAGGAAACACATATCATCAATTCATCAACAGAGAAGGAAAATCACATCGGGTGGGTCGGGTTCTACTGGAAGAGAAGCAATTGAAGAAAAGGAGATGAAGAGATGGAGGGGAATTAAAAGCATATGTGTTCGATTACACAAAAGGAGAAACAGAGCATGGGTTTGCTGTGTTTTTTTCACAGAAACCAAACACAATGTTTTGTTTGGTTTCTGTGAAAAAAACACAGCAAACCCGATTCTGTGAAAATAGCATAGAATGGGAAAAATGGGTTTGGGTTTGCTGGGTATGGGTTGCTGTGTATGGGTTTGCTATGTTTGGTTTCTGTTAAAAATGCAGGGGTTTTGATTTTCTGTGTATGGGTTACCCGGCGAAGAGGTGGATCGGCAGGGAAGGAAACGGGGCTGAAGGGCGCCTTTGGCTTAACAAAATAATGGGTTTTTTTGCGTTTGCTGTGCTAGAAACAGTGGCGAAAACGCAGGAATGGCTTGGGCGAAACGAAGGAATGTTTTGGGCGAAACGAAGGAATGGTTTGGTTTTCTGTGTATGGGTCCTCTGTTTGGTTTCTGGCAACAATTCTGGGTTTGCTGTGGCTGGGTTTTTTTGCGTTTGCTGTGCTAGAAACAGTGGCGAAAACGCAGGAATGGCTTGGGCGAAACGAAGGAATGTTTTGGGCGAAACGAAGGAATGGTTTGGTTTTCTGTGTATGGGTCCTCTGTTTGGTTTCTGGCAACAATTCTCTGTTTGTTGTATGGGTTGCTTCCCACGGGTTTGAATTTACACAGAGCATGGGTTGCAGTAAAATTAACAAGATAAACAAGGAAAAAAACACAGCAAATATATCACAAGACATGCCATTATAACAACAGAAAAATAAAAAAGATGAAAGACATAAGATAATAAATAGACATTTGAACGAAAAAAATTTACCTGGAAGAAAGCTGTGAGAGATGCTTCCAATCGATCTGGGTAAATTATTTGGGAGAGAATGAGAGTTTAGGGATTTGTTATATTTTAGGAGAGTGCACGTTTTGTTAAAGAGAAAGGAAAGTGTTTTCCTTAGAATAAGGAAAGGAAAACACTTTCCTGGCATAAAGGCTTTTGTTTTCCTTTGACCAGAATTAAGTTTCCTTTGACCATTTTTCTTTGGGTGCACCAAACATGGGAAAGTGGGGAAAATAGTTTCCAGGAATTCATTTTCCTGGAAACAAACAAGGCATAAAACGTGCCTAGGCCGGAAGGCTATTCTCATATTGCATCATTTCAAAAAAAACATAAGTAGATCACATGTCATCTACTCAAGACTATTTAAAAAAAAAAATAGAATTAACGATGCATAGTCCACTATAACAAATTTTGATCCCCATTGATGACCAAAAAATCAAGGTTCAAGATTTTGGACCCCTAAAATCCTATTTTCAACATGTTTTTACCTAAAAATATAACAAAAAAAGTCCTAGAAATCTCAATAATCTTATTTCAAACTCAAAACACCTTCTAATTAGTCTAAAATCCAAAATCAATCCGAACAAAAAAAAACTTTCTAGATTTTGATTTATTTTTTCTAGCATGATTAAAGGCTAAAATCACCTATATCAAACTCTTCTCTTGAAA
Source organism: Populus nigra (assembly GCF_951802175.1). NCBI lineage: Eukaryota > Viridiplantae > Streptophyta > Magnoliopsida > Malpighiales > Salicaceae > Populus > Populus nigra. Next base: position 7,107,797 of record NC_084852.1, read on the forward strand.
ATAAACCCAATAAAGCCAATATCAGGTTTTTTTAATGTGATTGATCAAAAGAGCACTAATACCGGATCAATATTAAAAATTAAGGGACTACAATGAAATTTAAACAAAATTACATGGACCAAATAATGAAAATTGAAGGACCAAAATGAAAAATATGAAAAATAAAACTCCAAAATAAACTTTAACTAAAACTACAAGGATCAAATAAATAGAAAGTGACAATTTTATGGACTACAATGTACTTGAACTGTTCATTCTGTTTTATTATATTAGGAGTAAAGATTAAGAATAAGATATTGTGCGATTCAGCAACTACATACCATGAACTAAAATCATATTACATTAAATTAATTTAGTTTAATGAATCCAATACATGTTCTTAACTTCTGTTTTTCGTGAGAACTGTTATCACTATAAGCATTTTTCCCCGTAAAGACATCCTAATTGAAATAATTGTCGTCCGATTTTATATAGTCTGATTTAGTTGTTCTTTTTTAGTTTACTAATTTGGATTTTAAATGGAATTTAATTAATAAAAAAATATGAAAAGAAAATCTAAATGAAACTCTTTTATTTACAAATCAATTCCTATTAAAATTAACTTTGAAAATAATATTTTATAAACACACATCTCTTTTTTTTTCTTTTAAAAACCATGTCTCATCAAAAACAACTTAAAGATAGATATAACAACTTATAACTGCACGCGAGAATAAATATAATGCTCAGCCCAGGTGTAGTTGAAATACATCCGACTATACATTTTACTAGTATTATAGTCTGCGTTTCGTAATAAGTTAATATTATTTTTTAAAAAAATATTAAAAAATACTAAAAATATCTTACAGCCATGTCAAACCCAATAATTTTGGATCTGATAGTCATGTCAGACCCACACATCTGGGTTTAGCGATCTTATCAAGCCCAAGCGATTATTTGGGTTTAACAAACATATCTGGTTTAAGTTTATTTGGGTCTAAAAACATTTAATAATAATAACAGCAACAGCAGCAGCAGCAGCAACAACAACAACAACAACAACAATAATAATAAGAAAAGGAATAATAATAATAATAAATAAATAAATGTAACAACAACAACAATAATCATACTAACAATAACAATAACAATAATAATAAAAAAATATATAACAATCATACTAATAATAATAGTAATAAGCACAACAACATTAATAAAAACAACAACCATGCCGAACCTAATCGTATCGGGTCTAACAAACAATGTTAGACCCAAGGTGCTTGGGTCTGGTATCCATGACTGACCCAAATAAAGTTGGGTCAAGCATGTTGCCAAACCCAACTAAACTTTGAGTTAGACATGGTTGTTGGACACAAGTTACTTGGGTGTGGTAAGATGTCTAACCTAAGTTTAGTTAGATTTGACAACATCCCAAATCCAAGGTGTTTAGATCTGACATTCATGCCTAACTCAAGTTTAGTTGGGTTTAACAACATGCTAGACTCACATTACTTAAGTCTGATAAACTTGTCTGACTCAAATTTACTTCAGTAATCATAACAACAACAACAACAACAATAAAAATAAAAATAATAAGGATAACAACAACAACAACAACAACAACAACAACCATGTTATACCCAATCGCTTTAGGTCTGGTAAATTAGACTACACTCAAGATACTTGGATTTGACAATATGTTGCTAGACCCAACTAAACTTTGGATTTGACAATATCTCAAACCCAAGGTGCTTGGATCTGACATCCATACCTGATTCAAGTTTAGTTGAGTTTGTCAAAATGTCAGACTCATATTATTTGAGTCTGGTAAACATATTTTTTTAATGGCATGGTCATCACTCATTAGCTGGGGAAGAAAAAGAAAGCCAAAGAAACTTCTCATGAAAAGATAAGATAAAAAATTAAAAGTAAAACTACTATTATAATTTATAATGAAATATCTTTTAAACTGATCTTAAAAAGTAAATAGACAAATCATTATTTGACCAAGCAAATATTTGAGAGGCAGTAGACCTTCCAGCACTTAGTTTTCAAGCACTTTTTGGCCTCTTAGCTAACCTTATCTCTACAGCAGCTAACCTTATCGCCACATCTGCTGTGTAGAACAATGCTCAGGGCATATGAAAGAACTCTAAGAGTTGGGGGAAAGAAAAACTACATCGCCATACTGTGATTTTTTTGGCTTTAGTCAATGGCGATGGATCCTAAAGTATGTGTTGACTTATTTCAAAGTTACTAGTTTCTATAGCTTCCTCACTTGATACCTATAAATGGTACGAGGGGCAAGAAATTAACAGAAAACTGTGTTGCCAAACACGAAGAAGAAGTTGGATTTGTAAACTAGAAACATCCACAAGAGTAAATTAAAAGAAAAATAGTCAAGATTGTTAATTTAATTTATTTTCATAAACAAATTAAAATATTATAATTGAATTGAATTATATGATTTAACATTTTATTTAAACATAAGAATTATAAGTTATTAATTGAATTTAAATTTACTTATAAATTAAATTCAATTTAGTATATAATTTTGTTTCAAACAAGTTGATTGTGTTAGTGCATGTATAATATTTTTTTTTTATGTTTCAAGGTTTAGAAGATTTTAAAGTGGATTTGTACGCTAATTAATATTAAGTTTATTTATTCGATGATCTTAAAAGTATACTTTCCTCATTAATTTAGTATATTCAAAAAAATAAATCATTTAAATATTAATTCCATAAAACAATATGAAATAAAAAGCAAATCTCCTTGATCAGTACCCTAGCTTTTAATTTGGGGTTGGTGCATGTATATTATATACATTTCTCAACAAAAATATATATTTTTATTAAATAAAACACGTAATATAATTTTCATTAAAATATTTACAAATATTTTACATAAAACAATCCACTGGGTATTAATCTAATAGATTATATCAACCTTTTTTTTCAATTTTTTATTAACTAAAATTAAAATCATAATATTAAAGTAATTTTCAAATAAAAGGATATTTTGATACCAAGTGTCTATTTGAGAGCGTAGTAAAGATTTATTTTCAAAATATTTTTTACTTGGAAATGCATCAAAATAATTATTATTTTTTAAAATTATTTTTTACATTAACACATCGAAACGATCTGAAAATACTAAAAAATATTTAATTTGAAGCAAAAAAAATCAAAATTTGATCAAAAGTCAATTCAACCGCATCCCTAAACTAGGCCTAAATAAAAAATATGTGGAATATAAAGAGTGTTTTAAAATTATTTTCTTAATCAAGGAGGGAGTTAGTGAAATTATGAGGCTCTCCAAAACAACTTGATTGTTCCAAAAACAACTCGGTTAACCAGTAAAAAAAATATGAAGATGAGATTGAAAAAAAAAAACTAATAGAAAATAATCTCTTGACCCAACTTCTTGTCTAACCCAAGTTAAAAATTAAACCATATAAGAGTTTTCTGATATGACCCAATCAACTTAACCAATCCAAAAACAATCTAATTGGCTTTTTAAAAAAAATACGAGGTTGAAAATAAGATAAAAAACATTGAAAAAATATATTCAACCTAATTCTTTATTTAACCTAGATTTTAAATTAAATCAATTGCGAATTCTACCGTGACTTCAAATTGAAAGTGTAACGGTTGACATGTTCATAATCAAAGCAGTAGAGCTGATTTAACCAATTTCCAAAACTTAAGTGATTACACGGTAAATTTAGCTCCTCCCATGAAAACGGGTTTGTACAGTGCTTCGTCCAACTTCACTATGTTGCTCTTAAATTCTCTCGCTCTTTGTAAATGCCCTCAATATTTATTTCTTGCGTGGATTTGGTTTGTTTGTTTACCATCATACATTCTATCTTTCTGTTGGGATTATTCTTTCGCATTTTTTCCCTTCTCTACTTTAAGCCAAGGTTTTGAGATTTTAAGTTTCATATAAAAAATAATTTTTTTTAAATTATTGAAATATTATATTTAATCTTAACTGGTGTATAAGTTAATATATATATCAAATAAAAAAGTAATTAGACATATTATATCAAAATGATTTTTTTTTCTAAAGCAATGTTACAAGAAACTAGGAACTAATAATAGATTAATCAATAACATGAATAATAGCTTGCAACTAGTTTCGTGCTCATGACGTCCTAGCAAGGTTTTTTTTTTAAAAAAAATAATATATTACTCACAATCTCATGCTTACAAAGTAACCATATGAAACCCAATATGAGTAAAAGCAAATTCATAAGATGAAAATGTAAGATACATTGTTTTTTTTTTTTATTTGTTAACTCTTCATCAATGTCACTAAACCTAGTTTATTAAATCAATCTTAAAATCTTTTGACTTGATTTTCTACATGTCACGAGATTCAAATTAATTATATGAAAGTTATTTTAATTTAACAAAAGTATATTTAACAAGGCTAAAAATAATTTGAATAACTAATAAAAATATAAATTGATTTTTTAAAAAAATCAATATAATATATTTTCTTGTTTTGATATAGAGATGGAGGCTAAACAAATCACCTCTAGATATCCATGGATAAACACAAAAATCATGAATCGGGTAACGAGCATGATAATAATATGCAAGCCAAGGCGGTCATCTATCCATTTTTTTCCCCAGCCCTCGTTCTCTCCTTGTCTGCCTTGCATTGGGCTTGGGTTATATGGAATTAGAGCTTAAATTAAAAAGTTCATATATAATTAGAAACTGAATTAAAAGAAAAAGGCTTAGACTAACCTAGGATGAAATTCAAGACTCGATTGAAGGCTTCTTATACAACCAGGAAAAACGAAGTTACAAAAAACATAACTGGCATGTGGAGACCATGCCCTAGCATGTTGGAGGACCTGTTGCATTGTGTTGGCGCGTGCGGCGTCCACTAGCTTCCGAAATCAGTCTTTCTTGGTGTCTCTACACAGTAGACGATCACAATCTCTTGAGTTTAAATCTCTCAATTAAAAAAAAAAGAAATGAAAAACCCAAAGAATATTGTGTAAAATCAAGCCCAAGTTAAAATGTCAGTTTTTTTTACCTCTTAAAAACTTACAAACTTACAGAGACCTTATCAAAACAAAACCATCAACACCAATTTTGAATGGAATAAATATGGAAGGATTAAATATAAAAAAAGAAAGTTCAAGAAAAAAAGAGAGGCATGCTTAAATAATATGAAGCTACAGTGAATTGCAAACCTAAGATGAATCATAAACATGATCATTGTTATATATATAAAATTACATTCCAATTATGAAATTGACGTTAATAATCAGGAAAAAAAATATTTTACCCTAATATAAATTAAATTACTATAATAAACTACTCTAACCTTCCTTTAAATGAAACATCTTTTAAGCATAAATTATTTAAAGAAAAAATTTGAAGTTATGACCTCTTTTGTAAAAGCGCTCACTGCTACTAGCCCAAAAAGTTATGGGCAAATTATAACATATACTAGAAAATATCAATGTGTCTTTTATTATTTATCTAAACATAAATTACTATAGATTAAAATAGTATAATGATGGAATTGTTTTTAGCAATGAAACTTGCTAAGCATACAGTTGGGGCTAGGATTATTTTTTTCATAGGATACATTTGATATTAGAAGAATGATTGAGAACAAAATGATCTGTTTTGAATTTTTGAGCTATAGTATAGATACTGATTTGTCCTTCAGGGAGCAAATTTTTAACATTTGGATTGGAAGCTTCTTTTATCTTTTTTTTTAAAACAATAGAGATATCATTAATCATGTTCTTGAGGGGGAAAATATGCATGTGTTGAGGGGCTTCATTGCTTTTTTCTTTTATTGAAATAGTTCAAATATAAAATAATCATTGGATTTCAACAAAATAAAATTGCATGTAGAGGTGTTTTCGTTGTTTCCAAATGCTTGTCAGACCCAAAGCACGCAGGTCTGACAACGTTTTGCGAACCCAAGTACCTTAGGTCTGGTATGTGGGTCTGGATTGGTTCCAGCAATTGGGTCTTGCGACCATGTCATATCCAGGACATTTGGGCCTGGCAACCACACCACACCTAAACACCTTGGCCAGACCTAATAACCTGGATTTGACGATCAAGCTAAACCCATGGCATCTAGATCTGGCAACCATGCCAAACTCACAGTAATTGAGTCTGGCAACCATGTCAGACCCAAGACGATTGAATTTGACGACCAGACCTAATCGTCTAAGCCGCGGGTCTGATAAATATGTCAAACCCAAAATGCCTAGACTTGATGATTATCCAAGTTTACATTAACATGGGTCTGCCACTTCCCACTGCCATTAAAATAAATATTTATATTGTTTGTTAATTGCCCGCAGCAAACCGCGAAGCCATAACATACTATTTGATAGTTATTTGTTTTTATGTGTATGTTTGTGAGCCGACAGCAGCCAGTGAAAAAGAATGAAGAGAGGCTGTTGAGACAATGAGACAGTAGGCGGAAGAGAGAGGGGGGCGGGGGCGGCTAGCTTCTCTGTTTTTTTTTTTGCCCCCTAATTTAAAAACATCAGTCATTGTTTTCCTTTCACTAATGCTGATTTGGTGTCTGTAGGAGCGCCCACAAAAGAAGAGGGTTAAACATACCGATCCATTTTGGGATCATGTTGAGAAGACAAATGATGGTGGTCCTTTCAAGTGCAAATTTTGCAAATCTATATTTGCTGCGTCTACTTCAATCTCAAGGTTCAAATATCATTTGTCAGGAGAAAGTGGGAAAGGAGTTGGTATTTGTGGAAGAGTACCCGTTGATGTTAAAGAAGCAGCCTACCAAGCAACGCACAAAAAACAAAATGCCATCCCACCAATTGATCATACAGTTCCTAATGTAGAAGCTCAAAGAATAGAGCAAGAAGGGAGGGATCTCCTAGATATGACAATGGAAGATTGGACAGAGAGTACGAGATGGGAAGAGTTGATGGTTATTGACGAAGCTGGTGGATCGAGAGGTTCTCAAGGGCAAGGAGGATATCCTTCAGACATACTAGATACAGAAAATTTGACACAGAGCAGAACCGTGGAAGGGATTGCACTTATTGACCAAGTTAGAGTTTATGAAGAGCAAGGGACAGAAGTTTCAGATGGTGGAATGGAGAATTTGACAGACAACTTCACCAGAGGTGTGTCGATAGTTACTGCCGAAAGTAGAGTTTCTGAAGGGCTTGATGCACATAAAGCTAAAGGAGAAGCATTGCTGACAACAAAGCTGGTAGGTCAGGCTTCTGACAGAAATAAGGAGACGATCTGGTCTAGCTTAATGAAGGATGACGTCTTAAGTGTTGGCATATATGGGATGGGCGGTGTCGGAAAAACATCACTGGTGACGCATATCCATAATCAGCTGCTACAAAGACCAAGTTCTTTCAATTATGTGTTTTGGGTTACCGTATCACAAAATTTCACCATCAGTAAATTGCAGTATCTTATTGCCAAAGCTATTAATTTAGACCTTTCAAATGAAGAGGATGAGAAGAAAAGAGCTGCAAAGTTGTCTAAAGCATTAGTTGCCAAGGGAAAATCTGTTCTCATTCTAGATGATTTATGGAATCATTTTCTGCTAGAAATGGTGGGCATACCTGTTGCAGTTAACGCGTGCAAGTTGATTCTCACAAGTCGATCGTTAGAAGTTTGTCGGCGGATGGGTTGCCAAAACAGCATCAAGGTAGAGCTTCTTACTAAAGAAGAAGCTTGGACTTTGTTCGTGGAGAAACTTGGGCATTATGATAAACTTTCTCCTGAAGTCGCAGCCATAGCAAAATCTGTTGCAGCAGAATGCGCTTGTCTACCACTTGGGATTATAGCAATGGCAGGAAGCATGAGGGAAGTGGATGACTTGCATGAATGGAGGAATGCATTGGCAGAATTGAAACGATCAGAAGTTGGGGTAGAAGACATGGAACCTGAGGTATTCCATATTTTGAGATTTAGTTACATGCACTTGAATGACTCAGCATTGCAACAGTGTCTCTTATACTGCGCATTTTTTCCAGAGGATTTCATCGTAGATAGAGAGGACTTGATAGGTTATTTGATCGATGAGGGAATAATTCAACCAATGAAGAGCAGGCAGGCAGAATATGATAGAGGTCAGGCTATGCTTAACAAGCTTGAAAATGCTTGCTTACTGGAAAGTTATATAAGCAAAGAAGACTACAGATGTTTCAAGATGCATGACTTGATTCGAGATATGGCTCTTCAGAAACTAAGGGAGAAATCACCAATCATGGTTGAAGTTGGGGAGCAACTAAAAGAATTACCAGATGAGGATGAGTGGAAAGTGGATGTCATGAGAGTTTCGTTGATGCAAAATCACCTCAAGGGAATTCCCTCTGGCTGTGCACCTATGTGTCCCAAGCTTTCAACGTTGTTTTTATCCTTAAATTTCAAGCTAGAAATGATTGCGGATTCCTTTTTCAAACATTTGCAAGGGCTCAAGGTTCTTAATCTATCATGCACCGCTATCCGGGAATTGCCAAGTTCCTTCTCCGACTTAGTGAATCTCACTGCTTTATATCTCAGAAGGTGTCACAATCTAAGATATATACCATCACTAGCAAAGCTTAGGGAGTTGAGGAAATTGGATCTCCGCTATAATGCACTTGAAGAACTGCCTCAAGGGATGGAAATGCTGTCCAATCTCAGGTATCCCCTTTTTTTTTCCCTTCTCTTTACCCTCTTTTTGACTGTGAAATACTTCGATCAAAATTCATTGATCTGAAATAGCAAACAGATATCATACAGGATAGAATGACTGACACCATTTGGACCATCTGCTATACCATCTCAGGTATCTTAATCTTTTTGGAAATAGTCTTAAGGAGATGCCTGCTGGTATATTACCTAAGCTCTCACAGCTACAATTCCTTAACGTGAACCGGGCGTCCGGCATTTTCAAGACAGTACGAGTAGAGGAAGTAGCATGCTTGAAGAGGATGGAAACTTTGAGATACCAATTCTGTGATCTTGTTGATTTCAAGAAGTACCTCAAATCTCCAGAAGTGAGGCAAGCTCTGACCACATACTTCTTTACAATAGGACAACTAGGTGTGGATCGAGTAATGGATTCTTTACTTTATATGACACCAGAGGAAGTCTTTTATAAAGAAGTTTTGGTTCATGATTGCCAAATCGGTGAAAAAGGAAGGTTTCTTGAGCTCCCAGAAGATGTTTCATCTTTCTCAATCGGAAGATGTCACGACGCAAGGAGCTTATGCGATGTTTCTCCATTTAAACATGCAACTTCACTGAAGTCCTTGGGGATGTGGGAATGTGATGGGATAGAGTGCTTGGCATCGATGTCAGAATCCTCCACGGATATTTTTGAAAGCCTCGAATCGCTATACCTTAAAACTTTGAAGAACTTTTGTGTCTTCATTACAAGAGAAGGAGCTGCTCCACCATCATGGCAATCTAATGGTACCTTCTCTCATCTTAAAAAAGTGACAATAGGTGAATGTCCAAGTATGAAAAATCTGCTCGCCCTTGACTTGTTGCCAAATCTCACAAACTTGGAAGTGATTGAAGTTGATGACTGTGACCAAATGGAGGAGATAATAGTAGCAGAGGATGAAGAAGAAGGCATGATGGTTGAAGATAGCACCAGCAGCAGCCACTACGCTGTTACCAGTCTCCCAAATTTGAAGGCTTTGAAATTAAGCAACTTACCGGAGCTAAAAAGCATTTTCCACGGGGAAGTGATTTGTGGTTCTCTACAAGAAATTCTTGTGGTTAACTGCCCAAATCTAAAGAGGATATCACTCTCTCATCGCAACCATGCTAATGGCGCAACACCACTTCGAAAAATCCAGGCATATCCAAAAGAATGGTGGGAATCAGTGGAGTGGGGCAATTCCAACAGTAAGATTGCCCTTCAACCCCTGTGTGTGTTTCGAGAGTCTTTATTTTAGTAGTGGGAAAAGAAGTTCAATAAAATGCATTGCCAAAATGGTACATCTCTGAATCTTCATTGTTTTAATTCACTTTTGTAGAAATCTTCTTCCTCATCTGATTCATTTCAGTTTCTACATTGTTGGTATTTCCAAGTGCCCACTCTCCATTGCCTTTTCCATTTTTTCACTCCTCACTTCCATTTTCACCATTTTCTTTCAGTTGCGAGTCTAGAGAGATCGGAGGATCCATCCCCTTGAATTATCACAAGAAACCATAGAATTGAAATTTGTGGAGAAGGTGCAAATAAAATTGGGAAGAGATGCAGACAGCCTGGAAGAAAATAAAGCATTACAACAAAGACAATCAGCCAAATGTGAGGAGGGAACAGAGCCTCTGGAGAATTTACGGTGTTAAAGGCATCAAGAATCATTCTGGGAACTGAAAAAAATAATTGTTTTGGGTTTTTGCTGTAAAATCTAATATTCCTTAGCAGTACTATCTCATCAAGTTAAAAATCTTCCTGCATCCTAATGTAAGTTATCCATTGTTCTCTATTTTTACTACCTTTTAATTTTTATTTTTTTTACTTGCAATATGTATGCAAGACTCTGTACCTGCTTTCGAAGAAAAACTGTAATGTGAAGCGATGCTGAGAAATGTGTCATGTTTTTATCAATGAATTTCAGCTGTTCATGTATTTTTGGAAGTGTAGTGCTGTTAGCATGTAGTGTAATAACTAACAAGTATCAAGCAAATGAAATCTACTAGTAACAAGACAATAAACTAGCAAGGTGGAAGAAAGGATGTTATCTAAGGAGGTACACTGGATGAAACGCCAAAGGAGTTTCGCTTGCAGGCTGCTAGCTCTGTAATTTCGGCGATATCATTACTGTCAACAAACTGGTAGCAGAAATTTATTTTTTTTAAAAAAAACCACAGCCTTATGATTACTAGAGTCTCAACTCGAGAGTTTTTTACATGGAGTAGATGCATTATAACTGGGGGAACGTGCCGATTTCATAAGGTTGATCGGGAGAGGTGTGAGCTACATATGCTTGAGCAGTGTTAGAATGGGATAATATATCAGCTGACACGAATAAAGCATCTCTTGCTCAAAATGGGTTGCAGATACTCCCGAGAATGATATAATATGGAAGAGACAATATGATTGAATTCTATAATCCATTTTCGTTAATAATTTAATTTCAAATTACATGTTTATGTCAAGATTTAGTGAACATGAAGCTTGGACTTTGTTCATGGAGAAACTTGGTCTTAATGTTGAACTTCTATAGATGTTGTAGATATCGCAAAATCTATTGAAAAAAAATGTGCTGGCTTGATATATATATTCAAGAGTCATACCATGCTTAATGAACTTGAAAATTCTTGATTAATAGAAAGTTATAAATGCATTTTAATGAATACCTTGGCTAAGGATTGTAAAACTAAAAAAACGCTCTCCATCACTTTGTTAATAAAGCTCCAATATTATATTAAAAAAAATCATTTTAATTAAAAAATTTAATCTATCAAGTAAGACCCGATCGAAGATATGATTTATGTTATAATTTAATAGTAATATGGTCATCAAAATCTTAAGAGTGAACTCTTGAGTCATGGAGGAAGTTGGTGTGCAGTTAGAAAAACTAGCATAAAGAATGGACAAAGGATCTAGTTCAAGTGGTCTTGATGAAAAATCACATCATCAAAATTCCTCATCTCTTACTTCTGTAAATAACACTGTCCGGTTGTGTAATTTCAGGTTTTATGACACTTCCAAAAACCATTCGATAGGCCAAAGATTTGCGGTCCTGATCCCTGAGCACTAGGCTCCCGATATAGAATACGAGACAAGGTCAGTAAGATATACAAGTCCAAAGTTATAATAGGTTATGAAGCTTCTTTGAGCGTCCAGGAACCATTCTGCTATTTACAACACCGAAATCAGTCTCTTAAAGTTAAGATTTTTGGAAATACGTTCACCTGTATTTCCCTTGAAGAATTTAACGCAGTAGACTATCTGAAGCTAAAGAGGATACCGATCTCTCTTTCCGTATCAGTGGAATGGCGTTATTGAATGCTCTTGTAGATACAAAAGGAAGCCAACAATAACTGGCACACCTGCCATGCTAAAACTCCAATCCTCTACCTAGTCTAGTTGATTGGTTAGATTCAATTGTATTAATTGATGGATTATTTCATACAAAAAATATAATTAATTTGTCTCAAAGAGATTATTGCACTCGATATCATGTCAACCTTTAGAAATTTCAAAAGTAAAAAGGAACAAATTTCTAACATTTTGTTCTTAGATGGAAAAAGTTTTATTTAAGGAGTCGCCACCTAATATTATGATCACTAAAAACCCTAACTGGTCAATAAAAATTCTATGGTATAGGATTAGTTACGCAAAATGAAAGATATTATCACCCCTTAAATGTCTTACCTAAGGTAGGATGCATTTCTGGTTTTATCTTAAATTGTTAAGGGTTTGTTGTATTATGCTACCGATTGTCTACTTGTAATATTCCTGACTCTGACTCTAGTAAATAAGCCAACAAAATTTGAATTAAAAGCAAAGCATATATATATATATATATATATATATATATATATATATATATATATATATATAATTTGTGGATTTTTATTGTGAAATGTAAATTAGAAAGGGTCCAAAAATTTTTTTCAGAATTTTCTAACATCCATAAAGATTTGTTTAGCTGGATATTAAAACAAATAGGGATGAAATAAAAAGAAAGGAAAGCATAAGGATACACTTTTGCTAAACACACCTTTCATCCAAAATAAATTAAGTCAACTAGGCTTGAGATCCAGGCCCAACCCAGTTACAACAAGTTTCTATTCTCTTTTTTTTTTATTGGATGGTTGGATCTATCCTAACCATGGAGGCTGGGCTAGACCTAGCTGGCCCGGCCTGGCTAGGGACCAGCCTAGGCACTGTTGCCTGGCGTGCGTGAATTATTCACGCATGCTTGCAACAATGCCAGGGTAATTAAAAAGCAAAAACGAGGAAAAGCCGTGAACTGACCTGCAGCTGAAAACCGAAGACGAAGACGATGGTGATGATCTGGCCAGACGATGTCCTATCCGTACGTTTCCTGCCTCAAATTTGGCCCGCAATGTCTGGGTAGGAAGGAATTCAAATCAGAAAAGGAAACTGTCCTCATTCCGGCAGGGGTAAAAAGGCCACAATATACAAGAAAAAAGAGGGGTCTGCAAGAGAGAGGTGCATACATAGAGAAACCCTAAAATAGACTAAAGGAAGAGGAGGAGACGGCACAAAGAGGGATGAAAAATAGAGGCAAAAATAGAGAAGATTTGGAGGACACCTATCTATTCCACTGTCATTCTCTGCTTTTGAGTGATGTTCATGGAATCAAGTTTGTTTCTCTTTAATTTAACTATGGAGTAGAATTTTATTCTGGGATTTTTGATGTAACCTTACTATGAATATACGAACAATTTCTTCGATTGAATTATTACATTAAGTTGTTGAGTATTTCGTTCCATGTGTAATGTTTGTGTATGTTTGGCCAACATCTGCATGATTTAGAATTTAATTTGAGATCGAGAAGTGATAATTGTTTTAGCTATTGTTTGAAATACCTTAAGAAATCTATAGGATAGAGATGTTCTAGGAACTTTTGTAATCGTTACAGGTTTTACGGTACTTAATAAATTTCGACAAGTTCCAAACTTTTGTAGAGTATATGAAATTTACTTGTCGAAATAATTCATTGATACTCGAGAGAGATTAATGTTTAAATTAGAAAAACCTGATTATCAACGTTAGGAGTAATTAATTCAATTGAGAAAGTTCACATATGAATATTTACGGTAAGTCAGAAATCCTAGAACCACTACAATTGAATTCATTAATATTTAATCAATTAATTGGTTGTTTGTTTTTAATCATTACTTTTTGCTTCATAAACTATTTCATTCGATTCCTCAAATATATCATAATTTAAAAGACTTTCGTAATTAGTAGTAATTTTTATAAATTCTCGTGGGACGATACTCTACTCATCAAAGGTTAGTGGAGTAATGCATGGGTTCAAGGGCATTATTACTGTTGGAATTGCCCCACTCCACTGATTCCCACCATTCTTTTGGATATGCCTGGATTTTTCGAAGTGGTGCTTGGCCATTAGCATGGTTGCGATGAGAGAGTGATATCCTCTTTAGATTTGGGCAGTTAACCACAAGAATTTCTGGTAGAGAACCACAAATCACTTCCCCGTGGAAAATGCTTTTTAGCTCCGTAAGTTGCTTAATTTCAAAGCCTTCAAATTTGGGAGACTGGTAACAGCGTAGCGGCTGCTGCTGCTGCTATCTTCAACCATCATGCCTTCTTCTTCATCCTCTACTGCTATTATCTCCTCCATTTGGTCACAGTCATCAACTTCAATCACTTCCAAGTTTGTGAGATTTGGCAACAAGTCAAGGGAGAGCAGATTTTTCATACTTGGACATTCACCTATTGTCACTTTTTTAAGATGAGAGAAGGTACCATTAGATTGTCATGTGTTGGTGGGAGAAACCACTGGTGGTGGCTTTGAAACACTCAGAGAGGATAAAACACACTGTTTTATTTCAACAACAAGAAGCTTACAATAACTAAACAAAAGCTTTGAATACATGCCCTCTTTCTCTCTCTCTAGTGTTTCTTTCTAATCTCTCCACACATAATAGCATAAACTTAGCTGCCTATTTATACACAAATTGAAAGTAAGAAAAAAATCAAACTTCAAGTGTGAAGGCAGCTGGCGGCATACAGCTGGTGGCTGCAAGTGGTGGCTCGGCGGTGACAGCTGGTGGCTGCAACTGGTGTTTGTCTACCTTGACCTTCTAGATTGAGTTTAATGCAACAAATCCCCCCTTTAAACTCAATCGAGGGATGTCATGCCAAGCATGAACTTCAATTTGATAAATATTTCTCCCTTCAATGGCTTTGTAAAGATATCTGCAATTTGATCATTTGTGTTGTAGGATATCAATTCAACTTCTTTGTTCTTCACATGTTCTCGGATGAAGTGATGACGTGTATCAATGTGTTTACTTCATTCATGATACACCAGGTTCTTTGCTAATGCAATTGCTAATCGATTATCAATATAAATCTCTGTAGGATTTTCTTGAGGAAATCCCAAATGCTTAAACATATTTCTTAACCATATTAAATGTCATACAACTAAGTTGGCAGCAACATACTCAACTTCACAGCTTGATAACGTTACTATCGATTGCTTCTTGGATGACCATGTGAAAGATGTGTCTCCCATGAAAAAGACAAATCCTGATGTGCTTTTCCTTTCATCCAGATCTCTACCCCAATCACTATCCAAGTAGCCAACAAGATTGAAGTTTGTACTTGAGGTATAAAACATACCTTCATTTATTGTTCCTTTGATGTAGCGAAGAATTGTCTTGGCTGCATTCAAGTGAGACTGGTCTGGTGTCTCCATGTATCTGCTGATAAGTTCAACTCTGTAAAGTATATCCGGTCTGGTACATGTCAAGTACCTTAAGCTTCCTACTAAGCTTTTAAAGTAAGTTGGATCAACATTTCCAACTTTACTCTTCCTCAATTCTACTCCATTCTCAACTGGAGTTGATACCGGATTGCAGCTTTCCATCTTGAACCTTTCAAGAATGTCTTTGGCATAACTGCTTTGGGATATAAAAATCCCTTCTTCTTTCTGCATCACTTCTAGGCCAAGAAAATGTGCCATCAGACCAATGTCTGTCATCCCAAACTCCTATACCATGCTTTTCTTGAAAGCTTCAAACATGGCAGGGTTGTTGCCGGTGAATAGCAAATCATCAATATATAGGCACGCAAATAATATGTTGCCATCTGCTTCTTTCTTCACATATATTGCGTGTTTATATGGACATTTTTCAAATCCATTATCTTGAAAATACATGTCAATTCTAGTATTCCAAGCACATGGAGCTTGCTTCAAACCGTAGAGGGCTTTCTTCAACTTGTATACTTTGCCGTCATTTTCAACTTTGATGTATCCAAGTGGTTGTTCAACATAGATCTCTTCTTCTAGGAAGCCATTCAAAAATGTTGACTTCACATTGAGTTGATAGATCTTCCATCTATGTTGTGCAGCTAGTGAGATCATCAGTCTGATTGTCTCTAGCCGGGCTACTGGAGCAAATACTTCTCCATAGTCAATGCCTTCTCTTTGTTTGTAGCCTTTTGCCACTAATCTTGCTTTGTATCTTTGCACTTCTCCTTTTGCATTCTTCTTTGTCTTATAGACCCATTTGACACCTATTGCTTTCTTATTTTCTGGTAGATAAGTCAGCTTCTAGGTACATTCTTCTCAATGGCATGTATTTCTTCATCCATTGCTTCTATCCACTTCTCTTCTGTCACAACTTCAGTGAAGCTAAGTGGGTCATTATCTGCAAAGAAACAAAATAGAGTTGTATCTTCCATGACTTGTGTGGCATCGTACAACTCATCTAGATTTCTCTTCCTTCTTGGTCCTTCTGATGAGGATGTTGATAGTGGTGTTAATGATGATTCTGGTGTGTTTCTCCTGTTGAATACAGGGAATCTGTGTACCGGACTTTGTGGCTCTGTTGGTAATATTAGACCTTTTGCAAGTACTGTAGGTACTTCCACTTCGTCTTCAAGGATCAAATCAATGCTGATCCATTTGACTGCTTCTTGATCATCATTCCATTGCCAATATTTATCTTCTTCAAAGATAACATCTCTACTTATAATTACCTTCTTTGTGATGGGATTATACAACTTCTATCCCATCCTTATATCACCATATCCGACAAAGATGCATTTCTCGCTTTTATCATCGAGTTTGGTCCTTCTTGCATCTGGGATCTTTGCATATGCCACACAACCAAATACTCGTAGATGAGTAACACTTGGTTTGTGACCACTCCATACTTCTTGTGGAGTGATAGCTTACAAACTTTTGGTTGGGCAACGATTCAGTAGATACACTACACATGATACAGCTTCAACCCAATATTGTTTAGGCAGCTTCTTTGCTCTGAGTAGACTTCTTGCCATCTCGAGAATCGTTCGATTCTTTCTCTCAGCTACACCATTCAGCTGTGGTGTATAAGTTGTTGTTGTCTGATGTCTGATGCCTTGTTGTGTACAAAAAGCTTCAAAGTCATTTGCTGTATATTCTCCACCTTGATCAGATCTCACGGTTCTGATCTTATAGCCACTTTGCTTCTCAACAATTGATTTAAAATCTTTAAAACAATTGAACACTTCTGACTTCCTCTTCAGAAAGTATATCCATGTTTTTCTGCTAAAATCATCAATGAAAGTAAGGAAGTACCTATTTTGTCCAGTTGACATAGGTTTTATGGGACCATACACATATGTGTGCACTAACTCCAGTGGCCTCTTTGCTTTCTAGTTGACTTCCTTGGCAAAACTGGATCTGTGATGTAAACCCTCGGTTATAATTTTTCTAGGTATTTAAAAGATGAGAAATTTAACCAATAGTAAAATGGGTTAAATTAAATTAAAGAAACCTAATCAAGATAAACATAGTGAAATTAATGAAATGAAAAGTGAATATAGTACTAAATCATTGAAAAGAAAAATATTTGTGAGGACAAAATGAATAAATAAGATCAAGAGAGGTCAATATTCAAATAACAGAAGGTTGGGAGTTTATGTATAAATGATAAAAAGGGGTGGGGATAAATGTGCAATTAACAAGATGTTAGAACTATAAATATCATTTTATTTTCTCTCTTAGAGGGACTGGCAAGAGTAAGAGAGAGTTTAGAGAGAGGCTGGAGAGAAGATATATTGATGGTAAATCAACCGACAGCTATAACTCCACCTTCCACCGTTGGATCAGCACGATATTCGGGTATGTTGTTCTCATCCATGTGGTGTACATTTTCACCATAGGGATTTTCTATATCAGTCCCCGTTTGAGAGATATAGAAGGAGGAAAATATTTGGGAAAATACACTTCTGGACAGTCTTCTTTGTTGTCTGTTTTCTCCTTCGACCACCGTTGGATTAGGCTACAACGTGGATATATTGTTCTTCCTGATTTTGTCTAGATTCTGAACGGTGGAGATCTGAAACAAACATTTGGTATAGAAGTTGTGTATCTCGCACAGTAGGTCTGCAAGTTTGAGGTCAGTTTGGTTAAACCCATATTTTTGGAAATTTCACCCTTTGATGAAGTTAATATTTGGATATGTTATACTCATAATAATGCATTATAACTTGACAGTATAGATCGTTTGGAATATTATTCATTTGTTATTTATGGTTTATAGGAACTGCGTCAAGGATTATGTTTAGAAGAATATTGTTCGGAAAGTTTGTAAAATCGACAAGAATGTTTTATTTTGACATTAAGAGGGAAGATTGAAATAAATAACATAAATTGGCTCTTATAAAGATATTTTTTACAGTCTTAAACGATATGTGGTATGACCAGGGGATTGAGATTATAGAGAAAAAGTTAAATTGTGGATGTTGTGTGTAAATGGAAAGGTTGATAAATCTGGACAGATTCGTCTCCTAACTTTTGGAGAGAATTCGAGTAGAAGGATGAGAGAATTAAGATCAAGTTTCTCATAGTAATTATAGTTTTGGATGTTAGCTAACTAAGAAATTGGTCTTGCTCCATGTGGAGCTGTAGAACCCCAGCTATGGGTCATCAACCGAGATTGGGTCTTGACAGACCCTGTAGGGTAGTGTTTGTTGATGAGTAATTTTAACTATCTTAAAGGCAGAACTGGGTTCTCCTTCCTTCAAAGAACTTGTAGCCTCGTGTATTAGCTTTCCAATGAGACTAATCTCGCTTGAAACAGAGTTCTATAAGTCTAGATATAGTTAAAAATCTGATGAGTGTTCAGACAGTAACAGTTCAAATGTCTAGACAGTAACAGTTCAAAGTGTAGACAGTAATAGTTCAAATGTCTAGACAGTAACAGTTCAAAGTGTAAACAGTAACAGTTCAAATGTCTAGACAGTAACAGTTCAAAGTGAAACAGTAACGGTTGGAAAAGTCAAACAGTAACGGTTCAAAGTCAAACAGTAACGGTTGGAAAAGTCAAACAGTAACAGTTGGAAAAGTCAAACAGTAACAGTTGGAAAAGTCAAACAGTAATAGTTCAAAGTCAAACAGTAACAGTAGACTTTCATGTGAATACTATATAAAGGAATTGAGTCATACGAATTCTTGCACATTGAGATACTAACTCTGAAAATATACATGATATATGTATGTATGTTATTATGAGGATATGAACATGCATAAGAAAGTAACATATGAGTAATGGATGAATATGGATTCTCTATAATATCGGCCTTAAGGAATGATAACTATGGTTGGATAAAGGATGACAACATTAATGGGTGTAATGAGAAAAACATAAGATATAAAGAAAGATTTATTAGCTATTGATATGATTATTATAAAACATATCCTTGAATGAGGAAATTTTTTGAGATGAGTCTGTGACTGCAGGAGGGACCACCGGTGTGGTGCAACAGCAGCAACAGGAGAGCACGAGTAGAGCTTCTACTACAGGTAGGTGACTTTCACCTTCCTTTTAAATAATGTCGAATAATGAAAATACTTTATCATGAATATTACTGTATTGTGTTAATTCAGATACCAGACTATCAAATGCTTAAATGTTAACAAATGAACGATTAGCTTCGGCTAAAAGCATCTGAAGAGATGACCTTGAACAATGAAATACCTTATCATGAACGTTGCCGTATTGTGTTAATTCAGATATCAGATTGCCAAATGCTTAAATGTTGACAAACGATTGATTAGCTTCGGTTAATGGCATCCGAATGGATGACCGGGACAAACGATTGATTATCTTCGGTTAATGGCATCCGAAGGGATGACCGGGACAAACGATTGATTAGCTTCGGTTAATGGCATCCGAAGGGATGACCGGGACAAACGATTGATTAGCTTCGGCTAATGGCATCCGAATGGATGACCGGGACAAACGATTGATTAGCCGAATATCCGAATGGATGACCGGGACAAACGATTGATTAGCTTCGGCTAATGGCATCCGAATGGAAGACCAGGACAAACAATTGATTAGCTTTGGCTAATGGCATCCGAATGGATGACCAGGACAAACGATTGATTAGCTTCGGTAATGGCATTTGAAGGGATGACCGAGACAAACGAATGATTAGCTTCGGCTAATAGCATCCGAATGGATGACCAGGACAAACGATTAATTAGCTTCGGCTAATAGCATTCGAATGGATGACCAGAAGAAATGAACGATTAGCTTCGGCTAATGGCATCCAAAGGGATGACCGGGACAAACTGTTGATTAGTTTTGGCTGATGGAATTCGAAGGGGATGGTCGGGGTGAGTTAATAGTTAACCTCGACAAATGATGTCTTAAAAGAATGGTCGGATTTAAGATTATAATTGATTACAAGAATTGGTGTCTATATATATATACTGCAAGTTGTGTATACCAAGAACATGAAGGAACTACAAATGTCACGCTTCAAACATGAGATAATGTTAATGCTTCGTTAAACTGCCAGACCATTTTCTTATTGTTATTATTATTATTAATAATAAGTAATTGCATTCTTGTAAATGTTTTGTACTGCAATAGGGACGTCATACCAACAAGGTGCCTAGGAAACCCGATACATGGGAACCTATTTTTGCAAGGAATCATGTAGTTGCATTCTAAACCATGATGTATTTTATATAAATCAATGTACTGAATGTATAACTATTATTAGATCCTTTTAGATTAAATTCGTGATGACTATTTGTAGGATAGAATACAAACTCATGACTATGCATGTATATTTTAAATGCGAACTTCTAATCATGCAAACATAATATTATAAGTTTATGTAAGATTCACTTTTAAATGAAATGTTGATTGTTGTTGATGTATGGATTATATATTGATGATGTGAAGGGAACATGTTCGCCAATTACCGACATGATGTGTGTCAAGTAAAAAAAAAACATTTACTGTTGTTTTGGGCTTGTAAAAGTCGGGCTATTACATGTGATGTTTGCTGAGGACACAACTCTCACAGACTTCATCTGGATGATCAATGTGGGTCATACCTTTGACCATCTTCTTGCTTCCTAGCATCTTCAGACTTGTGAAATTTAGATGTCCAAGCCTTAGGTGCCAAAGCCACACTTCACTGTTGGTGATGGCACTCAAACACTTTGCTGTATCATATTGGATGTTTAAAGGAAACATCCTATTCTTGGACATCTTCATATAGGCAATTAATCTCCCATTGTAGTCTGTAATTGTCAGATGACAATTCTTTGTGAAAAGAGTATAACCTTTCACCATAAGTTGACCTATACTCACCAAGTTTTGCTTTATGGCTGGGACATAGTAAACATCTGCGATGTAGCTATGATCACCATTCTTCAACTTGATTAGGATGTTGCCTTTACCTTTGAATGAAACTTTTGAGGTATCTCCAAAGGTGACTAGACCTTGTATGGTCTCATCTAGATCACAAAATAGATCTCGTTGGCCACAAATGTGATTGTTGGCTCCAGAATCTAGATACCAAATATTCTCTTGATTCTCACCAAGTCCTTGTTGGACAAATAATGCAGCTGCTCCTCTACTGTTGGCATCCTCCTCTACATAGTTGGCTTGTTCACGTACCTCTACTGGAGCTTTCCTTCGACATTCAATGCTATAGTGCCCAAATTGGTTGCAACTATAACACTGGATATTCCTCTTGTCATGGTTATTGTAACCACCTCCTCTTTCTCTAGGAGTAAATGTTTGTTGTCCTCGACCTCCTCTGGTGGTATTTCTGCCACCTCTTCCTCTGAAACCTATATTCCAAGAACCTCTTCCTTAAAATCACTGAAATCCTCCTCGTGTTTGTTGACTTCTTCCTTGAGTGGTATATCCACTTGTTGAAGTCTCTCCTTGCTCATATCTGTCTTTGAGAGACAACTTTCCTTGTAAGGCATGTTCAATTGCCTTATCTCCATTTCTTTTTACAATCTTTTGCTCATGTGCTTGCAAAGAACTCATAAGCTCATCCACCATCAACTTGTCCACTTCTTTGGACTCTTCAATAGCAACAACAACAAAATCAAATTTTGGATCTAGGGATCTCAAAATTTTCTCAGTAATTCGAGCATCTGTGAGGGCTTCTCCATTTCTTCTCATCTGATTGACTATCACCATAATTCTTGTGTGATAGTCAGAAATAGATTTTGAGGACTTCATTTGCAATAATTCAAATTCACATCGTAAGGATTGGAGACGAATCTTCTTGATTCTGTCAGCACCTTTGTATTTTTGTTGAAGAGCTTCCAATATCTCTTTTGATGTTTCTGCGGAAACAATAATCTCGAATATAACTTCATCAAGACCTTGATAGATGATGGTCTTTGCTTTGTTTTCTTTCTTTCTATTGGCTTTCACGACTTGCTTTTCTGCCTCTTGTAGAGTATATTCTACTTCTTTGGACTCTGGTTCATCATAACCATATTGCACAATATCTATACACTCTTGTGAACCAAGAAATGCCTTCAATCTGATACACCAAATATCATAGTTGTCTTTGGTTAGCTTCGGGATGAGTGTTTGTGCATTTTCTGTAGTCATTTTGCTCTTTGAATGACTATATCACCTTCTAGGAGTTGAATTTGACAAAACGGACACTATAGATGGATCTGGAATGCTCAAAATAGTAGGGAACCGGTCTGACTTTGTTGAAAATGGGTCAGAAATGGGCTGAATCGGTCAGAAAACGATTCTGGACGTCGGGCGGTTCACTGG
This sequence comes from Populus nigra, assembly GCF_951802175.1. NCBI lineage: Eukaryota > Viridiplantae > Streptophyta > Magnoliopsida > Malpighiales > Salicaceae > Populus > Populus nigra. The sequence goes on from NC_084852.1 coordinate 7,130,542, forward strand.
GGTTGAATCGGGAAAATTCAGGGGAATATTCTAGCGGCTTGGCTTGGAGGCGGCTGGCGGCGCTGCGTGGCTCGGCTTCGAGACGGCTTAGGTGGCTCAGCGCGGCTTGAATATGGCATGTATGTATCTCAGTCGTCGTCTTCCTCTGGGCGCGTCGGATGCGCGTGGGCTACAGTGGCAGAATATTCAAGAGGCACGTATAATCTACCTCCTGCTCCGATGAAGCTGATTTTTGCACCAGTGAATCCGTATGGATGAACCCTACATTGTGGAATGATCAAAACTTGTTTTTGACAATTTTGAAAATTCAGGTATATCCCAAAACTCTTGTGTTTTAGACGAACGGGGCTCTGATACCAATTGTTGGTGGCAGAAACCACTAATGGTGGCTTTGAAACACTCAGGAGGGGATAAAACACACTTTTTATTTCAACAACAAGAAGCTTACAATAACTAAACAGAAGCTTTGAATACACGCCCTCTTTCTTTCTCTCTAGTGTTTGTCTTCAATCTCTCCACACATAATAGCACAAACTTAGCTGCCTATTTATACACAAATTGAAAGTAAAAAAATAATAATCAAACTTCAAGTGTGAAGGGGGCTGGTGGCTGCAAGTGGTGGTTGCAAGTGGTGGTTGTCTTCCTTGACCTTTTAGATTGAGTTTAATGCAACACCATGATGGTGGAGCAACTCCTTCTCTTGTAATGAAGACACAAAAGTTCTTCAAAGTTTTAAGGTATAGCGATTCGAGGCTTTCAAATATATCCGTGGAGGATTCTGACATCGAAGCCAAGCACTCTATCCCATCACATTCCCACATCCCCAACGACTTCAGTGAAGTTGCATGTTTAAATGGAGAAACATCGCATAAGCTCCTTGCGTCGTGACATCTTCCGATTGAGAAAGATGAAACATCTTCTGGGAGCTCAAGAAACCTTCCTTTTTCACCGATTTGGCAATCATGAACCAAAACTTCTTTATAAAAGACTTCCTCTGGTGTCATATAAAGTAAAGAATCCATAACTGGATCCACACCTAGTTGTCCTATTGTGAAGAAGTATGTGGTCAGATATTGCCTCACTTCTGGAGATTTGAACTTCTGCTGATCCTTTGAGCTACGAAGAGGCAATGAAAAGTTACAATTGGTGGGAAGCTATGGATGCTGAAATACAGTCAATTCAGAGGAATGAAACTTGGAGTTTAACTGAATTACTAGCTGGAGCTAAGAAGATTGGAGTGAAATGGATATACAAGACCAAGCTTAATGAGTTTGGTGAGGTGGATAAGTTCAAAGCTCAATTGGTCGCAAAAGGTTATGCTCAACAACATGGTGTGGACTACACAGAGGTATTTGCTCCTGTGACAAGGACAGACACCGTTCGAATGATCATTGCTCTAGCTGCTCAGAGAAGTTGGCTCATCTACCAACTTGATGTTAAATATGTTTTTCTTCATGGGGAATTAAGTGAGCATTTGTTTGTGGAACAACCAAAAGGCTATAAGTAGAAGGGAAATGAGCACAAAGTCTACAAACTACACAAGGCTTTGTATGGATTAAAACAAGCCTCTTAAGCTTGGTTTAGTCGCATTGAAACTTACTTTACTCATGAAGGATTTCAGAAGTGTATTAGTGAAGGCAAAATCTTAATTGTAAATGTTTATGTGAATGACTTGATCTTTACTGGAGATGATGAGCAAATGATGTTAGAATTCAAGAAATTAATGATGAAGGTATTCGACATGAATGATCTAGGAAAGATGAGGTTCTTCTTAGGCATAAAAGTGCTACAATAGGCTAATGGAATTTATATCTGTCAATGAAAATATGCACTGGAGGTTCTGGAACGGTTTGGAATGGAAGAAAACAATGCAGTGATGAATCATATGGTTCCTGGTTTCAAGGCTAGAAAAATTAGAGAAGGTAACAAAATTGATGAGACTTACTATAAGCAAATAGTAGGTAGTCTTATGTATATCACTGCTAAAAGGCCAGATATGATGTTTGTGGTGAGTTTCATTAGCAAGTTTATGGCTAGACCAACATAATTGCACTTACAGGCTGCTAAGAGAGTATTAAGATACTTGAAGGGCACTGTTGATTATGGAATATTCTACAAGAAGAACGAGAACAAACAGCTGGTTGCATTCACTGATAGTGATTATGCAGGAGACATAAAGGACAAAAAGAGCACCTATCAACAACTGAAGCTGAATTTGTGGCAGCAGCAGCCTGTGCTTGCCAAGCAGTATGGATGGGAAGAATTCTGGAGAAGTTAAATCATGCACAAGATGGTTGCACTACTTTGATGTGTGATAACAATTCAACCATCAAACTCTCAAGAAATCCTATATGCATGGACGTAGCAAACACATTGATGTAAGGTTTTATTTTCTACATGATTTAACTCGAGACAGAGTGATTGAACTCGTGCACTGTGGTTCTCAAGATCAAGTGGCTGACTTGCTGACGAAACCACTTAAGCTGCAGTCATTTGTGAAACTTTGAGAACAACTGGGAGTCTGCATGATACCTGGAGTAAACTAATTGTTACACATAAATTAGTTTAAAGGAGAGAATGTTGAGAAGTATCAGTAATTGTGAGAAGTTTCAATAACTGTTAGTATATTACTGTTAAATAAGTCTGGTAAGTTTGTTAGTATATTGTTAGTTGATTAGTGCCTAGCTGGCAGTTAGTTGAGTAATTCCTTGAATCACGTTGCATCAGTTTCAGATGCAGTTAATACTGTTATGCATGCAGTAATGTAAAGGCTATAAAAGGCCAGGCATTTGCTTTAAAAATACAGAGTATTCATTCATCATTCTTCTGAGTTCTTGATTCTCAGTTTCTAACAGGGAAGGCATTTTGTTTGTTGTGCGTTGCTTGGTAGGCTGCTGCTTTAACATCAACGGGTACTCTTCCACAGATACCAACTCCTTTCCCACTTTCTCCTGACAAATGATATTGGAACCTTGAGATTGAAGTAGACGCAGCAAATGAAGATTTGCAAAATTTGCACTTGAAAGGACCACCATCACTTGTCTTCTCAACATGATCCCAAAATGGATCGGTATGTTTAACCCTCTTCTTTTGTGGGCGCTCCTACAGACACCAAATCAGCATTAATGAAAGGAAAACAATGACTGATGTTTTTCAATTAGGGAAAAAAAGAAAGAAGAGAAGCTAGCCGCCCCGCCCCGCCCCGGCCCCCCACTCTCTTCCGCCTACCGTCTCGTTGTCTCAACAGCCACTCTTTATTCTTTTGATCCAATAGACTGTGTTTAATGACATTAACAAAGAGTTTACAATTAAAAAAAAACAATGCATCTTAAATCTTCATCTTATGAATTTGCTTTTACTCATATTGGGTTTCGACTTGGTTACTTTGTAAGTTATGAGAATAAGAGTAATATATATATGGGTTTAGGGTTAGGTTTTTTTTGTATTTTTTCCTGATATTGTCAAAATTGCCCCCCCATTTATTCTGAGTTGTAGGCTGCTATTTATAGGCAGAGTATTTTTTCGGGCCTCAAAATTGGTCCCTTAATTTTTGTGTTTGGCCTCTAATTTCAATCAATTCATTTGGTAAAAATTAAATTGGATCTCTTAAAATTCCGATCTTTTCAATTAAGTCCTAATTAAGATCCCAAACTTAATTTTTCACTAATTAAGCTCCCAAATTAATTTGACCCGCTTAAAGTATAATTAAGTCCTTGCACTTAATTAAATCCTTCAATTGGACCTAAATTAATTCTTAAACATAATTAAAATTTAATTTGGCCCATGATTAAATCAAATTGGCCCATTAAAAATTTAATTATGTCATTCAACTTAATTTTTATGCAAATTCGTCCAATAATCATTTAATCTGACCTTTGAATTTGCATTTTTCTATTTTTGGGCATAATAGGGTACAATTAGGCCTTGAAATTCCTCCGAAAATTGCAGATTGATTTTTGCCTATTTTTGCAGTCTTTCTTGATCAGCTTTCTCCACATTGTCAGCTTTTATTTTATTTTTTGATTTTTTATTTTGAAAAAAAGTGAATTTTGGGGAATAACCCAGAATTGGGTTATGTCACTTACATTGAAAGGTCGTCCTTCCACTATGCCTCGTACATGCGGGTGAATTGATTCCGCTGCGAAGGCACGCCGCCTCTGCGCTGTGAAACCGCACTGGAAGAGGCAGCATTGGTTGACGGCGCAGGTGCCTCTTCTTGAGAAGCACCTAAGGATATGTCATCCTCGCTACTAGAAGAACTAGTTGCGCCATATGTGAGTGACGAGCTGTGGATTTCATTCTACGCATCTACACAATTTTATACGAATAATTATATAATTAAATTCGAATGTTAAAAAAAATTCGATAGCACCTCCCCTATACTGAGACTACCCAAATCCACAAATCTGCAAATATTAACAATAACCACAACCAATTGACCGCATCTATACTAATATTGTATATAACATAACATCTATACAAATAACAACCACACTAATTACATAGTAAATTCAACATTAACAATTACAATTCAACAAATTATTCAATTATTATGGAAATACAAACAATAATATATATTCAATACATTAAAAAAAAACTCTAGACTAACAATTAAAATTAATGGAAGTAATTAAACACAAATCATGCAATAATAGTGTAAAATTACTAATTATTCCAACATATTCAATTACTAATTCTAAGCTAAATTCAACATTAACAATTACAACTCAACAAATTATTCAATTATTATGGCAATACAACAATAAAATATATTCAATAAATTCAGAAAACAATTTAGACTAACAATTAAAATTAATGGAAATAATTAAACACAATGCAATAATAGAGTAAAATTACTAATTATTCCAACGTATTCAATTACTAATTCTAACATAAATTCAACATTAACAATTACAATTCAACAAATTCTTCAATTATTATGGCAATACAACAATAAAATATATTCAAAAAATTCAAAAAACAAATATAGACTTTAGGAATGAAATATGCTTACCTTATATTCAATAAATTCAAGAATTTATCTACATTATAAAAATACACCAAAACAAAAAACATAACAAAAATAACAATAGCTAAAACAAAAAACAAATAAAAAAACAAAATATTAAAGAAATGAAGAAGAGGAAGTACATAACTTTTAATTTGCTGAAGATTGAACCAAAGATTACAAGCCAAAAACACAAAAATCTTGAAGGAAATGAAAGGAAAAAAATGAAACTGTGAAATGAAGCAGACGAAAAAATGAACTGAAAGGGCGGTTGCTTGGATTTATAGCGTAGTTTTACCGACGGCTTCACCGACGGAAATAAAAATTAATATTATTTTAAATTATTCTGTCGGTGACACTTTGAAAATCTGTCGGTAAATTTTGAATTTCACATCATCGTTTTTAATTACCCTCTATATTTTTTGCAGTCTGTCGGCAACCGCACGCGATCAGAGATGCATTTAATGCACCGCCCTTTGGAATTCGTACAGTCCGTCAGTGACTTGGTCGATAATATTGACCCGCTGACAACATATCGATGGATTGAAATCCGTTTGAACATTCATCGGTGATTGTGGCATTTCCCGTAATTATTTTTAAACTCTCTGTGAAATGCCGACATATTTTGCCGGCATGGTCGTCAGTGATTGTGGCATTTTCAGTAATTATTTTTCAACTCTCTGTGAAATGTCGATGGATTTTGGGTCATCATCAAGTTTGTCAATGATTGTGGCATTTCCAGTAATTATTTTTTAACTCTCTGTGAAATGCTGATGGACCTTAGTCCGTCGGTGATAATGTATTGTAAAAGAAAGATTATATTTGTATTGCCTATTTACCTTCCTACAAACACTTAAACAATAACATATTGAGTGGATTGGTTGTCCGTTTTAAAAACGAAACCCAGGGATCGATCCTTTCTAAAGGAAGGGGTGTATCTGTAATAAACTTATTGACATTACTTTGCGAAAACAAAGACATCGTTTACGTTGCGGAGTCTAGCTTTTGAGTTGATTTTGACCAGACCATAATGCGGATCAACTCTGATTCCTCTATCAGTCGTGTCGTACCAATAACATTTGAATAAAAACACTCTATTCTGCTCACTATGATATTGCAGTTTGACGACCTCTTCTAATCTACCATAGTAGTCAACTTCTAACTCACTACTAGCGATCCCTTAACACAAACACTGTTATTGTTTGTCTTTCTTCCATGCCTGTATTCTTTAGTATGGAACACATATCCATTGACAAAATACCCATTGTAGCACTTAACTTTTTTTTCAGAGCCCAGGCTTAGTGAAGAGAATGACTTAGCAACACTCCTTCCCATTTGATAAACCTCGTATGTAATGTACATCAATGAATAGTAAAAGAGAATCTCATAATGACTTGCATACAGTAATTTTGCAAGTGAGAATGAGTTTGTGATAGTACTTACATGTGTACTGAACCACGTGGCAAATTGTTCATCTTGTAATTGAAAGATTTGGGATTTGGTCAGCTATGAGTTATTGGACAACAAATATTGTCAATGTTGCCTGCAAGTGATAATGAGTGTATGATATTACAATATATAATTAACAGTATATTATTGACAAAGTTTAATTAGTATTACACATATATATACTTATTGAATAAAAGGTCTCAACTCATCACAGTTAAATAGAACATAATTGTGTGCTTGTTTGAACTCTATTTCCGACAAATATCTTCCTCTTACGACATTTTTAGGTGTGGGTCGTCTAGGATTGGAGAATATTGACAAGTTCCCATTGGAAGGCACTTCACTACCATCATCATGCCATGGAATATGATTGATTCTCGATCTTAGATGAGGTTTGAAATAGTACGAGATAAATGTTGAGATCTCCTCAATAATATAGACCTCACATATCGAAGCCTCAACATGCACCTTGTTCTTAACCTTTTTCTTGAGATTGAACAAGTACGTGCATTGAATTAATCAAATATTTTTAATTAAGAAAAACAAAGAAAATACTTTTATATATGAATTACATTACAACTGTAATATCTAATTGTTTGAATGGGTACATCCATCTATACTGGACTGGTCCTCCAACTTTAGTCTCAAACGGTAGATGTATGGGGTGATGCTCCATTGAGTCAAAAAAAGATGGAGGGAATATCATCTCAAGTTTGCATAGTGTCTCGATGATATTCGTTTCAAGCCTCTCAATGTGATCAACATTCAACTTGCTGGAACATATATCTCTAAAGAAGTTACTGATCTTCGTGAGTGCATCCCATATCCCTTTTGGCAACAAATCACGAAAAGCTAATGGGATGAGTGTTTGCATAAACACGTGGCAGTCATGACTCTTCATTCCATACAATCTGCATTCCTCCACATTAACCAACCTTGATATGTTCGAGGCATGTCCATCCGGAAAACGCAGACTCTTAAGCCATTTATAGACTAGTAGTTGTGCATTTTTCTCTAACACGAAGCTTGCTTTTGGTTTTGGGACCTGTGACTCATAACAAACCAACTCCATATTTTTATGGTTACAGAGCAAACTTATATCCAATCTAGCCATGATGTTATCCTTTGTCTTCCCCTTCACATCCATGACGGTGTTGAAAATGTTCTCAAACATGTTCTTTTCAACATGCATGACGTCAAGGTTATGGCGGAGCAGATTGGTCTTCCAATAAGAAAGCTCCCAAAAGATACTTCGCTTTACCCAATTATGGGTCAAATCAAAACCAGGAAACTTTTGCTTACCTAATTGAAGACCAAACACCATGTCACCGTACTCTGATATAACATCATGCAATTCTTCACTAGAAAGACGAGGGGTTGCAACATCCTTTTCAACTATGCCAACAAAGAAATCTTTTTTGTTCTTTCTGTACCTGTGATTATATGGTAAGAAACGACGGTGACAGTAAAAAAAAGAAGCTTTACCTCCGTTTGTTAGCGTAAATGCATTGTTGTTTTCCATGCAGTGTGGACATGCTAGTTTCTCATGCGTGCTCCAACCAAAAAGCATTCCATAAGTTGGAAAATCATTGATAGTCCACATCAAAGTCGCCCTCATAATGAAATTTTGTTTCCTCAATATGAGACTTGGTTTTTAAAAGGAAAAAAAGTAAAAGAAGAGAGGTGTGCGTTTATAAAATATTATTTTCAAAGTTAGTTTTAATAAGAATTGATTTGTAAATAATAAACTAAAAAAAAGTTAAGAACATGTATTGGATTCATTAAACTAAATTAATTTAATGTAATATGATTTTAGTTCATGGTATGTAGTTGCTAAAGCGCACAATATCTTATTCTTAATCTTTACTCCTAATATAATAGAACAGAATGAACAGTTAAAGTACATTGTAGTCCATAAAATTGTCACATTTTTTATTTATTTGATCCCTATAGTTTTAGTTAAAGTTTATTTTGGTGCTTTACTTTTTTCATATTTTTCATTTTGGTTCTTAAATTTTCATTACTTGGTCCATGTAGTTTTGGTTAAATTTCATTTTAGTCCTTTAATTTTTAATATTGGTCCCTAAAGCTTTTGGTATTTGTGTTCTTTTGATCAATCACATTAAGAAAAAACCCGATCTTGGCTTTATTGGGTTCGTCTTCACGAGAAGAGTTTGATATAGGTGATTTTGACTTTTAATCATGCTATAAAAATAAATCAAAATCTAGGAAGTTTTTTTTTTGTTTGGATTGATTTTAGATTTTAGACTAATTAGAAGGTGTTTTGGGTTTGAAATACTATTATTAAGATTTCTAGGATGTTTTTTTTTTGTCATATTTGTAAGTAAAAGCATGTTGAAAATAGGATTTTAGGGGTTCCAAAACTTGAACCTTGATTTTCTGGTCCTTAATGAGGACCAAAATTTGTTATAGTGGATGATGCATTTGTTCACTCTATTTAAAAAAAAATACTCTTGAGTGGACACCATATGATCTACTTATTTTTTAAAATTATACAATATGGGGGAATGACCTTCAGGCCTAAGCATGTTTTGGCCAAATTTAGTTTTCAAATTGGGCAAACAATTTGGTGTTCGCCTAGTTCTTTTTGAAAAAAATAAGAATATAAGTATAGTAAAGAAAATGAAAAGCATAAACAAGACATTAAGAAAAATATAACATGAAATAAAACTTAAACATTAAAATACAAAGAGAGAGAGTGATCCTGATCTAAACACTAAGATGCCTAAATGCATGGTAAATGCCTCCTTTTATAGGCCAAAATTCAGAACTATTGATTTGATGACTAATTGTTGAGTGAGTGGCCATATTTTTACTTGGTGACAATCCCTATCTTCTTCTTTGAACAAAATGTCATTGTTAACATCAGAATTTGAATAGCTAGTCCCTATGAAAGTTCTAGGAAATTGTTTCAGCTTTCCAACAAAACAAGAATCGGCGCATTTGGATTTCTATAACTCGAGATATGGGCTGAACACTGAACAGTGTCTGGGCTGCAGGACAGATTTCGACTTCTCCGTTGTTACTACCATTTGAACTCGAAAATGACACTTTTAAATCTTGGACTCTTATGAAAGTTTTAGGCCTATGTCTTAGCTTTTCATACATTTAAATCAGACCTAAATCCAAGTTCTACAGCTCCAGTTATGATCTAATAACCGAATGGTGTTCTAGTTTGGATTGAACCAACATCTCTTTTCTAAGCTTAGCCCTCTCTTTGTCTACTCAATTTCAGTAGTTAAACTCATCAATCAATCCTTTCATTTATGTGATAGGCTTGCATTTAAGACGAACATTTACCATAAATTGAAGGTATCTTATATTATTAAACATGTTATTATAAAACATGCTCAGGAGTTATTGGTACTTCAAGTGCAAAATGATGATATAAAACCTTGATAAAAATGCACTTTTAAGTATTAATCACACCCCCCCCAACCAGCCTATTACTAGTCCCTAGTAATCAAAGCGTTAAAATAGAAAAACAATTTGCAAGTTTCACAAAGCATGACATTCATCATTCAACTTCCATTAATCTATCCAAGCAAACAAACTCTCATTAAATTTATATATATGTTTTATACATCTTAAACAAAATATTAATAAACCTTTTTTTTATGTGCTCAATATATCAACACATAGTTTTAGGTCTTTCCTTGGATGAAAACATAATTTTGTTCTAATGTTTTTCTAAGGTTAACTTCCTTGGGTTGGGATTATTATTATTATTATTATTATTATTATTAATATATATACATATAACTTAAAACACAATGCATCTTTAACACATGTAACAAGCTTTAGAGTAATGACTCTCATACCAGTTGGTCTTAGGGAATTAGGTGTTGAGACACCCCTACAAGCTTAGTAACTCGGGTTGCAGATACCGATACGTAGATAGTGCAATGTTTGATTCCCCTAAGCTTTTCTCCTTAACCCATGTAACAAGCATTAGGCCAATAGCCCCCAATTTAGTTGACTTTAGGGTATTAGGTGTTAAAACACCACTTCGGGCTTAATTGCTTAGGTTAGGGAGGCTACAAAACCAAACTTATCTACGTTTTTATTATCATCAATATTATCAATTTGTTTTCATTTTCGTTTTTGTTTTTTGTTTTTTTTTTGAAAATTATATATTATCCTTTTCCCTTAGTTGTTACCTTTAACAAAAGAACATAAATAATGTAATAATTCAATGTGCAACCCACAATCATATGTTAAAGTGTGTGTGTGAAAATGAAGGTTTAAGAATACTTGTAAAATGAGTATATGAGCAGAATCAAGTGATAACAATGCGAGAGTTTGTAAACCTGAATATTTCAAGAAGTGTTATGATAGATCTTGATAAGAATATTTACCAAGATGCGTCTCAAGAGTCAATAAAATTTTTTTAATAATAGTTTTGTCAAATTGTTTTAATAATAGTAAAAAATAGTTAGTAAGTTTTTTTTAATGTCAACTACTACCCTCTCCCCCTAACCAAAATGAGACATTGTCCTCAATGTCCTAAGCTAAAAAGATAAAGTATTGAAGACATCACTTGAAACAACGAACACTGACAAACCTGAAACACACTTAAACAAATATAAGAAATAACAAAACAAAATAATATGCTATTAATAAAACCAAAAGACACAAGATTTCATAAACGAAGGCTCAAATTCAATCTAAGCTTTTTACGGCTTTCCATAGTTGACCATTTTATGCAACTCATAGAGGGATCAATTACAGGGATGAAAGACTGTAGTTGATCAATCAATTGTTTAGTAGTACCAGTAGAGATTATGATTTGTCCTGCCGGAGATGTTAGAAATTTCTGTTCCATAGCATGATCAAGAAAAGACAACAAATTATCATAAAAACCATTAACATTTGACAAACATATAGGTTTATGGTGAATGTGAAGTTAGGCCCAAAAGGAAATATGAAATATCTCTTCTAATATGCCCAGGTTACCTGGTAAGGTAATGAAGGCATCAGTGTGTTTAAACATTGTATTCAGGTGTTCAGACATTGCTAAGACTTGTAGTTCCTCTCCAATTGTTTTTCCAATGATGTCCCCTTTGGCTAAAGCTTTAGGGACACCCCCCAAAACTTGACTGCTTCCTAAAAATACAGCTATTGACACACCCCTTATTAACCTAAGGGTGCCTCCCCCATACACTAAATGAATCTTTCTCTCAGCTAGTACCTGACCAAGATGATTTGCTGATTCTAAAAACTCTTTTTCTTTCCGAGACTCACCAAAAACACAAATATTTCTTATTTGATGACGCGAGGAACCTGCCATTTCTACACACTTCTATATCTGTTACATGTATGGGTTGAGTAGAAATCAAGGGAAGGAAGAGAAGATTATATAGATGAGAAATTGAAAATGCAATCATACCACATATATATAGGCCAGCTGGAGTCTCACTCTCTATCTCTCTCTCTCTCTCTCTCTCTCTCTCTTTATTTTTTATCAAAACATGTGTATGTACAAGTAGTTGTGATTATGGCTTATATTTTCCCTTGGTTTTACGCCTAAGAACGACTTAAATGCCCTCTATAGGCCGGGGATAAACTTTTCATCCAGTTTTCTTAAAAACTAACAAACGGGGTCTTTTTTAGTTAGATTCTCAAGACTAAGTCAATCATGTTCTTTATGAAAATAGGGCCATAAATCATGAATTCCATAATACACATCTCCACCAGGATACGTCTCAAAAGTCAACAGAAGATTATCTAAAGATTTCTTATGTTTTGAAATAAATCCTGACTTTTGACAATTTTCACAAGCTTTGCAGAACCCGTGTGTCTTTGAACATGGTGGGCCAATAGAATCCATATTGTAAGATTTTTACAGTCGTCTTTTTTGACGAGAAATGACCCTCACATGCCTCTGAATGACAAAAGTTAATCACATTACTTACCTCATTGTCAGGAATGCATCTTTGAAATATTTGATCAGGACAATATTTAAATAAGGGTCATCCCAATTCAAGTTCTTCACATTGCTCAAAAACTTTCTTTTGTCTTGGGTATCTAAATGAGCTAGCAAAAATCTTGAAGCAAGAAAATTGTCAATATTAGTAGATCAAGGTATCGAAGCAATAGAAAGTGAAGATTGATGAAGAAAGTATTCCTTAATTAGTGTGATGTCAGATGTCGAATCAATTGTCAATTTTGACAAATGATCCGCAACAACATTTTCGGTGCCTTTTTCATCCTCGATTCCTTCTTGTTTGAAATTTTTAAATATTTCAGAATCATGATTGACTTCCCTTTATTTGGTCATAACATGAAGAAATGGAAGTACTGGTGGGGAATCAGTCTTTTCTTTGCAATGTTCAGGTTTAACCCCTTCCTTACCCTTAGAAATTGACTCATCATCTTTCTCACAAGGTTCAAGAATGGGTTTTTCAATAACCTTACCACTATGGAGAGTAATGACTGATTGGACTTGATCTATGTGTTGGCTTTCGGAGCTGCTTGCACTTGAATTGTATTGCCCTTTGGGATTTTGCTATATTTGAGATGAGAACTTACCTTTCTCCTGAAAACTAAGAGCTGATGTGAATTTTGCAAGAGTATCTTTAAAATCTGTCATGGTTTGAGCAAGTTAAGTGTTGATTGTCTCTTGCTTTTCAATGAATGCATTCAGTGTTTCCTTAAGATTTCTTCTAGGAGGGGGAGCATAAGAAGGTACAAATCCATGAGAATTTTAAAAATTATAGTGTGCTTGAAATGTTGGTTATGAAGTTTATGCATTATTGTTACTACTCTTCCAACTGAAATTTGGATGATCTCTCCAACCAGGGTTGTATGTTTGCGAGTATGAATTCTAAGTTGGCCTTTGGAAACTGTTTAAAGTATTGGTTTGTTCATAGAGACATTCCTTGAAAGAAGGCAAAGTTGGATAGTCATTGGTTGCATGTTCATTTGTTTCACAGATTTGACACACATGTCTTGAACATATTTTAATTGACCACTCTTTTTAAATTCAAGTGCCTCGACTTTTCTAGCTAAAGATGCAAATTTAGCTTGGAGGTCATGATCTTCTCTAAGGTTGTACATACATCCACTAGATGTATGAGGTTGAGTTTTACCCAGTGCCTCATAAGTACTTGTAGTGTCCCAATTTTGAGCATTTTCAGCTAACAAGTCTAGATACTACATTACTTCATTAGGGTATTTATCTTCAAAAGTTCAATTGCACATCAATTCCACCATTTGCCTATCTTTAGATGTTAACCCTTCATAAAAATATGAGACCAATCTCCATGTTTCAAAACCATGATGAGGACAGGTATTAAGCAAGTCCTTATACCTATCCTAACAATTGTAAAATGTTTCTCCTGGCTTTTGAGTGAATGTGGTGATTTGTCTTTTGAAAGAGTTTGTTCTATGAAAAGGGAAAAACTTTTTTAAAAATTGTTGTTGCATTTCATCCTAAGCACGAATGGATCCTAACCTAAGATTTTGTAGCCATGTTTTAGCTTTATCTTTTAATGAAAAAGGAAAAAGCTTTAATCTGATGGTGTTCATGCTACAATTTAAGTCATTATAAGTGTTACAAACTTCTTCAAATTCTCTCAAATGCAAGTATGGATTTTCTAGATCTAAGCCATAAAAAGAAGGTAAAAATTAAATAATGTCTAGCTTAAAATTGAAATGAGATGCATCAGGAGAGAAAACTATACATGATGATGCACTTGTTCTTGTTGGATTCATGTGGTCTCTTAGTGTTCTAACTCGATTATTCTCATTATTCTCATTATAAAGCGATTGATTATTCTCTTCGGCCATGTTTTCTGAAAATGATGAGGATTTCCTAGAAAGTCTACCACTTAATGTACGTGACCAAACTCTCATGCACGTGTAGGAAGAGAATAAAAGGAAGAAGAAAACAAGAAAAAAAACAAAACAAAAGAAACAAAAGTTAGATAAAAGAAAAGTGAAAAGAGAAAATAAAATAAATATTATAATTTATATAAGAATTTACCTCCCTGGCAACGGCGTCAAAAACTTGACACGATCAAAAGATTGATGCCTTATCCCAAGTGCAGGAGTGTCGAAGTAATAAATAACTAGATAAGACCGATGTCAAACCACAGGGAGGTGAACTATATAAATTATAAACAATAAATGAAAAGGAGTTGAAAAGAACTTTTGAGTCGTGGTATTGATGTAAGGATTAAACAAGGATAAAATAATTGTCAAGGTTAGAGGATCCACTAATGGTATTTCAAACAAGTATAGTATAAACTCTTTTTATTACTTGACTGGAAACCACACACAAAGGAGTTTCCAATCGGATTATAAATTGTTAACATGATTACATTAATTATCTTATTCGAACAATGCCAATACTTGTAAATATTATAAGGTATTCGTGGTGATAACTTATGTTAACAACAAATCAAGTTCCTTTCATAACTCAAGTGTCGGTTATACCATACAATTGGCTATGAAAGTGCCAAGTATTTGTTGTACCAAGGGTTGTACAACACAAATCTAGATTAACCATTTAACAAGCAAGGTATTAAAAGTGAGTAATATAACAAATACAAAACATGTTACTATCAAACATTAAAGTCCATGTTGAGTTTACATTATACTTATTCTTACATTATTAGTGCAGCCTTTTCTCCTTGATAAAATAAACTTAGCTAAACATGATGAAGAAGAGAAACATAAATAAACAATATAAGAATATAAGTATAGTAAAGAAAATGAAAAGCATAAACAAGAGATTAAGAAAAATAAAACATGAAATAAAACATAAACATTAAAATACAAAGAGAGAGCGTGATCTTGATCTAAACACCAACATGCCTAAATGCATGACAAATGCCTCATTTTATAGGCCAATATTTGGAACTATTGATTTGATGACTAATTGCTAAGTGGGTTGCCACATCTTGACTTGGTGACAATCCTTATCTTCTTATATGAACAAAACGTCATTGCTAACATCAGAATTTGAACAGATAGTCTTCATGAAAGTTGTGGAAATTGTCTCGGATTTCCAATAAAACAAGAATCGGGGCATTTGGATATCTAAAACTTGAGATATGGGTTGAACACTGAATAATTTCTAAGCTGCAAGACAGATTTCAACTTCTCCGTTATTGCTACCATTTGAACTTGAAAATGGCACTTTTAAATCTTGGACTCCACATGAAAGGTTTAGGCCTATGTCTTAGCTTTCCATACGTATAAATCAGACCTAAATTCAAGTTCTACAGCTCCAGTTATGATCCAATAACCGAATGGTGTTCCGGTTTGGACTGAACCGGCATCTCTTTAAACACCATTCGGTTATTGGATCATAACCGGAGCTGTAGAACTTGGATTTAGGTCTCGTTTAAATTTTTGAAAAGCTAAGACATAGGCCTAAGACTTTCATGAAGAGTCCAAGATTTAAAAGTGCCATTTTCGAGTTCAAATGGTAGCAATAATGGAGAAGTTGAAATTTGTTCTATAGCCTGGACACTATTTAGTGTCTAGCCCATATCTCGAGTTCTAGACATCAAAATGCGCCAATTCTTGTTTTTTTTTAAATCGAAGACAATTTCCTAGAACTTTTATCAAGACTATCTGTTCAAATTTTGATGTTAACAATGACATTTTGTTGAGACAAAAAGATAAGGATTGTCACCAAGTCAAGATGTGGCCACCCACTCAATAATTAGTCATCAAATCAATAGTTCTGAATTTTGGCCTATAAAAGGAGGCATTTGCCATGCATTTAGGCATTTTGGTTTTCAGATCAAGATCATGTTCTTACTCTCTTTCTTTATATTTTTGTAATGCTTAAGTTTTGCTTTCATTAATCTCTTGTTTATATCTTTCATTTCCATTACTATACTTATATAATTATATTCACATCTTGTTTATTTAAGTTTCTCTTCTTTATAATGTTTAACTAAGTTTAATATGTTAAGGTGAAAAGGTTTCACTAATGGTGTTAGGATATATATAATATAAACTCGATATGGACTTTAATGCTTACATCCAAGAAAGTTTGCTATTAACATATTTTATCATTTTTATCTTATTAATTCTTAACACCTTACTTGTTAAATGCTTAATCTAGATTTGTGTTGTATAACACTTGGTACAATAAATGATTGATCCTTCATAGCCAACTGTATGGTATAACCGACACCTATGCTATGAAAGGAACTTGATTTGTTGTTAACATAAGTTAGCATCATGAATTCCTAACAATATTTAAAAGTATTGGTGTTACTTAAATAAGATAACTAATATGATCATGTTAATAATTTATAATGAGCTATTAATAACAAATCATCTGATTTGAACCTTTTTTGTTTGTGGTTTCCAGTTGAGTAATAAAAAGAGTTTATATTATACTTATTTGAAATATCATTAGTGGATCCTTTAACCTTGACATTTGTTTTTATTATTGTTTAATTCTTACATTAATCTCACACCTCAAAACTCTCACACATACATGAGAGTTTGGTCATGCACATTAAGTGGTAGACTTTCTAGGAAATCCTCATCATTTTCAGAAAACATGGTCGAAGAGGATAATCACTCGCTTCATAATGAGAATAATCGAGTTAGAACACTTAGAGACCACATGAACCCTACAAGAACAAGTGCACCATCATGTATAATTTTCCCTCCGATGCATCTCACTTCAGTTTTAAGCCAAACATTATTCAACTTTTACCTACTTTTCATGGTTTAGATCTAGAAAATCCTTACTTGCATTTGAGAGAATTTGAAGAATTTTGTAACACTTATAATTACTAAATTGTAGCATGAACACCATTAGATTAAAACTTTTTCCTTTTTCTTTAAAAGATAAAGCGAAAACATGGCTATTAAATTTGAGACCAAGATCCATTCTTGCTTGGGATGAAATGCAATAATAGTTTTTAAAGAAGTTTTTCCCTTCTCATTGAACAAACTTTTTCAAAAGACAAATCACCACATTCACTCAAAAACCAGGAGAAATATTTTACTAGTGTTGGGATAGAAGACTTGCTTAATACTTGTCCTCATCATGGTTTTGAAATATGGAGATTGGTTTCACACTTTTATGAAGGGTTAACACCTAAAGATAGGCAAATGGTGGAATTGATGTGCAATGGAACTTTTAAAGATAAAGACCCTGATAAAGCAATGGAGTACCTAGACTCGTTAGCTGAAAATGCTCAAAATTGGGACACTACAGGTACTTATGTCGCACCAGGTAAAACTCAACCTTATACATCTAGTGGAGGTATGTACAACCTTAAAAAAGATCATGACCTCCAAGCCAAATTTACATCTTTAGCTAGAAAAGTCGAGGCATTATAATGGAAAAGGAGTGGTCAATTGAAATCTGTTCAAAAAATTGTAAGTCAAATATGTGAAACTAATGAACACTCAACCAATAATTGTCCAACTTTGCCTTCTTTCAAGGAATGTCTCATGAACAAGCCAATGCTTTAAACAGTTTTCAAAGGTCAAATCAGAATCCATACTCATAAATGTATAACCTTGGTTGGAGAAATCACTCAAATTTCAGTTGAAAGAGTGGTAACAATAATACACAAACTTCACAGCCACCATTTCAAGTACACCATAATTTTCAATATTCTCATGGATATGCACCTCCTCATGTTCCCCCTCCTAAAAGAAATCTTGAGGAAACATTACATGCATTCATTGAAAAGCAAGAGATAATCAACACTCAACTTGCTCAAACCATGACAGATTTTAAAGATGCTCTTGCAAAATTCACATCAGCTCTTAGTTTTCAAGAGAAAGGTAAGTTCTCATCTCAACCATAGTAAAATCCCAAAGGGCAATACAATTCAAGTGCAGGTAGCTCCAGAAACCAACACATGGATCAAGTCCAATCAATCATTACTCTCCATAGTGGTAAGGTTATTGAAAAACTCATTCTTGAACCTTGTGAGAAAGATGATGAGTCAATCTCTAAAAGTAAGGAAGGGGTTAAACCTAAAAATTGCAAAGAAAAGACTAATTTCTCACTAGTACTTCTATTTCCTCATGCCATGACCAAACAAAGGGAAGTCAATCATGATTTTGAAATCTTTGAAGCTTTCAAACAGGAAGAAATTGAGGACAAGAAAGGCACCGAAAATGTTGTCGCGGATCATTTGTCAAGATTGACAATAGATTCCACATCTAACATCACACCAATTGATGATTACTTTCCTAATGAATCTTCACTTTCTGTTGCTTCAATACTTTGGTCTGCTAATATTGACAATTTTCTTGCTTCAGGATTTTTGCCAGCTCATTAGAATACCCAAGACAAAAGAAATTTTTTGAGTGAAGTGAAAAACTTTTATTGGGATGACCCTTACTTATTCAAATATTGTCCTGATCAAATATTTCGAAGAAGCATTCCCGATAATAAGTTAAGTAGTGTAATTAAATTTTGTCATTTTGAGGCATGTGGGGGTCATTTCTCGTCAAAAAAGACAACTGCAAAAATCTTACAAAATGGATTTTATTAGCCCATTATGTTCAAGGACACATATGCATTCTACAAAACCTGTGAAAATTGTCAAAAGGTAGGATTTATTTCAAAACATAGAGTCTTTAGATAATCTTTTATTGAATCTTGAGATGTATCCTGGTGGAGATGTGCATCGTGCAATTCATGATTTATAGCTCCATTTTCATAAAGGACATGTTTATCATAGTCTTGGGAATCTGACTAAAAAAGACCTTTTTTGTCAATTTTTAAGAAAGTTGGATGGGAAGCTTATCCCTGACCCATAGAGGGCGTTTAAGTCGTTCTTGGACGTAAAAACAAAGGAAGATGTGAACCACAATTACAACTATAATTTAAGCCTTAGTTTGTAAGAATGTGTCTTTTGGTTTTATTAATAGCATAATATTTATGTTTTGTTGTTTCTTATATTTGTTTAAGTGTGTTTCAGGTTTGTTAGTAGTCATTGTTTTAGGTGATGTCTTTTATTCTTTATCTTTCTATCTTAGAACATTGAGGACAATGTTTCATTTTGTTTGGGGGGAGAGGGTAGTAGTTAACAAAAAGAACTAACTAACTAACTAACTTTTTGTTGTTATTAATACCATTTGAAAAAACTGTTATTGTTAGATGACAGAGTAAGGAGGAATTTTATTGACTCTTGAGACGTATCCTACTAAACATTTTCCAATGGTTATTTGCAACATTCATAACAAGGTTTTATCATACTTCTCTTATGAAATATCCAGGTTTACAAACTCTCACATTGTTATCACTTGATTCTGCTCATATACTCATTTAACAAGTATTCTTAAACCTTCATTATCACACACAGACTTTAACATATGATTGTGGGTTGCACATTGGATTATTACATTATTTATGTTCTTTTGTTAAAGGTAACAACTAAGGGAAAGAGATAGTATATAATTTGCAACAAAAAAAAACAAAAACAAATTGATAATAATGATGATAATAAAAACGTAGATAAGTTTGGTTTTGTCGCCTCCCTAACCTAAGCAATTAAGCCCGAATGGGTGTTTTAACACCTAATACCGTAAAGTCAACTACCTTGGGAGGTATTGGCCCAGTGCTTGTTACATAGGTTAAGGAGAAAAGCTTAAAGGAATCAAACATTGCACTATCTACGTATCAGTATCTACAACCCGAGTTACTAAGCTTGTAGGAGTGTCTCAACACCTAATGCCTAAGACCAACTGGTCTGAGAGTCATTAGCCTAAAGCTCGTTACATGGGTTAAAGATGCATTGTGTTTTAAGTTATATGTATATATATTTAAAAAAAAAAGAAAAAAAATAATCTCAACCCAAGAAAGTTAACTTTATAAAAACATTAGAACAAAATTATGTTTTCATCCAAGCAAAGCCCCATAACTATGTGTTGATGATATATTGAGCACATAAAAAGAAGGTTTATTAATATCTTGTTTAAGAAGTATGAAGCAGTTATATAAATTTAATGAGAGTTTGTTTATTTGGATAGATTAATGGAAGTTGAATGATGAATGCCTTGCTTTGTGGAACTTGCAAATTGTTTTTCTATTTTAACGCTTTGATTACTAGGGACTAGTAATAACCTGGTTGGGAGGTTTGATTAGTACTTAAAAGTGTATTTTTATCAAGGTTTTATATCATCATTTTGCACTTGAAGTATCAATAACTCCTGAGCATGTTTTATAATAACATGTTTAATAATATAAGATACTTTTAATTTATGGTAAATGTTCGCCTTAAATGCAAGCCTATCACATAAATGAAAGGATTGATTAATGAGTTTAACTACTGAAATTGAGAAGACAAAGAGAGGGCTAAGCTTAGAAAAGAGATGTTGGTTCAGTCCAAACTAGAACACCATTCGGTTATTAGATCATAACTGGAGCTGTAGAACTTGGATTTAGGTCTGATTTAAATGTATGAAAAGCTAAGACATAGGCCTAAAACTTTCATAAGAGTCCAAGATTTAAAAGTGTCATTTTCGAGTTCAAATGGTAGCAACAACAGAGAAGTCGAAATCTGTCTTGCAGCCAAGACATTGTTTAGTGTTCAGCCCATATCTTGAGTTCTAGAAGTCCAAATGCGTCGATTCTTGTTTTGTTGGAAAGCTGAGATAGTTTACTAGAACTTTCATATAGACTACCTATTCAAATTTCTGATGTTAGCAATGGCATTTTGTTCAGACAAGATGATAGGAATTCTCACCAAGTCAAGATGTGGCCACCCACTCAACAATTAGTCATCAAATCAATAGTTCTGAATTTTGGCTTATAAAAGGAGGCATTTGCCATGTATTTAGGCATCTTGGTTTTCAGATCAAGATCATGTTCTTGCTCTCTTTCTTTATAATTTTGTAATGCTTAAGTTTTGCTTTCATTAATCTCTTGTTTATGCCTTTCATTTCCTTTACTATATTTATATAATTATGTTCTCATCTTGTTTATTTAAGTTTCTCTTCTTCATAATGTTTAGCTAAGTTTAATATGTCAAGGTGAAAAGGTTTCACTAATGGTGTTAGGATATGTATAATAAAAACTCGATATGGACTTCAATGCTTACATCCAAGAAAGTTTGTTATTAACATGTCTTATCATTTTTATCTTATTAATTCTTAATACCTTTCTTGTTAAATGGTTAATCTAGGTTTGTGTTATATAACACTTGGTACAATAAATGTTGGATCCTTCATAGCTAATTGTATGGTATAACCGACACCTATGCTATGAAAGGAACTTGATTTGTTGTTAACATAAGTTAGCATCATGAATTCCTGACAATATTTAAAAGTATTGGTGTTACTTAAATAAGATAACTAATATGATCATGTTAATAATTTATAATGAGCTATTAATGACAAATCATCCGATTGGAACCTCCTTTGTGTGTGGTTTCCAGTTGAATAATAAAAAGAGTTTATATTATACTTATTTGAAATACCATTAGTTGATCCTTTAACCTTGACATTTGTTTTTATCATTATTTAATCCTCACATTAATCTCACATCTCAAAATTCTCCTTAACTTATTATTATTATTATTATTATTATTATTTAATCTCCCTGTGGTTCGACCCCAGTTTTGTCGGGTTATTTATTACTTCGACACTCTTGCACTTGAAAGAAGACATCAATCTTTTGGTCGTATCACACCATTTCTTTCTCATCAAACCCCTTTTGAAAGACTTTATGACAAGGTCCCTACTTACTCCCATCTTAAGGTTTTTGGTTGTCTTGCATATGCTACAAAAGTGCATGCCACACATAAATTTGCTCATAGAGCTAAACGTTGTGTTTTTCTCGGTTGCTTGATCAGCCAAAAAGCTTACAAGCTCTACAACCTTACCACCCATAAATTTTTCACCAGTCGTGATATTGTTTTCCATGAACACATTTTCCCTTACAAATTATCTCTAACCATTCCTGCATCTCATGTACCATCAGCTGCATCTACAGCTCCTACACCTGTCCTTCCTCTTTCCATATCAGATCCTCCTTTTGCAGACTTCCCAGTCTCCCCTTCTGCGTCTCTCACTCCAGTCCCTCCTATTTTTTCTCCCTCTGTTCCCAACAATATCACTCAGTCATCTTCTTATATGCTTTATGTGCAGCCTTTACATCGTTCCCAGTGACATCACAGCCCTCCTCAAGCTTTACGTGATTATATTTGCAACCTAGTAACGTCTCCCAAACCATCGTCGACTTTAACATATGGTCCCACCACAAGTTCAATGTATTCTCTTTGTAATTTTCTTTCTTACCATCCCTACTCACCACAACATTGCTCCTTTATTGCCACCATTACTCAGGACATTGAGCCCCATTCTTATACAGAACCTGTTTCCGTTCCATAATGGCAAGATGCCATGCAATCTGAATTGGCAGCATTGGAAGCTAACCACACTTGGTCCCTCACTTCTCTCCCTCCTGGAAAGACACCAATTGGATGCCGCTAGATCTACCAAATCAAACGTCATTCAAATGGCACCATCGAGCGTCACAGAGCTCGGTTGGTGGCCAAGGGTTACACACAGCTGAAAGGTATCAATTTCCATGACACCTTTTCTCCTACTGTTAAAATGATTATTGTCTGTTGTTTGCTGGCTTTGGCAGCAGCACAGAATTGGTCCCTTCACTAGCTAAATGTGCACAATGCTTTCCTTCATGGTGATCTTCATGAAGAAATTTATGTATGTCCACCTCCTAGTCTTCAGCGACAGGGGAAGAGTTTGGTATGTCACCTCAATAAGTCATTGTATGGATTAAAGCAAGCTTCTCGCTAATGGTTTGCCAAATTCTCTATAGCTATTCATTGTTCACATGTCGCAATGGCAAATCCTTTACCGCATCATTGATATATGTTGACGACATTCTCATCACATGTAATGACCTCAAACCTATATACACTTTTAAGAGATTTCTGCATAGTCGTTTTCGAATTAAAGATTTGGGTGATTTCTGTATAATCATTTCATAAAAAAAGGTATTTTTATCTCACAGCAGAAGTACACTTTGGAAATTCAGAAGGATAGTGGGATTTTGGGTGCTAAACCTGTGAATTTTCATATGGAACAAAACACAAAGCTCTCAGATGCAAGTGACTTACTTAAAGATCCATCTCAATATAGGCAACTTATAGGACGCCAAATTTACTTGACTATTACTCGACAGGATATCATGTATTATGTATTGTGTTAAGTCGATATATGCATGCGCCACACAAACCGCACATAGAAACTGCCTTACGTGTGTTGCGTTATCTAAAAGGTGCTCCAGGACAGGGTTTGTTTTCCTCTTCTCAAAATGATTTGTCTCTGCAAGCTTTTTATGATTCATATTGGGTTGGTTGCCCAATGACTCAAAGATCCACTATGGGTTATTGTGTTTTTTTTTTCATCTTCACTTGTTTCTTGGCGATCAAAATGATAGAAAACAGTATCACTCTCCTCAGCAGAAGCCGAATATAGAGCCATGACAGTTACATGCTGCAAGTTATCTAGTTACGTTCATTGTTAAAAGACTTACAGATATTGCATCCGAAACCAGTATTGCTACATTGTGATAACAAAACAACTTTACATATAGTAGCTAATCCAATTTTTCATGAGAGAACCAGATATATAGAAATGAATTGTCACTTTATTCGGAATAAAATACATGATGGTTCAGTCATGACCAAATTCGTTACTTCAACAAATCAACTTGCAGATGTATTCACTAAACCATTAGGAAATGAGATTTTCTCTACCATGATTCACAAGTTGGAGTTCTCGACATTCACTCTCCAACTTGAGGGGGGTGTTAAGAAATAATCAATTATATTCTAATGTTTACGTAATGGGTTAGGAAACAAATATGTAAACATGTGCTTTCAAGAATATCTATTCCTATTGTAATTCATATTCCTAATATAGCTAAGCATAATTACAGGAAAACACTTGTATATAAGCGGCAATAACTCATTCAATGAGATACAATTCTGGCAAATCTTTTCCTTCTCTGTTTGTAAACAAGGTCCATAGGTCGATTTTTAGTAAATAACGTATTTGTTTTTAATAAAAAAAAAAGGTGTATAGATAAACTAACTATAGACTCAATAGGGGATGTTGTATTTTGTTTTTTAACATTTCTTCAAATATTTAATAGAACTCACCACACTGAGATAAATTTTTTTTGTTATTAAAATATGGCCAACTGATAATTTTTTTTTATTTTATCATTTAATGTGTGACTTTTTCTCTTCTCTCATAAACCTAGAGATTGAAATGTGAATAAAATAAAGTCTTGGACTAAATCATATAATTTTCAAACTAAAAGGACCAAAAACAATTGGACAAAATCTTAAGGCTAGATTTCTAAAAAAGAGCTGCTATTTTACTAAACTTACAATTTCGGTCCTCTCATCTTAAGGCTAAAATCTTAGAGTCCAATTGAATGAAATTCTCTTTACACCGAGTGATTTTTTTTTTGTTTTACTTGCCATCTCATTCAACTATCTATAATGTTCGTATTAGATAATGCAGAAAGCTGTACCGTGGCGAGTTGCTACCATTGGATTGACTGATAGCATAAACCTCGACTCAAAGCTCGTACCAATAGGAAATTGTTGGATTAAACAAAAAAGCAAGCTGGAGATTCTTGCTTTCTTAAGCATGATCAAGTAAAATATAACAAGAACATAGCACTAACAATATTAAGCAAAAGTGAAAGGAAAACATACTTGGTCCATTATATTGTCTTCAAGGATTTTGATTAGCACACAGAAGAAGGAACCAGTGCCAAGCTGGTCGACAACCAGGAGACCTCCTGTCCTGCTTTGAGAGAAAGAAAGAATTAAGTGAAGTTCAGAGCCAAAAAGAATCAGTAAAAGGAAGCAAAGTATTCTATACGAGGCCATACCAAGATGTCATACATACATACAGAAACTAGATGAACATTTTCCAAGATAAACACAACGAAATCGAGAACCATCATAAAGGGTAAGATCAACTATTAGCCAAAAACTAGATGAGAATATGCCAATAATTAGGTCCTGAGCAGCGACACACAAAATCAAAGAGTTACAAGAAGGTCCCAAATGTTAGTCCCTCAAGCACGCAGTCTGTTCGAATCACACACTAGATTAATGACACCAGTAAATTGTTTGTAAAGCTCAATAAGATACTTTTAATTCTTTTTTCTTTTTTTTGAGAATTTTAATTCACGCTTTACTGTAGCTTGTAAGAACACAATGAGCAAGAAACTATGTCCTGAACTCTGATCTGATCAAGTCAAGAACTCCTGAACAATATCAGGGTAAAAAGAGTAACTGGCAAGAATTCTAGATGACATGTAATCTTGGAGAAAAGAGAAAAGAGAACATGGAGCTTACCTGGCCCAACAAGATCTTCAAACGATGATCTGACTTAATCAGAACTCAGGAGTTAGAGAAGCAGTGATGAAGGGAGAAGAGAATGTGGCACGCACAGCTAGGAAAGGAGTTTAGTGGAGCGTAGAAGAAACTCAGGAGTTAGGGAAGCAGTGATCTTCAAACGATGGCCAATCGTCAACGGTTTATAGACAAATAAAAAACATTGCATGTGTTGTTTTGTCTGGTGGCTTTTCGTGGCCCAGAAGGCTACTCAAGTCTCGACAAAAAATATTAGTATTGGCTGCAATTCGGACAAAACATAAGATGACAATCTCTATCTTATACTTGATTGATGGTAATTTATAATTGTTTGTTTTTGTATTTTAATAATATTTTAAGAAAAAATATTTTTTTATTTTAAATTATTTTTTTAGTCTTTTTGAATTAGTGTGATTTGAGAAAAATAATTTTTTAAAATAAAAAAATATTATTATGATATATTTCTGCGTAAAAAAACAATTTGAAAAGCAACCACTATCTAACTTTAAAATACGATTTTAGTTTTTTTTTTTTAGTTTTTCATGACAATTTAATTGTTTTTTTTCTTATAGTGTTATTAATTTTTTATTAAATTTTCCAATCTCACAAAATATAGATAAAATAAAAAATGCATTTAAAAAGAGTAATTAATTGATCCATTGATCCATTCAATGTCATATCCAATTCTAGTATCTTACGAAACTCTACTTGTACAAAATGCATTCATGATATCTAATTTCAGGCGCCCGCCATTTTCAATTTCCGCCTGTCTCTTGTTAACATAACCATGGGCATAACAATTGATAACAACCCAGAAATTTATGAGATGAAGCTACCTCTGTCTCACCTACTTCAACCCTATTAAAAAATTAACAAATATAGATAAAAACATTGATAAAATATTTCCTTGGTATATACCAAGAAAATTATAGTGGAAAAAAATTAAAATAAAATAAAAATATACAATGACATGTCATTTATATCAACAGAATTATCTGTTCGTAAACTCGTTGATAAACTGTTCACTTTTCCCTGATACTATTCATTATATCAAATACAAAGGGTATCACCGATAGATTAATTTCATCGGTATTTGCTAAAGAGTTCTGAAACTGTTTACTTCTCAATTGCACTGTTAATTATTGTTCTTGGAATCACTAATTGAATAATTAAAAATATTTATATTTAATTATTTATTAGTAAAATTATCGATAAAATGCCCCAATAAAAAGACTAAAATCCCTCATCTCTTAACAGATGCGCCTCTTTCTCCTCCTCCTCCTCCTCCTCCTCCTCCTCCTTTTATGTAAAAAACATCAACGTCCCTTTCTTTCTTTCTTTCTTTCTTTCTTTCTTTCTTTCTTTCTCTTCTCTTCTCCTCCACGCGCAAGTATATCTTCTCCTCTTTTCTTCTTTTCTCTTCTCAGTTTTGTTTTAATTAACATACTTTATAAATTTGTTTTTTCTTTTCTCTTCTCAGCTTCACTTGCAATTATATTAAGGTGAGATGTTGTGTTCTTCTTCTTCTTTTGTGTTTTTTTGGATTATATTTGTTTTTTTATTTTATTTTTAAAGTTTTATGTTCTTAATAATTGTATGAATATTGTTGTGGGATTTTTTTTTCATACGAGACAAATTTTGTTGGGTTTTAAATGATTTTTTTTTCAATTTTGTTATTTAATTTCAATTAAATTATTTTATTTATTGCTAGATTATGGGTTCTGAAATAGGTTTTCTAGGTTAGGTGGAAATGTTTTTTAGTTGATTTTTTTATTTGTTGTTGTTGTTTATTTTCTGTGTTATTTATTGTTGCAAATTTGTTTGAGTTGATTTTCTTCTTCTTTTTTCCGAGCAATTTAGTTCATGAGTATTATGAAGTGTTAATTTATATTAATTTAATTATTTTCTACTTTTGTTAAATATATTTTTAAAAAATATTTTTAAATAATTACTGATGGTATTACTGACAGATTAAGTTCGAAATCAGTATATTATAGAGAGTTGAAAAAGAATTACGGCAAATGTTACTGTGCCACTGTTTTATTACCGAAAAAATTACATACGGTATTTTTATCAGTTATATGGCAATATTCCTGAGGAAAATACCAACGGAATAAAGCGAGTAAAAAGAATTTGAAGCAATTTTTTCATCAGTAAATTCATCGGTAATTTTATTATCAACATATCAAAAATTACCGACAAACATTTTATGGACAGAGCCTTTCTGTACGTGAGCCTGTCGATAAATTTATTATTGACTGAATAAGAGTATAAATACTAATAGAATTTTCCGTTGGTATTTCTAAGAATTATGGTAGTGAAAATAAGATTTAATACATTTGTAATGGTTAAGAAATAAGGGAAATATTCACGGATCGTTTAGCAGCCCTTTGATCAAATCAAGAACCTCAAAATTTGAAGAAAAGCTCACTAGATCACACTACTTTTGGAGGAAGAACATATGAAAATATATATGACGATAAATGTTCCTTGAGAAAAAAGAAAGAAGGAATAATGTTAGATCACGACTTTTTGAAGCAGAAGGAGTTTGATGCCACCGTCTAAGAAATAATGGTAGGCGATGACTTGTCATGTTTCTGTTAGGTGTCCTACAAGTCTTCTGAAAACGGTGGCTTACAAGTCTTCTGAAAATGGTAGGCGAGGACTTTTCAAGTTTCAGTTAGGTGTACTCTAATGCCATGATTTAAGGCCATTGGACTTTTTCCAACTTTTTTTTAAAAAAAAAAAATTCAAATCATTTAATTAGGTAAACGGTGACCAGGAAAACAGAATTAGGACTATTTACTCAAATTTAATGAACTTTGATCAACTTGAAGTCATTGCCACTTGTATTTTTGTATATTTCATTCCCACCTGTCTTCTACACAAACTGTGTGCAAAGTTGATTGATTTTATTGCATCTCAAGCATTCCAAAATTAAACTTTACGATAAATTGCTTAAAATATATTTTAAATTAAAAAACTTATCTTATTGGATGAGGTCAAGAATGATTTTTATATTACTTTTTAATAAATTTTCTTAAACAAAAGCTTTTCAAGTTTAAACTTATAATTATCTTATGCTTATTTTAAAAAAAAATTAATCACAAAAAATAAGGGTAATAAAGTTTCGAACTCTAACACTATATTAAAGAAAATTCTAACTTAAAAATTCAAATTATTAGATAAAATCAAAATATATCCTTACTAATTGATTCCAACTTTAACATGGAAATAGTTCAAATTAATATCTATATTTGAATGTTTGATTGAAAGAAAGAGCATGGTAGATCAAAATTTAAAGTTTATGATAGATAGCAACCTATAATGCCAACATATCACTGGTCACATGACAATAACTTATTGAGTATGATTTAACGGTCAAATAAAAAATTATTTTTTTGAGCTGTTTTTCTAGTTTAGCATGATCAGACCTACTCTTAAACTTAGACCTATCCTACTAGTCCATAAATATATCTATTAGGTCATTCATGTAATCTTTGTCATAACATAATTTTTAAATTTTCAAAAACAAAAAAATAAATAAATAAATAACAAAAAAAATGAATGAATGAAAAAATAATTTGAGAATTGAGTCAAGACAACACAAATTGAAAGTTTGAGGGTTAATAAACATGCAATTATAAATTTGAAAGTCAATTTGGTCAAAAATTGGAAGAATTGATAAGTTTGGAGACTTAATGAAACTTTGATTTAATTAATTAATGCAATCAGGAGCTTAATTGAAGAAATTCCAAAGTTTAAGTTTTGAAATTTCATTTCATCAGAAACTCTACTAATTAATTAAAGGAGAGGAAGTAACATGTTTGAAGAGGTTAGGAACTTTGGAATGCAGCTTTCATTGACTTCAACAAGCACCATAATTTTTGGGAAGAATGCAGTTTACAATTTTATTGTAGGACCTGCGGTTCCTTCACTTTCAAGAATACACAACACAAGACATGTTGTGTAATTTCAGGTTTTATGACACTTGCAAAAACCATTCGATAGGCCAAAGATTTGCGGTCCTGATCCCTGATCACTAGGCTGTTAGTAGCAGCAACCATACTGCTGTTTACAATACCGAAATCAGTCTCTTAAAGTTAAGATTTTTGGAAATACGTTCCCTTGAAGAAGTTAACGCAGTAGACTATCTGAAGCTAAAGAGGATGCCGATCGATCTCTCTTTCCGTACCATGTCTTCAGAAAATCAAAGTCGAAGCATATCAAAGAAAATAGCGAGAATCAGTGGAATGGCGTTATTGAATGCATAGTTTTAAAACCCGGCCCGGTGGGTCATCCTGAGACTTTGCTGATCCGAGGCTGGAACTGGGCTGAATTTATTAAAAAATAGGTGTAGTTAAAAACCCGGTCCAGTTGCAACCTGTTGACCTTTTTTTTTGCCAAAATGATGTCGTTTTTATTTGTAAAAAAAATGGGGTTGACCCGGACCTGGGGCCAAGTCGTCTACCGGACCGAGTTTAAAAACACTGATTGAATGCTCTTGGAGATACAAAAGGAAGCCAACAATAACTGGCACACCTGCTATCACTACCAGAAATTCATCTAAAACCAACGACATTACTGACAAAATTTTTCTGTTGGTAATTTATGGTGATATTTACCGACTGATGTAAATCCCTCGATACTTAGTACAGATAAAATATTTAGAATT
This sequence comes from Populus nigra, assembly GCF_951802175.1. NCBI lineage: Eukaryota > Viridiplantae > Streptophyta > Magnoliopsida > Malpighiales > Salicaceae > Populus > Populus nigra. The sequence continues at coordinate 7,161,065 of NC_084852.1, forward strand.
TTGAACAAAAAAGCAGGTCGATGGTGTGGAAGCTTTTGATGGTGATTTTATTGACGGAATTACCAGGGGATTCAAACCGGGATCTCCGTAAAGTGACATTACCCCTTCACCGGAAAAATCATCGATGGAATCACCAATGAAATATTCTCATCGATGATGATATCGGTAAAAGTTAATATATCACCACGCATTTAAAGAAATTGCCCCACCCCCCAATTGCAAATGCCCCCCCTCCTAAACTATCCCCCTCTTCTTAACACAAGTCATCATTCTTTAACTTTTGTAGTCATAGCATCTGTGTTTTGATTTATTGTGGATTTTGTTATTTTTTATAAGTAAATCTATCTTTTTTAATTTTAACATTAACATGTCAATTTTATTATTATTTAATATTTTTTGGTATATGTATTTTGTTAGTGTATGTACATGTTTTATTGTTTTTTCTCAAACAAACTTGTAGTATGAATGTATAATTTTGTACTTATTATGGTTTGTTTTAGATTTTGTAAAATTGTATTTATTTATAAATTGTTGAAACTTATGTTGAATTACCGAATTAGATGTGTTGTGATGAAATAAATAATAGCTTGTTTAATAGGTCCGTTTTAATTTTTATCAATGCTATTGCGGAGTTGTAATTTTTGTAAATTTATGTGTATAAATTTGTATGGACGTTGATAATTGATAATGAATATTTAAAAGAAGTTTTAATTAGTTTGTTGGATAATCTCGAGTTAAACCAATATTTTTGCAAATTTATTTACTTAACTTAGTTTATTAATACATGTTGTCATCATTATTTTATAGAGGTTCGATAGAAGTCATGTATGATCGTTCATGGATATATCGAAATTCACCATAAGGATTGTGGAGGATGGATTATTGTAATGGGGTTCAGGGTTTTATTAATTTTGCAACATGTATTCCGAGAAATTTTAGTGGATGCGGTATTTGGTGTCCATGCAGGAAGTGTAAAAATAAAAAGTATCTGCATCCAGATGTTACAACAATGCATCTTCTACACAAGGGGTTCATGGAGGATTACATGTGTTGGTATGCATACGGAGAACTATTTGATCATAATGAAAGCATGGTAAAAAGGATGGTTGGGTCAACTTCTAGTGCTAGCAACATGCATGAAGTTGTAAATGAGAACAATAATCCTTACAAGAATATAGTTATGGATGCAATGAGAATGAATCAAGGTAATGTCAGTCAATGTCATTTGTAGAAGAAGAACCTAATGCAAACGCGACTATATTTTTTGATATGTTGAAAGATTCTGATGAACCATTATGGGATGGCTACACGAATCATAGTAAATTACCGGTCGTTGCATAGGTATTTACCATCAAGTCAGATTATGGGTTGAGTGAGGCCGGTTATGACAGAATTATCGAATGGGTGAGAAGTATTTTTCCCTTAAGAGAATAAGCTGAAAGATAACTTTTATGCTGCTAAGTCTATGATGAAACCCCTCAGTTTAGGATACTAGAAAATTGACATGTGCCCTAACTATTCAAAATTTTAAAGTAAATTCACTGACGGAATAATAAAAAATAATATTATTTAATAGTTCGTTGGAAAAATTGCAGTATAACTCCCACTGGGATCAATTCATTTTTTTTCTCTCCTTCATTTTATCTGTTTTTTTCCTCTCTTTCTTTTCAAAACATCTCGTTTTTTTTTTATTGTAATCTATCTTTATAGTTGTATCTTCATCTTCAACAAATTAAAAGGTATGTATTGTGATTCAAGGTAAGCATTTTTCATTGCTAAAGTCTATAGTTTTTTTTTTTAATTTGTTGTCTATTTTATTGTTTGTATTGCTATAATAATTGAATATTTTGTTGAATTTTAATTGTTATTGTTGAATTTTCCTTGTAAATGTTAATTGAATATATAGGATTAAATTTAATTTTTTATCTCAATTTTACTCTATTATTATATAATAGAGAGTTTGATTGTTTCCATGAATTTTAATTGTTATTGATGAATTTATATAGATGTTAATTGAATATATAGAATTAAATTTATTGATGCTGCCTCTTCCAGCGCGGTTTCACAGTGTAGAGGCAGTGTGCCTTCATAGCGGTCAATTCACCTGCAAGTACGAGGCACATTGAAAGAACGACCTTTTAATGTAAGTTTATTTTGGTTTTAGTTTTTTTTTTTTTACTTATAACATAATTTGTGAACAAATTCAAGTGCGATAGTGTGTGAGAGAATCACGCAGCAACTAGGTAACATAAAAAGCAATAAGATATTTTTTAAAAAAAAAATTATGTTTTAAAATCTAATTGTCATTAACTCATATTAAATTCATAGATGAAAGTAGATTGCGTGATTTTTGGTATGAAGTGTAGGAAAAAGCCAAAAAATACCCCAGAGATAATGGTCTACAAGGCTAGAATGACGTGGCGTTTAGGAGGGATTTCTGGCCGTCATACATCCCAGAGGATATATGGCCACAATATATCCAACACGTGATGTTTGAGCAGTTCACACGATGCTCACAGTCTAGTGCCGACAACCAGAATCGAAAAATTCATGGTTCGGTGACCACGCATACTGGCAAATCTGTTCCGTTCACTACACATGCAAAGTGGATGGTAAGATTAATTTTAATGAAATCTATCATTAATTAATTTGTTGTTATTTATAAATATATTTAACTTGCAACACTTTTTTTTTCTTACGGGCCATACCTCTTGCCCAATGGAGTTGTTTGAGGAGACACACATGACGAGTGAAGACCGCCATAGGGGGGTGCAACAGTTTGTCAACAACCACGCTCAACACTTCGTAGTATATTCGTTCAACCATTTTATTTTGTAAGTTATTATTTTCTTGAATTGAATATGATGATTTTTTTTTTAATTTTCGAAAACATATAATAGCAGGTTGAGGGAGAAATATGGGGACGGTCCTTCGACCCACTCAGATTTCAATCTGGATTTATGGATGGAGACAATATCGTTTGATGGACCCGATGAAAATCGGTTGTACGGACTCTCCAACATTACAACCGATAACTTGCGGTCGACCTGTAGTGTCTCAATCATTAAGAGCTCTCAATCAGTATCGCTCACCTAGTTTAAGGAGATCGTAGCCTTGAAACAAGACATAGTTGATCTCACCCAGCAAAATAAGCAACTCTTGGTGAATTATGAACAACTCTGCCAGATCATCATGGACATAAGATCACAGATGGGTAGTACGTGTGTGCCCCCTTTTTGGTCGTATGGTCCCGAAAACGACCAACCTTCTCCTCCACCTCCTCTGACTCCACCATTGTTCTAGTTCATTTTTTTTTGGAAACAATCTAAAATTGTAATGAATATTTGGATGAATATTATTTAATTTAATTTTTAATATTTTATACAATGTTTTTGCTTAATTGGTTTTTTTACTATTATTCTATACAATTTTATTTTTAAAAAATATTTTTAAAATAGAACCGATGGATTTACAGACAGAATTATGTTGTCGGTTAGATCCAGTTGTATTAATCAGTCGATCGTTCCATACAAAAACAATAATTTTATGAAGTTTTTCTTTCAAATATATTTTATGAGTTAAAATATATATCTTTGTCTAACTTGTTGACTAAAAGATAAGTTTTTTAATTTAAAATAAATTTTTAAGCAATTTATCGTAAAGTTTAATTTTGGAATACTTGAGATGCAATAAAATCAATTAACTTTGCTCACAGTTTGTGTAGAAGGCAGGCGAGCAAGCCGGGTGGGAATGAAATATACAAAAATACAAATGGCAATGAATTCAAGTTGATCAAAGTTTATTAAATTTGAGTAAATAGTCCTAATTCTGTTTTTCCTGGTCACCATTTACCTAATTAAATGATTAATAGTTGGCTAGTTGCCCATGATTTGAAAACTTTTTTTATTTTTTTAAGTTGGAAAAAGCCAAATAATTTCAATCGCCTTAAATAATAGCATTATAGTACTCGGTAATTAGCCAAATAATTCTTAATAAGACACCGGTTTCAGAAGACTTGTGGTGCCATTCAAGAAAGTCATCGCCTGGCACTTTCTTGGACGGTGGCATCAAACTCCTTCTGCTTCAAAAAGTCGTGGTCTCACATTGTTCCTTATTTCTTTTTTTCTCATGTAACATTTATCGTCATATATAATTTCAGATTTTCTTCCTCCAAAAGTAGTGTGATCTAGCGACCTTTTCTTCAAATTTTGAGGTTCTTGATTTGATCAAAGGGCTGCTAAACGATCCGTGAATATTTCCCTTATTTCTTAACCATTACAAATGTATTAACTCTTATTTTAAGTACCATTCTTAGAAATACTAACAGAAAATTCCGTTGTTATTTATACTCTTATTAAATTAGTAATAAATTTACCGACGGGTTCACATACAAAAATATTCCATCCATAAAATTTTCATTGGTAAATTTTGGTTTTTTGATAATAAAATTACCGATAAATTTACCGATGGGAAAAGTGCTCCAAATTATTTTTTACCCGCTTCACTCCATCAGTATTTCCCTCGAGAATATTGCCATATAACTGATAAAAATATCATATGCAATTATGTCAATGATAAAATAGTAGCACAGTGACATTTACAATAATTCTTTTCCAATTCTCTAGAATATACTGATTTTGGACTTAATTTGTCTGTAATACTATCAGTAATTATTTAAAAAATATTTTTTAAAAAAAATCTATTTAACAGAAGTAGAAAATAATTAAATTAATATAAATTAACACTACATAATACCTAGAAACTCAATTCCTTAGAAAAAAGAAAAATAAAATCAACTCAAACAAATTTGCAACAAATAAATAACACAAAAAATAGACGACAACAACAAATAAATAAATCAACTAAAAACAATTTTCACCTAACCTAGAAAACCTATTTAAGAACCTATAATCTACCAATAAATAAAATAATTTAATTGAAATTGAAAAACAAAATTGAATAAAAAAATCTAACAAAATTGATCTCATATGAAAACAAATCCCATAACAACATTCATACAATTATTAAGAACATAAAAATTTAAGAATAAAATAAAAAACAAATGTAATGCACAAAAAAACACAAAAAAAAAAGAAAAAGGAAAAAACTCACCTTAGTATAATTGCAAGTGAAGCTGAGAAGAGAAAAGAAAAAATAAATTTATAAAGTATGTTAATTAAAACAAAACTAAGAAGAGAAAAGAATAAAAGAGGAGAAGACATACTTGCTCATGGAGGAAAAGAGAAGAGAAAGAAAGAAAGGGACGTTGGTGTTTTTTACATAAAGAGAAGAAGAAGAAGAAAAAGAAGACGAAGAGGAGGAGCAGGAGGAGGAGGCACATCTGTTATGAAATAAGGGATTCTAGTCTTTTTATTGGGGTATTTTATAGATGATTTTACCAACAGATAATTAAATATTAATATTTTTAATTATTCAATCAGCGATTTCGTCTGTAATATTTAATTTAAATTTTTAATTTAATAAAAAAAATTTCAGAACCCCCTCAAATATCACTGACGACCTTTCAATCTGTTGGTGATTTCGTCTGTAATATTTAATTTAAATTTTTAATTTAATAAAAAAATTTCAGAAACTTTTCAAATATCACCAACAACTTTTCAATCCGTTGGTGATTCTGTTTGTAATATTTAATTTAAATTTTTAATTTAATAAAAAAATTTCAGAAACCCCCTAAATATCACTGACAACTTTTCAATCCATCAGTGATATTTTCTGTAAAGAATAATAATTACCAATGTAAACAGTTTCAGAGGTATCTGAAAAATACTAATGAAATTAATTTATCGGTGTTACCCTTTGTAATTGACATAATGAATAGTATCAGGGAGAACATAATAGTTTATCAATGGATAATTTTATCGGTATAAATGACACGTTATTTTACTTTTTTTCTTTGTTTTAATTTTTCTTTTCCATTATAATTTTCTTGGTATATACCAATGAAATATTTTCATTGATGTTTACTGATGAATATAACAAGAAAATATTTTATTGGTAAAATTTATTATAATTTATCGATGAAAATATTTCATCAATGTTTTAATTTTTATTTATTAATTTTCTGATAATATGGAAGGAGGTGAGACAGAGGGAGCTTCGTCTCATAAAATTCTGGTTGTTATCAATTGTTATGCCCATGGTTATGTTAACAAAACACAGGCGGAATTTGAAAATGGCAGGCGCCTGAAATTAGATATCATGAATGCATTTTGTACAAGTAGAGTTTGGTCAGATACTAGAATTGGATATGACATTGAATGGATCAATGGCTCAATTAATTACCCTTTTTAAATGCATTTTTCATTTTATCTATATTTTATGAGATTGGAAAATTTAATAAAAAATGAATAACATTGTAAGAAAAAAAAATTAAATTATCATGAAAAACCAGCAAAAAAAATCTAAGGGGATGTTTGAAAGTATGGTAGTAATTGTTTTTTAAAGTATATTTTTACTTTAAAATATATTAAAAAATTATTTTTGATATTAGTAAAATGTTCTGAAAACATAAAAAAAATTAATTTAAAATAAAAAAATAATAATTTTTAAAAAAATTAATTTAAAATAAAAAATAATAATTTTTTTCAAAATATTTTTAAAATACGAAAACAAACTATCATAAATTACAACCAATCAAATATAAGATAGAGATTGTGATCTTATGTTTTGTCCCAATTGCAGCCAATACTAATATTTTTTGTCGAGACTTGAGTAGCCTTCTGGGCCACGAAAAGCCACCAGACACAACAACACATGCCATGTTTTTTATTTGTCTATAAACCGTTGACGATGAAAAACCATTGCCTGACATGAATAAATTGCGTTTCTTCTACGCTGCACTAAATTCCTTTCCTAGCTGTGCATGCCACATTCTCTTCTCCCTTCATCACTGCTTGTCTAACTCCTTCTGAGTTCTGATTAAGTCAGATCATCGTTTAAAGATCGATCTTGTTGGGCCAGGTAAGCTCGATGTTCTCTTTTTTCTTTTCTCCAATATTACATGTCATCTAGAATTCTTGCAAGTTACTCTTTTTACCCTGATATTGTTCAGGAGTTCTTGACTTGATCAGATCAGAGTTCAGGACATAGTTTCTTCCTCATTGTGTTCCTACGAGCTACAGTAAAGCGTGAATTAAAATTCTCAAAAAAAAAAAAGAATTAAAAGTATCTTATTGAGCTTTACAAACAATTTTTGGTGTCATTAATCTAGTGTGTGAATCAAACAGACTGCGTGCTTGAGGGACTAACATATGGGACCTTCTTGTAACTCTTTGATTTTGTGTGTCGCTGCTCAGGACCTAATTGGCATATTCTCATCTAGTTTTTGGCTAATAGTTGATCTTACCCTTTATGACGGTTCTCGATTTCCTTGTGTTTATCTTGGAAAACGTTCATCTAGTTTCTGTATGTATGTATGACATCTTGGTATGGCCTTGTATAGAATACTTTGCTTCCTTTTACTGATTCTTTTTGGCTCTGAACTTCACTTAATTCTTTCTTTCTCTCAAAGCAGGACAGGAGGTCTCCTGGTTGTCGACCAGCTTGGCACTGGTTCCTTCTTCTGTGTGCTAATCAAAATCCTTGAAGACAATATAATGGACCAAGTATGTTTTCCTTTCACTTTTGCTTAATATTGTTAGTGCTATGTTCTTGTTATATTTGACTTGATCATGCTTAAGAAAGCAAGAATCCCCAGCTTGCTTTTTTGTTTAATCCAACAATTTCCTACTGGTACAACGAGCTTTGAGTAGAGGTTTATGCTATCAGTCAATCCAATGGTAGCAACTTGCCCCGGTACAGCTTTCTGCATTATCTCATACGAACATTATAGATACTTGAATAAAAAAAAAATTCACTCGGTGTAGAGAGCATTTCATTCAATTGGACTCTAAGATTTTAGCCTTAAGATGAGAGGACCAAAGTTGTAAGTTTAGTAAAATAGCAGCTGTTTCTTAAAAATCTAGCCTTAAGATTTTATCCGATTGTTTTTGTGATCCTTTTAGTTTGAAAATTAAATGATTATTTTATTCACATTCCAATTTCTAATTTTGAGAGAGAAGATAAAAAGTCACACATTAAATAATAAAATAAAATAAAATTGTCAAGTGGCTATATTTTAATAAAAAAATTTAATTTATGTGTTAACAACTTCTATTCAACAAAACGAAAGGAGTTTCATTAAAATATTTTTAAAATCTTTATTTTACTTTAAAAAGTATATCAAGGTTGATTATGTTTTTTTGGATTTTTTTGCATTTGTGAGTTGATAGTTTGATTTTTGAGACTGTAAAAATAGATTAAATAATGGATTTGAAGATTAGAAAAACACCCTTTGATTTTTCAGCCAACTCTAGTGAACAAATTCTTGGCATTGGACCGCTTTTTATTTACTTTGGCTCTATCTCTTTTACTTCAATTTTATTTTTACCCTTGTATGTTTCCCGTCATTGATCTTTCATCATTGGCTTTTTGGAGCAATAGCATATTTACATTAGTACCATTCATAGAGATATCTTAAGTTTTAAAATTGACATAAATTTATTGGAGGTGAAATTAAATATGTGTAGAAATGTTAAAAAAAAATAGAATATCTCCTATTTTCAAATTTTTTTTTTGGTTCTTCATTTATTTTATGAACTATTTTTTTAATTTTATCTTTTCATGTTTTATTGATTAATGATTGGGCTTGATGTTTTTTTTGTATTTCTTTTTTCTGGTTATAGCGGTGTTTAAAAACCATCTCGACATTGTGTTGGTTTATTATTTTGATAAAAAAAAATTTGTTGTTTGTGAAAAAATAAAATTAAAAGGAACAAAATTAAAAATTACGTGAAATGATAGCCATTTATTTTAGAAAAAACAATTCTCATCTGGTCCTTTTTTTTTAATTCTCTCATTTTTTTTTAATTTCATCCTTTTACATCGTATTGATTGATTATTTAGCCTGATGATTTGTTTTGTTTTGCTTTCTGTCAGTTTATAACAATATAAAAAAAACATTCAAGCAATGTGTTTGTTCTCAATTTTTTAAAAATAATTAAATTTTATTGTTTGGAAAAAATGAAAGATGAGAGGACCCAAATTGAAAGTTTAGTAAAATAGCAACTCTTTTTTGAAAATTTAGCCTTAAGATTTTGTCCGGTTTTTTTTTTGTCCTCTTAGTTTTGAAATTATTTCGAAACTTTATTTTATTCACATTTCAGTCGCTAGATTTGAGAGAGGAGAAAAAATCACACTTTAAATGATGAAATAGAGAAAAAGTTATTAGTTGACCATACTTTAATAGCAAAAAAGATTGATCTCAATGTCGACGAGTTCTATTTAGTGAGAGAAGTCTCATTGGAGTCTTTTTAAACCTTCATATTTCCTAAAAACATATATCAATGTTGATTATATGTTTTTGAATCTTTTTGGCATTTTTGAATTCATAGATTGGTTTTTTGAGATTCTAAAGGTATTAATTAGGCGTTTTTAAGTAAAAATAGATTGAATAATAGATTTTAGATCAGAAAAACACCCCTTGATTTTTCAGCCATCTCTCCAGTGAGCAAATTCTTGGCATTAGACAACTTTCATTGTTTTTTTTTTTCAAAAAAAAACTAGGTGAACAACAAATTATCTGTCCAATTTAAAAACTAAATTTGGCCAAAACACACGTAGGCCTGAAGGCCATTTCCATATTGCATCATTTAAAAAAATGAGTAGATCACTTGTCGTCCACTCAAGAGTATTTTTTTTTTTTTAAATAGAGGGAAGAATGCATCATCCACTATAACAAATTTTGGTCCCCATTGATGACCAGAAAATCAAGGTTCAAGTTTTGGGACCCCTAAAATCCTATTTTCAACATGTTTTTACTTAAAAATATGACAAAAAAAAACATCCTAGAAATCTTAATAATCCTATTTTAAACCCAAAACACTTTCTAATTAATCTAAAATCCAAAATCAATCTAAACAAAAAAAACTTTCTAGATTTCAATTTATTTTTTCTAGCATGATTAAATGCCAAAATCACCTATATCAAACTCTTCTCTTGAAGACAAACCCAATAAAGCCAAGATTGAGTTTTTTTTTTTAATGTGATTGATCAAAAGAACACAAATATCCAAAGCTCTAGGGACCAATATTAAAAATTAAGGGACTAGAATGAAATTTAACCAAAACTACATGGACCAAATAATGAAAATTTAAGGACCAAAATGAAAAATATGAAAAAAAAAGTAAAGCACTAAAATAAACTTTAACAAAACTTTAGGGATCAAATAAATAAAAAGTGTGACAATTTTATGGACTACATTGTACTTTAACTGTTCATTTTGTTTTATTATATTAGGAGTAAAGATTAAGAATAAGATATTGTGCTTAGCAACTAATACCATGAACTAAAATCATATTACATTAAATTAATTTAGTTTAATGAATCCACTACATGTTCTTAACTTCTTTTTTTCGTGAGAACTATTGCTCTTTAGGTTATCACTATAAGCATTTTCCCCGTAAAGACATCGTAATTGAAATAATTGTCTTACGATTTTATATATAGTCTGATTTAGTTGTTTTCTTTAGTTTACTAATTTGAATTTAAAATAGAATTTAATTGATAAAAAATATAAAAAAAAATCTAAGAGAAACCCTCTTATTTACAAATCAATTCTTATTAAAATTAACTTTAAAAATAATATTTTATAAACGCACACCTAACCAGGTCTCATAAAAAACAAAATAAAAATAGATTTAACAACTTATAACAGCACGCGAGAATAAATATAATGCTTAGCCGAGGCGTGGATGAAATACATCCAGCTATAGATTTTACTAGTACATTGTTATGTGTGTTTCAGTGGGCTAATATTATTTTTTTAAAATAAAAATAAATATATATTAAAAGTGTTTCCAATCATGTTAGATCCAAGAGTCTTAAGTTTGATGGTCATGTTAGATCCACATCTTGAATCTAGTGTTAATACCAAACCCACAAGACTTGGGTCTGGCGGTCATACTAGACCCACGCTCCTAGGTCTGAAGGCCACACAAGACCCAGGCGTTTTGACTCTAACAGTCATACTAGATCCAAGCGATTGCTTGAGTTTAACAAACATATCTAACCCAAGTTTACTTCAATAATAATAATAATAATAATAATCATAATCATAACAACAACAACAACAACAATAATAACAACAACAATAATAATAACAATAACAATAATACCAGACCCAAGGTACTTGAGTTTGACATCCATATCTGACCCAACTAAACTTGGGTCAAATATGTTGTCAAACCCAACTAAACGTTGGGTCTGACATATTTGTCAAAACCAAATACTGTGGGTTTGGCAAGATATTTAACCCAAGTTTAATAGAAAACTATGTTACCTTTGGAAAACATGAAGAAGTTGGATTTGTAAACTAGAAACATCCACAAGAGTATATAAAGGGATAAATTTATAACAAAAATGATTTTTAAATTAAAAAATAGTCAAGATTGTTAATTTAATTCATTTCCGTAAGCAAATTAAAACACAATAACTGAATTCAATTGTGTGGTTTAATATTTTATTTAAACATAAGAATTATAATAAGTTATTAATTGAATTCAAATTTATTTATGAATTGAATTCAATTTAGCATGTGATTTTATTTCAAACAAGTTGTTTGTGTTAGTGCATCTATAATATTTTTTTTATATTTCCAAGTTTAGAAGATTTTAAAGTGGATTTATCTACTAATTAATATTTAAGTTTATTTATTGATGATCTTAAAAGTGTACTTTCCTCATTAATTTAGTATATTCAAAAAAATAAATCATTCAAATATTAAATCCATATAAAAATATGAAATAAAAAGCAAATCTCCTTAATCACTACCCTAGCTTTTAATTTGGGGTTGGTGCATGTATATTATAAACATTTCTCAACAAAAAATATATATTTTTATTAACTAAAACACATAATATAATATTCATTAATATTTACAAATTACTTAGTAAACAACAACCCGCTGGGTATTAATCTAATAGATTATATCAGCTTTTTTTTTAATTTTTTATTAACTAAAATTAAAATCATAATATTAAAGTAATTTTCAAATAGAAGGACATTTTGATAATATTAAAGTTCTGTTTGAAGGTGTAGTAGATGTTGTTTTTCAAAGTATTTTTTATTTAGAAATGCATTAAAATAATATTTTTTTTATTTTTTAAAATTTATTTGACATTAACACATTAAAACAATCTAAAAACACTAAAAATATATTTAATTTGAAGCAAAATAAATCAAAAATTGATGAAAAGTTAGTTCAACAGCAGCCCTAAATGAAATCTAAATAAAAATATGTGGAATATAAAAATCGTTTTAAAATTATGTTTTTATTCATGGAGGGAGATAGTGAAATTGTAAGGCTGTACAAAATAACTTGATGGGTTCAAATATAACCCGGTCGATTAGTAAAAAACATGAAAATGAGATTAAAAAAAACTAATAAAAAAATCTCTCGACCCAACTTATTGTCTAATTCAGATTTAAAATTAAATCATGTATGAGTTTTTTAATATAATACAGTCAATTTAGCTAATTCAAAAATAACCTAATTGATCTTTTAAAAAATATAAAAATGAAATTAAAAAAAATTAAAATTTTTTTATTCAACCAAACTCTCTATCTAACTTAAATTTAAAATTAAATTTAGTGAAAATTTCCTCAAATGACTCATTCGGCTTGTGTGACTTCAAATTGAAAGTGTAACGGTTGACATGTTCAAAATCAAAGCAGTAGAGCTGATTTAACCAATTTCCAAACGGTTGACCCAATGCTACTACCTTGAAAACGGGTTTGTGCAGTGCTTCGTGCAACTTCGTCCACTATGTTGCTCTTAAATTCTCTCGTTCTTTGTAAATGCCCTCAATATTTATTTCTTGGATGGATTTGGTTTGTTTGTTTACCCTCACTATGGATTTTGTTTTTCTAAAGCGATGTTACGAGAAACCCAGTATGAGTAAAAGCAAATTCATAAGATGAAGATTTAAGATACTTTGTTTTTTTTTTTTTAATTGTAAACTCTTTGTTAATGTCATTAAACACAGTCTATTGGATCAAAAGAATAAAGAGAGGCTGTTGAGACAATGAGACGGTAGGCGGGAGAGAGTGGGGGGCGAGGCGGCTAGCTTCTCTCTTTTTTTTTCCTAATTGAAAAACATCAGTCATTGTTTTCCTTTCATTAATGCTGATTTGGTGTCTGTAGGAGCGCCCACAAAAGAAGAGGGTTAAACATACCGATCCATTTTGGGATCATGTTGAGAAGACAAGTGATGGTGGTCCTTTCAAGTGCAAATTTTGCAAATCTTCATTTGCTGCGTCTACTTCAATCTCAAGGTTCAAATATCATTTGTCAGGAGAAAGTGGGAAAGGAGTTGGTGTTTGTGGAAGAGTACCCGTTGATGTTAAAGCAGCAGCCTACCAAGCAATGCACAAAAAACAAAATGCCATCCCACCAATTGATCATCCAGTTCCAAATGTAGAAGCTCAAAGAATGGAGCAAGAAGGGAGGGATCTCCGAGATATGGCAATGGAAGATGGGACAGAGAGTACGAGATGGGAAGATCAGTTTATTGAAGAGTTGATGGTTATTAACGAAGCTGGTGGTTCTCAAGGGCAAGGAGTTTATGAAGGCATGCTAGATACAGAGAATTGGACACACAGCAGAACCGTGGAAGGGATTGAACTTATTGACCAAGTTAGAGTTTATGAAGAGCAAGGAGCAGATGCTTCAGATGGTGGAGTGGAAAATTTGACAGACAACTTCACCGGTAGCGTGTCCATAGTTACTGACGAAAGTAGAGTTTCTGAAGGGCTTCATGCACATAAGGCTAAAGGAGAAGCATTACTGACAACAAAGCTGGTAGGTCAGGCTTCTGACAGAAATAAGGAGATGATCTGGTCTTGGTTAATGAAGGATGACGTCTCAAGTGTTGGCATTTATGGGATGGGCGGTGTCGGAAAAACATCACTGGTGACGCATATCCATAATCAGCTGCTACAAAGACCAAGTTCTTTCAATTATGTGTTTTGGGTTACTGTATCACAAAATTTCACCATCAGTAAATTGCAGTATCTTATTGCCAAAGCTATTAATTTAGACCTTTCAAATGAAGAGGATGAGAAGAAAAGAGCTGCAAAGTTGTCTAAAGCATTAGTTGCCAAGGGAAAATCTGTTCTCATTCTAGATGATTTATGGAATCATTTTCTGCTAGAAATGGTGGGCATACCTGTTGAAGTTAACGCGTGCAAGTTGATTCTCACAAGTCGATCGTTAGAAGTTTGTCGGCGGATGGGTTGCCAAAAGAGCATCAAAGTAGAACTTCTTACTAAAGAAGAAGCTTGGAATTTGTTCGTGGAGAAACTTGGGCAGCGCCATTATGCTGATCTTTCTCCTGAAGTCGCAGACATAGCAAAATCTGTTGCAGCAGAATGCGCTTGTCTACCACTTGGGATTATAGCAATGGCAGGAAGCATGAGGGAAGTGAATGACTTGTATGAATGGAGGAATGCATTGACAGAATTGAAACGATCAGAAGTTGGGGTAGAAGACATGGAACCCGAGGTATTCCATATTTTGAGATTTAGTTATATTCACTTGAATGACTCAGCATTGCAACAGTGTCTCTTATACTGTGCATTTTTTCCAGAGGATTTCACCGTAGATAGAGAGGACTTGATAGGTTATTTGATCGATGAGGGAATAATTCAACCAATGAAGAGCAGGCAGGCAGAATATGATAGAGGTCAGGCTATGCTTAACAAGCTTGAAAATGCTTGCTTACTGGAAAGTTATATAAGCAAAGAAGACTACAGATGTTTCAAGATGCATGACTTGATTCGAGATATGGCTCTTCAGAAACTGAGGGAGAAATCACCAATCATGGTTGAAGTTGAGGAGCAACTAAAAGAATTACCAGATGAGGATGAGTGGAAAGTGGATGTCATGAGAGTTTCGTTAATGAAAAATCACCTCAAGGAAATTCCCTCTGGCTGTTCACCAATGTGTCCCAAGCTTTCAACATTGTTTTTATTCTCAAATTTCAAGCTAGAAATGATTGCGGATTCCTTTTTCAAACATTTGCGAGGGCTCAAGGTTCTTGATCTATCAGCCACCGCTATCCGGGAATTGCCAAGTTCCTTCTCCGATTTGGTGAATCTCACTGCTTTATATCTCAGAAGGTGTCACAATCTAAGATATATACCATCATTAGCAAAGCTTAGGGAGTTGAGGAAATTGGATCTCCGCTATACTGCACTTGAAGAACTGCCTCAAGGGATGGAAATGCTGTCCAATCTCAGGTATCCTCTCTTTTTTTTTCCTTCTCTTTACCCTCTTTTTGACTGTGAAATACTTCGATCAAAATTCATTGATCTGAAATAGCAAACATCATACAGGATAGAATGACTGACACCATTTGGACCATCTGCTATACCATCTCAGGTATCTTAATCTTTTTGGAAATAGTCTTAAGGAGATGCCTGCTGGTATATTACCTAAGCTCTCACAGCTACAATTCCTTAACGTGAACCGGGCGTCCGGCATTTTCAAGACAGTACGAGTAGAGGAAGTAGCATGCTTGAAGAGGATGGAAACTTTGAGATACCAATTCTGTGATCTTGTTGACTTCAAGAAGTACCTCAAATCTCCAGAAGTGAGGCAATATCTGACCACATACTTCTTCACAATAGGACAACTAGGTGTGGATCCAGATATGGATTCTTTACTTTATATGACACCAGAGGAAGTCTTTTATAAAGAAGTTTTGGTTCATGATTGCCAAATCGGTGAAAAAGGAAGGTTTCTTGAGCTCCCAGAAGATGTTTCATCTTTCTCAATCGGAAGATGTCACGACGCAAGGAGCTTATGCGATGTTTCTCCATTTAAACATGCAACTTCACTGAAGTCGTTGGGGATGTGGGAATGTGATGGGATAGAGTGCTTGGCTTCGATGTCAGAATCCTCCACGGATATATTTGAAAGCCTCGAATCGCTATACCTTAAAAATTTGAAGAATTTTTGTGTCTTCATTACAAGAGAAGGAGCTGCCCCACCATCATGGCAATCTAATGGTACCTTCTCTCATCTTAAAAAAGTGACAATAGGTGAATGTCCAAGTATGAAAAATCTGTTCTCCCTTGACTTGTTGCCAAATCTCACAAACTTGGAAGTGATTGAAGTTGATGACTGTGACCAAATGGAGGAGATAATAGCAATAGAGGATGAAGAAGAAGGCATGATGGTTGAAGATAGCAGCAGCAGCAGCCACTACGCTGTTACCACTCTCCCAAATTTGAAGGCTTTGAAATTAAGCAACTTACCGGAGCTAAAAAGCATTTTCCACGGGGAAGTGATTTGTGGTTCTCTACAAGAAATTCTTGTGGTTAACTGCCCAAATCTAAAGAGGATATCACTCTCTCATCGCAACCATGCTAATGGCCCAACACCACTTCGAAAAATCCAGGCATATCCAAAAGAATGGTGGGAATCAGTGGAGTGGGGCAATTCCAACAGTAAGATTGCCCTTCAACCCCTGTGTGTGTTTCGGGAGTCTTTATTTTAGTAGTGGGAAAAGAAGTTCAATAAAATGCATTGCCAAAATGGTACATCTCTGAATCTTCATTGTTTTAATTCACTTTTGTAGAAATCTTCTTCCTCATCTGATTCATTTCAGTTTCTACATTGTTGGTATTTCCAAGTGCCCACTCTCCATTGCCTTTTCCATTTTTTCACTCCTCACTTCCATTTTCACCATTTTCTTTCAGTTGCGAGTCTAGAGAGATCGGAGGATCCATCCCCTTGAATTATCACAAGAAACCATAGAATTGAAATTTGTGGAGAAGGTGCAAATAAAATTGGGAAGAGATGCAGACAGCCTGGAAGAAAATAAAGCATTACAACAAAGACAATCAGCCAAATGTGAGGAGGGAACAGAGCCTCTGGAGAATTTACGGTGTTAAAGGCATCAAGAATCATTCTGGGAACTGAAAAAAATAATTGTTTTGGGTTTTTGCTGTAAAATCTAATATTCCTTAGCAGTACTATCTCATCAAGTTAAAAATCTTCCTGCATCCTAATGTAAGTTATCCATTGTTCTCTATTTTTACTACCTTTTAATTTTTATTTTTTTTACTTGCAATGTGTATGCAAGACTCTGTACCTGCTTTCGAAGAAAAACTGTAATGTGAAGCGATGCTGAGAAATGTGTCATGTTTTTATCAATGAATTTCAGCTGTTCATGTATTTTTGGAAGTGTAGTGCTGTTAGCATGTAGAGTAATAACTAACAAGTATCAAGCAAATGAAATCTACTAGTAACAAGACAATAAACTAGCAAGGTGGAAGAAAGGATGTTATCTAAGGAGGTACACTGGATGAAACGCTAAAGGAGTTTCGCTTGCAGGCTGCTAGCTCTGTAATTTCGGCAATATCATTACTGTCAACAAACTGGTAGCAGAAATTTATATTTTAAAAAAAAACCACAGCCTTATGATTACTAGAGTCCCAACTCGAGAGTTTTTTACATGGAGTAGTTGCATTATAACTGGGGGAACGTGCCGATTTCATAAGGTTGATCGGGAGAGGTGTGAGCTACATATGCTTGAGCAGTGTTAGAATGGGATAATATATCAGCTGACACGAATAAAGCATCTCTAGCTCAAAATGGGTTGCAGATACTCCCGAGAATGATATAATATGGAAGAGACAATAAGATCTATGATCATCTGTGATCATCACGACGATTGCAATAAGAATACACTAGTTTGAATTTTCACAAAAAAAAAAAAATATAGAAATATATTAAAGAGTGTGTGTTTGGAGTTTAGTTTTAAATGTGGTTAGCTAAAAAAATGATTTTATTTTTTAAATTAATTTTTTAAAAATATTTTTAAATTATTTTGATGTTTTGATATTAAAATAAATTTTAAAAATAAAAAAATTATTATTTTAATACATTTTAAATAAAAATATATAGTTAAACAATTTTATTGATAAAGTTAACAAACATCATGGAATAAAATTAAAAATAAAAAAAAAAAAAAGTTGTAAAATATTAAAGGTAGCCGGAGGGTAATATGTATAAGTATGGGGGTGTCCCATTAATTTCAAGTTCTTACAAACCAATCAAAACCATCCAGCTAAGACTGTCTAGATAGATTAGGCGCGCCAAAAAAAACCTCAGTCTCTCTGTCTCCGTGTCTGACTCTCACAAATCCAACCGCTTACAAAGTCATGGCTTTGCCTTTATCCTCTTCTTCTATCATCATCTCTTCCAAGAAGCTCTCCTTCAATGTCTCCATCTCTCAAAAACCGACTCAAAAGCACCTTTTCCTCTCTGCCCATTTTGCATTTCGACTCAATGAAGCTCGTAGCCAAGTTACAGCAAGACCTGCTGTCCGTGCCTGCAACTCTACAACAAGTACTTATGCCAAGGTGTGGTTTTATGTTTTTCAAATCTCCTCTATGAAATGAAGGGTTTTCCAATGCTGATGGCATAATGTACTAATCAAGGAAATGGTATTGACATAAGATTATAATTAGGGTCTCCTTAGTTATAGTCAACAAATATTTGAATTCGAGCTCTTTTCTTTTCCCAGCTTCACTGTTGGAATTTTAGGCGTCAGCATGTGTTTTAATGATTTTTAATTAGACAAATGGTGTTGATGTACTACTGGTTAGGAATAAGGTAACTGTTGTGGCAGCTGATAGTAGTGGAATTGGTTCTGATTGGGACTGCTACACGGAGATAATTAGTCTATAGTTCTGGTGAAAAAATAATTAGTAATCTAGGAACAATTGCAATAAGAAATTTTGAAGACTGCAAAATCAAGTTTGGTTTTCCGAGTATTTTATAAGAAAATACGAGCCTTAGGGTTTCTTCTTACGTGTAATGCAAAAATCTCCTAAGCATCATCAACCAATATATATGGCCTTTGTTCATTTGAATGCTGGGCATGATTCAAAGTCTTGCTTTATGTGTTTCCATTTATGAAAAAGTTCACTCCATGGATAGAGGAATCTGATTCCCAGAAGCAATTTTTGTTGGAATATATTGATGTCTATTTTTCTTTGTCCTTGTTATTTTTAATTGCAATTGACTGGCAATAGTAGATAACCTGGTATGATAATCCTGTCTATGCATTACAATTTTACTGCAAGAAACTAATTTATTTTACCCTCTTTGTATCCATAATTATGCATTTTTTTGCCCTTGTCACTTCTTCTTTCCTTACACACCGATTAGACTATCTACCTTATGGATCAAATAGGGGAAATTATAATCCCCTTTTCTGTAGTGCTTTCTAAAATGGCTTTTTGGTTATGTAGGATCTGGCATGCGAGCACGATTTTCCTCCTAATTTGTACATGTCGACTTTTGGAGATGGAACGAAAAAACTTAAGAGTCTGATTGCTATGATACTTATTTTTATCCAAATTTCTGCACCAGTACCTTTGAGTGGTTGGGACTTTTGGTATGTTTCTCCAGCAAAAGCGGTGCTTTATTCTCCGGACACCAAGGTCCCAAGAACCGGGGAGCTTGCATTAAGAAAGGCTATCCCAGCAAACATAAACATGAAGTCCATACAGGTTGTTATTAGCAATTAAATTACTACATAACTTCCCTAACTTGGAAATTAATCAGTTTGCAGACCATCTTGCTTTTGCTTCTAGACTTCTCTCGAGGACATTTCATACTTGCTAAGAATTCCACAAAGAAAACCTTATGGAACCATGGAGGGTAATGTGAAGAAAGCACTAAAGGTACATGCTGCACTTTATTGATTCAACAAGATAAAAACTCATTGTCAGAGTGGTACTATTCAAAAGTATGCAGCTCAGTTCAATTAATAAAAATTATCAGATGAGATCTTTGTTTAGGAAGATGCTTTCCATTTTTTAGCTGTTCTGGGATCTCACATCATGATTTTCTCCATCAATTGTTGTCTTCTGGCTTAGACATGGGCCTAAACCATTTGCTTCTGCCGAAAATTACTTCTTATTTGCACAAGTTTAGTCCCATGATATCCAATTGAGCATTTATTAAAACTGGAAACCACATTTTTGTTGTTAGTTTTTCTTTTATTTTACATATTAAGCCTCATCTGTTCAAGTTTCCTTGCATGCAATGCCATTAGTGATTTTAGTCTTCTTGAGTTCATTTCCCACATCAACATGTACAATAATTTTGTGTTGTAAACAATTAATTCCCCTCATCGACGATGTGTATAATGAATTTATATAATTACCTGGGAGTTTTTCTTTCTTCTTATTTCAGATAGCAAAGGATGAAAAGGATTCTATCCTGGCAAGTCTACCAGCAGACTTGAAGGAAAGGGGGTCTACACTGTATGCATCTCTAATAGATGGGAAGGTATTGGAAAGAACTTCATAATTTTATTAGCTCAATTTGACGAGAAAATTTGTTAGCTTGAGAGAATTGTACCAGCATTGGTGGACTGGAACAGATACAGACAAGATAAATTCCAATGTGCTATCCTTTTAAGCTGTTGAATGAATTGTAGGAGCATAACCAGAAACTTGAGCCTAGAGCACATGAAAAATATAATGTTGTTCTGCAACATAATACTCTTAGTTAGTTTTATTAGCTGCCACAGCAATATACAACACATTATATCAGCAATCCATCTAAGTTACAGAATCTTTCACCTGTTGGGGATGAGAAACTAACAAGAAGCTTAATTTACATGGTTTATGCTAGAACTTGTTATAATTATACTAAATCTCCCTCGCTTTTCTAGGGTGGTTTGCAAGCACTCCTTCAATGTATTAAGGATCAGGACCCAGATAGAGTTTCTGTTGGCCTTGCATCTTCGCTGGATACGGTTGCAGAGCTGGAGTTGCTGCAGGTAAATGTGACTTCCAGTAATAATGAATAATTTTTCTCATGTAAACCATATAAAAGAATAAAGTTGAGATATTTTCCTTAAAATCTTCACACTTCATATATTGGGGATTGTGTCTTTTGCCCAAGAATTTGATGATATAGATAACCACGAACTTGTGGATAAAAGTTAAGCATGCAGCAAATCTCAATGTAAAGCTTTTTGCAACAGGCTCCTGGGCTGTCATTTTTGTTGCCCCAGCAATACTTGAAATATCCAAGGTCAGTCCTCTCCAGGAATATCCATATAAATTTAATTCTCCAATTTACTGAAATTGCCATGTGCATGCCACAAATAGATGTGTCTCTAACAAATGAGGATACCATTCTTAAATCATTTATAGTTGAACAGAAGATAGAAGCAATAAATGAAAGCTTGTGGTACATTAAAAATAATCCTTGATGAATTTAAATGGTTTTTTATCCATTACATCCAATGAGAATATCGGTTATTCACTCTTGTATTATGAGTTTCACGACTTGCAGCTAATGTGCTTGTTTGGTAGTGCATTTTGAACTATGTTTGGGAGCATTTCAAAAGTGTATTTGCCTTGAAAAAAATATTAAATTGATGTTTTTTTAGTGCTTTATGATGATTTTAATGTGTTAATATCAAAAATTAAAAAAAAATCTATTTTTATTTTATTTTAATATATTTCCAAGAAAAAGACACTTTTGAAAAACACACTATACATCTTTCTTCTTCATACACTTACTTTTCATGAGTAGCTTCTTTGCAACTACTTTCACAGTAATGCATAAATCGATAAAATAGGACATGAAAACATAATTAAAAAGATTTACGACATGATATATCATAGAGAGAGTTTTTTCATAGTATTTGAAAGTCAAAAATATCACCTAAAAAGGGGTGAATGAGGGCTTAATTAAAAGTTTGATACTTGAAATTTAATTCTTTAACACTTAAAATTTCAACAACAACAATCAATTATGCAAGGCACAAATAGAATGAGATAGAAATCAAGAAACACAAACCAATTTTATAGTGATTAGGACAATCACCTACTCACATCCGTTCAAGTATTTACTATCAACTCACATTCTTAATAAGTGAGATCTTATCGATGCACTAATATTTACGAGATCAAGATTAGAAAACCTATCTCTCACAATCCTTTTCAAATATCAAGATTTAAACCTTTCAATGGCTCACAACCAAAGATATTCTCAAGTGGTTCAAGTAACACTTACACTTTTTCAAAAGATATTCTCTCACAAGAATTTCCACACCTTACAATGAAGAAAATGTTACAATAAATTGAGCTCAAGTCTTTATGAATGTAGTCTAGCTCAATGAGATTGTGATTTGATGCCAAAAAAAAGTTTAAAGTTTTGAGAAGATTATGAAAATAATAAAAGCTTTTTAGATAAGAGAATTTACAAGCATGTGAGTGTTGTAAAATTCTAAGGTTGTAAGGTTATTCACATGAAGTGAGTAAGTGTTTTTTATAGGTGAAAAATCATCACTTAGATGTTATATACACTTGGAAGGATGGAGTAAAATATTTTGAACTTTTGGAGTGTTCTTCCATCTATTAAGAACGGCCATATCACCATTTTTTTTTTATAAACAAAAGAGTTTTTACACAAGCTTGAATGTAAAATAAATTAACCACTCAGGACAAGTTAGCTCTTGAGTATAAAATAAATCAAGTATAACTTTTTTTAAAATTACAAGTTTACCACATAGTTAAAAATAAAAAAGAAACTTCTTTTAGTGATAAAAAACACTTAGTTTATGTTATCCATTGAAAAAGAATTTGAGTGATAATACTAAAATATATGATAAAATGTGTAAGTTTTGACAATAAAACTATTTTTGGATGATAAATTCAACAATAAAAATATTTTTTTGATGCCAAATTAAATTCTACAAAGACTTAATTACATGAAATTAAGTTTAAGCATCTTTAAGTCAAGCTTGCATCCAAAAGGTCCATATTGCTTCAATTTAATGTAGTAAAATTCCTACAACATTAAAACTTTTGAAATGTATATTAAATTGACTAATTTCTGTTATCATCAAAATCATTAATCCATAGACTTTGGGCTAATAGCATTTTCATAGGTTGACTCAATTTCTATAAAATTAAATATTATTAGGAAATATACGATCTGTCTTGACTTCATTTTGGTTCTAGCTGTTGCCTTCTCTGTGTGGCTAATTTGTCAATTTGAGACTGCTCACTGATGTGCAATTGTTGTATTTGATTAGCATCTTACAAACTTGTTTATGCTTTGCGTCAGCATCATCTTTTCATTTATTTGTAGGCTAACAGGCAGAGGGACTGTTGAATTTACCATTGAGAAAGTAGATGGCTCAACATTTTCCCCAGAAGCTGGTGGTGAACCGAAAAAGAATGCCAAAATTCAGGTTTGATAAACTTCTGAATGTCTATGTGGCAAGCTTTCACATTATTTCAATTAGATATAGAGAAACTTTGCTATTAGTTTGTGTTAGCTCTGATACCTAAAACATTTTTCATATATATCTCCTCCACCCCCTGGCAAGCCATCTCCATGCAAAGAAAAAAAAGATGACTATGATGGCCAGCCATGTAGGAGAAATCTGAGCTCAGGCACATATTGGCTTAAGCAGGCTGATCCTCAAATATTGTGAGCTTGTGCATCATCATGTTAATAAAATGTTGTCAAGGAACACATAATACCATAATATGAATGATGTTTTGCTTAGCCTGGAGTTTATGAGTAATATTTAAACAGGGTCTCATTGGTTTATTGAACAATTCTCAAACCAGATGACTAAACTGGAGTCACCTTTTGGTTCTTGAAATACCTTGTTGAGTTTAAGCCCCCCCCCCCCCCCCCCCAGCAAGAGATATAATTCTGGTTTCAAAAGGCGTGCTTGTTTACATGAATTGCATTTCAGTTTATCATTCACTTTAAGGTACGCCAGTTTGTTGCTCTGCTGATGCACCTTATGTTTTTTTGTTAATGGCCAAATATTGTGCCTAACCGCCTGCAAGCAATGAATATCAGCATCTTATACGATAAATATACCTTCAATACTTGTAACAGTCCTGATGAATGTTGATTTCTTTACCATACATTTAATACCAACTGATGATTAACACTTGGATTCAGGTTGTTATAGACGGATTCTCAGCACCATTAACAGCAGGGAATTTTGTGAAACTGGTAAGGTAGTTGAACCTCATCTCAGCCTTGTGGAAATTTTATTTTCCCATCCTTTCAGTTCACTCCATCCTCAAATTTTCCTTGTCCAGTTTTAGTTGACATGCCATTGCATCCTATTGTTTTTCTTTTCTTTTCTGTCTCAGAAGCTTTGATTTATGCCTACTTTTTATTTATTACTTTTCCTTTCCAGGTAGCTTTGTTTTAGATTTTACCATGTGAAAAACATGCCTCGGAACTGAAACATTGAGTTATTGGAATGTTCTGCCCTCTTTCAGGTAGTTGATGGAGCATATAACGGGGCAAAGCTCAGCTTCACTGACCAAGCTGTTCTCACTGACAATGGACTTGATAAGAACAGTGGTTACAGTGTTCCCTTAGAGATAATGCCATCGGGCCAATTTGAACCTTTGTACCGAACAACATTAAGTGTCCAGGTACAGAACTCTTATTTCTATTTCTGTGCGTTCCATGCAATTGCAAGTAGCAAAACATTTTTTTTTTCAATGTTATATAATTTCCTCTTTCCATGTGGAAGGATGGAGAATTGCCAGTTCTTCCACTATCTGTTTACGGGGCAGTTGCAATGGCGCACAGTGAGGTTTCTGAGGACTTCTCTGCACCATATCAGTTTTTCTTCTATCTCTATGATAAAAGAAATGTAAGTGCCATCCACACTAAAAACTAAAATAAAATATGGACGTCTGAATTTCCTCACATGATGTCATTGCCCCTTGTCCTTCCCTATCACCCCCTTATCTTGGTACTCCTGTGTGTCTTGTAGGCTGGTTTAGGAGGGCTATCTTTCGATGAAGGGCAGTTTTCAGTTTTTGGGTATGTCTTTGATGAACTTTTTTCATGGTGGTAGTAAATAAGTTTTTGAGTCGTATCATGATATGCGATTTCAATATGCAGATACACAACCGCTGGGAGAGAAATTCTTTCACAGATAAAAAGTGGGGATATAATTCAATCAGCAGAGCTCGTGGAAGGTCAGGATCGCCTCATATTGCCAAATGAGAACTAACATAATCTTTACCACAGGAAGACTCGTCATTCTTTATCTTCATTGCACTTGTTATGGAATCAGCCTGATTTTCTTGGTGCAGGTTGGTGTCCTTGTGTTGGAGACCTCTGTAAATCTTTCTTATTGCCTCAATTACTTGCATTTGATATTGTAAAACTTGCTTGCTCTGATATCAATTTGTTTTATTCTTCCTTTCCAACTAAGCTGTTGATGACATGATTGGATCTGGAGCATGCTAAATTTAATATAAAAGCAATGGCATTCTTTGGTTTGGCGGATTGAATTACATTAAAAAAAAGAAAAACTAAAAAGCTTGGTTTTTTACTATGTACACTCAAATTTCACTATGAATTTCCCGAGTGAAATTATTATTTTTTTCTTGAGAGAAAAACTCATTTAACTTGGTTTTAGAAGTAAGAACGTTTTTTTTTTCAATGATATTTATTTATCATTATCATTTTTAATGGGGACAAGTGAGTTTTTTGACATTTTAAATAAGCAGTGTAACGACATAAATACATGTATAAAAAAAAAAATAGAGAGAAGGGTTTTGTGGCATATTTGTTCTTTGAATTCACCGTAAAACAACCATATTGCCTTTAAATTTAAAAATAATAGAATATTCTTTTGGGTCACTTATTAGATTTTTTTAACATGGTTATTTTGTAATTATGTCTCAGGATAGGGCAATTAAGTCGTTGACTATATATAAAAATAATTAAAAAAAATTTTGGTGTGTGTGTCTTGCACGAGCTAGCAAATAAAAGGTATTCATGCTTTTTGAGCGGTGCATGTGACATCTCAAGATAGTCAAATGCTGCCATTATCAGTGTTAGAAGCGGCGAGTTGTTCTTTTCATGGTGGTAGAGTGCGTGTTGACGTATGAGGTCTGGTTGATCTCTGATTAATCTTTTTTTTCTTTTCCTATTTTTTTTCTTTTTATTGGCAAGAAATTCACGTTATTTAAAAAAAAATTAATTGTGTCTTTTATTTTGTGTTTCAATCAATTTTAGCCCTTATTATTTTAATTGCTATTTATTTTGCTTTTAATAATTTTTGAATTTTATTTATTTTTTAATTTCATCTCTAGGCATTTTATTTCATTTAATTTGGTCCTCATCTTTTTATTGTTATTTTTATATTATTTTTCTTAATTTATTTTAATTTTCAATTTAGGTCCACATTGTTTTCTTTCATTTATTTTTTATGTCAGATTTTATCTTTATTAATTTGATTGTTATTTGTTTTATTTTTTTATTTTGAATGATTAGAGATTTTGCATATTTGTTATTATTTTACTTCAAAATTCTCTTGTAGGTCTTTTTCTTTAAATTTAATTTTTTATCTTAATTTCATATCGTTGGTTGTAAGTTAGTTGAGTTAACCTGAATCGACTTAGGGTTTTTTTTTTTAATTTCTTTTTTTGACATTAGATTATTGGGTTTTGTTCTTTATGTTTTTTTTTCTTCTCTTTTTATGGGGCTGGCACGGATTGCGGGTTAGTCAAGTTAACCGAGATTTACTTGATTTTTTTATATTCTTTTTTATTGATTTAACTTCGGTTTTTGTTTTTGTCTTTTAAAAAAAATTATTATTTTAACTTGATTTCATATTGCGGGTAGTGGGTTGTTGAGTAAGCTTGGGTTTTCTCTTGTTTTTTTTTTATATTTTTTTATATTTTTTAAAAAAATTTATTATTTGACATTAAATTATTAACCCTTTAGTTTTTTTTTTTATGAAATTTTATTTGATATGTTATCGTGGATGGATTTTAAGTTAATTAAGATAACCCAATTTAACTTGAGTCATCGCTTGAATATTTTTTTTAATATATGAAAAAACTTAACCTTGCCTGCAGTGTAAAGCGTGCAATAATCATTTAATCAATAATCACATAATCAACACGTATCAAAATACGCAGCATTGTAACGTAGAAGGCTAGAGAGTTGAAGTCCCCGTTAAGCCATCAAACTGTTAGGATCATCATCGATCTCCTAAATTTCAAAAACTGGCTGATACGTAAACCATATTAGAACAATCTTTGATCATTCCTTGTAGCTGATACATAAACTATATTAGAACCCGTCCATATGAAACAACAAAAAGCATATGATTATGAAAATAAAACAATTTTTTTTCTCACAAGATTCACTGTTGGGTTTCAGAGAAAATTTAAAAAAGGAACAATTTAAAATTAATTCATTGTTCTTACTGTTGTGCTCTTCTTCCTATTCTTCATCAGTCTGTGCTTAATAGAGTGAAACCAGACTGTCTACGTTAGGCAAAGCGTCATAGCAACCCCCTGTGCGTTCAGAAATCTGCTTGCTAATATTATTCCTTTCTATCAACCATATATCACCCTTAACCAGCACCGCAGCGCCACCATCTTTCTTCTAGGTCTTTCCTGCGCTAGATTAAAGGCAATGATATTACAACCAGATGCCTCTCGGCTCTCGCCAACGAAGAGCTCCGTTCAAAAAGACCCCATTGGTTTGCAAAGGCAAGCCAGAGCTGAATTCTTGGGACTCTCTCTCCCAAGTATTTTTCTTAATTTAGTGTACACACATGGATTTCGCTTATCATGCTTCAATGTATAAACTCTGACATTTCAATTATGGACTCATTGTATCTTCTTTTTTTTCATTTAGGTTATTAATTATTATTTTTTACCAACTGCATCCTTTTAAGGTCAAATTGAAGCCCAATTACTTCAAATTTGTTAAGCAAATACAAGTTTTGAAAGAAAAAGGACCGAGGTGAAAATGGCAAAGAAAATAGGTGGCAGTTTCAAAAATAGTGAAAAGTTTACTTTGATCCCCATATTTTTCAATTTATAAATATCTAGTCCCTTAAATTTTCAAAATTACAATTTTAGTCTGAAGCTTATTTTTTTATTTTTAAATCCCTAATTTAAGAGAGGAAAGAGAAAGTGACTAGATTTTGGTGAAAAATAGAGTGTCTTAATTGATTTCGACCACGAAAAAATTTTATTTTGATGTCAATATATTCTTTTTTATGAAGGGAGTTTCACATAAGTGTTCTTTGTCCTTCTGCTTACCTGGAATTGTAGATATGAGCTCAGGAAGGTTTTTTGTTTTAGATAGATTTCGGGTTTTTGGATGGATTTTCAGGTTATTTGAGGTCATAAATTGGTTTATCAAGATTTATAAAGTGTTTTCTATGTGTTTTTAGGTAAAAATAGGTTGAAAGTCAAGTTTTTAAATAAAAACCCTAAGGCTTGATTTTCTGACGACCCTGTGATCGCTGGAAACTAAGCCAATAAACAACACATTGTTTGCTATATATTTTTTTTAATCACATCATCCACCCTTTAAAATAAAAAAAAATAAGGTGGTCATCTGCCCTTTAATGTTGAAAAAAAAAAGGTATGGCACACGAGCCATGCCTTTTTTTATGGGCCTAGCTATAAAGTTAGGTTTTTTTTATAGGCCAAACACGTGAGTTGGCCTATGCTTTAATTGAGAAAAGAGAAAGTCTCGACTGATACTGATTTTAGCCATAAAAAAGAATCACTTTTGGACTCAATAGGTTCCTTTTGATGATGAGAGTTTCACCGCTTCAGTACCAAACATTATTTTAAAAGATTTTACCCATAGTATTGCAAATATATCCACTATTATATCTTCAGGAAGATTGCTATAGGTATGGTTGTTGCTTCTTTGACCTAGCTAGGACATATAATATAAAGGCATTTTCTTTCTTTCAATCTATATATTTATAAGTAGTATGCTTTGGTCTTGTAAATACATTTTAAATAAGGAAGAAAAAATTGCAACTTGAGTTATAGACGTGACTAGATCAAATAAGATAGTTTTATTTTAATTAGATGATAAAAAAAAAAGTAACGATAACAAATTGATCAAATTTAAACAATAAAATGATCATGATAACCTAGGAAACAATAATATAGATCAATTAGGAGACAATTAAATATGTAAGGATAAAATTGGGTAAAAAAATGACAAAAACATTAGCCCGAATCAATTTGAGTTAGCATGACTAACCTGTAACTTTGGTAATAAAAATTGAGTGAACCAATGTTAACCCGTCAAACTCACGGTCCAAGTCATAAGATCGGGATAAACCAAAAGAAGAAAAAACAAAGAAAACCACAACCTATATCTTAAAAAAGAACCCATCAATGTTCAATGATGAAATAAAAAAAAAAAGAAAAAAGAAAAAAGAAAAAAGAAAAAAGAAAAAAAAATGATATACAATCTACGTTAACTTTTCAAACTCATGATCTGAGTTATTAGATTGAAAATACCTTATTTGAAAAAAAACTGTAAAGCTCAATTCCTAACCTCAAGCTATGGAAAAGTTTTTTTTTATTTTAGATAGATTTCAGGTTTTAGGTGGGTTTTTGGGTTATTTAAGGTCATAAATTGATTTATCAAGATTTATAAAGTATTTTCTATGTGTTTTTAGGTCAAAATAGGTTCAAAGTCAAGTTTTTAGGTAAAAACCCTAAGGCCTGATTACTATACATCTATATATTTATTTTTGGATTTAAATTTTGCTACTTATCTTTATTTTTTTTTGTTTTGAAAAAAAAAAAAGAATCTTCTTCCTTGCCTCAATGTCTTTGATACCATTTAGATGTTTTATTTGCTTTTATTCATGGATAATTTGGGCCGACTATACAAGGGTAGCCTTCTAGGTTTGCCCCCAACCTTCATTTTCATTTGGCTGCTACAAAAAAAAAAAAAGAGAATCCTAAACCTTTATATATTATCATTAAAAAAATATAATAAAACACCTAAATAAAAATATTGTAGTAATCTAAAGTAACTTAATTTTTTCCATTTTAATCTTCAAACTTTTTTGCTTTTCAATTGCAGCCTTATATAAGACAATATTATTGACCAATTTATTATAATTTGTTATAGAAAGAAAAAAATTCAACGAACCAAAAATCAAAAAATATATATATATATATATAAAAAAATAAAAACCCATGACCAATTTTACATTAGAGTGAAAAAGCTCCTTTTAGTCTTCCTATCTTCCTTTGTTTACTTTTTTTCAATCTTTATAGTTTTTGAAATTGTAGTTTTTTATCCAAAAGTTTATTTTATTAATTTTTCAGTCCCTAAATTAAAAAAAAAAACGTCATAAAAAAATATTAGAGGAGATATTAAGTCTTCAAATGACAACACTCTGACAATTAAAATGATTAATCTGAATGAGGTTCTATTTGATGAAAAGGGTTTGATGGTGATAAATATTTCATATAAACATGTTAGAAAAGGTAGATTGTGGTACAATTATATATTTTTTAATTCAATTAATTTTTTTGACTGATTTTAGGGTGTTTTAGAATTGGTAAATAATTTAATGTTTTTATGGTGTTTTTAAATTGTTTTTCAAGTAAAAATGACTTGAATTTTGGGTTTTCATGCAGGCAATCTATTACTTAGTTTTGAAAAAAAAAAAGTAGATAACATGCCTCCAGTCTTAGAAAAAATATAAAACAAACCTAAGTGCACGCCTAGTTTTTCAATTAAAGCTAGACACATGAGTCTAGTCTAATATTTTTTAATTTAAATTTATTTTTAAAAAATTAATTAATTTAATTATTATAAATATAATTGATTTAATTTTTTATAAATTATTAAGGGCTTGGAATTTTTTGATTTTTTTTAATTTTATCCTTTAATATTAGATTTATTGGAAATAGATATTCATAATTTTGTTATAATTTGCACTCTATAAGATTATTTCAATCTCATGACACGAGTTATGAGTTTGGCAAGTTAATTCAAGTTGATTGGGTTTTTCTTGTTATTTTTTAATTGATTTTTTTTTCAATCTCATCCTTCAACATTGAGTTTTTTTAGAATTGAATTTCATAACTTTTTTTTAATTTTTTTCTATGAGATTATTTCAATCTCATAACATTGGTCCAGGGTTCAACGGGTTAACTTAGATTGACTTGGATCATTTTTTGAATCATTTTTTAATTGAATTATTTCTGATGTAATCCTTCGACATTGAGTTGATTAGGAATTAATATTTATAATTTATTTTGATTTACTTATTGTGGGGTTATCACAGTTTCATGATGTAGATCGCGAGTTTGATAAGTTATCCCGAGTTGATTTAGGCCTTATTTTATTTTATTTTTCAATTTCATCATTAAGCTTGAGGTTGATTGAAAATGAGGTTTCATTTATTTTTTTTCAATTTATATTTTGTAAGGTTATTATAGTCTCATGATCTGAACTGTGAATTTTGTAAATTAACTCGAATGATTTAATATATTGTCATCTTAATATTAAAAAAAAATATTATCTTGAAATTATTTTAGTCAAACTATGCTTTTTATATTTATCCGAGTTGTATTTGAATCAATCAAATTAATCAAATTACATCAGATCAAGTCTTATATAATTTAAAATTTATTTTTTAAAAAATATGTTAATAATTACTAGACTGATGTGGCATTAAAAAAATAATTTAAACCAGCTTGTTCACAGTGCAAACAAAATTTATCTACATGTTTCAATCATAACTTTCAAAAACTACATGGCTTACAAATTTTGGTGAAAAAAGAAATGTACACGATGGATCCAGATTATCGAGAAACACCCACCTTAGATTCTTAGAAACGTCGTTTGCGTATCCATTGGATGTGTGGACAATCCAAATGGGCCCATAGATCCACAACATGTGGACTACCTATGAGCTTGGGTTACAGTTTTAGATTAAAAAGGACCCCACACATGATGATCTGTACGTTATTGTGGCCAGAGGTTAAGTTTAGTGGGGCCCTAATCCAAGATACCAAAGATGAAATTTCGCAAATTGAATCTTTTTGTGACTAAAAAGGATCGAATTGTATTAAACTCGTCGTTTTGCTAAAGCTGAATAGTCCATTTCAATATCTTTTAATGGATATTATCCATTTCTACATGGACATGGACAGATATCATATTAGTCCCCCAACTATGAAATGATTCTTAATATAATCTTCAGAACAAATTTAGATTCCCAAGGTATTTAAATCTAAATATGATGCATGATTTTTTTTAAAATAAAAAATATTTTTTTATGTAAAACATTTTACATGCAAAATATTTTTCAATGATGATGGTATACAAAGTGTGGTGATGAGATGATAATAGTACTGGATGAGATGGTGATAATGAAGTAATGATTGAAATAACTGGATGATATTGTAAGTAAATTACTATTAGTAAAATATTTTACAAAACTTCATAAACTGAAAATATTTTCAAATAAATTAACTATGTTAGAAGGATAATAGTAAAATAATTTTTATTGACCAGTTTTTCTGTAATATATTTTATAAAAAAACAAACATGAAAGATATTTTTTAAAAAATATTTTTCAAAAATAAACACAATGGACAAAACATTTCACACAAAACAAACAATTTTGAATAATAAAATATTAATTGATATTAATACTTACATGTTTGCTGTGTGATTCATGAATGCCTATTACTTTAAAGATTCAATTGATTAGAATTTTAATTTAGATATTTAGTGAAGATGTGAGGATAGTTAGAGGACTAATTTGAGTTTTTTCAATCATACAGCAGCTGCACTTTTTTTTTTCTACGTTGATTACATTTATAATTTTAGATACTAATTGTTTTTTTAAAAAAAAAATTATTTAAAAATATATTAAAATAATATTTTTTATTTTTAAAATTTATTTTTAACATTCATACATTAAAATTATATAAAAACAAAAAAAATATTTTAATTTAAAGAAAAAATAAAAATAAAAAATACTCTTAGATCAGTAGTGTTTGTCTACATTCAATACAAAATAGGATTTCATTACCTGCTGATGGGAACCAATAAGCATCTCCCAATGCCCTACCCCACATAACCAACACGTCATCAGAGCTGTGCGTCAAAGTAAAACACAGATAAGCCTAAACATGATATCATAGTCCATAGCATACCAAAACAGTAACCTATCATAATAAACTAACTGCCTGCACACGCTCTTACTTGGAGAAACGAACAGTTAGATCGATAACTTGGTCAACTCAACCCAGTTTTTCCCAACCTCAACTCAGTAGCAGAAATGGCTGCTTTACACGCCATTTCTCCTCACGGTCTCCTTTCTCTTTCAAAAACCAAAAAAACCATTTCAAAAAGCCTGCAAAACCCTCAGTTTCTCAGCCCAAAATTGCCAAGGAACCAAACTTTCTCCAGAAACAAACAGAGCTGGCACTTGAATTCTGTTGTCCAAGAAGAGCTCGATGTTATTCCAGTACAAAGCGGTGACAGTGTAGACCAGAAAGAAGGGATGGTAGCGATTCCAGTAGAGAGAGAAGGGACCGAGTTGGCTGCTCAGGTGAGTGGGTTTGGAGGGAGCGACGGGCAGTTCTCTTTTGAAGGGTTCTCTTCAGCTTCAAGTTCCGGTATTGATGGAGAGAGTATAGATAGGCAATCGGAATCCGAGAGGTTATTTGATAGGACCATCAATGCAATGATTGTTCTTGGTGCTGGTACTTATGCTATCACCAAGTTGCTCACAATTGACCATAATTACTGGCATGTAAGTACAATCTTACATTATGTGTATTTAGAACAATTCATACTTGTTTGCTTTGTAAATTGCTTGTGGCTTTGTTTTTATTGCCTTCATGCTCTTTATGAAAATTGTTTCTGTTCATTATGGTTGGACGGTGCAAAGGTATCTCATTTTTTTCATTCATTCTTTTAGGAATGCTCTTCACGCATAGCATTTCTTGAGAAATTTATAGTGGCTTCAAATCAATTTCCTTTTTCTTGGCGTTGGAGCAAGTTTGATTCTGTTTCTTTTATCACCTTTGGCTTTGAATTTGTGTCCTCTGGCTCAGAGTTATGCAATTAAGATCTGATTTCATGGAAGCAGAAGGTTTTATCGGGGGACTAAGAATGCTAGAAACCTTTTTTGGTTGTGGTAATAAAAGAAGTTTGGGACTTATGGCTTACTTAGATTAAGGAGTCGGGATAATTCTTGTTTCTTGTACAGAAGATTCGTTAGAACCTTTGATTCATATTCTGGTTGTCTTTAACTCATTTATTCAAACCATTTTGGTGTGATCTAAATTTAAGTTGTTGCTTGCTATTGATGTTAACTTCTCTTTCTTTCTCATTTCCGTAGGCATTGCTGGATGACATAATTGGATGCGTTTTATATTTTATTTTTATTTTTATTTTTGTGCATTGCTAAATTCCCTTGTTGTTTATCGATTACATCTTCTACATCTAATTTTCACTTTTCTAATAGGGGTGGACTCTCTTTGAGATACTAAGATATGCTCCTCAACACAACTGGTCTGCTTATGAGGAAGCTCTAAAGACAAACCCAGTTTTAGCAAAAATGATGATTAGTGGCATGGTCTACTCTCTAGGGGATTGGATTGCTCAGGTTTGTAAAATCCGTGAAACCAATGTTGAGATACCTTATTTTTGTTGTGTATTCATCCTCTTACTTTGTTTCTGTTTCATCTTCAGTGCTATGAAGGTAAACCCCTTTTCGAGTACGACCGCACAAGAATGTTTAGATCGGGCCTTGTTGGCTTTACATTACATGGTTCCCTTTCACATTACTATTACCAGTTTTGTGAGGTGATTAACGAAATTCAAATTTCTTTGGAAGTTTAATAGGTTCAATGACATTTTCATTAATTTACTCAGTCAATTTGCTGTTTTGTAGGAGCTTTTTCCCTTCCAAGATTGGTGGGTGGTTCCTGCCAAAGTAGCCTTTGACCAAACTTTGTGGGCAGCAGCTTGGAACAGCATTTATTTCACAGCCTTGGGATTCTTGCGTCTGGAATCACCCGCCAGCATTTTCAGTGAACTGACAGCTACATTCTGGCCTATGCTTACAGTAAGAGAGCCGTCTGTCCTTTCCTCGTTGTGTCTAGATCCAAACTTTGATCTAGCATTTGTTTTTATTATCACCTGGTAATGGAGTTGGGAAGGGTAGGATCTGGCGAAATCGCATCACTAGTTTTGAGTGTTTCCTCTCTGCATTAATAGTTGGATGTTTGAGGCCAATGGAAGTTATCATGCATGTTGGTCTCATAATTAAATGTTTAGTTTGCAACCATTCTAACACCTGAATGATTTTACAAAATGTTTTCTCATTTACAAGCTTCAACTCAACAAGTTTCCAATTTGTTAATTTTTCAAAATGGTCAGGTATTGAGGAGTACTTCTGTTTTCAGTTAATATAAGCTGAATTCAGTGCTTGGTTTGTAGTTTTTGTTTATTGCTTGGACTGTTTGACAAAAACACATGAACTTTAGTTTTTTTTGCAACTTGGCTTAATTATTGAATTCTTTGATGTGTTTTCCCGTGCAGGCAGGATGGAAGCTTTGGCCGTTTGCTCATCTTATCACATATGGTGTGATCCCTGTAGAACAAAGACTCCTTTGGGTGGACTGTGTAGAACTCATCTGGGTGACCATACTGTCTACGTAAGTAGCATACTGTTTCTTGCTGAACTGTCATCCCTTAGGTAATGAAGCCTGGAAAAATATTAATGGATTCTTTTCTTGGGAAATATGTTTAGGATAAGCATAATCTATCTCCAAGAAAGAGTTGATTTCGATTCGCTAAATATTTCTAGTGAAATCTGGATGTATTTTTTATCTGAGTTCTTTGTTGCCTAATTCTCTCACTTTAATTTCTGGTTAGAGATCTCCTGTGGTCCCTGATAGCAGTATTGCTAGAGATTGCTTTAGAATCTTCCAGTTTACTTAGTTGTGGTATATGTGAATATGTGGTCTGGACATGGCACAGAAAATTCCTGTCTTTATTCTGTTTTGTCCTTTTCATGGAAGCACCACCCATTTATGGTGTTGAGATATCTGTAAAAAAATAAACAATTAAGTGTTTGTCTGGTGATAAAGGATTCATTTTGTTTTGACTTGAGCCTGAAGTTCTAAATCCCCCCCCTCCCCTTGGTAGTTATTCAAACGAGAAATCAGAAGCAAGAATATCTGAGGCAGCAGTAGAAGCTTCTTCCAGTTCTCTGCCCAGTTCCCTTGAGGTATACTGCAGAACTGTTTTATGTTGTATTATTTGGATAAACAAATGACTGCACTAGACAGTTATGATATGCTTTGAGTGTTCTTTTACTTCATCAAACCCATTTTGTTTGCCTCTTAACAGGAGTAGATGGAATGCAAGAAATTAAGAGCGAAAATAGTAAACAGGATTGCTCAACTCAGTCATTAGAGTTTGAGAGGGGATCCACAATGTGATGATTGATGCAGAAAGTTTCTGGACGGTCTGGCTACCGTATATATCTCACCCTGCATATTCATGTTTATTTGATGATTGTTGTACTCTTCTTGAGATACCATTCCATTCCTAACAACTGTAAAAATCACGCACTGGAAAGTTTCCATGGAATATAGAATTTTCTGGTGCACATATAGAAACAGAAATGCCTCATCACCTAAATGAAACATATGACTCAGATTACCACCATTTCCCCCCTCTCTGATCTGATAAGCCATCCAGTGGCAGCTTCACTATTAAATCACAGTTGCCCTCTTTCATGAAAAGGAAATTGAGTTGTAGTTACATTGCTACTGAAGAAGAGAAGGAAGAAGGTGGATGGCAGAGCAATGGAGACATAAGAGGCCTTTTTCTTTAGAATGATTTTTTTGCTGTCTCAATTTCAACAATCCAGACAGGTTCCAGTTCATAATTCGGAGTATAATGACTTGTTTTTTTGCCTACGGTTGAAATTGCTGTAGGTTCCTTTCTCTAGACTCCTATTATGTGCGCCCTAATCTCTTGCACATTCTCTGCGATCCTGCGCTCTTCCCTCTAACATAAACAAGGAGTGAACTGAAAGCCAATAGCCAGACTGTACTGTGGTTCGCAATTTAAACGTCTGAAAGCTTATGCATGTTCAGGCTGAGGGTCCCTGTATTTGTTGATGCGGATACAGCAGGGTGAGACTTTGTAATCAAATAAATCGATGTCACATAATTGTTAGTAACTCTGCATCCGAAGAGGAATGGTTTTTGTTTTTCAAAGCTGAACACAATTTCTGTAAAGTTATTCATTGCAAGTAAGAAGGCAAGCAGCACACTGGGTAGTCGAGCAAAGTCTAGGGTCTCCAAAAAATTACCCTCCAA
Organism: Populus nigra; assembly: GCF_951802175.1. Taxonomy (NCBI): domain Eukaryota; kingdom Viridiplantae; phylum Streptophyta; class Magnoliopsida; order Malpighiales; family Salicaceae; genus Populus; species Populus nigra. The sequence goes on from NC_084852.1 coordinate 7,198,379, forward strand.
AGGATAGTCCTGATACTGCATGAATTTAAGACACTTGAACGTAATTCTTAAGCTTTCCATATTGATTAAGCTACATCTTTGGGACTTGAAAATGCATCCACTGTCGCTCTCAATGCTGCAACTTCATGATTCCATGCACAGTATTTGCATACATTTTAGTGTCTGTCCATATAGCATCTTCAAAAGCACTAATGTAATAAAATGTTTGTTTTTATCGCTACATCCCGGCACTAAAAAAGCACTTCATTTTTTTTTATATATATTTTTATCTTTTACTGTTCTTTTTTCTGGTGTTTTTCTATTCTTAATGAAATTGGAGAACTCCAAGTGATTCCTCTTTTTAACAACAAGAAAAGAAAAGGCCAACCTTATGAATTTCATGCCATAAAGATTTGAAGAGGTCACCCCTCTTTCTAACAACAAGAATAGAACAGGTCAACCTTAAGAATCTCTACCAAGCAGATATATAAATTTGAAAAACAGCGATGCCATATTAACGAAATGTTAGAAAAAGAAGACAAATGAAAAGGAATTGCTGTTCAATTGATTTACATATAGACAATCATTTCTTGAGATAAATACAGAACACCCATCTGTTCAAGGCTTGTGAAGCCTTGAAAAAAAAAAAATATTGCTAATAACTATGCCATGGACATGTTAGAAAGCCGACTAGGCGTTGGCTGGAAGTTAAACCACCGAAGGGTTAACCTCCGATTTGGTGGTGCTAAAGCCCTCCTTAATATCTCTGTATTTGCTTGATTTCTTCTTAACTTGTCACTAGGCACCAGGTAGCCGTGCTTGCTACACCTGACTGACCCCGGACGGTTTGAGCACGTACAAGTTGACCGTGGCCTAGGAGAGATTGACGCTACTTGATTATTTCTTCTAACCCTGTTGCCCTCACCAAGTGACTGTCTTGCTGGAGGTTGTAGCCTTCCTCTAGTCTGTTTTTGGGAGATGGTTTCCATTTTGTGAGCCAAGAAAGAGATAGAGGTGTGATTTTGAGCTGGAAATGAGAGAGAATTGTTCTGCCACAGTTGGCTTCTCGTATTTTAAAAGCTTTTTAAATAGTAATGCAATCATGCATGTTTTGACGAGGCTTTTCTTCAGGACTTTCTCATGATTCCATATGGTTGGGCTTGGCAAGAACACCTTGAACTGTTAAGCACCTGGTAGTGTGTCAATTAAGGCTTGGTGGATACAAAGCCATTGTTTTTGACTTTCAAATGTTAGACTACTTGTCAAACCACAACGTTTTACTCGGCATATTAATGGCTTCGATGACCAGCACCGACTTGATTTCGGGGTGTTTATGATTATTTTTTCAAATGTTTTTTATTTTAAAAAATATTTTTTTATTTTTTTAAATTTATTTTTTATATTAGTGAATTAAAAAAATCTAAAAAAATAAAAAAAATTATTAATTTAAAATAAAAAAATTTAAAAGTTTTTTTAAATTACTTTTAAAATAAAAAATAAACAAAACCTATGAATGGAACCTTCTTGCTTATTGTTTTTTTTTTTGCCCCCTTTTACTAATATTTATTCCTTTTGCCCATTCATTGGCAAGTTATGGAATTTTATTTTGAATGGAACCTTTTGAGGTGTTTGGTGTGGATGGTGATTTGTGAAAAAAGTTTTTTTTTTTTTAATGTTTTGTTATTGCACCAATTTGAATATATATGTATAACACGTCTATGATCCAATTAAAAAAACAAAATTCAATAATCTTAATGTGAAAACTTATATCTTAAAATACATCGAATGTTTCCCGGTTATTATGTAGTTTCTTACTAGTTTATTAATTGAATGTAATAAAATAATATCTAGATTGTTAGAATTGTTTTTGGCATTTTCATGAATACAACAGTTTAAATTTAAAAAATCATAACCTGATTATTTGCTTAGATTAAGTTTTAAATTAAATTATGTGAGAGTTATTTTAATATAGACTTGTTCACTAGGTAAGTCTCTAAAGAAAAAAACTAATCTAATACTAAAAAATAAAATTAAATAAAAAGCTCATATTAAAAAAAATAAAAAAAAACAAAAAAACTCAAAGGAAATAAAATCTCCATATTAAAGGATGAAATTAAAAAAAAACTAAAAGATAAAAAAGGGTCAATTTTTCTTTTTATTATATGATAAAAATAAGAAAATTGATTTACAATTAATTTAATATTAAATGATAAAATTAAATAAAAATCATATATTAAAGAAAGAAATTAAAAAAATAATAAAAAAAGATCAAAAAACCCAAAGAACATAAAAACTCTATATTAAATAACGTAATTGAAAAATAAACTAAAAAATAAAAAAACAACCAATAAAAAAATTCAAAAGGCTTGTTACAACGAAATCTAGACAGGTGAAGATGAGGGAGGTCTGCGGGCTTAGGCTTTTTGTTTTTGCTTTTTATAAGGGATGGATGGAATTTATTTATTTAATTTTTTTTTTTTGAAGAAAAAGAGAGATAGACTCCTCAAAATCAATAAAGCACATCTCCCAACCTCAAACCCGCGATCTCAAAGACATTCCACACACTATAACACAAAACTTATAGCCACACGATTAAACACAAAATATTAACTTGGTGAAGTGTTCATATGAATAATTAAATCCACCTAATGTAAGCATGAAATTAAATAATTTCTCACTCTATCTCTCTCTCTGTTTATGGAGCAAAAATAAATAACTACTCTAAAAAATAACACAAGAGACTAACCAAAGGTAAACATGCAAATTGCACGAAAATAATTGGCCATCCCCGTCTCATTAGGGGTAAATTTGATAATCTTATGTATCATCTAATGTTTGCGAGTGTGATTATAAGTGCATTTTGTTTTTAAATATATTAAAACTATATTATTTTAAATAAATATTTTTTATAATTAGTATGTTAAAGTAATTTAAAAATATATAAAAAAATTATTTTAAAATTAAAAATAAAAATTTTAAAAATATAGTTGTACCGCAACGTCAGATAAATGCCTTAACAATATGGTCAGGTGTTGGCATGGACTCATCCAAATCAATATGGCATAATTCTGACTCTTTTTTCTGTCTTAAATAAACTTTTGTTTTTGCTTTCTTTTCGGTTTGCAAAGGAGCCTGCTGTTTTCAAGAGAAATTGCCTATAGATAGATTTGTTGATGAACACTGAAACAACTTACAAACTACTCCCTCACTCTCATAAAAATAATCCTTTTTTAGATGTCTCAAAATATATAATTTTTATTTTAAAGTAAAACATCGAACATCAAAATATTTCACTACTTTACTATTTTTTAAAAATTAAATTCACATACTTTCCTGTTTAATTAAATTAAATATAAAAGACAACATAGTAAATATATAAAAAAGTATGAAGTAGTTTATGTAAAAAAAATAAAATAGAATTTTTTTATGGAACGGATGCACGTAGTTGTTCTTAAACTTCTGCTTTTATTCCAAGCTAGCCCAACCCACCGCCAGCTATCTGCAACCCAAATCCTCGACTCTCTTGTCGACGATGATTGACAAATAGGTTTATTAATTAAAAAGCTCAATCTTTTTCCATTTTGTATGTGGGGGCGTGGCGAAATGTTCAATTATGAGCTACAAATTGCTAATCTAGTGCCTACCATTTACTATAACAAGCCATGATTACGGGGCGACTTGGCCCTTGTCAACTGAATCATCAATGGTCCAGGGTACTTTTCTGCCTGAACCATCTGTCAATTTGTGGGTCGCAGCTAAAACTAGATGTTAATCCCTCTTGACCGTTCTTCAAGTTCAATCATGCGCCTAAAGATTGTATAGAACTTTAGTTGGCTGGACATGGCCTCGTCAAGGAGAACCCCATCCTTTCGGCACCTTCATTTATGAAAATGAAACTCGCATTCTCGAACTTTGCATATCAGAGTTGACAATGGCCATCTTTTAGCAGAAAAAGACCTAATTGATGCATAGAATTTATTCTCAATCAAGAAGTGCTCTCCTGTTAGTTTTCAACCACTCGACCTCACAGATCTCATGTATATATATTTATTTATTTATAAGCTGGTAATTAACCACTCAACTCACTAACATTTTATGTCTGTAAGGCATCGATCAGTGGAAAGACACGTCTTTGTGTGTGTGTGTATTTACATGATTATCAATCTACGTACGTAAGCTAGCATGTATGTCAAAAAAGATTATAATGGAAGCTAGCATTCATCTAATAAATCATATTCGCAGAGCTTTCAAGGCTTAATTAATAGAAAGCATCGTCCGAAAAGGAGACTGGGATGAATCGATAATGGCTCATTTTATCAAATATCAATTTACATTCCAAGATTAAGCACTAATGAATTGATTTTTTCGAAAAGTTGTTTTGTACGCTTTCCTCGGAAAGGAATGCAATTAAAGGAGATATTGATTTTGTGTGGTTTTGAGATAATGATTCCTTATGGTGATAGCGAGAGGTCCCATGGTCAGCAAGAGAAAAGCCATCTGTGAGGTAGCCTCTTGTTGTCAATATTAGTGTGTGACCCTCGACTCTGGCTAGGTCATCCAATATATAGAATATACCTAGCTAGCCATGTCTAATCAATCATCACTTGGCAGATGAAATCAAGAAAAGGACACCCACCCTCGAAAACCTATCATTCTTTTGGAGATCATACCAAACATACAATTTAATTTAATTTATACTCCAAGGTTAAAAAAGAAAATCAGCCTTTTGTAATTCAATCCTTCCTATCTTTCTCTACCAGCAAGTGTTTGAAAGCTTTCTTATTTATTAAAAAATAATATAAATTATATTTTAAAATCTCATTTAATAACTTAAATTTTTAGGTTAAAATAATTTTTGATATGATATTAGAGTTTTGATGATCAAATAGTTACGAATTTAAATCTCACAATTTCTATTTATTTGATAAAAATTAAACACAAGATAATATAAGTCTGTATAAATTTCAAGTTCAAATGACTTTTTACTTATGAAGATATATTAAAAAATAATATAAATTATATCTTAAAATTTTACCTAACAACTTAAATTTTTAAATTAAAATAATTTTTTAACGATATGCAATTTCCTAGCTTAGCTTTCCATTCAGATTTTTAAAGCTAAAGGATAATCCTTATAAGGGACTATTCATGAGTGTCTTTCAAAGAAGAGATGCTTATAAAATCCAAAGAAGGTTTTTTTTTTTTTTTTTTTTTTTTTTGTTTTGTTGCTGCTGCTGCAGAAGAGATACACCTTAGTGCTATGCAGAAGAGATACACCTTAGTGCTAAAGTTCCATCCCTCTTTTTATAATCTTGCAGAAGGAAAAACCAACAAGAGGTCAGTAAACTTCATTTTCGACTAATCAATCCCTTTTTTCGCTTATTGCTCACGAGATCATCAATCTCTCTCATGCGACAACCATGTGTGTCGATTCTTTCACGTTGCTATAGTATATCTTGAACATCTACAGATGATCCACCACCAACATTTAATTATATTTCTGTGTTAATTATCTGTTTTCTTTTTATATATGTATTGATCAGCGCGTGCGTATATATTGAATTAATAATTATCTATATTATTTCTTCTTTTTTTTGTCGAATGTGGCAATTCCATCTTAAAAAAGTTATCAAGTCTCTCAAGATTTACAGAATATATATTACGTCATAAGAAAATCAACTATGCTAGTTCCATAATCACAATTTAATTATACATGGACGTGGCTGGAAAAGATAAAGTAACAAAAAGCACCAAGATCTCTTTTACCTTCTAGGGTTTATGCATTCACCAAAAAATAGCTGCCATAAAATGCAAAAGATCGAGCCAAGCATGCCATCTTTAAAAGTCAAGCATCATTGAACAACGAAAACAACTCATAGCACAATCTTATTAAATGATCACCCAGATGAACACAAATTAATATACACAAAGGCAAACGATAAACAGTAGTGATGTTTTTGGGATAATTAAGCAACTTCCAGTAAGAATATATATACTGTTGTACATACAAGGTTTAATCTATCTTATCCTAAAGCAATATATATATCACTTAACAATTTTATTTTTCTACAATATCAGGATCCCACCTCCAATTTTTCTTCGCTTCCCTAACAACAATATTCGAAAACCAAACAAGTATAGAATATATATGCAACTATATATGTCTTTATATATATATATATATATATATATATATATATATATGGCCTCGCTTCAAATTGGCAGCTACATGTGTCATTAATTTGGAGAAACTGGAGGCCATTAAATGACTCTCTAATCTCTTCGTAACAATCAAAATCTGATCAATACCCCAATGGGAAGCTGATACTACTACTAATTAATCGCGATCGTATATACAAACAAGTATATACCGTGATCATCATTTGACTGCTTCAAATTACCCACCAGGAATGTATTCATAGGCCTAAATATAATATATGCATAGACCAATGAATTAAGACTAATTTTAATTTAAGAGTACCAATTCATGCTTGGAATTTGATATGGTGGCCTAAAAATCCCATCTGCCATAGATCCCAACATTGTCTGTTGGTGCAATTGAGGTGTCTGTGGAAGTTCACCGAGCAGGGTGGCTACGGAACTATTCCCATCGGTCCTCACAACAATTTCATCACCATTAATACCCCCTTGAAATCTCTTACTTGATGAAGGGCCAACCATGTCCTCGCCGGTCCAATATAGTGATGGGAGTGTTCTTTTGGGTGGAAGCATAAGTAGGTCTCGCTTGGATACTGAAGAGGCCATGTGAGACAAAGAAGAACTGCTGCTTCTGATACCATCACTGCTGCTGATTATTCCTTCGAATAAATTCTGGTCATTGTCAAGCAATGCCCCGAAGTTTGTTCCTTTTGCAAGATGCAGTGTTCCATTCTGATGGCTTCCAACTGATATCGAAGGCGGTATTGATCCAAGCACATCATCCATGGAATCATCTTTATCATGACCCAGTGGTCTCTGTGTGTTGTTTTTCTTGTATATCCGACATAACACCCAATCATCAAGCTGGAAAGAAAGGTAAAACAAACAAACAAACAGTAATCACCATTAATCCTGCTGTGTATTTGAAAAGTATCGAAAGTAAAAGGATAACATATATGTAATCAAAAACTTTGTAGAAAGCGATCACTGATTACCCTTAAAGAGTTTTTCTTGTTTCCCAAGTCACATCCTGGTGGCTTGTTATTGACTTTGTTATCAGCTAACCGGTATTCATGCATGATCCAATTGGTTTTGATCCCTTTAGGAGGTTTACCACCATAGAAGACTAGTGCTTTCTTAACCCCAACCTTTTGTGTACCTCCTGAAGATAATACTGGCTTATCAGTTCCTGTAGCCTTCCAATACCCTGAAGTTGCTGCCCTGTTTGGCCTAGCTCCATTCGGGTACTTCCGGTCTCTCGGACTAAAAAAGTACCATTCTTGTTCACCAAAAGTGGCCTTAGCTGAAAACAAGATGAACCCAAGATTTACTAGGCTTTAATTCCTTATATATATAGTACACAATACATAATAAGAATTGTATGTAACCTGGTAATTCCCATGGATCAAACTTGTAAAGATCAACTTCTGCGATAATCGCCACAGGGAGAGGGGCAGAAGTGGTCTTTTTCTTGAGGTAGTGAACCACTAGCTCTTCATCAGTGGGGTGGAACCGGAACCCCGGTGGAAGGTTTGGTTGTTGCGAGCCGCGGCCACCACCACCGCCCGCACCTCCTGTGGAGGAATCAGTTCTTTCCATTGATGGAGTAGTGAGATTGAGGAGTCCTGGGATTTAGAGCGTTTATTATCAGAGAACATGCAATTTAGAGAGGTGGTTCAAATGTTGCATAGAGGTGGCATGACCTTTCTTTTTAAAGGACAAAGGGGAGAGAGTTACTAGCTATATACCCTGATGGATATTTAGGGCAATAATCAGGTACCAAGGAGTCTGTTTAGACTTTACCTTAATCACCAATCATAATCCAGCATGTAATTCAATTGAAGGGCTGATTAGTAATTGTGGTTGTTGTGATTACATAATTACCCATGGCTGCTTTTGCCAAATTCATGCATAGGTTGGCAAAGGCATGCAATGGTTAGTGAATGAGAAGGGATTGATGTGGGGGTGATGGGTAGCTGATAAGGACACAAACTTGAAATAAGACCATTGATGGCCTGACACGTGTACTTCGGAAACGTGGTACAGATCGACACGTAGTTGGAGAGTGGGAGTTGTGGGGGCCACAGCGCACCACAAGGCAACAAAAAGAAAAAAAAAGAATTAAAATAAATATAGACGGATAAGTTTATGGTGTGGGAGCAGAGCTTCAGATGTCATGCTTTTGTTCTGCAAATCCCACCACTTCAAGGGACCCTCTTCCCTCTCCCTCTTTTTAAGCCTATTTTTTACACTTTTTTACTATCTGTTTATAAAAGTATTTTACCTAGAATTTTTAAAAAATTTAAATTTTTTTCATTAAAATAACTTTTTTTGATATTTTTTATTAGTTTTAATATAAAAATATAAAAATAAATTTTTAAAAAATAAAAAAAATATTATTTTAATTTACTTTCAAACAAAAATTACTTTAAAAATTTACTACGGCTACCGTCTCAAACACCCCCACTTGTAAAATGACTACATGTCGGCTCGCACGCGTGGAAGCCTCATGGCTTTCATTTTTCAGCCCCTACTGGAGTCTTGTGCGTGAGGCTGGGTCCAAATCTCTCAGCAAAAGCAAGAATTGATTAAATCATCTTGTACGTTTGGATCTTCTTCCTCAAGTTACTGCCAATCATATTTCAAATGTCACCGTTAGATTTGAATTCGTTGAATATAAATTGAATGAATGATAAAAACGACAAATGAATTGAATGAATGATAAAATTAAACGACAACATTTTTTTATATATAATGTAAAAGAATAAAAGGCGATCCAAACTATAAATTAAATTAGAACGAGGGAATTAAGGATGGAAAATAACATGCATGAAATGGGTGAGTGAGCTTTGAATCTTCAAACAGATTGGATTGGTGTCTTTTACATGTGTTTCAATGTCTAGTTATTGTACACAAATCTGAAGACAAATATAAATTGAGAAAAAAATGGGTTTTCTTAGTTTCTTGTTAGGAATACCACAAGAAGTTGTAAGCGCAAGAGGTGAGAGGTTGAGGGGGCTACAGTGCCGTTGACCAGCAACCCAGCTGCAATGGGTATAAAATATCGAATTTTGATAATTGATACCTTTTATATATCATATTATTTGTTTTTATTTTTTTTTAAGATTTTATCCTTTAACATTGAGTTTATTAAAAATTAGACTTCATAGTTTATTTTAATTTGTTTTTTTATGGAGTTATCATAATTTCATAACTTGACACATGAATTTACAAGTTAACCTAGGTTGATCTTAATCGATCCAATTTAACACATGTTGATCCTAATTGATCCAATATATTCTCATCTCAATATTTATAAGAAAAAAAATATCATCTTGAATATTTATTTTGAGTCAAACTATATTTTTATCTGTTGTTCACGTTGCTTTTGTACTTGTCAAGTCATTTGAATCACATTGGGACAATTCTCACGTAGTTAATTTTTTTTCTACTATAAAATGCTAGCAACGCCTAAATATTTTCTTATGCTAAAGAAAATTTTAATCCGACCTATAGTGTAGCACAAGTAATGATCTAGTTTATACCATGTTTGGATCTTCTCCTTTCTTTATGACCAATCATTAATAAACTAGGCTCTTTATTGGATCACATGACTCTACTTATTTTTTGTTGTAACCCTTAACATAAATAGTTGAAGTTAAAGATACTCATCTCTTTATATCACTAAGTGTATTAAAGTTTTTAAAAAGGATCTGTTATTTTATCCCTTGCTAATAATGTGTAAGAGATTTTTATCTATCTTTAAATGTTATCAAGGTAAGATAACACTCTAGCCCCTCCTCCCCATAAAAGGACAAGGTACATAGATTAAAAAGGTCGAATGATTCCTTCAAAGAGCTCGAGTTTACAATCTCTATTATCTATTGCATATATTTTTTAAGAGCATATTCATTTAAAATATCATTTTATTTTCTCTCTAAAAAGATACTTACTTAAGCATGGAGATTCTTTAAATCCATAAAAAAAGATTTTTTTTAGGAACTAGTCAAAGCCATCTTGGGTTACCAGGTATCAAGTACCGACTACCAACCATCTTGGTTAGGAAGAGAAAAACATATTGTTTGAATCAAGAAATTAACCAATTACTTGATATATAAGTCTTGTTCTTAAGCTACTTGGATTTTGGGATATTATCAGAATTCAAAAATAATTATGAGATTTAAAATATGACATATTATAATTTTAAGGAAAAAAGAGAGAAGCCAAAGAGATTCATGGAACTCTATATTCGTCTTCTGAGAACTAAGACTTGCATATAGTATAAACACCATCTCTAATTAAATTTTTTATATAAACATTTTTTTTCTCATTTATTATAGATAAGAACATAAAAGGTTCTCCATTAACAAAAGATAATTGAGAAGGGATTTTCATTGTAGCACGTGAGTGAAAACATTGTTTATTAGAATAATTTTTTTTACAATTTTACGCAGACATTGAAGTTTTTTTATAAGGTTTATTAGTCATTACCAAATTGACAAAGGACAAAAAAAAAGTTTTTTTTTCTAGTTTTAATTGCATAGTGAAACGATCAAAATACCTTTAGAAGAAAAAAAATTTAAAACTGGCATTAAAGGGATTTTTTTGTATTTTCAAAATGGTTTTTTAGTTATTATTAGGTCAGTAGATGAACAACTTGATACTTGATCAAATATAAATAATAAAAACAAATATAGTGAAACAACCACAATACCTTTGAAAACTGAAAATTTAAAACTGGCCTCTAGGGGCTTTTCATATATATTTTTTTTGTTATTATCAAGTTGGTTAAGTGACAATTTGATATTTTAACAATATAAAAAACAAAAATAAAATAAAAAGGTTGGGGCGTGTGCGGTGCACTCTTCGTGCGTCAGAGGTTCGTACCGGCATCCAAAAATGACTTTTTATCATGTTGTTGGAAGTGTCACCACGTCCTTTTCTTAGTGGTGCGGCGCTTGTTGACGGAGGTGGTCTGGTTTGTTGTTGATGAGGATTTGTTTTCCCTTTTATCTTCCCTCCATTAAAATTTACAGTTTTACCCTCTTTGTTGTTATTATTTCAATTTCAATTTCTATTTTTTGTTTATTTTTTTATTTTTGTTCTTAATCCTCTTGTATAATTTTATTTCTTTTCAATTTCATCCTTTTATCCTATTTTTTCATTTTTTTTTCTAATTTGATCCTTATTCTTTTAATTTCTTGGGCCTTTTATTGAATCGATTTTTCTTTTTAATTTCACTATTCAATAAAAAAAATTCTTTTATTTTTTAAAAACTTTTATCCTTATTCTTTTGATTAATTTTTTTGTTCTTTTGCTCAATTAATTTTTCTTTCCACTAACCCTCCAATCAAAAATAAAATTTATTTTGTATTTCAATTTTGATCCTCACTCTTCTATTTGTCATTTGTTGTTTAAGATCCTTTTGTGTATTTGATTTTTTTTTTCAAGTTAATCCTTCAACATTTAATTGGTTGGGAATTGAGCTTTGTGTTTTTTCTAGTTATAGTGCTTCTAGTCTAACACCTCGAGTTACAAGTTTGAAAAGTTAACGCGAGTTGACATCTTTTTATTTTTTACATATGCTTTTTTTAGTTTTGTGATTTTTTACATTCTCTTTTCTACTGGGTTATCTCGATTTTATTACCTAGGACGCGAGTTTGACTAGTTAACTCAGGTTAGCATATCCCTTATTCCTGAGTTACAGGTTTGTCATGCTAACTCTAATTGACTTGATCTAATTTTTTATTATTTTTTTAAACCGGTTTTGTCCTTGTATATTTATTGAGCTGAGAATTGAGCTACATTATCTGTTTCATTTTACAAAAATATTTTTTCCAAGTTACCGTTATTTTTTAAAAAAATTTGGTCCATTTGTTATCATTAATTTTTTAATATATTTTTATTAAAATAAAACCAATTTATTTGACTCATTTTGATCCATGGCTCGAGCCACAATTTTGTTTTCTTTTTTGAAATGCATTTGTACCACTTAAACATTATTTTTAACATAAAAGGCTCCACAACATAACGCATGTACACAACTAGTCTTTATCTTTTGTAGCAATATAAGGAATAAAAGATACCTAATAAAATTTTTCTTATCAAATGAGTCTACACTAATAACAATATTTTTAGTCGCTGGTACATGGCAAACCAATGATTTACACATGAAGTAAAACATAAATAAAATAAAGTTCTTCACCAAAATAAAAAGAAAAAAAAATAGAAAACAAGGAATACATAATGAGAATTTTAAGAAGTTTGAGAGCCAAAATGCTAAATAATGTTGGATTCTTTTTACAACATTGCAATAAACCATATCAAGTTAACAAAAAGAAACTATTAAGAGAAATTCCAAATAAATCCAATCCAAAAGGATGAAATAAAAAATAATTAAGTGACAGAATTTTGAAGGACTGAAAAGAAGGGGGAAGCACTGTGCAAATTCATACTGCTTTTTCTCACAATAAACGTGGATTCTCTGTTCCTTTTTAGGTTTATTTGTAGTTTTAATTTGATGGTGATAAACACATTGGGTTGAAAGCATCAAATTTTAAAATTGATCTTAATTATCTTTTACTTTAAATTAAATTAGAACGAGGGAATTAAGGATGGAAAATAACATGCATGAAATGGGTGAGTGAGCACTAAATCTTCAAACAGATTGGATCGGTGTCTTTTACATGTGTTTCAATGTCTAGTTATTGTACACAAATCTGAAGACAAATATAAATTGAGAGGAAAGTGGGTTTTCTTAGTTTCTTGTTAGGAATAATACTATGCCAGGAAAAGAGGCGGAAAGAAGCAGGAAAAGAGGGGCTCCAGTGCCCATCCAGTGCCTTTGACTCAGTAGGAATGGGCACAAAAGATCGAACTTTGATGATTGATGCCTTAACCGCTGGGCGTGGTGGTAAGAACATGTTCATGGTGGAAAGTGGAGGCTGGAAAGTTGAGGGAAACTATGGCTCAGTGGGGTCCAGTGCTGCTCGCAAAACAGACCACTGGGACCCATCAATTGGATGTCACTTCTTGTGTATTCCTACGTCGTTTCAGCAGCAGAAAAACTCTCACACATCGACCTCTACTTCCCTATCAACGAGGGTTGGGTATAGGGGCAAGGGCTAGTCTTTCCTGTGAGTCAAATCCTTGCTAGTTGTGAAAACTTTTCAAGATACTCGAGGATACACGGTTCTTTTTTTATTCTCTCATTAGATTTTATATTTTATGGAATATATTTATTCTATAATTTATTTAGATAATTTTTCTTTTTTTATTCATTAAAATTTAAAATTTTGGAAGAACTAATATTATAAGTTCCTAAAAAATTAAATAAATTAAATACAGTTATTGAAAAACTAATATTTTTAAATAACTAAATAAATAACAGTCTTAAAAACTAATTTTTTTTATATTAATGATTTTATTTAATAAGTTATTTCTTTTTATATATATAGTGAGATAATGTCAATATGAGAAAACTTGAATTTACCGTTCTTGATATTTTTAGGAATAATTATTTGTCATGGGTCCTTGACGCTAAGATTCATCTGAAAGCTATGAATCTTGGAGAGACCATTAAAAAAGAAAATAATGTATCCTTACAGGATTGTGCAAAAGCAATGGCTTTCATTCACAACTATTTCCATGAATGATTAAAAGTTGAATATCTTACAATAAAAAATCCTTTTGTTTTGCGACAAAATCTAAAAGAAAGATATGTCCATCAAAAGTTTACTATACTTCCTTAAGTTTATTATGATTGGTTGCACATGAGGTTGCAAGATTTTAAATTGATTAGTGAACATAATTTTGCTTTTTTTTTTTAAATTACTTCACAGCTGAAATTGTGTAGTGAAAATATCACAGAAGACAAAATGTTAAAGAGAACATTCTTTACTTTTCATGCCTCAAATATTATCTTGCAACAACAATATAGAGAATGTAACTTCAAGAGATACTCTGAACTAATTTCATGGCTTCTTGTGGATGAACAAAATAATGAGATTTTGATAAAAAAAAAATCATCAATCTCATCACACAAGTCCTTTGTTCAAAAGATAAGAAAGAACCAAACCTTTGTCTAAAAGATAAGAAAGAACCAAGGGTATAAATATGGAAAAAATAAATGGAAAAGGAGAAGAGATAATCCTTCAAAAGACAATCCACCATACCACTAGAAATAGAGACACAATGAACCTAAACAAGAAAAGAGCAAGAATTTGCATAGACCTAAAGATAAGTGTCATAGATGTGGTATGCATGGCCAATGGTCTCACTCTTGTTGCATCCCAAAACATCTTGCAGATTTACATATCAAGCCTCTCTAAAACATAATACAGTTGAGACTAATTTTATTCACAAAGATGATTTCGAAGGTCATAATACTTATCTTGATGTTTTTTATTTCTTTGAAAACCTAGATAAAATAGATAGCATGCTTAGTGGTGGAATCCTTATGGATGATTAATGTTTTTTTTATTTGTACTAGGATATGTATCGTATTGAACTTTGAATAAACAATGTAAATATTAGTTCAGTTGAATAATAAACTTTAATTATATTTTGAATAGAGACATGACTTTTCATGATGGAGATTTATGTCTGGCAGACAATGCAACAATGCACACAATTCTCAAGGAACAAAAATACTTTGGATATTTAAAATTAACCAAAGTTAATGTTACTACAATATCAGGTCTAACATACATGATTAAAGGCTTCGGAAGAACTAATATTTTGTCACTAAATAACACAAAATTGGACATCAAAGATGCATTATATTCACCTGAGTCCAGAAGAAACTTATTGATTTTTAAATATATATGTGCTAATGGTTATCATATTGAAGAAATAGATGAAGAAAAAAAAAGAATATCTTTATATTATTTCATGTATTTCAAGCCAGGAGCTTGTACTTGAAAAATTACCTGCTTTCTCTTCTAGAATTTATTATATGATCATGAAATCTATTGAAACAAATATTGTGATACACCAGAAACGTTCCAACCCAAAAATATTTATGCTTTTGCATGATCGACTTGGACATCCGAAGATCGATAATGATGCAATGAATTATTGAAAATTCACATGGGCATCCTTTAAAGAACCTGAAGATTCTTTTACCAAGAGAATCCATGTGCTGCATGTTCTCAAGGTAAATTAATTACCAAACCATTCTCATTAAAGGTTGTTCTAGAATCACCATATTTTCTCGAAAAAAATCAAGAAGATATATATGGATCTATTCATTTATCATGCAAACCTTTTAGATATTTTATGGTATTGATTGATGTATCAAGTAAATGGTCACATGTTTGCTTACTTTCTATTCAAAATATTGTATTTGCTAAATTAATAGTATAGATTATCAGACCAAGAACACAATTTCCTGATTATCTAATCAAGAAAATTCAATGGGACAATACTGGTAAGTTTACTTCTTATGCATTTGATAATTTTTATACTTCTATTAGAATTGATGTTGAATATCTTGTTGCTCATATACATACTCAAAATGTTCTAGCAGAATCATTTATAAAACACATTCAATTAATTATCAAAATTGCCAATATCTATTTGGAGACATGCTATATTACATGTTGTGTTGTAACCCATTTTTGGGTCCCCCCACAAAAATAAAAATATATAGCCGGAAGAAATTAGAAAAATAATAAGAGGTGGGAGCGCTCAGAAAGAATCAAAAAAAAATTGATTAAGGAGGTTCAGAAATGCAAGGAGTGAAATTTTTGACAGTATATTCTTGAAGGAGGAG
This sequence comes from Populus nigra, assembly GCF_951802175.1. Lineage (NCBI taxonomy): Eukaryota > Viridiplantae > Streptophyta > Magnoliopsida > Malpighiales > Salicaceae > Populus > Populus nigra. Next base: position 7,214,292 of record NC_084852.1, read on the forward strand.
AGCCCTATTGGAAGAGAAAATTAATTTGAAGAGAAAATGGCCAAAATTGGATGTTTATGGACTCAATTGGATTTTATTGAAGGTTTATTTGAATTTATAGAGGTTTTGATTGCAAGGAAAATTGAGTTTTAAGTCAATTTAGGCTTTAATTGGAAGAAATTAAAGTTCTGGGATCGAATTATAATTTTTGAGAGTTGATTTGGTTAAATCAAGGGCTTAATTGCATAAATATTGAAGTTTAAGGGCCAATTAGGGATTTAATTGAAGAAATCCGAAACCAGGGACCAAATTGGAAGAGGCGCGTAAGTATAGGGGTTGGAATTAATTGATTCAGGGGCCTAATTGAAGAAATTTGAAGTTTATTGATCAATTATGGGCTCAATTGCATAATTCAGAGGCCAAGGACCAAAGTGAAAAACGCGGCCAAATATAGGGACGGGGTTCGAATTGGCAGGGATGCAATTGAATGAACAAAAGATGATTGAGGGCTGCTTTGCAAATTGACGCGTTTTGGCATCTTGCAGGATTTAAATGAAACGGCGCGTTTTCTCCAAAACGACGCCGTTTCATGCATTCAAAAAAAAAAGGGAAAGGAGCAGAACGGTGTCGTTTTGAACGACACTGTTCATCTTTCTTCTTTCCCCCCGAACATGCAGCGGGGAAGAAGGCAAAAAGGGATGCCTTTCGGTTTGAATTTTTGGCCGGCCTCTCTCTCTCGCCTGGAGCCCACCGACCGAACACAATGGCCGACCACCCACCGCGTACCACCCACCGAACCTTGGCAGTCGCGCCCAATGGCCGACCAGCCGGCTACTCCCATGAGAGCTGTAAAAGGCAGCGCCCTTGGCCTCTATAAATAGAGGCCAAGAACACTGAGGGAAGAGGAGGAGAAACGAAAAAAAAACACAGAGGAGAAAAGAAAGAAGAGAGAAACTGGAGTAAAACGGACCAAAAGGAGAGAAGACTTTGGGACAAGGGAGATGAAACAAAGATAGTGACAGAGAGAGAGAGAAAAACCAGAGGTGGGCACCTCTGCACAGGGAAGAAGAAGAAAGAACAATTGCTGTCATCGGGCTCCCCAGCCACCGACCACCCTCCCGGCTATCCTCCGGTCAGCAACCGCCACCAGCGCCACCCTAGAGCCACTACCAGCTACTGCCTCCTTCCCTGTCATTGATAACAGCCCTGTACCGTGAGAAGAAGCAGAAGAAGCAACAGACAGAGGAAAAGCAGAAACAGAGGAGAAAGGAGGAGAAGCCGCCGCCTGGAACCACCGTCAGAACCACCGGAAGACCTCGTCAGCTGCCTCACCATCGCCATCAGCATCACTAGGAGTGTTCGTCGTCGTCTTCAACATTGTTTCCGCCACCAGGTTTGTCCCCTTTGTCGTCTCTGTGCACAGACCATTTTCACGCATTTTACTGTTCAAGTGAAATATAATTCACTTGAACAGTGAAATGCTATTTCACTGTTCATGTCAAATATAATTCACGTGAACAGTGAAATGCTATTTCACTGTTCACGTGAAACATAATTCGTGACCTGGTAAGGCCTGCTGGGTTTAGCCCAGCCACATGGGCCGAGCTGGGTCCGGCCCAAAAAAATAAAAAAATAAAATTTCTTCAAAAATTATTTCAAAGAATATGTGATTTTTCTGTAATTTTATTACTGTATTTTGATCAATATTGGTTTGTATTTTTATATTGTAAAGATACAAATCCGGTATTAAAATACCGGGTTTTCATCAAAACGTCAAAGATTTTCAAAATAAAAAATGTCTTTTGCTTTCAAAAATTTCCTAAATATTTTTAAAAATATTGTTGATTTTTCTGCATTTTTTTATCAAAGTGGATTAATATTTGGGTTATATTTTTATACCGTAAGAATATCAACCTAGTATTAAAGTACCCGATTTGCGTCAAAACATAAAAAAAATACATAATTAAAAAATGTTTTGTTTTAAAATACGGCCTAGTCTCTCCAATATATATATATATAAATATCATAACATCATATTTTCACACAACAAAAGAAAATGTTTTTTTTTAAAAAAAACAATATATGTATTAGCATGCATTTTGGCTTTAATAACCGGTTTATTTAAGCCATGAGAACTAGGCCAATATTTCAAAAATTCTACCAAAATATTTTTGTTTTATTTTGGTATATGGAATTACGAATTTATGCATAAAACGTATTTCTGATATTAAATATGGTTTTTTTTCATAGACATTAGAACGGTTAAGTTTTACCCGATAAGATAAGGACCTCCTTATTGAGGAGGACTTTTCTTGAACCATAGACGGACCAACAACTAGGAAACACAACGGGACCTTGAATTTTATCAGACAAATAAACAGAGCAGCTTACCTTAGGTAGGGCGTATTTGGGGTGCTAATACCTTCCCTTTACGCAACCAGTCCCCGTGCCCGATCTCTGAGACCAGTTAGGGTTCCTAGTGATCAAAATACTAGGTGGCGACTCCCACACCATTTTTTTTTATGTCTAAGAGACAAAGAACTCCTTGTCTCCCCATATTTACCTGATATATATACCCCCCACACCACACTTTGAGGGTGGACGATCGCCGCGACGTCGCGCGCCCCGCGACAGAATGACGACTCCACTGGGGACCTTGTGGACTAAGCTTTGTTTTTGTCTGATTTGTTTTTGTTTTCTTGTGTTTTTAATATACCTTTTCTTTTTTTATCTGCTTATATGGTTTAAATATTTTTTACACATATTGTTCATGCATTTGCATAGAACTGTCTCATGCATCTTATAGAACTGTCACATGCATCACATACTTTGATTTTGAGAAGCACACACAAGCTTTAAGTTAAGTGGGGGACTAGCAGCTTACCTTACGACTGTTAGTCAAGGTTTAAGTTTGTGTAAACCCCAACTCTTCACTGAGTGCTTAGACTGGCAATAGTTGGTACATGTGCCATCTCGTTGCCTACAAGCCCCCATATTGCCTCCACGAGGGCAATCACTGGGACAGCAAGAGACCCTTTTTAGAGACTGAATAGTCAACCTACCCTCGTCAAGCACAAAAGAATTAGAACCGGCTATAGGGTGTATGCTCCACAAAATATATTTTTGCATAAGACAAAACCTAACCATAAGGCATTTGGTTTTCAGGTCTTTTCAGCTCACATTACATATGCATCATGCATTGTTCTTCATCATACATTCATTTACATTTTTCCACGCACACCAGATCGTGAAACATAGGTCCCACCTCCAAAATCCACAACACCCGGTCTAGAGCGAGAATGGAGAACGAAGAAAGAGCCCATTTAGAGTCACATTATCAAACCGAGTTGGAGTCCGTAAAAAATGAAGTTTCTCGGCTGACCGATTTACTTGAGCAGCTTCTAAGAGCTAAGAATGGGGAGGGAACATCAGCACAACAGCCTGAAGGAGCGCCAACAGCTCAGATCCCTCAAGCATCTCAAAACCTGGGGGCAAACTCGGCCAATGAACAACATTTTGTGCCTATCACCCCTATCCAGCCAACTCACGCTCCAATCACTGTGGACTTAACAACGGAGGGAGTCCCGGATAATAGGCCTACCAGTTTGATGGACCATGACAAGCTGTTTGCTTTGGAAGAAAGATTAAGGGCAGTTGAGGGTAATGACTGGTTTGACCCTATACGAGCAGCCGAAGTATGTTTGGTACCAAACATTGTGGTGCCAAAAGATTTTCGGATACCAGAATTCATTAAGTATACCGGTTTGGAATGCCCAAACACTCACCTTCGATCCTACTGCAACAAAATGGCGGAAGTAATCCATGATGATAAATTGCTCATCTATTTCTTTTAAGATAGCCTAGCAGGATCCGCTTTGAGCTGGTACATGAGGTTAGACAGTGTCAGGATCAGGAGCTGGAGAGACTTGGTGGAGGCTTTCCTTAAGCAGTACAAGTTTAATATGGAAATCGCTCCTGATCGAACAAGTCTAATGTCAATGGAGAAAAGGAGCCAAGAGTCGGTAAGGGCCTATGCGCAAAGGTGGAGGGATGAGGCAATGCATGTCCAACCCCCTTTGATAGAAACGGAGATGGTGACCTTGTTTGCCAATACCTTCAAAGCACCATATTATGAGCACCTAATGGGTAGCTCATCTCAGCATTTCTACGATGTGGTACGCATAGCTAAAAGAATAGAGCAAGGGATTAAAGCTGGACGTATAGCTGAGCCATTGGAGACGAAGGGTTTTCTTGGAAGAAAAATGGAAGGTCACATTTACGACTTTGAAGATGGGTCCAAGGGCAAGATAGTGGATTCACTTAACCCACAAATACCTACCTCTCATGTTGCCCACATAAACTTTAACAAACCTTTTTCCTCTAATCGAGCAAATAACCAGTCAAACAACCAAAACAACTACCAAAGACCAAACACAAGGTACCTCTCAGAACCACTGCCGCCATTACCCATGCCTTTGAAGGACGTGTATGCCAAACTACTAAGCATTGGACAAATAGCTCCTATCCCCGCACCACCACTGCAACCACCATTCCCAACTTGGTACAAGCCCGAGTTGACTTGCGAGTACCATGCTGGTAATCCCGGGCATAGGATTGAAACCTGTTACGCTTTCAAGAGGAAGTTGTTGGAGCTTATTAAGATAGGATGGGTATCATTTGAAGACACACCCAACATCAATTCAAAGTCATTGCCTGGTCATGACACAAGTAATAATGGATAAAGGATTGGAAAATCTCGGTCAAGAATTGTCAATAATAAAGAAGGTGAGATCGAAGGAGATGATAAGAAAACACAGGTGGGGAAGGAAGATGAAGCACTGCCACAACTAACTATCCAGATACTAGAAAAAGTCTCAGCCAAGACCTTTGGGCGCAAGTTGGCTCAGGGTGAGAAGTTTCAGAACGGGGTAACCCAAAAAAACTCTAGTAGTTTTTTTCAAAATGTAAACCAACTTTGTTTGCCTTAACATGCTTTTGTCATTGCTTTTGGTTTGCTTTTATTCTCTCTAGTTGACCATCAAGGCTCATGATGTCAGCTAGATTTTGTGTTTGTCTTTGAGCCTATCTGTTCTTTAAATAAATGACAAGATCATGCACTTTTTAACACAAGGTTGAGTGATTACAAGAAATGTATCATAAAACGGTTAAAGATGAAAGTTAAGAAAACAAACCAAAGTTAACCCTAAAGTACAACCCTGCCTTTGGACAGCATAATGAATTGATCAATCACCTATAAGTTTCTTTCAAGATTAAAAAAAAAAACAGAGTTTATATTGCCTAACAATGTGCATTTTGAAATGAGAAAATTTCATTTTCCCTTCACTCTCTAAAGAGTATATCATGGGTGGTCCCGTTTGAGCCGGAATGATTTTCTTCTTTATAAAAACCTGGAATAGGATCACACCCCACACTGGGGGCAATAAAAGATATTTCATGAAAAGTTTTATGTGATTTTAAAACGGGATGAAAGCCCGTAGATTTGAAAAGATAAGTTAAAGCATTTGACAAAAGCATGACAAAGAAGGCAACGACAAGTCATACATTTTGAAAAAAAAAGCTACTTGTAAAAAGTCAAAAACTTCTTCTCAAAGATATGATAAGTAAAAGGTGGCAGCACGAGAAATGAATCCAACATATGACTTCACAAGTAAGCTCATGTCAAGGGAGAGTGGTGGGACCTATGTTTCAAAACCAAGTAAGAATGCATGCATGACATCTAATCATAAATCATTGCATATATGTTTTTGAATTGTTACAGGAGGAATCCTTAATTCAACAAGATTGTGGATGAAGAAAGGATCATTGAGTTGATGATAACAAAGAATCACGGTTTTGATTTTGGAACAACAATAAAGTAAGGAGAACCTATTAGGAAATTTTTAAAAGAAAACGAAAGGTTCAAACCCTGCCATCAGGAAGAAGGACACTGATTTCAGCTTTGGTTAAAGGGAATCGCCAGATGGGATTCCAGGTTGACCGAGCTATAAATATAGTTTTTGGTTTTGCTTAAAGGAGGTCGCCAGAAGAGATCTCATATTTCAGTTTTGGTTAAAGGAGGTCGCCAGAAGGGATCTCATATTTCAGATTTGATTAAAGGAGATCGCCAGAAGGGGTCTCATATTTCAGCTTTTGTCAAAGGAGGTCGCTAGAAGGGATCTCATATTTCAGCTCTGGTTAGAGGGAATCATCAGATGGGATTCCAGGTTGACCGAGCCACAAATATAGTTTTTTGGTTTTGCTTAAAGGAGATCGCCAGAAGGGATCTCATATTTCAGCTCTGGTTAGAGGGAATCGTCAGATGGGATTCCAGGTTGACCGAGCCACAAATATAGTTTTTTGGTTTTGCTTAAAGGAGATCGCCAGAAGGGATCTCATGTTTTGGATTTGGTTAAAAGAGGTCGCCAGAAGGGATCTTATATTTCAGATTTGGTTAAAGGAGGTCGCCAGAAGGGATCTAATATTTCAGCTCTGGTTAGAGGGAATCGTCAGATGAGATTCCAGGTTGACCGAGCCACAAATATAGTTTTTTGGTTTTGCTTAAAGGAGATCGCTAGAAGGGATCTCATGTTTTGGATTTGGTTAAAGAAGGTCGCCAGAAGGGATCTTATATTTCAGATTTGGTTAAAGGAGGTCGCCAGAAGGGATCTCATATTTCAACTTTGGTTAAAGGGAATCGCCAGATGGGATTTCAGGTTGACCGGGCTACAAACATAGATTTTTTTGGTTCTGGTTAAAGGGGATCGCCAGATGGGATCTCAGGTTAGCCCAACCACACATAAGATAATGGTTCTGGTTAAAGGGGATCGCCAGATGGGATCTCAGGTTAGCCCAACCACACAGATTTTTTGGTTCTGGTTAAAGGGAATCGCCAGATGGGATCTCAGGTTAGCCCAACCACACACAAGATATTGGTTCTGGTTAAAGGGGATCGCCAGATGGGATCTCAATTTAGCCCAACCACACACAGTTTTTTTTGGTTCTGGTTAAAGGGGATCACCAGATGGGATCTCAGGTTAGCCCAACCACACACAGAATAATGGTTCTGGTTAAAGGGGATCGCCAGATGGGATCTCATTTATAAAACACCTTCAATTAATTATCAAAATTGCCAATATCTATTTGGAGACATGCTATATTACATGTTGTGTTGTAACCCATTTTTGGGTCCCCCCACAAAAATAAAAATATATAGCCGGAAGAAATTAGAAAAATAATAAGAGGTGAGAGCGCTCAGAAAGAATCAGAAAAAAATTGATTAAGGAGGTTCAGAAATGCAAGGAGTGAAATTTTTGACAGTATATTCTTGAAGGAGGAGAGCCCTATTGGAAGAGAAAATTAATTTGAAGAGAAAATGGCCAAAATTGGATGTTTATGGACTTAATTGGATTTTATTGAAGGTTTATTTGAATTTATAGAGGTTTTGATTGCAAGGAAAATTGAGTTTTAAGTCAATTTAGGCTTTAATTGGAAGAAATTAAAGTTCTGGGATCGAATTATAATTTTTGAGAGTTGATTTGGTTAAATCAAGGGCTTAATTGCATAAATATTGAAGTTTAAGGGCCAATTAGGGATTTAATTGAAGAAATCCGAAACCAGGGACCAAATTGGAAGAGGCGCGTAAGTATAGGGGTTGGAATTAATTGATTCAGGGGCCTAATTGAAGAAATTTGAAGTTTATTGATCAATTAAGGGCTCAATTGCATAATTCAGAGGCCAAGGACCAAAGTGAAAAACGCGGCCAAATATAGGGACGGGGTTCGAATTGGTAGGGATGCAATTGAATGAACAAAAGATGATTGAGGGCTGCTTTGCAAATTGACGCGTTTTGGCATCTTGCAGGATTTAAATGAAACGGCGCGCTTTCTCCAAAACGACGCCGTTTCATGCATTCAAAAAAAAAACAGGGAAAGGAGCAGAACGGTGTCGTTTTGAACGACATTGTTCATCTTTCTTCTTTCCCCCCGAACATGCAGCGGGGAAGAAGGCAAAAAGGGATGCCTTTCGGTTTGAATTTTTGGCCGGCCTCTCTCTCTCGCCTGGAGCCCACCGGCCGAACAAGGGAGATGAAACAAAGATAGTGACAGAGAGAGAGAAAAAAACCAGAGGTGGGCACCTCTGCACAGGGAAGAAGAAGAAAGAACAGTTGCTGTCATCGGGCTCCCCAGCCACCGACCACCCTCCCGGCCATCCTCCGGTCAGCAACCGCCACCAGCGCCACCCTAGAGCCACTACCAGCTGCTGCCTCCTTCCCTGTCATTGATAACAGCCCTGTACCGTGAGAAGAAGCAGAAGAAGCAACAGACAGAGGAAAAGCAGAAACAGAGGAGAAAGGAGGAGAAGCCGCCGCCTGGAACCACCGGAAGACCTCGTCAGCTGCCTCACCATCGCTGTCGCACCCTCCCGAGAGCTCGACGTCGCGGCGACACTTCCTCCGTAGCGGGGATTCGATGTTGGGGTCTTTCTGTTGTGAAAAAAAGGAGTCGCCACCTAGTATTATGGTCACTAGGAAACCTAACTGGTCTTTCAGAGATTCTAAGGCAAGGGACTGGTTGCGTAAAGGGAAGGTTTTGGCACCCCTAGTACGCCCTACCTAAGGTAAGCTGCTTGGTGTTTGATTTGCCTTATAATTGTTATAGTGTTGATGTTCTCTAATCCCATCAGTTTCCTAGGATAAGTCTGCTCTGATTAATGAAATCTAGGGTGCCTTAAAAATCTATTTTTTTGTCTTAGTGTTTTATACTCTCACGGCTCTAAACCGTGGAGAAAAAAAATTGAAATGTCCTCGATTATAATCAAGGCTTCTTTCAAGGATTTGTGCGGATGTATTATTCCTAGAAAATTATTTTGGATATTTACCACTCCGGGTTTCTTTATCCAAATATTAACAGTGAATAATAACAAATTATTCCCAATAATATTTTGGATATTCGTCCTTTAAGGATTTCTTTATCCAAACATTAGCGGTGAATAATAGATGAATTTCCCCAAAATAAGATTTTTATATTTTTTGGAATATTGGCCAATACCCTTTGGAGTTTTACAAACATGTTGTAAAATCCAGAAATGCAAGAAAAATGATTTTTGTTGTGTTTAAGAAATCCATGCGAAAACACATTTTCAAAACTTCAAATATTTGTTTTTTTTATATAAAAAAACGTAAAAACAATGTTAGGGTATTGGCCGTATGCACGAAAACAAAACATTTTTTCATTTTATATTTTTTTTTGATGTCTCGACGAAAACCGGGTATTTTCATACCGGACTTGTATCTTTACCATATAAAAAATACAAGCAGATATTGATAAACAATGCATCAACAAACTTTCAGAAAAACACATATTTAAATCATTCTTTTAAAGAAAATTTTCCGAACGGGCCAGACCCGTCCCACAAAGAGACTGGGCCGAAATCAGCCCAACATAAAATGGGCCCACTTCCTACAGGGGCTGGACTCAGCCCAGCCCAAACCACACGACTGGTACTGTTCACTGTACAGTAACCGGGTAATTATTTTTCCAGTTACTGTGCACATGCACAGTAACCCCGTTTTCACACATTAGCAAAGCAAATTACATGCAAAAGGCCACGTTACTGTTCAAATGAATTAAATTTCACTTGAACAGTGCAAACACAAAGCAAAAGATTACACAGTGCGGGAGGTTACAGTTCAATCAAAGCTGGCGGGTTACTGTTCAAGTGAATTAATTCACTTGAACAGTGCACACAAGGTGAAATGCATGCAAAGAGAATTAAAATGCATGCAAAGAGACCCCGTTACTGTTCAAGTGAATTAAAATTCACTTGAACAGTGCAAATACAAAGAAAACAAATGCACACAGAAGGTGAAGAGAACGAACCTGGAGACGAAGAAGCTGTCTGCGTTCGTCTGTTTCCAATCTTTTCCTCCTGTCCTGTATTGGCGTCGGTTTTCCTGTTTTTTCCTTTACTCTACGTCTTTGTCACTCTCTCTCCTTGGTTTTCTGCTCTTTCTTCTTCTCTGTTCTGCAAGTGTTATATGTAAAAAAAATGAAAGCAAAGCCCGAAAGAGATGATGACCTGGTGCGGTTGGTGGTGTTGTGGCGGTTACTCTTCCTCCTCTCTAGTGTTGTTGCGGCTGCTCACAGTGTTGTCGCCTCCTTCACAGGTGGAAGAAAGTCTTCTGCTGGCATGGCAAATGATCAGCGCCCTTGGAGTCTCGGTTTTCTGCTCCTTCTTTACTGTCCTTTGGCCTCCCCTCTTACTTCTCAATCTTCCCCGTAATGAGCTGCTGTTAGCAGCGAAGAGGAAAGGAGAATGAAGGGCCGGTGCAGGAGCGGGAGCTGCAGCTGCTCGTCCTCCTGATGTGGCTGCTGGTTCGGATGTAGAAGATGCGGTGCAAACAGGGGTGAAAACCTTTGCTTTACTGCCTTTGAAACCTGAAGAAAGCCTTCCTTTTTTCCTCTCTCGTTCTCTTTGTTTTTTTTCTATGCCAACCCTCTGCTCTTTACTCTTCTCTTCGCCTCCTCCTCCCTCTACTGGAAGAAGAAGAAAGCAGTCTGTTATATATGCCAGAACCGGAGACCACCCTCACATTCTTTCATCTCCACCGTCTCTGTTTAGGGAAATAGTCCCAGTCCTTAGATGATGATGAGGGCGTTGGCAACGTTTGGCAGAGAAGGCTGTTTCGTGTGCAGGGAAGAAATGGTCGAGAGAGGGGAATGGCCAAGGGGGGGAACTCGTTTTGGGTGTTCTATCTTTTTCGTTTCAAAAACTGAACTCTCCCCCCTCTGTTTTCAAAAACTCTTCCCCCCCCTCCTCTATTTTCCAGCCCTCTCTCCTCTTTCAAAAACTCTTTCCCCCTCCTTTTGTTAATTAATTGTGAGCGGTACACATGTGGAGCGGGCTCTGTCGCGCATGCACATCGGGTGAGATCTCCAATAGGCGTCTTTGCAGGGCACGCCTGCGCTGTCTTCTAGTCATGGGGTTTTGGGTTTTTGCAGCAGCATGCGGGGAGAGAGAGAGGAACGATGTCTATACTATTTTGGGTTTTTTTCTTTTTAATAATTTTTTTTTTAATTTTTATTTTTGTGGGGACCAAAAAATAGGTTACAACAATCGCCATCAGCATCACTAGGAGTGTTCGTCGTCGTCTTCAACATTGTTTCCGCCACCAGGTTTGTCCCCTTTCTCGTCTCTGTGCATAGACCATTTTCACGCATTTTACTGTTCAAGTGAAATATAATTCACTTGAACAGTGAAATGCTATTTCACTGTTCATGTCAAATATAATTCACGTGAACAGTGAAATGCTATTTCACTGTTCACGTGAAACATAATTCGTGACCTGGTAAGGCCTGCTGGGTTTAGCCCAGCCACATGGGCCGAGCTGGGTCCGGCCCAAAAAAATAAAAAAATAAAATTTCTTCAAAAATTATTTCAAAGAATATGTGATTTTTCTGTAATTTTATTACTGTATTTTGATCAATATTGGTTTGTATTTTTATACTGTAAAGATACAAATCCGGTATTAAAATACCGGGTTTTCATCAAAACGTCAAAGATTTTCAAAATAAAAAATGTCTTTTGCTTTCAAAAATTTCCTAAATATTTTTAAAAATATTGTTGATTTTTCTGCATTTTTTTATCAAAGTGGATTAATATTTGGGTTATATTTTTATACCGTAAGAATATCAACCTAGTATTAAAGTACCCGATTTGCGTCAAAACATCAAAAAAATACATAATTAAAAAATGTTTTGTTTTAAAATACGGCCTAGTCTCTCCAATATATATATATATAAATATTATAACATCATATTTTCACACAACAAAAGAAAATGTTTTTTTAAAAAAAAAACAATATATGTATTAGCATGCATTTTGGCTTTAATAACCGGTTTATTTAAGCCATGAGAACTAGGCCAATATTTCAAAAATTCTACCAAAATATTTTTGTTTTATTTTGGTATATGGAATTACGAATTTATGCATAAAACGTATTTCTGATATTAAATATGGTTTTTTTTCATAGACATTAGAACGGTTAAGTTTTACCCGATAAGATAAGGACCTCCTTATTGAGGAGGACTTTTCTTGAACCATAGACGGACCAACAACTAGGAAACACAACGGGACCTTGAATTTTATCAGACAAATAAACAGAGCAGCTTACCTTAGGTAGGGCGTATTTGGGGTGCTAATACCTTCCATTTACGCAACCAGTCCCCGTGCCCGATCTCTGAGACCAGTTAGGGTTCCTAGTGACCAAAATACTAGGTGGCGACTCCCACACCATTTTTTTATGTCTAAGAGACAAAGAACTCCTTGTCTCCCCATATTTACCTGATATATATACCCCCCACACCACACTTTGAGGGTGGACGATCGCCGCGACGTCGCGCGCCCCACGACATGTTGCATCATTGGTTAGAATTAGATCAAGTGATCATTGGTTAGAACATCTTTAATTGGTGATGTTTTTAAGGCATGTTTTGAATACTACCATTTTTATGAGAATATTTTCCCACCATTAGGGAAAGATAAGTTAGTGCCTAAAGCACATTAATAAATTACTTGGAATAACCTGAAGTTTTTTCATTTTGATCTCAGGAAAAATCAATGTGAACTTGAAATTTAAAGATAATTCATTTAAAAAATATTAAAAATCAATTACCAGATATTTTCACCAACAGTGAAAGGTGGTTAAATCCCATATTCTAGCTACAAATGCTCCATCTAGAATCGAAATCTCTAAAAAAAAAAGACAATATAGTAGTAAATGAATCTCTACCATGCCTAAAATGTGGAAAACCTATAGGTGCTAAGGACAAAAATCCTATTAAAAAATCACAACAAATAGATGATGGTACTCCTGAAGATTCCTCATCTATAAAACAGATGATAGATATTATGTCAAAATCATCTCCTAATATTGATCCTCCTAAATATTCTCACAAAGACCTGATATTAATTATGAGAAAACTTATTCTCCAGTTATGGATGCAATCACTTTCAGATTTTTGATTGGTTTAGCAGTCTCAGAAACTTTGGATATGAGTTTAATAAATGTAGTTACAACATATCTATATGGATAATTAGATAAAGATATCCATATGAAAATCCCTGAAAGATTCAAAATGCCTGAAGCCTTTTATGATAAACTTAAAACTGTTTATTTTATTAAACTACAAAAATCTTTATATGGATAGAAGCAATCTGGTTGCATGTGTTATAATCATCTTAATGAACACCTTATAGAAAAAAGGTTTGAGAATAATGAGATTTGCCCATGTATTTTTATGTAAAAAGGTTTGTTGTAGTATATGTTGATGATTTAAATCTTGTTGGTGCTCCTAAAGATCTCAAAAAGACAAAATTTTATCTTGGTTTACAGATTGAACATATTTCAAATAGAATATTCGTCCATCAATCAGCGTACAAAGAAAAGGTTCTAAATCACTTTTACATGGACAATGCTCATACTTTGAGTATACTTATAGTTGTTTGATCACTTGATGCGAAGAAAGAACCTTTTCGACTGCTAGAAGAGGATGAAGAAATTTTTGGTCTAGAAGTACCATATCTTAGTGCTATTGAAGCATTCATATGTCTTGCAAATTGTAAAACACCAAATACAACTTTTACAATCAATTTATGGGCAAGATACAGTTCCACTCCCACAAAAAGACACCGGAATGGGGTTAAACATATACTTCGTTATCTCCGCAAAACAACTAAAATGAGGTTATTTTTATAGTGGATCAAATTCACAATTGATTGGATATACAAATGCATATTATCTCTCCGATCCCTACAAAAAGAGATCACAAACAAATTATCTATTTACCTAAGTAGGTATTATAATTTCATGGAGATCTGTCAAACAAATATTAGTTGCTACTTCATCAAATCATTAAGAAATTATTGCAATCCATGAAGCAAGTCAAGAATATATATATATATGGCTAAGGTCAATTATCCAACATATAAAAGAAAAATATGGTTTGTTAACCATTGAAGATAATCCCATAATATTGTTTGAAGAAAATGTTGTATGTATCACTCAACTTAGAGGAGGCTATATTAAAAGAGACAAAACAAATTACATTTCACCAAAGTTAATTTACACTCATGAGCTTCTACAAAAGGAAAAAATTGATATCAAGAAAATGAGGTCAAATGTTAATTTAAAAGATTTATTTACAAAGTCTTTACCAACCTCAACTTTCAATAAACTTATCTTTAATATTGGAATGTTCCATCTTAAAGATTTATCACATGACATGTGTATTTGAGGTGAAGTTAATGCAAATTGAAATTTTTTTCCTTCGCTTAGTCCCCCTCCCCAATGAGATTTCCTTTGCAAGGTTTTTATGAGACAATTTGATATTTTTATAAATCCTGAAGTATTCAAATATGGATCTTAAAATATCTATATTAAACCTTCTTTTGAATTTTGAAGTATTCAGAAATCACACAAGAATGTTGTAATTTTTTTCTTCGCTTAGGTTTTTTCCTATTGGGTTTTTCTTTACAAGGTTTTAATGAGATATATTTTTACTACATGATCATTCAAGGGGAAGTGTTATAAAATATATATTATATATATTGAATGCCCATTAGAATCTCTTAGACTTAATGACTCTTGGATTTAGTCTATTGATTTTTCATAACACTTGGGTTTTCTAGTGTCCTTTAATGTTCTCATTTTATTCTCCTATAAATAGTCTACTTGTCTTGTATTCTAAGGAATAAAAATATATAAGAAAACATATGAATATCTCTTTTAAGTTTTATTCTGAATATATATGTTTTGACTTGTTCTTTATTTTAAAAAAAAATTATTTATCCAAGTCTTAATTGCTAAAAAACCACTACAATCTTTTATATATAAAAAAAACCCCAGAAAACCCTATTAATATGGAAAAGAAAAATAAAACTAAAAAATTATTCCATTCAAATAGAAAAGGTAGAAAAGTATAATAATACTAAAAAAAATAAAAAAAAAATTTATATTTCTAAACTAGAAAAAAATAATTAAAAAATATTTATTTTTCTAAAAAGCTCTTACAACCGTCTTTTTAGGTTAGAAGAAACTCTTTCTTGAGTTTAAATTATTCGTTAGGGCACAACCTTCTTAGTTAAAAATCGTGTTACACCATGGAAATATTCAACGTAACATTTATTGAGTAGAATCTCCCATCTTAAAAAACCAATGCTTTTTTTATTTGCAGATCGTCTTATCGTGGGTCTCTAACACTTTTGTGTATGTTGCCCCATACCATGCTTCTCATCTCTAAGATTTCCAATAACAACACAAAACATTTAACTACCATGATTCTTTGATCTCTGATTCCAACTAACTTAGCTTTGATATCAACTAAGAAAACTGAAAAAGAAAATGATAATAGAGTTTGTTAAAAATCAAAATTCTTAAAGACAAAGAAAACCTATAACAAAGAAGATTTACAAAATAAATATTTTTTATTCATCTAAATCTCACTTGCTAAAACGTTATTATAACCATAAATATAGAAAAAAAAACTAGAAACTCCTATTAATATTGAATAGAAAAAAAAATTAACATTCCTAAACTAAAAGAAAAGGAAATAAAAATAATTAAAAAAAATATTTATTTTTTTAACTCCTTTATAGAGGATAATTGAGATCGATATTATTAAATCATTGATAATTTAAATCTAATTAAATTGATTTAAAGTGTATGCAAAGTAAAATTATTAAAAAGACAAATGAAAAATGTAACTAATCATAAACTAAAATTAAATTTTAATTGATAAACTTTAGTGCTCGAACTTAAACTAAAAACTTCAATTTACGAGATTATATTTAGTAGTTCAATTTCTATCCCTCACTTTATCATAGATATAGAATGATATCCCTTAGGAATTAAAAAGAGGGAGAGGAGAATTAACTCAATTTTATTGTTATTTTTGGTCTATTTATTAAAAAATTTAGGGTTATTTTATTTTATTATTTGTTAAGGGTAGAATAGTCTTTATATTTTCCTTCAGTTTTCTTTGTTTTAGCCTATATATAGTCTTTTTATATTTAGGTTAAAATTATTCCTTTTGATTATTAGATTGCATTATGCAGTATTAATGAAACCCTAACTTTCTCTTCCTTTTTTTTCTGTATTTCTCTTTTTTTATTTAGATTGTTTAACATGGTGTCAGAGCAAGGTTTCATAGGATGAGACTTAATCTCAAACTCAGCTTTCATAGATCCAATTTTTGCATTCAGTTTTTGGAGTGACCGTACAATTTCGAGAGGGTATTCGTTCAGTTTCTGCGATCTAGTATTTTGTTGTCCTTTGTTTTTGCAATCTGGTATATCATTTTCCTTTATTTTGCATTTTGGTTTTCTTTGTTTGTTTATTATGGCTATTAAAAGAGATAATTCATTTCAGTATGTGAGTATGAGGTTGGATGAAAAGAATTATTCATATTAGAGTTACGTGTTGAGAGATTGTCTTAAAGGTAAAAGAATGTGGGGATATGTTAGTAGAACTTTTATGAAACTTAGGAATACTGATGAGAGTTATGTTACTTTGATAGATGTTTTAGAAGCAAACAATGCAAAAATTATTACTTGGATAAATAATTTTGTTGAGTATTCCATAAGTACATAGTTGGCGAAGTATGAGACAACAAAAAATGTTTGAGATCATCTAAAAAGATTATTCACTCAATCAAATTTTGCAAAGCAATGTCAATTGGATAATGGCATACGAGCTCTTCAGTAGAAGAATATGAGTATTCAGGAGTTTTACTTTGTTATGACAGATCTTTGGGATCAATTGACTCTTACAGAATCAGAAGAATTAGAGGCATGTGGTGCCTATATTGCTTATAGAGAGCAACAATATTTAGTACAATTTTAGTGGCATTTCATAGTGATTTTGAAGGACTTAGAGGTTTAATTTTGCATCGTTCTCCACTTTCTTTTATTGAATCAATTGTTAGATAGTTATTGGTTAAAGAAATACGTCTTCAATCTTATTCTAAAAGGATATTTATTTCTACTTCTAATCCTTCTGTGCTAGTAGTACCTTTTAAGCCATTTTTTAATAATCATAATAAGCATTCTATAAGGGTTGCCTTCGATGAATGCAGTTTCTGTAATCAGAAAGCTTATTAGAAGGCTTAGTGTCCTAAATTGAGATAATAAAATCAAGCCAGCAATAATCTCAAGCTTAGAAGCCTGACAACCAGTCACAATTTAATGCTAGTAGACTACCTCAGGGTTACAAGCCACCATAGTCTAATACTGCAATAATAGTTTCATCAGGTCCTTTCACTTACCGTAGCACTTTGATTGAGCAATTTCAAAAGTTTCTCTTCTTCACCCATAAGCTACGTCTTCATTTTTTTCCATAGGTTAGTTGCCTCATAGTTCTTTAGGTATGTCACATTCTGAATGGGTCTTGTTTTTTGGTGTTTCACATCATGTCTCCAGATTCTTCATCTTTTGCTTCTATGACTTGTTCGTCTTCTATTCCTGTAATGATTTCTGATGACACTCTTATGCCTTTAACAAGTATTGGTTATGTTGTCACACTTCACTTGTCACTCTTTAATGTTTATTTTATTCTAAAACTCATATTGAATCTTGCTTCTGTTGGTCAGTTATGTGATTCTGGTAATTATTTAGTCATCTTTTCCTTCTTCTTTTTTGTGCGTGATTTGCAATCTTAGAAACTGATTGCGATAGGCCGTAGGAAGAGGGGACTTTATATTTTGAATGAGTTAAAAGTGTCAGTTGTTCTGCTAGTAGTTTTGATTTGTTTTCTTTTTGTTTGAGTCCTTTTTCTTCTAGTTTTTATTTATGGTATTCTCATCTACGTTATATTTCGTCTTCTCGTTTGAGATTTTTAGCATCCACATGAGATTTAAAAATTTTGCAAACTTTTGATATTTCTAATTGTAGTGGATGTAAACTGATAATATTTTCTGCTTTACCTTTTAATCAAAGTATTTTTATTTTTTCTTTTCCATTTGATTTGATTCATTCTGATGTATAAGGACTTTCTCCTATTGCCATAAAAGGAGGGTCTTGATATTATGTTTTTATTATTGATGATCATACTCGTTATTATTGGATTTATTTAATAAAAAATCATTCTGAATTCTTTGAGATATATATATATATATATATATATATATATATATATATATATATATAGCTTTGTATGCTCTTATCAAAACTCAATATTTTATTGTTATAAAATGTTTTGGGTGTGATTTGGGTGGGGAATACACACCTTTAATAAATTTTATGAGTTGTTTGCTCTAAATGAAACTATTCACCAAACTTCATGTACAGATACTCTTAAGCAAAATGACATTGCTGAAAGAAAATATAGGCAAATTGTTGAAATTGTTGTTGTCTACTTTTGTTCCTAGTGTGTTTTGGGGTGAACATGCTCTTACTGCTACAGGTTTGATTAATCCAATTCTATCTTCTTATATTCCAAGTTTTTCTCTTTTCAAAAAGTTGTTTGGGTATGCCCCTGATTATTCTTTCTTTAGAGTTTTTGGTTGTACTTGTTTTATTTTTTTTCCTCATGTAGAATACAACAGGTTGTCCTCTTGATTTGCTATTTGTGTCTTTCTTGGTTATGGTAAAAGTAAAAAGGAGTATTGTTGTTTTGATCCAATAACTCCGAAACTTTATTTGCCTCGTTATGCTGTATTTCTCGAGCATATACTTTTCTTTTCTATTCCATCCACTACTCATAGCTTGACTATATCTAATCTTATTCGTATAGATCCTTTTTTTGAGGATTCTAATAGTTTATCATCTTAGGTTTCTAATACTTCAAATCCCCTTCTCATGTTACCTTTACATTCTAATAGATCAATTCATATTAATCATTCTAAAGGTACTGACACTTTATTCTCTGGTACACTTGAAGCTCTCTTTTCTTCTATGGTCTCTTAAGCTTCATTTGAGATTGTGAATCTACCTTTATAAAGTCCATAAAGTTACTAGATTTTGCCTATTGTTGTTCTTGTTTTTTTACTTCTATTTTTTATAATTTAGCATCTATTCATTGTCTCTCTAAGCCATCTTCCTATAAAGAGACAATTCTTAATCTTCTTTAGCAATAAGATATGGATGAGGAACTTTCATCTTTACATAAGATAAATACTTGAGATTTAGTTCATATACCTCGTAATAAGAGTGTTGTTGGTTGTTGTTAGGTGTATAAGATCAAGACTAATTTTGATGGATCTATTAAGCGATACAAAGCTAGGTTGGTTGCAAAAGGATACTCTCAATAACATGGTATGGATTATTAGGAGATATTTTCTCATTGTAGTGGCTTCAGTTCGTCAGTGGCATACCTCTCAACTTGATGTTAAAAATTCCTTCTTGAAAGAAGATCTTCAAGAATAAGTTTATATGGCACCACATCCTTGTTTTCACATGATTATGAGTATGTTACAAGCTAAAAAAAAACATTATATGGTCCCAAACAAGCACCTCGTGTTTGGTTTGAGAAATTTTATGTTATAATCTCTTTTTTATTATGTATTTCTAGTAGTAATGGTACTTCTCTTTTTGTTAAATGCACTAATATAGGTCGTATCATTCTGTCTTTATATGTTGATGACATAATTATTACTGGTGATGATATTAATGATATTTTAGTTTTGAAGATAGAGTTAGCTAGACAGCTCGAAATGAAGGATTTAGGTTATATATGATATTTCTTGGATATTGAGGTAGTCTACTCATCTAGAGGTTATCTTCTTTTTTAGTCGAAATATGTTTCAAATATTCTTGAACAGGCTAGACTTACTGATAATAAGACTATAGATACTCCTATTGAGGTTAACACAAAGTATTTTTCTTCTGATGTTTTACTTTTATCAGATCCTATTTTATATCATACTATTATTGGAAGCTTCATATATTTCACTATTACTTGTCCAGATATTGGCTATGTTGTTCATGTTGTTAGTCGGTTTGTTGCTTCTCCTACTACTATTCATCGAGCAGTTATTCTTTGTATTTTGTGATATCTTTAAGGTACAATCTTTTAGAGTCTTTTACTGTCATCCACCTCTTTCTTGGAGTTACGTGTATACTCTAATGCTGATCATGACAATGATCCCATATATCGCAAATTTGTTACTGGTTTTTGTATCTTTTTGGGTGATTCTCTTATTTTATGTAAAAGTAACAAACAACCTATTGTTTCTCAATTTTCAACCAAAACAGAATATCGCGCTATGAAATCTACTATTAAAGAGATTGTTTTGTTATATTGGTTTTTCATGAATAAACTAAGCACATTGAGATCGATTGTTATCTTACTTGTCATCATCTCAAGTATTGCACCATTATTTTGCCCTTTGTTCCTTTTTCTTTGCAGATTACAGATTTCTTTATCAAGCCACATTTTATTTCCCGCTTTTGTTTTCTAGTTGACAGACTCTCGATGCTTGTAGCTATTACATTGTAAGTTAGAAGGGAGATATTAATAAATATAGGATTATTTTATTTTATTATTTATTAAGAATAAAATATTCTTTGCATTTTCTTTTCAATTTTCTTTGTTTAGCATATATATAGTCTCTTTTTATTTAGATTAAAATTATTCCTTTTTATTATTTGATTGCCTTATATAGTATCAATGAAACCCTAGCTTCCTTCTTTTTTACTTATATATTTCTCTTTATTTCTTTGTATTGTTTCTTCAACGAAATGTAAAGATCATAGTGATTACTTGTCACTTAATGATTTTCTTTGCTAAAATCCATTGTGTGTTGCTGTAAAGATATGTTTTCAAGAATTTAATGGTCCAACATTTTTTTGTTGTATCTTTCAATTTTCATATCAATTCAAAATGAAAAAGAAGCTTATCACTCCTAAACATTACCACAAAAACTCTCTTCCAGTTTGCTTAAAGGCCTTATATAAGATCTCTAACCCTAATAGTTAAAAGAGCTTTGACATGTCTTTCTAGTGAATAGTTTAGCACAGATTCATCTATTTTTTCTTTATATTTTGCATTTCAAAAGTCTTTTTTAAAAAAATAGATTTTTTTTTTGCTTTAAGTTAATGTTTTTCGGTATTTTCAGATTGTTTTGATATGATGATGTCAAACATAAATTTTAAAAAATAAAAAACATATGATTTCAATGTATTTTTAAGGAAAAATCACTTTAAAAAACAATCATTATTATAATACAAAACATGCTTATAGTGACTAGTGTGACCAACTTGATCACCAACATTTAAATTTTGAGATCAAATCATGTAAAGTTCTTACATATTAATTATTAATTATTAATTATTCCATTATATCACACAATCCATTCGTTTCTTATATGACCTATGCATATAAATGTACAAATCAAAATATTGATTTAAAAATCAGAAATTGAAAAGAACAACGAATTAACTAATATCTTTCTTATTGACAATAATTACTTAAGTTTGTGGCATGTCGGATGTCTATATCTCGACTTCTAACTAGTGTCATTATTTTCTAATAATAATTTTCTTCTCTGTGGAGAGAAAATGTGATCATTATATGGGTATGGGAGCTCTTGGGAACACGAGTGGTTATTTTTGTCACAATCCATGTGAGTTGCGTAAGTATTAAATCAATGGCTTATGATGATATGTTACCAAATTATGGCATTGGTCAATTTCTTTCTCTTCTATGGTAAACCTAACTCCCTCTTTTCTCCTTTTCTTTCGTGGATGAGTGTTAGAAGTGTGCAGGTGCATATTTATGATGCTTGTTTCCATAACCTGTGATGTGATCTTCTTTCTCCACTGATGATTAGTCTGTTTTCATGCATGCTTCGGCATGAAAAGCTTGAACAAAATGAAGCTCTTAATGGGTGTTAATTTCACGACAAAATGAACGGTGACTGCATCGAACCTGGTATTTTGAAGGAAATACTGTCAGCATGCTTTTGAATTTTCACCAGTTGTTATAGTTGATAGTTATGCTCACAGTGGATGTGATGCAATCTTAATTGCTTTTCATGATAAGAACATCCCTTTTACTTTACATTTGAATAAACTTTTCTCACAAGCATACCATCAATCTTTTGGTTTGCATTATAACTTTTCTCTGAGTGGATTAAGATTTGCTTCAATGTTTCTGGCATAAACCTTTTTCCTTTTTACCCTTGTGGCTTCAATATTTTCCATGGGAATATTTCTTTATACAAAACAAGCTTAATCTTGAGGGTTGAGGCAAAGCTCCATGATTTACGCCATAAGAAAGGCCTAATTCCCTCCTCTCCTTTAACTGATTCGAGCAAGTCAATTGCATGACCCATTAACATGTGATCGATACCTCACTAATTTTCGTTAGCAAGCTCATTTGTTGTCCAGATACTCAGCTCGGCACAGTGCACCAAATTCTGCAAAACTAAAGTTTCATGCACTACGTGGTAATCAAAACCTTTACCTCCTATGTAAACGTCATTTTCACAAAACCAAATGAGGCCATCAAAACTTGCGTTACCACGATGGCATCGATAACAAAAACATGTACAGGCGACTTGAACTATATATCTACATTTGTCTTAATTTATCACTCTCTACTGACCTAACATCTATGACTTTAAACGACTTTCAAAAAAAAAAAAAACTTAACTAGAGGCAGCCTGTGTACAAAACATCAGACTCACAATCTTTCACTTTAATCAATGCCATTCGTTTCTCCAAAACTTGAGTGCTAGCTAGCTTTCATATGGCATCATGCGATCATGTGGGAAGTTTTTATACGTGGGGACTTTGTCACTATTGATTGCTTGTCTTTCATTGTATACTACACAATGCAAGGTAGATATACATTGCTTTTTTATTGCAACAAAAGCATCAATGGACAAAGATACTAGTGATGTCAATAAAGCCAGTGTGTTCCGTGAAACCTATTCTTGATTATCTGCTTACACCCAAAAACCCAAAAGTATAGCTGGCTTTTATTGCACGTTGTTCTTGAGGCTCAAAACCGCAAAACGTTTCTCACACGCTAATCTAGACTAGATGTTACAGATATAATGCATGAATACAAGTGTGTATAAGAACAGGTCTTATACATGTATCTTGCTTATCTAGAATCACAATCTTATGATGTGGTTTATTTGTATACTTGCCCTTTTAATTTAAGTTCTTACTAATAAAAACACCGTACGTGTTAATTTGATGTAAAATTTTCCCAACAAGTTACATATACAAGCTTATAATGTCTTTATATTTTTGGTGTTTTTTTTATCAATGAAAGAAAGGTATTATATGGATAAAGACGGAGTGGAGAGGTTAAATTCTGCTCCCAGCCGAATGCATATATGTGGCGTAATCTTGAAAGGGCCGGGAACGTTTGAAGAACAGAAATACTATGAAATCAAATTTAGAAGTCTGTGATCATGAATATATTTGATCAGAGGGAAGAAAAGAACTTGTGCATGTGTAAGGATTGTCAAATGTCAAAATAGTTTTCTCTTCGGTTGGCTCAAGCTTTGGAAGTTTTCTCCATTTGGTGTCTCAAAACATGGGAAGTAAATGAACAAGTTTAGTTATCCTCCTATAAGGATTAGACTTACTGAAAATAGAAACAGATTCATGTATTTTGACCCATAAATACAAAAAACTAGTACAAATGAAGGGAATGCGCATTTGTCAATCTGCATTTCTTTTGCATTTGGAACTCTTCTTTCGTAAGTCTCACATCTAGATTGTATAACATGTATAAAATTCAACGGATCTATCAGGATAAAAACACAAGCCACTTTAGCCTAATAATTAAGAAGCGATGCCTTAATTAACAAGGCAACAAGATTTGAGATGATGTCAAAATCCATGCTTGGTGTTTGATGTTAAATGTTATTTTCCTTACATGGCTATTCAAGAAGTTGGTGAATGCTAGCTGCTGGTTAGAGTTCCGGTGAAGAACAAAAACTTTTAGCATACCCTATCTACCTTAGTACTGTCACAATAATATATCTTTTGGGCATATGAAAATAATAATTAGGCTGGATACAACCTTTAATTTAATCACAAATCCCCAAGTAGTTAACCTCATTATTTTGTTTTCAAACGAAAATTAGGAGATGATAAATGGATTAGCTTCTAGTTTATCAGAAGAGGACCAAAAAAAAAGAAAACGAAATATACCCTTTTCCTTTATTTTCTTGTATCGATCGAGGTGTGAGCCTCAATATCAATCATAGGTTATGTTTATGGATACCTTCCACTCCCAGCTGCTGTAGTAAATCATTAAAAAGCCTAGTTCGGTTAGCATGTCCTAAAGAAATGAAATATATAGCACTAATTCCAAAATTCAGCACCAAACATTTCTTTGCTAAACATATTAATACAATACGAGAAAAGAGTTGACTAAGAAAATTTGAATTCTAACGTAATTATATCTACTGTGAAATTTTACAGTAATAATTATAATTATCAATCCGACCGTTTGATTGAACTGGAAATTTACCTAGAGTTTCCCGGAATATTATTCTATGCTGGGGTACAATTTCAGGTTAATCAGAGTTCAGAAAAGTCTTGCGATGTAGGTCAGAATAGGCTATACGAATTTTTTTTACTTTCTTTTGACTTATAAACTTTCTATTTTACAAGAATCATACATTTCTTTGCTAAACATATTAATACAATACTAGAAAAGAGTTGAATAAGAAAATTTGAATTCTAGCTAATTATGTCTACTGTGCAATTTTACAGTAATAATTATAATTATCAATCCGACAGTTTGATTAAGCTAAAAATTTACCCAGAGTTTTTCAAAAAATTGTTCTATGTTGGAGTACTATTTTAGGTCAATCAGAGTTCAAAAAAACCTTGCGATGTAGGTCAAAATAGGCTATACAAAAAAAATTTTACTTCCTTTTGACTTGTGAAGTTTCTATTTTGCAAGGATCTTTTTTCCTATAAAGATATGACAGATTGTTTTGAAAGGCAACAAGGATTTTTATATTTTGAGAGAATTCTTTAAAGTTACAATTAATTATTCTAGATAAATAAAGAAACTAAAGGGGATACAACTTCAGCAATTAATTTCCTTACTTATTTTAGATATGTAAAGATGACAACAAAAATCCTAGTGTTTCTAGAATGAAAATTTCGTTCATGACAACTAGGAAAATTATCTATCTTAGATGAAATAACTTTAGTTTATGTGTCAAATTTATTTTTTTATTATTTTCTTCATGTTTGGACTTAGTTAACTTACTTTGAGTTTATTGTAAGTGAGTAAATATTAGCCCACAAGTTTTGAGTTCATTAGGGTTACTAATTGAACTATTATATAAAATTTTGTAAGCTGAAATTTTCAGCAGCTATTAATTTATGAAATAAACTTATGTTTTGCATATTGAAACATGTTTTCTTTGTTGGGATAAAAACATATTTGAATTAACAAGTTATAACTAACCTTGTAGCGTCTTTAATATATTTCTCATTCGCGAATTGGTATTTATTGAATGAGGGTTTCTTATTCCAATAATATTGGTATCTTGGGACAAGTTTTCATTGTATTATATTTCTATCAAACCTAATTTACTTTTTCTAGAATTGATTTTTTAGCGTGTGAGTTGCTCGATTGCGTGATCAAGACGTCTACATCACATATGCTCTAGCACCACATAGCATAGTAATTAGGTGCCATTAAAGATAACTCCATATGCCCAATGTTAGTCTAGATTATCCACTCTGAATTCTTTCCACACAATTAATGATTGTGTTAAGCCTTTAGCATCTAGAGTAAAAGGTAGAAAAGAAAGCCCTCACTGTCATGTTAACATCGATCTTTTTAATAGTCATGAAAATATATTTACCTTTCACATTGGAAAGGTACACATTCACAAAGCAAATTATGGTGATTGATGACTCAAATGAGTAGAGCTTAACAAAGCCAAACAAACAAGTGTTAGTGGAAAAAGTTTTCTTTTCCTTAATATAGGATGCGTGATATGATCGATCCGCATTATAGAGCTAGCTAGGGTTACTTTCACAAATACTACCTTTTTCTCCAAGCCGATAAATTTTGTAATTAATACTGCTGCAAACACAATCACTTGCCGTTTCATAAGTAAGGACAAGAAACGGCTACTGTTTTGATCCACCAAGCAGGTAAAAAGATAAAGAGGACGCATGATAAATAAAAATTCAAGTCCATTGAATCTCCTTGAAGCGACCAGAAATGTTTTCACATTTAATGCGCTATCTTGCAGCTTGACCAATACTTATCTCCAAAGGTCAAGCCACCATGGATGTGATTTTAAGGTTTCATGGTGATTTGAGATAAATTTCAAAGGCCATTATCCAATTATAGTCTAGTTCGTCCCTTTCTCATTGTAGGGTAATTAACAGGTTTAGAATGTGTTTGATATTGTAGTAGCTGTTATGGTTGTGGTTTTAAAAAAATTATTTTATAAAAAATATTTTTAGTTGAGGTTGGTTTGAAAAAATAGATGTTTGATTAAAACTGTGATTGAAATTGAAATTGAGATTGAACAAAAAGTAGTTTAATATGCTTGGTTAAGAATGCTTTTGAAATTGAGGTTATAAAATAATTTTAAAAAAATATATATTAATATTAATGGTTTGAAATTTAAATATTGTAGATTTAATTATTACTATTACATCATAAAATAAATAATACTTTATATAAAATATTTTTTATTGTTCCATTAAAATATCTACAATTTCATCATGTATGAAATACATCCGACAAGAACTACAATTTTTTTTGGTTTCTTAAGCGCGCAATAACATAAGGTAAAATATAATTAGGAACAAAATTGGGATTGCGATTAAATTTTGCAAATGCTACATCATCAAGCAATCTTTGTCTAATTTATATAGTGTCATTGAATAATGTTAAACACTAGTTTTTTGAATAAAACACAATTAAAAAATAAAAAAAATAATTTTTATTTTATTGGGTCAGACCTGGTTCAATGCATTTTAAACTTTGAACCGGAACCAGTCTGGCCAGAACCGGTCCAACAGGAACAGTATAACTGGCTACACTGTTCACGTTAGCAGTGTAGCCAAGCTGAACTGTTCATGCTAATCAGGATGAACAATGCATACCAACCATTGTTTACTTTTGAAACAAAAGCAGCTTTAGATATGGGTGCACGTGCACATGCATGTTAAATAAATTCTTGACATATACCTTAACTTTCTTTTTTAAAAAAAAAAAAAACTGCACTACTCAAAGCAGATGGAATAACAACGCATACATTCATTTAGTTTAATATCTAATTACCCATCCATGCAAACTTTATTCATAGGTTTCAGGTTGCTGGTTGATTTGATGTTTTTCCTTACGTGGAGTCCTAAAGAATTTTGAATGGATTGTCTCCCTTAAGACAAGATGAACAACATTGTATTGACATCATGATATGAAAAACTCTTTTATAATTCGAATATATCTTAATTAATGACATTTATTAGTTTTTTTTAAGAAAAAAAATAAATGATGAAAATATTTTCTTGAAAGTTCTCATCACATGTAAACCAAACAAAACCATTTGTATTTGTGGGTTTTAATTTTTTTTATTGGTTGTTGGAAATTAAATTTTTTCATATTTTACATTTTATTTCGATTGGTTAATATGTATCACAAACTTGTAAAGGGTAAAGTGGAAAATCAACAGCTTGCAATTCTTTTATTCTCCGTCTGAATTCGGCTATGAATTGGTGGTTCAATCAAGAACGTTGGTCTATATACCGAAGGACAATTTCAGTACATAAGCTCTTTCCTTTTTCCCCCATTTATGAATGTGTGGTAGCCTTTTCTTATGATGAATAAAATAAGTACTTTATCTTTGAGAATATCTTGATGAGTCAGATTGCTTGCATATATTAATGTTAAAAATCAATTCATTCTAAAAATTTAAATTTAAGTTATTAGGTAATGTTTCAAAATATAATTTATATTATTTTATAATACATCCCCTCAACTAAAAGTTCTTTGCACTTGAAATTTGCATAAATCCATATTATTTTATGCTTAATTTTTATCAAATAATTGGGGAAGGTGAGATTCGAACTCATGATCGTTTAGTCATTAAGGCTTTAATACTATTTTAAATAAACAATTCGATCCAAAAACTTAAATTATTAAGTGAGATCTCAAGATATGATTTATATTATTTTTCAATAATTAAATCTTGAACTAATCTACATGCATCTTTTTTTCTTCTTTCTTTTTAGAGTCGAATAGAATTCCACTTTGTAATATTATTTAGATCTTAAACAAGCACATTACTTTGTGTTTTCTTTAACTATAATTAAAATTCCATAGTATCGCGTATTAATGTTACCAAACATAACAATACAATCAGCAATAGTAATTGAAATCTAAAAATTATATTTAATTATTTTAAATAATTATGGAAAACTGAATTTTATTCTCATGGAAAAATAGTTTTTTTTTTTTTTGTTATTGTTATAACCTAATTTTTTACTTCTACTTTTTTATATATTGAAAACTAGAAAAATACAAAATAATGTCTTTTCATTAGTTCTAGTTAATTTCGTTATTTTCTTCGTTTTTTATTTCATTTTTATGTAAAAGAAATCTTGAAAATCATAGAAAAATTAAAGAAATACAAAAATAGCCAGGGTTTGAAATTGGACCAATAATTGAGCATCATATGCAAACAAATTAAGTTTAAGATTTTTTTTGCTTAATTAAGGTTTGAATTGAAAAGTAAATTAAGAAAAAAAAAGTTTAATCTAATTTAATTTGGCTAAGATTTAAAAAAATTTGAAGTTCAAAAATGATTTTGAAACAAATAGCCAAGTCAGAAATCAATTAAAGACCTAATTGAAGAAGTCAAAATCAAGAGTTTGAATGGTCAAAATTACATAATTTTAAGAACCAGGGGTGGATTTGCAATAAGTAATTAAATCTAAATGTCTAAATTTATCCAATTAAGGATGTAATTGAAAAGAAAATGGGAATTTAGAACAAATTCGGTTGAAATCGTAAGAAATTGAGAAACAAGGTCAAAATTAAAGAGACTAAATTGGAAAGACTTGATTTAGGGATCAAATTGAGAAAATTCAAGATTTAAAGCCCTAACTGAATTAAATTGGAAAAATTCAAAAGTCAAAAACTATAATGAAAAGAGGGAAATATTCCAAGTACCATTTAACTATTGATGTAATTTCATTTCTATCCTAGTTGTTTTTTTTACAATCATTTCAATCCAATTAAATACCAATTTAGTCCAATTGTTTCCAATTAATTCAATTCAGTCCAATTTAATCCACTGATTTTGCCAAATTAATTCAATTTAGTCTATAATCTATTCAAATCAAGGAATCTATTTCATATCTTTCAGTCATGATCCCAATAATTAAAACCAAATTTCAATATTTCAATTCCAGCTCTGAAATTGAGATCAACCAATTTACGGTGTTAACAATGGGATTGTATCTTAATGTCTAGAATCAACTAGTTGATCATAGAATCCCAACAAGTCTTCAATCAAATCTCTATGAATCATTTAAATTCCAATCTTTTCTTTTTATAAAGGAAATACACAACAAAGAACATATGAGGTATTCACCAACCTACAAAAATAGAGAGTATTTTAGGAATTTTAGTTTTTTTAATTACTAGATGGCGATTTCTAATTATCCACTATATATGTTTTTTGCTCCCGCTGTAACGTTCATCGAGATGCGGTAGTTATCATATACATATAAAAACTAAAATATTCTATATGTTCAACGACATATTGAAAGACAAATAGGATTAAGTAACTAATTGTTTTATGAGGATCTAAACTGCCTAAAGATGTAAGAAATTCGAACATTAAAGTATGGACTCAGCTGAAAAACAAATCAATTTATTTAAGTATTTTTTTATTTTGTATATGTACAAGTATCGTGGTATAGACTTTAATATTTTACAATATTCTTCCTTGGGATTTAGAAAATCAACTATGGAACAATGGGCTAAAACAACAACGTTTTGTTTACGCTTTAACTTTTTTTTTTTAAAAAAAAAATTCCATTACTTAAAGCATTTGGAACAATGCATGTATTCATCGAGTTTGACCCGTCCATGTAAACTTTCTTCTTAGATTGCTTGTTGATTTGATGTTTTTCTTTTGTGGACTATAGTGTTTTGGACGGGGGTAGCTCGCTTAATACAGCAATCTTTATATATATATATATATATATATATATATATATATATATATATATATATATTTCTTAATTTTTCCATGTAGAATAATTTATTAAATTTTTTATATGGAATGAGGACATTACATTTCACATTTTTTTTTAGTTTACATTTATATAGATTATTTTTTAATTTTTTGATGTGAAATAAATATACTACACTTCATGTCTTATATATTTTTTATATAGTCTGTATTTACATATATTGTTCCAAAAACATTTTATATGAGATATTAACCTAGTAAGATTAACCCCGAGCCAGATTTAATAACTATAATAATAAATAAAAAAATATTATTTTGATTAAACTACTACATGATTTGACATAATCAAAATACAAGTAAATCCCTTAATAACTTCTCAAAAAATTTTGTAAGATATATATTTTTCATTGTTGCTCCTTATAGTTTCTATTAAAATTTGTTTTGTTCTCTTCTTAAGTATATACATTTCATTCCTAAATTTTTATTTTTTATGCTTCATTGTAAGTTAAAAAAATATACAGAGAGGAGTTAGATGCAGATGGTTTTGATCATCACATTTCGATTATAAAAAAATCCAAACTTGATATCAATGGGTTCCTCATAGAGGGAGGAGTTAGATGCAGATGGTTTTTACCATTAATCAAGCAAAAACAAAACATAGATTAAAATCCAAGGGTTTTTTTTTTATTTAGTTTAATTTTGAATTTTTAAATTAATTAGAGGTTGTTTTTTTTTAATTGAAAATATAATTATTGAGGTTTCTAAAATGATTTTTTAATTTTTTTTAGTCAAAACATGTTTAAAAGTAGGCTCTAGATATATATAAAAAAATTGAATCTTGATTTTTTTTATCACTATCTATGACTAAAATTTGTTGAAGGGGATAACACATTATTTATTTTATGTTTTTTTTAAAAAAAACTCTTGAATGGTTAATGTTTCTTCCCCTATATTTTTAAAAAAACAAAGAATGTACTCGGATTTTTTTCTTTAAAACATGAGCTTGTTCTTTCAGTCTCATTCATCATTTATCTTTTTTAAACGGTACTTCAGTTTTTTATGATAAAATTAATTTTAAATAAAATTATTAATATAATATTTAATATATTATCCAATTATGTATAAATTATAATTCTTGATAATAATATTAAAAATTACTTTATAAATAATCATTAATAAATCTAATATACGTATCCGCGGCATTACGCTGCAACACTACCTAGTAATACTTGGGTTGGGTGACCAACATAGTACGGCCTCTAGCGCAATGGGCTATAGAAATTAACCTTGTTCGAGCTATATGGGCAAGACTTCCAGTATAAATACCAGTCCTTTTTCCTCATTTGAAGTCCAATACAGCTCATAGGCCTGGATTACAATCAAGTGAGCTTCTCGTTGTGAAATTAATAAACATTGATTCCACTCACAAACAGACCGATGGACAATTGTTATTGGGCCAGGATATACTAATTGTAGAAAATTACTAGTTTACAGGACTCCTCAATTTTTTTTTTCAATCATGACAAAAAAAATATTCAGAATATAAATAATTATTTAACATTATCATGAAATTTGGTTTAATGGTGAATTTTAAAATTTATTAATCCGACTCATTATCTAATTCAAGTGTAAAATTAAATTGTATGAGAGTTAGTCCGACTTGACTCATTCAACTTGAGCAGTATAAAAAAAACTTGATTGATCAGTAAAAAATATTTAAAAAAAATTATAAAAACAATTATGAAATTGGCAAGAAAAAAAAATTTCAACCCAACTTCTTGCATAGCTTGGGTTTAAATTAAATTATATGAGAATTGCCTTTTCATGACTCGATCAACTTGATTAATCCAAAAACAACCCGACCAACTAGTAAAAAATCTTTCAACCTAACTTCCTGCATAGCTTGGGTTTAAATTAAATCATGTGAGAATTATCTTTTCATGACTCGATCAACTTGATTAGTTCAAAGACAACTCGACCAACTAGTAAAAAAATATATGAAAAAGAAATTGAGAAAAAATAATAAACATGACAAAAAAAACCTATTGACTTGACTCATTGTCTAGTTTATATTTAAAATTAAATTGTATGGAAATTATTTTTACATGATTTAGTTGATTTGGCAATCTAAAGATAACATGGATGAGAAGAAATTATATATATTAATTATAACAAACACAAACAATTTGATCAGTACTGAAAAATACAGAGAATAAAACACCTTATCGATATATATCAGAGGGAGAAAATCATAATATATTGCATGTAAACAATTAAAAAGATGCGGTAGGTATATTCAATCCAAGACCACATGCAATATAGAAGCATATGCAACATGTGTTCGACAGGTCTTGTACGTACTTGATCGATAAGCGAGCGATAGACATTTCAGCTCAGAATGGTCCTGGGTTTGCAACAATTATGATCAAGAAGATGCTTTCACTCTTGGGAAGACGAACAATGAAAACGATGGTCATGACTTGTTCTAAAAAGGCTCCAAAAATGTTGCGAAAACTACTTTAAGAGAATAATGGCACGTTCTTCTTCCCTTGCATGTTTTTATCATTCCAAAATATCACTACTACTAAGGATATGGAGTTACTGCAATGCTTGCTCACTTGAATCACTCACCTCTGTATGTGT
Organism: Populus nigra; assembly: GCF_951802175.1. Classification (NCBI taxonomy): domain Eukaryota; kingdom Viridiplantae; phylum Streptophyta; class Magnoliopsida; order Malpighiales; family Salicaceae; genus Populus; species Populus nigra. The sequence continues at coordinate 7,247,120 of NC_084852.1, forward strand.
GTATAGTGCTAGCAATAGCTGACTCACTATATTCTGCACGTGTTAAATAAGTTTCTTGCCTCATGATCAACACCCAGTTATAATTACTACCCTAGTCTTGTCGCAGGGGAAAAATAAGAAACTACTTGTTATGATAATATAATTTTATTAGAAATAACTTAATTGTTACAAATACATGTATGACTTCTCGGGTTTTTGAAGGAGTTCATCTAGGTTAACCAAGCTTTAATCAAGAATAACCTGGTTAACTCTTTGGTTTTCTTAATTTCAAATCCAATCCAGATTAGAGATCTCGAGTCACCAAGTTTATTTTCAATAATATTTAATTTTTAAAATATAAATAATTTAAAAAATTATGTTGTTTCCAGCCATCTTTACAAGATGAATTTCTAGAATTTAGATATTTATTTGTCCTATAAAGGTTATGCGGTACTCAAAAACACAATTTTTATAATTTTTTTAATAATTTTTAGGTTATATTGTTGAAAACAATGTATCAACGCAATTATATTTTAAAAAAATCTTGGATAGTATTGTTTGAAATGGTGGAATCCATGAACATTTGTTATTTCTCCCATTAGTTTTTGTTGAAAGAAACTTATATATATATATATATATATATATATATATATATATAAACCATCTTTTTGAGTGTTCTTATGTTTTTTTTTTCGTGATAATGCAAATATTTTTTTTTTCAATGTTTGTTTTTGTTGGTACCAGTGCTTAGCCTTAAACCATGGTTGAGTGGTGGGAAATATGACCTTGAACCGCCAGAACCATTAGCATTGAATTTTTTCCAGTGTTCATGTGTAAGGTCTCAAAGGAACAAAGTCATTTAACAGGGAATCTTCTTCGTGATCAAAGAAAGTCACTCAATTTTCACTTCATAATTAAAGGCTTCAGCTTTGGGCACAAAGATAAAGTAACAATTATCTTGCAAATATGTTGCTATGGGAATGGTAAAAAGAGTACAAAAATAGATCAGATTTTTTTTCTCTCAGTATATGTTGGACTTGAAATGTGTCCATTAGAGTTATATTTATATGTCCATGCCCCATACTATATCATTCGAGTGCTGCAGAAAATAATTAAAAAGATGCGGCAGGTATAATCAATCCCAGACCACATGTAATATAAAAACATATGTAACATATAAGTTAGATATATTATAGAATAATATAAATCATATCATGAGATCTCACCTAATAGTTTAAGCTATTAGGTTGAGATGATTCTTTAACATAGCATCAGAGTCTTAATAACTAAGTGGTCTCGAGTTCGAATCTCATCATTTTTATTTATTTGATAAAAATTAAGCACAAAATAATATAGACCTGTACAAGTTTCAGGTCCAAAGCGGCAGACAAAAAAAGTCTTGGGTTCGCAAGAATTGTGAGTAAAAAAAGAGAATGAACCTGTCAAGAAGAATATGCCTGCACTCTTTTGAAGAATAATGGAAAGGATGGTCAATGATCTTCTTTCTAAAAAGGTTCCAAGATTATTTTCCAAACTACTTCAAGAGAATGGCACATTTTTCTTCTCTTATCATTCCAAAATATCTGAAATACTAAGGATGTGGTGTTCCTTACTGATCTCTTGAATCATTAAATTTGTTTAAAAATAAATAAATCCAATAATTGAACTAGATCTCCGAAGCTCGAAATATAGACACGCTATCCAAACTCACCTCTGTAAGTGTATAATATATAGTGCTAGCAAGAGCTGGCTTACTATATACTGCATGTGTGGAATCAGTTTCGTGATCAACACCCACTTAATTACAATCCTAAACTAGAGATAAAAAAAAACTTAAAAATTGATTAAATTGAGAAAATTAAAAAAAATAAAAAAATCAATTAAAATGATTAGAATATTTAAAAAATCAACCGGTTTGGTTTGTTTTTGGATTGGTTTGGTTTTGGTTTCATAAGCCTGAAACCAAAAATAAAAAAACCGAGCCAAACCGGAAAAAAACCGAGCCAAACTAAACTCATTAGAAATTACAAAAAAAAACACAAAAAAATATAGTTTTTGGTTTTTAATATAAAATAACCGAACCGAACCAAAATCGGTAGGTTTGAACCGATTTCAGTTTTTTTAAAAAAATTAATTTGATTATTTTTATAAATAAAAATTAAATCAAACCAAAAATAATGACATCTGCCTAATCATGATAAGCTTACTAAGTGGAAGTCTTCTCGTATGGGAGAAGAAAAAATACTATATGTTATAATAATATAATTTAATTGGAAATGACGTAGAGAGTGTTTGGCTATACATTAGCTTTTGTGTTTTTTGTCAAACTCAATAACATAACGTTTGGTTATCTTAAGCAGCTGTGTTTTGGTCATGGGACCCATGAAAATTTGATGTTTCACCTATGGTTTTGCACAAGCAATAGTTTCATGTTTCTTCTGTGTTTTTTTAAAGTGAAGAGCTGCATTCTTCACTGTTCACATAAGTGAACAGTGGAGAGTGCACCTCCACTGTTCACGTGAATAGTGGGGTTGGCTCTCCACTGTTCACTTATGTTAACATTGGAGTGTTTCCGGTCGGACCAGGTCCGGTCCAAAGTAATGCATTGAACCGGGTCCTACCCAGTAAAAAAATAATTTTTATTTTTTTTAATTGTGTTTTATTTGAAAAATTAGAAGGAGATCGCTTGATGATGTAACATTTGCAGAATTTGATCGCAATTCTAATTTTGTTCTTGCCAAGTCCGATCCAGTTAAAAAAATTCAATTTTTATTTCTATTTTTAATTGTGTTTTATTCAAAAAATTAGAAGAAGATCGTTTGATAATGTAGCATTTGCAGAATTTGATCGCAATCTTAATTTTATTCTTGATGATAATTTACTTGATGTTGTTGCGCGCTTAAGAAACCATGGAAAATGTAGTTCTAGTTGGATAGATTTCGTACGTGATGAAATTGCACATAGTTTAATGGAATAATAAAAAAATATTTGATATCAATATTATTTATTTCATGATGTAATAGTATTAGTTATATATATATATATATATATATATATATATATATATATATATATATATATATATATATAACCTCAATTTAAAAAGCATTTTTTTAATCAAATACATTAAACTATTTTTTATTCAACCTCAATTTGAATCACAGTTTTAACCAAACATATATTTTTCTAAACCAATCTCAACAAAAAGTACTTTTTATAAAATATTTTTTTTTTAAATTATAACCACAATAGTTATCGCAATACCAAACAAACTCGTAGTGGTCTCAAATTTGGATTCTTTATATATATATATATATATTGAAAATAGAAAAATAGAAAGTACCTATCTTACAATTTTTTACAGATTACATTATTATGCCTAAATCACTTTATCCTTTTTTCTGGAAAGATCCCACCACATCAGGAACTTGGAGACTTTTTTATTTTTTAATGTTTTAAAAATATTTTTAAAAAAAATAAATTTTTTTTAAATTAAAATTTTTTGATATTCTTAAATTATTTTGAATATTAAAAATATTTTTAAAAAAATAAAAAAAAATTATTTTAATATATTTTTAAGTGAAAAGCATTTTAAAAAGCAATCACAACTAATAAATTTTTCTAAATATAATTACGATTACAATTGAGAATGTATATGTACTATCTATTATAATAAACTATATAGTAAATGAGATATCGAACTCTCAATCTCAGAAATAAACACTTTATAAAAAGCTCACTGCACCATCCACCTTATCGTTAGCATGCTTTCCCTTTATGGCCATCATTATCACTGATTATTTAGAGCATTATTTTATAACTTGCATACATATAGAGAATATATTTTAGGGAAGTTTGCAATCAACATGGTCTCCAAGTGCTAGCAATATATATATATATATATATATATATATATATATATATATATATATATATATATATAAACAAGTGCAATTGCTATAAATTGAGGCGCCTGATTATTCTTCATAAAAATAGACTTACGATTTCCTTCCCAATTAAATTAAATTGTATCGTTTTTCATTGAAGCTTATGTGAATCCAGTAGTACTAGGGTAAGAATCTTAGGTGCTGTTTGGAATGGAATTCTGCTCTAAACGGAATTTCATGAAATTTAACTTTTTTTATTTAAAATTAATATTTTATATTTTTGAATCGTTTTGATATGCTAATGTCAAAAAACACTTTTATAAAATAAAAAATTTATTTTAATATATTTCTAAATAAAAAAATACTTTAAAAAATAACTGTTATTATATTCTTATAAACTCCTTAATCATTTCTCGCTTTGATATAAAAGGTTTCCTTGTGCTTTTCTTCTTCTTCTTCTTCTTCTTTTTGGTCTAAATTCATTGAACACTTTATCAATCAAACACTTCAAATATTTCTTTCATAAAAGATCCAAATATACCACTTTCCAAATTTGCAAAAGATTCCAGCACCCTTTACAACTCATCATCAAAACATACCTTTATTCGTTATTTGTTAATCTCAACCAGTAAAATACTTACGTGCAAAACAAAACAACTATATGTTCAAGATGGCTTTCAAATTTTTTATTATTAAAATCCTATCTTTTTTTTTTATTTTCTGTTGATTGATGAGTTTTTCAACCCAAACAAAACCTCTCATTCTGCCAAGTCCTCTTTCAAGAAAGATTCCGACAGTAAATTTTAAAGTCCCTGCGGCAGTTGTTCTTAATAGCAGCAGCCTCTCGATCGATCCTCTCTTCTTTTTCTTATTCATTTTTTTTAGATTAATATTTTTTTATATTGTGTATATATATAGATCGATCTAGATCTTGGATTTTGTTTATGTGGTGGTATGTTAACTTGATGAAGAAAAGTGATACTAATTAGTAGTTTTGGATCTTTCACCAATGAGATTTAATAGTACGACGACTCATTCTCTCATTCATAAATCACTGGCTCGAACTTAATTATCTGTTTATGTGAATAGTTCAGATTTAAATATTTCAGAGGGTTAATTTCTTTATAGTCTAAAACATTGAAATGGATTAGTTGTATATTGTTATCTGTTTTGATTTGCATGTTCATGTATGTTTGGTTTTTCATTAAATTTTATAATATTGAATTAGAAATTAATTTTATAAAAAATAATTTTTTTATGCATAAACATGGGTCGGACCTTTTATGCCAAAGCACACGGGCTATCTCTCTAACCTAGGCACACTCCTAACCATTTTTATAAATGGACCTAATTTTCTTGACATTTTATAATAGGATTGACTTTAAATAAATTTATTTAAATAATTATCTGATTATGTTATAATTTTCATAAAATATTATAGCTTTTATGATAATATATATTAATGATTATTTTTTAATAATCATGTATGAATCTAATATGCTTAATGTTTTTTTCAAACCCCCTTATGAACATTTAATGAAGAAAAAATATCTATCTAATTATTTTTTATTTTAATTTTTTGAAACATTTTTTTAGATTTTATATTTCACGTAGAAATTATTGATTTACAATTTTTTTTATTCAAAGTTTATTTTTAGAATTATGATAAGTTTTAATTTAAAAGCAATAATTCTTATAAAATAACATAGACATGGTTTTTGAAAGAAAAAGAAAAAAACACTCAAATAAAAAAAAAACAGAAGGAAGTTTTGATTAGAGAAATACATTTTTTGCTCTTTATTTCATAACAATATTATTTTGTTCTATATTTTACTTTAAATGACTTCATTTTTATTCAATTAACCATCATCCTAATAAAAAAAGATACGTTTTTTTTTAACAAAAGAAACTTCAATAAAAAAAAGAGAATCATAACTAAAAAAAATACATTATTTAAATCATTATCTTTACTATGAATATTTATTTTTATTGCCACAAAATTAAATAAAAAAATTGAAAAGTTACCCACATCACTAAGTCAAATATTACATGTGCATCCATCTTTTTATTTTTTAAATGCATGTAAAAAATTTCTAATAAAAGAAACACATGAATAAGAAAGAAAGTTTTGGTTAGCAAAATACATTTTTTTTCTTTTTTTTTCAAATTATTAAAAAAATTACGAAATATTTATTTTAATTTTCTTCAGTTTTTATTTAATAAACTATATTATTAAAAAAGTAAATGTTTTTGAGATAAAATACACGAGTAAAAAAACGAATTTAGACTAAAAGAATATATTTTTTTTTATAGAATTTAAATAGACATCTTTTTTTTTTATGAGTATCAATTTTAATTTCCATATAGTTAAATAAAAATATATATCCCATATACCAATTTTTATGAGTATCAATTTTATAGAATTTATATATATATCCTATAGCAATTCCTGGATCGTTAAATATTTGGAAGCATATGTCGATTTCGACGAAGATACCATGAGGAGGTTGCCTACACGTGCAAGTAGAGAATTTCAAATCAAAATAAAAGGGAGGACAAATCAACGGTCAATGCATATCTATCTTGTTAAGAGACTGGACAGATTATTGGGAATTGCTTGGAGAATCTTGAAGAATGATCCCATATATATGCTTTCTGTTTGCAACTAAAAACCTAGTACCATGGTGTAGTTTTGCTTGGATAATCGCATATTTCTTCACGGTTTGCCTGTCTGACTTTTAAACGTACCTGGTCTGCTTTTAGGCCATTGATTTGACCAAGAATCGGAAACCCTTGCCAATTTTTATACATCAACTTCGTATTATTTTGTTTTTCCTCACCAATTACCCTTTCCACACTCCAAAGAGGATAAGATGTAAATCGGCTCCTCTAATTTTTACACGCATCAACTTGCCTAATTTGTCAGCACGATGTATCTATGGCATCATCACTATAAACGCAAAATCGATTGTAAGCTAGAAAGAAAGCAATTAATGACAGATCGACGGGCCGCGGCGGCGGCGGCGGCAGCCTTCAAATCGGTCTTCTAGTATATGTTTTTCTTTTATTAATTTGTGTTGTCAAAGAAAATGGAGTCAAAATCTATATTCAGCTATACAGATCAAGTAATTTCCACAACTAATTATCCTGGTTTCAAAAAAGCTAAGACACTATCTTTCTTTGTCCTGGCTAGGATACATGTCTTTGGCCGCGATTAACGTTGTAATGGTAGTATAGTATGCTGAGTCAACTTGTTGACAGGTAGTTTTAGCTTGATCTAATCTTGAAAAGGGAGCTTTATGTCTAATTAATACCTCCAAATCTATGAAAAAAAGACTTCTAATCTTACAAAACTCACTAATGGATTGAGTTATTGTTTGTGTTATTGATTTATGTTTCAAATTTCAACATGACTGAAATATATACTTGAAGAGATCCGTAGTTGCATGGGGCATGAGATGCATAGTATTTGATGAAGTCATCTAAGTAATAATCAATCCCAGTAATAGTAATAATAATAATAATAATAATAAAAATAATAAAAGCATTCTATCATTCTCATCCTGAGAAATTATGTTTCAATTCTGCTCAACAAATTCCCCATTTACTTTTGTCTTTCTCTTTTTTTCCCATCAGACTTCAAGAGGGAAGTTACACCTAGTCATGGAATATATGATGATGGGACTGCAAGGCAAACGTCACCGTAATAGTCACAATTATGATTCCTGGCAAGGGCCCGATCAAGCACGTTCACATATTGAATCTACTAATTTGAAAATTCCAGGCAGTAATTACCTCTAAATTAATCCGAATAAAATCACTACTAAATTATAATTATATTAGGTGGTTTTTTAAGTTTGTCAATTTTTTTTAATGGTATTAAGTATGTTAAAAACAAAGATCTTATGTGTATCTGATGATCCATTTTTTTTAATTATTAAATCTTAAATTTTACTTTTTTAGCAATTATATCTTCATACAAACTTGGATTGAATTTTGTAGTTATTAATTAATTTTATTATAAAAAAATTATTAATTAATTTATTGAAAAATAACTTTTAAAACAACTGTTATTTATAATAGTTATTACTTCAAACTGTGCTATTTTCACATACTTTTATAATATGTGTTATTTTAAAATAAAAATTATTAAACTGTGTTAAAATTACAAGACCTGAGATAATGTAAATATTCATAAAAATTTCAAAAATAATATATATATATATATATATATATATATTCAAAAATAAAACAATTAATAAATAAATTGTTAGGCTTAACAAGTCAAGCTTCTGCCGTGGCCAAAAAAATACAACAACAATACAAAAAATTAACAATATGAAAAAGGTAAATAAAACCCAACCTAAGCCCACATGAGTTATCATGTCAAAATCTACAACCTGATTTTGATACCATAGTAACTCTGTCAAAAGCAAATTAAATGAAATACAAAGTTTAATTATCAAACACTTTTATGTTGAATGAAGAAATTGAAAAATATATTTTTTAAAAAAACAATTAAAAAAATACATGAGTTGGCAATGACACCTTTCGCTCCGCTAGAAGGGTGTAGATGCCCCTTACTCGCTAGCGCATGAGTTGCACATGCAAATCACTTTAATTTTTAAAATAACTCTCTCTCTCTCTCTCTATATCTATATATATATATATATATATATATATATATATATATATATATATATATATATATATATATAAAAGACAAAAAATTTCCCTTAAGTGAACTTAGTAATAACAAAAAAAAATCATGCTAAAAATACAAAATAACCTCAGGACATCAACTTGAAAAGTTTTTTTTTAATGGTAAGTTAGTCATTTCTCTTTGCCTTTAAAATACAATAAAAAAAACCAAATTATTCCAAATCAATCTAATAATAATTAATGAACTATGCAAAAAATATTATATTACCCCCCAATCCCAATATTTAGTTCATTGATTTTTTTTGAAATGGCAAAACAATAATTATACTATTATGTTGATTAGTGTGTGTCTATGTATATATACTGAAAATGACTGACTTATCCTATTGATTAATAGATAATTTAATTTGAAATTTAAATTTTTATTTTTTAAAAAGATAAATATTTATCTGGATTCTTATAAAGATTTTATTCATATTAAAATACTCTTTAATAGAAGAAAAAAGAGAGAAATTTAGATAAAAATTAAAAGTAAGGTTTTAGGAAACTGGAAAAAAATGGCTGCAATTAAACATGCTTCCCTTCTTTAATATAAAATAGTTACCTGCATAATTCTTCGATTTAAAATACATACAAAGGTAAAATAATTATCATTCAATCAATTAACTGATGATATAAAACAATAATTTTCGACGTCAAACACATCAATTTGGACATTAATGGCTTGCTCTCGATGCTAGACAGTGCTTCTTTCCCAATGAGAAAAAGAAAAAGAAAAAGGAAAAAACCAGTACTATCATTCCCTGACATTGCTCACATGGACGGCCAGTGCCGCAACATCCTAAATTCAGTGTCAGCACTTGCATCCCCCACCATGCTAGCTGTTTCATGCAGCCACACAAACAACACATCATCATGTGAACGGTTTGAGGTTTATAAATTTTATTAGACATACGTATTTTTAAAATTTATAAAATTAATTAAGATATAAATAAATTAGATTGAACATTCGCGTTAATAAAAAATATAAAAAACCTAGGTTGTAGTTTAATTAGAGATTATCAAATCAAATATTATATATTTTAAAGTCATAAAATATTAACTTCATTATTAACTTTAAAATTTTAAAAAATAATTCAAAATATATAATAAGCTAGTTCAAACAACCACAATTAAAAAATAAAACTTAAAAATCCAGAGACCTGTAATTTAATTTCCATACCAATTAATATTTACTTTCCAAGTATAGCAATGTTTGTAATTCATTGTTCAAAGAAAATTGTGCTGCAAAATACTAGCAAGTTTTTTCGTGTACATGGCATCTAATCCTCTAGCAACCCAGAAGGGAAGGCAATTTTCCCTTGCCTTTTGAACAAAGCAGCTCCCTAGCTTCTTCTCTCTTTTGGAATCTAAACTCAAAAGTTAGCCCCCAAAGAATCCAAATATTTACATAAATGCATCCCTTTGTACTTTTCTTTACAGAAATGTACTCCTAATTCTTCCCTAACATTTTCTTACTGATTAAACCCGAACCCACTACCCGGTTGGATCGAGTGCCTTAACCCATACGGGTCAAATGAGTTAGAGAAGCTCTGTGGCCTCACGCTCGAGTTTTGTTGGAAAAACACTGGGTTACCAACACTATCCAGCCGAGTTCTAACTCCACTTTGAACCTCCTCTTCAACCAAGTTTTCCATCCTCTCTGCGGATGAATCCATGTGGTGGCATAGTTGGGACATTGAAGGAACGTACACATCATGAACATTACTGTTCGAGTAATTCACACCAGGCTGTGTTTGAACGAGTTGAGGCACCGAGTTGAGCCCAGCAAGAGTCGCCCAATCAAAACTCCCTGAGCCCAGAGTGGCCAAGTTGATTTTCTCTTCATGTTGCCTTGGTTTGAGTGAGTTGGTTCGAGGCAAGTCAAGGAAGCGGTCATCAATCTCGGGCAACGGGTCAAAGACATCGTCATCGAAATGAGAAGAGAATGATGAAGATGGACTATTAGTACTAGGTTCCTTGCTTGAAACACCTGACATGGATTTCTGTGCAGCAATTGATTTCTTCTTATAAATCCGACACAATACCCATTCGTCCAGCTGTAACAACAAAGAAAATTAACAAAAATCATTAATTAATATTGAGGCTTGTATCAAAACAAATTAAAATTAATCTGCAGATGGAATTTATTTCGTTGGTACCTTCGTGCTTCCATGTTTGCGAGAGGATTCAATAAGGCGGTATTCATGCATGATCCAATTAGTTTTGGTTCCTTTTGGGGCCTTGCCAATGTAAAAGACGAGAGCTTTCTTGATACCTACTTTACGTCCATCTGATGTGATAATTTTATCAGTACCGGTGGCCTTCCAATACCCAGACCCGGCAACCCTATTGGGTCGGGATCCATTTGGGTACTTACGGTCTCTAGGACTAAAGAAGTACCACTCTTTTTCACCAAATATCGCCTTGCCTGGTAACAACAACAAATTAAGAAGAATATTAACCCAAGAAATTTATTATTGCTATAACTAATAATTGATTCTTTTAAGTAAGAGAACATTATTAGAGAGCAAGATTATTAATTACTTGGTAAGAGCCATGGATCAAACTTGTATAAATCAATTTCACCAATGATTTGCATCGAGAAATGGTGTCCAGCAACTTTCCTGCACAAATATTGCACTAATAGCTCTTCATCAGTCGGGTGAAACCGAAAACCCGGTGGCAAGCTCAGTTGGGCAAGAGGGTCTGTTTCTTGCACTCCCATTTTCAGACTGCAGCTTAGCACACAATTGCTTCTTTGACTAGAGAGAAGAACTAGAGCTAGAATTCTCTATTCCTTTTTTTTTTTTTCTTTTCTTTCTTTTTTCTCTGACAAGATGAAATGGGACTTATTTATACAGGGGAGGATGAAGAGCGGGAGAGAGATAAGTACGGTCGTCCTTGTCTTAATGTTTGGGTTAACGGGGTCCACTTTATGCTTGTCACCGTTAAGAGCACGACACGTGCTCCATGAAATGGCCGACCTTATCCAAGTGGAACTACTACGTTATGGAGAGAGAGAGAGATACATGTAGTCTCTTTGGTGCATGAACCGTCTCTAAAGGACAGTGGTGAGTCATCTATAGAATGTACACGTGTCAACACAAACATCACACTCTAGAAACCTTAACGGCAGTGCCAATCTTGCATGTCCCAACAAAAAATTCTTAACATGGTGTGTTCAATCATTTATCACGTGACGACACGTGGGTGTTTTGTTGAGTGAAGTTAGGCATGGGATGGAGTTTTTTTTTTCTTAGAAGAGAGGAAGGTGGGAGAGGGAAAGCAGAGGAAAAAAAACGTGGCGTTACAACATACAAACTGAGGCTTTTATATTCAGACACGTAACCTGGGGTTTTTTTTTTTGGAGAGTATGTGGACGATTAGGGTTTCTTTCACTCAAAACCTTTCAGGAACTGGCTTACAGGTATGGCATTTTTTTAATCTTATTTTGTGACACCATTTATGTGTCATTTTAACAAAAAGAGAGAATATGCTGGCCATGATTGATGACGGGTGGGTCAAAGTTTGAGCAAAAGAATAAAAATAAAAGGATCTGGCGTGTTCTCATGATTAATCATATATAGCGGTTTGTTTTCGCGGAGAAAAAATATCTTTTAAATAAATAATTTTTTATATTTTAATTTGTTTTAATATATTGATATAAAAAGTTAATTTTTTTCAAATATATATATATATTATTTCAGAATTATGGGGACGCCGAATACTTAGGTGTAGAGAGAGAGAAGGATGTCAAGAGGTTTGGTGGGTCAAGGAGCAATGGTCATGTACATTTAGTGACACGTTTGTATTTTATCTCTTTGTTGACAATTTGATGCTTATATATATATATATATATATATATATATATATATATATATATATATATATATATATATATATATATATATATATATATTATAAAATTCAATCCACCTTTTAGAGTTTTCTTGTCAAACAAATAAAAAGAAAAAAAATCACATATAAAGATAAAGTGGCTTGTGTGTGCTGTGAAGGCTGAGACTTGGGGATATTTTTTTTATACAACACGTGAAGATGAATAGTGTTTGAAGGCGGTCGTTTGGGCACTGAGTGGAGGTGGATGGTTCCAACTTTGACGAGAGACTTGCAGCTATCACGGAAATCGGAGATTCGGAGGGACCAAATCTTTGTGCCGGCGGCATGTAAGTTTCCAGACAGTTCTTGAGGTTCCACACGTGGGTTTTGAAATCTTGCTAGTCTGATGATGCAAAGTAAAGTCATGCATGACTGATGCTTCCTCGAACTTTCACTTCTTTTTAATGCCACAAATTATTATTCGGCGACTCATGTTTTTTGAAATTAATGAGGACTAGCTAGCTAGGGTGACTTCACATATATATAGGGGATGGCATTTAGCTTCAACAATTTGAGCTTTTTCTCATATTAGCTTCAACAATATTGAATTTTATCCCAAAAAAAACAATTTTTATGAATATGAAATTAAATTAAAGCAATAATTCAAAGTATTAGCGGTGAATTCAAGATTTTCAATACCACGACATTTGACTTCGTGGCTAGATAGAGAGAACGTTTCAATTAAGTGCCGACGAAGAAATAGATTGAGTTGCTTTGCTCATTGTTCAACTGCAAAGGGTAGAAATTAATGGATTTAATTTGTTGTTTTGTTGTGGTAGGAGAAGGCTCGATCTACAATCGGATAAACACCACATTTCAGTTTCTAAATGCTAACCTAAATTCGCCTCTTGGAGTACTTGACTCTGAAGACTTCAAGATAAAGATTTGAATTACATCCCAAAAGATAATCAAACTACGAAATCATACTATTGAATCTCCTTTTATAAAAGTTAGAGAAGCGGAGGAAAAAAATTACTAGATTTTATATTAAAATTACTGTCATTTAAGAGAGCTTGGGACTTATTATGGCACATTAAATAAAAAAACTTAACAAGTATATATAAACTAGATGAAATATTTCAACAATTACTAATAGTGCGAGGTTGATAGAAAAAGTTTTATTAGTTTATTAAACTTTTTTTTTAAATGTTGATAATTGTAATCTTGTACGAGGTTTATCAAATAAAAAGTAATACTAGTAATTAGTTGATAAAATTTAATTTTTATTCGAAGTTTGAATTCTACTATATTGTGTTTAGATCTTGAATGTCTTTTTTTATTGACCAAGCATAGAATGAGATCGCACATGTATATTGGATTCAACATAACCATATGACATTCAATTCGAGCTTCTTTTAAATAAATAATTCATAATAGAATGGTTAAGTTCCTATATTGACAAATGGGAATAAGGTTTCTTTCTAAGGTTTCTTTCTAGTTTTAAGTGGGATTTATTCTTCTAAATATATACATAAATTAAATATTAGTCATAAATAAAATCAATTGGTTCGTGGGACAAGTTATTAATATGAATTTGCAGATTTTAAAATTTTAGATAGGCTCTCGTATAAGAGAGACGTTGCTGAATGTTTTTTTTTAAAATAGCATATAGTGATAATGTTATTATTATTATTATCAAATTTATTTAGATAAGGAAGAGAATGTTAGTACATATAAGAACTCTATTTGTTCTTCTAACAACACTCATGATGAGCATGAGCAATGTTGTCGGGAGCCGACCATAATGAGGCATTTCAAGCATCCTCTCTCAATGCAAGCTCATCGAGTGAGTGAGACTCACAAAGTGAGTGTCCCTTATGAGCATGATGTTTACTCTAGAAAGTATATTAATCGGTGGAAGCCCAATCACAATATGTAAGCTTGTTTTCTTTTCCTGCACGATAAAAAAATAAATAATAATAGAAAAGGCTAGAATAATTAATTTTAATGAATAAATTGAAATTTAGATTTATAAATGTTGAGGATGGTCGCATGATAACATCACCGATGAAATCTTCAATTGAAGTGTTTTTGTTTCAATGGAGTTAAATTCCTAAAGGTCATGAATTGAAGTCTATAATTGATGCTTGGTTCGAAAAGTTTGATGTCAGTATATATATAAATAATTATTCTTTTAATATTTAATTTGGTTAGTTTTTTAATTTTAATAAATTAGTTATTTTATAAAATTGACATGAAAGGAAAATTTTTGTTGGGAGGAGGATGATGATGATATGATCAGAAGAGTATGAGAGAATCATAACACTGTTAGATAAGATTGAATTCAAACTATGATATTTAAAAAAAAAAATTCAAATTTTATAGTATAATAATGTTAACGAGAGTAGCTTCTTAATTATTGGCAAGTGGTAATTGGTTTAAAACATGTTGCTTTAATAGAAGTGGTAATTTGACTACAGACTGTAAAGAAATATAATAAAAAGGTTTGGCTTGTGCAGCAGCCTTCGTGCTTGGATGGTCAAAAATTAAAGGATAACAGCAAAAGTTTCCACAATTCTAAAGGAGTTTGTATTATTCGTTCCGATGTCTCATTCCATCCATATTAAGTATCAACTAGACGATTGGCAGCCCGATCGAAGCGAAAATATTTTGAATATAAAAAGATATTTAAGAGGAGAGTTTTTGTTTTTTTTTTTTTTGATATTGTTATAAAATTCAGTCTAAGTCAAATTTTTAAAAAAATTAACTCAATTTCTTATTTATACCAAGTTTTAAATAAATTATATGAAATTTTCCTTAATAGATTTGACAAGTTTTAATAAAGTTTTTTTTATTTTAATTATATAATAAAAAAATATATATAAAGACCATTTCAATAAATATTAAATGATTAAATTTAAAAAATTCTAAAAAAATATAATTTAAAAAATGAAATTAAAAAATAAAATATAAAAAAACAACAAAATCAAGTAAAATATATAGGTTTATAGCTTTTTCATCAAAAAGTTGTATAGCCAATAACTTTTCCTCTCCTAATTGTATTTCCTAGTAGGTTTCTCTCTTCTCTCTCTAACATAAAAACAAAAAAAAAACAAAAAAAAGCATAGGTGATTATTAAATAAGTTCATAGAATTAATCGAGGTACATATAAACTAGTCTAAATATCCATGTAAATCTAAAAAAAGAAAACATCCTTTCGTTCAATATTATATTCTCTATAGATAAGCCCATAGTACTTTGCAAAATTTTCACTCTTTTGATGCTGAGAAAAAAAAATTCAGCCTTTTAGGTCAAGTGTCGAATTAAAAGATTTAAAGGACTTCAATATTAGACACGATGAGCATACAATCAAAAGGCCTTAATTTATTCAAAGTATGCGACTCGTGCGTTCGTAGCAGCCCACAGGCCAAAATCATGGAATACAGAGATTACGTGATTATTGGGATATATAAGAGACAACCAATCGAGTGTTATAAATACCTAATATATTCTCCTTTACCTTGCGTTTAATGGGCTGTAAAAGCTGTTATACAAATATAGGATCAAGAGAGAGATCAATCCATTATCGTAAATTTGATTTCAAACTTAATTTCATTCGTTGACATTCCTCGGTAATTCCATGCTATTTATTGCATGTTTATGTAGTGTGAGATATTTTTTAAAATTATTTTTATTTGGAAATTCATAAAAATATATTATATTTTTTTTAATTTTTGATATTAATACATTAAAATTAATAAAAAAAACATTAAAAAAATAAAGTTTTAAAGCGTATCTAAACGCGACTGAAAACACTATATGATAGATAGCATCACGGCACAATTAAAACAGGATTTTATTCGTTTTGACGCAAGCACATCCATCAACAAATATTTATGTGGCAAGTATAATGAGACTACACACTTCTTTGTTCTTGAATTGAAAGCTCCGAGCTTCAATTTGACTCGGAACAGTCAGGATCAAATTATATAATATGTTTTAAATGTTTTTCAAATTTCAACCTCGTTCTAAATGCCATCACGTGCTTGAGTTGTGCTCCATGACCTTTTTTAAGAAGCCCATTTTGGTAAATGGACCAAGAGCCTATGACTAGACAAGCCACCAAAGTAGGAGGTCATTATCTCTTGCAGGTTGTCAGAAGACATTGATTCCATGCTGACGGGCAGACAGCTTATCTTTTTTGGTCATATTATGTCAAGTGATTTTAATAATTCATTCCGAGGCTAGAATGAAGTGGGCAAGTGTTTGTTATATAGTTTTTTTTTTTTTTTAATGTATTTATAGTATATTTATTTTTATATTTTAAAAGAGTTTTTGAAAAAATTTAAAGTTTTTTATTTTTATTTTAAATTAATATTTTTTTATGTTTTTAAATATTTTGATATATTGATGTTAAAATAATTCTTTTAAAAATAAAAACATATTATTTTAATATATTTACAAACAAAAAATACTTTAAAAAACTACAACAACATTACTAAATACCTCCTTAAAAGCTTGCCATAGTACTTGAATTCTGTTCAACAGCTAACTATTTCAGAATCAAAACAGCAAAACAACTTTGATCCATTTTCATGTGTGCAAGCAATTAGCATCTAAATTAGCGAAAATTCTTTAACTCAAATGAAAAAAAATAGAAAAAGGGCAAAAACACATGGATATTATGCATTGAAGTGAAGAGGAAATGTTTCTTAACTCATATGAAACATCCTCTTTGGTTTTTCGATTTTATGGCCAACCTTACAACAATGTTCTGACATAAAACTAAACAAATGGAAAACATTCGCTCTACCTTTTAGCCACTCCAATCCTCATGAGAGCTAGATAAGCGATTAGGCGATAACCCACAAGCATAATCCCCAATGCTACGGCACCAAGAACTTGGTCATCAAGCCCCACTTTTTTTATTGCAGGATAATCTCCGACTAAACAAACTCCTCCGGCACCATCACATGTATAGGTGTCCCCAGGCTTGTATTGGGACCCCAGCAACAACTTGTATGTGTATTGACTAATGGAGATGTACTTCACCCAGCTAATGAAGGCAGGGACATGTGTAACATAGTATCCAGCAGCGAGCAGGAACGATAGCATGATTACTGATCCCGTTATGGTAGCAGATCTTTGGTTCAACACCAGAGCACCAATAGCCAGTCCTAGACCTCCTGCTACTAACACAGAATACAAGAGAACAGACAATGTGAGAAAGAAGTTTCCAGGACTGCCTTTCAGCCCTGCCATCCAGTAGGTTATAGTTAAAAATATAGTAGGAAGGACTAGCTCCATCGGGAGGTCACTGACAATCCTTGACATGAAGTATGATGAGAGTCGATACATGCCGGAAGATCGCTCCTTTTCGAGCATTCGGCGTTCTTGGGGGAAAGTGAAAATAGCTTGGAATAAAGGGAAGATGCCCCAAAATCCTGAGTAAAAGAAGAGGAGCCCCATCTGCATTGTATTCAAAGTTAAGATTATAGATACAGTTTAAAAACTAACTTTTCAGTTGACGAACTTGCTTTCAGAAAATGATGAATTGTTGCGAAATGTTACCTGATCTTGTATATGGGATACATCAGATTGCCACCACAGGAGCCCTGAGAGGAAGGCTACTACCAGGACCTGGCCAATCTTGAGGCCAGAGAAGGAGTCATGCTTCCTTTCTTTCACTCCTCTTATCAACAATACAGAAAACTCTTGCCACCAGGTTGTGGCCCACCGTGAGACTTGCTTGTCATTTAATCCATCTTGAGACGGGTCATCAATTTCATGAACCTCTGACTTCAATTTGTTCGCAAGATTGCTCTTGTAGGCTGAAACTAGATTCTGCTTAACAGTGCCAGGAACCTCACTATTTGATGATACACCTACAACATATGCAGCACAAGAACACAAGGTCCTCATTGATCGTTTTACTGATTTGTAATAATTAGCTACTCAGGTCAGTCTAAGAGCAATGCCAAAATAGAATATTTAAGCATTCTTCTAGTCTAACAGAGAAGGTCCATTGAAGTTGAATGCTTGTGCTTGTAATTCGTATGATGATCAACTATTCAATTTCTACTGTTTAAAGTCTACTCTTTCTGTCTCAATTTCTCAATTCGTCTTTTTTTTTAGCCGTCCCAAAGCTCTTATTTAAAATTCAATTTTAATTTAATATAAAACAATCACTTTTAATTTAATTGGAAAAGGGATTAATCTAAGAGGACCGACGAATTAGGGTCAGTCCGGAGAATTAATAATGTTTTCAGCGATTGGAATTAACTCCATGGAAGTCCCTAGAGAAATATATATATATATATATAAAATTTAACAAAAAATATTTAAAATTTTTAAAAATATAATTTGGATCGCGTTACAACATTCAAATAATATACTGCAATATAGAAACCTTGGAACCGCAAAGGAAACTTGTAGAAAGTGAATTAATTACAAGTATATATTGCATCGACAGTTACTTAATGCCATAGAGACCGATTAACAAAGTAGAAACATACATTTTGTTTGTAAATAAATTGTTTGATTTGAATTATCGATATGATAGATAAATTGAATTGATATATTTAGAGAAGATAAAATTTAATTTTTTATTTATTTTCTATATTATGCTTATTACTTTCATTTTATTTTTTCAAAAATCTTTAATTCTTTTTTTAAAAAAGCTAAATGGGTATCTTGTAGTATTTTTAAACATTAAATTTTATTTAGAATTTAATTTTTAATACTTAAAAAACAGTTACAGATATGAGATTTTATTAAAACCTTTTAATTGCATTTAATTTATAAGATTAAAAGCATTAATTCCACCCGAATTGAATTGCATGAGTTTGGAAACATTTCCTTGGTTTGTTCGACAATTTCGCACATACTTAACGAGTCTGGACATGACTTCGATTCTACCAGTAATTTTTCCACAAATCTCTACACACTGCACGGGAACATTTTCTTATCAAACTTGCCGCCGAGTGTAATTAAAAATTACCTCATTGCTAATAAAAAGAAAGAAAACAAGAGAGGATTCAGTTCATTCAATTAGCATTTCAGTCATTAATTGTTCCCGTCTTTCTTTCTTTCTTTCTTTCTTTGAGGATATCCACACTTTGCTTTTGAAAAGAAAGAAAGTGGGTGCTATATCTATTTGTGGAATACTAAAATTAATCATCTTGAGGAAACTGAAATACGTGCACGAAATCAGCTAATCACATTGCTAGTTAGAAAACAGTATCAGCTAAAACAAGTACTGAGTAATTGTCTATCTGGAAACTGAAATACGTGCAAGAAATTAAATCAGGTAAAGCTCAATGCTATACACAATCAGCTAATTAACTATTTTAGTAAGCCTCTTACCAACTCGAATCGCAGACACTTTTTTTTTTTTTTGAATTCGAGGAAACTCTACCTCTCGAAAAACACACTTTAAAATCACAGACACGTAAAGTATTAAAATTAACAACCACTAACAACGCATGCATGCAAAACTTTTTCAGGAAGTGTAGAAGCAAAGTATCACCACTAGCAAAGTAAATATGTAAAATTCCTGAATATAGTATACCCTCAAGTAGTTTCTTTAAGTAAAGATTAGTATGATTAAACATACCATTTGCAAGATCCAAAAGGAAATCGGCAGGATTCATGGGAACTGCTGGAGCATATCCAATGCTGGAAAAGTAATCCATGACTTGTGATCTCTCCCCAAAGTACAATGGGTTGCCTTCTGATAACAACAAAACCTTGTCAAACATGTAAAACAACCTACTTGAAGGTTGATGGATGGTCATTACAATTGTTCTTCCTCCTTTTGCAAGTTCCCACAACGTTGACACAATTCTCTGAGCTGTTGTCGAATCAAGACCTGATGTTGGCTCATCCAACAAAAGAAGGCTAGGGTTTATGAGCATTTCTTGGCCTATGCTAACCCTCTTTCTTTCACCCCCAGAAAGCCCTCTCAAAAATGGTCCCCCAATGATGCTATTCTTGCACTTGGTCAAACCTAGTTGAGTGATTGCAGATTCTGCATGCATGATCTTCTCTTCTTTAGTAAATATATTTTCTAACCTAAGAAGGGCAGTGAAAACCAATGTTTCTGCCACTGTTAAATGAGGGTAAAGAACATCATCTTGAGTAACAAATCCCATGTTCCTTTTCATTGAGTTGGAGAAGCTCTTTCCATTATAGCTTATGTTCCCATCAAGTAGTCCTCCAAGTTTGCCTCCTAATGCAGTTAATAGAGTTGTTTTGGAACTGCCTGATGGACCTAACATGGCTAACATTTCACCAGGTAGAACCATGCCTGTGACTCCCTTCAAGATAATTTTTTCTTCTGTTTTGGTAATCTTTCCACAAAAACCTGATTTCGTGAATTTGATCTTGTACACTACATCCTCAAACTGTATACATTTAATCAAAACCAAGATTACCTTAAAAATGCAAGAAACAGATAAAAAAAATGAACCAGAAAACATGCAATGAAACCATCATGTAATCAAGCCATTTATATCAAAATAAAAATGGCACTAAACTAATGGAAAGAAAAAAAAAAGTTCAAATTCTTATATATCAGTCCTACCTTCAAAGCAATAGCACTATTGGCTTTCTTGAAAATGGCTGCAACTTCTGGTTGTTTCTCATTTTGTGCCTCTATGTCAGCCATCTCTTCTTCCATGTTGGTACCTCAATCTATGATTTCTCTTTCAATCTAAAAACAAATGACAGAGATTAACGTCCAGCTCCTTTGTTTCAGTCAACTGTTGTTATTCTTATATGTCAAGTAGAAGCACGTATTGTATGTGACACAAAAGTAGGGAACAAAAAAGGAGAAGAGAGAAGAGGAGGCTAGAATAGGGTTCATGCGAGAGAAGTGAAGAAGAAGAGTAGGGTTAACTGAAACAAAGGGAGAGATGCTTGGCTTTTCAAGATGAGGAATATTAACTTGTTGAACTGCTTACTTAATTTGGCTTTTACTGGGTTTGCTTTACCAAAAGTTTGACAAGTTTAATTATACCCGTATTTAGAGCATTTCAATCTCCTTTTCTGTTATATTATATCACGATACCATTGCTATCTATAGTATTTGTCTCAGCTACCTAGCTAGACTTTTTTTTTCAAGTCCCAATCTAGTAAGTTGGGAAGTTATGGGAAAAGAATTCTGTCATATGGTGCTTCTTTTGTATATCTAATTTTTTTTTTTATCTCTTTATATTCTATTTATTTATTTATGTGATTTTGCCTATTACATTGAAATTTGTCAATTTTGATCTTATTGGTAGGGTTTGTGATCATGATCAGATAAGAAAACCAAACAAAATTAGGTAGTTTATTCAAATCATTAATAGTAGTGTTTCTTGATATTATTAATTGTCAAATCATTAAACTTAATTCTCAATCAAATACGATATTAATAGATAAAATTAGGGAGGGAGTCAATTAAAAAAAAAAACAATTGAGTCAATTAGATTAACCCCTGAAACCCGAGACTTGAGCCATGAGACAAGAAAAACTGAATAAAAATCAAATTCAATATTGAAATATTTATGACTCGGGTCATGAGATTAAAATAATCTCTTAAAAAGAAAATTGAAAACACAATCAAATTTAACCGGGGTTAAAATGCCAAAAATCGAGTACCTGATCATGAGACCAAGATATACCCATAAAAAATAAATCAAAATATATTATGAAACTCAATTTTTAACTGAACCAACGTTGAATGATGAAAATGAAAAAAAAATCAATTAGAAAAAGAATAAAAAAAACAACCCGAGTAAACTCGGATTAATCCGTTAAGCACTATTATCATGTCATGAGGCCAGAATAACCTAATAGAAAGTAAATAAACAAATCATGAATCCTAATTTCTAATTAACTCAATATTAAAGGATAAAATTAAAAAATATTTAATTAAAAAAAAACTTGAGTCAACCGTGTTAACTCGCTAAACCCGATATCTATATTATAAGAGTGAGATAACCTAATAAAAAAAATAAATCTAATATTAAATGATTCAATTTTCTTTTTTTAAAAACATTGATTAAAAAACAGTCAAAGAGGGAAAAAAAAAACAAAGCACTATTCCAATAAATAGTGCTTTGTGAATAGAGGTATAATTAAAACTCTTTCTCTTTTAGTGTTTTTTTGTTAATTATATAAAAAATACTTATATTGTTTTAGCTTATCTTACTATCAATGTAAAAAGCATTATTCTTCAACCGCAGTGCAAATTTTATTGTTCTTAAGGCATGGAAAAGTAAACTTTGGTCAATGTACTTTTTTTATTTTTAACTTTTGATCCCTATAGTTTTTGGTGTTGACATTTAAGTCTTAAGACTTTGGGAGAGAAATTAGCTTAAAAGGAAGACAATAGAGACAAGTTTTGGTAAATCATATTCTAACTATAAAAGAAGTTGATTTTGTTATCAATGAGTTCGTTTAAAAAAATAGTTTAATGGAGGTAATACGAACCTTTAATTATGTCAGAAAAAATATATCAGAATCTTTCAAGTTTGTTTTCATTCAATATTAATTTTTAGTTTTTGAATTGATTGAAGGATGATTTTAAAGTTGAAAACATAATTATTGAGGTTCATATAATGTGTTTTTGGGTATTTTTAGCCTAAAATACCCGAACCTTTATTCTCTCAAAATGTATTGTAGTGCATGATATATTATCTATTAATAGAACGACATGTCATTCATTCATTGAAAAAAAGACTAAAGTTGATAATATGTTATCCACATAAGTTTTTTTTTTTAAAAAAAAAACATGCATACTTTATTTTTTCTGATAGGTCAAACATGTTGAGTTTTATTTTAAAAGGCTAGGCATCTAAATTGCCTCATTCTTTTGGCTTTGTACCTTTTTTTATTTTTTTATTTAATAATTTATAATGAAATTCTTTCTCAATAAAATTATTAAAATGATATTTAAAAAATATCAAGTTACGTCATAATATTCAAATAAGATTGGATGCTTTTTATGATAATATTAATAATTATTTTAAAAATAATTATATAAGAACTTTATATGCATAATGTTTATTTAAAAAATTGCTCATGAATAATCAATAATCACAAAAATAAAGTATTTATTTTGTTATTTTCTATTATAAATTTTTTAATATAGTTTTCTTATATTAGTTATTCTATTATTTTTTTCATATATTCACGTTAAAATTGTAAAAGCATGTTTTTTTTATTGAGATTTTTTTAGTTCATGATTTTCTTTTTATTTTTAAAAATTGTGATTCTAATAAAAAAAAAACATGTTTTTGGCACAAAAAAAAAAGATACATGAATAAGGATTGACATTTTGATTAAATGAATACTATTTTCTCCTTAATTTAAATCATTTAAATTCTTTCAAATATTTATTTTAATAGCCTTAAGTTTTTATTAAAAAAAACTAAGTTACGAGTAAAAACAAATTACATTTTTTTTTCAAACGAAATGCATGAATAAGAAATAAGAGTTTTTTTTTTATGATAGGAATATATTTTTTCTCCAAACTTTAAATATTTTTCTTTCCAATGAATATTTATTTTAATTAAAAAAATCCCCACAATAGCGCACAACGCACGGGTAAGATGACTAGGTAACTCTCATGTGACATTGATCACCCTAACAATGCTGTTTTTTTTTTTCTAGTCATCAAAATATTTTTTAATTTTATCCTTTTACAATGTATTATATTTCATATTCAAGCTTAAGATGTTATTTCGGCTAGCTTGCTACGAGAATATCAAGGTGTTAAGAAATTTCCTTACATTTAATTTAATTAATGTTTAATTTTACAAAATAAAAATTGATTTTATTGCCTAAAAGCATTGAAAATTTAGAGAATGTCTAAAACCAAGGGTTATTTTCCAGCATGGTTGAGATTACATTTTAAAAACAAAACAAAATTTCCTATAGAATTGTTTCATTATATTTCCCATTTGGGTCACTTTATAAAGTATCTATTTTGTTATTTTTTATTATCATTCTCATATTAATTATTCTTTTTTATTATTATATTCACATTAAAATTGTAAAAGCATATTTTTTTATTGAAATTTTCTTTTTATTTCATGATATTTTTTATTTAAAAAACCATATGATAAAAAAAAATACATGCTTTTGGCAAAACAAAAAAGAAATACATGAATAAGGATTGATGTTTCGATTAAATGAATACTTTTTTCTCCTTAATTTAAATAATATAAATTCTTTCAAATATTTATTTTTATTGCATTAAGTTTGTATTTAAAAAAACTAAGTTGCGGATAAAAAAAACATATTTTGTCAAAAGAAAACAAAATATGCATGAATAAGAAATAAAAAAAATTTATGACAGGAAAATATTTTTTCTCTAAAATTTATATTTTTTTTCTTTCCTATTAATATTTATTTTAATTATAAAAAATAAATCTCCACAGCAGCGTGTGGGTAAGCTGGCTAGTTACAAAAAAAAAAAGCCCTAGAAAAATTACTCTGGACTCCCTCGCAGTGCATTGTTCACCCCAACAATGATGTGTTTTTCTGGTCCTTCTAGCATATTTTTTTTTTATTTTAGTTAACAAGATGTTTTTTTAATTTTATCCTTTCACAATGTGTTATTTCAAATTTAGTCTTGAGAAGTTATTTTGGTTAGCTTGCTGCAAGGTGCTCGAGGTGTTAAAAGTTTCCTGACATTTGATTAATGCTCTATTTTGCAAAATAAAATTTGATTTTATTATTTAAAAGCATTGAGAATGTCGCACCCTCGCGACGGAGCGCGGCATCGCGACGACCCTCGACTGATTTCAGGTTATTTGTTTTGTGTAAAGGAGTCACCACCTAGTATTTTGGTCACTAGGAACCCTAACTAGTCTTTTAGAGATTCTAAGGCAAGGGACTGGTTGCATAAAGAGAAGGTATTAACACCCCTAGTATGTTCTACCTAAGGTAAGCTGCTATGGTGTTAGTGTTTTCTAATCTCATCAGTTTTCCTAGGTTTGATTCAAACTAAATTGATTAAGATAGAAATCCAAGGAGATTCCATGTGCTTCAAAAGCTCATTTTTCCCTTAGTATTTCAAGAGTTTGCGACTCGTAAATCGCAAGGAGGATGGACAAAAATTTAGAAATCTAGGGCACTTTAAAAGCCTATTTTTGACTTAGTGTTTTACTCTCACGGCTCGTAAAACGTGGAGTAAAAAAATAAAATGTCCTCGATTATAATCAAGGCTTCTTTCAAGGATGTGTGCGGATTTATTATTTCTAGAAAATTATTTTGGATATTTACCATTCGGGGTTTCTTTATCCAAATATTAACAGTGAATAATAACAAATTATTCCCAATAATATTTTGATATTCGTCCTTTAAGGATTTCTTTATCCAAACATTAGCAGTGAATAATAGATGAATTCCCCATAAAATAAGATTTTTATATTTTTTTGGAATATTGGTCAATACCCTTTGAAGTTTTACAAACATGTTGTAAAACCAGAAATGTAAGAAAATAATTTTTGTTGTGTTTAAAAAATCCATGCGAAAACACATTTTCAAAACTTCCAATATTTTTTTATATATAAAAAAAACATTCAAAACATGTTAAGGTATTGGTCGTATGCAACATACAAGAAAAATTTTAATTTAATTTTTTTTATCGAAACACAAGCATCACAATTAATAAATGCAAAAATAAATCGCAATAAAAGCTAACCAGCCATCATATATATTCTAAGATTTATAATAAGCTTAAAGGAATTTAAAAAAAAAATCAAAGCCAACTCATCCCGCGCAGACAACAAGAACAAAAATAAAACTGGGAGCAATCAAAACAATGGCTGGCTGATTTCTTCTCCAGCGGGTGTAAGGAAAACAAAAGGAAAGTCCCTAAATGTAAAAGTTCCTAAACATGAAAGACAAACCCTTTTACATGGACAACAGCTGAACTCAAACATCATGGAAGAAATGGACAAGTGATGGCTTTGTCTAAATAGAAACCAGTTATTCAGAGGGAAGAAAAAGTTTCACAATTGAATGACCAACGAATGCCTATAAAAAATAACAAAGGAGGAGAGATTGGGGCCTATACCTGCAGATCCTTTTGCAGCAAATAATGACCAGAGACCAAAAGACAACTCACGTGTGCCTCCTTAGCTATTGGTAGATGACGGCAGAAACAAAGATACTGAAGTTGATGTGCTGGTGAATTGAATGTTCTTCTTCTCTTGCTTTTACTGGTTTACCCATCGCTTGCCTCTCCTTTCTCCTCTCCTTTGTTTTCTTTCACAGTGACAAAATGATGTATGGGAACCGAAGGCTTTATGGATCAAAGAAAGAAACCCATTTGTTCCTTTATTACCTATGTTTTTTTTAGTCCCTGCCTCTCTTGCATTTTCCTTCTCTTTATTTTGCTGTTTTTTTCCTGCTCCTTTCTCCCCGGTTTTTCTATTATTTTTATGCTCTTTTTTTCTGCCCCTTGCTAGGTCATTAGAGGGGTTTATATATAGTTTAACATATCTCTATTTAGGAAAGATTCAATGCATTAATTCTATGATGCAAATCCCTGCTGATGTGTAGTAAAAAAAACACAAAAAGGAAACTGAAATATTCTTATTCCTATTCTGATTTTCAGCACTTAATTTCCATTGATCAAAGGGTGGTACAACTCTTTTCTTTCCTTCCATAGCTGGGACCATGAGGCACCAGCTGTTTCTTTTGAAATGAATCAATAAAAATGTGGTCTGCAGCTCTCCAATCAGCAAGACAAACATGGAAACCAGCAAGAAATTTGCAGAGAAAAAAAGGAAAGAAATCAGATGGGTAAGGGTGCATGCTGCAAAGTCTTATTTTTTTTATTCGGTGTGGTAAAAAATCCTGTCATTTATGATGATCCAACCCCCCTCTCCAGCTTTCAATATCCTTCTTCAATTCAATCACTCATTTTAGCACTTTTCGATTCAGTCCTTAGTCCAAAAAAAATCCTTCGAATCAGGCCCGCGAACTTGGGCAAAAATCCTTCTCGCGGCAGGAATCCCTATTTTCACATTAGATATTCAAACGGGAATATCTTGAGCTTCTGATATCAAAATCAAGCAATTCAAAAGCCCAAATTCATCTAAATGTCCCAGACTACAACTTTGATGAAGGATTCAAATTGAGATAAAATCGTTTTAAAGAACAGAATCTGACAGTAATCTGGTTGATCAAAAAGGATCTTCTGATCTAATTTAGAAACTGACAATGCCGAGAATCCTGATATGACTGAGAGTATGACCTAAGAACAAATCATCAAAATTTGTGATGGAAATAGAGTTTTTTTAGTGCAAAACTCGGGTCAAGATCCTTCTCGCAGCAGAAATCTCTGCTTTCACACTAGATATTCAAACGGGAATATCTTGAGCTTCTGATATTGAAATCAAGCGATTCAAAAGCCCAAATTTATCTACGTGTCCAGGACTACAACTTTGATGAAATATTTGAATTGAGATAAAATCGTTTTAAAGAACAAAATCTAGCAGTAATCTAGTTGGTCAAAAATGTTCTTGATCTAACAATGCCGAGCATACAAATCTGACTGAGAGTCTGCCCTAAGATCAGTGATCCCTAGGACCCAATAAAGGTGTAAGTCAATTTTTCAACATGTCATGAGTGACAGAACATAGCTAGGATGGTCAGATATCATACGAAACCAAGTCAAAATCAGAGCCTAATTTGGAACAAAAAATTGCAAAAGCAGCAAAACCATTTTTTTTTTAGTGCAAATTCTTAGGGATTTATCCAACCTTAAAGACCAGATAAAGAAGAAATGAATTTAGCATTATGAAGACTCCTGATTAATCTAAGATAACCTGATGATTGTGGCAATAAAGGGGAAGAATAAAGAGAGCAGAAAACAGCTCAAACAGGGTTCAAAAAAAATATTTCTTTCTCCTCCGCTTTCGTTAATTTTCTAGCAAACATGAGCTAGACTCCTACACTTGGTTCAAAACGGGTATACACCATCTCCAGCACGTGGGGTCCAAAATTGAGTAACAACAGAGAATATAGGGACTCAATTTGATATTATATCTAAAACCATAGGTTTTTTTTTCAAGCATTGTTAAGATATCTTTTTTATTTTTTTTTCCTTCAAAATTGTTTCATTTCCCATTTTGGTCACTTTAGTTTTTAAAATTTTTATTTTGGCCCAAAACTTCTTTTATAGTCCATGGTTTGAAAGAGAAGAGGAAGTGTTACTGAAAAACAATGAAAAAAAAAGAAAGATGATGATTGCTAAATTCCATTGATTAAATAAGTCATTCTTCATGTCAATGGGGGATGGGTATTTCTAGGTCTAAAGAGGGTTTGAAGCAAGATTTCATCCTTTTAAGATTTATTAACGATGGAGAAGATATTTTTACATTAAAAATAGAGGATTCCCCCCCCCCTTCGGTATGGAAATAAAATGTCAAATATTACTTTCACATAAATATCTATTGATTTCAAAACAACTATAAGACATAAAAAGATACGTGCTTCATTAAAATATATGATGTTGTCCCAAAACATATGAAATATATATTTAAGAAATATAAGGTTCTGATATTTTTCAATGAAAATATAAAATGACTTTATTTACAAAGTTTAAAATAACAAGAGTTGACAATGCAACATTAATTCTTTTTTCATGTTAGCTCCCCCTCAACAATATTTATGGCTTGAGAACATTCATCAGGTGCTTATTCCATCTTTTTTGCCAATAAGTTGTTATGCTAATAACGGGCCAGTACTGATGTTATGGTATACATCATTATTATTCACAAATGCAACATCACCTCGGCTTACCAAATTCTTGTAGTCTTTAATGGAATGAACCATCATCTTATAAGATGCTCACACTTGATATTGGGATTGTATCATCTTGAGTATAGTGGTTGTATGCAATTTGATAAGGTAAGAGTAATGTGTTTGAAACTCAGGAGGTGTTAGTAAACAATGTTGAGCGATAAAGATATGTCAATCTTGGATAATAACACTTGAGAAACTAGAGATTCCCTAAAACCTGTCAATACTTACCAAATTCTTGTAGTCTTTAATGGAATGAACCATCATCTCATAAGATGCTCACACTTGATATATATTGGGATTGTATCATCTTAAGTATGGTGGTTGTATGCGATTTGATAAGGTAAGAGTAATGTGTTTAAAACTCAAGAGGTGTTGGTAAACAATGTTGAGCGATAAAGATATGTCAATCTTGGATAATAACACTTGAGAAATTAGAGATTCCCTAAAACCTGTCAATACTTAAGACGAATGAATATGATATTGAGGGGACAAATTAGAGTGATGATGATCAAGATTCCTAGTTTACTAGCCATCTTCTAGTATGTCATTTAGCATGGTGTCAAACTTTATTGTTGAATTTATGATCTTTCATGATTTTAGGCTTTGTTCAATCCTTTTTGTTATGGTCACCACATTCATAAAATAGTTTGCAGAATTACCAATTAAGTATTCAATATAGATAAGCTTTTTGTCCAAAAAATGATGGTGCATTTATGTCATCATTCTATGCCACATCTAGGCATATTACTTGATTAACTCATTGTTTTTTTTTCTTTCTACTTTAAAAGTCAGTCATACTGAGAGACATTTTCATGTTGAACTTATATAACGCATGAATGCATTATCCAAATCTCTCTCACCCAAGCTTATATATTAGGCCAAGGCAACACCAGTTATGCTTTCATAGAAGAAATGAATGAGTTTTGATTGCTTTTGTCATTTTGTTTCAATAAATCATTTTTTTTCACGAGTCTTGCTTAGGTTGAAAGCCATAGAAGCACCGATATTTCCCTACCTAGACTAAAGCAAATGTGTGTTCTTATAGATAATGTTGTATTATGTGAGAGCATACATTTATATTCAATATAAAATGTCAAATCAAATATGAATGATATGTTGAACATAAAATAAGCATGCAAATCAAAGTAAGATATAAATTAACAAACAAGCATAAAAATATAGGTTAGTAATACAAGACAAATAAGAAAAGCCTAGCCCTAACAACTAGTTGTTATTCTATCACACCTGATATCGCAGTGATGACCTTTTTTTTTCCAAGTGTTTATTGAGAGAGAAAGGCCTGAGACATTTGTGAGATATAAAGGAGTCATCACCTAATATTATGATTATTAACTAGTCTTTCCAAGTTCTTGGTATGAGATTAGTTATGCTAAATAAAATATATTATCACCCAAAAACATCTTACTTGAGGTAAACTACATTTCTACTTATCTTATATTCCTAATATGCTTAAGCACTTATATGATAAAGGTTTATCTAAACTAATGTACAAATATCTATGGTTAAAGATGATTCTAATGTATGGGATTAGACCCAAAAGGCTAAAAGTGTCTAGTTGGGCCATTCCTGATTGTTACTATAATAACGACTCATGAAGATTTATTTATAGTAGAAACAATCAGCGAATCAATGTGACCATTATGCTATCAACAAAGATATCATTTATTCTTGATTGAGGCTTATGATAAGTGATAATCTTTCAAGTAACGTTAACGAATAACAAAAGAATCCTATATGGGGTCAAGTTGACCTAGCCCTACACTTAAAAGGGATGATGTTAAACACTTGTTTATACAACTAAGGATTCTAAAATAATATTTTGCTAAATAATTTTATGTACCTTAGTCCCAATTGTCCAAATAGTGACCACTAACAATTTATCTACTTGGCGGTATGGTCCCAAGGTACCTAAAAGGAATGTCACTTATTTGACCAATTTGCCTACACTTTTAAAAACAAATGACCTCTAAAGGTTTGTATATCCTAAAATGTATTGTTTTATTGATAATCACATTTATTGTTTCATATTCTTAGAATAGTTTACCCCAATAAATCCTTATACATAATGACCTATGAAGACTCATATATGCACATACATTATTGGTGGACAATCTAAAACATTTGTTATTATAATTATAATTATTTGAAAAAAAGGAAACTTTCATCATATATGAATAGACAACCTTATTACCCCTAATTAATAGTTATAAGCAATGACCTATGATGATTCATTTACTTTTAGGCCTTGTTGATGGATATATCTGACCAAAAAATTATGCATTTCTTTTTTCTAAAGACTTTCATTTTTTAAAATCAAAATATTCTTTTAAAAGATTTAGAATATTTGCCTTTTCTAAGTAATGTATTTTATTCTAGGCAAAACCTCACTTATGGTGTACCCTATAACCGAAGTTACAACATACACTATAAGATGCACATGCATGCAATGCAACCAGTCTCTTTTTTTATTTTGTTTTGAGAAATAGAGAAAAGCAAACCTTAAATGATTATATTTATAAATATACTATAATAACAAAGATAACTAACAGAATTTAAAAAGATACATAAACACTAATGAGATGAAAAATAACTAACAGAACTTAAAAAGATACATAAACACTAACGAGATGAAAAACTATTTGAAGTGTAAGAGGCTCGACTAAAATGCTTAGAGGTTAAAATATTTTTTAAAATATATTCATGATGCATATGTAAAACACATCAAGCATGAAAATCAAACACATGTAGAACACATCTCACGTAAAAATCCTCCATTCGCACGCAAATTAATTTTTTTTATGTGTGTGCAAATGATATATATATATTGGTATTTGGGTTTGAAATGGACTTCGAGAGTCATTAGGATCTCATGAAAGGATAAAGATAATATTTTAAAAATAAATAAATATTGCTCTCAATTTTAAGTTGCAATAAATATAATATTTATTTAAATTTAAAAAATATTTTAAAACTTGAATTTAAAAAATAAATTAATCTAAGATTCATTGCATGGTTATGATTTGTCCACTTTGAGAACTAATGGACATTAATCTCTTTCACTTTTTTTTTTTTTGAGCAAACATAGATTTGGATAAGAAGATTTTTAAATATTAGTCCCAATTTTAATTTGTGATAAAAATAATATTTATTTATATTTAAAAGATACTTTTAATTTAAGATTTAATAAATAAATAAATATAATTAACTTTAATTTATTTGTTTTAGCTCAATTCCACAGTAAATGGAGTAATGTTTTATGCTTGGAAAGTAATAAAATCTTATTAGTTACTTCCTAAGTTTACTTTAAGGAAATAGAGAGATACAACTAGAAGAAATAAATTATAGGTGAAGATATTCTTATCATTTTTTTATGGGGCATGAATTTTATATTTTTTTTCTTTTTTTTTTGTGTTTGTCTTTTTCTTTAACAGGTTGTTTGGAACCAATTATTTACTGTAATTGAATTTAATTATAGTGTTTGGTTTGAATTCAATAGATAAATAAGTTGAATTCACATGCTTGGAATGAATAAAATTCAATTTATTTTATTTTCTATATTTATTTTATTTTCTTCAAAAGTCTTTACAAAAAAGTTAGTTTTAATATTAAATTTCTTCTCTTTGGAATTGTAAATCAAAGGGGTTGACCTTTTATTTACTTTTATAGTATTTTTAGAGATTGAATTCCATTTAGAATTCAATTCTTAACACTTAAAAGAGGATCTTAAACATGAAATTTCATTAAAACCTCTTAATTGAATTCAATACATAGGATTCTAAATATGATATAAAATAGATTCTATTGAATAACTAATAGGATTTCACTAGTTACTCCCTAAACACTATAAAATTTTCTCACTAAATAAAAACTAATAAATACATGTTTTGCCATAGTTTTGTTCAATCCTTAATAAACAACTAAAATTCCATAAAGCAAATATAGTGTCAATTAGGTAACATTAATATTCAAGTCACCATTATCTAGTAAAATGTATAATTATAAAAACTTGACTCGGGACAAGAACCGCATTATGAGTTGAGACAGTCAACCTGGATCGACCTAATTTTTTTAAAAAAAAAACATCAAAGCCTATAATTTTCTAAATCGTTCTCAAACAAACTAAAACCCCTCCTCTTTTAAAGCCCATAATTTCCTAGGCCCATAATTTTCTATATATATATATATATATATATATATATATATATATATATATATAAACCCCCTAGACAAACTAAAATCCCTAGGCACCACTTCCTTTTCTACAATCACCACTCCTAAACTGAACACTGCAACCTTCACCCAAAAAAGAAGCAATTTCATGGTCATAATTATTATTATGCTCAAAAGCTTTCCTTTCTTGTTATTATTCCAATCTCTCATCATCATCATCATTTTTTTCTTTGTTTTCAATCTTTCATCTTCCTTTTTTGCTCTTTCAACCATAAACCAAAGAGATAGATAATATAAAAATGTATTAAGAAGGTGGTTAAAGAGAAAGGAAATTATGGATTGACGAGGAATGAAGGAAAGATAACAAGGTGATTGAATGGAATTGGATTGGTTTGCAATGATGAGTTTTGACTGGGTTAACTGCTTGTCTCATTTTTCCTTTAACTCGGACTAACTAGGTTTCGGGTCGATTGAGTCCCGGTCATTTTTTTTAATCAGTTCAAATTTTATAATTATGGTAAAATAACAAATATTTAGGTTCGTTATCCAACTAAGATTCTGTTTGATATTATGATAATTATTGATTTTTAAAGTGTGTTTTTGCTTGAAAATATATTGAAATAATATATTTTTTATTTTTTAAAAATTTATTTTTGACATTAACATATCAAAACGATTTGAAAAAAAATTAAAGTGAAGAAAGAAAAAATTAAAAATTTTGAAATTTTTAAAAAAATTCTTTTAAAATACAAAAACAAATAGACTTTTAAGTCTTTAAAATATATTATTTTTTCAAATAATTTTTATGCACCCTATTTCTTTTTTAAAAAAATATTTTCCTACTTAAAAAAAAACTCGGAAGACGAGGTATTTATCAGGACTCGTTTTATCTATAGTGCTTTCAAAAACCGAAACACTATGTTTCTGTTCCTGTCCTTTCTTCTCCTTCTAAAAAATCCATCTATTGCTCAAAGTTTAAATGATGATGGACAAGATGTTAAAAGATCTCATTTCCCGGATGGGTTCTTCTTCGGAACAAGCACTTCTTCATATCAGGTAAGCGTTCACTGATATTTCTCTGCAAAATCACCTTAAAAGCTTCAACTTTCAATTTCATTTTATGTTACAGGTTGAAGGAGCTTATATTGATGATGGTAAGGGTCTCAACAACTGGGATGTTTTTAGTCATATCCCAGGTAATCAAATATTAAAACTGTAATTCAACATATGCCAGTTTGTATATAAGGACACAAATTGGGTTGTTAACTATGTCAATTTGGTTATCAAAAATTTGCAGGAAACATAAAGAACAATTACAATGGAGATATAGCAGACAACCATTATTATCGTTTCTTGGTATTAGTTTGACTTTCGTTTGCCTTGCCTGTTTTTCAAATCAAACATCTTGAATCTCAAAGTGGATACTTTTTTTTTCTAATTTTGTGGACAGGAAGATATTGAGTTAATGTGTTCACTTGGAACTAATGCATATAGGTTCTCTATATCATGGACTAGAATTCTGCCAAGTATGTGTATCTGCAATCATATTTCAATGAATTCGAGTATGATTTCATTTTAATTTGGAAATATATGATGATTAGTGATGTTTATGGGGCTGTAATAGGAGGAAAGTTTGGTCAAGTTAATCCAAGAGGAATCATGTTCTATAACAAACTTATAGACAATCTATTGGAGAGGGGTAATTTTGTTCTTTTATTGTTTAGATTTTTGGATATTTAAAGAAAATTGATACTAAGTAGTTGCAATTTTTTATAATAAAATGCAGGAATGGAACCATTTGTGACGATACACCATCACGACATCCCACAAGAGCTCGTGGATAGATACGGAGGATGGCTCAGTCCTCTAATGCAGTAATTAATGCTCACATTGTGAAAAATTTTGAGCTTTAGCTAGTGGTTCTGTTAATTTTGTTGTTGTATTCTTTTGCTTCTTTTTGGTGGGTTTCCTCATTTTTTTCCATTATTATCAAAATTCTGATTTGGTCCTTGAAATTCTTACTTTCCTTATTTTTTTTATTTTTTTTTTTCATTTTGAGGACTGTTTTTGAATACATGCATTTTGGATACTGAGGATGAGACAGTTCTTGTGTTATACATATGCTATATCAAGTTCATTTGGACATTAAGCAATTAAGTTATTGTAATACCTAAATTTGGATATTCTTGTAGGGAAGACTTTGTATATTTTGCTGAAATTTGTTTCAAGAGCTTTGGGGATAGAATAAAAAATTGGATAACCATGAATGAGCCAAACCTACTCGTGGACATGTCTTATATAAGGGGATGGTACCCTCCAGCTCACTGTTCACCCCCTTTCGGCAACTGTTCTGCTGGAAATTCTGATATAGAGCCTCCCATTGCTATGCATAACATGATATTGGGACATGCCAAGGCAGTAAAGCTATACCGTGAACATTTTCAGGTGATAGAATGACTGTTGTAGGATAATATGCACTGCTGCATTGCTTTGATTTTTTTAGTAAAATTATTTCTCTTGTTGCAGCTGAAACAAGGTGGTTCTATAGGGATTGTTGGATTTACAGAATATTTTGAACCGTTAAGAGACAATGAATTAGATCGGCAAGCTGTGAGTAGGGCCCTGGCCTTCACTAATGCCTGGTAAGTGTTCTTGATTACTAATTAAGTGAGAAGTAGATGCAGAAAAGTATTAAATTCTATGACATGTTCAGAAAACGTGGGTGGGTGTCAAACTTTATGTTCTGTCCTTCTTCCTATTCTAACTGGTAGCAAGGTTTAAGACGTGGCCTACGCTTTGTCACTATATCATATATGATCAATTGTCTTCAAACCACACAACTGACAATCATAACGGCAAATGATGTAGACAAGCACATGCGTGGTGGTCCAAAACCATCTTTTATCTATGATATATGATAAAACACTGATATACATATGGTGTGTATTTGATTTTTATAACTCTGAAATTACAAAAGAATACACCATTGACAGCACAGTGATTATTTCTTTTTTCCATCAACCTAGACATTTTAGGGATTTCTGTGAACAACACCTTATTTTTAGCACGCGAATCCCTATATAATTTCCATCCAGTGGATGAAAAGCGAGAGCTCATCACTTCATTGTAATGTGCACAAGATTGATGTCTTTTATTTTGCATGATGATTTATAACCACCAGTGAGATATGAGATATTAGTAGTGATATTAAACCTGAATATCAGCTAAAGAAATTGGATAGAAGTTGATTTGGTCAAATCTAGACTCGGCTAAACAACTTTGTTTGAACTTTTTTTTTATTAAAAAGAAACTTGAAACACACCGTTTAATAACTTGCTTTGAAATTTATCCAACCTGTGTGATCGGGTCTTGAGCTGGACTGGATTTCATAAATTTAATATTCCCAATGATACCTTTGTATCTTCATGGTTTCTCCTTTTTCTTGTTTTTTGTATCAAGTTTGCAATGTTGTTTGAGTTACGAATTGATCCATAATAGTTTGTAGAGAATTTTTATATCGTTTTAGAAAGTTCTGAAATCAATCCAATTAGTCAGATTAGCGGGCTTCAGATTGATCCCCGCAAGGGACCTCTGCGAGTCCCATTGGTTTGACTAATGGTGATCGTTCCGGAACCTAAACCAACAGTATAGCATTACTCTAATTAAGATGGATCGTAAGAAGCTGATTTTTTCTTGCTTATGCAGGCTGTTCGATGCTGTAGTATTTGGGGATTACCCTGCTGAAATGCGCCTTTATCTTGGTAGTGCACTGCCAACATTCTCACCAGAAGAAACTAGCTACGTAAAAGGAAGCTTAGATTTCATTGGTATGAACTTTTACACATCATTATATGCCAAAGATTGCATCCATTCTGCTTGCATCTCAGGCGGGGATCGCCCTATTCGAGGCTTTGTTTACACAACTGGAGAACGGGATGGTGAGCCGATCGGAGGACGAGTATGATAGTATTACTCATAACATTTATCTTCCTAGCAAGTCCCTTTCCGCTTCTATTTTAATTTTTGTGATCATTGCAGTGTGGGAATCCAAGGTTCTTTGTGGTCCCTGAGGGAATGGAGAAGATTGTCAGCTACATGAAAGAGAGATACAATAACATGCCTATGTTTGTGACTGAAAATGGTGAAGTATCACAGTTATATATTTTTCTTTGTACAAAAACACTCTCTTCTGTTAGTGAAATGCTTTTAATCTTGCTCCTGTCATGGGTTCGTTGCTAATTTTCATATTTGTTTTGGTTTTATTATGTGAACGAAAATATAACTCAAAATGTATTTTGGCACTATAGGGTTTTCTCCCCCGCAAGAAAATGATCAAGTTCAGGCGTTATTGCAAGACACCCACAGAGTAAACTTCCATAAATCCTATCTTGCTGCTTTGGCTAGAGCAATAAGGTGAAAGGGTCACTTTTTTTATCTTTTTTCAGACAGTTTTCCTTCTTGTCTTGAGCATCTTGATTACATGTATAAATTGAATGACAAGTTGTGTGAAGTAAAATGTTTTTCCTGACACATTGACATAGGAATGGAGCAGATGTTCGTGGATATTTCGTGTGGAGCTTGGTAGATAACTTCGAGTGGATAGATGGCTACTCCCAGCGATATGGACTTTATTATGTTGATCGCCAGACTCTTGAACGAGTTCCAAAGCTTTCGGCAAAGTGGTATAAAAATTTCCTTGCAAATGGCTCTTCTAATCACAACAATGAAGAAGATTTGACCATAAGATCTTTCAGAAATACAAATGCCATAATATGAGG
This sequence comes from Populus nigra, assembly GCF_951802175.1. NCBI lineage: Eukaryota > Viridiplantae > Streptophyta > Magnoliopsida > Malpighiales > Salicaceae > Populus > Populus nigra. Next base: position 7,285,305 of record NC_084852.1, read on the forward strand.
ACCAGAAGCTTCAAAAGCAGCAGTATAATGGCATGGATAGGGGTGAAGAGGGACCAAGAAAAAAGCCTAAAAATGTATTATTATATTTGTCTACGAGTGGCTACCAGAAGAAATGTTATTGATATTTGTAAATTTGTTGATGATTATGCTAATAGTTGACATCGTTCAAAAAAGTCAACTATTTATATTTATTGAAAATGAGATTGCTGAAAATTTAGAGATTGATTTCATAATTCAACATAGGAATAATTAACAGAAACATTTAGTAAGGATATCATGCCATTTTTATTTTTTATTATTATATTATATTATATTAAAAAACATGGGGTGGAAACATTTATATGAAAAATAAATCATTTCATTTAATTTTTAACATTTTTTTATTGGATCCGTCAAACTATTTTTACACCCTCAATTTTTTTTTCATTAGAATATTTTATTAGATCATTTTGCTTCTTATTTAATAATTGTAGTTTGGTTTTATAACATTAACTCTTAATAAATCATGAAACAATGTTTGAGATTATTAAAATGTGAGGCCATATAAGATGAAAAAAATATTAAAAAAACAATGAAAATACAACATAGAAGAAAGACAATCTATTATGGGTTGGCAAAATGCAACATAGTATATATTTGAAAAAATAAAATAATTTTATTTTTTCAAACCAATTAAAAAGTTTAGAATCCAAACTGAAACAACTATTCATCCTATTTTTTTTTATAAGGAATAACATTTATATCTTAGCTTCCAATTCAATTTTTTGTTGGAATCAATAAACTTATTATCATTTATTAGCACATATAATTTTTTATTTATTTTATTAAATACATCTATAAAATTTTTATTTTATAGTTGACCAAAAAATTTAATAATAAAAAAATGTTTACAATGCCCGCAAATTTTTTGAATTAATGAAAAAGATACTTCATTCCACAACATAGCACATGGAATCAAACTAGTAAATTTACTCCATTTTCTTATCAATTGTTTTTATTATGAAAACATATTGTTTTTTAATCAAGATAGTTAAAATAAAGGAGAAATTTTTATTTCTAGTTAAAAAAACTCTTTTTCTTATTAATTGTTTTTTATGAAAACATATTGTTTTTAACAGTGGCATTTTTTTAAGCAAAAACTTGTCATAATGTAAAAAGCAAGTTTCAAACAAAAAAGTAAATAATGTCTTCATTATTTTTATGTGGCTATAAGAAAAAAATTAAATAATAACTAATTCATGAAAACCATATAAAAATTTACAATGAAAAGACTATTTAATTCTTATTTAATATTAATATGAATTTTTTTATAATTTATAACATACTATGCTCCTATTAAATTGTTAAGAAAGTGATTGCAAACCTAAACAAAGGTCTAATCCCATAAGCTAGCCTCAAAAGAGGAAAGGGCAGGCAAGTGTAGGCCATTGGCCCGAAGAACGTGGGCCTGGATTAGGCCTGCTTTCCTGAGCCATACTGATTTGGGAGCATAAACCGAGTCAATTTTCAAGCTGAATCTTGCAGCAAATAGTGTCCAACTTTACATAATGCTTAGGCCTATGGACCAGCATAAATCGGTAGAGGCTTCTGGCCGCTTCTAGAAGTTGGGCTGGATTTACTTAAAGCCCAGTTATTTTAGGCCTTTTATCAACTCTCTGGTCTAGGCCTTTGTATTTTTATTGTTTTTTCGGGGTAAAAGGAAATTACTGATAAGAAGATGTCCCAAGTGTCTCATATGCCGACGGGCCTAATCTGGTAGATCCAGTTCTCTTCACAGCTCTTTACTCCATTCAAATTCAATAACTACAACTAGAATTAAACTCAAAATTCCAATTAAGTATAAATACATACACACATTAACAATTAAAAATTAAAAAAAAAATTAGAAGAGAAGAGATTTTTACGATACCCCTAATCACAAAATACTATTTATTAAAAAATAAATTTTAATTTCATCATTTAATACTATATATATGTTAATGATTAAGTTTTATAATTTATTTAATTTATTTTTTATTAGGTTATCTCAATCTCAAAACCTAAGTCATGAGTTTGACAAATTAACTCGATTGGCTTGAGTTTTTTCCCCTTTTACTAATCAATTTTTTTTTCAATTTCATCATTCAATATTAAGTTTGTTGCACCTATGCGGCGTCACGACGAATATTTCACTCTCATGTAAGTTTCTGAAAATCGAGACATATAGGGTGACAAGGATTCCTTGTCTTTTATCAGTGGAAAGCGGGAAAGGGAGTCGCTACCTATTATTTTGGTCACTAAAAACTCTAACTGGTCTCAGAGATCAGGTATGGGGACTGGTTGCGTCAATGGAAGGTATTAGCACCCCAAATATATTCTACCTAAGGTAAGCTACATTGTTCAATTATTTGATAAAAAAAACTAAGGTCTTGTCGTGTTTTCTAATTGTTGGTCCATCTATGGTTAAGAAAAAGTCTTCCTCAATAAGGAGGTTCTTATCTTATCGGGTAAAAAAACTAACCGTTCTAACATCAATAAAAGGAACTTCTTTTTTAATATCAGGAATATATTTTACGTATAAATTTATAATCCAGATACTAAAAGAAAAAACAAAATATTTTTTTGGGTATTTTTTAAAATATTGGCCTGGTTCTCATGATTTTAATAAACTAGTTAGTAAATTCAAAATGCATGCTAAAACATATATTTTTATTATTTTTTTGTTGTATGAAAATACGATATGATGATTTTTCTTATCTTTAATAGACTTGGTCGTATCATGAAAATAAAATATATTTTTTGGTTTTGTTTTAGAATTTTTTTTGCAATGTTTTGACGAAAATTGAGTATTTTAATACCGAATTTGTATCTTTATAGTATAAAAATACAAATTATTATTACGCAAATTAGATAAAAAAAAAATACACGAGAAAATCACAAATTTTTTAGAAAGATTTTTGAAAATTTTTGAGTTGTTTTTTTTCCTCTATATATACCGTGTATAATATATAATATTATATGATATAATATTAATGTATTTATGGTGGGATTGGGCCGACCCAAGATATATGGGCTGAGTCTTAGCCCAACAAGGTATGGGTCATGACTGGCCCAAAAGGAAAGAAAAGGCACCGGGCCACAGCAAGCCCATTGAAAAAACTAGGACGAGATCGACCAAAAAAAAAACTTATTTTTATAAGGCTGGACTCAGCCCAGGCGTGTGGACTGGGCTGATTGTCCAACCCGGAGTAACTATGAACTGGTTACTGTGTATGAGTACAGTAACCAGTTAATTAAAATTAGCTGGTTATTGTGCTCATGCACATTAACCGGCTAATTATATTTCTTGTTGTAAAAACATGAACAGTGCACGTTTCTACATGCAAATAAACAACAAGAAATCGACAAGGAGAAGGAGAGTGCTACCTGGAACAAAGGGGCTCTAGTAGCGGAACTGGCGATGGGTTGTGGTGGTGGCCGAGAAGAATATGGGTGGCAGTGTCGTGGCTCACAGACAAATGCTCCAAGCAGCGACAAGACGCAACCGTCCACTCCCCTCTTTCCGGTGTTTCATTTTGCTTTCTTTTCTTTCGTTGCCAATCGGCTTCCCCCTTTTGTACTCTCTGTTTTGCCCTGTTTCTTTCTCTCTTTTTCTCTCTTTTTTTTCTGCCTTTTTCATTTCTTTCTACCCCGATTCTCTCTGTTTAACTCTCATTACTTCCCCAGTTTTCTTTCTCCCATCATTTCTTGTTTCTTTTCCTCTCAAATCCCCCCTGTTTCAAACTTCCCCGTCTTCTTTCCTTGCTCTCTCTCTTTTGTCTCTTTTCTTCTTCTTTTTTAACATGAAACGACGTCGTTTTGGACAAAATGCATCAACTTCCAAATCAGTCATCAATTCATCCTTTGTTCATTTATGTCGTCAAAATGCAATTTTGATTTAATAATCAATTCAATTGCATCCATGCCAACTTCAATCGTCGACCCTAAAGTTGGCCGTCTTTTTCACTTTAGTGTTTGGTTTTGAATTTGTGCATTTTGACTCTCAATTGATCAATAAACTTCAAATTTTTTCAATTTGATCCCTGATTCGGTCAATTTCAATCCCTCTATTTACATGTCTTTTCCAGTTTGATCTTTAATTTTAGGTTTATTTAATGAAGTCTCCAATTGGCCACCAAACTTCATTATTCATGTATTTAAGCTCCTGATTTGACAAAATCAACTCTTAAAAATTATAATTTAACCCTTGAACTTTAATTCCTTCCAATTAAAGTCTAAATTGACTTAAAAATCAATTTTACTTGCAATCAAACCTTTTATAAATTCAATTAACCCTTCGATAAAATCCAATTGAGTCTATAAACATTTGATTTTGAACTTTTGTCCTCAAAATTGAATTTTTTTTTCAACAATGCTCTCATCAGTCAAATATATACTGTCAATTTTAATCTTTATATTTTTTTAACCTCCTCAATCAATTTCTGACCATTTTCTAGGCGCTCCGGCATCCTCAATCTTTATATTTCTCATTGCTATTATTATTATTATTTATTTTTGGATTTCTTCCGACTATATATATTCTTCTTCTTCTTTTGTGTGGGAACCCAAAAATGGGTTATAACAAAGTTGAATATGAATTAAGCTTCGTGAGTAGTTTTGATTTTTTTTTCTATGAGTTTATCCATGTCTCATGACTCAGGTAATAAGTTTGACAGGTTAACCCTGATTGACCTGGGTCGTTGTTTTTTATGTCTTTTTTAAAATTAATTTTTTTTTCAATCTTATCTTTCAACATTGTATTGATTGAGAATTTAACTTTATAATTTGTTTTAATTTACTTTTTATAGGGTCATTTCGGTCTCATGACTCGAAGGGCTTCTCCAAGAAAAAAAAAAAGAAGAAGATCCTTGCATATTCATATGAGATGAGAGTACTTGTGTGGTCTCGCTAGTTTACAAGAATAAATGAATAAATGAAGAGAGCCACAAAATGATAAAAGGAAAAAAAGTTGCATCTGTAATTCCAGCTGAAGACCATGAGACCATCAGTTGAGAATGGTGGTTTGGTAGGTGAAAGTTGCGCACACGTTTGAATGGTCATGTAATCGACCAGTAAACTTCATAGAATTACATGATCTTCCTCGTAAGTTTATAAGCACCTGGCTGATGATGAAAAGATAATCCAAGAAGATAAAAGAGTGCTAGCTAGGAAGAGATCTGAGAGGGAAAGAACAAGAGACCAAGTCATCATAAAGGAAATGCAAGAAGAAGGAACATGAGCTTAGGAGTTGAAATTGCAGTGGCAGTGGTGGGTCTATGGGCTGTGTTTTTGCGGCCATTGATAATAAGGTACGCAGGAGAGATGATGGAAGTGATGGGTTATGCGTTGCACCGGATACTCAGAGGAAGGCCTTCATATAGTCTCTCTACTTATCTTCCTTATTCAGATTCTTTTCTTCACTGATGGTAGATCACCAAATCCAAAGAAGTCGATGAAAGAAGCTGTCGAGCTGAAATTCAGAGCACAAATTAACAAGAGAAGCAGTTTTGCAAGATTTTCTTGTTAGGTAGCATGGTTTTCAGGGCAGAGATATTCTATAGATTAGTCTCTGTTTGCTGTTTTATTCCTTGTTTTTGCAATTTGTAGCTGAATCTGACATTAATGAAGTGAAATAATTTTGGTAAGATTAAGCATTGATTTCTTGAAAGGACAAGAGGAAAAAAAGAATGAGCATTAATTACTGATATCGATGAATTTTACTCGTTCACGGAATGATGAACACTTCACGTGTTTTTCTTTGGTTCCAACAGGCGGCTATTGGCTTATTTCATGGCTGGTAGAGAAACTTCGTTGATCTATCTAGGAAAGATAGGTGTCTATTTCTTTCCTGAGTAATTTATTAAAAAAAAATATTTCTTCTATTTATTAAACGAATTAAATAATCATTATAGCTTTAACGATTAACTAATTAATTTTAAATTACACTGGTTGAAACTTTTTCTTAATTAATTACTATGCTCTAATCTTTAAAAAAATAAAAAAAATTGTTCCCGTTTACCATGATCACGTCTGAATCTGTGACCTCCACTCATGATTACTCAATATCACAATAGAAAAGGTCATTAAAAACTTTAGGCTTTGATGCTGACTGACAAGGAATCAAAGGAAAATAAGAAGATGAAATTTACAAAAAGGGCTTAAAGAACCCTAAACCTACTATTTATTCTTAATAAAAATATTTTAGGCATCTCTATTCTAGAAAAAAAGGGCTTAAAATAGTTTAAATAGGACCTAATCCAAAAAAGAAAAGAAAACTCTATTTAGATAGAAAAAATAAAGGCAAAAATCTAAAATTAATTAAAAAAATATTAAAATTCAGAAACATCTTTTCTAATTTGAGGTCTTCTCTAATTTTAGATGAATATATCAAGTTAACCCATTACAAAACAAGGCTTGCAAAACTTCCTAGAAAATTTTAAGAATTTTCTAGATTAAAAATTATGTATGTTTTTATTAGAAAAATTGTTTGGCACATTTCAACCTCTTCTTAGACTTGAACTTGTCTATATAGTTCATAAACATATTTATTAAACATTCTATATGATCAAATTATAATAAATTCTTATTTGATTGTTCATATCCTTCAAAACTTCCTACATTATTAGGATGATTTGTAATGTGATATTTTAAGATGATGTGTTCGAATTTTGAGATTATAGTTGCATGCATAGAAATTATTTGCATTGAGTGATGAGTGATTTAGCTTTAAGAACAAATTATATAATTCTTGATAACAATGGTTTTTACTTTCTTTTATTCATTCAAAAATCATCTACAATATTTCCGCAAATAATTGTATGCAATTATTATTTTATGCTCATGATAATTTTGCAGCTTTATTATTCTGCTCGTTAATTATTTAATTTACTTTTATATAAAATATCTTGATTGTATAAAATTAAACTAAAGTACTATAGTAATTTTTATCAACATCACTGTCTTCGAAACCTGTCCTACCATTAGTGTAGGTTTTGCCTTCAACGTTTAATTTAGTTCCAACAATTCAGTGATAGTGCCAATGGAGTGCTTGCAAAAGGAGAGGAAGGGGCAGCAGTCAGATTCCTCGTTAACGAGTAAAACAGTATGATAAGGAATCCGATTCTTTCCTTGATTTAGAGATGATTTGTTTTTATCTTCCTAGTTTATAGGTTAAATATTTGTTATGTCTATTTGTTTTCTATTATATAGGATCTTCCAATTATATATACCTTATTTACAATGAGAATCAATAATCTCAATATTATTAAGAATTTCAGCACACTTTACACACGTTTTTAAACCTTGTTATGGTATCAGAGCATATTTAGATTTTTTCTCTTTTTACCCAATTCCTTTCATGGTTGTATCGTCCTCATCAACTTCATTTCCGTTGAACACGATAATATATATGCTTATCATCAAACTGACCTCCTCAAATTATTTGTTATAGAGAAATCAATTTATCCTGGTGTTAACAAGCCATAATCTTCTTGGATTTCTGGATGGTAGTGTCTCAACCCTTTCTCCTCAGATTACTGATTTTGACGGCACAACCCAGGTGAATCCAACCTATACTTCCTGGCTGAATACAAATTAGACTCTCTTAAGTCTCCTCTATTCTTCTCTTACGGAGGAATCTATGAGTGAGGTACTTGGTCTAAACATGCACATGAGGCCTGGACTACTCTTAAAGCCTCTTTCTCTCACAGATCTAAGACTCGAGAGCTTTAACTTAAGGACGAGCTTCAACTGATGCAGCGAGGCTCCAAATCCGTGGCTGAATTTTCTCGACTCTTTAAAGGCCTCTATGATCAACTGGCAGTAATTGATCGGCCCATTAATGACCTAGATAAAGTCCACTGCTTCTTAAGAGCCTTAGGTCCTAATTATAAGATCTTCTCAACTACAATGCTTTCCTAGTTTTCGTTACCTTCTTTTGCATATATCATACCGAAAGCTTTGAGCCATGAAATTTTTGAAAGATCGGTGTATCAACAATATACCAACTCTGCGTTCTATGCTCAGCGACATTCTTTCACGAGACCGAAAAGCACCAGGAAAGTCAAAACCTTCCTCTGCCTCTGCCTCAAAATTGTCTAATTTTTCTCCAGTTTATTGTCAACTCTGCGACAATGAGGGACATATGGCTAAACATTGCTAGAAATTTCTTAATCTCAAGAAAAAGCAGTCTGTCAACCTTGCTGAGGCTTTCACTGCTTGTTCAACCCCGGATTCCAACGACTCTGCCTGGTATCCGGACTCTGGTGCCACCTCTCACATGACAAATGATCTCGAGGGTGTAGATGTTCCTGTTGTCTACTCTAGTAATGAAAGGATGATGGTTGGTAATGGTCAGTCTCTTTCTATTTCTCACACTAGCTCCATTTCCACTCTTGTTCCCAACAGCTCACTACTTTTATCTAATGTTTTAGTTGTTCCTAGTATTACAAAAAAGCTTATTTCCATCAGTCAACTTACAAAGGATAATGATTGTTGTGTCATCTTTTTTTATTCTGGTTTTACCATACAGGACTGAGTCACAGGAGTAATGTTAGGGGTCGGCAGATGTGACAATGGCTTATACGTGCTCGAGCAACATCATTATGCCCTTGTTTCCATAGTTTTTTTCCAATAAACTGTGTGCCTTTGCTTATTTGTGACATGCTCACCTAGGTCATCCTAGTTTTCATACTGTTGACTCTCTCTCCAAATCAGGTTTTATTTCCTGTAGTGATAAATTGATGGGTTTGGATTTTGGTTTATTTGTTGGATGTAACCTTGGTGAAAGCCATCATTTACCCTTTTCATTTAATAAAACTCTTTGTGATTTGCCTTTTGATCGTTTAAACTATGATTTATAGGATCCTTCACCTGTCTGTTCCACTACTGGTTTTTGATATTATGCAGTGTTAATCAATGATTGTACTAGATTCAGTTGGTTTTTTTCCATTAAAACACAAATCTAATTTTTTTGATACCTTTATCAACTTTCAACATTATATTAAAACTCAATTTTCTTCCAAAATTAAGTCATTTCAATGTGATGGTGGAACTGAACATACAAATAATAAATTTTGCTCTCACCTCACATCTTGTGGTATTGTGTTGTGCATTGCTTGCTCTTATACATCGAGTCAAAATGGGATTGCTAAACATAAACACCGACATGTCATTGAAACAAGACTCGCTATTATGTTTCATGCATGTGTTATGTTGCCTCTTTGGGTTAAGGCCTTCTCGACAGTTATTTATCTCATCAACTAGTTCCCCTCGCAAACTCTTGATGGAAAAACTCCTTACGAGCTCTTGTTTGGTAAATACCCCAACTACACTATGCTCCACACTTTTGGATGTTTATGCTTTCTTTATTTATGAGATTATGTTCCTAACAAATTATCTCTCAAATCTTCTCCTTATGTCCTTTTAGGTTATACCCCCTTCACAAAGGTGTTTGTTGTTTTGATCGCAAGACACAACGTCTTTATATCTCTTGACATATTATGAAACTATATTTCCTTATGCGAGTGATGATATCCAACAACTTCATAATTCAACACCTTATATTACTTTTTCTGATTTCTTGGAATCTAATAATAATGTCTCCTGCCTCTATGAATTCGTTGCTATCTTATCCTATTTCGAATCCTATTTGTTTGCCATACAATGAAGATCTTAGTGAGTCATTTCCCCAAACGTCTCCTACTATGTCTATCATCCCGTCTTCTAGTCTGCCCTCCCTATTTATTCCTCTACTAACGACTTCTACCAACCTTCACCTAATGGTTACTAGAAGGAAATCTGGTATAATTAAACCTAAGGCCTATCATGCGTTAACAATTTCACCCTCTTCTCAGTTTTTTCAGGTCCTTCTTGCTCTACAAGAGCTTCAGGGTTTCAAGTCTATTGTCAAACACCTTAAATGGCTCTCGGCTATGGATAATAAAATACAAGCTTTGAAGAAGAACAATACTTGGGATCTTGTACCGCATCCTGTAAATTATAATGTAGTTGGTTGTCGTTGGATCTTTAAGACCAAGCTCTATGTTGATGGATCCATTAAGCGTCACAAGGCTCGTCTAGTGGCCAAGGGCTTCTCTCATATTCATGGCCTTGATTTTGAAGACACGTTCAGTCCTGTGGTGCATCCTGCTATTGTTCGGATTATCCTATCTATTGAAGTCACATCTAGATGGCTCTTACATCATTTAGATTTTAAGAATGTCATTTCTTCATGGTCATATTTCTAAATAAGTATATATGGATCAACCATTTGGCAACATTGATTCGCAATTTCCTCACCATTATATGTCGATTGAAGTGTGCTCTTTATGGACTCAAACAAGCCCCTCGTGCTTGGTTCCAACGTTTTAGTTTATTTTTATTGAACCTTGGTTTTCTTCTCAATCAGGCTGATTCCTTTCTATTGGTCCATCATACCACGACAGACACAGTATATCTCTTGTAATATGTAGATGATATGGTGCTTACTGGAAACAATCCTAATTTGATCAAGACTCTTATCACACAGCTGTCCAAAGAATTTGTTATGAAAGATTTGGGTTCTCTATACTGTTTTCTTAGTGTTAAAGTCCAACATGACTCTCACGACTTATTTCTTAGCCAAACCAAGTATGCTCTTGATCTTTTTCAACGTGCTGACATAGTTAAGGGCAAACCCATTGCCATTTTTTTTTATAGTTGGTGAACATCTCTCTACTGAAGGGAAGCTATTTTCGAATCCCATCCTATTTCGGTCTCTTGCCGAAGCCCTGCAATAATTGACCATTACTCATCCTAATCTCTCGTTTAGTGTCAATTCCATTTGCTAATAAATGCATGCTCCGACTGGAGATCATTTTCAAGTACTCAAATGTATATTGCGTTATATTAAAGGCACAGTCCATCATGGCCTTCAACACCACCACACCCCTTCTCGTGAGTTGCTTGCTTATTCTGATACTGATTAGGCTGGCTATCCTGATACATGTCGATCTACCACCGACTATCTTATATTTTTAGGCCCTAATCTTGTCTTTTGGTGCTCCAAGAAACAATCCACTGTTCCTCGCTCCAGTGTCGAAGCTAAGTATCGACCCTTAGCCGTTGCTAATGTTGAAGTTGCTTGGATTGTTCAGCTACTTCGTGATCTACATCTACAATTATCTTCCCCTTCGAAGATACTATGCGACAACAAAAGTGTTATATTTATGGTAGCCAATCTTGTCACTCAGCCTCGATTTAAGCATATTGCAATTGTCTATCATTTTGTTCATGAACTCATTGTCAATGGTTCCTTAAAAGTCGTATTTGTTTCATCTCATCTTCAACTTGCTGATTTTTTCACCAAATGAGTCACCAAGCCTCAGTTCATACTTTTTCGTAATAAGCTTCACGTGGTTCCTTCTACCATGATCAGCTTGAAAGGGGCTGATAAGGAATCCGATTATTTCCTTGTTTCTTATTATATAGGATCTTTCCAACTGTATATACATTATATATAATGAGAATCAATAACCTTAGTATTATTGAGGATTTCAACCACACTTTACACAAGTTTTTAAACCTTGTTATAGTACCACCATAAATTTTGTTGGATGCATGTTACCAATTTTCGCTTCATTTTATTGTTGCCCACAATGCAATTTATTTCTACAAAATGTAATTAGACGCTCTTGATAACAAGTCAAGTTGTTTAATTTAGTTAATTTAGTAAGGAAAATCCGAGAAAGATAATTTAATTGAATGGGTTCCTTGGAAACATTATGTGCTCTTGGAATCGTTCTTCGCTCTCTCAATCAAATAGGATCAATTTTGATGAACAAGGGATATAGCATTATTTTTTGGTTTGAGGGATTCTATCTACTTGTGAAGTCTTTTACTTGGAAGAAATTATACTTGCAGCATCTATAAGGCAATGAGTTTCTCTGTCAGTGTTCATGTTTCTTGAAATGCTTGGCAAACCATCATGGCTAATTCTTTAGGACATGAGTGTCTGGTTGGTGGTTTTTTATGGTCTTTGGGGAGCATTAACCTATTTGCTTCAAAACTCTGATTTTTTTAGTTTCTATTGAATTGATGGAATTAATTTTGAATTCAAAATGTTTTTTAGTTTTTTTAGGTGCATGTATAAATATTAAAGAATATTAATCATTTCAGGTCTCTTGATTTATCCCCTACACTAGTATAAATATAAATGTTCAAGTATTGTATTCAAGTCCAAGTCCATATAAACTTCTTATTTCTACCTTCTCCCCTACTTATTTAGGATCTAGTGGGGCTTTTGAGAAATTAAAGCATGTGTGTAGATGAAAGAAAGAGTGGTGGACAAGTGACATCCAAGAAAAAAAAATGGAGGTGCAAAATGATAGAGTTCAACAAAAAAATTAAGGCTTTGTATCAAGAGAGAGGGAAAAAATCCAAGAGAGGCTTAGTCTAATCTAGCAACTCCTTGCACAAGAGAAGGTGTGGTACAAAGGAGATCATTTAAGAAAAGAGAAAAGAGAAATGAACCTAAAGAAAAGATGTAAAATGACCAAAGAACTATAATAAAGAATGTGGCAGCAACCACTTGACAAGAAAAAAGGCTTTGATGAGCCATGTTTAAGTAGACAAAATTACTAAAGAAAGGAAGATTGAAGAGATGGCAATGAGATGCCATTAATAAGTTGCCGTACCTTTCGCGAGAGTGCAATATCATGACGATCCTTTTCAGGCGGGTTGAGAGGTATTTGGTTGGATAAGGAGTCACCACCTAGTATTATGGTTACTAGGAATCCGAACTAGTTTTTAAAAATTCTAGATAAGGGACTGGTTACGTAAAATAAATGTATTAACACCCCTAATATGCCTTACCTGAGGTAACCTCGTTTCTAAGTTCTATCAGTCTATTATGGCGGATTTATTACAATGAAAAAATTCTAGTTTTTTAGATCAAGAACTTGGTCTAAAAGATCCCGACTTAAAAAGACATCAGAAGAAAGCAAACTCATTCGCAACTTATATGTCATGAAAAAGCTAAAGTTAGAAATCCAAAGAGATTTTATAATTATTGAAATTTTATTTTCCCTTTGGTATTTCAAACATCCATAACTCTTATACCATGGGACATAAATTGAAATATCCCCAATTATAGTTGAAGCTTATTTCAAACAAATTTTAATTTTAGGTACTTTTACATCATCTTTAATAACATTTCAGATAAAAAAACCACTTGCATGTGTTTTTATCTTTATATCAAAAGTGAATGAGTCATATTACTCCTAATAATATGTTAGATATTAACCTCATACAGGTTTTAATCCTTATATTAAAAACGAGTACTAGATTTTACAAAAATTAATTTTTTATATTTTCTGAAACATAGATCGAAATTCTTTGGAATTTTACAAATTGATTGTAAAATTTATTAATTATTTTAAAAAAAATATATTTTATATTTTTAAAATATTTCTTTAAGGCTTTATTTGGAAGAAAAAAAAAACCATTTTCTTTTGGATAAAACTACCAAAATAGATCTAAGAGCATATTTATCAAACACACCCTTAAACCAAAAATTGTTGTATCAAAAAGATTAAGAGTCAAACAAGGCCTTACCCATTTGACTCGAAATCTTTGGTTCAATCATAAACCAAATCAAAAACCACTAGTTTAACCCGAAAAACAAATCAAAAGTTAAAATGAATCAAGCTTGCCAAAAACACAGAAACCTAATTTTTTTTATCAAAACCGAGAAAAAAATAAGAAGACGAAGAACATCAAGAACATACTAGCAACATGAATCAAAATCCAAACCAGTTACTAACAATCCAAGGACAGACATGTTGGAAATTAATCACTAACCAATAATCTAGCTTCATTCATATCGATTATCCATGAATCAACATAATTTAATCAAAATGAGTTCAATTTGAAAAAACAAACACCTAAAATTAAATCCTTGATTATTGATTAATCATGTCATATCGAGATGCTAATGCAAAAATTAAAATCAAAATTGATCTAAAAGATGTAGTTAAGGCAATGTTCTTGCGAAGAATATTGCCCAACAATTTTCTAAAAAACCCACGTACTGACCATACCCAGAAAACACATTTCAAGCCCTAAAACCATGCTTTCGTGGTTCACACACATCACACTACCATAGTTACACATACTTAAATCAAAATAGGTAAAAAAAAACATCACATTCTAAAAATCATGCATTGAGTTTTAATCTCAAAAACTGACAAACTAAAATAGCAAACAAACTTGAGAATTTAGAGCTCAAAACTGATATTTTAACATTCAATAGTTCTCAACCAAAACCAGAATGCAAGAACATGCATTAGCCAACACATAAAAGCCTTACAAATCTTACATTTATATTTGGCTTATTTCAAAACCATTTTATTTCATCAAAATCAATCTAACAAACATCATTTGAGTATTCAGAAACATTAACAACCAACTCAAAGCAAGATTTAAACAATAAAACAATATTTTTATATATTAATTGAAACCAAAACCAAAATCAATACAACACAAAAATTGCTTAGAAACATCATCAAACATGCATGAACAAGCTAGAAATGTTCCTCGTGGACATCATATACAAGACTAAATAAAGGTTTTATACCTTCCAAGCTCAAATAACGGTTGTTACCTTTATGTTCTTTATTTTCCAACCTTGCTACTTTCTCTTGAAGTTGAAGAAATTCTTGTGTTAAGCTTTTGAACCTTCACACTTAGGGTTTTTTATTCAAGGTTTTCCTTCCCTTTTTTCCTTCTTTTTATTTTTTATTTCTCGATTTTCAGTAGGTATTTATAATCTTTTGTTAGGATTCTTTGATTGATTTGCTCAACGACTGATCATGATTTATCAATACTTGACCCTCTAATCAATATGGAAGAGTTTTGAGAAGGTTTTAACAGCTGAAAGCTATGTACTTTGTTGATTTTACAATGGTAGTTTTGTAACAAACTTGATTTTGAAGTTTTTAGTGGTTTTGCTAAACTTGAAAGTCAATGAGTTGTTTTTTTCCCTTTGATCTTATGGAAAATATTTTTAGACAGTAATAAGAACCCATTGAAGAGTTATCAAGTGTAAACATATAAGAAAAAAAAGTTGATTTCGCACAATCGGTGTTCCTACCTAATTTTTTACCTAGTTTTTGATAAATTTTTGAAAAAAAAAACAAAAATAGCAAAAAAAAACAAAAACCTAAAAGAATACATGTTCTTGATATATTTGCATCGTTTTTAGCATTTTCAGCGTCGTCTCAAAAGAAATTTAAATTTTCAAAGGCCTTTTGAACGCGTTTGACTTTTAACGCATCATTTTTAAAATCATTAATTTTTCTCATCGAGACGACGTTGATATTGCTCATTTTTTGAAAAAATCAAATACAAATGTTTTACTAAGCATTTGGAGAAAAAAAAAAAAGAGAGGATTTTTTCTCTATAAATAGAGAAGAAAGACCCTAACTCTCATCTTTTTTAGAAAGCCAAAGTTGCCGCTCTCCTTCTCAACTACAAAACAGCCACCATATTACTCCCTTCTCCTCTCACAACCCCCATTTCCACAGATCTTCCCTTCTCAACCATTCTTCCCTCAGCCAACCGACCATAACCCCAGAAGGGATCTGCCTCTCTTCCCCCGATCATTTTCCCCATTGTCATTTCCAGCTCCACCCGACAGAGACTGGCCTCAACACCTCCCTCTCCCGTCTGGCACACCTCAAGCCTCCCCATCCCCGCACACGGCTGGACCTGCAGACTCAGATCCACTTCCAACCAAACCCGTCAACTGAACAACCACTCCCATCTCCTCAACAGCAACGACCAGAACAACAGCTCGAAGCGAACCCCGTCCGCGTCCACCATGACCTGCCCACCGCCAGACCTGCCACAAAAAAAAAGAACAGTAAACCAAAGAGGAAGAAGACAAAAGAAAACATATCTAAAAGGGGAAGAAAAGAAAAACAAAATAAAATTGATTGTTTGTGGTGTTTTTTTGGCTTTGCAGGTGATGTTGTTTCTCACCGCCGGCAAGGAAAGGAAAAATGGAGGAGGTCGTTACAGATCCCCCCCTGTTTGTTTGGATTTTCTGGCGGCGGCGCATGGATTCACACGCCACTAGTGGCGAGGTGCGTGGAGAAGACACGCTGCTATTGTTCCTGCAATTCCAGAAGGCCTCCTCTGAAATTCCTGGATTTTTAGGAATTTGTGTTGTAATTTTTACATGCTTGAATATATATTTAAATTATTGCTATATATATATTTTTTTTTAGTTTATGTTATGTTGTAAACATGAGTAAAAATAGTGAAAAGTGGTGTGTGTGGGGTTGTTTGTTTGTTTTTTTTATGTATTTTTTTAATAATAAAAACTAAAAAGACAAAAAAAATTAAAAAAAAAACTAATTAAATGTTTTAATTTGTATTAAATTTGGTTTATATTTCAAAAAATACTAAAAAAAGAAATATATTTTGTTTTCTTTTAATATCTAGGGTATGTAACATATATTTTTTATATTAAAAAATAAAAAAGGTTGTTTGTTTTGATTTTTTTATGTTGATGTTAAATGTTATTTTTATCTAATAAGATAATGATTTTTTTATGGAGAGTTTTTTTTCTTTTTAATAGGTTACTGACAAGAAATTGTCAACTTTTAAAACATATCAGCTTATTTTGGTAAGGTATGCTAGGAGGTTAATATTATTTCTAGCCACCCCAAGTTTTTTATTCTCAAATTTCTAACAAGATTAGTATATTCAGGTTTTCTAGTAATTTTGAATCAAATACTAGGTAGTGACTCTTAATGAACAAGTAAACGAACAAAAATCATCATCGGTACTGCGTAGCCGTAGAAACACAGTCAAGATTGATTAAGTTGATCATTTTTGAGGTCTCGATAAAGCAATTTTAATGCAGACAGAGACCGCTTGAAATTGACAGAGGGGTGCATAAATTTTGTTTACCAATGAGTGTGCTGATAAAAAATGATCAAGGCCTATTTTAGTCAACAATAATCTATCAGGTATAAAAATAACTAATGAAATAACCACCAGATATGACATCACAACAAAACACTTACCACAAATACTTTTTCATCGGTAAAGTTATCAGTGATTTTTATAGTAAAAGAAATATAGCATTTTTTCCTAGCCTGCCGTGAAAGTTGGAGCTTATATTAAATTATCAATCATAAAATGTAAAATCACCTACATTGACAAATACTACAAATATACAATATGACTGATAATACAAAATTTAGAGAATATTGTGAATTAATTATATGTTGTTAATTTTGTCTCTATTAATCAAATATAAACACTAATTGCTTCACGCAAATTTGAACTAAGTTTTTTTTTTCAAGTTTATGTTATTTATTTATTTAATGGATCCTGCTTCGTATGAAAAACAAAAAAAGATTCTCTCATTCATAGAAAGTAAGTTAAACGAATAGGTCTAGTTTTGTTTTAAAAAATATGGTTTTTGTGAGAAATTAGATAGATTTGGGATTTTTTTAACAACCATTAATTAATTTTTTATTTAAAGGGAAATTTTTTATTTGCTCTAAATATTATGTGATCAAATTAGATAATTTATTTATTTTTATGATCCTCACTGTCAATTAAAATCTAATGGCTATAATTTAACTATCATGATATATCATGTTAGCAATAAATTGAGAGAAGTCCAATCCAGAATAGTGTTATATATATATATATATATATATATATATATATATATATATATATATATATATATAACACGGAGGACTTCTCTCAATTTATTGCTATATATATATCAGGAAGTAAATAAGTAATAAAATTTCGATGAACAAAGATAAGAGTTAAACCTTTTGTTATATATATCTCAATACATCATACAATATTAAGTGCTACAATTATTTTTTGAGCTTGCAACATTGAGCCATGCTCTTATTACAAAGAGATAATTAATCAAGTGAGTACAATTGACTAAAAAAATAAAGAAATTTGTTTTAACATTTATTTTTTATAAATGAAAAAATTGATTTTACAATTTATTAACACAAATTGAATGATAAATAGGTAGGAAAATTTTGATGAAGGACGATCTCTCGGTGGCATTGAAACTTTATTCTTCAACGAATGAGACATTTACTAGGCACGCAATATTGGAGTGCTTTTATGGCGCTGCATTTGCTTCTCACTCTCGAGCTCAACCAAGGTTTCAATGACAATATCCGACGCACTTGTTACAACCTCCGACCAGTTCCTGGAAAACACAGGGAAGAATGTGAAAAGAAGGACAAGATAATTTTAATTTCTGAAATCGAAATCCAACACACAGAAACTAAGAAAGTTATGGTGCTCCTTACCCTTTCAAGGAGTCGAACGTGAGCCCTACAGTATACTTAGCCTCTTCAAGTGCCCAGCGAAACCTCCGGATATCCTCCATGGGACATTTCCCATCGTTCACAACTCGAAGTTGTGAGGGCTTGATGTCACAAAAGATAGGAATAACCTTCTTCTTTGACTCCATAATAAGAGCTAGTTCATGAAGGCAAAAATATGACTCGCAATACCGAGGAGAAAACACAGTCACCCCAACCTTACATTTCCTTATTGCACTGTTGATATTATCGAACAACTTGTCTCCTGGCTTCATGTTCTTGTTGTCCAAGAAGGGGTGTAGGTTTAACCGGAAAAGGTGATCATAAAGCAAAGTAACAACCGTGCGCTTTGTGTCGATCCCTCGATGGTTAATGAACACATCACAAGGTTTGGCAATACGACTGGTAACCGCCGGCTGTATTGAGGGGTATTGACGGAGAAATTGGCGTGGGAAGTTTACAATTGAAGAGCGATGCATGATTACTGCAACGAAAAAAATAGTTGAAGATCTAGTATCCCTTCTGTGATGAGATAATGTTTCTTATTTTTGCTTTGTTTCTCGTCGTAGTTTGAATCGTGGTTGGAGGAGGGTGGGTATGATCTCCCTTATATAGAGAATATATAACAATTCGTGGGACCTTATAATTCATAGGGTTTTTTAAAAAAAAAAACTCCCATGGTGGTTCAATAGGACCTTATAATTCTTGGTTGACTGTTTTACTTCTTCTGATGAATTTGAAAAGTTTGAACATCAACAAATAACCGTGTTCTCGATTTGACAGATGATGGAAAAAAACAAAAACTCTTGACCATCTATAAGCTTTCAATCGGGAATTCTGTTGAACCCTTCAAATAAGTTATGATCTTAATATTTAAAATCTTTTAAGGCATATGGACGACAACTTATTCAATTATCGGCCCTATTGTCGGATTGACAAGTACAAGGGAATATTTTGAGGAAGAAAGTACTGCAAGAAAGAAAAAACATTGATTAAGACTCTCGAGGGTGTTAATTTATTTCCTTTGATTTCAAAGTAAATGCCACTATTTGTGTGCTGTTTCCTTGTATACTGTTTTCTCTAATATTATAATTACGGACACGTTGTTCTCTTTAGCCTGAATATCCATCTACATAGTACAACAATTTCATGCACGTTTTTACCTCTTTCAAGGGTTTCTTCGACTACCGGAAAATTCCTTAATTAATCTCGACAAGTTCTAAGTATTATTCTAAAATGTGTTATATTTTCATTGTGCAAGGATTCATTATTTATCCAAAAAAGATTTGAGCTCAAGTTGATTTTGAATTCGGGTTGATTTCAGTTTTTGTAGTATCCTTTTTGAGGCCATAAATAAGTTTATCATGGTTCCTATAATGTTTTTATAAGTGTTTTGGGTCAAAAATGGGTTGAAAAGGGGTTTTTAGGTAAAACAATAAAACATAATCCCTGATTTTCCGGTTACCACAATAGCTAAAATCTGAGCAAATTAGACAAGGGGTCGTTTAATTTTTTTCCAAAAAAATAGTGGTGAATGACATGTTGTCCGCCCCACTTACAAACTAAAAAAAAATAAGGGCTCAATCGCGCAAGCCCATGCGTGGACCCTGACAAAATAGATCAGACAAGCTGGTTTGGCTTGTTAGGCCCGACAGTGTCTGGCATTTGCTTCTTTTTCTAAAATTTTTTTATTTTTTCAATTAATGATTTTTTTATGGTTTTTTCTCTAAATTTTTTTAATTGCTATTTAAATTAGTACCCCCTTTCTCTTTCATTTTGTTTGGAGAGCCTCTTTTAAATTATGATTATTTTTTTAGTTAAACATTTAAATTTGAAAAGTTTTTTATAATTCATCTATAATTTTTTTTTTATCTTTTGCATGGATGAACTTTATTTTTGAAAATAAAAAAAATTATTTTCAAATAATATTTCTAATATACGCAACCTTGCATAATTGTTTTTTCTTTTATTTTATTCAATCAATTTAATTTATGTCTTTATTTATATTGTCATTTACTTAAATAAAAAAATTAATAAAGAAATTTCTCAAATATAACCTAGTTTATTTTGTCTTTCGAGATTAAAAATCTTGATCTACACTTGTCTCTTGATTTTTTAAGTTTTATTTTGAGGTATCGTTAATGATTTTTTTTATTTATTTGCACATATAATTCTTGATTAATTTGATTACATGTATACATAAAATCTTTGATTTAAACTTAGATTTTTTAAATTATGAAAATTAAATATATTAAAAAAAACTTACCTATATAATTTTTTTATAAAAAATAAAAATATTAGACCTGGTCACATAACTAGTATAATATATATCACGATGCACTTGAAAAACATGTTTTAAATCATTTTCTTATAGCATCTGAAATAAAAATAAATAAATAAGAAATGTTGAATAGTCAATCGAAGTTGCTATTTTTATTATTTATTTACTTATTTGTAATGAGGAAGTTGCTATTTGTCTGTACGTACGTAGGCTCATTCCTTCTCTTGATTTTTTATTTTTTTTATTTTTTTTATTATTATTATACAATAAACATAAATAAACCAAAACACACTTTCACTGTTTGTTATTATAAAAATGTCTTGATCATAGTGGACCACATTGTTCAATGAAAAGTGTCTTTTTATTTTTCAAGTTAGTCATGGAATTTTATTTTAAAAAAATTAGTCCTTTCATTTTATGTTTGTGATTATCTTGGTGTCATTGAGTTTTTTTATAGGATTTTTGAAAATGTGGTATTGGTTGTTTTTTAAAGTATTTTTCATTCGGAAAAATATTAAAATGATCGGCACATAATAATTATTTTTGACATCGGCACATCAAAATGATCTGAAAATACTAAAAAAATTAAAAACAAAATTAAATTTTGATGAAAAATAAGTTAAAACTCAATGTTAAACACCCCTGACGTGAGGAGTGTTATTAATGTATTTTTGAACTTTGATCGAGCCCGGAAAAAGTAAATTAGGGCTGATAAATATTTTTTATAAAGTTTATTTCTTTGTTTTTTAATGGATTTAATAATGCTTTGATATAGAAATAGATTTACTGATGCCAGAAAAAAAATTATTGTTTTGTTTTTATAAAGTTTATTGATGCCAGAAAACAGTATACTTTGATCGGAGTCCATGTCTCAAGCATCACACCGACCATCAAAGTATTACGAAAATGCCGTCCGATTTCTCCGAATTTTGGTGTCACAACCCAAGTTTCTTGACACCAATCAAGTGATTGAAATGGTCTTCAAAATCAGTCTTTGGACGATTTTTCTCCCAGGAAGAAGGTGGACAATTGCAAGGCCTCGATCAAATGTTTTGCAGCTTGGGCCTCGACCATCTTGTAAATCACGGCCAACGAATATCACATGCGATTTTCTGTGAGAGGGCTTTGACAAAAAGCACTTTGCACGAAAAGCTGTTGAAATGTCGTGCGGAGTACAGAAAAGGACCAATTTGGGTCCGACCAATGCCTTAAAAAAAATTCTTTTTATTTGACTATAAAAAAATATTCCCAAATTAACTTTCACAGCAGTGGTGATTGAGAATCACATTTGCGATTGATTTTTAAAGACATGCCTTTCACATCGAAATAATTTACGAATTTCTTTTTGCTAATTCTAAGATTTAAAAATGATAGTAATCTTCACATATCTCTAGAGTAAATAGATACACCTCCCCCTCAAAGCACTAGTATTGTTGTGTCCATTGAAGCATCAAAGAACGATTCAAAAGGGAACATCAGAGTAGTTAAACCCAAGCATAAGCCAGCTCCACATGTTGATAGGAAAAATTCACTACTCAAAGTTTGACCTGGTTTCAACTTGAATCGGAAAAATATTGACCCGATCGAACATGATTGATCCAACGAGTTAATCCATGACCGGACTGAATAGACACATACAAACTTGGTGCAGTCACCACCAATGAAAAAGACGTGAGTATGCAAAAATGCATTGACGAGAGAAATGAGCATTTTGGCTGCTTCAATTTGTGGGATGTAAGTTTTGCTTGTTTGGTAATGGTGGTGGTTGCGATTTCTTGTCAAATGGATAAACTAGCTAGGTGGGATTGAAAGTGGGAATCTGGACCCAGAAATGTCACAGTTCATATGGGTGTCTGGTCGTCGTCATCATTGACAATTTGTCATGAAACACATCCATCACTCATCCAGCTCTGGTAAGGTGGATTGTTTGCTTCATGTTTGGGAATTAATGGCATCCACGTTACTAGAGATCTAACATTTGCTAACGTATTTCATGTTACTTTCCTGAAAAAATCAATAAGCTTTTCTTTGCTTGCTATGGGAGGGCTCATCAAACGCTGCCCTTTTTGACTGATGATCACTAGTGCTCTTGCGTAGCAACTTTGCCTCCCGTAGCAAGCAAAGAGAAGCTTACTAATTTTTCCAGGGAAGTAACATAAAAAAACGTCAGCAAATGTTTGAAGAACTAATATATTTGAACATTTACTGTTCCTGTTCTAATAGATTTTGAACTTGGGATTTGAAGAGTTGAATTTGTAATGTTCAAGCCACCAAAATGACTGTTCTGGAAAAAAGAAACAGGTAACCTGTAAAAAAAAGTAATTTCTATAAAATTAATATTTTCTTTATAACTATAACAAATGTTTTAATTTCTGCTTCTTGGATTAGCTGTGCTGCAGCCTTTGGAGCCCCAAACTTCCTAATATAACGAAGGGTGGTCAGCATGGGATCCACTGTTAAATTTGTTCCATAATAAATGAACGCCAATTATGGCCTCATCGAGATCTTGGGTGAGTGAATTTGCAGTTGAACGGCCACCGGAAAAGTACATTGTCTGTTTAACCGGGGAAGTCTTCAAATCAAAGGAGAATCATTATTCATTTGGGCCCCCTAAAGGTGGCACGTCCATCCAATAATTACATGCATTAATATCAAATTAAATATTTTCTAACACTTACGACAGCAATAGATCACCCAACAACATAGCTTAAGTTCATGGCCTATCAAGCACACATCATGATTGCAATCTCTTATCCAACTACAATTTGAAGGCTCATTCCTCTCCACTCAAATGCAACATCCTACATAATAAGCATTTGACCTTCAGTTATTGATATTTCATGTGTGTTTGAAATTGTAGTGTAGAGTGTTTTTTAAAATAGGGTTTTGCTTAAAAATATTTTTAGTTTATTTTTAATATTAATACATTAAAACATTAAAAAAACATAAATTTAATACTTTTAAAAAACATCCAAAAACAAGTATAAAAACATTCTCAAACACATCTTTCATGTAGCGTTGTGCTAATTGACTGCGAAGATAAAAACACCCTTTCTAGCTATAGCCAGGACTAATTATAAGTAATAGGTGATTGAGGATGTCACCCAAAGTTTGAGCATGAATATTTAATTAATTAGGGTAAATTTTGAAACCAAAATATATTTATGGGGGGGTTTTTTAAATAGAAAGAAAAAGGAAGCCAATGCCTAACAAACTTAGGACCAAGGATCTATTTGTAAGCTAATTTTCAAAATCAAGGATTTGCTTGCAGGTATTGCTATCAACATGGGGTTATAATCTTCAAACCTAAGGGACCGATTCCGGGAAAGAAGTTTAGGACTGCGAGGACCCAGATGAATATTGTAATAAATACAGGGATTGAAGCACGGAAAAATTTTAAAAATGAGGTCTGAGTATTCCAAGTAGGGTGGTTGTTCTCCTCGGCATTGCGCTTTTGGAAACCATGTCTAGTGAAAAAGCTCAACATCTGTCTATCAAAGCATTGCGCCTTTTAGGAAGAAAAGAAGCAACCTGGAGCCGCAAGAGCACTGGAGACAGCAAAAACCAGAAGAGAAACAGAGAAGCCGCTGGAGAGGGACCGCACCCATGGAAGCAGCGAGTAAAAATAAGGAAAAACCAGCAACCTGAGAACTATCTTCGAGCAAAACAGGAACAGCAGCACCTCTACCACACACAAAAAAAAAAAAAACTATCCAAAAACTGCAGCCCAGATTTGATACCAAACCAACCCTTGAAAAACATTTACTCGTGATATATATATATATATATATATATATATATATATATATATATATATATAAAAATGGCAGTTGAAGAAGTTGCTGCAGCTATTCTTTGCTGCATCCTCACTCCACATCGATCTTGCACTGCTGGTCACCACTTTCAAAGTCTCAAACTTTCTTTATCCATAAAATCAAACTACCACTCATCTGCCCATTCTTACTCCACTCTTTCATCATCACCTCTCGCAGAATCAAACTTTTGGGATTCTTTGAAAAATATAATACAGTTTATACATGTGAATTTTATTTTTACATATACATCGTTGAAATAAAACTTATTTATATAAAATACGAAAGGAAAAAGAATAAAGATAAATTAAAACAATCTCCTTGGAAAATCATCAAATTTTAAAAATAATTACTAATTAAAAAACGCTTACTGAAAATTAAAAAAAAAAAATAGAAGAGAGGGTGCTATTTATAATTTATTTTTTTTTCAAAATATTTACTTGTTGGACATACAAAAATGAGAATTATAAAAGAAGATCTTAATTAATTGTTTTTCATAATAATGTCTGGAGATATTAAAAAATAGAAAATAATACATGGGAATTTTTTTGAGTCAGTTTTTAAACCTGTTTGGGAGTGTAGTTACAGTTATTTTTCAAAGTGTTTTTTATTTTAAAATATATCAAAATAATATTTTTTTTATTTTAAAAAAATTAAATTTGAAATCAGCATACGATCCAAAACATTAAAAAAAATAAATTTTTAGCAAAAAAATAAATTTTTTAAAAATATAGCTTGACCCGTGTTTTCAAACACTCTTATAATAATGTAAAAAACTGAAAAAATTACAAAGAAAAACCAAAACTTAAGAATAAAAACAAAGGCAAACCATGAAAAGCTAGGAAACAATATTGCTCGATAATTTTATTTAAAAAATATCATAAATTTTTTAAATATATTAAAATGTGTGTTTTTCAAATCTTCAAAAGAAAATTCTGAAAAAAAAAATAATTTAAAAAAAAAACTAAACACCTAGCTTATTAAAAGATAAAGGCCTTACTCGTGGGCTTACAAAGCTACGTTAATACACTTTATGTTTTTTCTATTTTTTGTTCTTTTGTCTAAAAGATAAATGATATTGTTGTATTGTGACTAAATGATAAATGTCTCTTTTTTTTTCTTTTTTTTTTTTTTTGATAAGTTTGTGTCTCATTTCTTTAATTTAAAGACTGAAATTTTAAATCAAAACTTAATTTTAATTTGTTTTGGATTGACCATGAATTTTATGTGTTTTACATTTTGGTTCTTTTACTTTAGTTTTTTTCTTTCTAATTCAATTAAAAACTTTATCTGGATCATACATAAAAGATAATGAAAAAAAAAGTGAAGAACAAAAAAAAAAGCTGTTTATTTTAGTTATGGAGGTAATTCTTTCATTCTTGTGCAGTTGTATGTCAGTTAATGTGGTAAAGATCAGATCTGAGAAGAGAGTGTCTGTCGGTATTTCACGAGGGACCCGAGTTCACATGGGACCCACATTCTTGAAACCGGTAAAAAAAACTCCCTCTCACAGTCTCACACCACAAGCCAAGCATCTGTCTGTCCCTCCCTCAAAAATCTTGCCATGTGATTTTAGCTCCCATCCAAGTCTTGCTTGTATTCTAGTAGTGTTTTATATGCAAGCATCCAAACATGAAGCTATGTAACGACAAATCCAACTGTAAAATCAGCCACCCTTAGTTTTAACACCCTTTTTTTGACACATTCCTCCCTCGCTCTCCCTCTATCTCTCTCTCTCTCGATAAGATTGTTTCTAATAATGGATTCAAGAACTTTTCTTGATCATGCTTTCTTTCAACTCACACCCACTAGAACCAGGTACGTTAGTATTCAACACCCAAATGCATAAACACTGCAACTAATGCTCCTCAAATGTTTTTCTTTCTGTGTTTGTTAATGGGGGTTTCTTTTTTTTTCTTGTTGCATGAAGGTGTGATCTGGTGATTTATGCTGGTGGCGTGAATGAGAGATTGGCATCTGGGCTTTTAGAACCATTCCTTCAACACTTAAAAACTGCTAAAGATCAGATATCAAAAGGAGGGTATTCCATTTCTCTTCGTCCTCTGTCTCCTAATGCCTTCTGGTTCACTAAAGCCACTCTCCAAAGGTAATTACGTGCACATCAGAATGTTGTTATTTCTTGTTTATTACTACTGCATAATCTGATTTTGTGGCAAATATTTTGTTGCATTGAGGTATGGTCCTAGTAATTGATAAAGTGTTAGTAGCGGAAAAAATTTACTGGCATAAAAATTATGTGGCAAACATCTTCCCCTGTAAATCTTGCTCAATTTGACGAGATTTGGCTGGCAACTTATAGTAGAGTTTGTGAGGGATCTTTTTTTTTTATCCTGGTTTTTCTAGTCGTAGAAAAGCTTGATCTTTTAGTTGGTCGGTGGCTAGTAGATTCGAGGTTTGAGATTAGTGTTTGAGTCAAATGTTGTGGTTTATTTCTCATTATTAATCAAGATCACTGTTTTGGAATTTGGAGTGGCTATCATGATTGGATAGGTTGAAAGTTGATAAGTTAGTACAGATCAAAGTTGACATGAAGTATTTCAATCTTGAACTGGATTTTGAAGGCTTACGTGATCCAAACACCTGTGAATTTGGTCATCTTTTTATTTGCCTGAAAATGGCTATTAGCCATAGTTCACTGTCCCTGAGTTTGGGATCTAAATTATGACAAATTGGTGGCTTTAAAACTGTAATCTCTTAACGATGACCTTATAGCTGGTTACTGTTTGTGCATTTGTCACTTTATGATTTGTTTCTGTCATTGCAGATTCGTGAGGTTTGTCAGCTCACCAGAAGTTCTTGAGAGATTTGTGACAATAGAGACAGAAATAGAGCAGATTGAGAGTTCATTTCAATCAAATGAGCTATTAAATGGAGATGCAGAAGGTATGCCTGGCGCTATATTTTTTGTTCAATGTAATAGTATGGATTACTTACCTTGCTCATGGTTGAAGCTCAATCTTGGGACTTTTGGTTACATCTCATTTAGCCGTTGATATAAATCTGAATTCTCTTTTTGTTGGTGGTTCATTTGGAAAGTAGGGTTGCACATAACTTGTAAGTGTCATGACAAATTCTCTGTGATCATAAGACATCACACTTACTGAACTAACCTGGATTTGAGAAAAAACTTTCAGGTGCTTCTGGGAATTACCAAAAGTCAACTGTCTCATCTAAGGTATGCCACTTAGTTGAAACTCCATGTATAAGACCTTGTTTGTTTGTTTTTTTCCCAAATCCTCAAATCATAATTCTACCTGTATTTGATGCCTTGGTTTTTTAGTCCAAAGGAAATCAAAATGGAAGCAGTGATGGTGTACAAGAAGAAAATTCCAAGTAATATTTAATTTTACAAAGCACCATATCTGATGATATATACTTGATTGAGATGCCATCAAATTATTATGCATTGACTATTCAACCGGTCTTGAACAGGGTTCGTCTTCAACGTGCTTTGGAAACTAGGAAAGCTGTTCTTCACAAAGAGCAAGCAATGGCATATGCCCGTGCCTTGGTCACTGGATTTGAACCAGACTTTATAAATGATCTTATCTGCTTTGCTGATGCTTTTGGAGCTTCACGTTTAAGGTACACAACTTATATAAGACAAAATCAATGGCCATTCAGCATATTTGTTGTCCGTAATGACCTTTTTCTTTCTTTATGGTGTCATCGGACAACACATAGTGGAATGCCCACACACCCATTTGGAACCCCTTCCCAACTAGTTTAACTGGTCATTGACAAATGACATTGTAAATGAATACATTTAATCATCTTTATTTATGGTCACTTTGTATTTCAAGAAAACAATCTAGTTTTATGATTTTTCTCTTATCTTCAAGATTCTGGATGTTGTTTTTTTGGCCTGAACAACTTGTGGTTGAATTACCAAAAGTCAACCTCATTATATTCAAAACCTGCTCCCTGCTTTAAATTTTAGTCAAGGTTTAAAACCTATATCTGATTTCACTTAGGGAAGCATGCATAAATTTCATGGAACTATGCAAGAAGAAGAATCAAGATCGGCTTTGGATGGATGAAATAGCAGCAATGCAGGCATCGCAGCTGGAATTGCCTTATCTGGGAACTTCTGGTATTGTACTTTCCGGTGAGGAAAATTACCCTGGTCAAATTGGTGGTTTCTCTGGTGGGAAGCAGAATAGTTCAATGGATGCATCAGACTCGGCTACAAGTCCTGGAAGTTTAGAACAAAACCCAGGTATGGTTTAGTCATTCATGACATGAACCTATGGTGGTTTATATTAATCTCTCTCTGCAAGAGCATTTAGGTGTAAGTGCCATCAAATGTGCCTTGCCATTATTGTTGCCACAATCACATGCAATTTAGGAAGTAAATGGTGATCATTATTCCTGAATTATCTGTGCCCCTTTTATAGCTGATGAAAATAAGTAGAGAACTAGCAATAGTTTAAGGTCTATTGTACTATTGGCCAATCTTTGAAGTAGCTGAATGTCTTTACAGATAGTGGTTTTCCACCATCAGCTCAGATGCAATCAACTGATGGGAAAGCTCATGTGCCAATGTCATGGCCAAACCATCATCCTCAGTTCATGCACAATTTTCAAGGTCCTGGATTTCAACAAATGCCCCCGTATCAAGGCTACCTTTTTCCTGGTATGCGGGTTGGGTCTCCATATTTTCCAGGGAACATGCAATGGCCTCCAAATGTTGATGATTCTAGCCTTGGTCGAGATTGGGAACCTGATGATCGTGAGAATCGTAAATCATCCTCCAGGAGCAAGAAGAAGTCTTCTCATCGAAAAGAACGGCAAGCTTCTAGTCAAGATCAATCCACTGAGCCCAGTGATTCCAGCTCAGAGACCGAATCAGATGAACATCTGCAAAGTGACAAAAAGAGGTCTTTGGTGGATAAGATGCACAGGAAAAAGCATGGGAAGAAGTCCTCAAGAAAGGTTGTCATTCGCAACATCAATTACATTACTTCAATGAAGGATGGAGAAAAGGGCAGCATATCTGACTGCACATCTGATGAGGATGAATTTATTGATGGAGAATCTCTCAAGCAGCAAGTACAGGAAGCTGTTGGTTCGTTGGAGAGACGGCATAAATCAACCTCTCGGCAACACAAGAAATCACAGCGCAGCACTATAGATGGTTCAAATGATGCTATTGATCAGGAAGGCAAGAATATAATGGCAAATAATCTTGATGGAGAAAAAGGAAAGGACCACTGGGGTGCCTTTCAGAGCCTTCTCATGCAAGAAAGAGAGCCGAACTCTTTTGGAATTGAACCTGATCCTCCACAGATTCAGAGAGATGACATTACAGCTAAGAGCTATGAGGAGGGAAGGTCATTGGAGTTTAACCTGGGATCTGAGGGAATAAGGAAGCAGCGAGCATTATCAGATGATTCATTCATCGCAACAAAGAGGGATTCTGGTAATGAAGGTGAATCTCGTATTGAAAACTTTGAAGCTGGTGCAAATGCCCACCCAATGATAAAGAAAAGGGATAGCACATATGAGGAGTTGTTATTTTCTCAAAGAGCTGGAGAATCGGGGAACTATCCTATCATTGCTGATTACTCCACTGAATCTCCAATACCCAAAAGTAAAAAAGAAGGGGATTGGTTTATTAGCAGCCAACTGGACAGGTCAGTAAACATGGATGATCACAGAGACCATAAAGCATTCAGTTGTGATTATGATTCATCATTAACTGGTGAGCATTTCCAAACTGAGAAAAATAAGAAAGATGTATTAGTGGATGACTCATTCATGATCCAAGCTCGACCTTTAGTAGATGATCAGTCTGATTCACTATTACGGACAGACATAAGCATTGCTCCAGATGTAGTTGAAGCTACTCAATATGAGAATGGTAGAACAGAGATTTCTCTTGATAAATCTAAGGTATTTCATGTCCATGAACCAGATGACCTTTACATGGTGCTTGGGCGGGATTCAGCTGCTGAGATTGCTCTATCATCTTGGACTCCAGAAATGGATTATGAAACAAATGCTGTTCAGGATAAGCTTCCTTCTAACAGTATGGACACCAATGGCAAAAAAGGTGGAAATCCTGGTAAAAAAGTTGCTGGTAAAGAAGCGAGGTCAAAAGTTCCTAATGGATCTCTTGGTAGGAGCAAATCTGACATCATGTCAAGGACGAAGAAACCAACTTCAGCAAGCAGAACCACACTTCTGAAGAGCAAATCTGAGAAGGTATTGAACAAGGATTTAAGCTAGCATTAAAGCATTTCTCTTTTGTTTCATTCCCTTAATGGAAACTGGAGCAAGAGAAACCATACAAGAGTTTCATTGTATCTGAAATTGTTAGATGCTGTCGGTTAAACAAAATTTCCTTACTTGATTGTTCACTTTACCATTACGTAACCTCCCTTTTTTGGTTGACACTTAATATTACCACTTGAAAACAGGAAGAAGAAAACAGGAAGAGAATGGAGGAATTATCAATTGAACGTCAGAAGAGAATTGCAGAAAGGAGTTCTGGTGGCAGTGGTCCAGCGACATCTAAGAGAATCCCTGCAGGGAAAGTACCTACTGCTATTTCTATAAAGAATGAGAAGCCTAAAACCCAATCTCCAAGCCAAGATACGAAGAAACCAGTCTTTAGGAGTTCCACTATTGATCGCCTTGCTACTGCTCGGGCAACCCCAAAGTTGCCATCAACTGCATCAAAAGCTGCCCAACCCAAAAAGGCAACCTTGAAGGCAAATGTTTTATCACAAAAGGCTGCTGGTGCTGGAAATACTAGTCCAAACACGGTCAAGTCTGACATCAACCGAAAGAAGGATGGAACAATAGCCACAGCAGAGAAGCCTGTGGATTTAATACCGACACAAGCATCTCAATCTGCAGAAGGAATTAATGATTTCAAAGATATCAAGGAGTTGCAGAGTGTTTCTTCCGCAAAAAATAAGGCAGGAAATATGATTTCAGGAGATAGCTTAGATGATAAAGGCTGCAATGGTGATTCTCTCCACAAAGACTCATCTGCAGGTGACGAGGGATTCTCTAAAGTAGCTCCGGTTGTTTGTGAATACATAGAAACACCTGGTGATCATGGTGAGTACACATCTGAAACAACAATACATCGTGTGCCAGAGTCACCAAATAAGGCTCTGAACCTATGCGCTGTCAATATCAGAGAAAATGGTGGATTCAGTGAAATTTTGGAGTTACCTGAAAAATCTGAAATAGAAATATCGACCCCACCACCTGATGAAATAAACCCAGAACCAATCCACTCCAGGAAGAAATGGAACAGTGATGAGAACTCTCCTAAAGCTGCAAAAGGTTTTAGAAAGCTTCTTTTGTTTGGAAGGAAAGGCCGAGCCACTGCTGCAAACTGATCCCACAGGACAAGTGGTTGGACTTGTGAACAAGTGTTGGATGATGCAGCATATCTGTTGAGTTAAACCAGGTACCCTCCCCAGCCAACAGCGACCCCCTCCCAAAAACAACAGAAGCGAGACCGGGAATTAGCTCTCATACATAATAAGGCCTTTGGTGTTGCTGCCATACGAGTATATTTTGTAATTTATCAGGTTTGAGAATTGCTAGGTTGAGGGTGTAAAGAGTTATTCTTTTATTTGGTGTGTGTTTTGGGTCTGCTTATCATACAGGAAATAGTTTTTCAAACTCTTGTAATATTCATTCAAATTTCTGCTTGTTTGTAAAACCCAGAACTCCTTGGTGCTGCTTGAGTATTTATTGCAAAGCCTTCATTTTATTTTTTTTCTCGAGGACTAGTTACTTTCCATGAGGCATTGTTCTTTACCTTGGTAGTTATTAATCTTGAACAACTAGTCTTTGAAGATTTGTAAGCACAGATTACTTAAGCAAGTTTGTTTGTTGATGGCCACTCAAAGCATGAATGCCATACTTTGCTTTACAGGGGACCGGCGGTTGATTTAGCCGTCGAGACATTATGAAATTTGTCGAGACTTGAGAGCAATGCCATCCCAAGTCCCTATCTATTTGAAAGAACAAAAAAATAAAATAATAAAAAATAATAATAATAACAATTTGGGGTAGGCTTTACTTTACGGAAGCATCAGATTCAGATCTCTTTCAATTTCTCGTCAATTCATTCCTTCACCGACAATCAGTCGCATCAAGCTGGGTATTTTTTAAGATATATTTTTAATAATAGTATATTAAAATAATTTAAAATTAAAATTTAAAAAAACACGATTATAACGCGCTCCCGAAAATCGCTTAAGCTGCCAAATACTTTATTACAATGTACCAAAAACAGAAATTCTTTATCAACATGCAATTCCCAAAACACCCTTGCATCTAACTTTACGATTGGCAGGTGACATCCCCATTTTCAATGAACTGAATTGGGTATACTGTCTATTTCTTTATAGGTTTTTTATTTTTTTTATTTTTTTTGTAATGGCTCTAGTTTCCCTGTTCCTTCTTTGCTTGCACAGGTGGTCTTTTTGCATATTTAGAGAAAGAGGGACAGAGGGAGGCAGGGAAGAAGCTAGAGAGAAATAAAGAGAAAGCAGCAAGATCTGTGAAGAGGGTAGTAAAGTTGCTTTGCAATGGCTTCGAAACTACTGTTGATTACTGTCTTTATCTTCGATCTCATAGCATTTGGCTTGGCTGTTGCAGCTGAGCAGAGAAGAAGCACTGTAAGTATATGTTTATAGTCCCTTCTTTAACTTCCTTGGTTATGTGTACCAAGTTTGGGCAATCTTTTGTTTTTTTCATGGTTTCTGGTTTTCTTGAAGATATAAATGTGAGGTTTTGGGGTTTTGCTAGAGGGCTCTGTTGGTTTTCAAGAAAAATGAAATAATAAGAGAGAGAAGTACTAAATCTGAAGAATTGTGAAGAAAATGAAGAAATACTGAATCTTGATTGACTATGAACCAACTGACATGAATTTTCAGTTTCTTATCTGAAAATGTTTAATACGTTTAATTGAGCAAGAATAATTTCTGTTATTTTTGTTACTTAAGCTGTGCATTTTGTTAATGGTATGGCTGTGAGCGACACCATATCCTTTTTTGTTTCTTTTCTCTCGGATTTTCTTGGAAATCATATGGCTAGGGGTATTGGTAGTGTTTTTGGGATTCATACTAGCAGATCTAGATGCAATAATACTTTTGACTTGATGAAGCAAAATCTTCAATGTTGAATTGGTATTGAAAGTATATTAGCAATCAAATTACCAGATCTGTTTATATGAATAGTGTTTTGGACTTTTTAGTAATGCAAACAGCAAATCACTTCCTTTCTCACCACATATATCCATGACACTACTAGAAATAAACTGAAGCTTGAATGAGATGGGAAGGAAAAAGAAAATTTTCCAGGCAGATTTTGTTTGGAAAATTTATTTATAACCTGGAGCATATTTAGAACCTTTTCTCAAAGTGTCTGTGGGATAATATTCTGGTATCTATTTCACCCTGTTATTGATCGACACTTACCGGCTACCAATTTCACAAGGAGAGAGAAGGATCTAGATTGATTCTTACATTTCACCCAGTACACATAACTTCCCTGGCCATCACATAGTTTAGTTGCTAATAGCTGTACTTGTCTACGTTAAGGAGAGGTGGGTTTTCCTTTTCTGGGGCCCTTGATGATATAAATCTAGTTCCAAAAATCAAGTTTCTTCACTTTCTTTACCTTTGCCAACCTTTTGCCAGCAGTTAGATTAAACAATGAGTCATTATAGACAACCTGGAGATTGAACATTAAAAAATTATATCTTGAAAGTCAATATGTAGCTCTTGAATAGATTTTAATACTGCTTGGTGGTGCGATCTATATGAGAACTACTCAAAATGCTCCCCAAGATTGTAACATGTCTGGTAGACCTCTTATTATAGCAATCACCTATTGGCAGCTGAGTGGTTGATTTGTAGTGATACAACAAATTTACAATATCTTGTTTTGCAGGCCACTGTCCGACCAGATTCTGAAAAAGATTACAGTTACTGCATCTATGATTCAGACATTGCATCTGGCTATGGTGTTGGCGCATTTTTGTTCCTATTGGCTAGCCAAGTCCTTATTATGTTTGCCAGTAAATGTTTCTGCTGTGGCAAGCCTTTGAGTCCTGGAGGTTCAAGGGCTTGTGCAGTTATCCTGTTTATAGTCTGCTGGTAGGTGATGCTAATCCAAAGCTGAACTATCAAAAGTATCCATTATTGAACATAGATGCTGCTAACCTTTATCCATAACCATGTTTTTGTGAGCAAGCTAAAATTAGTAGGTCTATTTCTTTCAATGTATCTTATAGAACCCATGTTATCTTTTTCTGAACTTTTCCAATTGTCCTCTCCAGGGTGTTTTTCTTCATTGCTGAAATATGCTTGTTTGCGGGTTCAATAAGGAATGCCTACCACACCAAGTACAAGAATTTTTTCGGTGAAAACCTGGATTGCCCATCATTGAGGAAAGGAGTTTTTGCAGCAGGAGCTGCTTTTACTTTGTTCACTGCCATAGTTTCCGAGTTCTACTATGTTTGCTATTCCAGGGCCAGTGACAGCTTCCATCCATACAGTGGAGACGGTGGTGTGGGTATGGGAACCTACAAGTGAGCTGGGTAAATCTGATGTAACCATAGATCTCTCCATCAATTTGCCTCCTCCATGGCCTCATTTTTAGACTGCATTAAGGGTTCAATTCAGTTTGTGATAGTTTGTATCTTAGATCATATTCATGATTTTTTTCCTTCTTTCAACATGATGTGAATTTTTTTGTTTTTCCCATACCTATCAATAATAGAAGACTCCAGTTTGTGTATCTACGTAGCGCATAAAGAAGTGGTGATGTAACCTTGTTGAACAAGAAACAATTTAATAATAGAAGACTCCAGTTTGTGTATCTAAGTAGTGAAGGATCCCCTTGCAGAAAATAGAAGTTTTATATGCAACAATTCAATTTCGTTTGTCGACGAATTTTTAGTTCATCCTCACAAATCCAACCATTTTTTTTTTTATCATGGAACACTATTTATTTTTATATTTCAAAAATGTTTTTGAAAAAAAATAAAATTTTTTTTATTTTTTTACTTTAAATTAATTTTTTTTGGTGTTTTCAGATCATGTGCTGATATTAAAAATAATTTTTAAAAAATAAAAAAATATTATTTTTATGTATTTCTAAAAAAAAATACTTTGAAAAATAACCGCAACTACACTTACAAACACCAAATGAGTTCATTTGAGTGAACTATTCAAAAACACTCCACAATTTAAAAATAAAAAAACAATAAATCCCTATTTCTTTTATAAAAGAGCAAAACCAAGAAATCATTAGTATGAAATCTCTTTTTGTTAAATTTTAATTTCAATAATTAAATATATGAATTAATTCTTTAAATCGTAAAATATATCAATTTTATAAACTTATATTTAAAATTAATATTTATCATAAATTAAATATATTTTATATTATTAGAATTATTATTATAAAATATGTTTTAAGTTAAGAAATTTAATAATATGTAATATAATGATATAAAATTTATTTTTAATTATTTATAAGAGATGAGGAAGGAGAAACTTGTAAATCGGCAAGCACAACAACTTGAACTCTTTTAACACTTTTATATATATATAGAAACCCTCTCTCTCTTCCAGCAGTTGTTGTCAATGACCATATAAATTTATAAAAATTAAATTCTTGGATAAATAATAAAAGTAAATCAAATTGGGTTAGAAATAATGACATCAAACTTGTAAGGATTGGGTTGGCTTCTGAATCCATTTTAAAACACCGGGAAAAAAAAGATCAATGGTACAAAAACACAGAATCAAACCGATAAACTCTCCCCCTCCTCTTTTTTGTCCTTTCGTTGTGCTCCCCTACCGTATCTAAACCAAAATCAAAACCCTGAAAGGATTCTGTCGGATCGATTGCTCATTCACAAGGAAATAAATTGGTTAGTTGTATCCTAAACCCAAGAATTTTATGATTTTTCCTTTGATATTCTCAATTAACCTTAGATCTTTGTGTTTAATCAATTGTGTTTCAAAACCGCTAATTTTATTTCGAATATTTTGATGTTTGTCAAGCCCCAAAGAGAAAGCCTAGCTGATTTGATTGATTTCATTGCTTGAGAGAGGTGGGTGGGGATTGCAATGGCATCAACACTTGTGTTCATGGCGATCTTTGCCATTGATTTCATTGCTTTTGTCCTTGCCCTTGCAGCTGAACATATGAGAAGTACTGTAAGTATTGCTTCTTACCTCTTCATTCCACTCCTTGCAATGATGTTGTCTTGTCTATTATGAGCCAAATTGGAGATCAGGACAGCATTTAACTTGATCCTTTATAAATTGTTTTTTTTTTTTTTTGAGAAATAATTAATACATCTAGGGCAAAACCCAAACTGTTTCAGAACCCATTTAACAGCGAACACACTGAGATTTTCTCTGAAATACTTTTGTATATGATTGCTCTAACAACAACTGAATGTTTAATAATTAAAACCCAGAAGATACTAATTGCATTATAATTTATTTTTTTCTGTTTTCAGGCCAAGGCTGCTACTGACAGTGACTCAAGCTATAGCTACTGCGTCTACAGCTCAGACATTGCAACAAAGTTGGGAGCTATTGCATTTGTTTTACTTTTGGCAAGTCAAGTTTTCTCAATGGGTGCTAGCTCCTACTTTCGAAAGGGTATGAAGTATGGAGGTAGTAGGACATCTGCTGTCATCCCGTCCATAATAAGCTGGTAAGTAAGTGATCATAACAAGTCAAGTTATCAGAATCTTTTAATCCTATCTTTAAAGTGGTTAATAGATTTTAATTATGAGTGCAACAATGTTTCCATGCTACTATTGGCACTTAAAAAAAAAATTATGCAACATGGTATGATAAATCAGGATTACATTCTTCATTGCTGAGGCATGCTTACTGGGTGGTGCAATCAAGAATGCTCAACACACCAAATACAGGACCATATCAGGCACTGATGGGCTTCGTTGCCAGACCTTAAGCGCGGGAGTTTTTGAGGCAGGAGCAGCCTTCATATTGATCACCAGCATAGTTTCCAAGATGAGCTATGTCTGCTTTTTCAACTCCGATGGAGGATTTGAGACAGGCAGTAGCAGCAGCTGTGAATTGGGAACCTACACTTCACTTAATCAAGGTGATCAACATGATTAAACCCTGACTGGTTTAAATCGTTGAGGAATGCAGAACACCAAATAAGAAACTCTATTAGCAACATTGATTCCTGATATTGTGCAATACTATTATTGTTCTTAGAAATTATAGTCCTTCTGATTATTGTAGTCTTTTGTAACTATAAATACATAATAGAATGCAGACGACTTCATTATAAATCTAACCTCTTTATTCAAGGATTCTACTTGTTAAGAAAAAACCTGTGTGATCTTTTACATTGTTTGCTTCCTCTCGGATTGAGATCCTCTCTCACCCCCAATATCTCTCCTCTTTAAACACTTGCCACGATTTATACGAGTGATCCCTGAACATCGTGAATTTCTTTTATGCTATCCTGATAGGCCAAAAACATAGCTTTATTCAATGCGGCAGCCCCCTTTTGAACAAAAGCCTTCTCGTTACAAAGAACACAGGGTTGTGTCTCTTGGCTGATCACCGATTACTAAGAAGAATAGGAATTTGTTTCTAAGATTTGTTTCTCCCTTTCCATTTACATGGATTTGCATAAAGAAAGAAAGTGACCTTATCATCTTATAATGAAAAGAATTCTGAGTTAAATCTCAATCGTTCAATTGATTTTAAAAGGTTTCATTTCAATCAAAAAGGATCTTAAGAGCTTCCATCGAGCAGGCATCATGTGTATATGTTGGAAGAAAAAAATACGAGGATCCCAATCTAACTAATATTTTGATGCTCTTAAAAAATCTCAAAGGCAAAGAAGTAAATGGCAAGTTTAGCAAAGCAGGATCTCCAATTGGGTTTTCAATTAAGGCCAGCCCAGTTAGTCATGGTCCATGGTGCAGCAACTAAAGCCCGAGCCATGGGTTTACAGTCACTGAACCACTACCCAGTTCACAGCCTGAGAGGGCTATAATTGTAGGGCACAAACAGCCATCTTAATGCTGTCCCCTTCAAAAAAAACACCCCGCTTGTCTACCCTTCTTATCGGACAATTAAAAAAAAAACCATCCCTCTCAGAATAGAACATACAGAGAGGTTATAATGCGATGAAGGGTTTTTTTTAAAAAAAAAAAAGAAAAAGGGAATACTAAAATCTTGAGTGGAAAGCATGTCATATCACTGTCACAACCGCACATTTCCTTCCATTTCCTGTCTGTATAAACAAGGAGTCCATTCCAAGCTGAGCACAGGCCGTGGGGAATCAAGCCACGTGGTGTGTTCGTCTTTGTCAAACTCAAATCTAATCTGCTTCTATGTACATGAGTTGTATAATTTTTCATAATATTATTATTAATCATGTATTCTGTATCTGATTCACGCTGTAACCAAAGCACAGCACGTTTAGGTACTCAGCAGGAGGCTTCCTTCCTATATCAAATCTTGCCAGAAAGAGAAGCTGAATATTTAGATGTTTTAGAAGCTGAATTCGACTATTTAATTTTGTTGGTTTGGCTAATTAATTGGAATTGATTTAATATATTACGTATTCTGCACTAAATACAATCAATACTACTGCACTAAATACCTCTGTAAAGCAGTGGCCTACGTCTCATTTGTGAAGATACAAGCAGAGGACAGTGTGACTTCTCTTGTACCAAGGGGGATGTAACTCAGTTGCTCAATCATGCGAAGAATATATTCTGACCTAAAGAAAAATAAAAGTCGAATTGGAAAAATAAAAAAATAAAAGCTGGAATCATGGCCACGATGCAAAAATGGTATTGATAATTAAGAAAACACTAAGATGGCTCAATGTTTTAATTAGGACTCACCCATAATTTTCTTTTTTATTATTTTTTCGATCATTTATTTATTTTTTTAATTTTATTTTTACAAATTTAGTTGGTTGAAGGTTAGGGTTGGTAATTTATCTATGTTAGCTTTTCAAGGGTTTCTCATGGCCTTTCAAAAAGTTCCGTCATTAAATTGATTCTTGATTTGAAAAAATTAAGTTTAAATTTTTTGATGAGATATAATTAAAATTTTGAGGATCAAATACAACAATTGAACAAATCTCTAGGCTACTATTTTCCACTATAGTTGTGGCGAGGTTTTAGCATCTCAAGTACCTTGATTTTTTTTTCATTTTTAATCTTTATTTTATATGGTTTTTATATTTTGGTTCATAACTTTTTTGTCTTCATGTTTTGGTCCATGAGCTTAAGTCCATGAGCTTAAGAGAGAACGAGAAAAGAGAGAGAATTGCTGAAAATGATGAAAGAAAAAATGAGATTGTTAACGAAAAGAGTGTTATTGAGATTTTCTTTTGGGCTTTATATTGCCTGAAAAAGATAAATCGAGGTTAGGGAGAGATTTTTTTTTCAATTTGATTTTTGTTTTCCATAGGATATTTGTAAAGTCCTGCTAAACTCTTCATGAAATATTAAAAATTTTAACCCAGAAATAAAATGATTTAAATTAAAATTGAGGGAATTAAAACTTAATGTCAAGGGCAAAATTGAAATGAAATGATAAGAGAAGAAATCAATTAGAAAATTATAGGGATGAATTGAGAATTAAATGAAAAAGGTGGGGTTAATTTGTAATCAATCAAAGAATTGACTATTAAAAACTCTCTCCCTCCCTCTTTAATGGCTAGCAAGAAGTTAAAGGAAAAGAAGAAAGAAAAATAAACAAGATTGAAGAGAATTCTTAGGGAAAAACCATTAGAAAACCAACAAAATTGAAGAGGGATTGTGAATCCCCACCCTTAAATAAGAGGGAGAAGTGATGAAAGGAAAAGAAACCAAGAGGGGTTGTCATGACAAGGAGGGAAAAAAAGGAGGCATTTGAAAAATCTAACAGGCTAAGATTTCAAGACTAGATTAACGTTCAATAAGTCATTCTTAATTCAATTTAACAATTTTATACGAAACAAATAACAATTGAGGTAAAAGTCTTAGAATTAATGTTATGGTTCATGGTATAAATTTTGGAGAAATATAAATTGATGATAAATTCACTCAATTGGGTTAGGATAACTTGTAATGGTTGTTAAATTAGTGAGAATCAATGAAGAAAGCATGGTAATCCGGAAAGGCATTTATGACTGGTCAAGGGGTGCTAATTGATTTATGATGGAAATATGTTTATTTAAGTGATTTTTGATTTATCAATCCATAATTTTATGTGTGCAATGATTTATTTAAGGAATTAGCTTCTTGATAATGAGATTAGTGTTCGGTAATGAGCGAAGAAACTACCTTCCCGGTAAAGGGACTAGTGCCTGATAATGAGTAAAGGAGATGGTTTCTCATAAACAAAACCAATGCCCTATAATTGGTAGAGGAACTAATTAACCAATGAGGAAACTAATACCCGGTAATTGGTAAAGAAACTAATTAACCAGTGAGGAAACTAGCACTCGGAAAATAGGCAGGGAGACTTAATTGCCCAGTGATGGGTTATCTCCCAGATACGGAGGATGAAAATAAATACCTAGATGGGTGAGCGAATACTTGAAAATGGATCGGTAGCTCAGGATTGAGGATGACTATAATTCATATTGAATTAATTGAGATTAATTGGTTTGTAAAAGAAATCATTGATAATGATATAATATAGTTGCAATGAAAGTAAAATTTAAGGTTGTTTATTTTATTTAGTTTTGTTTATTAAGTAACTTCATCATATTTATGTTGAATTAAATTATAGGTATTTCACAACTTTGAACAGATTGATAGATATATAGGATTTTGTTTGTTAAAATTAATGATTATGTAATCTATGTTTCTTATGTAATGTTTACTTGGTATGTAAAAAATGAGAATCTTTATTTGTATGTTAAATTATTTAAATTAAAATATGTTAATCAACTTTTATGATTTACAATTCTTTTTTATAATAGAATTATGAATGTATACAATTAACTCATGATGCTTTATGATAATCTGTATATTTGTTTATATATTTATGTGATAAATAAATTACAATGATGGAAGTGTTGGAATGTAGGATTAAATGTTATTTTAATTCCATTGATATGAGAATGTCTAGGATGATTGGATAATTTTTAAGTTGTGTTTGATAATTGTTAAATTGAGAACAAGTTGTAGTCGATAACTTGAGATTTTCTAATATAAGAAATACTTTACTGAAATTTTGTTAGATTTTTGTAGTTATAAATGTATAATTAAAAACAAATCACCAAACAAATGGATTAATCATAATGATTTTTTGTATAAATGGTGTGTGAAAATTAGGGTTGTTGCAATATTAGTTTCTTAAAGTTATATAAGTGTTTTTTTAGTTAAAAAAAAATTGATTGAATTTTTAACCATCTTTTCCATTATTAAAATCAAGATTTGTAGATGACATATCGTTTACTCTTTTTATTTTTTAATAGTGGGTGATTGTCGACCGCTTGCTTTGAAAAAAATAACACACAGTCCACGTGTCGAACTTGTTTTCTTTTTATTTAATTTAATGAGTTGATCCAAATCAATTTAATATATTACTATATCGGTATTTACAAAAAAACAATAGTGTTTTGAAAATTTTTTAGTTAAATCATGTTTTTTATTAATATTTTATATTGTATTCAGACTTATCAGTTATATCAAATTAATTTTTTATAATTTAGTTTGAAATTCGGGTTTAAAAGGATTTGGATCATAAGGTATAAAAAATGATTAGCATAGTCGGGTACTCAGGTGTTTTATGACACTTGTGGACAGTTCCTGCAACAATATATAAAAGTTGTATTATTTTTATATATTTTTTAATATACTTGCATTAAAATTATTTAATTTTTTTAATTAAAATTCAAATTTTAAATAAAGAATATTTCAGCAATACTCAACACACGCTCTTGATACAGTAAGATGAGATTGTATAGTATATCGTCTCCGAGACCCTTAGAGAGGATTGAGGAGCAGTATTGCAGGGCAGATATCATATTCATGCACTTGTAGGGCAGATATAGCGTAAGCCACCTGTGTAGTTGATCCTAATTCTTAAAAGTTTCAAGCATGTACTTTCCGAATTATTAACACGAAAACAAGGCTTCCATTTCAAACCTCAAAAAATTCATAATCCATCGAGTTTCTTCTCAATTTCTCTGATTGCATGCATCTCCAACAAAGAACTTTTTTTTTTTTTGACAAAATCACTGGAAATCTTGAATCATCAAATAAAAAAAAAATCTACTTTCCCTGTGGTTTTAAATTCGAGTTT
Source organism: Populus nigra (assembly GCF_951802175.1). Taxonomy (NCBI): domain Eukaryota; kingdom Viridiplantae; phylum Streptophyta; class Magnoliopsida; order Malpighiales; family Salicaceae; genus Populus; species Populus nigra. The sequence goes on from NC_084852.1 coordinate 7,328,101, forward strand.
TGTGATTGTTAATATAATGATTACTAGAGGTTTATATGGTCGTTAACTTCAGGACCCGTGAGATTAGTCGAGATGCGTATAAACTAACCTGAACACCCATATTAATCAAAAAAATAAAAAAAATTTAATGTGATAACGATATTTTGCCGATAATATTTATGTTGATAGCTTTACAAGTTGCTGTTTTTAAAACAATTAAATTGTGAAATTATAGGCATTAAAAATTTATTGGCAAAGGAAAATTCATTTCCAGATTTTAACTACTGATCAAGAGTCTTTTTTATATTACTTATAAAATATTATTTTTTACTTTTGCTTTTAAGTAACAATTAGCAATAATTTATTATCCTAATATATCTTTTAACTTAAATTAAAAGCATATTTGATAAAATAAAATAAAATAAAATAACTTAAGACAACTTTTTTGTGAAAAATAGGTGGTACAAGTCAAAACTAAATTAAGTTTTAAATTCATCATCCTCAAAAAATAATTATAAAAAATCATACTAAATAAAGCCTAAATACATAAAAACTTTTATGTATGAAAGTCTTATCATACTTTTTGAAAGTTTATTATTAACCGCAAGAGATAGAGGTTGTGTAACTCATTCTCTGTTTTTTCTTTTTCACTTTTATATTTTGGTATTGTTTAATAGTATGGTAGATATTTTTTAAAAAAATATTTTTTATTTAGAAATATATTAAACTAATATTTTTTATTTTAAAATTTATTTTTTATATTAGCCTATCAAAATAATCCAAAAATACTATAAAAATTTAATTATAAACAAAAAAATAAGATTTTAGATAATTAATATTTTAACCGTAATACCAAATACTCTCTTAATACAATAATTAATACAATAAGATGGGATTATATAGTATATGGTCTCCAAGACCCCTAGAGAGGATTGAGGAGCAGTATTGTGGGGGTAGATATCATATTCATGCACTTGGCAAGCACACCTTCGAGTGATTGAAAAAATGATGCAAATTGTGTTTTTTTTAAATTTAATTTTTTGAGATGAAATTTTTTTATATTTTTAGATTATTTTAATATATTTATATATAAAAAATATTTTAAATTATCACCGTTAACACAAATTCAGATATACATACTACAATTTTCAGTCTTCTAAGCCAAAACGACTTGGAGTTTTAAAAAACACAAGCTCTGAGAATTTGGCCCCTTCTGCCTTTGGCTGCTGCCATATCATTTTTTTTTTTCTTGTTTTTCCCCCCCTCTTCTTCGTATCTATACATGACTGTGATCAAATCAGAAAAGATTGGCAAATATATTACACGAGCTGCTGTGTGTAGGGCATGTCTTGATGGGTTTCAGAAGATGCTACGTTGTCTACTTCTTTGAAAAACTATATAATTATTGATATTCATGACCCCATTTTTATACTTGATTTGATGTTCATGTGGGGCAACAAGCGTTTCCAGCCCAAGAACAAAAATTGAGAGCAAACAGCAAAATCCAGTAGTCGAGATCATATTATTATGCACCGCTAGTTGTTTCCTGCTTGAAGGGAAGGTGACACTTGTAAATGTGTGGCGGGCAAAATTTATCACGTTGTAACAAATTATTATACATGGAAAGTAGTGTATAATTCCGTCATTATCATAATTAAATATACAAGGTTGGTGACCTTTCTTCGATGCAAAAATTACAGGAAAAAATATTTGAAATTCAATTGAGAAAAATTATTTTTGTTTTTTCTCTTTTTATTTATTTTTTATTAACATAAATATACGGATCAATTTACACACATCTCAACAATTACATATTTTAAAGTTAATGAACATACAAGTTTTTAATAATCATTATATTAGTAATCACAAATTTTAAATTTAAAATAACATATAAAATAAATCTTTTAATTCCAAGTTATTATTACTGGTAAGCTACTTCTCTCTTCGTATTATCTAGGGTCGAGCTAGCCTTTTATCATTTTTCTGCCATATGATTGTTCAAAGAATAAATCTTATCAGAGATTCATCGAAAGGGAAAGTGCTTGTTTCGTTGGAGAAGGTGGAAGAAAGGGTATATTTTCTTTTGTTTAAATAATAATAATAATATCAATGGAACCTAAACATGTTTAGTTGGTTTCCGGTTCCATTATTGTTTTTTTTTTTTTTTTGGTGAGCTTGTGCTATTATTTTGAGAACATGCATGATTTTTAATAATGTAGGTTGTTAATTAGGTTTAAAATCATCATCCCTTCTTTAAAGAAAATGCTTACAATGATGAATTAATATTTTAATTTATGTGATTCTACAAATGAAAAATAAATAAATAAAGAGCTTATAGTTAAATTGACAAGCACGTACACTCTCAGTTTCTTTTTTAAGAAATCAATCCAAGTCTTTTCTTTATAACTAAAAAAAGGGAGAAAAGAAAAACCTTACACAGCTTAAAAAAGACATAAGAAATCGAGCAGCACAAGCAAGTATTGCATGGGCGGAGAAAAAAAAAGGTCAATAAGGTTGGTATATTTCTAATTACTAGCGGGTGAGTAAAAAAACTAAAAAATTAATTAAATTGAAAAAATTGAAAAAAAAATTAAAAAAATCAAATCATGAAAAAAAAATCGATTAAACCAATTATAATTTTTTAAAAACCAACTGGTTCGGTTAAAACCGAACCGAACCCAAACAAAAAAAAACCTGAAAAAAACTGAGTCAAACCAGAAAAATCGGTTTTTGTTCTAAAATAACCGAACCGAATTCAGTTTGAACTGATTTTAATTCAATTTTAATTTTTTTAAATTAATTTAATTTTTTTTTTAATAAAAACTACAACCAACCAAAAATTATTACCTCTGCTAGTTACAAGTTACGAAGGTGGAGATGAGCATCCTAGAGGAGGAGTGGCTGGTATGGTGCGAGACTCAAGGTGGGTCCACAGGGTTGACGAGGGTAAGTGTATATATGGCGAGCAATTTCAACTAGAGGGTGTTAAGAAAAAAAACTGATTATTTATTATTTAATCCATCCAATTCATGAAGTTAAATAATGTTAATATTAATGATGGATAATAAAAAATTACTAATCAAATGACAATTTATAGTCTTTAAAATTCTATTAACCTACCCAACTCCTATATCTTATAAAAATAAATTTAATTTGTTGTTATATGATTTGTCTGTTTTTGTAGTTTATTCTTTTATTTTAATCAACTGGTTCAGTATTAAATTTAAATTACTTGTTATAGTTTATAATAGGTTTTTAACGAGTTTATTTAACACAAATTTTAATTCTAATTAAGATCAACCTATTAAAATTAGTAAACCAATGAAATGTGAGCAACTAATTAATAAACCTCAAGATGCTATGATTAAAAAAAAAACCATATATATACATAGACTTGGGCAATAATATAATAATAATAATAATAATAAATTTATTATCTCAGTGTTTGCATAATTAATAAGCATCTTGAGATTTATTATTATTATTGTTGTTGTTGTTAATGTAATAATAATAATAATAAATTTATTAGCTCAGTGTTTGCATGATTATTATTACAATAATAATAATAATAATAATAATAAACCTATATATTATTGTCCAAGTATCTCTTGAGTAATTTTATAGCAAAGAATAAATTGCGACATCTCATTAATTATTTCTAAGGTTTATTTTTTTTATTTTAAAAATTTATTTTTGACATCAACAATTCAAAACAATTTAAAAATATAAAAAGATTAATTTAAAGTAAAAATAATTCAAAACTTTTTAAAAGCTTTTTTTAACAGTAAAAAACAAACACTTCCTTAAAAAAATCATAAATGCAAATATTTTATCACTTTTAATAAATTTCAGTATATCATAAATTTTATATTCTTATGTTTTTTTTTAAAAAAAATCTCATAAAATAACTAATATAATATCTGTAATTAGTAATTACTCTACTTGCATACCGTAAAACTTTTCATCTCTCATTAACTAGTGCACATGCATATTATAAAACTTTTCATTAACTCTCATTAACTAGTGCACATGCATATTGGAACTTTGGAAGAAACATCTCATTAACTTTGGCACTCGCCCTTCTTCTTTTTTTAATGTGTTCTAGCTATAACATGTATGCCCTGCCAAGCTTCTCTGTAAACTTACAGCAAGGTTATGCTGTTTTAATAATGCAGTGTTCCTTTAATAATGCAGTGTTCGGTTATGAGTTTGAGCTCTCTGGTAATTATTAGAAATTTACTTGATTTTCAATTTTAGAGTAAGTGAAATTAGTTAACTTGCGTGTAAATTAACCTGAATATCTATATTCAGGGACGGAGCCAGGGGGTGGCAAGCAGGGGCCCGGGCCCCTGCAAAATATTTTAAAATTTTCTATTATTTAATATTTTTAATTTAAATAAATAAGCTTTTTAATAATATATATTATTATATTAATTTTGGTCTCCCCTGTAAATTTCACCTAGTTCCGCCCCTGTCTATATTAATAAATAAATAAATAATATAGTGTAGCTTAATTAGTCAGGTTTTGAGTTTGCTTTTTAAATATCATCAATTCAAGTGCTACAAACTTTAGAGCCACTAGAAACTTACATAGTTGTTAATTTCATGGTCTCAGAAGATTAGTTAAGATACACATAAACTCATCTGAACATCCACAATTCTAAACAAAAAAAGCTTTCCCACTATTATTTAGTCTGGTGCAATTAAATTTATAGAGAGTTGATAAAAAAAAATAATCCCACAAAAGGGTCTTTATGTTTGGAACCATTTTCCTAGTTTTCCTTTTCTCTATTAATAAAATAGGTTTGATTTATTTTTGTGTTTCAAAAATATTTTTATAAAAATTTAATTTTTTTAAATTTTTTTCTTTGCTTCGATAATTATTTTTTAAAAAATTTTAATCATTCAAAAAAAAGCAAAATCAATTTGACGGGGTTAGTAATTTCATGAGCGTTTGGGAGTGCGTTTTAAAAGCGCTTCCGAAAAAATTTGAATTTTATTTTATTTTTTGCTTTCAAGTAATATGTTTTTAATGTTTTCAAATCATTTTGATGTGTTGATCTCAAAAATAATTTTTAAAAAATAAAAACATATTATTGGCATACTTTTCTGAATGAAAAACACTTTAAAAAGCAACCACAACCACACTCCTAGACACTCTAAGGGTGTGTTTGGGTGGGAGGTGTGGTAGCTTTTTTTGTAAGGTACCACCCTCTTAAAGTACACACCACACTTTCTAAAAGCAAAAAATACATGCTTTTTAGTAAGAAGTGTGGTAGCTTTTTGAAAAAAAACAACCACACCTCCCACCCAAACAAAAAAAATGTTATAAATAATGGTTTTTAAATATGTATTTTTTAAAAAATATATATTATTTTTTATTTTTTAGATTATTTTTATATATTGATATTAAAATTAATTTTTTAAAATTAAAAAGAATATTATTTTGTTATATTTTATTGTGAAAAATATTTTAAAAAGCAAAAATATCATATTTTAAATATATTTTTTATTTTTTAAAATTTAATTTTAATATCATTATATTAAAATAATTAAAAATAATAATTTTAATTTAAAAAAACAATAATCACACCGCAGAGAAAAAGGGCACCCCATCCTTAGATGGTAGGGGATAACAAGCCTAAGCCTTGGCTTGGGATGTCTTTGTCAGCTTCCCTTAATTACCAAAGTAAAGGGCTTGACAGCATGCGCGTGTCCTGAGAGCACAGTAGGCAGTAGACTTGCTCAGCATCACGTGTTCCTACTTCCTAGTATGTCCTGTTTTGTTCAGTGGGCCTCAATGCGATCCACCAACCAGCAGATCAAGCCCAACTACTTATCCACCCTCAGGATCTTATCAAGCCCACTATCCATGTCCTTTTCAATTTGTGCTATCCCATTTGTGTGGAGGGTGTTTGGTTCCATGGTTAAACTTGAGTTTTAAAAAGTAATTTTTTTATTTTTTTATTTTTTTATATATCAATGTTAAAAATAAATTTTAAAAAATAAAAAAATATCATTTTAATATATTAAAAAACAACCATTTATATCACTATCTCTGAATGAGTAGCCTATCCCATTGCATTTCTCCTGCCATATTGGAGCCATAGCTAATACAAAGGAATTCACCCCGTGCTAAAAGAAAAATGTTCTCTTTCTTAATTCTAGGAATTCAAACCTTACCGGGTGATAATAAAACATGTTCTTTTCCTTGATTTTCTAGGTTAAAATCTTAGTATTAATATTTTAAAAAATATAATTTATTAAAAAATTTAAAATACAAATAATCAACGTGAAGGATATACTTTTAAAATAGTTTGAGAACAAAATTTAGTTTCCTAAAATGGTATGAAAATATTCATTATTATTAAATTAAAAAAAATATCCACAACCACCAACCAACCATTCTATTGATAAAATGATTTGGTAGATATTATTAACGAGAGTGCATAATCTTACATAAAAAAGGCATATTTTGAAGAAAAGCAGTAAATTTAAAGATTTTACCCTTTTTAGCTAAAATGAAAAATAAAATCATTGTAGCTCACTCAAGGTTTTGAGATATGTATAAACTGACCTAAATACCTACTATTAACAAAATAATAATACTAATGTTTAATAATAATGGTAATAACAATAATTTATTATAATAGTAACAGTAGCAATAATGACAACAACAACAACAATTGTGACAATAATAATGATAAAAATAATAACAACAATAATAATAATAATAATGATGATGATGATATTTATGATGATAATAATTGTGATAATTATAGTAGTAGTAGTAATAATAATAATGATAAATAATAATAATGGTAGTGATACTGTTGTTTCTGCTACTATTAACAATAAAAATAATAATAGTGATAGTAATAAAATAATGATGTTTCTAATAATAATAGTAATAATAGTTATATTAATAGTAATAATAGTAATAATAATAATTTATGATTTTTAATTTTATTTATACAATAATAAAAAGAAGAAAAAGAATAGCAATAAAAGTAGTGATTTTACATGTTCTAGTACTGTCAATTTTGGTACATGGAGGTTTGGCTTTGGATGGTCACAGCTACAATTGGTACTGCCAATGCTGTGGTAATGTATAAGAGGTTTAGCTTGAGATTAAGAAATTTGTTTTTTTTTTAGGTTTGAGTTCTATAGTTGTTTATATGATAGTTACTAGAGGCTTATATGGTTGTTAATTTCAGGACCCATGGAATTAGTCGAGGCACACGCAAGTTGACCCGGACACCAACGTTGAACTAAAAAAATAATGATAAAGGGGTATAACTCAATTGGTCAGTCCCTGAATTTACTCACAAAAAGTCACCAGTTTGAATATCATAAACTTTAGGGTCGCTAGAGGGTTATATGGTTGTTAACTTTTTAAGGTATTAAGGGATTAATCGAGGTGTGCGTAGGCTGACCCGGATACCCACTGTTAACAAAATAATAATACTAATGTTAATAATAGTGGTAACAACAATAGTTTATTATAATAGTAACAATAGCAGTAATGATAACAACAGTAACAACAATAATTATGACAATAATAATAATAATAACAAAAACAAAAACAATAATAATAATTGCGATGATAATAATAATAATAATTATGATAATTGTAGTAGTAGTAGTGATAATGATAATGATAAATAATAATAATGATAATGATACCGTTGTTTCTACTATTATTAACAATAACAACAATAATAGTGGTAGTAGTAGCAATAGTAACGATTTTACTAACAATAATAATAATAGTTATATTAATGATAATAATAGCAATAATAATAATTTATGATTTTTAATTTTATTTATGGTTTTTTTTCAACAATAATAATAATTAAAAAAAGAAAAATAGCAATAATAGTAGTGATTTTACAGGTTACAGTACTGTCAATTTTGGTACATGGAGGTTTGGCTTCGGATGGTCACAGGTACAATTGGTACTGCCAATGCTGTGGTAATGGTCAACCATACTACTATAGTCATTTTTGTCATTAAATTTCCATGCTCACTATTCCAAGGAGCAAACTTGGCTCTTTGTTACCTAGCTATGATGCTAAACCTTACCAGCACATGGTGGAATTGTTTTGCAAGTAGCTATCAAAGTTTTATTTATTTTTATGATAAAAATAATAATTTAAATTTAATTGAAACAAAATAAATTTTTAATACAACCCATCATTCTCTCATTGATATATATTATCTCTAAAAAAATATGTTTTTTTGTTTTTTTATATTATTCATTTCATAAAAATAAAAAACAATCACTATCAACAAAAAAAAATCATTTTGGATTCTTTAAAATAAAAATAGAAAAGGTACATGTCTAGTCTAAACTTTTTTTTTAATCTCATTAAACCATGTAGATCAACATGAAGCTCCATGACCTGACTCTTATTTAATATGATTTTCAAATTAAATCGTGTGAGAATTGAATTAATATGACTCGATTGATATAACCAAAACCTAGTCCGACTAAAAAAATTATAGATGTTGTTGTGGGTTTTTTTTTGAATATTAACATAACCATGCTCTAGGTGAACATGAGTATTAAAATGTAGTTCAATTGACTTGATCAACTAGGTAAAAATTCAATTTGTTTTTTTTTAAATAAAACGACTTTGATCCTATATTTTTTTTTTTAAAAAAAAGCACTAGGTCAACAATATTTTAGATAAATCCAGGTCAAATCTACCCAATCCATGACTTAGATCTTAGCCCTTACCAAGTTCAATAACATTGTCTGGAATCTATTTTTTTTTTAATTAAACAAAACAACCTAAAATACAAGAGGAAGAGTTTTAATCAAAATAAAAAATAAAAAATTTAACATAAACTTTTATAAAATCAAGAATGAAGAGGAAAATACAAATATTAATTCATAATAAATGCAATATTAATAGATTAAATAAAAAAACAGTTTAAGGACAGAAAAAACAGTGTCAGGAGAGGAATTCAACAATTGTTTTATTTTTAATTTAATTGCACTATTAGGGGTGTGAGTGGTTGTATATGCCGTTACTGTTTTATCTATTTATTATTGATATTATTTCTTTTTTTGCTAAATAACAGTTCTATTTAAGAATATGATGACAAAGCTTTATTTATTATTTATTTTTTAAATAAAAATGCATTTTTATAGTAAAGTAACTACCATCACCTTTGTTGCCTAAATTAACACAATAAAATTACAAGCAGGATATTGATATTGATATAATTTGGTTTATATATATATAAAAGTAAACAAATCCTTTTTTTTAAAAAAAAAAACTGAAATCAAACTGCAACTGGTTCAAATCAACCGGTTCTGGTTTGATTATTTTATATTAAAAATAAAAAGACTATATTGTTTTTTGAGATTATTTTTGTAATTTCTAATAGGTTTGGTTTTTTTTTGGTTTGGATTCGGTTCGATTTAATCATTTTGATTTCAGGTTTATAAAACCGAAACTAAACAAAACTGGTTGATTTTTAAAAAATTCTAATCGATTTAATAATTTTTTTAACAATTTAGTTTTTTCAATTATTTTTTTTAATTTTTTAAATTTAATCGAGTTTTCCATTTTTTTCTCACAAATACTTCCACTCTCATCCCAAATAAAAGAAATTCCAAACTCAAATCTCCCTTCCAATGCGTCTATTTGGCACTGTAACGTAAAATGTTTTCTTGGAATATTTTTATTTAAAAATATATTAAAATAAAAATTTTAAATTTATATTATTAGTATATCAAAAATACTAATTTAATTTTCTTTTAATTAAAATACAAAACGCATAAAAAAACAGAATTTATCGCGCTCCTGAACACTAATGTCTAAAAACACAAAACGAACTCAAAAACACGCACAGAAAAGGGCATCCACCAACGGTGGCACATCTCCTCCCACCACATCACACCACACAGGGCTTCGTTCCCTTTCTTTTCTCTCTTACCGGACCTCCGATCCTCCCTCACATTGTCATCCGTCGTCATTCCACATAACATCAGCATTCACATCGCCCCCCAACAAACCCAGTGAAAACCGTTTTTGTTTTTCCTGGTTGGAAACCCATTTCACTAGGGGCATTTCCATTTCCATTTGTATTTCTATTTCTATGAAAATATGAAATGAAATGAAATGAAATGCCCCCCTCCCTTTCCCTTAGCACTATCTCAATTCTCAACAATGACCCCTCCACAACCCCTCAAAAAATGAGCAGAAACGACACCATTACTGACAAAAACGACAACAGTAACGGTGAAGAACAACTAGTTGAAGAAAAAGAAGAAGATGAACATTTCTACGAGTCATTGGATCGCATTGCTTCCTCTTCTTGTTCTTGCTCCACTTCCAACTCCGACTCCGATCCTGACCCGACCCGTTCCAATTCCCCTCGTCTTCTTGCCAGTAATTATCATGTTTGGATCTCTCAACCCGAATCCATTTCCGAACGCCGCCAACGCCTTCTTCTCCAGATGGGTCTCAGCTCCGACCCATCTCTTTCTCGCTCCAAACCCGAAACAGCCCACAACGGAGATTTTTATTTTAACCGCTCCCTGTCATCGGATCGTTTGATCGGAGAGAACCTGCATGGTCTGTGTCCAAGTGATTCCACTGCTATCGCCCGATCGAAATCAGAAAGTGGCGGTTCGGTAGATCATGACAATGATGATGATGAATTTAATTCGTGTTACTCTTCCTCTGTTTATTGTTCGCCTTCTTCCATTTTTTTGCAAGATTCAATTAATGTAAATAGTAATGATAGTAATTATAGCTGTAGTGATAATAATATTAATAACAACAGGCACAGCAATAATGGGCTTTTTGTTGCTGGTTGCGGTAAAAAATGCAAAAGCAAAAATGGGTCTTCTCCGAAAGAGGGTAGTGTTAGTGTTGATGTTGTTTCGCCTAATAAGCCGCCTTCGGGGAAACAACATTGTAGGAAAATGGAAGTGAATCGATCAGATTCTGCGAATTCTAATGGGGATTTGAATGGCAGTTTGTCAGTTGGGAGTTCGGTGGAGTTTGCGGAGGAGTTGGAATGTAATGGGGCAGATACTGATGGGGCAGTGGTGGACGAGGGAGGTTCGCGGGTTTGTACTATTAAGAATCTTGATAATGGGAAAGAGTTTGTTGTTAATGAGATAAGAGAAGATGGGATGTGGAATAAGCTGAAGGAAGTTGGGACTGGGAGGCAATTGACTATGGAGGAGTTTGAAATGTCTGTTGGGCATTCGCCGATCGTGCAAGAATTGATGAGGAGGCAAATCGTGGAGGACGGGACGAGAGAAAATCTCGATGCCGATGCTAATGGAGGGATTGGAGGTGGGGTTTCAAAGTTTAAAAAGAAGGGCAGTTGGTTTAGGAGTATAAAGAGCGTGGCGAATAGTGTGACAGGCAATAAGGAGAGGAGAAGTAGTGATGAGAGGGATACTGGATCGGAGAAGGGAGGGAGGAGGTCAAGTTCTGCTACGGATGATAGCCAGGATGTGTCATTTCACGGGCCAGAGAGAGTGAGGGTAAGGCAATATGGGAGGCCGTCTAAAGAGTTGAGTGCACTTTATAAGAGCCAGGAGATACAGGCTCATAATGGGTCGATTTGGAGTATTAAGTTCAGTTTGGACGGGAGGTATCTAGCAAGTGCAGGTGAGGATTGTGTCATTAACATTTGGCAGGTTGTGGAGTCGGAGAGGAAAGGAGAATTATTGATGGAGAAACCATATGATGGGGGCTTGAATTTGTTGTTGATGGCAAATGGATCTCCAGAACCTAATTTGTTGTCACCACTTGTGGATACCCATCAGGAGAAGAAGAGGAGAGGGAGGTCATCTATAAGCAGAAAATCTTTGAGCCTGGACCATATCATCATGCCAGAGACTGTGTTTGCTCTCACGGATAAACCCATTTGTTCATTCGAAGGGCATCTTGATGACGTGCTCGACCTTTCATGGTCCAAGTCTCAGGTTAGTTAATTTACAACTCTGTTATTCCTACTTGTTAATTTTGTTCTAAAAGCAACACACATTCATCAATCATAATTAAGGTCCAAGTCTCAGGTCAGTTACATGCATCTGTTATAGTTGATTGACGTTTTGAAATTCTCTCCCTTTAGCCATTACCATCCGGCAATGAACTTTTCTTGCTCTTTAATGTGGAATGCAATGCAAATGCAAAACTGATTTAGTTATTTACACGCCATCTTGTTATGATGTGGTTCAAGTAATTCTTCTCTTAATTGCTTTGAGCAATTTAAAAGTTTCCATACTCATGCAGCATTACACGGGACGTTCTTTTCTTTCCAATTTCTTTTTCACTTTCAGGTCTTCTTTTAAGGAGAGTTTTTCGACTCCTGTCTTGATAGAAGGTTCAACCAGATAGAGTTTTAACACTTGCCAGTGTGGAATTTATGCCAGTTCTTTTGCTTTATGTATATCTTAGTTCAGTTTCTCAATATTTCATTGTTGGTTACGTGGACAGTTTAGAGTGCAAAAGAAACTACTATTGTCTAGTATCTGAGAGATTATTAAGTTCTTCCAGTTTAGCGCTCCCCTGCTCACATAAAAGTGGGATCCATAGGTAGTTCGCATAGCTTTCCACTTATGACCACCCTCAAATCATAGGATCTGAAATGTCTAGCAATGAAATTTCACAAGGAATGACTAGGGGGCCATTTGGAATTGCGTTCCAAACAACATTTCTAAAAAAACTGATTATTTTTGCTTAAAATTAGTTTTTTTTAGATCGTTTTGATATGATGATGTCAAAAATATTTTTTTTAAAATAATTTATTTTTGATGCATTTCCGAGCGAAAAGTACTTTGAAAAGCAACCGCTACCACACTTCCAAACACCTCTGAATTCCTTTGGTATTGTTTCTGTCACCATGGTGTATTTTAAAAGTTAGATGAATGGCAACTGAGTGGGAATTTGTGATATTTTGGCTATGTTGAGAAGGACGTCTACCTTTTTCTCTACAGTAGAAATTCATGGATTTTGGGCAGCTTTTCAAGTTGGAAAAGTTCTGAAGTTTCCTTGCCTTCAGATTCTGCTTATTCTGATCTCAGCTCATTCTTTCAACTTAGTTTTAGTTTTCTGATATTGACAACTTTTATCTGTTGGCATGTTCCTTTTCTTTTCTTTCTTTCTTTTTTGTTGTCGAGATTTCATGAACTTCTGCATGGCTACAAGAGGATTGCTGTAGTTTATTCTCTAAAGCAGTGATGCTACCACAGATTTTGTTGTCTGTTTATATTTTAATGAGTTATAACAGACTTATTGATCATAAGCAGTATCTTAAACATATTTTGGAAGTGTACAAAAGTTGATATAACAGACTTATTGATCATAAGCAGTATCTTAAACATATTTTGGAAGTGTACAAAAGTTGATATTCAACTATGAATTAAGTTTATTTAACATTTTGCTGTGAAGATTTTGAGAGGGAGGGAGATGATGAGTTCTAGGTTTTAACCTCATCTGGATGGTGTTTCAGAAGCCCTGGGGAGGCTTGTTGCCATTTAAGTTTACTTAGCTCAACCGTGAACTGAGATGTGTGCACAAATGTCTTCGTTAAGAATCATGAACCACTAGTTTATTCTTGCCTATCCTAACGAAATTCATTTTTTTTTCTTTTCCCAGCACCTGCTTTCTTCTTCTATGGACAAAACTGTACGCCTATGGCACTTGTCTAGCAATACTTGTTTGAAAATCTTTTCTCACAGTGATTATGGTAAGTATGTTGTGCCATACCTTTTTATGCTTATTCTTTGCATTGCTTATAACTTTGCAACCTACTACTTAAAAATTTACTGTTACAATTGCCCCCTTTTTCAATAGAAGATCTCATCTGTGATAAGCATGGAAGACAGGAGTTCACACTTAACTGCATTTTCAAAACCCTATTTCACTGGTTCAATGACGTTCTAGATTTTCTTAACATTTAATGTGACTTTTTGTAGATTGGCTTAACATTTTCTTTTATGAGATGGTCAAAACTAGCAAAGATCTTTTTCCTCCTTTCCTTGAACTTTGCTAATTGCATTATTTTATGGATTTCCATGATGCAGTAACATGCATCCAGTTTAATCCTGTTGATGATAGATACTTCATTAGTGGGTCCTTAGATGCAAAGGTTCGCATTTGGAGTATTCCTGATCGTCAAGTTGTTGATTGGAATGATCTGCATGAGATGGTCACTGCAGCTTGCTATACCCCAGATGGTCAGGTAGGCCACGTTTTGCCTTCTGTATATAATATTCAAGGTTTCAAGGTTTTTGCTTAACATTTTTTTTTTTATGGTTTTCTGAAGGGTGCACTTGTTGGTTCGTACAAGGGAAGCTGCTGTTTATACAATACATGTGGTACAAGTTGATTCTTACCCACCATTCTCAAATTTCACCCACTCACTGACTACTAATTATTCTTTTGTTATTTGTCTTTTCTTCTCAGAGAATAAGTTGCAACAAAAATGTCAAATTAATCTGCAAAATAAGAAGAAGAAAGCTCATCTAAAAAAAATCACTGGATTCCAGGTAATTTGGTGGCTCTAGTATGATGTTCAACTCCAGAGATAACATGTTTGGTTTAGCTTTGAAAAATACTTGAATCCATTTCCTGCTACATTTTTTTTTTTTTTTGCACAAGGAACAACCTGCTGTGCATTTTTTGCACTAGTACCTTTTATGGTGCTTTCAGTCCTCTGATCAGTTTTATTAAACAGTTTGCTCCAGGAAGTTCATCAGAAGTGATTGTCACGTCAGCTGATTCTCGAATTCGAGTTATTGATGGTGTTGATCTGGTTCACAAGTTCAAAGGTAAGAATGTTGGCTTATCATTTCTTTTCTGGCCACGTTGTAATGAAATCATGCATGAAAAAAATTATTTTGTAACCTGACTAGGAGGATTAAGTTAATAATACCAAAGCAATTAGGTAGCAAAAATGCTTTGAGCCAAGACTTTTTGGCTCTGTGAAATAGTAAACCCCAGTCCATCAGGTCTTTGTTTCAATGATTTAGAAAAAAGCTAGCATTGAATACAACTTTGCACATCATGCCTATCGGTTTGACTTAAAGCAATGCTGCCAGTTCTTTTCCACACATCAGTGTTGAAATAAAAGTTCTCCTAGGTCTAAACCTCATGGAGACCTTAACAAACTTCCCAATCTCTGTTTTGGGGCATGCCTTGATGCACTGTGGTCTCAGTTTGCCTTAAAGATTAACTTTGCACAATTATGCATATTTGTTTTTTGAAAAACTTTATTGACAATATTTACTTTTATGGAATATTAATTTGTCATTAAGCATTTCTTCATTTGCAATATTTTCCTTGGTTTCGTTAGTAACATATATTGGTAGTGTAAATATATTCTTTTACATTTATACTTAATTTTGTTTATTTGATATAATACCTAGTTACATGCTTAGCATGTGTGTAAAAATCCACAAGGCTTATGCCTTGCGAGGGGTAAAATACCTCATTCTACTCTTGCCTTTTAAAAATGTTATCCTAAAGAACTGAATCCTACAATTTCTCCCGCCTTTTGAAGTGAGATATACAGAAATTGGATGTAAAATAAGTGAGATATACAGAAATTGGATGTAAAATTAAGAGGACGAGAAGTAAATCATGTTTGTTTAATTCTCCATGATAGCAGCCTTTCTTTTCCTTTCCTGCTTATCCAATAGCTAGTGACATATAGGAGGGCTTTTTTATGCTGTTGAAATATTTGAAGATATCCAGGCTTATCTTAAAAAACTGAGTAAAGGTTATGTTGCCCCATCATATCACGTATGCTGCAAGCAGCATATATTTCCCAGATTACACAATTCTGAATTTTAACATTAAGTTTGATTTTTGGGTTATTCTGGGTGTTGGAAGAGAGTTTCTGTGTGGCAGTTTTGTGTTAGGTGTACATAGATCTTTTAACTAACTATGCTATTCTAGCTCAAGTTTTCATAATGTCTCAACTATTTTGGTTTGCCTAGTGCTTGAATACGGGCTAGTAATGCAGTGTCGAAAAAACACGTTGATCCTGTATTAGTGAAAAGAGGATGAATTGCATTTAGATCATAATCTTCTTGAAAAATATATGGTATATTTGTCTTCATAAGTGGAATCTTTGAAAAACCTGATTTTTTGCCTTGATTTCTCAAGTGCATCCTGTATGATAGGTCTCATCTACCATCCCCCTCCCCACGTATCAGTAACATGCCTTGTAATCAGGTATTAGTCAATAAAGTTGATTATATATATAGGGGTTGATTTAACTAAACCTAGGATAAGCTTATCCTAATGGGCTTTGTATAGTGGACCATAATATAATAGATATTTTTTTGGTAGAAATAATGAGAACAAGTTGCTTAAGTACAAGAGTCGATGGGAATCAGTCACAGTTTTTTGTACGAGGAGGCAGTAAGAAGATAAAGTCAAGTATTTTTAGGATTTTTTATGATATACAATGACAAAATATCAAATCATGGACACCCTTAGTTTTAAACAACTCGAAATGGCATATATTAAGGAGTCTTCATGTGAGGTGGAATAGGAAATGTTTGATCTTACTGTTATTCGTTTTTTTTTTTTTTTTGGAAATTGATTGCATGTAGCTTATTTGTTTTTTTTTTGTACATTTGAACCCATGTTCCAAAGGCTAAAACTTGTATCAAAGGCGTAAAATTTGGTGCTTGTGATTCCATTTTAGACTTGGTAACAGTATTATCTATATCTATTAAAGGTTTTGACAAGTGATGCGATCTTGTTTTAGAATTCTAGGTCTTTAATACTGTTTCTTCAACTTTGAAGGTGAAAATCTTCTGGAGTAATAATTTGATAGTGTAGGTCTTGAACAGAAACGAATTGATCTCTTCAGCTGCTTCAATGGTTGTTTCAATCAGCAAAAGCTGAAAGGTTTTTCATTAACCTCCATTTTAATGCTTGTCATAGAAAATCATATATTCAGCAGTGCTTGTTGTCTTTGCTCCCCCCCCTCTTTCCTATGCATGCATTTTTAGGATTGTACCATTCTCAAAGATTAAGTTGATGATTCTGTGATAGGGTTTCGTAACACCAACAGCCAAATCTCAGCTTCTCTCACAGCAAATGGAAAATATGTGGTCTCTGCTAGTGAGGATTCATATGTTTATGTCTGGAAGCATGAAACTGCTTCCCGACTTAGCAGAAGCAAAGTTGTTACTGTCACAAGCTCCTATGAGCATTTCCATTGTCAAGATGCATCGGTGGCGATCCCATGGCCTGGCATGGGAGACACCTGGGAACTACAAGATACTTTATCTGGAGAACAGAGTGGCCTCGATAACCATCTTGATGAGGTTTCCATTGTCAATCACCCCCCTACTCCTGTTGAGGAAGCAAGTATTGAGGGTTCACAATCTTTATCCGGGTGCACAAATAGTCCTCTAAATGGAATTATTTCTAGTGCAACCAATGGTTACTTCTTTGACAGAATATCAGCAACATGGCCGGAGGAAAAGCTTAATTTAGCGACTAGAACAAGGAGTCCTCATGACAGCGTGGATATCTCCAACGGGTTAAGCGAAAGTGTGTCTGCCTATGGTATGGTGATTGTAACTGCCGGCCTTCGAGGGGAAATCAGAACTTTCCAAAATTTTGGATTGCCAGTTCGGATTTAAGGGGCTGAAAAGAGAGGCAGTCTCTGAGTAGGGGGTAAATGATATGGCAAATCAATGCAGTTCATTTTCGCCACTGGTTAAAATATGTACAGAGGTATTTGGTGAGATGTGTAATATTAGCGATTTCCAATTCTTCTTTCCTTGTGCTTCAGCATTGGATATTGAGTGCCGATGGATGAGCATTGAGAAGAAAATAGATTTGTTAAAAAAAAAAGGGGGGCCGGGCGGGCTACACTATGAATTTAGAAACCGATGTATTTGTCAAGTCGGGAAATATAGAGTTATGAGCATGGAAAAACCTTATTCAATTAAAATGAAATTCTTTCATATTCTTTAATGATCATGTCTAGTCTTGCAGGTTCTAACTTTTAACCCATTGTTGTCTATTCAATTATCGGCGCTCAGCAGCACTGTTTTTATCCGTTCTTGAAGCGACCTCACAGCTGCAGTTCTTTTGTTTCAGAACCAAATGAGTTGTGCCATTTTCTTTCCATGGAGCTAATTAAGACATGTACAATGAAGCAGATTGGCTTAACATTTTGTCTATTAATCCTAGGCAAGCACATTTCCGCAGCTAAGAGGGCCGCTCTTAACCATCCCCCACCTCATAGTGATGGGTTAGCTGAGAGCTTTGCGGATGATAGTAGAAATGGACCTGAACCAAAAAAAAAATTTTCTGTGGAAGCCCATTGCGGCTACCAAGATCCAAACACATTTATGTCCCCGTCACTGCAACCGGGGACCCTCCACTTTGTCATGGCGCCTTGGCTCCAAGTCTGCAACCACCCCCCCTAATATATTCAACACCTCCATATCTCCCAGCCCATAGCTAAGAGGAGTGGAACATTTTGGGAAACGCACCCAAATATCCCTAACTATTTGTCAATTATAAAAGGAACAAAAAAACAAGGCCATCAATATCATGGGAAATCTTAAACTCAAAATCTCATTGGTGCTTGGAGGTGATGTGGAAGATACATTTACTGCTAATGATCTTATCCTGTCTGCCAAACATATCCTCCCCCCAACACACATCACATATAATTCCAAACAAGCTCCTTTGCACACTTCTAAGCTGAGCTCTTCACTCCAGTCAGTACTGTATACAAAATCTATAGTCCTAAAAACAAAGGATTTGAAAGCCCATTTTACGAGGCAGAGAGTTTGCTTTGCAAGCGGTAATGGCTCTCCAGGCTGCTTCTTTGGTTTCCTCTGCTTTTGTTGTCCCCAAAGAGGTCGGATACTAGTAGTGCTTTGTTTTGTTTTTGTTTTTACTTGTTGCATTGAAGGAAAATTTAGTGTTGATTTTGGCAGTGGTTTTGTCTATGCAGGGAAAATCTAGTGCATCTTTGAAGGAGTCAAGCTTGCTTGGAGTTTCACTCTCAGACCATGTCAAAGCTGACTTTAGCTCTTCTACATTGAAGTGGAAGGTAGCTACTATGCCGGTTCATTCTTGCTTTTTTTTTTGGCTGAAAATGTATTAATTCAAACTCGCAAACAAAAGGGATTTTTCTAATGAATTCATTTGTATAATATTATTCACCGCAGAGAGAATTCAACCAAAGAGTTAGGACTGTAAGAGCCCAATCAATGGCCACTGCTACTCCAGCAGTCAACAGGGCTTCTTCAGACGGCAAGAAAACTCTTAGACAGGGATGCTGCATTGTCACTGGTGCCTCCTCTGGATTAGGTCTAGCAGCAGCTAAGGCTCTAGCTGAAACTGGAAAATGGCACGTAATTATGGCCTGCAGAGACTTCCTTAAGGCTGAAAGGGCTGCTAAATCAGCTGGCATTGCCAAAGAGAACTGCACCATTATGCATCTGGACCTTGCTTCACTGGACAGTGTCCGCCAATTTGTGGATACCTTTAGGCGATCAGGAAGGGCACTTGATGTGCTAGTTTGCAATGCTGCTGTTTACCTGCCAACTGCAAAAGAGCCTACATTCACTGCTGAAGGATTTGAACTTAGTGTTGGAACTAACCATTTGGGTCATTTCCTCCTTTCAAGATTGTTGCTTGAGGACATGAAGAAATCTGATTACCCATCGAAACGTCTCATAATTGTTGGCTCAATTACAGGTTTATACACTATAATACATTTAAGGTTCACTTTCTTGTGAATATGTTTCGATTGTTTACACTAAATTTGGTGTTGTTTCTGTGAAATGTTTTAGGGAACACAAATACATTGGCTGGCAATGTTCCTCCTAAGGCCAATCTTGGTGACTTGAGGGGACTTGCAGGGGGCTTGAATGGGCTAAACAGCTCAGCTATGATTGATGGTGGTGAATTTGATGGTGCCAAAGCCTATAAGGATAGCAAAGTCTGCAACATGCTCACTATGCAAGAGTTCCACAGGCGTTTCCATGAAGAAACTGGCATTACATTTGCTTCCCTTTACCCAGGTTGCATTGCCACAACAGGCTTGTTCAGGGAGCACATTCCTTTGTTCAGGCTTCTATTCCCTCCATTCCAAAAGTACATCACTAAGGGCTTCGTCTCCGAGGAAGATGCTGGAAAAAGACTTGCTCAGGTAACCAAAACAGGGGAAACTATAGAAATAAAAATGCTCTGCTATGGGTTTGTATAACGTGCAATAACATAATCTGCTCTTTCTTGTTTAGGTTGTGAGTGATCCAAGCTTGACAAAATCAGGGGTCTACTGGAGTTGGAACAAGGACTCGGCTTCTTTTGAGAATCAGCTATCTCAAGAAGCTAGTGATGCAGAGAAGGCTCGTAAAGTGTGGGAGGTTAGCGAGAAACTCGTTGGTTTGGCCTGATTGAGAAAGGCTGGAGAGAGTTTCTTGTGTACTAATCTTTGCCATGAGAGAGGATGATGTTAGTGCAAAAAAAAAAAAAAAAATACCGCGTCCTTTTTGGATTTGGATGGTTTACTTCTGTAAACAATTTTCACTTAGTAGGAGTAGATGACACTCTGTATCAATCAATTGGCAGTAAAATCACTCACCCGTACTGCAAAGTTCAGATTTCTCTGATTAATGTTGGCAGGTTCAACACTTTTAAATCAGAAAAAAAGTTTTCTTGCCTATTTAACAGCTAAATGGACCATTTTGCAATAAATAAGTGGTGTCTAACTGTCTGTTCGTTGTTTTGCACTTATAGAAGCCAAATGGCTGGAAGTGTTGTGGCTGGTATTTTGTCGAGGCCAATGCAAAATCGTTGTTGTGCAAAATCACTTGTTGCCTTGTATACAGTTTTCTACCCCTCTCAATCCATTTTCCAAATTTTAAGCTTCCTCCTTAACTTTTGACTATAACAAGGATCAGCGGCTTGAAAACTGTTGTTGCTTCTCATCATTTTCACTTTTCCATATCAGACTTGGAAAAGTTTCCCTGGTCTTTATCAACTAATCATGCCATTAACCCACAGGCTCAAGGAAAGAAAGAGACCGCAAGTGTTCCCCATATAAAGAGAGCGAGAGATTACTGAAATAAAAGTTCATCTACAATGCCTATCCTTGTTAGTAAAATCCTTTCTATTTATCCAAAGAAAAAGAACCGAGTTATTCAGATAAAACCAGAGAATTGCACATGGTGAGCGTGGTCCTACATGTGGCTAAACACGGTATGAATAAGATGCCCTGAAGCTAAAAAAATCTTTAGTAGTGTTCCCTAATGAGCATTCTATACTTGAGAAGAAAGTAATTCAAAAAGTTAGAGCCATATAATCAAGTAGCTAAATCCTTTCAAATATATACAGACTGTATTAAGGTTTACAAGCAAACATGATATGATACATCTAGTAACAGTCGAAATATTATATGGCGATCTAAAGTTCATAAGCAGGGAACCTGGCTTCCGATGGTTCAAGGATGTCAAGGAAGAGATAAGCCATTCCTCCAAAACCCTCAAACAGTGAATAGGGGCGATCACCTCCATGCATCTTCCCTTCTGATACAAGTTTTTGTGCTCTATCATGTAGAAAGCAAGCAAAGGCTTTGGCCCTGTATAAGTACTCCACATTACCTGTTAATCGGTAGAGTGAAAGAAAAACATAAGTATTTCCACTGATTCCATGACATATGCCAACTCGCTTTAGCAAACCCCGGTTCCAAACCACCTCCCCTGCCTCCATTGCTGCCTGCAGAAACTCCTTATCTCCAAAAACCTGAATAATTCAAACATTGCAAAGAAATTCATAATGTGGTCCCAGTATCATTTCTATATTACCAATAAGACTACAGATTATGGTCTTTAACTGAAGAACAAAAAGGTGGATGCAGACATCTGGAAAGTGGTAGCGATGACTTGTTCAATCTCATGTTTTGAACTTTTAGCACTACAAAAAGACAGGTGATCGTTCCACTTTGGAAGAATGGTTCTTCCTCTATGAGACTGAAATTCTTTCCTCATTTCTTAATATGGACGAGATCAGAAATGTCATCAAACAATGGAATATTTATATGTCCATTTCCATGAAAAAATAGCATTAAATCTTCAACTAATGAGGTACTTTCACCAAGTTTTATTGGCAGGTACGCAAGCCAAAATACACATAGTAAAAGACAACCCACACAAGCATACATGCCTAGACAAATTCCATTAGCACCTACGCTACCTTATGCAGCTTGCATCACTATACAAGGATTACCTCAGCTGCTTTCGCAAGGGTAAGAGCAATCCCAGGAGCCCCATGACACCAATGCACAAGGCAATCAGATTTATTTCCTTCACTTGAAGGATAATTGCCACTGGGAAAATGGTTCTTAATCATGTAGTGTAAAGTACCCTTGACATCCTCCACCTCATCTGGTGTCAGTTCCAAGTCCATCAAAACAAGCATGATTCCAGCCAGTCCATGGGCAGCACCCCAGTACCTTTTTCCATGCCATTCATACAGCAGTGGACATTTTCCCTTGCGTGTCAATCTTCCAGCCTTAATTATTTCATCCACAACTGCTCTCTGCAGAAGTTTCAAAGCCAACTTAGCAAAGGGTTCATTCTAATCAATAATGAATGCTGGATTGAAAAGAAATAAAAGAAATGCCTTACTTTGTGGCTTGTAGATATAGTTTCTTTACCAATATGCTTATTTAGAAATGAGCAGGCCCATAGGAACCCAGCTCTCCCATATAATAACTCATATGGCAAATCACTAGGAAGTTTGATCTGCTCTCGAGTAAAAAAATAAAAAAAAGAAAATCATATTAATTAGGTTTATAAAAAGATGAAAAAAATATTAATTAAGATATATAAAAGCAACCAACTTTTGATGGAAAAAAAAAATGCATAGAAGGGGAAGAAATGCAACAGGCACCTCTTTGAACTGAGCTAAGTAATGATCTAATAACCTTCCATCCCCAGCATGCTTTGCTGCAACAGCACCAAGAGCACAAACACCAGCCCGTCCACATATAAATGTCACACGTCTGCAGCCCCAACGGATCACATAAGCAACTAAATCAAGTTGACTTATCTGTTTTCCCCAAGGATTGGGAAGTTACACCTACACCTAAAATTTAACCTAGACTTGGCATATAAAATTAAGTGCCGACTTCAAACATATTGAAAAATTTAAACATTTACAGTGACAAGCCATGCCAGGATCAAATACACAATTGAGCATTTCCACAAACCAAATAACCAAATACAAGAGAAAAATGCTAATAGAAAGCGAGACAACCATAACGGAGCGCATGATTCCCGTAATAATAGAATAATCAAACGCAGCACAACACATCGACGAGCTTCAATATGAATTTATCCCCATTTAACCTCAGATAAAGCAAGAATTGAATCCATAGTTGTTTAGAACCTCAATTCCCGTACAACTAAAGCAGCCTCCGCATTAAAATATCCAAAAGTAGTAACACCTATTCTTGGATGAGCCAGCAACAAAACAGACAGAGAAAAAAGAGAGAGAGAGAATACCCAGAATCTCTAGAAACAGAATCGCAAGCCTTGATAATGTCAGAGCACAAGTTAAGATCATTCTGATTCTTGGTAACTTGGTATGCTTTAAAAAGCAAGTATGCAGTCCCTAATGCCCCGGTGTACAAACTATAATCTTTCACTCTCTTCCCACTCATTCCCCATGTCTCCCTCACCACCTGAAGTTAAAACACAACCAATAAGAAAAAAGAAAACCCTTCAATATTTAACATTAAAAAAACTAGAGTAACATGATGGGGTGTGTCTGAAAGTCAGAAACAAATGGAAGCCAGAAGTCAAAAGGATAGAGTTGAGTGAAAGGGGAAACTTAACTGTGTCTTTGACGTCCAGGGCTGATGCTTTAAGTCTTTGAGAGAGAATGTTGTACGGCAAAGACAGGAGCTTTGTAAGTGAGTCTTTGGTGTTTCTTTCAGTGACTGTTTCGTCCACTGCTGTTGTCGTTGTTTCTGGTATGTAGTCTGGCATTTCATTTGGGAAGTAGCGGTCTCCCATTTCTCTCTTTACAGTCACAGTGTCTCTGAAATTCAACTTCCTCTTCACTTCTCAGTTCTCACTCGATGAAAAAGAAGAGAGAACCTTCGAGTTGGGTTGCGAATATCTGGTGGAGGGTATGTCGTTGGTTTTTGAAGCGACATGTTGCATGGTTTCAATGAAACGAATAGACAAATAAGTCTCCGTTCTATTTAGGGTTAATCAATTTTGTCCCTGGTCAAAATATTTCTTCTTCTTCATCATTATTATTATAAAAAAATTTGATATTTTCACGTGAAAATGATATAATTATAAATTTTATCTATTACTGTATTGTCATTGTAGCGGTGACAAGATTATAATTTTTATTTAAAAAAAACAAGTTTTTTTTTTATATTTTATTTCTCTTTATACTTATACTTGATATTTTTATCATTTTACCATAGTTTTCAGACCCGGCCCGGTCCAAAGCCTAGATTCCGGATTTTGACCGGGTCAATTTTTTTTAAAAAAAATCAAAATGACGTCGTTTTAGTAAAAAAACCAAAAGTCAACGGGTTACAACCGGGTTTTTGACCTGGTTTTGCCGGATCAACAGGATCCATGGGTCAACCCGCCGGGTCATGTTGGGTTTTTCCTTCCCCTATTTTTTTCTTCAACCCAGACCGGATCCAGCCCCGGGTCAGCCGGGTCCCGGGTCGACCCGCTGGGCGAGGCCGGGTTTAAAAACTATGTATTTTACACTTAGCTTATTTATCACTATTTTTTTAGTTTTTATTTTCATTTGTTTTTCTTTACACTTTTTTTTAGAAAAATTTTTTTCTTTTTTCTTTTTATACTTTAAATATTTATCACTCTACATTCTGTCTATTTATATCTTTATTATTTTTTGTGATTTTTTTATTTATATTTTAAAAAAATATTATACAAAGACTAAGAAAATGATGTTTCACAATAACAATTATAACATTGTTCTATTCTTCTACTATGTTAAAAGTTAGCTTGAGATCTTACATGTTTTTATTAATGCATATGATATTTACTATATTTTATTATATGTAAACATTAACCTTTTGATTCATGGTTATATTTGTTATTCGATGTCAAAAAACATATTAATAACACCTATAGATTAATTCTTTTGTGTTAGAAAAAAACAAATTCGACCTGCAGAGAGACGAGTTGAATAAACACGTTAACACTTTATTTTTTGTATTTTTTGGCACATATGATTCTCAATATATTTAATTCAATGCACAGATAAGCCTTTTGATTTATAATTAGATTATTAAAAAAAAAACTCATTTGAAAGGTTTGCATATTTATTGATTTTTACTAAAAAAATTATTCGACCTGCAACGAAGCGTATTGAATAAATATGTTAATATTTTGTGTTTTGCATTTATTGGCATATACGATTCTTAATATATTTAATTTAATACATGCATAAACTTTTTAATTTATAATTAGATTAAAAAAAACACATTTGAAAAATTTGCATATTTATTTTTTTTGCTAAAAAAAATTATTTAACTCGTAGTGAAGCGTAGGTCAAATAACTAGTGTCATTTCTAAAAATGGAATGGGTTAAATACCAATTTAATCAGCAACTCACTAGATCATTTTACCTGGGTTATGTTGTGGGTTGGGTCAATTGTTTTTATAAAAATAAAAAAAATATTTAGATATTGCTAACGTGTTTTCAAAAAAAAAAAAATTATATAAAAATTGATCCGATGTGGTCTGATCAACTTGACAAGTTCAAAAAATCCTAGATAACTAGAGTAAAAAAAAGAATAGTTTTTTTTTTTTTCAAGATATATTTTTTTTATATAAAAAAATTAAAACAATAATATATTTAATTAATTTAAATTAACATGTAAAATCTAAGACTCATCATCATAATACCGTGATATCCTCGGCTAAACAAATAAATATACACACGTACATATCATGTCTGCATTTCCAGCATTCCTATTCTCCCACCATTAATTACATTTCATCAAAATAACATGCAAAAGAAATGTAAGAAAGAGAAAGATTACCTGTGTTGAGGATGCCACGATTGCATTTATTGGTTCTGGGAAATCTTTGCTGATGGTGGTGGTTTAGCTAAGAAGGGTTGCGACTGGTGGTGGTCCATTGAAACTGTTGGAGATGAAAAAAGGTTGCACTAGAGAGGCTCACGGTGCTGTTACCAGAAGTTACTGGTCTGGCTAGAAAGAACCTACGGTGCTGTTGCTAAAGAAAACCATGACTATAAGAAAAAATGCTTATGGTGTTGTTGTGATAAAGGAACTTCAATTCCATGACTGCTACTGGAAGATCATATATTGCTACTGCTGAAGATGACGTTGCTTAGAAGGTAAGTTTCTGTAGAAAAATCCTTCATTGTTGTAGTTGATTGATGATGAAATGAATGTTGTTGTTGTTGGTTGCCATGTATAGGGAGACTTTAGTTGAGCTGCCGATTGGATTGGTGGGTGTGTTGAAGCTGATGACACTGGAGTTCATGTGATGCAGCGCTGCTGTGCTGAAGTGCTGGAGCTGGAAAATCACTGTGGAGGTGCTCGTACCTTCTGAGGAGAGACTGCTGCTCTTGAAGGTAACAAAGGAGAAATTACAGCTGTTGGGACCTTGGGGAGCTACAGATGTTGAAAGCTGTTGTTGTTGCAATATCAAACGGGTATATTAGTATATATGGTTGGACTGCTACGAAATCTCTTCTAAGGAAATCAACCAAGTTATTGTTGTTGATGTTATTGAACCCTCCTCATCACCTTTACTATTGCTTACAGGTGTTGTTGCTGACCCCAAAGTTTTAGACCCTACTAAAAAAATCAGAAAATAGAAGGAAATGACAGTCGCTGCTACTATCACTATATTAGCATTACTGTTTTCTTTTCGAAACTCTGCTAACGATGGGCTGTGGTTGGATTTGTTGGCGTCTGATGGGCTATCATGGTGGATGGGATAAGGAGATTATGGGTTAAAGGTGGTAATGGTGAATGGTGTTGGCTTGCATGGTCTGGAGACGGTTCTTAATAAAGGAAAAGAATAAGGGAAAATGGTCCTAACCAGCGGTGGTAGACGGGGAGAGAATGAGAGGGGGTCATATTTTTTCATTTTTTCAGGGAGAGAAGGTTTATTGATTTCTTGTTTGCTTCTCTAACTAATTCCTATTTTTTGGGTAATCATTTATTTTTAGGTAAAAAAATTTATTATTTTTAAGTATTTAGTCTCCAAGTAAACTTGGTGATCAAACAACTCAAAAACAATTTGGTTTTTCAACTTTTTTCTTTTCATATTTGTTTTTTTTTATATAAATTTTGATTTTTCTATATTTTTATTTTTTTTGAAAAAAAAGTAACATCAACGTGGACTTAAAAAGATGTGTTAATAACTGATGATATAGAAAAAAACGTTGCAACTGATGTAAAGACATCAAGAACATATTTTTTTGGGTTTTTGTTGTTTTTTACTATTTTTAGTTTTTTTTCAAAAATTTTCAAAAGATGAAGGAAAAAATTGGATAGCAATAACCGATGATGCAATTAACATAGTGGACTTATTCTTTAGTGAGATGGTTCAGCTTCATAGAGTATTTAGGAGTATTATGTCTGACCATGATGTTAAATTTCTAGGCCACTTTTGGAAGGTTTTTGTAAGGGAAATTAGAAATAAAATTGTTATTTTTTACTAGTTATCCACAAATAGATGATCAAATTGAAGTAGTTAATCGGATTTTAACAACATTATTAAGAACTACCATTCAAAAAAATTAAAAAAACTAGGATTATTGTCTGCCATTTATTGAATTTGCTTATAATATAAGTGTGTATTCTACTATTGAATATTCTTATTTTGAAATTGTCTATGACTTTAATCCTTTAACTTTTTTGGATTTGATTTGATTTTTTTTTATTGATGAAAGGGCTAGTCTTAATGACAATAGAAAATCACATATAGTAAATGATTTTTATGAGAATGCGAGGCGACAAATACAAAAAAAAAACGAGTAATATACATTCAAAGCTAATAAAAAGATAAAAGACAGATATTTTGAAACCAAGTAATTAGGTTTGGGTGGATATATGAAAGAAGAGATTTATTAAACAAAGAAGATTTAAATTGATGCTGAGAGGAGATGGGTCATTCCAAATCCTGGAAAAAATTAACGATAATGTCTGTAAAGTGAATATATGAAATGAGTATAATGTTAGTATTACTTTCAATATTTTTTATATTTTTTTATTTGATGTAGGTAAAGATTCAAGTTCAAATCCTTTTAAAGACATAAAGGATTATGTGATCTAAACTACACCAAATGATCTATTAGAAGTTTAGATGAGCATATTACAATATTAATAGCAAAAAAGCTCAATGATGCATTCAATAGGTTTATTTGGAGTATTTGGGTCAATGAGGCTATATCTTCAACAAGTGATGATCAGATCTTAGTCAATTTAATTTATGTACAAGAAGGGTCTGATCCATCTATTTTATAGGCTAATTAATTCACAATATATAGTTTTAATCTAAAATGCATAATTTTCGATCCGACTATTGGATAAAGCTGAAGTTTTATCATAAAATTTCAGAGGCCTTGTTTTATATTGGGTTAAACGTTTAGATCAATCTGACATTGATAAGGCCTTACGATAAAGTCCATAATCTACTATACAAGAATTGTATTAGTTTCCTAGTTAATTTATATTTATTTATTTTATTTAGAACTCTTTTATTATTTTTCAACATTATTTAATATATTTTTACGTATTATAAATATGTTATTTATCTTGCAATTAGGTTTTTGTTTTTTAGATTTTGATTTCAATAATTATTATTATGTGTTGTGAGAGATTTCTCTTGCTTTGGTTATGCAAAGAAATTCTATTGAATTATCAAAGTATTAACCAATCTTCATAGAGTTTTGTATTCTTCTCATTTGTAGTTTTTTATAATCACCGGGGGGCTCAATTATTATAGTCTTGGTGTCTCGATACAAGTCATCGCAGTGTCAAGCTCAATTTAAAAGTTTGAATCTAGCTTTTTTTAGGGATTCATGATCAATCTTGACTATGAGTTTCTGTATCTTTATATCCACCAGGTTTATATCAGAATAAGTATTTTAGGTTATGTTTTTATGTTAAGATATAAGTTCAAGAGGGAGGATATTAAAACTATTAGTTGTTAGAATTAATAGTCTTTAGGATTTGAGGGATTGTTTGGGAAAGCGGTCTAACCTGTGTTTTTAAAAATTTTGAAAATTTATTTTTGCTTAAAATTAATATTTTTTGTGTTTTTGGATCGTTTTGATGCACTAATATAAAAAAAAAAATTTTAAAAATTAAAAAATATTATTTTGATGCATTTCTAAGTGAAAAACACTTTAAAATACAATCGCAACCACACTTCCAAACACATTAATGATTTGAATAATTCCTATTCTTAAAGATTTACCGCATTAATAAGCATGTAATCTTTGTAAAGCTATATATATATATATATATATAAACAATTTAGATGTTCAATTAAAATAAGAAAAAAGCATTCTGCTAATTTGTTTGTGTTTACCATATAAATAGAAAGAGTTTCCGAGGTGTTAACATAAGAAAAGGTTAAACATTAAGGCCATGTTTGTTTCTCGGAATTCATTTTTCGGGAAACCACTTTCCAAACTTTCCTGTGTTTGTTTGCCACTAGGAAAGTTGGTCAACAGAAAACACTTTCCGGTCAACGGAAAACACTTTCTGGTCAACGGAAACACTTTTCGGTCAACGGAAAACACTTTCCAGTCAAAGAAAAATTTGTGTTTGTTTTCCGGAAAGTGGTTTCCGGGAAACCACTTTCCAAACTTTCATGTGTTTGTTTGCCATTGGAAAAGTTGATCAATGGAAAACACTTTCCAGTCAAAGGAAAATTTGGCTTGGTTTTCAGGAAAGTGTTTTCCTGAAAAATTTGGGCGGAAAACACTTTCCGGAAGTTGTGAAAAATTTAGAAATGTCATTATTTGCTGATTATATCAAATTTGATCATCAAACTTTTGATTGCTATATATAATTTGTTTTGAATATTTATTTTTCAATTTCTTCTCTTAAAATTTAATTTTTATATTAATTTTGGTCCTTATTTTTATAATTGCTATTTGCTTTTTTCTTATCATTTTTTTATTGAAATTTTTTGTCTATCAAATTTGATCCTCATTCTTTTGATTTTTACTTATTTTATTTAAAATAATTTATGAAATGTTAATTATTATTATTTTAATTTTTTCACCTTTTATTTTTTTTAATTTTTTAGATTTGATCTCTATTATTTTGATTATTATTTATTTTATTTGAGATAATTTATGAAATTATATATTTTTTTTAATTTCATTCTCATTCAACTTTTTAATTTGTAAGATTTGTTCCTCATTATTTTAATAAACTTGAAAAAATAAAACATTAATAAGTTATTTTCCAGCTCATTTTCCATAACATAACCAAACACTGGAAAGTGTTTTCCAATTTATTTTCCATTACACTACCAAACATCGGAAAATACTTTCCCGGAATTTACTTTCCTGGAATTCACTTTCCAAAAGAAAACTACTTTCCTGCAAACAAACGGGGCCTAAAGAAAAAAACACAGGACACTTTTCTCCATAAAAATCCACCCATCTGGGATTACTCGGCTTGAGCTCATCATTTATTGGGCCAATCCATCTAAGCTATAAGAGTCCAATCGACTAGTTTGGGCCGTGAGCACTTTCAAGTTTCAATACCTTTTTTTTAAACTTTTAGGTTTTTATCACGGATTTGCTCCTCGTTGACAGAAACTCGTTGTCTCTCTGTGTCTTCCTCTCTGCAGCTAGCTTTCCCCTCTTTAGGTACCAACCCTTCTCCTGCTTAGTTCTCTTGACAACTAAATACAAACTTTGTATTGTTTTCATGGTGTTTAAGCTAAAGATTTCATGTGTTTCAGGTATCTGTACGTAACCAAAGAAAACTATGGGAAAGAAGAGAAAGCACGTTGAGACACAGGTCATTGAACCTGCAAAGAAAGATGAAGGTGCACCAGAGAGACCCAAAAGGACGCTCTTGGGTTGGAAAGATAAACCCGAAGTGAAAGAGACTGAATCTATACCTCCTCAACAGGGTGGTTTTAGAAATAAAGAGAAAGTCTTGGTTACTTGTTCTAGGCGTATCAATTTCAGGTTCCATAAAGATCCAATCCTTTTATATTAATGCTTATATATATATATATATATTTGATTTCGGGGTTTGTTGGGATTTTGGGGGGTTGCTGGATTTTGTTGGTGTTTGAAAGAATTGTTGGTGTGCAGGTATAGGCACTTGATGTTGAATTTGGTGTCACTTCTGCCGCATTGTAAGAAGGATAGTAAGGTTGAGTCTACAAGTACTAAAGGCGCGACATTGAATGAGCTTGTTGAGTTGAAGAATGGTTCTTCCTCTTTGTTCTTTGAGGTGAACTTCAAATTTAGTTGTTTTCTTCCTTAAAGAAACAATTTGACCTGGTTAATTCCATATTATTTGTGCAAGTGGTTGCAGGTTTAATACCTACGATAACTCATCACATGAATTTTGATATTGATAATTGTTCCACTTGTTTGCGTGGTTTGGTAATTTGAAGGAAAATAACTTGGTAACTTTGAGAGGAGGTGTGGTGATTATATAACTATCGACTTTGAGATTAGGAAAAAAAGATGAACTTAAGTTGCCATATTTTAGATTGTTTGTTGTTGATGATTTTTTTGTACTCCTTTCTCTCTCTATTTCAGTGCAGGAAACATAAAGATTTGTATCTATGGATGGTCAAGTGCCCTAGTGGTCCGTCTGTGAAATTCTTAGTCAATGCTGGTATGTTAATTTTTTATTTTTTTGTGATATTTTTTATAATCATGTTTTCTAATAGGCTTGCAGTTATTATATTCAAATGCTAATGTTTGTAGCATCACAATTTTAACACATGCATTTAATGGTATTGGGAGGTGGAAGATAGCGAAATCTTCATAGAGATGTACCTTGTCTGCTTTGACTTTGAGTATTTGTGTGGAGTAAAATTTGAAAATCTCAAAAATTCTGTATTTTTAAGCAGTTGTTATGGTCTAGAATAGTCCTTCTGACTTCTTGTGGTTTTTTGGGTTGGGCATTCGAACATTTTCCTTCCATTAGTATTCAGTGGCACTGGAGAGCCATTTCCTGATTTTCTTTGATCCAGTTTCTTGCACTCTACTGTGGAGGATACCCTGCAGTCCTTTTTGTAATTTTCTTCTGTTCCCATTCTTCTTCTGTTCCCATTCTTATAGTATAATCTCTTTAACCGAAAAAAAAAAAACAGAAACAGGAAGAAAAGAAAAAAGAAGCTGCTGTTGTGATTAATCTAATAAATTGATTTGTTCACATGGTTAGCTCTTTTCTTGTATTATGACTAAGTAGCCTAACCATTGCAACCTGTCTTGTTCATTTTAGTGCACACAATGGAAGAATTGAAGCTTACAGGAAATCATCTGAAAGGGTCAAGACCCCTCTTGACTTTCTCAGCTAATTTTGATAATGATGCCCACTGGAAACTCCTGAAGGAGATGATCATCCAGGTATTTTGATTTTTGTTTCCCACCTTAGAAGCAACATTTATCTGTGGTCTATCTTATAGTGCATGACTATACCACCAGATTCTTCATTCTCTAAAAGACAATCGTGAAATACCTTTCCAAAATATCTTCCAATGGCAAAGTCTGCCAGGAAATATGGTAAACAAATATGATTGATATTCTAGTATCTACAATTTTTGCAATAATACAAGTGCTCCTCTCGCATCTTATGGCCTTGTTCATAACAGTATGGTGAGAGAGATGACCATTTTGGACTTTTTTGTTTCTGGTGCTGTGTAGAATCAGATACATTCATAAAGCAACTTTTTTAGCTCAAGATTTAGTCATTTTTGCTTTTTAAGATTAGTTGAGGATATACTGATCTGTTAACTGCACGGATACAACACTCAAACTTTTCTTTCAAGGTTGCAAAATGTAACTTCTGATTCCTTCTCATATGCTATACCAATCGTTGATGATGAACTCCGTGTGTTAACTTCAAAAGTCATTTTATATGATACTTGGACATTGACCTTTTCATCTTTTTTTTCAGATATTTGGAACTCCAAAAGATCACAGGAAATCTAAGCCTTTTTATGACCATGTCTTTGTTTTCTCCATTGTTGATGACCACATATGGTTTCGGAATTACCAGGTATATTAGACAGTATTTAGAAGTCAAATTTTATTGAAGCATTTATACTATTTCTGCCTTCAAAAACTAAATATTTTGCCACTGTGCCCCATAACATGCTACTGTGCATTGAGGTTTTTAATGTTTTTCCTAGCTTTATGTTTCTAACTTGGAAATTATAACAAATTAATGAACTACCCCCTTCCACAAGTCGTTCAAGCTAGAAATTTACATATGAAGTGGTATGGGCTTTGCTATTTTGTAGATTGGGCACATATCATTGAAGACCTTTTAGTTGTCTGGTATTTTGGAATCCTAAAAAATGTGCTACATTATTCGCTTGGAAATCCCTAGTCAGAAACCCACATATATTAAAAAGTTATTTCCTTTTCCTCTTCACCTTTTCTGCAAATTTCCTAGGCTGGGATTTCTACTAAATATCAAAGCAGCTTTTAATTGACTGTACCCTTCCAGATAGATGTTGCAAGTCTCAGGTTAACCTTTGATAAACGAGATGTTCAGTTTGCCAGATTGGATCCTTATTTTAGTTTGGAACCTTAAGCACAGCTATCAATCAAATAGTCTGTTCACTGGACTTGCAGAATGGCCACTTTCATCATTGGACATCTTGATGCAGGACAAATCCTAAGTAGTGTAGTTCACAATACTGTAGCAGCTTCATATAATTAGGGTTTTTCCTTCCCTTGTTTATTATGCCCTATTTATTAGGGAGGTTTGGACAACTAAGATTTAGTTATTTTTAAGGGCCAGGTTTTCCTTTTTTTTTTAGGGTTTACTTATTATTTAATGGCTGCTACTGCTGTAATAAATCACATTTTTTATATTTTCATAAATTTATATAAGAAAGATTTCTTTCTTTTCTGGCCATAAAGCCCAGATAACCCTTTGGCTGCATTTTCTATCTTTTGCCTCTTCTTCCTGCTTTTTTCTTCACTCATGATAGATGTTCATTCCTCTGTATTATCCCTTGTTTTCAAATATATTCTTAAATTGTTATGCCGTGTTACTTACAGCCTGCTTTAGGAATGAAAGGGATACACTACTTGAATATTAGAGGCTGGTTCAGCCATCCAAATTCCACTACAGATGGTTTTATAGTTGCAGTTATAGAGATACTATACTTCTGGTGCTCTTGCAGATTCAGTGACTGAAATCACTTTAATATCTTATTTATTTAAAGGTGTTGGCTGTCATAGTAAAATCTGTATTGACAAGCACACAATGTTGTCTTCCATTATTCTGTGGGATAACTTTCTCAGATGTAGCTATCAGCATCCGTAATCACCAATTAGAGCCATGTTATTGCAATTAGAATTACCGATACTCAGTCCCAGTTCTTTTATTCTAATGTGAGCACTCAGAAATCTTCTTTGCTTGAAGCGCTGAGTCCCTTTTAATAGTGCAAGAGCAATGTGATGTAGAGAACAATTCTAGACCCATAAAGTGGTTGCTCAAAATCAGCAGTTGCTCTGCTTTCAAACTTTCAAAAAATACCTGAATTTTTATGCATATGAATATATATGTATGTATTTACCTTAACTTTTTATGCACAACGCTTGTTGCAATTGCATACAAGTGTCATAGTAGCATGATTTTGGAATGCTCTCTAGCGTTTTGAAATTGTTTTTTATACCCCTTGTTTTTATTTGCTATGAAGCTTTTTTCACCCTGTTTTCATTATTTTTTTTAAACTAACTCATAACCGTCTCCTTTTCTTCTTTGATATAGATATCTGTTCCTCATAACGATACAGATAAAATAGCTCGAGGAGGCCTGGATAAGATGACCCTTGTTGAGGTTTTGCTCTGATGTACTTTTGAATTTATGCACACAGTGAAACACCTACGGTAGCTATTTAATTTCGATAGAATGATTTTGTGCAGGTTGGTCCAAGATTTTGCTTGAATCCTATCAAGATTTTTGGTGGCAGCTTTGGAGGCCCAACATTGTATGAAAATCCCTTTTTTGTATCACCTAACCAGGTCAGAGTTTTCTTCACGTTAATTTTCATTTTGGCATCACAAGTATGATTAACTTTTCTTTAGTTAGAGAAGAGCTCCTCGTTTGATGAGCTGTATCAAAATATCCACCATTTTGATGGTTTTCCATAGTGATAAGTTTCTTGTTTAAATGAAACCGTCAAGAATCTTCTGGCTAGATTCATGGTCGAGTTCCCCCCCTTACTGGGTTTGCCTAATAACTGAGTTCAACAAATGTTCAAGCCAATGCGACCATGCACTATCTGTTCATTCACTGGCCTTTTTGTTCAGAGGTTATTAGGTGTTTGTCCTCAATTGCTGTGATTATATATAATCCATTTTTCTCTCTTTTAGTATTTTGGCATCAATGGCATGATATTCATTTCAATCTTGCAGATTCGAGCACTGGAGAAAAAGCAGAAGGCTGGGAAGTTTGCCAAGAAAGTCAAAGCCAAGACGAGGAGGAAGATGCACGAGCTATCAAATCCATTGGAGCCTGATGAATTTGCAGGCATGTGGAAGGAATGATCTCCTCCTCCTCCTCATGTTGTTGGTTTTATTATATCACCTTGTACCCTACATGGAAAATATGACCATTTTGGTATTATTGCCCTCGCTGGCATTACAAGTTTTTTGTCCCTGCCTTGGATTAGCATATCATGCGTTTTAATCAAGCTGGTATTTTTTGGCACGCCTTCCTTTTCCGCATCTCAGAGCTTCGATTTCTTCAATACATAATCACGCGGCAAGTAAATATCAGAAGTTAAACTTTTTTTCAAAAAATTTCTTAAAACTAGACTCTAAATGCTTTCGCAGCTTTGGTATTTGCTGTTAAAGCAGATTCTTTTGTGAGTATTTGTTGAGAGGCATTGCCTATGCCTTTTCCTTAGGATCAATACGTTTTAAGTGTGTGCAAAACTGCAAATTCAGATTGATTCTCTAATTTTGTGATTGGCAGAAAGGATTTTTTGCCCGAGCTTTGATTCGGGGTTTAAAGGATTCATAAAAGTGAATAGATAAATAAAAAGTTCTGGGCACCGATTGAACACGTTGCCCTCTACCGAGTGAAAAGAAAACAGAGTAAAATAAACAAAAATAGAAACGAGAACAAAACAAAGCTGAGAAAACGTTAAGAATAGAGAACAATTTGTAAGATGGTAGCTGATGCTAACATTTTTTGATCCGGTTATGAATTGAAGCACAACAAATTCTTAGCTGTGTGATTGCCACTCGGTCCAATTAGCTTCACTTCCTCTACGGGGTAAGCTGTTGATCCTTGTGTAGACATCAACCTTGAAATTTGCCCCACAGAGAAATCCTTCACTGTCGGTCCTTGGCATTGCTCTAACTTTGTTCATTGGATGCTCAAAGCTCATCAAGCCTCCTTCACTATGGAACATGAATCCTGTACATCCATCACCATCATCATTTTGACGAGTAAATCAACCATTATATATGACACACAGCAACATTTTCTCATGTAAAAGAGAGATGATTATAATGCAAATCCAGATTGTGATATTAATGCAGCTCCAAAAACATTGATGTTGTTTGTCATCTGTGATTAGCCCTTGCTATTACAATACCAAGTACCTGTTGGGAAGGGAGCAAACGATTTGACACAGCTTTCTTTTATGACTTCCAAATCATCAGATATCACCACAGAGCCATCTGCTGCAATACCCCAGTACAGCTTAACTCCACCATCAGAGCCCTGTGACCACACAGTAAACTTGGAAGCTAGACCAAGAAAATAAAACATGCTTGGATATGATTTGAACATAGCTCATTTGATGGAATTAACCAATTGACAAAAGGAGTCAAAATGAAGAATTTAACATACCAGTGCAGCAAAAACACTTCCAGCCGTGCTATCGTAGATAACGAAAGCAAAGCTCCCATCAAGATCCTTAACAACTTGATCAGCTGGATAAGGACCTCGATCACGAAGAGTCTTATAAGCTTCTATCACAAACATGGCCTCATTAGTCCCCTTTGTCAATCCATACTGCCTATTGAGTGTGCATAAGTTGTTCAAGCTTCCAGAGAAAAGGCAGTATATACCATCAAAACCACAAAACAGCCTGCAGAACATATACCATCAACAAGACAGTAATTTAACAATTTTTGAATGAATTAAACAACAAATATTTAAAAATGGAAAGGAAATTCAATCACTATGCAAGTACTTTTGTTGAGGAGAGAAAGGGTTGTCTTGGGGAGCATAGGCAAGCACAGCAGCTTGACCAAAGTTCATGGAGAAAGTTTTCTGAGGGTGGTGAGAAAGGAAATCATTTAGTGTTTCCTCAGGAAGCTTAGGCTTCTTAGTACCATTTTGAGATGCTGGACTATTAAGCTCCTCAGGTGGGTGAGCAAAAGCTTTGTGAAAAATTGCCAACATTTTAATCCTCTCCTTTCCAAGCTAACACTTGCAAAATAAACCTGTAAAATTGCCTAAAATTTATGCCTTTGTTTTTTGTTTACAGAATTGATATACGATCACAGACGGGGAGAGGTGACCACCAAGCTCTCATGTAGTATTTATAGGATCACTTTCAGACATTAAGGTTATGTTTTTCCAAGGTGGACATAGGTAATATTATCCATCTTTGGGGGCGTGGAGCTTAGCGTGATTGGTGATAAGGATTCTCGTACTTCGATGTAGTCTTATCTAAATTTGAGTTTGTTTCTTGTCTTCTTTGTTTATCCACAACATCTTACCTGATGTATAAGATGCTGCCTGCCACTATCTTCACTCTCATTTGTGAATGCTTTTCGGAGTTGAAAATAGAATGTTTAATTTTTAATTAATTTAATATTAAATGATTAAATTAATAAAAAATAATATTTAATTTAAAAAATCTAAATGAATTCAAGTTAATAAATAAGACTCGCACATAATCTGAATTGATAATTTTTTTTTATCATAGATATTATTTTTCATTTAATTATATAATAATAAAATGCATAAAAAAGTAGATTATTAATAACAAATAATAAAATTACATTCTTTTAGATTTGAATTAAATAAAAAAATAAACCATAAATAAAAAATGGTGAAATATATATATATATATATATATATATATATATATTAAATTGAAGGACACAAAAAAAAACCTGATTGTTACAAATTAACTCATTAAACTTATGAATTGACTCATAAATTTAATTGGATCCAATGATTTTTTTTAATCATTATTTTCTAGCCCAAATATAAAATAATAAAATAAAATAAAATAAAAACAAAAATAAAAAACTAAAAGGAGCTCAGGCATATGAGTTTGGCGGCCTAACTTGCATGGGTATTAAAAGAAAAACAGCACAGGTGCTTGGGCCTTCTAGCACAGTCTACGTGCCTAGACCTTCTAGCTCAGCCTGTGAGCGACTTGTTGTTCGTCCCATTTTTTTTTAAAGGATAACAAATGATGTGTCGTTTGCTTTATACAAAGTCTAGCGACCAAATTTGCTAGAAAAATAAGGCCTCAAGTGTTTTTTTTGTTAAAAAACTCATTTAAACCTATTTTTGAAAAAAAATACATAAATAACACACTAAACACCTTAACAAACCTATACATTACCTCAAAAAACTTAAAATACAACTCAAAAAACCAAAATCAACCCGAACTCAAATATATCCTCTCAGTCAGAAATGTCTCCTAAGGAAAGGAGCGTGATAAAACAAACACCCATGTGAAACCCCTCTTATAAAATGAAACTCATTGACATCGATATTGATTATTTTTATGGTTGGAATAGTTGTCAATGGTGACTTTATCTCTCTACCCTACAAGCCTCTTTGTCCTCTCACAAAAAAGGTTTGAAAAATGAAGGAAATAAAGTTGGGTACTAAAATAAAATTTTTAATAATTCAAGTACCCGATTACCTAATAACTAAAAAGCAAATTAGGGGATTGAAAGGAACTTTTCAACTAAAATTTAAAGTCACTACTTATATTAATCGCTCCTTTAACTTTAGTTATTTGTCTTTCAATCCAATCTTTCCTTAAAAAAAAAAGGAGTAATAAGTTGCTAATTTGATCTTACAATTGTTTAATTGTGCAAAAAAAAGTTCGAGAGCCAAATTGAAAATTTATAAAAAAATAACTATTCTAATCCATAATAATTTGTAAAAAAGTGTACAATACAAATGCTTTAGTGAATTCACCACATAACTTTGTTTTTTTAATTAGCAAATTGGTTGCATTATGCTGCAGATTATAATTTTTTTGAACACAAAAAAATAAAATATCAAGGCATCGATGTGTTTTCTAAGAGGTTTTTTAATAAAGAATTCAAAATCGAATTCATGTTGAATAATATGTTTTTTAAATATTGATATGGTGATATATTAGATGGTTTTTTTAAAAAAAATATTGAGACGAAAACATATTGAATCGATCTGGTAAACTTGAGTTAGCTAACCAAATTTAGAAATGAGGTCATGAGATCATAATAACATCTTAAAAAAAAAATCAAAATAAATTATAATGTCTGATTCTCAATCAACTCAATATTAAAAAACGAAGTTATAAATAAGAATATTTAATTAAAGAAAAGGCTAAAAAAAGACCCGATTGAATCCGAGTTAACCTACAAGATCTATAATTCATGTTATGAACTCCACTGAACTTAATAACTTTGCATTTTTAAAATTACTTTTCATTAAATTATATAACAAACAAACACTTGAAAATTATTATGCGTGAAATAACTGGAATAAATAGTAATATAACCAGTGGAGACGAAACCGTTAGAGGTGGCGGTCGTAAGGTGTAAGGTGTTAAGACATGTTGCATTATTATGTTGTATAATTGAGCTATTATGTTTTGTTTTATTTTCTTGTAATAATTTTGTATAATAGAAAAAAGGGGTTAATAGAGGTTCTTCTCGACCTAACGAGTAAATGGTGATGGGTACTGTTGTTGTATCACATTGCTAATAATACTAATAGTTTGAGTTATTTAAATTTTGAGCATATAATCAACTGTTTATTTTCAGTAAATAATAGTTTTTTTAGATTCCTTTTATTTGGGTATATATGGGTTGGGATATTGCACGTGTTTAATATTGTGATGTATTTTTATTTTCGTTTGAAAATACATTAAAATAATTTTTTTTAATAATTTTTCAATATCAATACATTAAAATTCTAAAAATATTTTAAACAAAAAACATAAATTTAATTTTTTTCATATTAAACACTTAGAACAGACCCAAACACACGTCGATAAAAAATGATAAATCGATCTTATAGTCAAATAGCCGTCTCTAAAAATCTAAAATCCCACATCCAAAAGCTTCCAATCCGAAGAATCTGGTGTTCAAAAAAACCGAAAAACCGATTAAACCGAGAAAACCGGAAAAAAAATAACCGAAAAAACCGAACCGTGAAAAAAAACCGATTAAACCGATTAAAATTTTGAAAAAACCGACCGGTTCGGTTCGGTTTCGGTTTTTTAAGTCTGGAACCGGAAAACCGAACCGAACCGAACCGAACCGAAACCGAAAAAAACCGAGCCAAACCGAGCCAAACCGAAAAAACCGAGCCAAACCGAGCCAAAACCGAGCCAAACCGAGCCAAAACCGAGCCAAACCGAAAAAACCGAGCCAAACCGGTTTGAACCGGTTTTTGCTCTAAAAAACCGAACCGAACCGAACCGAAACCGGTCGGTTTGAACCGATTTCGGTTCGGTTTCGGTTTTTTTTTAAAAAAAAAAAAAATTTCGGTTTGGTTACTTTTTTTGATAAAAACCGAACCGAACCGAACCGTGAACACCCCTACGTGGAAGCATGCAGTCAAAACAGCGTCAACATTTTGTTTTACCCTTATAATAAGCTGAACTTTCTTGAACAAATTGGATACGTTTGGATAAGGGTGATGGAAGGGCTTATCCAAAAAGTGGTAATCGTGACAGGGATAGGGTCCGCTGCTAATCATTCAGTGTGCCTTTTTAGGTATTCCGTGGGTGGTTTGGCTTAGCATACTGTATTTTACTTTTAACTCCTTGAAGATTGGCACGACAAAGGGAAAAAAATATACTAGCAGCCTTTCACAGAGAAAAAGAAGAAAGAAAAAGGGAAAATTAACTCTCTTTTTTAATTAACACGGATGTTCGGATTAGATTGCGGTCATTTTGATTAATTTTATAAACTTTAAAATTAATAACCATATAAGCCTCTAGTGACGATTATATTAGTAACCACAAGACTTAAATATAAGATCATAAGAGGAATAAACCTTTTAGTTTTAAATTCTTATTACGGTATCTATTACTAGATGATTAACTTTTTTTTCCTTTTATTATTTTTATGGGGGTGCTCCTCTAGTAAAACATACTAGAGGAATTAATTTTTTTTTAGTAAATTATATATTACTCATAGTTTTAAATTCCTGGAGGATGTCTGTGCTCCTTCTAGTTAATATTATCTATTTTTTTTATTTGTAAAAACAGAAAGTTGATAAAAATATAAAATTGATTAAAATAGCCTTTCACGTAAGTTTTTTTTTTCTTCTTATAATTCTTTCTTTTATTAAACCGATATGAGTTTATCGCCGGAGCCATGCCGAGGGCATAATGATGGTGTAGGTGAGTGAGCCCCATATAATAACGGTACTCCCACGGAGGAATATCGTCAAACTCTTCTTTTCATCCAATTTTTTTGCTTGTTCGGTAAGAGAAATTGACCAAATCCGGTGAAAGAAATTGATTTAGGGAGGTTTGAAAGTGTGAGAAGTACAAGCCACCATAGCCTGATGCCCTAAAAAGCCCATTACATAAATACGAATGACGTTGTAGATGGACTTCGAAGATTGGACTTCCGTATCCTTTGTCATTAGATGGGCCTAAGCTACAAACAACTGGTCCAGCCCATGTCGTGGGGTTCGCTATGCAATATAATAACATTGTTCAGGCCCAATATCTACCTTGCATGCTGCTTTCTTCGGACTTGCAACGCCCTTCCAGTCTTGATCTTCCTTCGCATTCATCATCGACGCCATGGATGAAGCTGGTTGGCTGTGAGAAAGCCCTTATGTGGTCTTGTCTCCATGATTTTCACCAAGTCAACCATTATTTTCACCAAGTCATAGTCTCCATTTTCTTAGGTTAACCATGTGCATGAGTTTTATAATTATAGTTTAACTTCGTGTTCTTAAACATAACATGATAATCCACGATCATGCTGAACATCTGCCAAACTCTATTATTAATTTTTAGTTAAAATCTGAAACATTTTGAGAGATTTTGTTGAACACGAAGACTTCTTGACACAGCGCATGTGATTTTGAAGATACCTCAACTGATATTCAAGAGGATAGATCTCTCTTATATTTCCAGTCATTGCATGAATATACAGAGCACAGAGAGACTTGGGGACGATGCAAGGCACAGATTTTTTCAAAGAATTTGGGGGAAAATAAAAGATCCATGGCGTAGAGCAGTCCTAGCTGTACAGTGAGGACAACTAAGAAAAAGACAATGATGATAAGCTGCCGCACATTTCACCCATCACTTGGGCTGTCGACAGATGAGGAATATGAATATTGGAATAATATGCTTCAATTAATTTCTTGATTTTTCAACGGGGAGAGCACCAGACAAATCTGAGGTACTTATCTTGACGCACATGAAAAGTACGGATCTTGACAGCTAATACCACCCATAAATTTCTCAAATCTAGATTAAGTGAATCCATCTCCTAA
Organism: Populus nigra; assembly: GCF_951802175.1. Lineage (NCBI taxonomy): Eukaryota > Viridiplantae > Streptophyta > Magnoliopsida > Malpighiales > Salicaceae > Populus > Populus nigra. Next base: position 7,371,049 of record NC_084852.1, read on the forward strand.
TCTTGACTTTTTTACGTTTTGTACTTTGACGGTATTGCGTCTTCTTCTTCTTGTTTTTATTCTGGGATGTATATACGGATTATATTTAGGAGGGTGGTTGTAATTATTTTGTAAAATATTTTTTATTTTAAAAAATATTAAAATAATATTTTTTTATTTTTTAAAAATTATTTTTGAGATCAGTGTATAAACCCGATTCAAAACATAAAAAAAATTAATTTTTAGCAAAACAAAAAACAAATTTTAATTTTTTAGAAACACAAGTTGACCGGCGTTTCCAAACGTTCTATACATCTACTTCATGGCTGATGCGTTTGTTTTTGTGATTGGAGCTAGGTTTGTTCATAAAACTTATAAAAAAAATTAAAAAAAAAAAATTAGTTTTTATGGTTGAGTTTTATGTATAATTGGATTGTACCCAACTTCAACTACAACTTCAACCACATAAATAAACTTACTTTAATAGTTATTTTTCTGGGCTAAATTATGGGCTAAAATGATACAGTATTACATAATTTATCGGAACTGTTTAGTATTGCTGTAATAATTATTTTTCAGAGTATTCTTTTTTTAAAAACATATTAAAATAATATTATTTTTATTTTTGACATTAATATGTCAAAACGATTTGAAAACACAAAAAAAATTAATTTAAAATAAAAAAACAAAAAAATTTCAATTTCCTCTAAAAATCACTTTTAAAACATAAAAATAAACATAATCTTAAATGAATCTTGCAAATTTCAACCAACGTGAGTTACATTCCAATGGGATTATAACCCTTTTTTTGTTTTTATGAATTAAGTTATGAATAACGAGTAACTTCCATTCTTGGGGTTGGCCATGGACAAATTAGTTTGCCAAACTCAAAGAAATTAGGAGTGGAAATTCTGAGTTAATTAACCTTTTGTTCTCTTCTCCTCGTGATGTTTTTCTGCGTGATTGGGATTGTTGATGCATAGCTTTCTATTAGCAGCGATTTGAAAAGGAAGGATACCAAACAATTGGCCACTTGAGAAAAAGAAAGAGGGCAATCCCACATTAATTAAAGATTTTAGTTAGCTTGTTAATTATAATATATTTTGGCATGGCTCACGTTATCATGAATTAAGAAAGGGTTAAATCTGAAAAATTAGGTCAAACTTCAACTTCATGTGATCTGTTATGGTCATATATATATATATATATATATATGGTGTCTTTGCCACCATTATGTTCTATCAAGAGTTTAAAAGAGCAAATTAAATAAGATTTTCAAACGTAAGTAGGTATGTGTAAACACAATCGGGGGATTGGAGAACATGTCTAGTTGTGTTTAGACATGTGTTAAGGTATATATGTTTATTTTAATTTTGAAAAGTGTTTTTAAAACAAATTATTATTTTTTATTTTTTTAAATTATTTTTTTAGTGTTTTAGATTATTTTAGTATATTAATATCAAAGATAAAAAAAATTAATATATTTTTAAACAAAAATTATTTTAAAAAATAAACTTAACTAAAATATCATATATTCCCTAATCAAGATGCCACTCGCGTTCTTTTCGTAGTCAAGAATATGCCTTTTTATTTGCAATGAGACAAAGCATGATGTACTGGCCGTCTTGTGGATCGTTTTAAAAAAGATTGAATTTTATTTAGTTTGGAAAAAGTGTCGGGTATTGCATGTTATGTTCATGGCCGTATCAATTATTGAAAGCATGCTTCTTCTTCTTCTTTTTTTTTTTTTTTCTATTCTAAATGTTGGTTTTCTATCATTTATGCATGGAGTAAAAATGATAAATTTAAAATAATATTTAAAAATTTTTAGGATTGTATTAGACAGATTTAAAATTATTTAGAGATTTATTAACTAAGATCTGATCTTTTGCAGTTTTAAATAATTCTTTAAAGGTTGGGTTGTCGCAAACCACAAACTATTTAATTTGTTTAGTCTTCAATGATAATCCACACGAACTACTAGAGAGAAATATCATAAATCTTTATTTAGGAGAGAATGATTGTTATGCCTAGAGTGCTAGCTCTTTATTTAATGATTTACATAGTTTTTCTGTCTAACAAATAATCTCTAAAAAAATAAGAGGCATGACTTTATATTTATAAGGAATCCTAAAAACCCTATAAATGATAAAATATTTATTTGCCCTTTAAATAATATCCATATATTATTTAAGAATAATTTTATAAATTTAATCAATCAAGTCCCTACTTCATTATTCTAGTACTAGAATTATAATTCTATTAAATACATCTTAGTGCTAAATTTCTAAAATTATTTTCAATCAAGTCACACTTGATTAATCATCTCAGTTTAATTTCTGACTAATGGTTCTTAATGTGTGTGACCCATTAGGTTCTTAATATGTTGACTCAAATATAGTTTATAATTATAAATAAATAGAATTAAATAAATCAGACAATTTAATTTATTATCAATTCAATAATTAATTAATTTATATTTGAATATCAAGTGCATCATCTAGCAACGTGTCATGATCCCTTAAATATTAGAAAATTCATAAGTGGTTTGACTTAACTTTTTAGTGACCGGTTTCTCAGTGTAATTATTATCCCTTCATCAATAATATTCTGATTTAGACATTTTAGCATGAAGTATGTCTGTTATATCAAATTATATTTGTTCGCAACATTATAATCATTCATAATTTGCCTAGTTATCAGTTGGCTTTTGTGATGGTGATAAAAGTAACATCGACAACTAGTTTTGATGTATAGAAATTTAATGGTAAAAACAACTCTAACTTGTGATGTATCAAGATGCATGCCTTATTAGTTCAACAAGGTTTATTTACGAAATTGAAAGGTGCAGATAATTTGCACAAAGAAATGAATGATAAGGAGAAAAAAGATTTTATGAATGGACACATATTGTTATTCAACTTTGTTTGTCTGATTAGGTTGTGAGAGAGGTTATTGAGGATATTACAACTATTGGATTATGGACAGAGTTCCAAACTCTTTACATAACCAAATCCTTGACAAATCAATTATATTTGAAGCATCAATTGTATACTCTCTGGATGAAAGAAGTTATACTCATTAAAGATCATCTAAATGAATTCAACAAAGTAATTCTAGATTTATAAAATGTTTATGTTAAGATTGAAGATGAGGAATAAGCTTTGATTTTATTATGTTTATTACCTCTAACTTATGATCATTTTGTTGATACGCTATTGTATAAAAGATATAGTTATAGTTCAAAAGATGTCAAAGCTTCGTTAAACTCTAGGGAGTTGAAAAAATAAGTGCCAAAGAATCATAGTTATGATCATATAGAGGGCTTGATTGTGAGAGGTAAAAAAAAGGTTTAGGTAGTGGGGAAATGTCTATATCAATGATATTGTTTTATTAGAAGACAACGAAGGAAAAGACTTTGCTGTATGAAATGTATATTTTTAGTTTAGAAGATGTCGAAGCTTCGTAAACTTTGTAGAGTAAAGAAAATGAGTGTTAGAGAGTTACAATGATGATCATGCAGAGGGCTTGATTATGCGGGGTATAAAAAATAATAAGGGTCCAGGTAGTAGGGATAGATCTAAATCAAAATCAAATTTTAGGGAAATTAAATGTTTTGAATGTCATGAAGTAGGATATTTTAGGAAGAACTGTCTTAAGTGAAAATATAAGGAAAAAATAAGGAAACCTTTGATGCTGCAAATATTGTTAGTGAAAGGAGAAATTTCTGATGATGCTAAAAGTGTTTTAATTATGTCTGTTGGTAGCTTAATTGATAGTTGTATTCTCAATTTGACTTGCACATTTCATATTTATCTTAATAAAAGCTGACTTGATATTTATAAAGTTGTTAATGATATTATTTTATTCAGAGACAATAAAGGATTTTCAATTATTGGTGTGGGTACATTTTGAATTAGGATTTATGATGACATTATTAGGACACTAAAGGTTTGATATGTTCCGAAGATGAAAAAGAATCTAATTTCTTTTAGTCTTCTTGATTTCAAAGGTTATGGTTATTCTAATACAGGTGGAGTTCTGAAAGTTTGTAAGGCTGATCTTATTGTGATGAAAGGAAAGCTGGTTAATAACCTCTACCATCTTCAAGGTTCAACAATTATTGATTTAATGTTGTTTATTTGGATTTTGGTTCTACTTAGTTATGGCACGTGCGACTAAGACATATGAATGAGAGGGGGATGATAAAGTTAAGCAAATAACATTTGCTATGTGGCCAGAAAATAGGTTAATTAAATTTAAGTGAGCATTTTGTTTATTGTAAATAATATGGGGTAAAATTTAGTAATACTATTCATCATAGCAAGAGGTACTATGGATTATGTTCATTCTAACCTTTAGGGTCTTTCTCGTGTTATGTCAAAAGATGAAGCATAGTATCTATTGATATTTATTGATGACTACTCTATGAAGTCATCAATAAATAGAAAAGGTGATGTGTTTGTTACAGTCAAGCAGTGAAAAGCCTTCATTAAAAAGCAAATTAATAAAAAGATCAAACATTTAAGAACTCATAATGGTTTGAAATTATGCTTAGGTGATTTTGAAGAATTATACAATAATAAAGGAATTCTTAGACATTGTACCATTAGAAATACATAACAACAAAATGGGGTTGCATAATGCATAAACAAGACACTCTTGAAAAGAATATGTTGTATGCTTTCACAAGCTGAGAATAGATCTTTCACATTATCATAGGACTTATAGGCTAAAATAGTTAACATGAATTGTTATTAGGTGAATAGATATCCATCAATAATTTTAGAGTTGAAGACTCCATACAAAGTATGGTCTGGTTCTCCTATCAATTACTCTAAATTAAGAATATTTGATTGTCCTACTTCTGTTTATGTTAAGAAAAATAAACTTGGGTCGAGAGCAAGAAAATACATATTTCTAGACTATGCATCTAAGGTGAAGGGATATAGGTTGTGGTGTGTTGATCTTGAGTCACCCAAGTTTGGGTTGCTTTGGGATTTTAGGTGAGAATCAATTTTGTATAACACTGAGTAATTTTCTACTTTTTCACATTGAATTTCCTTTATTGTTTTACTCGTGAAGTAGGCATAAGTTACCGAACCAAGTAAATTTCTTGCGTGCTTTTATATGATTGATCGTTTACACACATACGCAATACATATGCATGAGCTAGTTTTACAGGGCAAAATCATCTAATAGCTATTTCCTTTCTCTCTTTTTTATTTATTTTATCAGAAGTCTAGTAGGTGACTTGTCTCTGTGTACAAAATTCAATTTCTTATTAGATTTTGTTCTTCAAGATTAGTTGCTCGTTTGGTATTGAATTTCAAACTGCTTTTTAAACAAAAAAATATATTAAAACTCAATATCAAACATGACCTAAATATATGTTTGTTAAGTGGCCAATCACGTGGTTGGCTAGATTAAGAAACAAACTCAAAGACTTGATTAGTTCAATACACAATATCCAATATGATGAGTAATAATTTGGTCTCGAGCAATAATTTCTTTGGTTCATGTCTTTTTTATAATAAATTTGTTTGGTTGATAAGATGAGAAGGGCACAAGTTCATAGATCTCAGGACTTGTTCTTTGCTCCTTGTTTAGTTTTGCAACCATTGGAGCAAATGCCCAATATAAGTTATTGATCAGTTGTATCGAAAAGATTCTTGACTTTGCATGATTTGTTTTTATATACAAGCTACGTAGAGTTGGTGCAATTGCGACCACCAGCTTTTTATAATATATATATATATATATATATATATATATATATATATATATATATATATATATATATATATATTTTGATTGATTGGTACGCGGTTTACGCGGTTATGCACTGGTAAGCAACACCTAAATTTAATCACTTGGTAGCGTGACACTTCGATTATAATGTAGCTATATAAGTTGAGCAAAAACAGAGATAAAAGAGAATATTCGCCTGCGTGAGAATTTGTATTTGGAATTTATATGCTATGGTTATTAATCAAATTAATTACATTATTGAATTGTTTGATAAGGTGTCACGGAACTCTTTAATGGCAAGACGGCATCGTGTCAAGATTTCCATTCCAATCACGTGGAAATGTTCTTCAACAAGAAATGATGCTATCAGCTCCCATTTTCTAGTAGTTCGATCCCTTATCATGTCACCATAAGTAGCCAAAAATTAACTTGCGTTTCTAATTTATAATTAAGTCTTCATCCAATCTCAATTTCTATCCATTTTAAGATTGTTCTTTCTAAAACATAAGGGCTTTCTTTAATGTCAGTCATGTCTAGACTAGGCATTTGTCATTTTTCTAGCATTTTTTGTACTTCTTGCCTGGTTTAAATTAATTTTGATCTTCAATATTAATTTTTAATAAAATTATTTGATTTTTTTTTATGGCGAGACGTTTTGTATTTTCTCAGACTAACATATGAAATATAATCTTAATATTTTTTGTAAAAAAATTTATAGGGTTTAAATTCATTTTACATCAAAATATGATTTTGAATGCAAATTTTATATATATATAAAGTAAAGAAAATCAAATCATAAAAAAAAATTTAGATTTGTTTTACACGATACCAAACACCTCTAAATAATTATATTTTATTTACTATCAAAGAAACCTAATAAATATATCAAAATAATATATTTTTAATTTATTTATAATATTAGTATACTAAAACGATTCAAAAACACATAAAAAAATCAATTTAAAGCATAAAAAAATCAATTTTTTTCAATAAAACACGACATGACCGCTTAGTTGTATGAGGTCTTAGGAGGTGTTTGAGAGTGTGGTCGCAATTACTTTTCAAAGTGTTTTTTACTCGGAAATGTATCAAAATAAAAAAATTTTAAAAAATATTTTTGACATTAACACATCAAAATAATTAATTTAAAAAAAAATTATTTTTTTTAAAAATACTTTTAAAACACAAAAATAAATAACCCTTAATCTTACAATTTTTAGCACGAAGATAGCATGTACAAGTATATACGATTCAACAAGAAAACATGGATGTTCATAGTAATAACTTATCATCGATCGTCAATCTTGGTGTTTCACATTCGTTTGCGATTCAACCTAACATCTTGAAATTAGAAGTTTCTTTTAAGTTTAAAAGTTAGCTCAACTGACATTAACACCTCTCCTTCCTCCAACAAGTCTCTTGAGTTGAAGCTTCTCTTTTATCATAAAAAAAAAACCAAAAAACAAATAAAGGGTTTAAAAGTGATTTTAAGTTGGGGATTAATAAGTGGAATTAATTAAGTTATAAACCTTAATTACCAATTTTGATGTTTCTCATTCAATATTTAACGTAAAATTAAAAAATAAAAGACAATTAAGTTGCTTTAATTCAACTTTAATTTCATAAAGGTACATGATTCAAGTTGGAGATGAACAGTTAGAGAATTAAACAGGCTGCAATTTAACCCATTTTCCAATCCCCCAACTTGTATTAGTCTACTTCTAATACTGCTTTGCTTTGCATATGCTAAGCTAGGGACACATCGAAATGATGATATGGATAGCTAAATGAAGTAATTAGAGAGAAAAGAAAGTGAATTAGCTGTGTGTGTCTTGCTAGCTGTTTGTTGATCAAAATTAAAGCATGAATAACGTTGCTAATTAAGCTTTCGATTTCCCATCATCCATGACCTCAGATGTTGTTGACAACAAGCTATATCGATCAAGCATTATTGTTGAGCGGCTCCCTTAATTAAGAAACAGTAACGTTTCACACTTCCAAGTTACTTCTTTTTTGTTTTATTTGTTGGGGATGTTTGGGTCAATTTGCACGGATCTCGATCAATTTTTACGAGTTTTAAAGTTAATAATCAAATAAGTCTCTAGTAGTCATCAATATTAACATATAAAAAACAAACTCTTTAATTTTAAATTTTTATTACTAAACTATTTACTAGATAATTTAATATTGTGTTATTGTATTGCGCATGATTGTTTTGTAGGAGTATTAATTGTATATTCGCCATGGATGGTAATCATGAATTTGAATTGAATAATGTGGACAAGAAGGAAGAAGGAATTTAGGCCCGTGATAAAGTGGTAGCATTTTCACTTTTTACCCTCACAGGATATCTCGACTTTATTGTTTAAATAATAGTGATTGTTTTTTTTAAATTATTTTTATTTAAAAATATTTAAAAATATTTTTTTATTTTTTATATCAGCATATTAAAATAATTAAAAAAAATTAATTGAAAATAAAAAAATTTATTTTTTATGAAAACACTTTCCAATTATAAAACTAAACAAGATGTTCAAGAGAGAAACAACAATTATTATTCCAACAAAGGATAAAGGAATTGAAGAGGTAAAGCAAAGGAGGAGGAAAATCCTTCATTTTCTGTCTTGTGATACCATTTACTGCCTTTTTCTTTTCTTTTTTTTTACAATCGTAGATATTGTCTAACTAATCATGGGATCTTATTTCTTTGGATGCCGATTTGTTTCTGCATAATCACTTTTTACAAAATGATTACGTGTTTGGAAGGGATCATTAGATATATGTCCTGATTAAATGAATCAAGAGGTCTCTTTAATTTGACACAATATAATCTCACAAATTAAATGATTCATGTTCAAGTTTTTATTTATGGATCTAGTCCAAATATTTTGTTTTCCTTGATGAAATATACCTTATAATTAATTACTATATCTTTAAAATAGAAGAAAAATAAATAAGTAAATGAAACCGCACTGCAAATTCATGTCTTGCATGAGGTGATATATATATATATATATATATATATATATATATATATATATATATATATATATATCATTTCATGATTTTTTACCTTTTATTTATTATTTTCATGTTAATGAATTTTTTAAAATTAAATTATTGAGAAAAATTTGTAAAAAGAAAATCAATGAAAAGTTTTAGCGAGCATAGTGGTAATTAAAGAAGGGGTAAGGGATTAACATGAACGTTTCTAACTCCTCCTGAAGCAACTTATAATTAAGGAATAAGGGATCAGGTTGAAAAATAAACAAAAAACTGAGTGAAAGAAGAAAAAAAAAGTGAAAAAAAGAGAGATTTTGAGAAAATAAAATAGAAGAGAGATCGAGGAGTGTGCAGAGAGAAGAAAATGTTATATAAAAACAAAGGGGAAAAAAAAAACATGAGGCACTTCTTCCTCACTCAAACCAAATAATGTTACAGGTGTGATTAGAAAAATATTTTCAAGATATTGTTTCTTTTCTTTCTTGAGATTTTGTTTTAAGAAAGAAAAACAATAATATAGTTTGTTTTTCTTTTCTTGTTAATCTAGGCATGTGGGTTCGAGGATGTCCCAATAATACCGGTGAGGTTAATATTTTTAAAATTATAAAAATAAATATTTGTAAAAACCTTAACATAAAGTTTGAAGTTCTTTTTATTTGCTAGAAAGTAGTTTCTTTTTAAAAAATAATTTTCATAAAAAGTAAATTCTTGGAAAGTGAATTTTTTTTATATTTGATAGTGTCATGAAAAATAAGTGGAAAAATATTCTTTTAGTGTTTAGCTATGTCATGAAAAATAAACTGAAAAATAAATTTTTAATTTTTTTTCAAGTTTATTAAAAGAATGTGGATCAAATCATGTGGATCAAATCTGACATATAAAAAAATTAAAGGAGGATGAAATTGAAAAATAAATGCAATTTCATAAATTATTTCAAATAAAACAAATAGCAATAAAAAGCATGGAGATCAAATCAGATAGATAAAAAAATACGAAAGAGGGTGAAATTGAAAAACAATCAATTTCATAAATTATTTCAAATAAAATAAATAGCAGTCAAAAGAATAGAAATCAAATTTAATAGATAAATAATTTTAATTAAGAAAATGATAAGAGAAAAAAAATCACAATCAAAAGATTGAGGACCAAAATTGATATAAAAATCAAATTCTAGGGGATGAAATTGAAGAAAAAAAGATTCAAAACAAAATATATAGCAATCAAAAGATTGAAAACCAAACTTGATATAATTAATAAATAAAAAGATAATTTTGGATTTTCCACAATTTCTAAAAAGTATTTTTCACCCAAAATAAAAGGAAAATATTTTTCTAAAAACCAAGCCAAATTTTTCTTTGACTGAAAAGTTTTTTTCATTGACCAAAATTTTTAATAATAAACAAATATAAAAAAGTTTAGAAAGTGGTTTCTAAGAAACCATTTCCACTACCACAATCTTTAGATTTACCATTTCCATTACCACAATCTTTAGATTCCACTGTCGGTATTTGCACTACCATTTCGTTGGTAATTAATTTACCAACGAAATCACCGACAGAAATGCTCTGTCTGTAAATCTTTTGTAGGTAATTTTTTGTCCGTCAGTAAGTCCGTTGATAATAAAAAAATATTATTACCGATGAATTTACTGACGGAAAAAGTAAGCAAAAAAAAAATTAACCGCTTCATTCCATCGGTAATTCCCTCAGAAAAATACTGTATGTAATTCCGTCGGTAATTATTGAAAAATATTTTAAAAAAATCTATTTTACAAAACTATAAAATAATTAAATTAATATTAATCAACACTCTATAATACTCAAAATGCTTGGAAAAAAGAAGAAGAAAATCAACTCAAACAAAATTGCAACAAATAAATAACGCGAAAAAATAAATTCAACTAAAAAAATTCATATGAAAATTTTTTAAAAATCCTATAAATAAATCAACTAAAAATTGATCTCATATGAAAAAAAAATCCTACAACAACATTCATACAATTATTAAGAACAAAAACAATTAAAAATAAAATAAAAAACAAATATAGTGAAAAAACATGAAAAAAGAATAAATTTGTAAGTGAAGCTAAGAAGAGAAAAAAAAATTCATAAAGTATACTAATAAAAAAACTGAGAAGAAATTAAAAATAAGAAAGGAGAAGAAGACATACCTGAGCATGAAGGAGAAGAGAAGGAGTTGAGGAGAGAAGAGAAGAAAAAGAAGAAGAAGACATACCTGAGCATGAAGGAGAAGTGAAGGAGTTGAGGAGAGAAAAGAAGAAGAAGAAGAAGAAGAAGAAGAAAGGAGACGAGTATGCTGTGAAATTAGGGATTTTATGCTTTTTATTGGGGCGTTTTACCAACGGATAATTTAATATTAATATTTTTAATCATTCCATTGGTGATTTCATCTGTAATATTTAATTTAAATTTTAAATTTAATAAAAAAATATCAGAAAACACCAAATATCACCGACAATATTTCAATCTGTCGGTGATTCCATCAGTAATATTTAATTTAAAATTTTAATTTGAGCTAAATTTTTCAGAAAACCGCCAAATTACACCGACGACTTTTCAATCCGTCAGTGATTTTGTCTGTAAAGAACAATAATTAAAAGTGCAATTGGGAAGTAAATAGTCTGAGAGCTCTCTGTAAAATACCGATGGAAGTTTCCGTCGGTGATTTTCTTTGTAATTGACATGATGAATAGTGTTCATAGTTTACCAATGATTTTACCGACGACATTTACTGATGAAATAAATTCTGTCGGTAATTCCGTTGGTAAAAATGGCTAGTCATCATTTTTTTTTGCTTTGTCTTAATTTTTTTCCCACTGTAATTCCCTCGGTAAATACCGAGAGAATATTCCGTCAGTAAAATCTCTCGGCAATATACCGATAAAAATATTCTCTAGATATTTTTGTTTGTATTTATCAATTTTCTGGTAGTATTCCATGAAACAAACAGAACCTTAAAAGTAAATATTCATTAGTTATTAAAATCAGAATTTTTTATGTTCATGATGGGTGTGAATTTATTCTAGTGTTCATGTTTCAGCATTTTAAAAGTGAGGATTTGATTTTATTACCAGGCCCAAATTTAAAATATTTGTCTTAAATCATAATAGTATTTCATATTTAATAACAAAATAAACATGTACCAGTTTAGATAAATTTTAGCATGGAAGCATATTAAACATATTAATCATAAAAAATAAATAATAACACAACTTATCATAGATATAATATATAAAATGATTGCTATTTATTATTATTATTATTACATAACCAACTATTTAATTTGTCCACGTTCTTAAAAGACTAGTTAGAATATTTTAGTTCCCTTGAAATTAAAAAACAACTATTTTTTTATGTTTTTACTTTTTTTTTTTAACATGTAGTTGACCTCACTACCCCTCTATTTTGATAAGACCAAGATTAATATGCAATTAATGCTGTACATGAATGCAGGCCAATCTTAAACCTTTCACATGGTTGGGAAAAATAAAAGTAACCCACATGGTAGGTAGGTCCATCCCCAGGCACATGATTATGACCCTCCATTTCTCTCTTTGGTGAAAATCAAAGGCGGTGTACCCTTGTCTAATCCAGTATCCTATTTTGATGAAACATGCATGTCATGATGCAGATGCGTGGGATAGCTACAAGCATCTGCTCGCCATTTTACCTGTGTCTCTCAATTCATCATCTGGGTCTTCAAGAGATGCAGCAGCTCTACACAAAGTACAGGTATCTGTCTTCCATAAAAATGGTTACAGATTGCCAATAGCATATTCTAATAGAAGGATTAGCTAGGAAGGGTTGCACTGTCTTATCTTCTGATAGTTATATTCAAATCACATGCATCACCTTTTTTTAAAGACCAGAATTCTTTACGAGGAAACAGGACAATTGTCAACTTGTTAGTTCACACCGTTTAAGCACGAACCAGCACGCCCTAGTTCTAGTAATCAACTAGCCGAGGGGCCACTGCATTCGCGTGGAGCCTCTGTCTTTTCTTTTTTTCTTTTTGAAAAAACTTGAGATGAATAGCTTAACTTTTCATATTTTAAATTTATTTTTAAAAGTTATTAGTTTAATTTTTATAAATTTCAAAATTATTAGAGATTTATATAATTATTAATTTTAAAATTTATAAAATTAAGATACGTGCAAGCTACCCGAACACCCATAATTAATAATAAAAAAACCCTTGAAAAGTGTTTTACATCCCTGTCCTCAAGTATTAATGCACAGTACTGTAACATCAAGGCCCATTTCTACATACTCATCAACTTCCATGCAAATATTGTTCAAAAAAGAGAGCAGACCAGCTCTGTGGGGGTGGAAGTATCCTACTCAAGAATGGGTATATTATTAAATGCGGATGGTTGTAGTAGCTGGAGGGATTCTAAGAGACAGCTTGAGCTTGGGATTGTGGTGCAAGGGGTTCACCATCAACACAGGTATATGCTGTTATCACATTCGGATACACCGACTCATTTTGGAGACGGGTTCTTCACTGGTTGTTTAGCTCTAAGCAAATTGTCAAGGTGGATGCAAATTATGGTTAAATCACAGGAACTTCTAGCTAAGAAATGGGAAGCCAAGGTGCTGGAAATCCTCCTTTAATTATTCCTTATGTTCTAGCCCCCCAGCCTCCTACATCAAGTACGAAAATAAAAATGTCTTTGACTGGGTCCTTGTGCGGTAAATGATTTGAATGAGCAACAACTACGTGCATGCCTTCTTTAATTTGGCAAGATAAGAACTCACCTGTATTTTTGTCACTTAGTTTATTAATAATTCGTCCTGTACCTTTCATCATAGATGACTTAGTTGGAGTTAATATATAGAAGGAGAAGCTCGAAGAAATTTGATCACAACTCTGGGGCGGACCCAGTAAATGTGTCTGCATTAATATTGTAATATGGGATTTTCAAAGGTGATCAAGTTGGTGTTATAAATTTAAGGGATCTTGCTAAAATTGGTGTCAATTTTTTATACTTTATAGTTTAATTTTTGTTGCTTGTTCATCTTTCGAGTGTGAAAATGATATTCTGGTTCAATAAGACGTGAGTGATTCTTAAAGATTCAACACCGCATTTCTTTTCTTTTTTCTTTTTTTTTTTCAAATCTTTGTTGAAAACCAATCTTTCATGGTTGATTTAAAGATCCAATGGTCAAGAATCCAGGCGAAATACTCTTTTACCTGTTCATACATACAAATCACATAGAAAATAATTATTAGCACTTTTTCTCCAGGTAATTAAAAAAAAAAGGAAGAAAAGATGTATATATGGTGATCAAGGATTTGAGTGATTGATCATTTACAAAAAGGTTTAAAGTGAAATTGTGGTTGCAGGATGGTGGGTGTTGGGTGTGAGAGTACTGAAGGTGTTGGTGGTTTAAGTGATATTGGGGTGAATGATACGACACCATTTAAAAGTAAGTTGACCACAAGTTATCATTATAAAAAATGGATCGCATAAATGAACAAGTAAACTAATAACAAGACAATTTCAAAGAAGTCAGTAAGCTGGGTAGCTGCTCTCTTGTGTTGGTTATTGTAGTATAAAATGTTTTTTATTTAAAAATAAATTAAGATTATTGTTTTAGATTTTTTTTTATTTTTAACATCAACACATAAAATTCATCGAAAAACAGTATAAAAATCGTCAAGAGAGAGTTTCCTAATGAAACTAAAGGGACTGTCAGATCTGAATCCTAGACTTAAAAGAATTATTTAATGCTGAAGATTTGATTCTCCTAGTCAATGAAGAAAATTGATGAGCAGCTACAAGGAGAATTAATTTCAAAAATTATTTTTCATGTTCTAAAGGGATTAGTGCTACAAGAAAAAAAGACTTCTGCAATTAAATTTCTATTCAGATAAGATATCCTAGCATCTAAAAGATTTTAAAAGTTAGCTAAGCAATTCTAAAGTATGCAGGAAGGTGGATCTCGACCAAGGGTTATTTAAGTTAGGAAATTAAGATATTCTATTTTGTTTTATTTCTATTATATATGGCATCAACAAGTTACTGATTTAGACTTGTTATTCTTATTATTATTTCTATGTTTGAACTTAATTAATTCTTTGAATTTCAGTTAAGATTTAAAGCTTGTTTGGATTATGATTTGAGCTTGCTATTAAAGGTTTTAGATTAGTTTTTGTAAGTGAATCAATTCAGCCCTCAATGATAGATTTATTATGATTAATTTCTCAAAACTATTTAAACAAATGTTAAGCCTAAATTTTGACACCTTTGATGAATAACAATTATGAACTTTTCAGTTTAACATGTGAGAGAGATTCTTACATTCTTTGGTTCTTAAACGAATTGAATCTCACTTATCAAAGATTAACTAACTTCATGGCATCATTCGATTTTATTCCAATAGCGCATGTATTTTGGAACATGTTTTTATTATGTCACACTCCTATCAGATCTCTTTTGAATTTCTGGGATCATTTCTCAATCTTGGTTTTGAATTGCGTAACCCTGTGATCATGATGTTTGAATAAATAAGGATCCTAATTACAACTAAAGTTATATACTAGCTTGTGGAAGCACAGGCTACAGGTTGGATCTCTGTGAAGTAAACGCAAGATCTCAATCCCTATAACTAAGAAATTGGACGAGATGGAAGATGTGAATGAATGTTTCAAATTCTTTTATTGAGTAATATTAGGTGTCATTATTTTTGTGGCAAGCTATCAAATTATTTTGGCATACTTGTGTTTACAGCTAGAGCATAGATGTCGTCGGGGCGATCATGCTCGATACTTCATTACTATACAAAAATACGGGAGGGATGAGTGTTAGTCCAAAATAGGGGAGATAATCCGAAACGTTGGACCAGGTGGGAAACAAATTCCAATATATATACAAATTTTCACTAGCTCAGCGCTGTTCTGACGACTCATGGCAATAACTTCAGTATGAACCACCTTGCATCTAGTCAGATCATTCCATCAATATGAACTTCATCTTGATGTGTTTGAGATCGACTTGAGAGAGGACAATAATTACGTGGGTCATATAATTTATTTCAGCTAACAGTGTTAGAAACTTATTAGCGGTTCATTTCTCCTAATTACCTTTCATGAAACGTAAAACACAAATCGAAGACTTTGAATCTTAGAAACGAGGGGCCATAATGCGGGGCACTTCTTTCTTTTCATCACATCAAGCTAATTTTCAGCAAGTTCAAGCCATTCACTCTACTCACAGATTGGTACTAAACATGTAGCTAGAGAATATAAAGTTAATATATCCCATCACCTTTTTTTGCTTATAGCTTTCATGTGAAAAACGACCCTTGATGGACCAATCTTACACTGTGTCATGGATTCAGGGAAGAAGTCATTATCGAGGCTTCTTTTATTTAACCTAGAAATCTTAAAAAACTTGGCATAAAAGAGACAGACCAGGAGCCCAGAGAGAGTAGATTTGACAATTTTTCATACCATGATCTTGTATTTCTATTGGGCTCTCTACGAGGTTGTTCTAGAAGAAGGGATAAAATAAAAAATGCTCTTATTATTATTATTATTTATTTTCTTTCTTAGCACTGTGTTATTGCAAAGGATAATGTTATATGACACTTTTTCCTTAAAGGAGCACACAACCTCCGCTAATGTCAATATTGTCATCAGTATTTAATTCACAAAGGGACAGGAAAAGATGACAAAAAAAACCTAATTTCTCTCCGGCCAAATAGGAAGCTTGTGGAAAGAAGAAGGTACTAACCGAGGAGATGATCAGAACTAGGGAAGGTCTCGAAAGAGGTAGAGTCAAGTAGCAAAGTGTTTCTTCTCAGTGACTCGTTAAAAGAAACTAAAAGAGCTACTGTAGCTTTATTACTGTTTGCATGATGGCTTGCACAACAGCATTTTAATTCTCGTTTTCATTCTTGGATAGCAGCAAGAAAATGTAGGGTTTTATGCTGGTGACCGTCTTCTTTTTCTTTTCTCTCTTTTTTTTTTGTATATATTCAAAACAATCCTTAAATTTTGTTCTTTCAGATTTTATTCATATTATTTTTATTACTTTTCAATTGCATCCCTTAATATTTTAGTTCATTTTGTTTATATCATATCAGATTTGATCCTTATTCTTTTAAATGCTATTTTTATTTTTAATTTTTTTTATTGAAACTTTCTTTTTCAATCTTATCCCTTATAGTTTTATTGATCGAGACTTTGTTAATATTTTAGGTCACAGGTTTGAAAGATTGGAGTAATTTGGATTAAATATTTTTTTCAGGTTATTTTTTATAATTGATTTTTTCTGATTCCATCCTTATAGAGTTATCCTAATTAATCTTATGTGTCAGGTCACAAGTTTCACATGTTAACCTTGCTTGACCTAACTTAATATCATTCTCTCTTTTTTATTTGTTGTTGTTCTTGCTAATTTTTTTATCATATTATCAAATTAATCAAGGTTTAACCTGGTTCTTGAATTTCTCTTACTTATTTAAAAATGTTATCGTTGCCTAAATTGTTTTTTGAATGATTTAAAATAAGAATAAATAAAGTATCTCTTATATTAAAACTTCATTATCTTATTAACATGCTCTTTTTTTAGCATTTTTTACCATAATTTTTGTTTTTTAAGACATCTCATCAAAATCATAAAAGCAAGTTAAAATTAAAAAAAAAAAGTTTTGATAATTTTGACATAATGTGTTAAAAACTATATAATAACCTAAAAGGTTTGTTGATTTTACTGTGCCTCCCCCACACACATTGTACCATTCACTTGAATAATGCAAATTGAGAATTTGAAGGCCAAAATTGATAGTACAAAAAATTACAGCCCATATTTATTCTTTTTAACTGTATATGAGATGTATTTTTTAATTTGGTCCACAATGTTTTTTCATTTTTCAATTTTGATCCTTGTTTTTTGAAGCTTTTTATGTTTTGGTCCAAAATTTATTTTTCTGACCTTGATCTTAAAAAATGAGAGAGAGTTGCTAAAAAAACAAGAGAAAAGAGAGAATGTGAATGATTGTCCACTTTCTAAAGATTAAAAAAAAAAAACTTATCCTTGGTATCAGTGTGTTTTATTTGATGAGCGAAGTTTTATTGATGTATTTTTTTTATCATTTATCTTGTATGAAAAAAATAGATTAGGGTTGAGAAATAAAATTTCTCTTTTGTTAGATTTTGTGTTTTTTGATCAATTTAAGGGTGTTTTAGTTAAGATATTAGCTTATTAAGTTTTTATTGGTGTTTTCAAGTAAAAATAACTTGAAATGAGTTTTTAAATAAAAAAAAACTCTTTATCTTGATTTTCTAGCAGCCTCTTTGGTCATTAAATATTGCACCAACATACCACATGTTTTTTGTTGTTCTAATCGGCATGTCATTTATATTGGTTTTTTTTATATAAATCTAAGAATGGATAACGTGTTATCCATCTTTTAACATGAAAGGAAAAAGAGAGGCGTGACATATAGTCCATGACTCCTTCTTTATGGACCTGCCACACGAGGGTCTATTTAGGCACACTTACCTAGCCTAATTATTTTTTTAATGTTTTTAATTTCAATCCATTAAAGTAGATTGGTTAAAAATTATTTTGGAAATTTCTTTTTTATCTAATATCATAACCTTTTTTATATTATATTGGCAAGTTGTTTTTATTTTTATTTTTTGTTAATTTTTATTATTTCTAACTTAAATAAAGCTTTAATTGAAATAAAATGATAAAAATTATTGAAATTAATTAAATTTATTGAAAAGACATGTTATCCTTTGTTTTTGTAAAGCTTTTTTATTGTCATAATTGAAGGTAGTAGAAGACATGATTAAAGGACAATTTTTTACTTAGATTTGAACTCAGGATGATTTCTTTCTAAACCGGAGAGATTGATAGATGAGTTTTTAAGAATTATATTTTTTTTAATTTAAAATTATATTTTTTATATGGTATTATTATAATATTCTATTTTTATATCTATATATATAAAATATCGTAATAGCTAAACTATAGTTAATAAAAAAAATAAATATTTTAAGCTCTTATATTATGATATTATTCACATCTGAGAATTTTGATTTATAACGAATCACATTACCTTTTATTGTGGCAAGAACATTCCCAATACTAGTGTCTATTAGTGGTAATCTGATATTTGTTGTAAATTTTTCGGATACGATTTGAATAATAAATTAGGTCTCTCCAAGTGATTTTAAACTCTTATTTTTGTTTATTTTTATATTTTAAAAGTATTTTTTTAAAAAAATAATTTTATTTTTTTTTATTTCAAATTAATATATTTTTGATGATTTTAGATTATTTTGATATATTAATATTAAAAATAATTTTTTAAAAATAAAAAAATATTATTTTGATACATTTCTAACTGAAATTTTTTTTGAAAAACAATTATAATTATACTACCAAACAGATTTCTAATAAATATCCAGATAGACACAAGCTTTAAACACTATCATGTTTTTGAAGATTTATATATATAAAAAAACTTTGATTTATTTTTTTGTTTTAAAATTATTTATAAATGCTCGTCAAAGTTCAAAGTCGAAACGCACATGCAACACACAGCAGCACCCATTAACCCAAACTGAACACACCAGCAGCTGATCTGTAAAATCTGCAACACCAAGAAGCCAGCCAAAACTCATAGACCCCACAGCTTTTTGTACCTGATACCGTACCTATAATTTCATCATCAACCCCACCCGCCCATAACTCCAAGTTTTCCTTATAAATATCCCCCCTCGTAACCCTACACCAACAACCCTTTATCACTAGTTTTGCCCACTGAATTTCCTCTTTTATTCTCTTTATTTGGAGTTTTTTATTTGATTTGCTAATCCTTGCATGGCAGTGAGTTTACTTGCACATGAGGTATCTGACCTCTGCTTAGGCAAGCCTGCTTTGAGGTCTCTCGCACTCACCACAACAATAGCTGAAGCTCTATTTGCTCTTAAAAACTCTGATGATAACTTTTTGAGTGTATGGAATTGTGATCACGCAGCAAAGACTAACAACGATTACAAAGGCAATTGTGAAGAGGAAGATTGTGATGTTTGTGAATGTAAATGTGTCGGTAAGGTTTCTATGGTGGATGTGGTATGCTATCTTTGCAAGGATGAGAACTTGTTGTTCCCTTCTGATGCTTTGAAAGCACCTGTTTCTGTTCTCTTGCCTGAGATTCCTGGAATGGTTGTCCATGTGGAACCAACTTCAAGGTATTGAGAATTGTGTTTTTTGGAGTTTTGCTATATCTCTTGAAGTTTTATGCTTTTGCATATTCTTGAAATCTGCAGCTCTTCTTATTCTGTTTTTATTGGTGTTCCTATCTGGGTTTTTATTGATTTTTCAGTTTTATTTTCTTTATGGGAGTTTCCAAGCTATTTATTTTTTGCTCAAAGGCATGCTTGGCAGCAATCCCTTTAGCATAAGATTCATGATGCTCTGCCGTTAGTTATGTGGCACTTACTTCCTTAATCAAGACCAATTCTTGATCAAATTTATGTAAAAAATTAAGATTTGTTCTTAACCTTAATTATAAATCTCAATTTGATATACAAATCAGGATGCTTTGGTATCAAATCTGATTATATATGTTCAATAGACAGCAATTTGAACACCAATAGTTTAGTTGGTACACAAATTTGAGTCTTTTTTTTCTTTTCCTCTCAATTCCATTAATAATCACTATACTTTTTTGATCCTTCAGCTTATTGGAAGCAATTGATCTCATCCTTCAAGGAGCCAAGAATCTAGTAGTGCCGATAAAGACCAGGTATAGTACACGAAGAAAACAGCACCAAAAACTCTCAATCACCAGCCCCACCATCCACAATGGCCGGGAATTCTGCTGGCTAACACAGGAAGACATAATCAGATTCTTCCTCGGCTCAATTGGCCTCTTTGCTCCACTTCCAGCTCTCTCCATTGATACACTTGGCATTATAAGCACTGAATTTCTTACAATTGATTATCACTCCCCTGCTATCTCAGAACTTGAAGCCATTTCTCGCTCTCTAGCAGACGAGACTTCAGTTGCTGTCATTGACAGTGATGGCATATTGATTGGGGAGCTCTCTCCATTCACTCTAGCCTGCTGTGATGACAGTGTTGCAGCTGCAATCACTACCCTTTCCTCTGGGGACTTGATGGCCTACATTGATTGTGGAGGACCCCCAGAGGACCTTGTCAAGGTGGTCATGGCAAGACTTAAAGAGAGAGGCCTAGAAGCAATGCTTCAAGAATTCACTAATTCTAGTTGCTACTCAACTACCAGTTCATGTCAATCACAATCTTCGTCATCTGATGAAGAGTCAGCAAGCAGCACCCCAGTCAGTACACTGCATAGATCAGGAAAGTATAGTAGGTCCATGAGTTATTCAGCCAGGATGGTGAGAAGGGCAGAGGCAATAGTTTGTCATCCCAAGAGTTCACTTGTTGCAGTGATGATTCAAGCAATTGCTCATAGAGTAAATTACGTGTGGGTCATAGAGGATGACTGTAGCTTGGTTGGCATTGTCAGATTTTATGATATGCTAAAAGTTTTCAGGGAAAGTTTAGAGGATACGGCCTAAAAAGATGAGGAGCTTTCTGTGTTAAATTTTTTTTTTAATGGCTATATCATCTGCTAGGCTCAATCCTGATCATGGTGAGATTAGATTAAGGAAATAAGTGGTAAGAGAATTGAGTGAATTTGAAACACTTTTTGAGATGAGGACAGTTGGCCTTCGGTTGTATAACAAAATGTATGTGTTTTCTTTTTCTTCGTCTTTTTGTTTCTCTTTTCTACTTTTAATTATTGAAGCTGAAGAGCTGGTATAGGCAGATTTGACACCCTGTCCTTTGTTTATAGAGTGTGTGCCTTGTGGATCATGACTTTGCTGAAGATTATGTCATGTGTATATTAAATCATAGTTTTAAGTGAAGTGAAATTCTTGTTGCATCGTGTGTGAATCAGCCCACATGTGGGCGGGTTGGTCTTTCCGACACTAACCTATTCCTACCAGCAACCTGTCAGAGTTGCTAGTCTTTATGATGACAGCTCATTGAAGTGGGAAAAGAAACATTCCTGCGGAAATATGAAAATTCTGCAGGCAGGAAGACACTGATGCTTAATTAGTGATGCACATACATACTTGAATTGTACATGGTAGCATGGCAGTAACAAAAGCAACAGCCTTTGATGATTCATTCAGTTGTTTCAGCATGCAATCTACAGGAAACAATGCAATACCGTGTATCTTTCTCCTCAGAATTGGCATTCTTAATAAACCTTCGGCAAGGCAAAAACAGATGAAGTAACTGGGGTCATTGCAAGGAGTGCATGCCAGGTTCTCTCTTCCTTGCAAAAAATGTCACCTCTCAAAAAGTCCAAACTGCTGCAGGGAATTGGAAACACCAGATGCCCTCATCGTTACACAATCTAAATTCTAATACAGGTATCTTTAATCTCTTTTCCACATGCTTAATTGTTTCAAAATACAGATGGACCCTATGGGGATCATTTAGATTTTTCCTACTTTTGTCATCATTTCCCTCGAACAAAAACAGCTTAATTCAATGCACATTTTCGGAAGAAAGTGAAATATTCCAATATATATATATATATATAGCTGGTGGGTTCAGTTAGGTGTGGTCAATACAGCTGGAAGGCATTTCAACTCATGATAAAAACGTTGTTGGAAAAGAGAGGGACCTGAAATTTCCACTCGGTTTCTTTCACTGCAATAAGCAGCCCTATACGTCTCTTTCATTAAATTTAATTTTCACCTACTTCTGGTGGCTTGTACGGTTTCCAATAAATGAGAGAGGGTTTTTCTTCCCTATTCCCACCACCAGATGAGGACTCTCGGTTGCTGCTTTAGATGCGTCTACAGTGCACTCGCTGCACGCATCCACTTCTGATCCAAGAAATAATGCAAGAGTCCCAGACATAATTTTGCAGTAACTCCCCCAACAACAAAAACTGTCTGAATTTATGTGAAGTGCCATGGAGTTATACCAATTTATGTGAATTTATACGTAATGTATCATAGGTCCTTCAAGCTAGGGCCAAGAACAAGCGGTCCATGCTAGTTGTATCATCCACCATGACAAACTAATGCAGCCCAGCACCACCAACACCCCCCCCCCCCCCCCGGTCGTTCGCAATGGCCGCAAGTAGACGAGAAAGTAAAACAAATTACAAAACATGTTGGAGAGCAAAGGATTAGTAATTTAATAACTGATAATTACTACTAACCAATGCTTGTTTAGACACCCCAGAACTACACTAGCAATTAACATAAATTACTTGTACACTAAACAAGATAGCTGCTGCTTTTAATTAACATAGTTGAATTATTTCAGGCCTTGAACAATAATCTATGATCAAATTCAAGCACTGAGACCAGACACAAATTTAAACTTGACAAAAAAAGAACGTAATAATGAAATTTTTCAAAAATTAAGATTAGAAGCGAGGTCAACTGGTTAAATTCATAAAAACCTATTATTGAATCATGCTCCTTCAGACTTTAGTGGCAAATAACCTGGCGAAGCAACTGAAAGCAAGTAATGAATCAAAGAACCTTAACAGCACATAGATCACATGGGGAAAAGAGCATTAGGAAATAATAGGCAGGTAACGGGGGGAAGTTGGTATCCGCAGAATACGCAGCTAAATGTGAATCAATAGAAAGAACGTTGCGATGAGTGAAAATTGTTCCACAGGACAACTATTACATGAAGTGCATTTCATAGGTACAATTAAAGCAATCTAACTCAAGTTTTCAAAAATATGAGACGACTCAATCTGGTATGAGAATATTAACTCATTTGAGTAAGCTGTGTTGAGTAGCAGTTTAAACTTCTGATATAACAGTGGCATCCACAAAGCAGAGAAGGGTTCCTAGACTTGACAGTCATTTGCTTTCCAAAGTAAGGCCTGTATCATCTGCTGTTTCTTGAACAAATATTTCAGTTGGTTGCAGGCATCCCCTCAATGTGTCGTGCCCAAGTTGTGCTCTTTCATTATCTCCAAATCCAAACATTTGGCCCTGGTTGGTAACCACGACAGTGTGGTAGAGGCCTGTGCTGATCTGAGAAACACGATGAGCTCTTAAGCTATCAAGGACTCGAGGTGTCAACACTTTTTCAGTTATACCCCTATCTGGAAAGCCAAGGCTACCAAATCCCATGCACCCAAAGCCATAAACAGAACCATCATCGACCAGAACAAATGTTTTTCTTTTTCTTGCACAAGCCTATAAAATAACATGCGTTGTCAATGATTGGGTCTCAGATAAAATAGATTGGAAAACGAATACACAACATGCAAACAGACATGAGATGCATGAATTAAGCCAACACACAGTTGTCATCGAAGGATGGTTTTGCTTGAAAGAAATATTTTTTTGGCTGTATCAAGAGGTTCTGTTTGCCATTTTACATAGTAAGCTTACAGAAAGGAGAGATGAAGCAGCTATATGTTTAGAGAAGAGTAAGGCAGAGAACTAGAAGGAAAGAGAACATAAAGAACACAGCAAACAACCAGCAGGCACAGTGCATGTTGCCAAGGTTATGGAGGTGTTCTAGTATAATTCATACGATAAGGAGGGCGGTGCAATCAATTGGATAGAAATTAGGAAATGATTTTTTATTTAGTCTTTTATTCTATATAGTAAGTATTTCTAATATACCTAGTCTATTTAGCAATCCTGTTTTAGTTAGAAGTTTTAATACTACATAAGAATCCAAGTCTTTGTGGGAATTATGGCCCAGTTACGAGCTATTATACTTGTTATAAATGCCTATGTGAAAACATTTTTCATTGAGTGGAATGGTGGAATAAAATTGAGCTACTATAGTTTTTTGAAAGCTTGGTGCCTAAGAGTTTTCTTCCTCTCATTCTTCTATTTTCCTCTTGTTCTTCTTTTATGCTATAAAATCTGTGCTACTGTTCACGGATTATTGCTAACATGTTTATTCTAACTGAAATTCTTCTAAACATGTCCCTAAACAACATTTAACTGCTTATTATAAGCACATCCTGGGATTTCAGTTCTACCCTCAGTTACCAAGAACCATACATGGCCTAGAAACTAAATACACAATATGCATACATTCTTAGCGGAGATCAACGAAAATCAATGAATATACTCAATTTACTTCAAGGTGCAATAGTAAAAGTTGACCAAACCTGCACAGCAAGGCAGCTCTTAAGGCAGTTCACAAGGGAAGGAAGAGTCTTATCAATCTCATCCCCATGGCCTAATGCTCCACAGTAACCTTTTCCCCAACTATAGACCTACAACCACCAGGACAAGGTAAGAAAAATTCTTTGAAGAGTTTAGATCAGACAAACAAAGCAATTATCAATGAAACACAAGTTCATATTGGGCACAGAGACTAACAAATCCACTTGAATCAAGTGCCACAGCATGCTCATCCCCAGCAGAAACATGGACCACATGAATATCCTTTCTTCTAAATGTCTGGATTGCACGTGGCTGGAACTCATCGTGTTGCTCTCCATGACCAAGACAAAAATTAGAACCAGAACCAAAAGAGTAAACTACACCATTGTCAGTTACAGCTAACACGTAGCTGGGACCAGCAGCTATTTGAACCACAGGACCAATTCCCTCAAGCAGTTCAATGATTTTGGGTGTCGGTCTGTCTAGCGTGTCACCATGACCAAGTTGCCCATGTGTGTTCGTCCCACATGTATAAAGCTGGCCTTGTCTTGTGAGGAACACTGTAAAGTTAAGGCCCACAGAAACCTGAAACAATTCCCATTTTTATTTTATTTTTTTGAAATTTTAATAAAAAATCACAAGAAGAAACAAAAGCAGGTGGGAAAAGTCAAATGGTCCAATAACACTAACAGTATTTTGTGTTGAAGAAAGAACCATATAATTGTTAGGAGGAAGAAAGTACTACTCCTATGCATAAGCTAAATGCTTTTTTCCTTAATTTAATCAAGTCTTCAAGAAACAATCAAGTAACATGTGATTCAGCAAAAAAAGTCACTGATGCTAGGCGATCCGGATCTTCTTTCAAAATATACTCATAGATGCTGCCCTTAAAAAATTAAATGGTGATTTGACATATCAGAAAATTAACTTGGCATTGAAGGCATGGCACAATGCATTATCCAGGCAGCTTGACAAAAAGCTTGATACTTCACAGGCAACTGGCTCTAAATCATACACAAGCATTTGGTATTCAACCTCAATATAATGGTTGGATATTGCAGAAAATAAAAAAACCAAGCTAAATAAGGTAAGTATTGTTAAGAAACAATAGCACTTGAATGTGGATATGAATTATCATGTGCATATGTCCCCTCGCTCATATTACTTTGAACATGCAACACCAACTAAAATACATGCCTGTTGCTTAGGAACCCATTAAACAAGGTATGAACACTCTTAAGAAACAACATCAATTAGAATATAGTATAGTGAAATGAATGTTACCTGCTTGCATGAAACTGCCTTTAGTGCCTCAACAAGCCTGGGCCTAAATATGGGGCGATTTGTATCTTTGTGACCGCAGCAAAATGATGAATTATCACCACAAGTGAAAACCTGCATCATTGATTAGCATTATCTGACGGATATGACAGCCACTTCTCAAAACCAAACACATGATTATAAAACCATATATGTCAACTGCCAGTAAGAATACAGTGTTTGAAAATTCTTTGATATATTATGCTTGTCATGCATAACATCTACATCATTAGTGAATCAGAGGCATCATTTGAAAACAGAAGGAGATAAATGCCAGAGAGTTGAGGCTTCTAGGCAACACAAAAGCAATACAAGTCCAAGGTTACCAAAATTATATAGCATATTCATCATTAATATGCCAAACAGTATCAGCATAGACAGTACCATTTTGTGACTGGAAATCTTGAACTCCTAACTTCTCTAAACAAAAAGTTCCTGAGTGCCCATACCAAGGCATCAGACATGGGCAAAAGAATAAAATATTACAAAATGGAATATGAAAATGAGAAAAGGCAGTGTTCTAGATTACTTGCACCAACACAACTTTCTTCTAGTTATCCAATTCTATGTAACAATAGCATCCCTAAAACAATACCAGTGCAAATCACACTTGGTGTTTACCATCGTTGCTGGGTCAAACATCATTCACACAAGAAACCACCAAAATCTAAGAGCCCAACCATGAAGCAACTTGTTCAATATTATTATCTTAATTTTATCATGACCACAGTGGCCCCCTAAAGGTCTACCCTTAAGCCTTTTCAATCTAGCAATTAGTTCAGAGCAAAACAGATGACTGATGAAATATGAAGTATGAATGGTTAAAAACCTCTCCGGACTGCAAAACAAAAGCAGCATGATTATGGGAGGCTGAGACTTGGACCACGTTAGCCAAAGATGGGAATCTAATCCGTGTGAATGCTACACATTGTGTTGTTTCAGCACCATGTCCAAGAACACCACACAAACTGGAACCACAAGAATATACAGATGAATCTCTGATCAGCAACGTGTGATATCTTCCGGTTGTAACCTGCATCTGTTGATTTAAGCCAAAGATAATAAACGTTAATAACTCTTCTGGAAGCATCAGCCTAAATACTATAAAGAAAAGAGAGACAGAGAAAAAGTGGGCGAGGTTTGGCACAAACCACATAGGTAATACCACGTGAAATTAAAGGCCATCCTTCTTAAAAATCAATTGTAATTTCCTTTTGTTAAGAAAAGGGGAAATTAAATAATTTTCCTAATATTTCCTTTCTAGGAACCTGACACTTCTTGTGACGTATGCCAATTGATGTTAGGTACCTACTCCACATTATCGAATACAATAGCAAACAATAATGATCATTTGAACTTTAGATCCCTCTCTAATATTGGTTTTTCCTTATCTTATTTCATAATGAGAAAGCCAACAGAAATGTTCCAAGCCATGATACACACATTTATGATGATCCATGAGGAGAATAACAGCAACAAAGCCTTAATGTGATAACCACACTTTATGATGAGCCCAAACGCCTAGTAACATTTGCATCATTGAGAATTGTTTGCTGGGGGGGGTTAGAAAAGAACTGCACACAGCAAAAAAAATTGACACAACTGCAAAATGAATGTAAAGTGCATGTGAAAACAATACAATTATTTCTGCACATGTGTAGTTCTTCTTTCTTTTATTTGAAATGTAAAGGCAAGTATATGAAAAGAGAGCATACATTGCATGCTGAGGTCTTGACCATGCCTGATGATTCCTCAACAGCCTGTAAGAACCTCAAAACCCGCTTCCAATTTCCTCCACAACGATCAAACAACTCTTTCTGAGCATTCCACCCCATCCCGCCATACACTCTATGCGACACACATAACTGATGTGCTGCAAAATCCACCAACGACCTGAATTTTTGAGGGTACAGCCCATGACTCGCTCCAAATGTCCTAGAAGTCAACTCTAAGCACACGAGGTCAGCAGCACTAAGCCTACCGATTGTCAGAATTTCAAAAATCAAATGTGATGGAAAATCCTCGATAGAAGCCAGCCTATACCTATTAGCCATTTATATCAAGTTCCTCACTTTTCACCTCCACGCTAACAGCCCACCAATCTTTTACCCTCAAAATCCAACACTAGCTCTCCAAAAGCGGGTAACAATTGAACTTAATTTGACAAGACCAAGCTCAAACAGGGACGATAAATAAGAAAACAAATCAAATTTTTAGGCGAAATTTATTGCAATTAAAGCAACATATGAAGAAAACAACATCAGAGGGAAGAAAAATATACGGAATAGAATACGAGAAAGGGGGTCTAAGAGAAAAAATCAAATTGGGTTTTTGATAAAATGATTGGAAACAAAACATCAGAAGTGACGAAATTCTCACACAACCTCCCAAAATTAATCAGTCAAATTCTACAAAACCAACAGCTTTACCTGCAAAATTGAGTACAATTCAACAATAAATTAGACCAAAGTGCACTATTTTAACACAAAACTGAATGAAACGCAAGATTCTGAGACTAAAATTTGATTCAAAACCCATAAAAGAGGAAAGGGTTTCAGTAAAGTTGCCTACTTTGACACAACAGTGAATGAATTGTGAGATTTTGAGGGAAAAAATGGGTTCAAAATCAATAAACAAGAAAAGGGTTTTGATACTGGTGATCACTTACCAAACCAACGAAAAAAGCAATAGAATTTCACCTTTTTAGAGCTGATCTCAAATTTATAAACCGAAATGTAGGTAAAATGAGCACATAAAGTGCAAAGGAAGAGAAAATTAAAGAAAGCTAGGGTTTTGGAGGTATCTTTAGGACCACATTTTTCTTAGTTGTCAGTCATGGTTTCTCTCTCTAGACTCTAATTTTTCTTAAATGTTTTATTTTAAGGTTAGATTTAAGAGAGATGATTGCATTGGAGCGAATTAGGTAGGGCACAGAAAGAAGGGAAGAAGAAAAAGTCTTTTGTGGATTGTACTTTTTGACTTCACCGTTAATTTTTTGTCAGACTTTTTTGTAATTGACACGTGGAATTCGTTGGAGTTGCCATGTGGGGGGAATGAAGTGGTTTATGCGTCAGCTTTGCACCCATGGAAAGAAGGATGATTGTGCAAACTGCAACCAGTTTTCGCGAGTAGATACATGGGCATACTCGCCCCCACTAAGCTTTTAGTTTTCATTTTTATATTCTTGATTCAAATTTAACAAAATAATACGAGGAATTGTTATGAAATTATATACGTGTATGTTTATTTATCTTCTTTTATCTTTTTATTTTTATGTTTATTTATTATTTCTAAGTTTATTTGAATTTTATATCTTTTTATAACATTTAGGTGTACAAGTATTAATGTACATTAGATTATAAGTATGAATATTATTGAGATGATGTTGAGGTAGAATTTTTATTTTTTTGTTCCTATAATTTTTATTATTCTTATTTATTTCATTTTCTCTTTACTAAGTATATTATTTACTTATAAATATATAGTTTTGTAAACATTATTGGCACAGATATTCCTTACTTTCATTTTGAAGCAGATGATTTTTTAAGTTAAACGTATGTTTATCTATTTAATTTTTTTTCAAATACTTCTAATTATTTAAGTGAATCATATTTTTTTTCTTAAGTTCATAACAAACTTTTTCAATTCAATTTTCATTATAATGTTTAAACCAAATTTATAATAATTTTGATATTTTTAATAAAGTAACCATGACAAATCTTGTCAAAATTGATTTAGTAGAACTTTACATTAATGGTAAGAATTATTTATCATGGGTTCTTGATGCCGAAATTTATTGGATGTCATGGATTTTGGAGACACTATTAAACATGAAAATCAAGCATTTAATAATTAAAAAAAGGCAAAGACCACATAAAATTACATGGAGTGTATTATCATTTTTTAATTTTAATCCTCGTACAAAATAATATGAATAAGAAGTTCAAAAAATATTTTACTTGCAAAACATAGCAAATCAACTACAAAATACGTTCACTCACTCAAAAGAAGTAATCAGATCTCATATACTAGTTGTAAATACTCTAACCTAGATTAAAGTCCTTATAGGATAATCCACTAAAATTATAACAAATTAACTTAAAGCACGCTAAAAGCATGGTAGACCAACTGATTCAAAAGAAAAAAATCCTTAAAAAATAAAAGAAGCAAATAATCAAGTTGGCATTATTGAGGAGGTAAGCATTTGCAAGGATATAAACATAACTAATCATAAAACCCTATAAGAGGTTCAAGTACTTGAAAATAGTATTAAAAAAAATGAGATCTCGATAAATTATATCTCTACAAAAAATTAGAGTCGAAATGAGATAGTTATCAACAAATATTTTTCATATAATATATCATTTGATATCATTAGTAAAAATGAGAATCTTAAGCCTAAATTTATCGAAGAATGTCAATGTACAAATGATTAGCCAAAATATAAAGAAGCAATTCAGACAAAATTAAAATCATTTGCAAAACATAAAGTTATTGGACCTGTAGTCCAAACACCTGAGGGTGTAAAATGGGTATTTGAATGAAAACAAAATGAGAAAAATAAAATCGTAAGATATAATGCATGACTAGTGGCATAATAGTTTTCTCAAAGACCTATTTGCCTAAATTTATCGAAGAATGTCGATGTAGAAATCGAAGAATGTCAATGTAGAAATGATTAGCCAAAATATAAAGAAGCAATTCAGAAAAAATTAAAATCATTTGCAAAACATAAAGTTATTGGACCTGTAGTCCAAACACCTGAGGGTGTAAAATAGGTATTTGAATGAAAACAAAATGAGAAAAATAAAATCGTAAGATATAATGCATGACTAGTGGCATAAGAGTTTTCTCAAAGACTTGAAATAGATTACAATGAAATTTATTCTTCTATAGTAGATACAATTATATTTTGGTATCTCATTATTCTAACAATTCATGAAAGACTAGATATGTGTCTAATAGATATAGTTAAAACCTATTTAAATGATTCAATTAATAATAATGTTAATATGAAAATCCCCTAAGGATTTAAAATACTTGAAACATATAATTCAAATCTCTAAAAAGTTTACGTAATCAAGTTGCAAATGTCCTTATATGGATTAAAGCAATCAGGACACACGTGGTATAATTATCTTAGTAGATATTTATTAAAAGAATGGTATAATGATTATCTTATATGCTCATGTGTTTATATAAAGAAGTCAAAATATGATTTTGCTATTATTAACATGCACGTTAATGATTTAAATATTAAATATCTCGGTCTACAAGTCGAGCATTTAGTAAATGAGATTCTCATTCATTAGTCAACTTACACATAGAATGTCCTTAAAATAATTATTCAAAATATTTAACAATATTTAGACCTTATTCAATATTTATTAGGTAAAAATAATTATCCAAAAAACCATTTATTTAGGTCAAATTGGTATCAATCAGATTTGGATTGAATTGAATTGTTATCTCTAATTAGATAACTTCAATTAAATTAACTTAAACCAACAACAAATGTCAATCAATAAAGTTTTTTTAACTTAAATATGATACGAATAAATTGATATTTATATGCAACTAAAGTTTGCTAATGCAATAAGATTTATGGATTTTATTCAATAAAAATACATGGATGAAAATAACAAATATACTAAAACGCATGGACACTATTCACTACAATAGTAAACTGACGTCTATAAATTTGGGGAAAAAATTATTTGTCTTTGATTCAAGGGTATTTTGATGTTTTTACATTGGTTATTCATCATCATCGATTTGTGTGAGAGTATTTTTTATTATGCAATATTTTTATGACCAGTTAAATAACAAAAATACTCTTTGGAGTAAAAAAACAATTGTATCAGTAGGGGTATATTGGTATTTTTGGTTTTTTTATATACAGTTGAATTACAAATGCACATTTGGATCCAAGAAATTTCATGCATTGAAGTCAGGGGTATAAAAGTATTTTGGCTCTGATTTTTTATTATTATTAATTGTTGGTTTGCATAAGGATAGCCTGGTACTTTACCATTAAAATAATATTTTTAATTAGAAAAGGTTGGTGACGTGTGTTATGGACACGTCAACAATTAGGAGACGTTGTGTCTTTAGGGCAGCGCGTGCAGTGTCTTCCTGTAGTCAAATGGAATTCCATCGTATAGTCTGATTGCTCGCCATCTCCACTTTCATCATAGGCAACGTGTGTATTCCAAATATTCCTTATTTGTTAGTGATCCTTTTTCCCCCTTCATTTCTCTTTCTTACCGTGATAAATACATTATGGTCCTTAATGTTATTGGTATTTCAGGTTCAATCCTTTTAGTTTTGATTTGTATATTTTTGTCATTTTTCTTTTTGTTAAAGTTTTATATGTTTTCAACTTAACCATTGGTTTATAATTTGTATATATAATGATTCTTAATTTGATTCTCCTGCTTTTAATTTTGTATTTTTACTTCTTTGTTTTTTTTATAAAGTAACAACAACAACAACAATAATAATTAAATATTTGCTATCCCGTGTTGACTTAATCTTAATTAGTATTACATTTATCATAGCTTGTTATTTTTTAACCTTATTTTAATATTTAGAGTATGCTTGTTTTTTAGGTACGTTTGTTTTTTAGGTAACTTTTGTGGTTGTGGTTTGAAAAAAAATAAGTTTTTAAAAAATGTGATTAGGTGTGGTAAGTTGGATTTAAATACATATTTGATAAAAATTATAATTGAGGTTTATGTACAGCAAAAAATACGTATAAAATGTTTGGTAATTGTATAGTTGTGATTGTTTTTTAAAGTGTTTTTTACTTTAAAATGAATTAAAATAAAATATTTTTATTTTTAAAAAATTATTTTTGATATCAACACATTAAAATGATCTAAAACACCAAAAAATATTAATTTGAAACAAATAAAAAAAATTATAAAATTTTTCAAAAGCGCTTTTGAAACGTAAAAACAAATGTGTTTTACAAAATTCAGTTAAAAAAATTTTTAAAACTACTTTACGGCAACTGCATTTCAAACTTAATTTTTTAGTGAGCCTTATAATATAAAACATAGTTTTTATAATTATTAAATATCTTACTGTGTTTTTTACACCGCAAATATAAAAACAAGTGAAAAACAAATTCACCCTTAACCACACAACTACAAGCGGCGGTTGTCTACCGGCGCGTAACGCGTGCAATGTTTTTTTGACGCCAAAGGCCTAAGATAGACTCGACTGTTGACTAGGGGGAACCAAGTATAATATTACCCAATTTATTTTCAAAAGTCCTTCCATTTATTTTCATTTTTTTGGTAGCAATTAATTTCACCATGTCTAGACGTAGCATAACATGCGAACGAGATTATGGAGGTATAGGTAAGTATCTTTACAATTATAAAATTATCCTTTCTCCATGCCCACCCTTTTTTTTTTATTATTATTCAACATTAATATTTAAAGACCATTTTCCTCTTCTAAAAACTAGGCTTTAATGGTGTGCTTAAGAAGAGTTTTTTTTTACATTATTTGAGAGCGCTTCTCAAACTAAATTTTTATTATTTTTTAATGATTTTAATATATTAATATTAAAAATAAAAAATTAAAATATTATTTTAAAATATTTTAACAAAACATCTTGTATTATGATATTAAAAAAAAGAAACATCTTGTATAAAAGCTGGCGATGTTAACCGTGGGTGGTATAAAGTTGAAATCAAGGTTGGTTGTGTGAGTTGTGATTTGATGTTCTTAATTTCTCAGTCTTATTTGCATGCTCTACTCCCGTGGAGAACTGGCAATGGCACTCGCTGAAGTCATCAAAGATCATATTCCTAATTAAATTATTGAATAATATATTTTTATTTTATTTTTTAAAATTTATTTTTGATATTAGTATATCAAAATAATTTTTATATATATAAAAATTAATTTTTAAAAAATATTTTTTAACCACAAATATAAACACATTCTGCGAGAAGCAACACCCTTGAAAAATAATTGAAGACGTTCATAATTATCTCTTATAACCAAAAAGACAGCAATAATTATTATGAGGAACGAAGCAGATAATTCGCTGAAGATTTTCAAGGTGCAAAGAAATCAATTCTGAAACTTGAACCATAATCGCACAATTTGGGCCAGTCATCAACTACTAGGCCTACTGGAGATTTTTTGCCCTCCTCCCAGGGAAAAAAAAAACACCTATTATTCTAGAGCTATTAATGTAAATATACCATGGTATATTTTTTATTGGCATCCTTAATCTTAAAGTTTTAATTCGCATATTAATTCAATAATTCATATATTTTTTTTGAAGTTTTTTCTTAAAATTTAATGTTACTCTTTGTTTTCCTTTTTATATACCTTTGAGGTTAAGCGTGGCTAATGAGGGAGTTGCTTCCCACTTCCCATCTTATAATAATAGTTATTTAAACCAACTAGAGGGTTGATTTAATGCAATACTCCGGTTATATAGATCAATTCAGGTTATTAAAAAAAATTAAAATAATATTATTTTAAAAATTTTTATTTTAAAAAAACTAATTTAATTTTGACCAGTTCTATTGAGTCAATATCAAAATGACTTTATTTTCACACTCGACCTAAGCTAAGAACAAATAGCTAGGTTCTAGATCAACTCACTTAATCATGTTAGGTTTAATAACAATAATTGATTTGATTTTTAGAATATTTTTTAAAAAAGTCTTATCAACACAAATGATTAATATTCAAATTGAAAGATTTAATGCCATCACTGAAAAACTAACCCATAAAGCTCTTAGATAGTATTTAGTTATTATCTTAAAATAGAAGAGACAAAAATAATGGAGTTAAAAACAATTTTTGTTAAAGAGATAAAGAAAAAAAAATGTACCTCTGTATTTTCAAAACATGAAATAAAAAGAAGAAACGTATTTAGAGATAATATTTATTATGTTTTAACTCTAAAATGTTGTTGTAAAAAAAACTTTAATTCTAAAATTATTCAACTAAAACAAAGGATAAAAATAATTATTATTATAGTTTTAAAACTCAATTCAATAGTTAACTTGAGGTAAGACCAAGGTCATGATTTTGGTAAAAACAATTTAAAGAAAGATCAAAACAACATGGTTTAACTAAAAAAAATTATCAAAAAAAAATCAGCAAAGTTTTTAATTTTTCACCAGGTTTTATCATAAGTTGACCAAGTCACAGATTTTGATCAGATTAAACTGGTCAATCATTTCTCTATTTTTTTCTAAAACTTGTACTAGCACAGGCCCCATGTCAATTGAGTTAGTTCGAGTTTTATAATTAGGGTTATCATATTATTATTAATTTCAACATTTAATATAAACTAAAATAAACAAATAAAATATAATTATTTTTAAATATGTAAGTTTGACAATAATATATTTTATTAAAAAAATTACTACGAGCATCCTTTAATTTTTATTTTTCCACATTACAATCAAGTTTTTAAATATTACGAATTCTATCGTGAGTTAAAGCATGTTTTAAAAATCAATGAAATAATAGTAATACACCTATATATATTATATTAAAGCATGAAAAAAAGTCATTATCATCCTACTTATTCTCTCGTATCATGCTCATCTTCTCACTTCTCTCATGCTCTCCTTATCACATACAAATCTAAAAGAAAAACCAAACACAAATCCCTGGCTTAAGAAAAAATCAAACAATTTTTTTTTTTGAGTGAGACTTGCTCACGAAGCGGGAGGTCCCCTTGACGCCAAGGTTGTAGCTGTAAAGGCACATAATGATTGGTGTTGGCCTCCAACAAGATCTGATGTCATGGTGATTGCGTATAGTGTCATTTCAGTGGTGTTTTCCCCTCTTAAATCGATAATCAGATCAATTGAAAATCTAGTTCAGATGGAAAAATCTCTGCCAAGAGTGCTTGGAATTTTGTTAGAAGCAAAGGAGTTATTATATATTGGTATACACTAGTATATCCCCTTGCATACAGCAAGGGATAATTTTTTTAGGTTAATATGAGTTTTCGGACAGCTTACACGTACCTTGATTAATTTTATGGGTCCTGAAGTTAACGATCATGTAAATTTCTATTATTACTTGATGAATTTTGCAAGTTAAAATGCTTGGACATGGCTAACATGTTGATTGAAGATATGAAGAGAAATAATGTCAATATATATACTGCTTTAATTGCTGGGTATCAAAGAAATAAAAATATGGATTGAGCCTATGAGATGTTGGATGAAATGAAGGAGAAGGGCACCTCACATTGCCTATGCTACACTTAGCGAGTGTTTAAAATAGTGGTTAAAATTGATTTTTAAATTGTTTTCTATTTAAAAATATATCAAAATAATATATTTTTATTTTTTAAAATTTACTTTTGTTGTTAGCACGTCAAAATAATTTAAAAATATAAAAAAATTAATTTAAAACAAAAAAAATTAAAATTTTTAAAAAGCATGATTGGACTGCGTTTTTAAACACCCTTTTAGAGTCTACTTATTTTTAAGGTAAAAAAATAATTTTGAAAATCTTTGAGTTGTTTTTGCTTCAAATTAACTTTTTTTAAATTTTTGAATCGTTTTGATATACCAATATCATAAATAAATTTTAAAATATAAAAAATATTATTTTAATATATTTTTAAATAATAAAATATTTTTTTAAAAAAACTCAATGACATTCACAAAATTACAAGGCACTAATGTGGTTACATAAAATTAGAAGAGGGGGGGAGATATCTAGTCATTGCTATGATAGTTCTAAATCATTTAATAACATTTTTGTGTATGAAAATTTTTATTGATTTTTTTTTAATCAACGCTCGATGATATAAAATGGTATACGCTTCAAAGTTTATGATTATAATTTTCAAAGAAAATTATTTGCAAATTAAAAAAAAATGGTCAGACTAATTTTCTGTTTTATATATATATATATATATATATATATATTTTATCTCCGCTTTCGCCACTATTTTCATATATTCCCTCCCATAACCCCTACCTTAAAATACGAAGACGGCGAAAGGAGGAAAAAACAGCAAAGAAAAATCCCAGGCCAGGCCCTATTTACGGCCGTATTGTTAATGGACCAGCTTTTTCCGCGAGGCGCAGCCATTATAGTTATAGGCACGCACCCTTGTTTTCCGGTTCACCCTCAATTCTATTTGTTTTACAAGAAAAATAATTTTTTAAAAAAACTTTATTTTTAAAAAAATAAATTCTAAAAAAATAAATTATTTTTTAATATTTAGCAGTGTCATGAAAAGTAAATTAAAAAATATTTTTCAGTGTTTGGTTATATTATAAAAAATAAGCTGGAAAATTGTTTTTTAATGATTTTTTTTCAAGTTTATTAAAATAATTAGGAACAAATCTTACTAATTAAAAGGTTGAAGAAGAATG
Organism: Populus nigra; assembly: GCF_951802175.1. NCBI lineage: Eukaryota > Viridiplantae > Streptophyta > Magnoliopsida > Malpighiales > Salicaceae > Populus > Populus nigra. The sequence goes on from NC_084852.1 coordinate 7,408,683, forward strand.
AAATTAAAAAAAAAATCTAATTTTATAAATTATCTCAAATAAAATAAATAATAATCAAAATAATAGATATCAAATCTAACAGATAAAAAAATTAAAAGATGATAAAATTAAAATAATTATAATTATAATTTCATAAATTATTTTAAATAAAATAAGTAACAATCAAAAGAATGAGGACCAAATTTGATAGATAAAAAAATTCAATTTAAAAAATAATAAGAAAAAAGTAAATAACAATCATAAAAATAATGACCAAAATTAATATAAAAAATCAAATTAAATCAAATTTTAAGGGATGAATTTGAAAAAAATAATTCAAACAAAATATATAGCAATCAAAAGTTTAAGGACCAAATTTAATATAATCAGCAAATAAAATGATATTTTTAAATTTTTCACAACTTTTATAAAGTGTTTTCCGCTCAAAATAAAAGGAAACACTTTCCTAGAAACCAAACTAATTATTTTTTATAGAAAAATGTTTTATGTTGACCGACACAGAAAAATTTAGAATGTGATTTTCTAAAAACTACTTTCCAGAAAATAATTTCACTCTTAAAAACAATTGAGTTCAAAACTCATTTAATGTTAGGGCATGTATAAAAATTAAAAGAATGAAGACTAAATTTGATAGATAAAAAAATTTCAATTTAAAAAATAATAAGAAAAAAGTAAATAACAATCATAAAAATAATGACCAAAATTAATATAAAAATCAAATTTTAAAGGATGAATTTGAAAAAAAATTCAAACAAAATATATAGCAATCAAAAGTTTGAGAATCAAATTTGACATAATCAGCAAATAATATAATATTTTTAAATTTTTTCACAACTTCTGAAAAGTATTTTCTGTTCAAAATAAAAAGAAAACACTTTCCTGGAAATCAAACTAAATTTTTCTTTGACAGGAAAGTGTTTTTCATTGACCAGAAAGTGTTTTCCGTTAACTAATTTTTCTAAATACAGGAAAGTTTGAAAAATAATTTTTCAAAAACTATTTTCTAAAAAACAAACACACCTTGAAAACTGAGTTCAAAACTCATTTAATGATGGGGCATGTATAAAAATTACATTTTATTTTGTAATCAAACAAGATAGAATCACGGTTAAATGAAAATTGGCTGATGGTGCTGCTTGAATGATTTGGTCAGGAAAAGCCTTGGCTGTGTGCATTGTTTTTAGTTGGAAATAGCTGGAAAGGACGATGATGGCTTCTAAACTCTTTTTTGGCTCAGAAATATGTTGACTCAGTGCGCCTTTTCCCTGGAATCAATTGATCTCTATTATGTTTTTTTTAATGTCAAAAACTTTCATTTTTGTCATATATAGTTAATCATTTGTTTGAATTCCAGGGTCTTGACTCTTGACACTCCGGAGCCAATAATATATTATAGACGACAAAGTGAAGCTGGTATGGCTTGTGGTATCATGTATATATTTTGACGTTGCAAATTTTTGCCTTCATGTTGAGTTTGAAGGGCACTGCATGTTCCAAGTATTTTCTCAGTTGGTTGACAAATTAAGAACAAATATAAATTTGGTTCTCTTTTTTTGGTTTCTCAGATTGGCAAGTATGAAGATACAATTGGTACATGCTTTTTTTCTCAGAAAATGGTGAGCTCTTCTCTATTCGTCATCTTTGGTTTAAGGAACTAGACTGAGAGTGTGTTTGGTATTGCGGTAGCTGTTGTGGTTGTGGTTTAAAAAAAGTTGTTTTATAAAAAATACTTTTAGTTGTGGTTGGTTTAAAAAAATAGGTGTTTGGTTAAAACTGTGATTGAAATTGAGGTTGAAGAAAAAGTAGTTTAATGTGTTTGGTTAATAATGTTTTTGAAATTGAGGTTATAAAATAATTTTAAAAAATATAAATTAATTGAAATTGAGGTTATAAAATAATGGAGTCAAAAACAATTTTTGTCATATATAGTTAATCATTTGTTTGAATTCCAGGGTCTTGACTCTTGACACTCCGGAGCCAATAATATATTATAGACGACAAAGTGAAGCTGGTATGGCTTGTGGTATCATGTATATATTTTGACGTAGCAAATTTTTGCCTTCATGTTGAGTTTGAAGGGCACTGCATGCCTGCATGTTCCAAGTATTTTCTCAGTTGGTTGACAAATTAAGAACAAATATAAATTTGGTTCTCTTTTTTTGGTTTCTCAGATTGGCAAGTATGAAGATACAATTGGTACATGCTTTTTTTCTCAGAAAATGGTGAGCTCTTCTCTATTCGTCATCTTTGGTTTAAGGAACTAGACTGAGAAGCTGCTCTCCTTGCATCAAATTTTGATGGTGCTTCTCTCTTCGGTGCATGAGCTAGGACTCGGGGTCACCAAGTCAGCTTTGGCTTTCTGATTGCACCTAATTGTTTCTGGCAATGGTTCACCAAGATAATTGAATGATTCCTGTTTGTTACTGCAACTTTGTCAGCAAAAACGTGTCTTTGCAGAAGCTGCCCCCTTGGTTCAAGAAGAGACAGGACCATCAGAAGCGAGCCTGATGGTCCTGTCAAAAATAATGGAGTCAAAAACAATTTTTGTTAAAGAGATAAAGAAAAAAAAATGTACCTCCGTACTTTTCAAAACATGAAATAAAAAGAAGAAACGTATTTAGAGATAATATTTATTATGTTTTAACTCTAAAATGTTGTTGTAAAAAAAACTTTAATTCTAAAATTATTCAACTAAAACATGAAAGGATAAAAATGATTATTATTATAGTTTTAAAACTCAATCCAATAGTTAACTTGAGGTAAGACCAAGATCATGATTTTGGTAAAAACAATTTAAAGAAAGATCAAAACAACATGGTTTAACTAAAAAAAAATTATCAAAAAAAAATCAGCAAAGTTTTTAATTTTTCACCAGGTTTTATCATAAGTTGACCAAGTCACAGATTTTGATCAGATTAAACTGGTCAATCATTTCTCTATTTTTTTCTAAAACTTGTACTAGCACAGGCCCCATGTCAATTGAGTTAGTTCGAGTTTTATAATTAGGGTTATCATACTATTATTAATTTCAACATTTAATATAAACTAAAATAAATAAATAACATATAATTATTTTTAAATATGTAAGTTTGACAATAATATATTTTATTAAAAAAATTACTACGAGCATCCTTTAATTTTTATTTTTCCACATTACAATCAAGTTTTTAAATATTACGAATTCTATCGTGAGTTAAAGCATGTTTTAAAAATCAATGAAATAATAGTAATACACCTATATATATTATATTAAAGCATGAAAAAAAGTCATTATCATCCTACTTATTCTCTCGTATCATGCTCATCTTCTCTCTTCTCTCATGCTCTCCTTATCACATACAAATCTAAAAGAAAAACCAAACACAAATCCCTGACTTAAGAAAAAATCAAACAATTTTTTTTTTTGAGTGAGACTTGCTCACGAAGCGGGAGGTCCCCTTGACGCCAAGGTTGTAGCTGTAAAGGCACATAATGATTGGTGTTGGCCTCCAACAAGATCTGATGTCATGGTGATTGTGTATAGTGTCATTTCAGTGGTGTTTTCCCCTCTTAAATCGATGGTCAGATCAATTGAAAATCTAGTTCAGATGGAAAAATCTCTGCCAAGAGTGCTTGGAATTTTGTTAGAAGCAAAGGAGTTATTATATATTGGTATAAACTAGTATATCCCCTTGCATATACTACGGGATCATTTTTTTAGATTAATATGGTTTTCGGAGAGTTTACACGTACCTTGATTAATTCTACGAGTTTTAAAATTAACGATAATATAAACCTCTATTAACTTTAAAATTTATAGTACTTTAACTAATAATATTTAAAAAATAAATTTAAAATATGATCTAACAGATAATTTTGTTTCACGGGTCGCAGTACGCAACAGACTATCTACAAATACTAGACAAGCAAGCCTCTTCAGGTAGAAATCATCTTCGCTTTAATTGCCCTCATTCAAAAGCAGTCTGGGGTCTTGTTCTGCAGCTGAGTGGAATTAATAGGAACATAGGTTGATGGGATCATGAGTCCCAGTGGGCTAAAAACTTTCTGCAAAAGAGATTTTTCACGTTCAGGAACAATCAACTTTTCCAAATTTGCCACAAATTTCTCACAATTTTAGGACTTCCCATGTGTGAAATGAAGAGAAACAATGTCACGCCCAATGTGAAGACGTATACTTTGTCTACTTGATGGATTTTGCAAGTTAAAACGCTTGGATTAGAAATTTATAATTGGGGTTGAATGTCCATCCCGCTGCTGTTTAAATGGTATTTAGAAGTACGTAGTAATATTTGTTTTTAAAGTATTTTTTTGTTTGGGAATGTATTAAAATAATATTAATTTTATTTTTAAAAAAGTAATTTTAACATCAAAATAATAAAAAAATAATTTAAAAAAAAAAAAAATTAAAACTTACCCAACCACGTTTAGATCGCAACTAGAAACGTGGCCCGCGCTACGCCGCGGGTCAATTATTTTTGTATAAAAAATATCAAAAAAAATTAAAATCTAAGAATGTTAGCTCTTTCTACAAAGTTATACCTAAGAGCATTGGGTCTGTTTGCTACCACTGACCTAAACTTTATATTTATAATATTAATAATAATATTAAACCTGCATGACCTAATTGTAAGTGAGTTTGGTTGCAACATCAAACCCGGAGGCTTGGATATGAGTCTGCTTGCAAGGTCTTGTTATAAAAGTGTGATAATTAAAAAGAAAAAAAAATTAATATTACAAAATAAAATTAAAAAATATTAATTGAAAAGAAAAAAAACAATAAAGCAAAACATTATTCTGATGAATAGTGCTTTGCAAGGAAGGGTACAGTAAAATCCCCTTATTATATCACAATAATCTAATGAACAGTAAACAAAACAAATGATAAAGTTTAATTCTTAATCAAATCAATATTAAAAAATGAAATTGAAAGAAAAAAATTACTTAAGAAAAAGAAAAAACAATTTCAATCAACTGGTTTAACCCGTCAAACCTGGGATTCGTGTCATGAAATTGAAAGAAAAAAGATTGATGTCTTTTAGTTATAGTTAATTACAATATTTAAAGAAGAAATTGGAAGAAAAAAACTAATAAAAAAAGGAAAAAAAACTGAATCAACTGGGTTAGCCTACCAAATCAGGGTAACCCGTCAAACCTAGGATTCGTATCATGAGAGTGTGATGACTAAATGGGAAAAAATTAACATTAATAAACTAAAGTTAAAAGAAAAAGATTAATTAAAAAAAAAACCTACATGAAGAAAAAAACTAATGAAGAAACAGAAAAAAAATCTGAATTAACTAGGTTAACCCGTAAAACCAGGTTAATCAGTTAAATCTGGGATCTGTGTCATGAAAGTTTGATAACTAAATAGAAAAAAACTTAATATTAACAAACTAATTTTTTTAAAAATAATAATTAAAAATAAAAAAAAGCAAAAAAGCAAAAATACTAAATAAAAAAATATTAATTTAAAAAAAAAACAAAGAAAGAAAAGCCTACATAAAGAAAAAAAACTAATGAAGAAAAAGAAAAAAAAATCTGAATTAACTGGGTTAACCCATCAAATCTGGGATTCGTGTCATGAAAGTTTGATAACTGAATATGAAAAAAAAATTACGGGTTAACCCAAAATTAGCTGGGTTAACCCGTCAAACCCGGAATCTGTGCCATGAAAGTTTGATAACTAAATAGAAAAAATTTAACATTAACAAACTAAATTAAATGAAAAAATTAATTAAAAAGAAAAACCAGAAAAAATTAGGGTTAACCCGTCAAACTCGGAACTTGTGTCATAAAAGTTTAATAACTAAATAGAAAAAAAATTTAACATTAACAAAAAAATTTAAACAAAAAAAATATTCATTAAAAAAAAACAAAGAAAAAAAACAGCTTAAAAAAACAAAGCAAAAGGCAAAAAAAGAAAAGAAATTTTTTTAAAAAAAAACAAAGCAAAAAGAAAAAAAACAGCTCAGCGTTTCACTATGGACTACACTCGAAAAAATAATTAATTAAAAAAATCAGAAAAAAAATCCGGGTTAACCCGTTAAACCCGGAACCCGTGTTATGAAAGTTTGATAACTAAATAGAAAAAAATTTAACATTAACAAAAAAAATTAAACAAAAAAATTTTAATTAAAAAAACAAAGAAAAAAACAGCTTAAAAAAGAAAAAAACATAGAAAAAAAAACCAACATGAAGAAAATAACTAATGAAGAAAAAGAAATAAAAATTGAATTAACTGGGTCAACTCTTCAAATCAGGTTAACCCGTCAAACATTGGATTTGTGTCGTGAAAGTTTGATAACTAAATAGAAAAAAAAAATTGACGGGTTACCCTAGAATTAACAGGGCTAACCCGTCAAACCCGGGATCCGTGTCATAAAAGTCTGATAATTAAATAGAAAAAATTTAATATCAAGAAAGTAAATTAAAAAAATAATTAAAAAAAGCCAGAAAAAACTAAAGGCATCAGTTTTTTCACTGTGAACTGCACTGTGTAGTCCACAATAAAAGGCTTAAAAAGGAAAAGAAAAGGGAAAAAAACAAAGGCATACCCACGGGTTAATTTTTTTTTTCTTGCATAAAAAATATAAAAAGGCTAAGATCTAAGAGTGTTAAGTCTTTCTGCAAAGATATACCCAAAAGCCTTGGATCTAACTGCAACGCTTGACCTAAAAGTAATATTTATAATATTAATAATAATATTAAACTTACATGACTCAAGTTTAAGTGAGTCTGACTGCAACACTAGATCCAAGAGCCTTGGATGTGGGTCTGGCTATAAGATTGTGTCATAAAAGTATGATAATTAAATAGATTAATTAAAAAGAAAAAAACAAAGAAAAAAAACCAACATGAAGAAAAAAATTAATGAAGAAAAAAAATCTGAATTAACTGGGTTAATCCTTCAAACCGGGTTAACTCATCAAACTTGAGATTCATGTCATGAAAGTTTGATAACTAAATAGAAAAAAAAAGTTGATGGGTTAACTAAGAATTAACTCAGTTAACCCATGAAACCAGGTTAACCAGTCAAACCCGAGATATGTGTCATAAAAGTCTAATAATTAAACAGAAAGAAATTAACATTAACAAACTAAATTAAAAAAAAAATTAATTAACAAGAAAAAAAACTTCGGGTTACCTTGTCGAACCAGACTAACTCGTTAAACCCGGGATTTATGTCATAAAAGTCTGATAACCAAATAAAAAAAAATTAACATTAACAAAAAAAAATGGACGGGTTAACCCAGAATTAACTGGGTTAACCCAGAATTAACTGGGTTAACCCGTAAAACCAGGTTAACCCGTCAGACCTGGGATATGTGTCATGAAAGTCTGATAACTAAATAGAAAGAAATTTAACGTTAACAAACTAAAGTAAACGAAAAAAATTAATTAAAAAGAAAAAAAACAAAAAAAAACTCTGAGTTAACTCGTCGAACCAGATTAACCTGTTAAACTTGTGATCCTTGTCATGAAAGTCTGATAACTAAATAAAAAAATTTAACATTAACAAAAAAAAATAGACGGGTTAATCCAAAATTAACTAGGTTAACCCGTAAAATCTGAGATATGTGTCATGAAAGTCTGATAACTAAATAGAAAGAAATTTAACATTAACAAACTAAAGTAAACGAAAAAAATTAATTAAAAAGAAAAAAAATCCGGGTTAATTCATGAAACCAAGTTAATCTGTTAAACCCGAGATCAATGTTATAAAAGTCTGATAACTAAATTAAAAAAATATTAACATTAACAAACTAAATTAAACAAAACAAAATTTATAAAAAAAAACAAATAAAGAAAAAAAAAGCTAAAGGCATCAAAAAAAAAAATAGCTTAAACTAAATTAAACAAAACAAAATTTATTAAAAGAAAAAAAGAAAGAAAGAAAAAAAACGTTAAAGGCATAAAAAATGAAGAAAAATTGCTTAAATTAAAAAACAAAAAAAAGAAACCAAAAAAAAAAAGCTAAAGGCATTAAAAAAAATTAAAAAAATGAAGAAAAATTGTTTAAATTAAAAAACAAAAAAAAAGAAATGAAAAAAAAAACAATTCAGCCTTTTACTGTAAATTGCTATAATGAAAGACTGAGCAATTTTAGTATATTTCCAACAGCCGGAAAGGATGATGAATTGATGATGGCTTCTAAACCCTTTTTTGGCTCAAAAATATGTTGACTCAGTGTGCCTTTTCCCTGGAATCAATTGATCTCTGTTGATGTTTTTTTTGATGTCAAAACTTTCATTTTTGTCATATATAGTTAATCTTTGAATTCCAGGGTCTTGACTCTTGATACTCCGGAGCCAATAATGATTATAGACGACAAAGTGAAGCTGGTATGGCTTGTGGTATCATGTATATATTTTGACGTAGCAAATTTTTGCCTTCATGTTGAGTTTGAAGGGCACTGCATGCCTGCATGTTCCAAGTATTTTCTCAGTTGGTTGACAAATTAAGAACAAATATAAATTTGGTTCTCTTCTTTTGGTTTCTCAGATTGGCAAGTATGAAGATACAATTGGTACATGCTTTGTTTTCTCAGAAAATGGTGAGCTCTTCTCTATTCGTCATCTTTGGTTTAAGGAACTAGACTGAGAAGCTGCTCTCCTTGCATCAAATTTTGATGGTGCTTCTCTCTTCGGTGCATGAGCTAGGACTCGGGGTCACCAAGTCAGCTTTGGCTTTCTGATTGCACCTAATTGTTTCTGGCAATGGTTCACCAAGATAATTGAATGATTCCTGTTTGTTACTGCAACTTTGTCAGCAAAAACGTGTCTTTGCAGAAGCTGCCCCCTTGGTTCAAGAAGAGACAGGACCATCAGAAGCGAGCCTTTTTGCAGGTAGATATATAATAGATCCAAACCAAGCTCCAACTAAGGAAGTGGAGCCAGTTGCACAACTTCAAAAGATCCTACAGTTTAGAATATTACTGGATGTAAAATTATATCAATTTAATAACTTAAATTGTAATGTAAAGTTTTAAAATATAATTTATATTATTATCTAACACAATTCCTTAAAATATTACCTTGTGCTTAATTTTTATCAAATAAATGAAGGTAATGAAATTCGAACTTGTGACCACTTGATAATCAAGGTTCTGATATTATATTAAAAAATTATCACAATTCAATAATTTAAATTATTAGATAAAATTTTAAGATATAATTTATATTATTTTTTAACACTAAGGATGTTGAAGATGCTGCAATGGCATCAGCAACCTGAATCTTGAATAGAGAAAGCCTGATACAACTTCGATGTTAATGATAGTAACCACCGATTCTTCTTAGGGAGGTAATTTCCAGTAGGTTTCTCCCATGTCCCAGGTAGTTGGCAATTTTATTGAATTTAACAGACACACACACACGTATATAATGTAACACTCTGTTCATAATTTCCTGCGGAGAGGCTTTTCATTGTCCTCGTTTTCGACTCCTCAAAAATCAATCTTCCTGCAAGTAATTTTGATATTAATAGGTCTGCATCCAGCACTATACGTCAAGAAATCATGTTTTTCACCGAGGATTATAGCTGTTAGAAAGGCCAACATTACATTAGTTATGCCAGTGCAATGCTGTAGTTCCACAATTTAGACGGATATGTATGGATATAGTTGCATGGAAACAGAATCATGAGACCGATTAGATCTCATTCAAACTTTGATTGCTCCTCTGTTCTAGCTAAAGGGCGCCGAATTCCTCTCGCCAGAGTCTCGACACTTGTATCATATGTTTAGTCCTCGTTTCCAAAAACACTACGGCAACAAAGTTGACGATGCTGCCGTCAAATTTGTAATCAAGACAGAGGAAAGTGTTGTTACGGCAGAACATTACACTACGGCAACAAACGAGGACTGCCTATGCAATAATGCATGTGGCGGTGGCATATCTTAGATTATCTGCCAATTGGAGTTAAAGGCAAGATTATTCCTCGAGGAAACATTAACAAAGTGATGAAAACTTGAGCAATATGGGAAGAATTTTATGGAGCTAAATTGGAATTGTACGTGATTATTAAAAGATTGCATAAAATTAGGACTCCTTTGCATGCATCTAACCACTCCCACATGCAGTATCCATTTACGGTACAATTAAATGCATAACTCAAATTTGTTTTTAAATTAAGTTTTAATTTAATTTTTAACAATGATTAATAAAGAACTAGAACTAAAAAGGAACGGGGTTTTACTGTATCACTCATCACAAAATATTATTCATTGTGGTTTTTCTTTTTTTATTTGGTTTTTTTATTTTACAATCAATGTTTTTTTATTTTAATTTCATCCTCAAGCTTTAGATTTATTGGGGATTGGATTTCATAATTTTTTTAATTTAATTTTTATGAAATTATTTTTTATATCAGCAAATTAAAATAATCTGAAAATATCATTGTTAGAGAATAATACAAATCATATCTTGAGACCTCATCTAACAGCTTAAACTATTAAGGCAAGATAGTTCTTTAATATGATATCATAACTGTAATGACCAAGTAGTCACAAGTTTGAATCTCATCACCTCTATTTATTTGATAAAAATTAAACACAACGTGATATGAGTCTGTACAAGTTTCAAGTTCAAAGAACTTTCATTTGAAGGGGTATATTAGAGAATAATATAAATCATATCTTAAGACTTTTTTACCTAACAGTTTAAGTTGTGACTTTTTTGACAACTAAAAAAATATTAATTTGAAGCAAATAAAAATTTTAATTTTTTTTATAAACACTTTCCAAATATAAAAACAAACATGTCTTGATATCTATCCATGAAAATACTAGTATTTTATGGTCTTGCCAATTGATGTAGTATAGAATAATAAAAAGATATAAATATCAAAGCCAAATATTTTCTTATATAATGGTTAGGCAAAGATAATACTCAAATCATATATGTTTAAGTATTTTTTAAAAATATTTTTTAATTGAAAATATATCAAAATAATATTTTTTAATTAAATATTATAAATTAAATTTATGCTATCTTGATAAATACCAAAATCCATTTATAGAGAGATTTGGACATCTTACTGATCAAGAGTATCAAAAGTAATTAAATGAGAGACTGTTCTAGTGCAATCCTCAGAAGTCATAATTAATATTCTCAAATATCATCAATATTCTTTCATATGGCTCCCACAATTGCTGATGTGCTATCTAACACCTCAACATATTATTCATTACAACCTGATCGACCGAAAGAGGAGATGATCATACACAGACATTAATATTAATTTTTCAGATTTAATTGGTGGGCGGGATAAAAATAGTGGTCTTCTGCATATTGGACTTGAAAAATTCCTCAAACTCTGGAGTCACGCTTAGAGCAACTTGTGAAACTATTGGAGATAAAGCATTCCACACTGATTTCTTGCTCGAAAACTGTTCAACGCCGGGGCTGCCAAGAGAAAGAAAGAAAAAAAAAACATTAACAATAATTCAAACTCTTCAAGAATCTTACTGGGATTGAATTATAAACATGTATGAAAATACTGGGATTCAATATGAGGTTTTTAAAACCAATATATCAATTTAGTTTTCTAATAGAAATTGCAATATATACCTTGTACCAGGGAGAATGGAAACAAACTCCATTCCTTCACTGTCAGCAATCTGAGCAACCACGAAGAATCTTGGCACAACAAGTAATTGACCAGCCTGTATTTTGGTGTCCAGGACACGCTTACCACCAATCCCCACAACCTGGACGCGGCCGGTGCCCCTGGCAACATAAAAAACTTGAAATGTGCCGTCGGCGGTGTATGATGGCGAGTACATGGCATTAGCTTCCAATTTCACATGGTTAACACTTAGGCCTGCTTCTTCAAGAAAAGGAAATCTAGCTGCTGTCAATGCCTTAAACACACCACCCCCTCTGACATCAACGTCAGCCAAAGCAGCATCAATGTTGTACACCATTTTTTCAACAATTTCCGTGTTAGGGTGGGGCATGCTTATTCCAGGCTCTAGCTTAATGAGCAAAATCCCAGTCTGGCTTTTAGCAAGCTTGTTCGCTTCCTTTTCGTTCATCTTATAAGCTCTGCTAATGAATTCTGTCGAGAACCCTCCCATGATACCTTGGCCTCCACTCAAGAAGAAGTAGGTGAATTCGCCAGGGATGTGTGCCTTGGAAGTTTGCCCTAAGAAAACTACAACGACTTCTTCTGAGTGATCTCCATTGTTGTACCACCAAGACAATGCTCCAAGAGGCAACGGTATCACGTCTCCTTTCTTGAGTCTTAACACCACCTCTTCTGACGAGTTTGGGAGCACCATTCCCACTATTCCATCACTACCTACAGGAGACCAAGATTATACATGTCAATAATTGAATAAAAACAATGAAGACTTTTACTCAGATTATATTACATTGTAATATTAATTAATTCTAATTAAAAATAATAAAATGAATAGATTAGAGATCGTGATTATTTAATAACAATATTCTAATACTATACTAAATAATTATTTAATTTAAAATCGTTAGATAAGATCGCATGATCTAATTTATATATATTATATATTAAAATATATTTTTTCCTCTTGGCTAGTTGTGTTATTGTATTCTGATCAAAGCTCAAATAATTCAATTCTACAGTTTTTTACTGCAGACACGCGTGCCAGAAAAACTTTTACCGGACCCACTTAATTTAACCATCACCAACCATAATAAATAAAAGAAAAAATATCTAATGATTTGTAAGAAAGAGGAGGAGGAGGAGGAGGAGGAGAGAATTGATGAATTGGTACATCTACCTTGCAGAACATAGCCAAGTTTAGAGGAATCGGCATAATGGGGAAGAGCAAAACCACGAGGCTGAAGGACAAGTCTTCCTGCACCAACCTTTTCCTCTGCTAGCAACGGAAACTCAGAACTTGACCAGCTGTGGTAAGATCCAGCTTCTCCATCAAATAACTGTTGGGCTAACCTCGGAGATAAGTCGAAATCCATGGATGCCATTTGTGTTGAGTAACTTTCTTGAACAAGTGCTTCATATCAAACAAAAAAAAAAAAAATTAAAGATCGAGTAATTAGCATTATTAACTGAAACTAAAAGGACCGGAGACTTTAACGATCAGGGTTTCCTTGGAATGATAATATTGATTACAGTTTAAAATATTTTTTATTTAATATTATTTTTTTATTTTTTAAAAATAAATTATATATTAGTGTATTAAAACAATTTAAAAATACTAAAATATATTAATTAAAAAAAATCTCAAAAATTTTCATAGCACAAGTTGATGATTCGTGTTTCCGAACATGACTTCAATACTGTTTTACAACTTGATCTAGCTACTGCTACGACAACTTGATAATCTTTCTAGCGACTCACTGTATATGTTCATTAATCATATTTAAGAAAATATATTTATATATTATATAAAATCAAGTGTGATTTTTGCAATTTTTCTGAAAGTCAACATGTTCACTTTCAACTCATATGTATATGCTTTTTTATTTATAACAGTATAAATTAAAAATATTTTTTTATTATTAAAAATTATTTTTATATCAACATATCAATAAAAATATTAAAAATTATTAATTTAAAGAAAAAAATTTAATTTTTTAAAAAATATTTTTAAAATATAAAAACAATTATATATACACACACCAGGCGTGACAGAAAATAGGGGTGTGCATGTCAAATGCATGGTTGTACGTAGATATTACTTGTACGACACGATAAGAGATGTGGATTCGATGGCGACGGAGGATATGTTTCCATGGAAATAAGCTTCTGGTCAGATTGAAAAAACGTATAACCCCGGGCCATGTACCTCGTACTACTTTTCAAGCACAAGAAAACCTTGTTTTCTTAATAAAAACACCAAAAATTACAATTTTTCCATTGTTACATTACAGAAATCGAGAGAATTTACAATTATATCATTTTAATTTAAAAACAGGACTGCCTTACTTGGTGTCCTCCGGGCAGCAACCACGATGAATAGTGAAAAAAGAAGAGAAGAACACGCAGATTTAAGGATCACACAAACATTAGCTTAAAAATAGCACTGCCGAGCCATAATTAAGAGTTAAAACCAAGAAAGGAAAGGGGCCATACCGAATGCAGGGGATGAGAAATTCAGCTGCTAAACTTACAGAGGGATATTGAGTTGTGAGAGAAGGAGGAGACGATCCCTTCTTTTATACAGAAATGAAGCCCTCGAGGAGGGGCAGGCAACGGCTCTTATCTTGAAAGCCACGTGGCATGCCAAAGCTATTTCCACGTGCCTCCTTTGAAAACCACAGTCATCCATGTCGCACCCTCGCGAGCGGAGCGCGGCGACCATCGATTGATTTCGGGATCTTTGTTTGTTTATTGTGGATAAAGGGAGTCGCCACCTAGTATTATGGTCACTAGGAAACCTAACTGGTCTTTCAGAGATTCTAAGGCAAGGGACTGGTTGCGTAAAGGGAAGGTATTAACACCCCTAGTACGCCCTACCTAAGGTAAGCTGCTTGGTGTTAATTTGGTTTGTCTTATAATTGCTATGGTGTTGGTGTTTTTTAATCCCATCAATTTTCCTAGGTTTGATTCAAACTAAATTTATTAAGATAGAAATCCAAGGAGATTCCATGTGCTTTAAAAGCTCATTTTTCCCTTAGTATTTCATACTCTTACGGCTCGTAAACCGCGGAGTAAAAAAAAATTGAAATGTCCTCGATTACAATCAAGGCTTCTTTCAAGGATGTGTAATGACTTATTATTCCTAGAAAAATATTTTGGATACTAACCACTTTGGGTTTCTTTATCCAAACATTAACAGCGAATAATAACAAATTATTCCCAATAATATTTTGGATATTCATCCATTTGGGGTTTCTTTATCCAAACATTAACGGTGAATAATAACAAGTTATTCCCAATAATATTTTGGATATTCATCCCTTTGGGGTTTCTTTATCCAAACATTAACGGTGAATAATAACAAGTTATTCCCAATAATATTTTGGATATTCATCCCTTTGGGGTTTCTTTATCCAAACATTAACGGTGAATAATAGATTAATTCCCCCCAAAAATAAGATTTTTATATTTTTTGGAATATTGGTCAATACCCTTTGGAGTTTTACAAATATGTTGTAAAATCCAGAAATGCAAGAAAATAATTTTTTGTTGTGTTTAAGAAATCCATGCGAAAACACATTTTCGAAACTTCCAATATTTTTTATATAAAAAGAACGTTCAAAACATGTTAGAGTATTGGCCGTATGCAACACACAAAAAAACATTTTTTGTATTCGGTCCAAATCACAAGCATCGCAATTTAACGCAAACATTACGATAAAAAATAGCAAGCCATCATATATATTATAAGATTTGCAAAAAAACTTAAAACAACTCATAAAAACCCATTCAAAAGCCAACTAACTTAAAATGCTATAACTGGAAAATGAATACTTCTGTATGCGCAAAGGGGGCCAAGGTTTTGACACCAAAGTTTGAGCTAAAAAAAACTGATGCAGTGCAGCCATACTAATTTCATGCGAAAGGAGAAGAACCTGGGCAGCATGCTCTATTCCCCGTATGTTAAAGACTAAGACTAAAGAAATAAATGGCAGCTACCTCGTTTTAAAGAAAACAGAAACAAGTTCTTGAAAAGAACAAACAACAAACCCCAAATATACATACGACAAAGAAGAAAAAGACTGAGGCTCATACCTGCTGATATGGCCTGTTTTAAATGTAGAAGATGATGTGCAAGCCGATGGATAGAGCTTCTGCCTTCTCGCCTCAAGCATCCACTAGGCAGTAGCCTTCTGATTCTTTCTCTTCACTCTTCCAGGACCGCCACCTCCAAGTGGACTTATGAGAGAAAAATCAATGTGTTTCTGGGAGTCAAACCTGTTCATCCTGCGGAGAAAGGCTTCACCTTCGAAAATTCAGCGTTGGTTCTTCTCATCCAGGGTGAGAAACATTCTTGCAGCCTTACGGATGCGGCTCAGGGACGCCGTGTCCTCAAGAGAGCAGAGTGAGCGGAGACCAGCAGGGCAAAAGGTCTATGTTGATGAGAGGGAGAGGGGACAGTGTCCGGCCAGAGAGAGAGATCTCTGTTTTCTTTTTAAAATCAGGGGGGTGGCTGCTTTGTTTTTTTAAAAAGATGAGAAGGGGGGAGGGCTACGGCTTCTTTGCTAGAGAGGATAGGTTTAGGTTTTTCTTTGTGTTTTCTCTCTTTTCTGAAAAATTACCCCATTCTCAATATTTTTCTCCCCCCCTCATTATTATGGCTGGAGGTTTATTTATATAGAAAATCTCTACACGTGCTATTCAAGGAAATATTACAATAATTATTGCAGAGATTGTTTTCTATAACCAGCACCAACAAATCCTATATATATGGTATTTTATATTGCAGTGATTATTTTCCATAACCAGCACGAATCAAATCATATATCTATGGTATGATTATTTTCCATAACCAAGCACGAATCAAATCATATATATATATATGGTATTTTATATTGCAGTAATTATATATGATTCATTAATTATCTCCTTGACATATTGCTTCCTTGATATTAGCCTTGATGCTTTATGTTATCGCCACATGTAAACCCTTATTATTATTTTTTATTTATTATTTTATTTGAAAATTTATCAAAATATGAGTCAAAAATTGGGTAGCAACAGATGCCCCCTCTTTACAATGCTTACGAAGCAAAACTCCTCAATGTTTTGCATAGTAAGCTTGTAAAGAAAGAAAGAAAAAAAGTATTCCTTGCTTGCTGAGTGATCCACTCATCCAAGCATTTCACTTTTTTAAAAGGAAATGGTCTCGTTATCATGGGTGACCTGCCCTTTTTTTAAAAAAAAAAGAAAAAAAGAAAAAAAAAGAAAATTGGTCTATTTTCATGGGCTACCTGCCCTTTTGATTGGGTTAACCTAAGATCCCATCTGGCGACCTCCTTTAACTCGAAGCAAAGTCGGTGTGTAACTCGGTCAACCTGAAATCTCATCTGGCGATTCCCTTTAACCAAAGCTAAACTATGTGTGTGGTTGGGTTAACCTGAGATCCCATCTAGCGATCTCTTTTAATTCAAAGCAAAGTTGGTGTGTAGCTCGGTCAACCTGAAATCCCATCTAGCGATTCCCTTTAACCAAAGCTAAACTCTGTGTGGGATTGGGTTAACCTAAGATCTCATCTGGTGATCTCCTTTAATCCGAAACCAATACAAAAATGTGTGTGTGGTCTTATTATGACGGGTGACCTACCCAAATGCAAGATGGTCTCATTCTGACGAGTGACCTACCCAAATGCAAGATGGTCTCATTGTGATGGGTGACCTACCCAAGTGGAGAGAAGGGAAGAGTAGTCTCATTCTTATGAGTGACCTACCTAGGGGAAGAATGGCCTCATTATAATGGGTGACCTACCCAAGTAAAAAAAAAAAAAAATGGAGAATGGTCTCATTCTAATGGGTGACCTACCCAAGTGGAAAGGGGGAAGAATGGTCTCATTCTTATGGGTGACCTACCCAGGGGGAAGAATGGCCTCATTATAATGGGTGACCTACCCAGGTAAAAAAAAAGATGGAGAATGGTCTCATTCTAATGGGTGACCTACCCAGAAAATGGTCTCATTATAATGGGTAAACTACCCAAGTGAAAAGGGGGAAGAGTGGTCTCATTCTTATGGGTGACCTACCCAGGGGGAAGAATGGCCTCATTATAATGGGTGACCTACCCAGGTAAAAAAAGATGGAGAATGGTCTCATTCTAATGGGTGACCTACCCAGAAAAAATGGTCTCATTATGATGGGTGACCTACCCAAGTGGAAAGGGGGAAGAGTGGTCTCATTCTTATGGGTGACCTACCCAGGAGGAAGAATGACCTCATTATAATGGGTGACCTACCCAAGTAAAAAAAGATGGAGAATGGTCTCATTCTAATGGGTGACCTACCCAGAAAAAATAATGGTCTCATTATGATGGGTGACCTACCCAGATGTAAGAGAAAAGGATTTTAGAAAGGGGTCTCAATATTTGGAGACCTGCCTATTGTAAAGATTTTAGAACAACTCCAGGTTTTTTTATTTTTTTTAGAAAAACCCCACGCTTTTTTTTCTAGGAAACAATCTCAATATCGGGTGACCAGCCCCTCTTAAAATTCTTAGAAAACTCCACGCTTTTCTAAGAAACGATCTCAATATCAGGTGACCGACCCCTCTTAAAATTCTTAGAAAACTCTACGCTTTTCTAAGAAATGGTCTCAATATCAGGTGACTGGCCCATCTTAAAATTCTTAGAAAAACTCCACGCTTTTCTAAGAAATGGTTTCAATATCAGGTAACCGGCCCCTCTTAAAATTCTTAGAAAACTCCACGCTTTTCTAAGAAATGGTCTCAATATCGGGTGACCTGCCCATCTTAAAAATATTTTTAGAAAACTCCACGCTTTTCTAATGAATGGTCTCAATATCGGATGACCTGTCCTATTTTTTAGAAAAATTCAACGCTTTTTTTCAAAAAATGATCTCAATATCGAGTGACCTGCCCGTTTTGAACTTAAAAAGAAATCATCTTACCTCGAGGAATGAAGCAGTGCTGGTTCACAATTCCTATTATTTTCTGTAGTTTTGTTGACCTGAGATTTTGGACCTCAGCGGTTTTCCCAAAAACTTATAACTATTTTGGCCTTCGTCACACCTTCTCCTGCCAGGTTAGTGTTATGACAAATAGCATGCATGTTTTTTTTGTTACCTATTTTGGAAACATAGGTCCCCCTTTCTATTGTAGACTTATTGAGCTCTTGTTTCCATTTATTTGTCCGACTCGTCCTCTTGAAACAGAATATGCTCGACGCGCTATACTTCCTATCCTCTTGGTGAAGAGATCTTTGGTTCCTTATGGGGCCCTTTCTTGCTCCATTGAGTATTGTCTTTTATTATTATTTTAAAAGGAAAACTCAAAAAATTTGGTTTTGTTCATGAAAACTGAAACTTTCAATGCAATTAGCAATTCTCATAAAAGATGCTTTTTTAGAAGTTTTTATGATGATACCCCTTTGGGCTGTGGTTCACTATGGACCCCTATGTGCACTTCGTCCACTTCTTGTCCCCAGTGTGGTGTGCAAAAATATGTCAAGTTTAGATTTGATTTGGTTCTCCCTAATTGATGGAGTCATCTCCTTAGTCATGCGTTAAAAAAAAACAGTTCTTTTAAGTAAAAGATTTCAAATGCTATAAGATCATACGTTTTATGAAAAAAAGTTCTTTACAAAAAGAATTCATGACCGAACTTTATTTTATTGACTGGGAAGCATAGTATTTCTTTATAGAGTCAGAATTCACAGGTCTAACTAGATCTTCTCCATCCATTCTAGATAACAATAAAGCTCCTCCCGAGAATGCTTTCTTTACCACGTAAGGGCCCTTATTATTTGGCGTCTATTTACTCTAATCTTCTCCTGGTAAAAACAACATTTTCTTCAGTACGAGATCTCCTTCGTGGAATCCTCGAGGTCGGGCCTTCTTATCATATGATTTGGTCATCCTTCTTTGGTATAGTTGATGATGACAGATTGCCTACTCTCTTTTCACTGATCAGATTCAACTATTCATATCTAACTTTTACCCATTCCTCCTCTTCTAAATTCAGAGTCTACCAATACTATTAATGAGGAGTTTTCCACTTCTAAAGGCATCACTGCCTCCATTCCATATACCAAAGTGTACGGGGTGGCTTCTGTTGGTGTTCGGACTGCGGTGCGGTATGCATGAAGGGCCAATGGCAACATCTCATGCCAATACTTGTACGTGACTACCATCTTCTAAATAATCTTCTTGACATTTTCGTTAGTAGCTTCTACCGCACCATTCATCTTTGGCCTATATGGCGAGGAATTAGAATGCTTGATTTTCCATTTAGCGCAGAGTTCTATTATCATCTTGCTATTGAAGTTCTAGCCATAATTAGATATAATCTTTTCTAGGGGACTATATCGACAGATCAAATCTCTTTTCATAAATTTCTTCACCATTTTTTTGCCTCCACGTCATCCAAACATCTCAACAAAGTCTCGTCAAATGATTTCTTATACAAAGTTTCCCCATCAAGATAGAAATCCCTTGCCTACCTCCTCAAAGTCTTCTTGTTGATTTTGGATGCCCCCATGGGGTATGTCTGGTTTTTTGGATGAAATTCTTGATATCATAGTACCAAGGGTTTCCATCTATTTCTCTCTCAACTGAGCAATAATGAGCTGGGTTATTTCTGATATCAATGTGTACCTTGTGCCCAAAGTCTATTCTAGCCATATAAGCTAACGTGATCAAAGCGTCAGAAAAATGGTTTCCTTCCCTTCCTAGATGGGTGAACTTTATTCCTCAAATTCTCTAGCCAATTTAGACAGGTATTCTTGGTAAGGTCTCAACTTCTCGTCCTTGGTTTGCCATTTTCCTTTCACTTGGCAAATAATAAAAAATAAAGTCTTCATACATATCTATCTTTCTAATATTTAGCTCCAATGTCACCTCTAAAACGAGAATACAAGCTTCATACTCCTATGTTGTTAGTGCACCTAAACTATAACTTAAATGAAACCGGATAATGTTTCTTATCAGGAGAGATTAGCATTGCCCCCACTTCATTACCATAGCACCATCAAAGTACATAATCCACCAATCTGATTTCCCTTCCTCGACTGAAAACACATCTTCATCAGGAAAATCAAATTTTAACAACTCATAATATTCCATAGTATGGTCAGCTAGGTGATCGGCGATGACATTCATGGCTTTCCTTGTCATATATACTATGTCGTACTCAGCCATTAGAACTTGTCATTTGGCTTGATAGATAAGGGTGGATTCAGTAGGTACTGCTTGATTTTCGCGAAAGCTTCTTCATACTCTTATTCCAAATTCCAAGATTATTCTTCCTTAACAATCGAAGATTGGGTCACAAGTCATGGTTAATTGGGATATAAGCCGAGCAATGTAATTCAACCTTCCCAAGAACTTTCTTACATCCTTCTCAACCTTGGGAGTTGGCATAGATTGAATAGCCTTTACTTAACCAGGGTCCACTTCTATCCCTTTGTCACTCATCATAAATCCTAACAACTTCCTAGATTTCACCCCGAATGAACACCTTGCATGGTTAAGCCTCAACTTGTACTTCCTTAGTCTTTCAAATAATTCCTTCAATATTTAGACATGATTCGCTCCCTCTCTAGATTTAGCAATCATGTCATCCACGTATACTTTAATCTCTTTTTGCATCATGTCGTGAAATAGAGCCACCATGGCCCTTTGGTAGGTGGCCCCGACATTCTTTAACCTAAATGACATGACCTTGTAACAAAAGGTTCCCCATAGTGTTACAAAGGTTTCTTCTCCTTATCCTCTTGCGCCATTTTTATCTTATTGTAGCCAGAAAATCCATCCATGAAGGAATATATGGAGTTACGTGCTGCATTGTCAACTAGCAAATCTAGGTGTGATAGAGGAAAATTGTCTTTAGGGCTAGTTCGGTTTAAGTTCCTAAAGTCCACACAAACTCTGATTTTATCTTCCTCTTCGGGTACTACCACTATGTTGGACACACATTGCGGATACTTAACTATTTCTAGAAAACCAGCATTCCACTACTTTTCAATTTATGTCTTTACCTTGATCAAGACATTCAGATTGGTCCTTCCCAACCTTTGCTTAACCGATTTGCATCCTTCTACTAGTGGTACCCTATACAAACCAGGCATATCCTTGTAGGACCAGGAAAAAAAATCTACATAATCTTGGAGTAGTGCAATCAACTCTTCTCTTTCTTTAGGGGTGATCATAATCCCTATCCTTAGTTTTTCTCTTAATTTTCATTGCCCACATCTATGGTTTCAAGTTTCCTCTCTAGCAGGTTTCCAAGCTTGTCCATGCTGCTTTATTAATTTTGTGAATCCCCAAATGTTATTTCTCTTATTCTTCTTCTTCTTCAACTAATATGTATTCTTTAAAGTTCGGCCATTCATTCTCAGTGTGAAGTGCAAGTTTTGTTATGGAAGATCTGCTTTTAGGGTTTTTAAAAGCGGAAAGTGATGTGTAAATGCATAGTAAAAACATAAAGATGAACTTTTGAAAATGCATGATCTCATTAAAATGAAAAGTTTGGCTAAAAAAAAAAACAAGGATAAAATTCCATTGACATTTGGAACCTCGATTTAAAAAAGTGAAAAAGGCAAACAGCACAATATCATGATCAAACAAGCGTTATTGATTAAATTTGAACACCTATGGAGCTTCTTGGGTCTCCCAACTCTGGAACATCTCTCCTTTGGCTAGCTTTTGAATAAAGGTCTTAAGATTCAAGATGCTTTGAGCTTAGGCTTGTTTAGATGCAAAACGATATTATGGAGCATACATCCTAATGATAGGTTCTAGTTCCTTTATGTGAGACATAGGGTAGGTTTACTACTTGGTCTCTAAAAAGGGTCTCTTGCTGTCCTAGTGATCACCCTCGTAAAGGCAATATGGGGGTTCAGCAGATAGTGGGATGGTACATGTACCAATCACTATCAGTCTAAACACTCAGCAAAGAGTTGGGGTTTACACAAACTTAAACCTTGACTCAAGTCATAAGGCAAGCTGCTAGTCCCCCACTTAACTTAAAATTTAATGTGTGTGCTCTCCAAAAAGAAAATAATGATAAAGTGAGGAATGACTACATCATGTATGACAGAATGTAAAGATGCATGCTAAAGCTTTTAAACAAATTATCATTCATAGTAAAAAAACAACAACACATAGCATAATAAAAAAAACAATTACCAAGCTTAGTCCAAGGGTCCCCAGTGGAGTCGCCATCCTGTCGCACCCTCGCGAGCGGAGCGCGGCGACCATCGATTGATTTCGGGATCTTTGTTTGTTTATTGTGGATAAAGGGAGTCGCCACCTAGTATTATGGCCACTAGGAAACCTAACTGGTCTTTCAGAGATTCTAAGGCAAGGGACTGGTTGCGTAAAGGGAATGTATTAACACCCCTAGTACGCCCTACCTAAGGTAAGCTGCTTGGTGTTAATTTGGTTTGTCTTATAATTGTTATGGTGTTGGTGTTTTTTAATCCCATCAATTTTCCTAGGTTTGATTCAAACTAAATTTATTAAGATAGAAATCCAAGGAGATTCCATGTGCTTTAAAAGCTCATTTTTCCCTTAGTATTTCATACTCTTACGGCTCGTAAACCGCGGAGTAAAAAAAAATTGAAATGTCCTCGATTACAATCAAGGCTTCTTTCAAGGATGTGTAATGACTTATTATTCCTAGAAAAATATTTTGGATATTAACCACTTTGGGTTTCTTTATCCAAACATTAACAGCGAATAATAACAAATTATTCCCAATAATATTTTGGATATTCATCCATTTGGGGTTTCTTTATCCAAACATTAACGGTGAATAATAACAAGTTATTCCCAATAATATTTTGGATATTCATCCCTTTGGGGTTTCTTTATCCAAACATTAACGGTGAATAATAGATTAATTCCCCCCAAAAATAAGATTTTTATATTTTTTGGAATATTGGCCAATACCCTTTGGAGTTTTACAAATATGTTGTAAAATCCAGAAATGCAAGAAAATAATTTTTTGTTGTGTTTAAGAAATCCATGCGAAAACACATTTTCGAAACTTCCAATATTTTTTATATAAAAAGAACGTTCAAAACATGTTAGAGTATTGGCCGTATGCAACACACAAAAAAACATTTTTTGTATTCGGTCCAAATCACAAGCATCGCAATTTAACGCAAACATTACGATAAAAAATAGCAAGCCATCATATATATTATAAGATTTGCAAAAAAACTTAAAACAACTCATAAAAACCCATTCAAAAGCCAACTAACTTAAAATGCTATAACTGGAAAATGAATACTTCTGTATGCGCAAAGGGGGCCAAGGTTTTGACACCAAAGTTTGAGCTAAAAAAAACTGATGCAGTGCAGCCATACTAATTTCATGCGAAAGGAGAAGAACCTGGGCAGCATGCTCTATTCCCCGTATGTTAAAGACTAAGACTAAAGAAATAAATGGCAGCTACCTCGTTTTAAAGAAAACAGAAACAAGTTCTTGAAAAGAACAAACAACAAACCCCAAATATACATACGACAAAGAAGAAAAAGACTGAGGCTCATACCTGCTGATATGGCCTGTTTTAAATGTAGAAGATGATGTGCAAGCCGATGGATAGAGCTTCTGCCTTCTCGCCTCAAGCATCCACTAGGCAGTAGCCTTCTGATTCTTTCTCTTCACTCTTCCAGGACCGCCACCTCCAAGTGGACTTATGAGAGAAAAATCAATGTGTTTCTGGGAGTCAAACCTGTTCATCCTGCGGAGAAAGGCTTCACCTTCGAAAATTCAGCGTTGGTTCTTCTCATCCAGGGTGAGAAACATTCTTGCAGCCTTACGGATGCGGCTCAGGGACGCCGTGTCCTCAAGAGAGCAGAGTGAGCGGAGACCAGCAGGGCAAAAGGTCTATGTTGATGAGAGGGAGAGGGGACAGTGTCCGGCCAGAGAGAGAGATCTCTGTTTTCTTTTTAAAATCAGGGGGGTGGCTGCTTTGTTTTTTTAAAAAGATGAGAAGGGGGGAGGGCTACGGCTTCTTTGCTAGAGAGGATAGGTTTAGGTTTTTCTTTGTGTTTTCTCTCTTTTCTGAAAAATTACCCCATTCTCAATATTTTTCTCCCCCCCTCATTATTATGGCTGGAGGTTTATTTATATAGAAAATCTCTACACGTGCTATTCAAGGAAATATTACAATAATTATTGCAGAGATTGTTTTCTATAACCAGCACCAACAAATCCTATATATATGGTATTTTATATTGCAGTGATTATTTTCCATAACCAGCACGAATCAAATCATATATCTATGGTATGATTATTTTCCATAACCAAGCACGAATCAAATCATATATATATATATGGTATTTTATATTGCAGTAATTATATATGATTCATTAATTATCTCCTTGACATATTGCTTCCTTGATATTAGCCTTGATGCTTTATGTTATCGCCACATGTAAACCCTTATTATTATTTTTTATTTTTTATTTTATTTGAAAATTTATCAAAATATGAGTCAAAAATTGGGTAGCAACAATCCACGTATTCCGATACATGACAATGATATGGTACAGGACAGTGAAGGAAAGCGGAAATAGAGAAGAGAAAAGATTTACGATGTTATTTCAGCAGCTTCTGGGAACGCGGGTGTTTTTAAAATATTTAAAATTTTTATTTTATTTTTTTTATTAAAATTTAATATAATTTGTATATTTTAAATTATTTTGATGTGTTGATATCAAAATTAATTTTTAAAAAATAAAAAAATATCATTAACATGTATTCTTATATAGAACAAACACGCAACCTCAATCTCAACCGCGAAAAACCTAAAACAAACACTCTTTGCAATAGCGGCACAGCTGATTTGAATTTATGAGAACGACATTTTTGTAAATTCTGACAAAACTTGTGCTGGATGGACCCATGCTTGAGAAAATGATAAAAAAAAAAATGATGCGAGCTGGTTGGGTCTGACATAAAATGAAAAAAATGTGGTGAGCTAGTGGATGGTCGGTCCCATGGCTTGTCTGTTGTCCTCCGTTAAAATATATGCATTGTAAGTTTCAACTCGTGGGTGGCTGTTGCACATTTGAGGTGATGCTCCACAACCAAATGCCGACATCAGGGACGGTGTTTGATTTGTCTTGTTAGCCTTTCGTTTAGCGTTGACTTTTTTTTTCTCCTACTAGATTTTGATGTCTAACTATATAAATTTTTAAAATAACCTTTTAATTTATTTTTCTTACAGATTTGGTGTCTGTTCTTTTAATTACTTTGTTTTTATTTAAAGTAGTTTATATAATTGATTTTTTTAATTTAATCATCCTTCAATCTTTTTATATATGGTCTCTATTTTTTTTAAATTTTTTTCTTATCAAGTTTGATTTTTCTTATTTTAATTTTTTTACGCATAAATTTAATTCATAATTAATATCAATAACAATTAAAATATACAATTAACAATCATAATTCTCTAGTTATGGCTTCGCTACCAATGTTGGGTTTCTCGAGAATCTTAGATATAGTAGAAACAATAATTTTAAATTTTTCATGAGTTTTAATGACTTTGTTTGACAATATAGGGTTGTTTAAGGTTTGAATAAAGATTAAATGGAGATCGTATCTTCTTTCTGAGGTTTGATTAACTTCTTCAAAGTTGAATTGTCACAAATAACAAGTTATCTAAGTGTCTAATTTCTAGCAATAATCCACATAAAGTCACTAGTGAAAAATCTCTTAGAACCCTATTAGAAAATAGGTATCATTATGCCTTTGAGTAATGACTTTTTTTTAGGTGTTTCTTTATACCATATGTTTTGTAGCATAACATTTCATAAAATATAAGACATGACATTCTATTTATAAGAAAAACTTGATAATCCTATAAATGATAAAATATTAATTTTTTATTTAAATAATATAACACATATTATTTCATGATAGTTTTAGAAATCTATTCAATCAAGTCCCTACTTGTTTTTTCTAGGTTTAGAATTATAATTCTTGTATTAATTACATCTTAGTTTTTAATTTCTAAAACTTCTTTACAATCATGTCATAATTGATTAATCATCCTAATTTAATTCTTGATCAATGGTTCTTAATGTGTGTGTGACCCATTAAGCTCTTAATATGTTGGTCCAAATATAAATCATAATCTTAATTAAAATAGGATTAAATAAATTAAATAATTTAATTTCTTATTCATTAAATAATTGATTGTTTACATTTAAAGATCAAGAGCACCATCTAGTAATTTGTCATGATTATTAAGATATTAGAAAATTCATGCGTGGTTTGACTTCATCTTTTGATGACTAGTTTCTCAGTGTAATTACTATCATTTTATCAAGAACATTTTGATTTAGACATTACTTTATAGGTGGCTCACGCTACGTCGCAGGCTAAAATAATTTTTTTTCATCGTAAAAAAATGCTAAGTAATACAAGCGTTCCTAAAAAATAAAAACAAATTAAGACTCGGGTCATTGATGTGATTTGTAAACTCAAGTGATTTAAATAATATGAATAAAAAATACAACAAAAATTAATAATGTAAAAAGGTTTTAAAAACCCAACCTGAACCTATCGAGTTAGCATGTAAATTTTGTGACATGGTCATGATATTGAGGTAATCTTATTAAAAAAAATTAAATAAAATTATAAAATTCAAGTATCAAATAATTTGATGTTAAAAGATAAAATTAAAAAATAAAAAATAAAAAAAGAGCTAAAAAAACATTCATGAAGCTATTTCCATGAAAGGGCAATGGCTCTTATCTTGAAAGCCATGTGGCATGACTAAAGCTATTTCCACATGCCTACTTTCAAAACCAAAATAATCCACGTGTTCTGACACATGTCGATGATGTGGTACAGGACAACGAAGAAAAGGGAAATAAAGGAGAGAAAAGATTTATGATATGATTTCCTGTATAGGACACACATGCAGAGCCTCACTGGCAAAGCTGATTTGAATTTATGAGAACGATGTTTTTATAAATTTTGACAAAACTTGTGCTGGATGGACCCATGGCTTGAGAAAATGATAAAAAAAAAAAAAAAAAAAAGATGGGAGCTGGTTGGGTCTCATTAAAAGAACTCTAAAACGGAGGGGGTTCTATGTTAGTTAGGATTATATTATGAGAAGAGAAGAACTGTAGCAGAAGAACTATAGCTAGCTGATTTGACTTATAAAAGTGATAGCATCATATTAATGTATTAAATGCTTTGCAAATGTACACTGTTTTGTCTTTGTTTTTTTCCCATTGAGTCTTTTCTTCTTATCTGCAGTGGAAAATGCACAGGCGAGATCATGATGGTGCATTAAATGCTTTAACAATTTACCGTAGTCTTTTCTTTTTTCTTGCACTCTTCATTGCTTTCAGATGATTTTGTGTCTTTATTGGTTATTATTATATTATTAAAAGCATTGTAGCTTAGAAAATATTTAACTTGCAAAAGCAACATCATCATGTTTATGTATTAAATGCTTTGAAAATTTACACTGATTTTTCTTTGCTTTTTGCAATTCAGTCTTTTCTTGCATAGGCGAGATCATGATGGTGCCTTAAATACTTTGACAATTTTCCACAGTCTTCTCTTTTTCTTGCATTCTTCGTTGCCTTCAGCTCCAGTTTTGTTTTCCAGCAATTTCTCTAATGGATGTGTGTTCGTTTCTTTTCTTTTAATTATTATGGTTTTTGTGGCTTCTTAATCTTATTTTATTGTAACTCACAGGATATTTGGCATCTTTCCAAAACAAGGATATTTGGCATCTTTCCAATTGTTTTGGAGGGTTTGCTTCTTCCAGTTTATTCAAGAGAACACTCGATTTCTAGTAGCTTTTTGTTTGACTCCTAGTGATCAGAATTCTCAGGTTCTTTCATTGCTCTTTCTCTTTCTTTTTAGCTACTACCAAGAAATCTCCTAGAACCTTATTAAAAAATAGGGATCAATATACCTTTGAGTAATGACTTTTTTTAGGTGTTTCTCTATACCATATGTTTCGTAACATAACATTTCATAAAATATAAGACATGACATTCTATTTATAAGAAAAACTTGATAATCCTATAAATGATAAAATATTAATTTTTTATTTAAATAATATCACACATATTATTTCATGATAGTTTAGAAATCTATTCAATCAAGTCCTTACTTGTTTTTTCTAGGTTTAGAATTATAATTCTTGTATTAATTACATCCTAGTTTTTAATTTCTAAAACTTATTTACAATCATGTCATAATTGATTAATCATCCTAATTTAATTCTTAACCAATGGTTCTTAATGTGTGTGTGACCCATTAAGCTCTTAATATGTTGGCTCAAATATAAATAATAATCTTAATCAAAATAGAATTAAATAAATTAAATAACTTAATTTATTATTCATTAAATAATTGGTTGTTTACATTTGAAGATCAAAAACACCATCTAGCAACGTGTCATGATTATTAAGATATTAGAAAAGTCATGTGTGGTTTGACTTTAATCTTTTTGTGACTAGTTTCTCAGTATAATTACTATCTCATTATCAATAACATTTTGATTTAGACATTACTTTATAGGTGACTCACGCTACACCGCAGGCCAATCCAATTTTTTTCCATCGTAAAAAAATGTTAAGGCAATACAAGTGTTCCTAAAAAAGAAAAATAATTTAAGACTCGGGTCATTGATGTTATTGGTAAGCTCGAGTGATTTAAATAATATGAATAAAAAATACAACAAAAAAAATTAATAATGTAAAAAAGGTTTTAAAAACCCAACCCGAGCCTATTCGAGTTAGCATGCAAATTTTGTGGCATGGTCATGATATCGAGATAAACCTATTGAAAAAAATTGAATAAAACTATGAAGTTCAAGTATCAAATAATTTGATGTTAAAGGGTGAAATTTTTTAAAAAATAAGAGCTAAAAAAATCTAAGTCAACACGGGTTAACCCGCTAACCTCAAGACTATAGGCATAAGATTAGGATAAAGAAAAGCGGGAAAAAAAGCATGAAGATCAATTTCTAATAAACCAAATGTTGAAAGATGAAATTGAAAAAAAATCAATTTTAAAAAAGAACCTAAAATAATTTAAAAAGGAACCATTGGATGCCAATTTGAAAATTTTCACTATAAAGGGTACTTTAGTCATTTCACCATGCTTTGAAAAATCTAGAAGACCGAATTATCCCTAATTAATATGATAATAACTAATGAACCGTTTAAAAAGACTTTATTACCCCAAATAACAAGTTCATTAATTTTTTTGAAATGACAACATGGTCATTACACTAGTCCAATCCATAGTACAATGAGATTGGAGCTATAGTGAAACCCTTATCCCTTTTAGGTTTTTTATAACATGAAATACATCTACTTTATCAAATTATGTTTGTTCTCAACATCATAGTCATTAATTGTTTGAATAAGATTTCAAACCCTTTTCAAATCATATTCCACCTTACGCAAATATCTCATAATCAATATTATTCGATATCATTTTTCTTAATTCACTTAGGATGATGAATCCTTTCTTGAACACTCAAATATTTTTATATAATTCATAATATACTCAATATGTTTCCATTTGTTACCATTGATTAAGAGAAAGTTTAGTCATGATCAAAGCATAATATTCTTTATATAATATAATATGGTGATCTCAAGTCTAGGTTTACATACATAATGGTTACATGAGCCTTTTCACAAACATATATGATCTGTCCAGTATATTTATCATCTAACAAGTACTTACATATTAATTTCAGGTATTTCTTAAACCACAACTTATAAAAACAATTATAAGTTGTTTAAGAGAAAGTTTAGTCATGATCAAAGCATAATATTCTTTATATAATATAATATGGTGATCTCAAGTCTAGGTTTACATACACAATGGTTACATGAACCTTTTCACAAACATATATGATCTGTCCAGTATATTTATCATCTAACAAGTACTTACATATTAATTTCAGGTATTTCTTAAACCACAACTTATAAAAACAATTGCTTCATTTCATACGAAAATAATATGATATGTATCAGTTTCAATTACTATAATTAATATCCAATCTTAATAGAATATCGATGAGCAACATGAAGCTATAAAAATATCATAATTATAACAACTTTATATTTTTTCTTACAAAATATTTTGGTCTCAAAGACATAGTCTATACTCTAAACTCATTAATCAAACATAAATAAATATTAAAGATAATAAATATATTTATTAATAATAAATATATTTTATATGAATAAAATCAATGCTACGATATAACCAAACAATTAGCTATATAACATAAATACTAACAATAATAACATGGGGGGAGTATGGATATCACCTTTCATGTTTAAGTGGAAAAAATGGCCACCTACCATTCCTTTCTTCAAATGATATATAAGTTATGTTTCTTATTTAGTTTCTAATTCTATTTAATTTTTAATTAATGAAGTGTATTTTGTATTTTAGATTATTTATGTCTATGATTTTTTTAACTATATTTGATGTTTTTAAAATGAATTACCAAATTCTTTTCTACTTAGTGATACAAAAATTTATAATAAAATACATCTTTTAATGTTACTATTTAATTAATAATAATGCATTATGCAATTTCATATATTTTACACATTATATTTGTACAATTATTTATAGTATATAGTTTTTATATCTATTTTATTATTTATTTGATAATATATTGTAGTTTTGTGATTATGAGTGGAGTTTATATCATATTTGGTTTCGCCATCTCTTAAGAAGTAGTTAAGCTCCGTCACTGCATAGCCGTTAATCCACTCATTAATATATATTAAAAGGTTGTCATTTTAGTTGTGGTAAAGAGCAATAAAATATTAATATTTTTTTCATTTTAATCCTAAAAGTTTTTAGGATTTTTTTTTAAATAAACTTAATTTTTTTAAAAAAAAATTCATCATTCAAAATTGAGTTTACTTACTATTGAACTTCATAATTTATTTTGATTTATTTTCTATAGAGTTATCTTGTAGCATCCCTATTTTTTAAAACACATATCAACACATTTACCATTATAGATAAATGAAAAATTAGGTAAAAACTTGAAATATATTTTACCAAAATCTCAATAGATTTTCCTCCAAAAATATTGGTACAAAGTTATCGAGAATCCAATAAATATGTTATTCTAATAAACATGTCATTTTAAGAAACATGTCATTAAGGTCCAATCATCCTGAACTTTACTCATCATAATTCGAGATTGGACTACATATAATCTCACAACTTAACCACTTGATATTTTATATATTGATACATAACAATAAACAATCATGACAAATAATATATACCATTTCATACAAAGACATTAGAAAGTAAATTCATGCATTTCTAAATTTTAACATGTAAAGGTGAAGTTCTTAATATTTATATGCTAATGAGTAAATACTATTAATTAAATTGTACACATCATTTATTCTAATATTATCACATTCCAAAACAAATCCCATAAAGATTTATATTATGACACAATAATAGCTAAGAATAGTTACTGCTTTGTATAAGGTTGTGATGTACCTAGAATTATATAACACATAGCATAAAATATAACCATATGATTAATTCACCCAGTTCAAATGACTGATTTTATTTGATAAAAAAATACATTTTTAATATTCAAACACGATTATATACTTTCCTTTCAATTTACTTTTATGGTCCCATTAGATAATTTTTATCAAATCAAGAATCCTGGTTATTAATCCCATTAATGTCACTAGTATGCATTAGGGTAACTAGTCAATTAAATATCATGGTCGTTAGACAACCGACACAAAATATTAATGTTCATGGTAACTATTCAATTAAATATCTCAGTCGTTGGACAATTAATGCCATTAGTCCTGTTCAAGATAACTAGTCAATTAAATATCACGGTCGTCAGATAATTGATGCCACTAGTCTCATTTAGGGTAGCTAGTCGATCTTCCTCTTTTTAAATTGTTACATGCAAACAAGCATTTATATAAAATTTTGCAATTAAATAATTTACAATTATTTTTGCCTAACATTATTATGAGGTGGAGAATGTGTAAATCATCTACCTGGTGTCTGCACTCGTGAAATGGTCCCCTGATGTTGATCAGATCCTGCAAACTCTCATGTATCATCATTCTCAATTCAATCATTATTTGAATTACTATTATTACTCATTTTTTACCTAAAAAAATTAAGAAAATCAAATAACACAAGAGGATACACATGAAAAAAGCTTAGAAGATTGTCTAAGTTGGTGGTGAGGAATCAAAATGACAAGTGAAAAGTTGAAGGAACAAAATGTACAAAATTGACAAAATTGACGACCTAATTTTGATTGACAAAAGACGTATTCGGTGACAATAAAACAAATAACAATAAAAAAACATGGACCAAATTTGACATATGAAAAAGTTAGAGGATAAAATTGAAAAAAATCAAATTTTATAAATTATTTTAAATAAAACAAATAACAATAAAAAGAATATGGATCAAATCTGACAAATAAAAAATTTGAAGGAGGATGGAATTGAAAAAAAATTCAATTTCATAAATTATTTCGAATAAAATAAATAGTAATAAAAAATAAAAATCAAATGTAATAGATTAAAAGTTTCAATTAAGAAAACAAATAATAAAAAAAAAATGAGGACTAAAGTTGATATAAAAATCAAATTAAACCAAATCTAAAAGGATGAAATTAAAAATAAAAAAAATTAAAACAAGATATATAACAATAAAAAAATTAGGGATCAAATTTGATACAATTAACAAATAATATTCTATTTTTTAGTTTCTGTAACTTTTAGAAAGGAATTCTACCCCAAATAAAAGGAAAATATTTTATTAAAAAATAAGTCAAATTTTTCTTTGATTGGAAAGTGTTTTCTCTTTGATCAAATTTTCTAATAATAAACAAATATGAAAAAGTTTGAAAATAAATTACTTTTCATAAAACAAATAGGGCTTTAGGTTTTTTTTTAATTTATTAGAAAAAAACAATAAAAAGATATTAGTCCTTTTAAAGATTAAGAGCATATTTAGTCTTTCTACCTTTAATAATTTCTCCCTTTTTTTTTGTATTTATCTAACCTTCAACTCCAAATATTTTCTTAATATAATCACTTTATTATAATTTCCTCAAATTGTTTATTAAATGAAAAAAATATAAGAAAATATAGAATTTTAAACTTTAATTTTTTGAAAAATAGAAAAAATATAACAAAGCCAAGACATATTAGAAAACAATCAAAATTACAAATTTGCAAATTATTAAGTAATTTCAAAAAAAATAGTAGAATGGAAAATTGAAAGATAAAATTGAAAATTCTGAAGAAAAAGAATTATTTTAAATATTTTTAAAAATACAAAATAGAAAAAATTAAAATACGATTAGAGCAATGGATTAAACTTTTTTTTTTTAAAAAAAAGTGCACACATTGAGGGAAAGAAATATTTACTTTTGCTAGAGCTATAATGAATTTTAGTAGGCTCAGGCATATGGGCTTGATGGGGCGGGGATCCAACCGACTCCAAAACCCGGTCCAGTTACATTTAAATCCCCAAATTGTCCATTTCTTCATTCTTTTGAAAAACCCTAGCTATCTCGTCTGCAATCGCTAGCTCTGCCAACCTCACAAATGGCAAAGCAGAAAGAGAGGAAGTCGAATATCTCCGGCAAGCCGAAACACTCACTAGACACAAATCGCAGCAATGGAACTATCAAAAACACCAATTCCCGCAGCGCCGCCACCGTGCGCCGCCTCCAGATGTACAACGTCAGGCCCAAACGTGACAGCAAAGGAAAAATCTTAAAGCATGATTTTCAATCTAACGAACTTCCCAACACTCGCATCCAACCCGACCGCCGTTGGTTCGGTATGTATTTCTACAATTTACAAACAGACTATGACTAACTTTTGCAGTGTCCTAATTTCATAGTTATAAATATCTTAGCTAATTTTTATTTATTTATTTATTTATTTTAGGGAATACACGAGTTGTGAATCAGAAAGAGCTTGAATTTTTTCGCGAGGAGTTACAAAGTCGGATGTCTAGTGGTTATAATGTTATTTTGAAGGAGAGGAAGCTGCCTTTGTCGCTTTTGAATGATCACCAGAAGGTAGTGTATTTTGAAATTATTTTAAAATTGATGAAATAAGGGCACCAGTGCTTCTCCTTCTCTTTTTTGTTTTTTTTTTTTTTGATAAAGATGGAGAAATTTTACTATTATAAGCTTGCAATATTGACTGACATGCTTGTTTATATTGGATGATCTCGATATTTTTTATGGTTGTGAATGATTGACTATGCCGTTTTGTTAAAAGTTTAAACAATGTGTAATGAGTCTCAATTAGGTAAATTTGTAATTTCTCAATATATCTTCCTGGTGATTTTCTTGAAACTGTTGTCTGATAGTAACTATTGTTATGCAATGAATGGGAGTGAAGTTTTGGTTTTGTTGATTTAATAATTTTAGTTTTTTCTGAAATTTTGTTTTGTTTTAATTAAATTTTGTTTTAAATTTGTGAAGCAAGCCAGAGTTCATCTTCTTGATACACAGCCTTTTGAAGATGCCTTTGGACCTAAGACAAAGAGGAAACGCCCAAGGCTTTTGGCAGCAGATTATGA
Organism: Populus nigra; assembly: GCF_951802175.1. NCBI lineage: Eukaryota > Viridiplantae > Streptophyta > Magnoliopsida > Malpighiales > Salicaceae > Populus > Populus nigra. Next base: position 7,443,913 of record NC_084852.1, read on the forward strand.
GTCTTTAGTTAAGAAAGCTGATGGTTCTCAGGGTAAATGATTTGATTTTTATTTTGATTATCTTGTTTTTTGGGGTTCATTAAATCTTTGTCCTTCCATACACAGGCTTTGCCTTGTTTAGATGTAACTGCTGGTTTTTGTTTTTATATTTTTCTTAGAATCATAAATGAATTTGAATATGTGATCTCTGAGTGAGATAATGAGATGACGAGGTCAATGATTTTGTTGGCAACTTGGCAGATGATTTTGAGCAGAAGTGTGGTGATGAGGCAACTAGAGAAGGAACTGAAGCAGATGGGTTTAGAGATCTGGTCCGTCATAATATGTTTGAGAAGGGCCAAAGTAAGCGTATATGGGGTGAACTATACAAAGTTATAGATTCTTCAGATGTTGTTGTTCAGGTTAGTGTAATTTTCTGTGGTTAAATCAAAAGACATGGAGCTCTACTACTGTAGAATTATGTCACGTTCAACAACCACAAGATTTTATAAATGATAAAATACATCATAAATTCACTGATTATCCAAAAAAAAAAGCAAGTTTACACCCAGACCGTGATTTAGTGATTAGTATGATGTCCATTGCATGTTGACCATTCCTTCTCATACTCAGGATATCCAAATATTTCTTGAGAATTTTCAAGTATATTTTAGATTCACTTATATTTTCCATGAATCTTGATGCCAAATGCTGAATATCACCTTCTTTCCACTACAGGTTATAGATGCTAGGGACCCCCAAGGCACAAGATGTTATCATTTAGAGAGGCATCTGAAAGAACATTGCAAACAAAAACACATGATTCTTCTGTTAAACAAGGTTAGTTATGTTTTTTCTTTCTGTGGCTTCTGTAACATTTATTTGAGGAAGATGTTGCTTGTTCAATTGAAGCTGCTTGTAAATATTGATAATTTGGTACTCTCTCGCTCGCTTTTCCTACAGTGTGATCTTATTCCTGCTTGGGCAACAAAGGGATGGCTTCGTGTTTTATCCAAGGAGTATCCAACTCTAGCATTCCATGCAAGCATCAACAAGTCATTTGGAAAGGTATTATAATATGTTCAGATGCAATAAAGATTATATGCTGTTGTTTTTACTTCTTTGAATTCTATGATTTCCATAATGTTGTAGTTGTTGCCATGCACCTAGCAACCTTCTCATGAGTGATTGGACTGTTTCTTTTTGGATGTTCTTGTTTTTTGATAACATTTTTGATATAAATCAGTATTCATTCTGTTGTCTCTCTCAGCTTTTCATTTAATCTTCAAACGAACCATCTTATTTGCAACCTGCATATGAAAGAATAATAATTAAAGGAAAATATAGATAGAAAAATTCAAGCTTTCTACCTTGAGAATTATAAAAATTATGTCTTGCTCCCCCGCATACATTTTATTTTTGCTCTATTGTGCTTGTATTTTGCATTCAATCATTTTTTAATCTTGATGTTAATCTGTATCCTAATTTTTTAAAATTGTTTTTCTTGAACTTAGGGTTCTCTTCTGTCAGTATTGAGACAGTTTGCCCGCTTAAAAAGTGACAAGCAAGCAATATCGGTGGGTTTTGTTGGCTACCCCAATGTTGGAAAATCATCAGTTATCAACACATTGCGTACCAAGAATGTAAACATTCCACTTTCCTTTTGCTACTTCTGGTTATGTGTTGCCACAAAGTTTGTTAGTTCCAATTTAATTGATAAAAAATTGTCCCTTCCTTTTAGGTTTGCAAGGTTGCTCCTATCCCAGGGGAAACTAAGGTCTGGCAGTATATAACACTCACAAAGAGGATTTTCTTGATTGACTGCCCTGGGGTTGTATACCAGAACCAAGACTCAGAAACAGATATTGTATTGAAGGGCGTGGTATGTTGTTTGTTCAGTTGCCTGTAGAAATTACCTATATACAAGTGTGGTAGTCAATCTTCATGTCTATTCTTTATTGGCTTTCCTACTATTTTACCGAGTTTGCTAGTCTAATAATGACACATGGACATGACCTTTTTTGCACTGGAATTCAATTTAAGCATAGGTGCTGCTTGTTTGTTTGTTCTCAATAACTGTTAGGCATTCCAAAACCAGAAAATCATAATTTCTGCAATACTTTTTCTGGTCATCATATTTTAACTGTCCGATTATTGAGAGCAGGAAAAACTTTTATTGAGTGCTTTCAGAAAATTAATCCAATAGAAGAAATTTCTCTCATAAACCAAAAAAAAGGTGAAACAGAATTTGCTCTGCTGCTTGTTTTCCTCTCATTTTTTGGAACATGCTATGCGCGGTAACTGCAAAGTAAGCCATGCATGGTCATGGGTTTTCTGTTCCATGATTGCTTATTTTGGTAAAGATATGTTAGTCATGCATATTCTAGTGAATGTCTCTGCTCTCGAGTCTGTAACTCTAATTTACCTTTTATTTGTTTATGAATGGGCCCTTTCCAGGTACGTGTCACAAACTTGCATGATGCTACTGAACACATAGGAGAGGTTCTGAAACGTGTTAAGAAGGAGCACCTACGAAGAGCATATAAGATCAAAGAGTGGTGAGCTACTTAATTGTCTATGATTTTCTTTTCAAGGAGCACCTGGAATGAGCGTTTGTAACTAGAATATTGGAAGGAGCACCTGGAATGAGCATTTGTAACTAGAATATTGGAAGGAGCACCTAGTGAAAGAAAAATTATTTTGTGATCTTGGCTCATCACTTTCCCATGCACTTTATGCATAATCCACCAGTATGACTGTGGGCTAATGCCTAACGATGAGCCTGGCTCCTACCATAATTTCTCCTATTTAAGTTATAAGCCTTCCTGCTCCAGATGGGCGTCAGAGGTTTTATGCCCATGTCCCTACCATATTGCTACTTACAAGTGCTCTTCCCCTGCCCTGAATCCTCATTAGATCTGAAGCATGGGCCTGTGCCTAGTTATTCTGACTGTCATAAATTTGAAATGCATTTTATTTTTGACAAATGCACCATGTTTTGTTCTGCTGTTCATCTGATTCTCGGGACTTATGAGGACTGGAGGGTTTATAAACTGCGACTTATCAATATGTGCCAAAACTGATTTGTATTTATCACTTTGCTTCATTGGATTTGGTCATTTGAGAAGTATACCTTAACTTCTATGTGATGCACCAATGGACCTTAAATGGAGTTTTGAGATTCCCAAACATGCATTTCTTATCGCCAAAGTCTTTATTTGATATAAAACATGCAAGAGCTACAATTAACTATACCTCATTGTTGTCAGGGATGATGAGAATGACTTTCTGCTTCAGCTCTGCAAATCAACGGGCAAACTTTTGAAGGTATGTTTTGTTTATTGGTGAGAGCAGAACATGTGTTTTAACCTGTAAGTGCTGGATATCAAATATTGATAGGCTTTTGGAGTGCTAAGCTTCCAATTTCCAAACCCTAAATATCAGAAGAGAGGAATAAAAAGGAAAAGAAAAGGAATCAGTTAAATGCTTGTCATGATTGCATGTTTATCCTGGTGCTATTGAAATAGTGGGGGACTGCCAGTAGGCTCATCAAGCTCTTTAAAATGCTGAATGTCTGTCCAAGTGCATAGGAGAAGAATGCTTCTCACTCCTGATTAATCCTAACATGTAGAGAAAATGAATGCACAAGAAGCAAACCAAAACGAGAGCATCAATTTTACACAGTGATAAATAATTTGGCATTGCATGATGTAGTGGAAAATTTCTCTAGATGGAGCTAATGGCGTTTGTGACTTGGGATATACTGGGTTAGATTTGGATAACAGCATGTTTGATGTATCGACTGCAAACACTTTGCTTTGCTTATACCATTTAAATGCACTTCTCAAACACATAAATATCAAGTTTCATCCAATGTTTTGCGTGGATTATGCTTATAACTCTATATGTTGAACAACTTGTGTTCAGGGTGGTGAACCTGACCAAATGACTGCAGCAAAGATGGTTCTTCATGACTGGCAGAGGGGTAAGATACCTTTCTTTGTTCCCCCACCGCGCCTAGAAGACGAGTCCAAGGAGGAGCCTAATGCTGTCAATGGTATTGACACGGAGGATGCAGGGGATAGTAATCAGGCATCTGCAGCTTTGAAAGCTATTGCAAATGTTATGTCATCCCAGCAACAAAAAACTGTCCCTGTTCAAAGGGATCTTTTTAGTGAGAATGAGTTAAAGGGCAATGATGATGAACAGGCTGTAGCAACTGAGGATGAGATCCCTGAGGAGCCTTCGGGGACAGAAGGTGATATGGCTGACGAGCTTCCAACCACAGAATAGACGACTAAGTTCCCATATCTGAATCAGAGGTTTTTATTGTGATATTAATTTTGTTGTTTTCAGCCCCCTACTGTGTGATAAAGGCTTAGCACCGTCTCCCCTTTTCTCCTTTCCCGTTAGGTAAGGAGGGCTGGTTTGAGCCTGAGTTTCACTTCTAGGACACCTGTTCTGCAAGGCAGAGGAGTCGCGGTCAAAAACTCCGGGCAGTATGTTACCATTTATTTCTTGAAAGTGTTACTTTTTTGAAAATATATTAAAATAATATTTTTTATTTTTAAAAAATTATTTTTAACATATAAAATGATATGAAAATATAAAAAAAAATATTAATTTGAATTTAAAAATACAAAAAATTTCGAAATGTTTTAATTTTTTTTAAAATGCAAAAACAATGGTGATAGAAAGTTACAGAGGAATGGTGATATTAAAATGTAGAAGCAACCCATTAGTGAGACAACAAAGGGATACGAAATAGGAACAATGGTGACAGAAAGTTACAGAGGAATGGCAGCCAAATGATACCCATTAGTGGACAAATTTCGTAGTTCTTGATGGTTAGCAGGCAAAAGCAAGGATTTTTGTAGGCTGTAGCCATTACATCCACAGGGAAAAAAGCTCCAAGAGAGAAAAGAGGTGGTCCGTGATGAGGATCTAACTAAAATATTCTCTTTCAAGGACTGGGGACCATGTTTTCCTTTAGATGGCAGAGGTGTGGCCTGCCTGTAATGGGTTGCGATTGTCTCATCAGAGCATAGGGTGACGGGCTTGAGAATTTTATTTCAGTCCATTGAATCCTTCTCTTTAAGACAAATCCGTGAAGTCAAAATCAAAATTATTAGTTATTATAAAAAGCGTTTGGAAGTACTTTTAAAAAATATTTTAAAAAAAATTTGAATATTTTTTTTACTTGGAAGTGATATGTTTTCTATGTTTTTAAATTATTTTGATGTGCTGATCTTAAAAATAATTTTTAAAAAATTAAAAAAAATACTATTGACACACTTTTCTGAGTGAAAAGCATTTTGAAAAACAATTACAATCTCACTCCCAAACACCCTCTAAATTCCTATCATCCAAGAGCTTTCCCTCTCCTAATTTTTTTTTGGGTGTTTTTCTCTCTACTCTCTCAAGATCTACGGGTTGAAAAGTTAAAATAAAAAACTTTGATATCAAAATGAAGAATCCAGAAATAGAAGCGACATGATATAAAAAAGTAAAAACACAGGGGCTAACATGTAGTTTTACACGCCTATTAAACACGCCTATTGAGCAATATAATGAGGAAAGGCTTTCGATTTTATCAAAGTCAATTTTGTTATTTGTTCTTTTAATTATTATTTTTTCTTACAATAATTAGAGATTAAAGTATACAAATCAACTTACTATTGAACTCCGAAATGATCACCAAGGTGAATTATGCAAAATCCACCTGCCGCTGAGCTTCAAAATGATATTTGGTATCTTGGACACGCGATAACATGCAATCTGAATAGTATAAAAAACATGATGACAATGAAAGCAGAGCTTTTGAGGACTAAATTGAATGAAAATAAAGTTTGATGAACAAACTAAAACACATCTAAGATTTGGGGGATTTAAAAAGGGAATTTGCCATATAAGCAGTGCTATGAATAATGAGATGAGAAAGGATGAATAATAGCAGCATGATAAACCACGAATCTCTTTTATTATATCTTTAATTAGAGGAGAAAACCCTATAATTGAATGCGCATCTACTTGCATTAATAGAGCAGCAGATAAAATTTCAGAGCCAACATGTCATGTGACTTTGTTCAGAGCTAGAGGGATCAGTCCTTGTTGCTAGGAAGGTCGAACAGTGGGCAGAAATGTAATTCTAGCGGCGTAATTTCTTACTTCAGTTTTAGCACTTTCAGACACGTAAAGGAGAACCATCAGCTCTTCTGGTCCAGTTTCCACTCCTCTTGTGTTTTTTTTTTCTCACAAACACGGCGAGACATCCAAAACACTGGATCATTCCTTTGTCGTTTTGGCTCTCTAAACATGGCAGCAAGATTGCAAGAAAACAACATTTGGCATCGTCATGACCTTGCTTGTGAGCCAGAGGTCCAAATCATCATGGCCTTGGTTTTTATGGATGGGGCAAACTTATGTCATGCTGCGATAGGAATGGTCGGTTTCGTCATGTTTTTGCATGGCATGTGTAGTGGTCGAGATTAGAAAGCGATCGAAAATCTAACACATGACGACGGTGGTGGGTATAATAGACTGTTTTGTTTTCATGTTTTAAAAATATTTAAATATTTTTTAATTCTTTTTCAAATTAATATTTTTTGTATGTTTTTAAATATTTTGATGTATAGATATAAAAATAATTTTTTAAAATAAAAAAATATATTTTTAAATAAAAATTATTTTAAAAACAACTATGAATAATTCAACAGCCCCCAAATAACCAAACAATGAGTGCTCTTTGAAAAAGTGCCTTGTATACCTATAAATATGTATAAAGGCATAGGTATGTTTGAGAAGGACATGAGCGCCCATCCGGCAATCCCTCCTTGACGGGCGAATAGAAGACGTGCAAGGTCTAAGCTTGTCATTTTCACTTTGATTTTGTCACAGGACAAAGCTCTACCTATGCAACCCATGACCAAGACCAAGCTGGTCCGTGGCTTGCATCATCACTGCTCTTCCTCTCATCTATGGAATCCATTTTCTATGTTTAAATTAGATCTTAAATCTTACGACTTACAAGTTATGCTAGTTGACCCTAAAATTAACTCCATATATTAACTCTGACAAACATATTTGATTGAGCTGTTTCTAAGACTATAAAATCAAGATCATAAGAGTTGGTCTAAAATGCAAGCATTCAAAGAAAAAAAAAACTACTTTAGCATTAGAGCATGCAAACCTATGAGGATCACCTCGAACGAAACCTAAACTTCAATGTAGTTAAAAGGATGTTTAGAAATGTGGTAGCGGTTGTAATTCAAAGTGTTTTTTGTTTGGAAATGCATCAAAATAATATTTTTTATTTTTTAAAAGTTAATTTCGACATTACCATATTAAAACGATTTAAAAATATATAAAAAATAATAATTTTAAACAAAAAAAATTCAAACTTTTAAGAATTAAGATTTCAATCGTGTTTACAAACATTTTCTAATAGAATGATTCATTCCAAAGTCAAAACTAAAAAATTGTTCTCAAGTCAGAACATCTTAACCAGACCACTCAATTTATGTGGAATCAATTGAATAGCAAAGCTAGAACAGTCAAAATTCCAATAGGGATATGGAGAGAGTGTGCAAGGGGCATGGCTCATGAATCATGATGATGCAATTGGACATCACCGTCGATTCACTTGGATGGTGGCTAGATGCCATACTCCGTGATAGGATGCGGTGGTTAGAAGACACCAGATCAATGCGACCCGTGACCCACGCCCTGATCATTGTATAGGATTGAAAAAAACTTTGACTGTAATTTTGAGCATTTTGACACACACACGCATGTATAAAATAAAATAAATGTATAAAATTTAGGATGGTTGTAATTTAATTGATTAAATTTTAAGTTTGCTTTCTAAATATTAGTTGATCATCAGTTTGAGTCTCACAAATTTCAGGGCGACTGAGATTTACATGATCGTTAATTTCAGGGCCCGTGAGATTAGTCAAAGTACGCATAAATTGATCCGGACACCTACATTAATAAAAAAAATAGTTATATAAATGGAATAGTCTTAGAGATTATCAGTTTAATTCTTATAAATTTCAGAACTACTAAAAATTTATATAATCATTAACTTTAGAAACCGCGAGATTAATCTTCACATCATTTCAAAGGGCAACTAATTAGTAAGATTCAAGCCACCCATGGAATTATAAGAATTTCAAGGATATAATGATATAGCATGATTTTATAAAGATTCTAGCTTGATTACTAATTTGTTGCCCCAGCAACAATAATCTTTTGTTTTTGTCCCCGTCCGTTTGGACCATGTGACCCAGACATCAACAATCTAAGATCGCAGCTATTTGAGTTATGGCCTAACGGACACCACCCCACCTTTTTATTTTTCAATAAGTTTCAACGTATTTTTTTGAGTTTTGATTAATCAAAATGCGGCGTCGTGAATCATTCATATTTCATACATACAATATTTTTTTATATATATAATGAATTGATATATTTTCTTAATTTTCTGATGGATTCTTTTCAAACATAAATTTATAAGCATCCACCATATTTTTTATCCAATGATTAACAGTATAAATACAAACTGTTTTCTACACAACTCAAGTACCACTTTCTTAAATAGGGATTGTTTCTTGAATTGAAATTTACCAAATCTCTCAATCAATCATAGTTTTAGACCCGGCCCAGTCTAAGACTCGGGTTCCAGGTTTTAACCGGGTCACTAGGTTGCTCGGGTTATTTTTTTAAATCAAAACGATGTCGTTTTAGTATAAAAAAACAAAAGTCAACGGGTTGCAATCAGGTTTTTTTCTTCTCCTGTTTTTTCTTCAACCCAGCCCGGTTCCAGCAACGGGTCAGTCGGGTTCCGGGTTGACCCACCAAGCCGGGTTTTAAAACTATACAATCAATAATAGTGGTGGATAGCATCTGATGATTGTTGGAGAATAATATAAATCATATCTTGAAATCTCACTTAACAGCTGAAGCTTTTGGGTTGAGATGGTTCTCTGACATGGCATCAGAACCTTGATGACCAAACGGTCACGAGTTCGAATCTCACTATCCCAATTTATTTAATAAAAATTAAGCACAAGGTAATGTGAATCTATGCAAGTTTCAATTCCAAAGGACTTTCACTTGATGGAATGTATTAGAGAATAATATAAATCATATATTGAAACCTCACCTAACAGTTTAAACATTTTGGTTGAGATGGTTCTCTGACAATAATAAACATCAATTTATATTAATCAATTATAACATCTCTTTTCATATTTAAGATAAACCAATATAATCGAGATCTATAAATAATTTAGACAGCAAAAAAAAAAAACTTGATTTTTAAGTGAAAATTCTTTTCCGACTTCATCAGCTAGAGACACAAATTGATTGGGCAGCTACATGGATTCAAACATTTTTCGGAAAATGGTTGTTTAGAGTAGAGAAGGAATATCACCTGGGAAACAAAAGGGAATCTGATCAGTACTGTATAAGTCAACTATTGGGCAAGAAAAGGGGGACCAGAAGTCGAGTGCAGTGGGATTATTTAATTTGAAGCAAATCATGTGGCATCCACTAATCAAAGAAAGAAAACCAAAGCATGTGCTGTTGTCTTCTTCTTAGTATCCAAGATTAGCGGGGGCTTTAAAATTAAAAAAAAATTAAAAAAAAAAGAAGGTTGAAATCGGGTAGCATAAAAAATATAAGAAAAATACAATACGTCATTCGAGTTCCAAGATCCTAATAGTGTTGTTTAACCACCCCCGCCCTAAAAGAAGAAGAAACAAACAAAGAAAGAAAAATTACCCATTGGTTATTTCAGTAATCAACATCTCTTGATAAATTTTAATTACAAGGTATAGGAGTATTAACTAGATTATTATTATTATTATTTAGATTAATGTGGGTGTTTGGGTCAGCTTGCGCGCACCTCGACTAATCCCACGAGCCCTGAAATTAACGACCATGTAAGTCTTTAGTGGCCCTGAAAGGACTCGAACTGACCATTGTAGAGCAAACTCAATGTCTGACTAATTAAACTACCCCTCATGTTTAGTATTAACTAGATTATTGTTAGTACTATGATGAGCGTCATATCAATTTTTTTAACATAAAAAATATTCGAGTGTTAATATCATGTTTTCTAGAAAAAATTTAAACCATACGAAAGTTAACTCGATATAATTCGGTTACCTTTATAGTATTTAGGCATATATATAAGATTAATATATTTTTAAAAGTTAATTGTGGGTGAAATTCACGCAAACACGCATTGGTGCTTTCACATTGTTCGTATGGCAAGCTTTGGCTTCCACGACAATATTTTAATCCTCACGATATCACCTCCATTCTTGGGTGGTGCGTGTGGCGAAAAAACATATGGTTTAGTGCCAATAACCGTTTTTTTTCCTTCCTTTTCTCCTCTCTCTTTCTCGGTTTCAAAGCCTTTCCTTGTATATTTTCAAAGCAGCCATTTGATTCTCTTTCTTTTAAATTTGATCCTTATTCATTTTATTGATATTTATTTTATTTTAAATAATCAATAGAATTGGAATTTTCTTTTAATTTAACTATCATTTGATTTTTTTTTACCTTTTAGATCCAGTTCTCGTTCTTTTGATTGTTAAGTTATTTTTTAAAATTATTCTATTAATTAAATTATCTTTTCAATTACATCCCTCAATGTTTTATATCATTCTTTTAATCGGTTTTTTTTTCAATTTTATCCCTCAATATCTTTACTCCTTTTATTTTATGTCAGGTTTATTATTTATTTTTTTAATTGTTATTTATTTTATTTTTAATTTTTTTTATTAAAACTTTATTTTTTGACTTGGTCCCTCGATATTTTATTATTGAAATTTTATTGACCTTTTAAGTCACAAGTCATTTTTTACAATTAATTTTTTCTAATTCTATCATTCTATGGAATTATACCTATCTTATATGGTAGGTCACCTATTTTGTATGTGAACCCAACTTGACATGGCTTAATATTTTTTTTTTATTTTTTTATTGTTGCTTTTTTAATTATATTATCAAATTAATTAAAATTTAACCTAAATTTCGAGTTTCTCTTACTTAAAAACATTATTGTCGTCTAAACATTTTGTTTACATGTAAAGAATTTTTTTGTCCAGCCTGACATGGTGCAATCACCAATCTAGTAAAAGGTGGTGGTTCTCAGCTGTTTGGACTGAGTTCAAATATTCAAAATATGTACATGCAAAAGCTACCACCTTGAAAAACTTTCATTCAAGATTTTAAATAATAATTTTAAATTCAAATATAGAATGAACAAAAAATGATAAAATCAAGGTGAAAGCATGAAAAAAAAACAAAACAAAGCTCAATCTCCAATTAAATAAATTTTAAAAAATGAAATCAAAAAATTATTAGCTTAAAAAAATGATAAAAAAACTAAAGTAATTCTAGGCATGCCTTATGAAGCTAGGTTAGTTTTCAAGATTAACAATTCGTGAAATTTTAGACGAAGGCCCAAGCTCAAATTCAAATAAATTAAATGTTGAAGAATTAAATCGAGTAAAAAAAAATTACTTCTTTGGAAAATTTTGCAAAGAAAAAAAACAAAAGAATCAAAAGAATTAGAATAAAATCTATTATGAAAATTTTTTATGGAGGGTGGAATTGAAAAAAAAAACAAAACTAAAAATTATCATAGACCATAAAAAATAGCAATTAAAAAAATAATAATCAAATTTGACAAAGCAAAAGGTTGAACGAGGATGAAATCGAAAGAAAAATTTTATTCACTAAATTATTTTAGAAAAAATAATAACAAAAAAAAAGAGATCAAATAAAAAGAAGAAGTTTAAGGGCTGACTTGACAAATAGAGTGGTAAAACACAAACATCAAGGAAGAGAGAGGATAAAAAAAAAAAAATTACCAATGACAAACCGAATCTCTTATCAATGCATGCACCATATATCCAAAGAAAAGATGCTAAGATGAAACTAAAAGCACTATAGAATAACCTTTTTGGCTGTGTGGAATAAGTTGCAACTGTTAGCTTTTTTTTTTTAATTATTAAAATACTTAAATAACCTCACTCAACCAATTAATTAAAAAAACTAGTAACAAATGACATAAATATCCTTTAACTTAAGACTTAAATTATTTGACAAGGACACCAAAATCTTTTTACTGTACAACAATATTCAAATTAACAAAAGACCCTTCATTTGTCATTTTCTCATTAGTTTTTTTTTATTACTGTGTATTTTTAAATGAAAATACAAAACTAATCTTAAGTAGAAGTTAAAAAATTTATTCCTTTTAAAAGTAGTGTTGTAAATTTACAGTACATTCAAACACACAAAATAATCACCCTTCATCCAATCAATTTTAGAACACCAAGACTATCTTAAGATAAAGACTATTTTACCCTTAAATAGATGGGAAAGATATATTTTTTTAAGGTAAAAAAAAAGAAGAAAATACTGCTCCATCTATAGTGAAATGTCCAAGTAAACAATGTTTTCTCCATCTCTCTTTTTTTTTTTTTTTTAATACTAAAACCCGACCATTAATACAGCGACCTTCTGGACTTGGCATTAAATGGGCTGCCAATAAATTCAAATAAAATTTGAGCTGTCATTTTGTTAATATGATCACAGCCAGATGGGACAAGGTAGGCAAGACAGATATCTAAACAGCTGATGGAAGGTGTAATTATTTAGGTAGTGATTGTGATTGGTATAATAATTATTTTTTAAAATATATTTTTTACTTTTTCAAATTTATTTTTAACATTGACGTGCTAAAATAATAAAAAATAAAAAAATAATTTAAAATAAAAAACTTTAAATTTTTTAAAAGCATGGTATTATTACAAAAACAAATACTTTTATTTCTGTTTATCATCTTATACCGAAATTAAAATAGTGTTGAGATTGCAGTTAAATTTTATTTTTGAAAAATCTTGATTTTTTTTGTTTTAATATTTTTTTGAAATATTTTTATGTTTTAATTTCAAAAATAAATTTTAAAAAATAAAAAAATATTATTTCAATATATTTTTTAAATAAAATATATTTTAAAAAATAATATTTACCACTTTACCGAAAATCCTCCTTTATAATTTCAGGGACTATAGTATGGAAAAACCAACTTAAACCTTCTACAGTTGTCTCTGAGCTGGATTTTATTTTTTATTTTATTTTTATTTTTTTTCCAGTCTGGTCAAAATGTAGTAACCCAATCAATAAAGTAACCAGCCCCTTTTACACGTACCACATAAAGATGTGAGCTTTTCCATGAGGAATTATTTTTTTTGAGAGAGAAAAATACAAACTTTCTAGAGAGAGAGGTTCTGGTACCTGAATCAACTGTGATATGCAAGTGAGAAAACGTCACTCACCAATGGTGGAGTTTTGGCGTTTTCTCTAGGCAAATTGGTAAAGGAAGGAACTTTGATTTTTTCATGATTCTGTAGAGAATTCAAAGTTTGGAGTCAATTGTAAGAGAGATTTCAGGTTTTGGGACATATCCCATTTCTGCATTTACAATATTTTTATTGGTGTGTTTCTTTATACAGCTAAAGATGTGAACTCGGCCCTGGTACATGAATGCTTCTGGAGTTGGAAAACTAAGGGGATCAAAATTTAGGATTTTGATGTTCGTATTCGTATGATCAATTCATTATAGGAGGAATCTGGAGTTGAAGTTGTGTTTTTTTGTGGTTTTGAAGAAAGGTTTTGCTTTCTAGGCAAAAAATTTGGTTGCTTGCTGTTGTTGGTTTAAAATTAACAGAGAGAGAGACTTTGGGGGCTTAAAGATTTAAAACAAAGGGTCGTGTGTCTCTGAGTAGGATTGCTTAGAATGGAAGGAGATACCAAAGAAATGAGATCCTTGGCCTTAACTCCAACATGGTCAGTAGCAACTGTGCTGACAATCTTTGTAGTTGTTTCTTTGATTGTGGAGCGCTCAATCCACAGACTAAGTAATGTAAGTGGCATCGTCTACCCAATGTATAGTAATTTTCTTATTTTCTCATCTGTTGTTCCAGAGGTTGTATTTTCTCATTGTTATGATTTAGCAGACTCACTTTGACATGCGATGTCTGTGTTTATACAGAATTTGATTGTTGTTCTTTTCTTTCATTCTATTTAAAGTTCAAGGTCTAGAATGAATTCTCTTAAAATTTTATTTATATATTGGAGCCCTTTGAAATTTCAAGGCACTTTACTTGGTAATTGATTTCTGTCACTACTTCTTTTCTCATGTTTTGATGACTTTGAGTTGCGAAATAGCTTTTATTTCTTTTTTGAGGGCTTTTAGCTGACACTTCTAGTTTTCTGTTTGTGTCATAGTCATGGCTGTAGGCTGAGATCTCATTGATTGTTTCAATTGCATCAAATGCTTTAGATTTGAAAATTACGTTTTGGATGACTGTTATGGAAGCACTAGCTTTGTAAAACATTGTTTCAACAGCTTTATGATAAATTTAATCTGTTTGCTTTAGGAGAACTGTATATTGACAGATGAATTGAAACAGAATCTGTCAGATCATTTTTGTAATTTTAGCTCATATTTTGTCTATTTTCCTTTCTGGAATGTCAATACTGTGTTAGTTTCTAGAGCTTTGGTGGCTGCTCTGAAACTTGATGCTTTATATGTTTGTATTTCAGTGGTTGCGAAAAACCAATAGGAAACCTTTGCTTGCAGCCGTGGAGAAAATGAAAGAAGGTATTTTCCAAGTTCTAAATGCAACATTTGATGCTGCAGAAAGTTCTTTTTGTTCTTTTGGTTACAAGTGATTCTTAGTTCCCCTTCATATATTTTTGCAATTTTCATTCACAAGTATTGTTTTGTACTTGTCTTCAGAGTTGATGCTGCTCGGATTCATATCACTTCTACTAACAGCTACCTCAAGCACCATTGCCAATATTTGCATTCCATCAAAGTTCTATGATGGTAATTTTGCTCCTTGCACTAGGTCTGAGATTGATGAGGAAGTTGAAGATAATTCTTCCCAGGGACGTAAACTGCTGATGCTTCCCGTTCTTCCTCATCCACTTCGAAGAATATTGAATGGCTTGGATCGGAATACCTGCAAAGAGGTATGTCATTTATCTTATATAAACATTGCTGATGATCTTGCTAGAGATTTATCTATGGTGTCTGAAATATTTGAATTTTCAACACAGTGTATTGATAACATTGATTTATTATGGGTTTTGTCTTCTCAATGATAAAATATGTAGAAAAGAGATTTTCTTTTTGGGTCACTTTTAGGAGGCAAATTAGTATTCTAAAAACTGTTTGATGTGCAGGGACATGAGCCGTTTGTGTCATATCAAGGTCTTGAGCAGTTGCATCGCTTTATTTTTGTCATGGCAATCACACATATATCTTACAGTTGTTTAACAATGTTGCTGGCGATTGTGAAGGTTAAGCACTTTTTTGTATTCCATTATAGTTGTTGCTTTTCTTAATGGTGGAGTGATTTTAGGAATGATTAAGTTCACATAATAAATAAATTACACAACATAATGAAAGGAAAAAGGATAAATTATGTATAGAACAAGATCCACTATTCAATTTATTCTCGTGTTTGAAGAAATAAAATGTTCTGGTTTATTGTTAGATGGAAAGGAGTTTGTAAATTTTGGTCCAGGTATGCATTCCCCGTTGGTTGAATGATTTCAATTTGGTTTAAATATGACTTGTTCTCATGTTTTATACGGGCCTCTCCTCCTATAGGTTTAACTCTTTGGTGTTAAACTTCAAGTTATTTTGAGTCCATTTTGTTTTCTGTTGTTGCTGTTGCCCCTCGTGCTGGGCCCATGGTTGCTGCTATCAAGTATGCCGAGTGCTCTCTGTTAAGCTTGGACATCAGAGGGTTGTTGAGTAATGTTTTACTGGATAAGTATAAAGTTTGGCATGACTATGAAAAGAGTATACAGTTTGATCTTGTTTAGTTGCCTTATATAATTCGTGATATGTGTCTCTCCTCCTACAAGCATTAGCTTTTTGGTTGGAAGCTTTAACAGCATTCTCAGAAGCAACATGCTTGCCTTACAATCAGCATCTGTTGTTTCAACCTTTGGTCCTTTGTATCTAAAATATGGTTCTGTTTGTTCTGTGATAAGAATATATGTGCTGACCCATCCAGTATTTGCAAGTCATACTTGTGATATCTTATGTCAAGATGACTCAAGGAGAGGAAACCATGTTGACCATATAAACCAAGTTATTCCCTGAACTGTAGTTGCATTAAAGACAAGACATTATTTGAATTGTGAAACTAGAGAACCATAATGTTGTTATCACTGTGGCCATCTGTCTAACTTTGTAATTGGTTCACCAGATTCACAGCTGGAGGATATGGGAGGATGTGGCTCATATGGACCGACATGATGTATTAACAGGTAAGCTTTAAGCAGGAAAGTGGTTTTGGATAGATTTAAAATTTTAAACAGTAGTCGTGTTGCCTAATTCTTTTTGCCTATTTCAGCTTTATAGAAGATGGCTGATCTAGAATATACATGCCCAATCTCTCACTCTCTTCAATATACAGTATTTAGCTTGTTCTTATATACATATATATGTCTAGATGCTAGACCTTTAAGGAGATTGAGACTTGATCTTATGTATCTTGATGGTCAAAGGTGGAATTGAAATATTTAGGAAAGAACAGGAACTTGCAATAGTGTTTTTTTTTTTTTTGAGTTGGACAAGAGAAAGGGTTTATTTGCCTGGGCTTATCGTTACATCTGATGCAGTTCAGCATATTTATGATATGCTTTCCATAATTAGTGTGATCAAAAAGCACTGTTTTGCAAGGGATACCTTCACATTCCAATCATTTCAATTGCAAATACGTATTTAAGAAATATTTTTATTACCGAAATAATGACTTTAGCAATTTATTCTGTAACAGAAATCAATAGAGAGAAGACATTCCGAAGGCAAACAACCTTTGTAAGACATCATACATCAGGTCCTTTGGTAAAGAATAGTTTTCTTATTTGGGTGGTAGGTACAAAACTCCTTTTCTTGCTCTTTTAATGCTCTCTATGCTGGTAGTCCATGCTTGCTTGTTATTCATGCTAATTCTGTGATAAAATTGGAGCTGTGCTACCAGGCCTTGTTTTGTGTTGATCTTCGTTTGATGTATTTCAATACCAGAGAGACAATATTGCAATTTTACATTGACAACATTCACAATATGATCTTCATGTCACACACCTGATCCAAAACAATATTTGTGTCTATCCTACATGCTCCACTTTGTAAACAATCTCATAACTCACCAAAAAGATAAATAAATATGGATAACTGAAATTGAAGCATTGGAATTTACATCTGGAGCTTCTTTGTTATGGGTTTTTGAGATGCTAGTGTTTCTTCTTTCATGAAGGTTTAGGAAGGGGCATTAGGCAATTTCCTCCTTTTCATGTTTGTTGATAATGTACATTTTAACCTTGTTAGTTTCCTCCTTTCTTTCTTCATTTTGTTGTCATTTTACTTCTATTGTTTGAAAGAGCATCTGTTTATATTTGCTTGCCACTTTTTTTTTTGGGTCCGGATGATAATTTCTGCTGAAGTTGCCTGTTTTATCAACATGCAGACATGTTTCTTCCGGCAATTTGGGTGTTCAGTGGTTCGCACAGACTACCTTACTCTTCGTAAGGGCTTCATCATGGTATACTTTGTTGTTATTTGTTAGCCCATACTTTAAGTGAAGTTTAATTTTCAAATAGCATTTACAACATTGAAGGTGCATAAAGGAAAGTTTAATTTACTAGCATTTAGGATGTACTACAAATGTAAGATGGCACTCTCCTCCTGAAGAAATAGGGAAGTAGGAGAATTATGATCCCAGAATCAGGTGAGGAATTCAATGGTATGGAAGGAAGGCAGGGGCTTGTACTAGGGTTTATAAAAAAAGAAGATATCGGAGTATATACATAGATAAACTCATGCAGTAAAAAACATAATATAAGATAGACCATAACAGATGGGCATTATATTGTGATGGAATATTTTGAAACCAACCTCAAATTATGGTAGATGGAAAATATTTTGACACCATATTACTTCTTTTGATATTTAAAATGAGATGTTGAATCGGAGTCAGAACCAAATCCATGTTTGAGGCATCTGGCAATTGGAACGTCTTTGCTGATAGACTGGTGGTACTATTAGTGATTGCTTTATTAACATCCATCCCTTTTATTTTCTTATTCATGGCAGAATCACAACCTCTCATTGAAATATGATTTTCACAGCTACATGATTCGCTCTATGGAAGAAGAATTCCAAAGAATTGTTGGTGTGAGGTAACATCTATGTACTTTGGATGTTTGTTGTATTTTTAGGTCATTCATTTGTATGATTGAGCTAGGAGAAAATGGACCTGCTAAATGCCTGCTTGTTCAATTCCTTGCAGTGGTCCATTGTGGGGATTTGTTGTTGCATTCATGCTTTTTAATGTAAAAGGTACAGTTATGTAGGTGAAAAATGATGGTATAAATTCTTTTGTTTTGCACTTGCTTTTGGATAACAATATACAAGTTTTGATGATTTGTGCATTTTCTTTTGAATTATTTGTGACTCTTTTCAATTTACCATGACAATTACCAGCCTCAGTTTTCATACATTGGACTATACATCATGTGATCTACGTCATATGTTGTGTAGTGTATGATAGGGTTATCCTAGGTCTTAAACTTCTAAATTATGGTTTGTTTGATTTGGAACCTTCTACAGGATCTAATCTCTATTTCTGGATAGCAATCATTCCAATCACTGTGAGTACTGGTTCTTTTGAGTTTTGGTTTTATCAATCACTTGGATGCTGCAAAAGGCATTTTCTTAGGTAGTAGCACAAGTTTGCTGTGAGAAACAGACACTTGAACAGGCAACTGATCGCACTTAACAAATTTTGTATCTAGAGTGAATAAAGCTTTATGTACCCTTGCAAATTTTATTGGGTTTCTCTAATGTTTCACATCATGGGCAGCTTGTTCTTCTTGTGGGTGCAAAGCTACAGCATGTAATTGCAACCTTGGCTTTGGAGACTGCTGGTCTAACTGGACATTCTGTGGGAGCAAAACTGAAGCCTCGAGATGATCTTTTCTGGTTCAAGAAGCCAGAATTAATGTTGTCATTGATTCATTTTGTTCTGTTCCAGGTAAGCAATTCTCACCGTGATCAATTGCTCAAATTAAAATGGGAACACATACCATCCTTTCATTTCATTCTTTCCTAGAAAATGGTTTTATGGTGGTGTGCCCAAGTAGTAGAACTGACATCACATTTTTTTTCCTTTGAAATTTCATTGCAGAATGCATTTGAATTGGCTTCGTTCTTTTGGTTTTGGGTAACTCCTCTTCCCTTACTTGATTGGTATTCACTGGACTGTGATAGTTCACTTTTGTCCTTCTTGACATCTACCAAGCTCAAATTTATTATAATTTCTGTGATTTGGTTGAACAAAAATCTCACTTTTTCCTCGGTTTTGTCGCCTCAATGTTTACTAAATTCATTTGAGAAACATTTGGAAATTGCTTAAAGAATGATATCGTGGACCAGAGGAATCACTAATGAGGAAATACAAAAATCTTCTTTTCCTTGCTTAATGAGATTTTGAATCTGTACATTGAACTAATGTCTTTTGTTGATTGATTTACAGTGGCAATTTGGGTACAAATCCTGCTTTATTAGGAACCATTGGCTGGTGTACACACGACTTGTTTTGGGGTATGCATACATCTGAGATAGTTGAGACTTTCTTGAGGATTTAACAGTTTTTTTACAGCCACTGCATCATTGTATTATCTTGTAGGTTTGCTGGGCAGTTCCTCTGTAGCTACAGCACCTTGCCACTATATGCACTAGTTACTCAGGTATCATATTCATTGGGAAGTGCTTTTCCCCAAGGAAAATTACTGGTTAATTTTTATTTATAGGCAACAAGATACCAATGCATAATCTACTAGTATACAAATATCATGAGCAATAAATTAGAAATGCATAATCTACTGTAAGCTAGTTTTAACCTGTATCCAGTACAGATGTACAGGAACTTCCTGGGATAAAGACTCTTGACTGCCAATATAGCCTAACAGCATATGCCAGCTGCATATATCTCCATTCCTGGGCCTATTGTTGAATCCAACCACAGTATCTCAAAGAAAGAGAAAAGGCACTTCATCTATATATAGTTATCTATGCAGTGTATAACTAATGCCGGAGTTACATAACTATTGAATGGCAATCAGATGCATTGATATGTCCAAGTAGGATGAGTGAAGTTCCTCGTGACTATATGTTTATGCAGTATTGCGCAAGCACCCAGTTTATGGGTGTACCTTCACAGACTGATTTGTCAGCTACCAAGTAAAATCTCCTCTGCTCTTTCTTTTCTGGGAGCAATGCTGTGGTTTTGTATCACAATCCATCACCAAGCATGGGTTGTGGAGCAAACCTCATATTTTATTAGACATGAGAACAAGTCATGAAGTTGAGTCCTCTAGATTGCCCTGATTTTTTTATGGCATTAAATCATCTTTATCCTCTTGTGAGTAGGACATGCCCCCCTCCCCCCTCCTCAGAACTAGTAACTTGAATCATGTTTGAGCAGGTTTTCATTGTGTTAAGGTGGTTAGGATTGTTTCATATTTTTAGGTTCAATCATTTCCTGTTATTATTGGCATCATGTAATGCTCCCTCTGTTTTTTCAGATGGGAACAAACTACAAGGCAGCATTAATTCCGCAAAGAATAAGGGAGACAATCCATGGGTGGGGGAAGGCGGCTAGGAGGAAGAGAAGGCATGGAAATTTCACAGATGATTCTACCATACACACAGACACAAGCACAGTAATGTCACTTGAGGAAGATGATCATCAGTTGCTTGATATTCCTGAGATTGGTGATGGTCCAGTCACTCAAATTGAGTTGCAGTCTGCTTTTATTTCAGTTAGTCCTGGCCCAGTTGCCAACGAAACTTCAAGTAGGGTTGGCACTCCTCTTCTTCGTCCCTCAGCTTCTGTTTCATCATCAGAAACACCAAATCTTAACGTGGAAGGTATTCTGAGGTCATCTTCTATGCCAGTTAGAAGGTAATAAATTGGAGGTATTCTGTCGTCAAATTTAGGCTTTGCAGGGATCCTGTAAAGTACAAGGGAATGAAATAGAAAGTAGAAAGTGCACGAATAAGCTAACCTAGTATTTTGAGGAGTTCCCTTTTCCCTCGTTCTTTTCAGGATCCAGCTAAAGTAGGTACTCTTTTCTTGATCATATGTGGTATTTGCCAATATCGAATCAAGGTTCATACTATACTCTTAGGATTTGAGTCGTAGCATGAGTACATAGAAGAAGGAAATCAATACATTAGTTTACTGTAATAGAATCTTGCTCTTTGTAATATTAACTTACAGGTAATAGAAATGATGCAAGTTATTATGAATTGATCCTCTGTATGTTTTATGTTTCCTATGGAACCAAACCAACTTCTTGCTTGAAGTAATGATGGACCTACGAGAAAGTTGTTTTTTTCAAGGCAACAAGATTTGATGAGTGTATATTTCTTTCCCCCATTGTTTTATGATTTTTTTTTCCTTTTTCGGTAATTGATGTGTTTGTATCAGGCTGATTCTTTTTTTCAATTGATAGCATGCAATGTGTCAACTCAAATGCTTGGTGCCTGATTGTTGAAACATAAAAATAACAGCTCACTAGAACACCATGTCCCCTTTGCTTGGGGAATGCAGCCTGTTTTGCTCAATTACTGGTCTCTGCACTGTGAGTGGCCTCGCAACCGTTTCGTAGCACCATGCTCATGGACTCCGTGGCTCCATGCATGCAGTAGACTCATGAGCCTCACGTGGACTCCATGGCTTTGTAGCTGCAACGAAGTGTTCGTGAGCCTTAGGTGGACTCCATGGCACAATGATAGACTCGTAAGCTTCATAAGGAATCCATGACTTGGACCCGTGAGTCACGAATGGACTCCATGGCTCTGAGGCTACGACAGCCTCGTGAGCCTTGTGTGGACTCCATGGTTCCGGGGCGGAAATGATGGACTCGTAAGAGCCATGTGGTCTCCATGGCTCCTTGGCTGCAATGATGGACTCATGAGACTCATCTTTGTTGACCTCGTTTTGGGTTTCACTGTCAGGCTCACCATTTGCTTTTGATCTTGATCTCACTCTCGGATGACGTTCGGAACTGCTTGTGTAACCGATGCTTAATTGACCAGAACCTCTACCGATTCCTGGTACGGCGCTGAGGCCGCTACCCCCATTACCTATTCCAATCCCATAGCCATAAGCAAGAGATCCCCGTGAAGTACCAATCTCCATTCGATCCTCTACCAAACCCCATACATTTTCCAGCCCCACTAACGTGAGAACTATCATGGCGAAAGTCTCCGAGTTTTTGGTCAATAGTGTCGAAAAGGAACTTGTGAGCAATGCTGAAGCTAAAGCATAGCAAGACCAAGAAACTCACGCAGGCACACTTTAGTGCAGTCATCTTATTTTTGTTTTGATTTGATTTGTTATGCATGGCAGCAAATCAAGTCTTGGATATATAGTGAGAAAGCATAATTAGGGAGAGACTAAATGGGTAGGGGGTAATCCGGAGCCATGATAGGAAGATCCCCAACCTTTAAGCCAGAGGCAGAATGCAATCCGCTAGCCAATTCTTTGGTAGTGCAAATATATATAGCTCTCCTATTCGACTGCAACCATCCTTAAGCTGTTGTTGACGCAATGCATGTTGAAGTTTGGTATCAAAGCTGGAACATGATTACTTTGTAATAATCTACTGCATTGCTATCTATCTGTTAGCCGATAGCATTATCTAGATTAGGATGTTTCTTTCAATTCATTTGTTTAAGTTTATCTAGGATTAGACTAGCTTGTTATACAACTCCTTTGATAAAGGAGAACATAGCTGGTATGTTTTTTTAGTGTTTTATTTTTCTGTAATGTTTGTTTCCTTCTATAAATAAAACACTGGGGATGGCAGTAACCAACTGAGATATTTTCTACTCCTTGTTCTTTCAACTGTAAAGACTTTGTTCTTTGTTCTTTGTTCTTTTTCTCAGTTCATAAACATTAGTCTGTTCTTTATATTTTAGTTTTTTACAACAATTGGTATCAGAGCACCTCTGATCTTTGAAGGGTTTGGGAGTGAAAACACGAGAGAATAGTAAGGTTAAATCAAAGCTTTCTGCTTTGAAGGGTTTGTGAGTGAAACACGAGAGATTAAGTGAGTTTTTTTTAAGAAATGGATTCTGCAAATTTTCCAGCAAAAACACCAGTGTTCATAGGGTAGAATTATGGTGTGTGGGCTGTAAAAATGGAAACATATCTCAAAGCTTTTGACTTGTGGGAGATAATGGAGAGTGATAGGCAACCTACTCCACTAGAAAACAATCCTACGATTGCACAGATGAAATTTTTCAATGAAGAAAAGGCAAAGCGATTCAAAGCTCTTACCTGTCTTCATAATGCTGTGAGTGAAGAAATCTTCACAAGGATTATGGCTTGTAAATCTACCAAAGAAACATGGGATAAATTAAAAGCAGAGTTTCATGGTGATGAGAAGTCAAGGAAGATGCAGGTTTTAAATCTTAGAAGACAATTTGAAGGTCTGAAGATAAGAGAAACCGATACCATCAAAGACTTCTCTTCTCAAATTTCAAAACTTGTGAATCAAGTGAGACTTTTGGGAGAAGATTTTCCAGATTCAAGAATAGTAGAGAAAGTTCTGGTAAGTCTACCAGAGAAATTTGAACATAAAATTTGCTCTTTAGAAGATTTTAAAGATTTTTCAGAAATGAGTCTGCAAGAACTAGTAAATGCATTGCAAGTTGTGGAGCAAAGACAAGCTTATAGACAAGAAGGAACAAGTGAAGGAGCTCTTGTTGCAGTTTACAAGGAGAAGAGTCGGGCTAAGAATTTTTACAGAAACAATCAAGAAGAAAAAAGAGAAAAAGGGAGAGGTTGGTAATCTAATAACTGGCAACATAACAGCAACAACATCTTCACTGAAGGGAAAGAGAAGAAAGAACATTTTCCTGCTTGCAAATTCTGTCAGAAAACAAATCATCTTGAAGCCTGGTGTTGGCTCAAGAATGCACAATGCCGAAACTGCAAGCAATTTGGTCACATTCAAAGATTCTGCAAAAATAAAGCAGAACCAGAAAAACAAGCTCAAGTAGCCGAGAGTTCAGAAGTGGAGGAAGATTTTTTATTCATGGCTACAATACATGAAATGTGTAACACAGCCAACGCAAATGACTCATCATGGCTTATTGATAGTGGCTGCACTAATCACATGACTGCAGATCTGAGCTTATTCAAAGATTTGGATAAAAGCTATCTATCTAGAGTTAGAATTGGGAATGGAGACTATGTGAAGGTTGAAGGAAAAGGAGCAATTGAAGTAGAAACTTTGTCAGGTACAAAAACTCTTAAAAATGTTCTTGATGTGCCTAAGATCAATTAGAATCTAGTTAGTGTGGGACAATTAATTGAATCTGGTTACTCAATATTCTTTAATGACGAAGCATGTGATATTAAAGATAAAAATGGAGTGCTACTGCTTTCTGCAAAAATGATGAACAAAAGTTTTAATGTTGATTGAAGAGAAGTATGTTTGAATGCTAACACTTGTGAGAACAATGAATCTGTTCTTTGGCACAAACGGTTGGGGCACTTCAATTATGCAACTTTAAAGAGAATAGCTGACCTGCAGATGACTCACGGTTTACCAGATATACAGGAATAAAAGAGTATTTGTGAAGCCTATCAGTTAGGAAAACAAACTAGAGTTGTTTTTCCTGACAATGCATTCAAAGCACTGTCAAAACTCCAGCTTGTACACACAGATCTGTGTGGGCCGATGCATAATGAATCATTAAATGGTTCAAAGTATTTTCTTCTATTTGTTGATGATTATAGTAAATTCTGTTGGATTTACTTTTTGAAATCAAAATCTTATGTGTTTGCTGAGTTTGTTAAATTCAAAGCAGCAGTTGAACTAGAAACAGGAAACATGTTTGAAGATCTGAGAGGAAGAATTGGAATGTGTAGCTTTGGAACCAAGGAGGAGTGTTGAAGTTTGGTATCAAAGCTGGAACAGGATTACTTTGTAGTAATTTACTGCATTGCTATCTATCTGTTAGCTGATAGTTATCTATCTGTTAGTTGATAGCATTATCTAGATTAGAATGTTTCTTTCAATTCATTTGTTTAAGCTTATCTAGGATTAGACTAGCTTGTTATACAACTCCTTTGATAAAAGAGAACATAACTGGTACGTTTCTTTAGTGTTTCATTTTTCTGTAATGTTTGTTTCCTTCTATAAATAAAACACTGGGGATGACAGTAACCAACTGAGATATTTTCTGCTCCTTATTCTTTCAACTGTAAAGACTTTGTTATTTGTTTTTTATTCTTTTTCTCAGTTAATAAACATTAGTTTGTTCTTTATATTTTAGTTTTTTACAACAATACATGCATCAAGGGAGGAGTATTTCTAACATCGTAGCCTGATTACCATCATCCTCATCCAAGGCTTTCTCCCCTTTTCAGATGGGAACAAAGTCATAAACTACAGTGCAGCGTCTCCATTTCAAGAGAATAATTATGGGAGACAATGTATACTCCATGCATGGCTAGGGAAGACATAGCTAGGAGGAAGAGAAGGCACGGAATTTTCACGTGCGTATGATACGATCACTCTACCATGGATAAACATTGACTACTAAAGTAATGCAATGATTAACGCACAAGATCTTCTTTTAGAGACAGATTTTTTAACCCAGTAGGATTGATTTGATGATCATCTGTCTTCTCCGTTTTTCCCTTAAGTTTTATTTATTTATTTTGGCAATTTACTTTTTATGTTTTCTACATTTCTACCTTCACAATTTCCTTGTTTCTTGTCTCAAATAATACAGAATTAGGGTTTTTTTTTAATTCGTTTTTAAACCATCCTTGAATGAAATTTGAGATGGAATTATTCGAAACATTCAGCTACTTATTCGGGGGAAAGCACAGACTGTTTTCCTCACTTATTGGTTCTGCGCTTTGTTTGATCATATTTTTAGTATAGCGCCTTGCTCATGGACTGTATGGCTCCGTGGTTGCAACGTTGGATTCAAGAGTCTCATTTGGACTCCACGGCTCCATGGCCACATCGATGGACTCATGAGTCTCGTCTCTAGAAACCTCATTCTGAGCTCCACTGTTGTGCCCATCATTTTCCTTTGATGCTGATCCTCCCTTCATCGTCGAAATTTGATTATAACATTCTGGGCTGCAGGTACGTCCATTGCCTATTTGACCATACCCCGGAATGAAATGCGGTGGAGGGATACCAATTCCTGCTATCGTGCCACCACTGCTGCCACCTTGCCCTATTCCAATCCCATAACTAGGAGATCGATTATCCGCAGCTCCACCGCTGCCTTGTCCTGTTCCAATCCCTCCACCTATGTTAACACCAGGCAATCCTATGCTACCCCCAAAGTCAAAACCAGGCCATCTTATGCTACCCCCAAGACCAAAACCAGGCAATCCTGGGATGAAGCCTACTCCGCCAGTTCCAGACACAGACCCATCTGAACCTACTCCAATACCCCAGCCGGATCCGCCAGTCCCGGGGTCTTCATATCCATTCCGACCAGATCCATACCCGACTCCATACCCTAACCAATAACCACCAGATCCTGACCCGAGTCCATTGCCATCTCCACTAGAACCTGACCCAAACCCAACACCTACTCCACTTGATCCGCCACCACTGCCAAACCCAAAATCTTTTCCAATCCCAGTCCCGGTCCCAGGATCATCAGTACTACCATGGCGTTCGCCTTCATGCATTTGGTCATCAGTGTCCAAAAAGAATCTGTGAGCGAAACTGAAGCTTGAGCATAGCAAGACCAAGAGGCCCACGTAGGCACATTTTAGTGCTGCCATTTTTGTTTTGTATCGATCTGCAAGACAGCAAATCAAGACATGGCTTTATATACTGAAAGCTTAAGAGGAAAATTAAATTGGTATTTATGGTGTAATAATAAAAGCGCAAAATGTCTGCATTGGTTTGTTCTTGCAACCCGCAGCCACGATGCTTGTGTGAGAATTTACGTGTTGTAGCTGTAACACCAAACCCATAACCCAACAGGCATAACTGGAGATTACGGCTAAATTTTGAATTCAATGTCATCGAATGGAATGTAGTTTAATCGGTAAGGTTTGGGTTTATTTTTTAATTATTAATTCGAGTATCATATATTTTAGGGTAATTAAAAGTTTAAATCGTCATTAATTTTAAAATCTCAAAAATTAATCGAGATATTTATAATTATCATAAAAAAAACCATCTTACAGCAACAGTCCAGTTGTTATTATGAACTAGAATGATGAAACAAATGGGGACATAAACAACAACTCGGATTCATGTGCCCACCAATTTATCAGTTGTAAAGAACCACTGATCATATATTAAAAAACTGTAAGTTTTACTCATGCATAAGTAAAATTGAAATTTAATAAAAAAAAATTGAAAGAGACAACAAAATCTAGAGGAGTCGTTGGTTATTATCCAATTATTTAGGGACAATTGTCTTTTGACCTTTCAATAGCATTATATATTATTACCTGTTAAATTTGTCTAAGGATAATTAATTTTTTTTATATTTTTTAAAAAACACTGTAAAGACTTTCAGGCAGGATTATTTTTTGTAATGAAGTTGATTTTTATTTTTAATTAACAAGTTGCTCGGGATGAATTTAAGCTTATAATATTTATGAAGAAGAGTGGAAAGACATTCATTTCTTTAAAAGTAAAAACAAATAAACCTTAGAACTAGGGGTATTTGCATATTTTCAAGCTGGTTTTTTTGTAATTAATATGCATTGGGAGCGAATTGGTTTTTTTAGTATGGGCTAGCAAGTCGGTGATATCAGCATTTTTTAGATGACGTATGTGGTGTCTTTCTCTTTCCAAACACTACTTTTCAGGGTGGTGTTGAAAGCAATTCACTATGTTTTTCTAACGATGTGGAGCGTGTTGCCATCATAGCAGTGGTTGGGCTTAATGAATTTTTTCTTCTCCTTTCTTTTTATTTTTATTTTTTTTTGTCAAAGAGTAAATATATCATTTCATTTATTTATTTTTTTTATCCAATTTAGTTATTCTTTTAGTTGTTATTTGTTTTATTTTTATTAATTTTTTTTAATTCCATCCCTCATCATTTGGTCTGATTTAATTTTTATATTAAATTTCATCTTTATTCTTTTGATTGTTGTTTCTTGTTGTCCCTAATCTATTTGATTTTTTTTTTATTTCACTCCTCAACATTTAATTTTAAATTATTTTTGTATTAAATTTATTTATCATTCTTTTAATTGTCATTTCTTTTGCTTTGGAGACTTTTTTATTGTATTTTTTTTTAATTTTATCTCCTAGTTTTTTATTGATTTATAATTTTACTTTGTTTTTTTAGGGTTTGTCTTTTATGAGGTTAGTCTCAGGTCACAGGTTTTGAAAGTTAATACAGGTTGACTTTGTTTTTTTTTAAAAAAGTCCTTTTATAAAATTAATTTTTTTTATTTTTTTTCAACATTTAATTTATTAAGAATTGATATTGTTTTTGCTTTCTTTTCTATGAGGTTATTCTAATTATGTGTCCTTGGCCATGGAGTTAGCAGGTAAACCCAAGATGACACAAATTTTTTTTTTAATTAATTTTTTTTCTAGTTTTGCCCGTGTACATTATATTATTTTATAATTAAACTTCATAATTTTATTTAATTTACTTTCAATTTTACATCCCTTGCAACTACTTTTTCTAAAGCATCAACACCTGTAACTCGATAAAGTCATATATTTGATAAGCTAATCAGGATAAACTTGGTTATTTTTTTTTATCTATTTTGCATTAATAGTATTTTTATTTATTTATTTTTATTGTATTTTTTATTTATATTATTTAAATAAACCAAACTTATTAAATTCTAATCAATTCAATAATCCAAGTTTTAGTGTTTTTTTTACCGCTTGATTTAAAAAAAAATATAAAATTAAATCAGCCCACAGCCTTGCTAGAAAGACCCTCTCTTGGATAAAGGGAGAGATTACTCGCTCCATTTCCGTATCGCTCATGATATATATAATAACTGGGGCATTCATTTCAAATGCATATCCCCCTGATTTGGTCTTTTCCATCCTCCGGTCAGCATTTTGATTAGACATCAAACATCAAGTCTTCGTCATTCAGAAAAGAACCCTTTCCTTACCAAAACGTCAGAAAGGGTGGTGGCAATCATTTTCTTGAGCTGAAACCTTTTCCCGGAAGATCTAGTAAGATGCCTCAAGCAAGACTGCCGGGACAATATTCGACTCTTTGGCTGTATAAGCAAAACAGAAAACATATCGCCTAAAATGGGTCATCCATCAACGGCATAGCATTTCCATATTGATGACACAACCAAAAGATTTTAACCAGAGCATAGCAAAATTAAAAGGCTGCTCCTTTATATTTCTTGGTGTGAACTGTTAAATCCCGATCTATGAAACACTAACATCCATCTGAAGTAAATGAATTATTACCAGAGACGAACCCTCAAGCTCCAAATGCAAAACAAAACAAGAGGAAAACTTCAACCTTCTACATTAACAGGGGGCTCAACTTAGCACAGTGAGAAAGCTCTTCAAAAGAAAATACAGCAGAGTTTATTGGCATTTAGTCACATGTTTAAACATTGTCACCAGCGCCTGATTCCGCATCAATGTTCTTTAAACCTTCAGCCATCATTCGTTCCCTGTTTTGTAATTGTCTTTCAACAACAACCATATACAGGCCTAGATAAGAGATAACCAGAAACTATCAGAAGGAGGGTAACCTAGAGGAAAAACAAAGCTCGTGATGCAACAATTCCAATAAAACAAATGGTTGTCAGTCTTACAATATTTTTAGCAATAAATCAGGAGTTGAGTAAAGAAAACATACTGACTACACTTCCAATAGCACAGGCCCAAAGAACCCTCGAGGACCATTTATCACCAATAACTCCTCGGCCTCCCATCTTCCGCTGCGAAAAGCCACTAAAGTACTGCTGAGTACATACCATTATACACTACAAATTAATGCCAAAGTTGATTTCTTGGATGGCTACTTTTCTTTTCATTATTTCTCTCATAAGCACCATAATAAATGCAGTAATGGGGAACTGAGAAGGAAGATCTCGTAAGAAAAGTAACAGAAGAAAATTATGAGCAGAGAAAACTATGAGCAGCTAATCAACTAACAGTTGAGGGGAAATTATGGACTAACAGGAAAAAGGGGAGTGCAAGAGAGTTTTACAATGGCTAACGAAAGAAAACCATTTGCTCGCAGAAAGAAATCCCGAAGTGGTTATCTAATATTCATAAGAAAAAATATTTCCAGAAAAAAATGTACTTACACCTTGAAGCATTTTGCTAACATTACCATGATCAACATATAGCACCCTAAAAGGATCAAAGAATTAATCAACTAAAACAAAAATCCCGTTTTCCCTAACTTCCCAAATTCAACCTCCTATAACAAAAGAAGCATGATTCTGGAGAAATGTGTGGCCATTTTAACATTGAAGGTGTAAACGAGCTCGAAATTCCCATTTGCTCATGATACAACCGGTGGATTATATTCAGCAAAGCAAATGAATGTTGCTAGTCCTTAGTCATTTACCTACACTACACTTTCCCTTGACAAAAATAAATAAATAAATTTACAGTTAAGAACAAGAAGCCTATATGATACTTGGGGCATGCAAGCCAACACTTTCTAATCTACAGTTAAAGGGTTTAGAATCATACAATTTCTTTATCTAAATGGAAGAATACACCACGATGAGATAAACACACTAATTAATCATTCCAAACCCGT
Organism: Populus nigra; assembly: GCF_951802175.1. Lineage (NCBI taxonomy): Eukaryota > Viridiplantae > Streptophyta > Magnoliopsida > Malpighiales > Salicaceae > Populus > Populus nigra. The sequence continues at coordinate 7,474,793 of NC_084852.1, forward strand.
ATAGCTCCTGAAAAAAAAAATAGCATCTCGGCTAGATTTTCTTTGATCCAGATTCCTAAAGTAAATTTAAGGAATTGAAATAGAACTGATCAAGAATTAAGTAACTACAACTCGGGCTCAACAACAAATAGATATCATTATGATACACACCCAAAAGGAAAGGATTAAGAGAAGATGCGATCAAAACACAAGCAAATTGTAAAAGACCCATCTGGATATTTTACCATTTCTTGATTTAGAATTAAGAATAACATGGAGTATAGAGAGTACAGTACCTTGGTTTGTGAGTTGAAGCAGATTCTTCAAAGAAGAAGACTGTTAACGGGAGTGTGGTTTCAGCTAGATCCAGGGATTTTAATTTTTATCGTGAGGTCGGGGATTGGTATTCGCAGAGCTTCATTATCTATCCGCACACCAGTTTCGAGTTAATGGACTTATCTGTCCTTATGGCAATCTAACAATTACAACCCCACAACAATTGAGACTTTTTGTAGGATAGGGAAAGCCAAAGGAACTACTGGCAGTGCCACTATCGTAGTGTTGAAGAGAGACTGTAAATAATTAATTAAATTGAAAAATGTTAATTTGTGCTCCACCAAAGCACAGACTGGAAGTTAATCTAGAGTTAAAGGGACAAATTTGTCCATCAGTATATAATAGCTGTGCGAATAGACATCGCGGTGTGCGAATAGACATCGCGGTGTGCGAATAGCTCTTTCCAGCAAGGTCTCCACGTTTCGTTAAGCGTGGAGACCTGTTCGTGGTCCGGGCCGAGTCTAGGTCAGACCCGGTTGTTTTTTATACAGCTCAGGCCTATCCCTTGAAAATATAATAAAAAAATAAAAAAAAAATCACCCTGACCATTATATAATTAGGTTGTTTTTTTTAATTTGCCTTGAAAATTATAATTTATATTTTACATCTGGCCTAAGAAAAATCAATAAAAAAAATCAAATTGTTTAGGGAATCATATTAAATATTATAATTTTGTCTACTTTGTTATAATTAAAAAAAAACTTTCATAATTGAAATTTTATCAAACATTGTGTGCATATAATATTAAATCCAAAACCGAGGAAAGAACAATTGTTAGTGTCCCTTTAATTCATATCCCAGAGAGAACCTCATGTCATCTCGATAATTTCTGACCCGAGAATGGCAGCAATAATTCTTATCAGCTCCGGTGGCCTTCTAGTAATCCACCACTGGCAACTAAGGGGTATGTGTATGTATGTATATATATATATATATATATATATATATATATATATATATATGATAAAAGGCAGCAACAACACAACAAAAACTCAAATAATTACATTGTAGTTTTATCAAGTTTTCAGAACCTTTCAAACTTGAAAATTATAGACGATAGAATAATAAGCGATAATTAAATAGACTTGTAATTTTCTTTATAATAAGAAGGCTTGCAATTTAATTTTATAAATCAAAAATACCAAAAAAATATTTTATTATCAAGGAGTTTCAATTCGTGGATATAATCAAAGTATGAATCACTCTATGAAAGTAATTATTCTTTTTATAAGTTATTGAGTTTACTTTATGTTCAAGTTATTTTAATTACTTGGTTACTTTTTCAATTAAACTACTATTTGTATAAAATAAATTTAATTATATTGATATTCATGTAACTCTTTAATACAAATTTAAAATTACATGAATAAATCTAAAATTATAACAAAAGCTAAATGGTTGAAAAAATCATTATGAATCAAGAGATCTTTTATTGTGGATTGTAATAGTAATTTTACTTTCAATTTCTCATCTTTTTGCAAGCCAAAAAATGTTTCTTTGACTTTCCCTTTCTTCTCATTCATTGCTTCTTCTCTCTCCTTTTCTTTTAATTTTTTACAACTCAGATCACGAAGAGAATGAAAGTGAATTAGATGAGAGGAAACTGCAGAGAGAGTATGAAGATGGTGTTTCCTGTGTTTAGTCCTTCTCCTTATTCTCAACCAAATCGGCAGAAGAAATGAAAGAAAAGAGGGCACCAAATTGACAGAGAAGAGGACAAAGTCGTGACAGAGAGAAAAGGATAACAAAGAGAGTGTGGAATTTTATGGTATTATTAATAGGAGAAAATTATGTGGTTTGCTTTTGTCTGTTCTTAAGAGTTTGATGTGATTAATTATTCTTTCATTAACAAAATGGATATATCTAATGAGAACATTCTTGATCTCACTATCAAACCCATAAATTTTTAAGGAAAAGTATTGGACTTTATAGGTTCTAACATCAAAGGTGGGATCTTTTTCAAAGATCTAACATGTTTTTGTTGTTTTTTTCAATAATATTAGGAGGATTAGAAATGAGTAACAGAAAGTTTGGACAACAAATTAATGGGTAGAACAAGAGAACTTTGAGTATGTTGAATCAACATTTTATTGGAGGATAATAAGTATATCCATGCGTTTGATCAGAGTTTTTTAAAGTTGCAAGAGCACAGACATGTATCTAACAATTGGTATCAACATAACAGAATTTAGCTTAAATTTTGCATCTATTTATTGAAATTCAGCAGTGTTTGGTAGAGGTATTTATTGCTTTTTTTTTTTGTTAACAATACATCAAAAGTTCACAAGGAATTATTAATTAGATATCATGAGACCATTCAACACATTTGCATGAGTATTTTGGTCCTCAACAAACAAGCTACTTGAGTCTGACAGCCATGTCAGGCTCAAGCATATTGGGTCCAACAACCACGCTAGGTCCAAGCAACATGGGTCCAACATCTAAGGTTTGACAAGCATGCTAAACCCATGTTATGTGGACTTGGCAAAAATTACAATGGACAAGCTTTTATTTTTATTTGGATTCCACTCTTGTTGTCTTAGTTGTGTATTAACTCCTCTACATCTTAAAACCTTTACATCTATGTTACTGTTTATGGTTTGTCTTAATTTCTCTTTACATTATTAGTAGTTAAGTTTATGTTATCTTACATATTTAGCACAAACATGAACCAAGTTTAGAGCAATGATAGAAAAAAAAATGTTGTGGCGGAGCGCGGGCAATAGTAGTAGTAGTACTAACAACAACAACAACAACAACAACAACAATTGTGGTTATACCAGTAATAATAATGATAATGATAATAATAAGAATAAAAACAATGATATTATTAGTTATGGTGGCGGTGAAAATAATTATAACAACAATATAAACAATAATAATAATAGCAATGATAATAACAATAATAATAATGATAATGATAGTGATCAAGATAATAATACTAATTTCAATTATGATATTACTTATTGATGATAATAGTAATGGTGATAGTTGTAATAATAGTAACAATATTAGTAATGATAATAATAACGATAAGAATAATAATTGTTATAATAATAATGTCGATAATTCATCATTCGATGTTATGTTAATCCTTAGATATTGGATTAATTGAGATTTCAGTTTTATAATTGGTTTTATTTCGTCTTTTATGAGGTTATCATGATCTAAAAAAAATCTCAGTATTGAGTTAGTGTTTGATTTTGCAATCATCTATTTTTGTTATCATGTAGTTAAAGAAAAAAAATTACAAAAAAAAAATCATAATCCCAGTGGAGTCCATAACCCAGTTCACAGGTTCGACGTACTAGCCTAGCTTACTCGATTAACACAGGGCAACTAGCTTGAAATGGATTGACCCTCACTTTTGAAAAGGAATTTTTATTTCGTTATTTGCCTCAACACTGCTTTGTTTTTACCATGATCTAGAAACTCTTTTGCTAGCGTTCATTAACTCATTATGTATAAATCATTACCATACTTTTGTGATATTTTGCAAGACTAATGTTGAATTTGCAAAGAACAATTGGAATCAACATAACAAAGTTTAGCTTAAATTCTGCATGTATTTATTGAAATTCATTAGTGTTTGACAGAGATGTTTATTGTTTTTTTTTTCTTAACAATACATCAAAAGTTCACAAGGTGTGAAAACCCGCTAAATTATAATCTGAGTAAAATAAATAAAGTACTGAATAGATTAAATAAAAGGATTCCAAGTATTGTAATTGGATACAATAGAATAAAATATAAGATGTTAAGGTGAGAATTAAGTAAAAAGAAGAGTTGAGTGGAAAAAATAGAAATGAGAAGAAATGAGGGCCAATGTGTAAATAAGTAAAAGTTAGACTATAAATGCTCCATTCTTTTCTCTTTTAGCCATGAGCTTCAAAGAAAGAGAGGGGAAAGAATTGTGTGATTTTTCTACTTAAATGCTCATTGATTTCACTAATTAAAGTGAGTAATTAGAGTGAGTAACTTAATTGAACATAAAGAGGGGGTTGATTTAAGGTGGTGAATGCATTGAAGGAAGGATTTCAAGCTAGGGTTTGAAGAGGGAGAAGAAGAAAACTTGATTTTTCTTGCATTCTTTCCTTAAATCCTTATCAAAGTGAGGTAAATAACATGCTCCAAATGATTAATTCCTTTAATTTTATGTTTAATGAGTAATTAGAGTGAGTAACTTAATTGAACATAAAGAGGGGGTTGATTTAAGGTGGTGAATGCATTGAAGGAAGGATTTCAAGATAGGGTTTGAAGAGGGAGAAGAAGAAAACTTGATTTTTCTTGCATTCTTTCCTTAAATCCTTATCAAAGTGAGGTAAATAACATGCTCCAAATGATTAATTCCTTTAATTTTATGTTTAATGAAGGATTATGCAAAATTATAATTATGTGAAATTGTGGATTTATGTTATAATTTATAAGAATGATGCAAATTATGTTTAAACCATGTTAGAAAGCATGAATTATGATTGGGTAAGTGTTTAATTTTAAGTAAAAGAAACAAAAATTATTTTTCCTCATTTTAATTGAATATTTGGCCAAAAGAGGAATAATTTGAGGGAATTGAGGTTAAATACAATTGTTTGGAAAATATGGGAAGATGAAGGTTTATAAGTGTTGTTATATGAATGAAGTAAGAATTTTTCAAAGAGAAAAGAAAAATCTTCACTTCCTTCCCTAGGTTGTTTTTGGCTAAATAGAGAAGAAAAATTAGAGAATGAAGTTTAAATGATATTATTGTGGAGTGTTTGGCTAAAAGAAGAAGAAAAATTAGAGAATGGAGTTTAAATAATATTATTGAGGAATCTTACCAAATTGAAGACAATTGATGTTGATAGATTAAATTATATGGGGACTTTTGTGAAAAAAAAAGAAGAGTAAATGTTTCATAAAGGAGGGTTTTGTCCTCCTTGAATTAAAAGTCAATTAAACTTAATTAAGGGTGTTGGATTTAATCAAAGAATATGCAATGGGTATTAGAATTTTTATCGGTTCGAATGAATGAATAATGACAAAGTGATTTTTGTTGGTACAGAGGAGGCCGCAGGACCTAATCAGCAACAAGGGACATCTTCACGCGCACAGACACCAGGTAGGTGTTTGACACCTTGGAGTAATTAATTAGTTTAAATTTTTTTATTTTTATTGTAGAATGAATTTTTTTTAGATTGTAAGTTCTAGTGCTGGTTACTGGAAATAATGCCCTGGTGAATGGGCAAGCCTTGAAAAATTATTTCCTGGTTACTGGAAATAATGCCTTGGTGAATGGGCAGTTACTGGAAATAATGTCCTGGTGAATGGGCAAGTCTTGAAAAATTATTTCCTGGTTACTTGAAATAATGCCTTGGTGAATGGGCAATTACTGAAAATAATATTATGTTGAATGGATAAGCCTTGAAAATCATTTCCTGATTACTGAAATTTATGCCTGATTGGATGACCATGTTAAGAAAATTAATTTACAAATTAATGGGATAGTCACTTGATATAAAATAGATTAATTGTAAAACTTTGAAGTTAAATATGCTGGTTTGTGGGAGACAGTCTTGATATTTTTATTTTAGTAGTTGTATCCCTATGTCTAGAAGAGAATTATTGAAATTAGAAACTTCAAAAGAAAATAAGACAATTTATTTTATGATATGAAAGTCACTTTAATGTATATGAATAATTAGTCTTTAATCAATTACTTATTGAAATGTGTAATTTTTTTAATCATGTTTTATGCGATAATGTTTTTAGGTACATCGCACCCTCGATCTGGAAAGTAGATGCTTGGATAAATAATTTTGTTATGTGATTAATGTAATTGGAAGAACTAATATTTTATTGTAATATACTTTCTTATCTAAAAATGTAATGTTTAACTTATTATCTTAGGTATGATGTAATTTAGAATGTTATTATTATTATTAAGTTGAATTATGGTTGGTTGTGTATATATTTGAGCACAAATACTAAAAAAAAAAGAGAGATGATGCATGTTAAGAATTTATTAGTTTTATTATAGTGTTCAATAGAAAATAGAATTGAGATATTGAAATATGCTTGAGTTTTTTGAAGTCCAAATAATAGGACGAATATTGTGATTGATGTTACAGGTTGAGAAATGATTGAGTCGATAACTTGGTATCTAAAAAATACAAAGAAAACTCTGCCGAAATTTCAGGAAAATTGTATATATATATATATATATATATATATATATATATATATATATAAATTTGTAGCTACGAATATATATCATATATTTTGAGTTTATAATTTGAGACTGTTACACAAGGAATTATTATTTAGATGTCCTGAGACCATTCAACACATTTGCATGAGTATTTTGATCCTTAACAAAACCATTACCTTTGCCTGGCTCACAAGAATTATGCAAATCCCAAGCGTCGGATCCAAGCTACTTGGGTCTGGCAACCACACCAGACTCAAGCGCCTTAGGTCTGGAAACTAGCGTCACGAGTCTAGAACCACGCTAGACCCAAACGACTTAGGTCTGACAACTACGTCAAACCCAAGTAGCTTGAGTTTGGCAACCACGCAAGATCCAAGTTGCTTGAGTGTAGCATTTTTAATCTGACAAGAATGCTAGACACATGTTACGTGGACTTGGTAAAAATTAAAATGGATAAGCTTTGATTTTTATTTGAATTTCATTCTCGTTGTCTTGGTTGTGTATTAACTCCTTTATATTTTAAAACATTTCTATTTATGTTACTACTAATGGTTTGTGTTAATTTCTTTTTATATTATTAATTGATAAAGTTTATATTATCTTATATATTTAGCATAAACAAGAACAAGTTCAACATAATAAGAGGAAAAAAAATGTCTCGACAGAATGCGGGCATGCATTTAGTTAAATTCAGAGTTTAATTAGTTGAAAAGTCTCTTAACGAAGACAGGCACACAAAAGAAGTTACATTAAACAGCTCACATGTAATTTCACATGCAAGTTTATTGACTTGGTTCTAAATTTTCCGTCTCTTCCCCGATAGCATGCTTTAATTCTCGCCATGACTTTTCCTTTCTCTCAGAATTTCATTTAGCAAAGGCCAACCATTTGCTTTCTATACTTGAGATTTATTGCCTGCCATGACAAGATTACTTGCTTGTCAGAGCATTAAATGCCTGCCAGTGCATTTATTGCCCAGCAACCTGTCACATATTGCTTCTTGCACGGCTAAAATTAAAGAAGAAGATCTTCAATTCTACAGCAGGTTACTATTGGTACGGTACCCCCGATACGATTGAGTGTGGATTAACAATGATTTTTGCCATATATTATTTTGATTGAATGGTAATAATTATTTTTTAAATAATTTTTTATATTAAAATATATATTAATAATATTTTTTTTATTTTTTAAAAATTATTTTTTAATATCAATACATCAAAACAATTTAAAATATATAAATTATATTAAATTTTTTAAAAATACAGTATCGCCATATTTCCAAACAATTTCTAATTTTCTTTGTTAATGGATAATTCTTGTACTTTATGTCCCGTGGTGTGGAGAACCACTCTTCTCCCCTGGAATGCTTGTTTGTAACTGTTAACAAATAAACAATTAAAATTTAGATGATCAGTGGATAGATATGTTGTAGGTTAGATTATTTTTTTAATATAAAAAAGATTTCTTGTAAACTTTAAAATTTTAAAAAAATTAGAGAATTGGATCACTGAATCTATAGGTTAATGAATCTCATCTAATTTATTAATACTTAAAAAAAAGATAATGACAACAAATAAATCAAATTAATAAAAAATTGATATAGAATGAAAAAATAACAAAAAAAAAAACCCGAGTCAACATATAAAACTTGTGACTTGGGATATAAGATCAGGATAACCCCGAAAAAAAAGAAGTAAAAATAATAACAAAAGTTAATTCGTAACCGATCAAATATCGAAAAACATGATTTAAAAAAAATACACTAAAAAATTAAACGTAACTACAACTAACCTTTTAAACTTGTAATCCCTGTTATGAGGTCGACACCACATTACATAAGGTAAATCTGAAAAAGTTACAAAGCAAAATCCTCAATAAACTAAATGCTAAGAGATGAAACTAAAAAAACAATTAATTAAAAACTACGATAATGAATACTAAATTTTTTTGTTAATTTTTTTCAAAACTCCTTGATTTTATTTGCTAAATCTTTATATAAAAAAATAATTTGACTTTCCTGGAGAATAAAAAAATCAATCGATCTGTTGTAACCCTAGTCAACTTACTCGACCTATGAACCTGGAACTGCTTGGGGTCAACCCTCAAGGTAGGTCTAAAAACCATGATCAAAAGAATAAGTATCCAAATTCTTCACTAAATTCTTTTTATTTTTTTAAACCCGTCTTAAAACCCATTGATTTATTTTTTTGTAAAATTTTGACCAAAATAATGTCATTTTACATATTTGTAAAATAAAAAAATTCATTGCCTGGGTAACCCTGGCCAACCCACACGACCTGTGACTCGGGACTTGTTCGAGGTCGACCTCCAGACTGGGTTTAAAAACCATAATTAAAAAAATATGGATGCAACTTCCTTGTATTTTTTTTTAAAACTCGTTGAATATTGTTTTAGGCTAAGTTGATATGGGTAACCTTGACCAACCCACTCGATTTGTAACCTAGAATTTGTCCTGGATTGATCCTTGAGTCGGGTTTAAAAACCAAGATTGAAAAAATAAGAATCAAATTTGACATTAAAATCAAATAATGATATGAATCTTAAAAAAAATCAATTAAAAAAATAAATGAAACCAAAAGAAAAAATTAGGCGAGGAAGTGTCTGCAAATTATGAAAAAAATGTGCATACAGCTCTTTCTACAACCTTTTTTTGGAATCAAAACTAACAAAAATTAATTCTATAAATACTAGAATAAATTTTTTTCAGAAGAAAATACTTTTCTTTTTTATATGAAGAAAATACTTTTCTATTTTAAAAAAAAAATGTGGTGATTTTATTTTTCAAAAGAAAATAGTGAAACAACTCACCTATTTCTTTCTGATTGATGTTTATAAGATTTTGCTTTCACATTGGCAATGAGGAGTCTTTCTTCCTCTTCTATTCTTGTTAAGGAAATGGGGCTGAGCTGCTGAGGTTGGTAGCTTGGTGCTATCTTACGAGAACTAATTGTTTTATTATCACACAACAGCACTAGAGGACCTGGCGGTGGAGCTGTAATGATGGGTGCTTTGATAGATTTGTTTTTTGAATTTTTTTTTTGTTTAGAAGTTAATTAAAGTATTTTTTTTGGTTTTTTTTTAAATTTATTTTTAATATTAACATATTAAAACAATTCATAAATATAAAATAATTAATTTAAAATAAAAAAATTTAAATTTTGACAAAAATACACTCCAAATTAGCCACGTAATTATTAAGAGTCCATTTAATATTATAGTTATAATTACTTATTAATTTTTTTTATGAAAATATATCAAATTAATATATTTTTTTATTTTTTTAAATTTATTTATGAAATCAACATATTAAAAACAATTTAAAAAAATAAAAATTCAAAACTGTGCCTAAATATAGTGAGATTCTTTCCGTATTCTTTCCCTTTTGTTTTGTTTTTTTTTTTTTTTTTAAGAATGTCTGGATGCTGAACATTATTCAATATAAACTGTACATATTCCTCCCCGTGATTGAATCAACGTGTGATCATTTCTATTGCACCCCGCATGACGGGGAGAAGGAAGAGCAATTTGCTGAGCATACAGAATAATTTATAGTCCTTGTAAACAGAAGTTGGCATGGCATCCTTGTAAACAGAAGTTGGCATGGCATTATACCTGCTCTGGTTGTTTACAATGCAGATTGCATTCTTCAGCCTTCACCACAAGGCCTGTAAAGAAGCTGCAACTATCTGTCTAAAGTCTTTTTCCTGAACGATCTATTCTTTATTGAGATTGATTAGTGTAATTCTCGAGGCAACGCCCTTCTTCTAATTGGTTTCTTGTAAAACATTATTAGACATTATTACACTAATAGGCACCGTGGTTGATGGTGGTCGTCGATATAATGATATTTCAGTTTCTGATATATATATCGTTAGGCTGATTTGCAGTAAAACTGTGCTGGAAGACTTGAACTCAAAGACCTCGCTTCCCTTACTTTGCAAGAATACAATTGTCGAAGACATTGAAAGACAACAAAACATTCGTGCAACACTAGCTTGTAATGAAAATGCTTCTTTTGCAAACGTTAATCCGTGCTAATTAACTTTAGGAGCTTCGTTCCAATCCCAACAGGAAGCAGCTTCATTAACAATTTACATAACAAACACATTGGTAACTCCCCCCCTTCAAATTGGCCAGACAAACACCATTCCCATTCTTCTGCTGAAGACAGCGTTGCCTGCAAGATGAAAGATTGCATCCGTCAGGGTCCAATACTGCGGCACACCTTCCATTGTTATCTCTCATCACTTCCATCATCTCCGCTGTTATTACCAAGAAAATCAAGAAGCAGGAACTTTATAATATCCATGTAAGCCATAGAAACTGGTATTTCATGCAAACAAACTATTATTCTATTGCGTGCATGGTTGCTAAGTCAATTGGTAAAACACATTATTCTAATATATACACACACCATGGGAGAGAAACAAGATAAAGATATAAAACTATCAAAGAATGTCATGTGCTTTTTCCAATATCTTTGAAGACGATCAAAAGGCACCTCTAGATATCTTTAAATACTTTGGAAAACGCACAAGGAGTTGTATGGGAAGCTTTAAATTAACAAGAGAGAATTATTAATACGTACCCGAGGAGGTCAAGAGAAGCAAAGCTAAGATAAAGCAACTCAAGTAGAAAGGCTTCATGGCTCAGTCCTCAGAGCTTATTATCAGCACCACAGCTCACAACTTACTAGTAGCTCACATTATATATGCGTTGAGAAAGTGAGAAAGACGAACACCCAATTGCCCCATGGTGCAAATAGCAAGTGGGATTTTGTAGTCACATGATCTTCTAAATAAAGAAAAGTAATTAATTATCTGGGTTAATTTGTGTCCACCGTACGTCTCTTCCTTGCCAGACTGGGAACAGGTGCGCATGGTTTTATGAACGCTTAAAGCCCATAGAATCAAATATAGCAACTTGAATTTGTTAAAGCATAAAAAGATGTTTTAGTGGGAGCATGCACAAGATGTAAAGTCGAGCCTAAATTAGTTGAAGTCCCACTATATACGGCTGCACTCCATCCAGCACTCGAGAGTGATTAAGCCTGAATCTTGTAATTAAGAGATGAAGCTTTTTAATATGCCACTTGTCGTGATACTAAATGCCAATTAACTAATTAAGCACTTAATAGTGACTTAATGATTAAGAGAAACATCGACACGAACTCACAAGTTGTTTGTCTTGACTAGACAAGTAATTTTTTTTAAGTTGACAAAGGGCAATGGAGCTGCAAGACCTACCCTCTCAGCCGCGTTTTGCAATAGTATGCGAAGTTGTATAATAATATCAATGGACGAAATACCACGCAATGCTTTTAGAACGATATTTCTTCTTTATTTCAAAAGAAATTCTACCAATCAAACAATATTGAAAAAAAGAAAAACAAAATATGGTGTTAAAAAAAGAGAGTGAAGGGGCAGAAAAGAAAGGAGCAAGCGTTTATTTATTTTGGGAATTATATCAAAAGGAGGGGGTCAAGCCTGAGTGGAAGTTGGGCTGGACACACAACATGGCTAACCTAAGGCTAGTTCCTCTATGCATAGAGGGCCACTTTTTCCTTATCAGTCCAAGGAAATTAGATGAGTAACTTTACCCAAGTTGAACAAAATCCCACTCGAGCCTACCTAATTACAAATAAAAAAAGTCATTGTTGGAGCATAAACAACCTATTATAAAAAGTTGTGGTGATTATTTTAAAAAAAAAAATTTGAAAATATATATATATATATATATATATATTACATCAAAACGATTCAAAAAAAAATAAAACAAAATAAAAATCAATTTATAAAAAACATGGTGTGACCACGTAAATAAACAGGATGTAAAACATGAAGCAAAAACATTATGGAAAACACTTGGACATACTTTGTTTTAAATATTCATTGGTGAGATGAATATAGTTTGAGGGTATTCTAATCTTTTCATTTATCCCATTCATAATTAATGATTTGTGAGGGTGATTATGTAACTTTTCAAGTTTGTTGGAACAATAAAATAATCTCTTTGCTCCATGGATTATATATATTTTTTAACTATTTGATGAGAGGAATTAGATCTTTTAAGTTTTTTAAATATATTGAAAAGATATATTTGCCCCTTGACCCCATGTAATTAAAACATAGGTCTAGGGGCACTTTGATCTTTTCAATATGATTTTTTTGTTAATTTCATTGCCATTAAGAGTAGTTTGGTCTTTCTTTCTTTAGTAATTAATTTTTTATTTGAAAAAGCTAGTGTGTTGTGTCCTTGAGCCACGTGGGTGGCACCTCCTAGTATTTATGGTGTTTTTTTCCTTATTCTTTTGATTGGACGACACCTCCTTCTAATAGTTTTTGGTGTTTTTTGCCTTATTTTTTTTGATTTTTTTCTTTCTATTAAAGTTTTTTTCAATTTAGCCCTTTGATCTAAATTTTTTATTGCCCTTTGATTTAATTTTTATTTTGATAATCACACTCATTCATTTAATTACAATTTTTTTTATTTTATATCATTTTGTCTTATTGATTTTTTTTTTAAATTTTATCCTTCAGCGTTTAATTTGTTAGAGATTGGACTTTGCTATTTTTGTTAAGTCACGGGTTTGGAGAGTTAGCGCAAGTCGATATATTTTTTTCTTATTTTTTTTAATTTTATCCTTTAACATTAGCTTTTTTTTTAATGGCTTTTTATGGAGTTAGTTCCGGCCTCATGGCCAAGTCACGAGTTTCGAAGGTTGACATGATTTGATTTTGATTTTTTTTCTCTAGGTTTTTCTATAGAATTGATTTATTTTTAATTTCATCATTAAACATTTGAATTTTTTAATTAGTTTTTGTTCTTTATTTTTTCACTTTTCTTTCTGTTAGGTTATCTCAATCCTCATTTTTGTAAGGTTTCCTTTTGTGTAGTTAGGGGGTTAGCCTAGGTTAGTTAGGATCTTTTTATTTTATTTTATTTTTCTTTTCATTTTCATCACTCAATATTTTTTTATTAATAATTTTGCTTCATTTTTTTTTTAGGTTTACCTTCTATACGGTCGGTTCAGGCCTTTTGACCACGATCATGAGTTTCAATAGTTTACTCAGGTTAACTTTATTTTTTTATGAATTTTTTTAAAATATATTTTTTTTAATTTCATCATTAGACATTTATTGTTTTTTGAAAATTGATTTTTCAAGCTTCTTTTTCCGTTTTCCTTTACATTTCATCCTTTGACTCAAGTGTTTTAATCTTAGCTAGCTTTTTATCAATTATTGATTTACTTAATTATGTGCAGTATGTATAAGCATTTTAATTTATGATTGAGTATTATTTTTATATTCAAAATACAATGAAAAAGTCTCTTTATTTTTTTTTATTAAAAAAAATCAACGAAGGAAGCACGATTTATGGGCTAAACGTGGAATTAATTGTTTGGAAGTGACTGTTAGGAATTGAATTTGAGAAGCACACACCTGGTTATTTGACATGAGTGGAACAAATCCTTGATGAAAAATGTGAATCGCATAGGCTTGAAGGATGCAAAAATTCGGTATCAGTCATGCTATATATATATATATATATATATATATATATATATATATATATATATATATAGATTTATTGTAATTTTCCTTTTATTGCTATATCAATAGTCTTCAATCCAGGTTACAAAATAGGATTGCTCTTGATTATTGAGCTTTGCAAAAGTAAATCACCATGTAGCAAAAACTTGTTAAACATAAATCTTAATCCACGAAATATAATATGTCGTTCCTCCAAAAGATGTTTTACTTGAAAAAGAAAAAATTGCATCTTCATGTTCTTGAACCATCGAAAAATGCCAGTTCAAGACATGTAAAAAGAGGAAAAAATCTCCTTAGTTTTAAGAGAACTGACTTCGAGAAGAAAATGTCTGTCCAAACATCCAAGTTGAAGGAACAACATTAAAAAATTCCAGTGTTTTTCCATCAACTAAAGTGAGCTTAAAAGACAGTTTTTGGTTTCGAAGATCGAAACTGCTTTGCCAATTTGCACCCCAATTCCTGTGCAATGGCACCCATGATCTTGCCCTTGAGCCTCTAACCCATGCAGCCTTGATATCACCACTACCACCAACGTTAGAGATCATGACCAGGTTGAAGTTTGATTGTCCCCTCAGAGTGAAACGAACTCCTCCTCTTCTTGTGCACGATACCCTTCAATTCATGCATTTTCAAAATCATATTTTAAACATACTATAAAGAAAATATAAATTTATATGGGAATTTGTGTGCGTGTTATATGATTTTATTACCTCCTATAGAGCACAGGAACTATGCCTTCATTGCCTTGTCGTGCAATGCGAAAGAAAGCAGGCATGGACATGTCAAAATGCTGGCGAGGAGGATCGCACCACCCTCCATTATCATTTGGAGGGCAGAAATTGGTGGCAGTTACCGTAATAACCGCACGTCGGAGGCACCACTTGGGATCTGCCCTATAGTTGCACATTAATTGGTAGCAAGCACCACATGCCTCTCCACCTCTAAACAGTGCACCACTCACGGCCGCCGTGTTCACTCCAAATCCGGCATGGAAGGTGTTGTCATATCCACAAGCTCCTCCTGACGTATAGAATACATGCACACCAAAGTAATTAATTACTATGCATTTAAATTCTCTGTACATAAAGTAGTTTACTTAATTTACATGGAACTTTTATAAGAGAAAAAAATTATGAATCGTTGGAAATTTTGATTGATTTGTTTTATGATGATCAAATTTTATTGATGATTACATTAAATATATGAAATTTTGCCGGAAAAACATTGAAGGAAGAGATTGAAAAAAGAGAGAGAGAGAGAGATAAGCAAACTAAAATTACAATTTTTTATTGTAATTTACGCGTATTCATTATTAAAAATAATACATTTTTATGCATATATTCTATATCTCACATTACAATAATATTCTTGGGTTCTTTGTTTTCTAAGAAACTAAGACTTACCAAGAGTGGCGGGGCTCTGATTGGCGCCATAGAAAGTCGCATGAGCATTGAGCCAACCACCATTAATCCCCTTCAAACCAAGCAAACAAACGAAGAAAAGAAATTGGCAAACCAAAACAGAAGGAGTGACAAAAGGTCCCATTTTCCTTTGTAAATAATCTCAAAAAACTCAGTACACAAAATCCTCGAGGAAAGTGTCTCCATTTTATAGGCAAACACATGCCCATATACGCGGTTGTCGGTGTTTATTTTAGAATCTGAATCGATGCATTAATTTCTTTCTGGGAATATGTCGATATTATTTTTGATTGAGGATATTATTAACAGATAATTAACGATGGAAATTAATGAAAACGCGTTTTTTCACGTCCTTTAAAGTACGGCATAGATGTACAAGATGAAGAAAGCAAGCAAGCAAGCAAATGCATGTGATGCTTAGTGTGCCATGATCTTCTTGGAAGTCACCTGTCGGTGTTTTCTATCTCCAGCTAAATATTTTATCATAATGATATGCTATCCATGTACTATAAGGCTTATCATAAACAACTTTTTTTAAAAAAATAATTTCTTGGGATTCTTTTTCCTTTCAGATGAATGAATGAGTTCAATGACTATACTTTTGTAGAATTAATTAATTGTGAACACTTTATGAGTATCCTTGTGTACTTCTACTGTTGGTCGGGAAACAAATATTGGTTGAATACTAATTAATAACTTTTGCATCAAAGTGAGATTATTATTATTATTATTATTATTATCTTAAGAAAATTGAGGAATACATAGCCAATGAGATGTTTTAATTTGTTTTACAATTGAAAGATGACAGCCTAACTTCGCTCTAAAAATTAAAAGGGTGCTGACCATTGACGTTATCTAATGTTTCTATAGACGCGGTTTTTAGTCTTATTTAGAAAGAGAGAAAGGAAGAAAAAGCTTCACTTCCAACCTATAAATATATTAAGTATTTCCATGCACATGATATCAAAAATAATATGTAAAGCCGAAAACATACGCAGTTTTTTTCTTTGTCTTTCAGTTTCTCTTGGAGGAAGCAGTAATAAATTAAAATGTGTTAGATGCTACAAGTTAGTAAGTACTCTTGCTTATTTTTAATGAGTTTGAGTTAGACATGCATTTATTGGCTTGGCTTGAAGTTTCCTAATCAAATTATATATATAATACATGTCCGCACTTCGTTGTAGCATTTTTTTCTATTATTGCACCGGTTTCCAGACCTAAATCGTTTGGGTCTAGCTTGGTTTCAGACTCATGTCGTCTGGGTTTGGCAACCAAACCAAACCCAAACGACTTGGATCTTACACAGTTTTCAGATCCAAATCACTTGGATTAGGCATGATTTCCAGACCCAAGTATCTTAGGCCTTTATTATTTTTTGTTTGATAATGGTGCGAACAATATGTCATTCGTCCCAGCTGAATTAAAAAAAAGGTGCGTCGCTCATCATATCTAGATTTCGGCTACCATAGTTGCTGGAAAATCAGGGTAGTTGGTTTTTTTCTTCTAGAAACCCATTTTCAAACCATTTTTAACCCAAGACACATAGAAAATCACTTAGTAACCTTTTAAGCCAATCTTTAACCTTCAAAAGCGCAAAAAACCGATCAAAAACCAAAAATCAACTTGAAAACCAATTTCTTCTCAATTTTATATCTGATATTTTAAGGCACTTTCAAGATTATAAAAAAAACACCTAAATAAAACTTCTCTCATCATATGAAATCATTTGGAACAAAAATCTAATGTTTTGATGGCCGAAATAGAAGAAATGATATTTTTCTCTTTCTTGGCCAGATTCCAGCCATCCTCTCTCTTTCCTCTCACCCACCAGTTCTTGGGCCTGGCAACCCTGCCGACCCAACTCGTTGGGGCCTGACACGGTTGCTAGACCCAAGTCGCTTATGCATGGCGTGGTTGAAGATTGTGTGAAGATCAAACTAAAACATCAAATAGAGGCAAAATATCAAAATTATAAAAATCAAGCAAAAGTCTAAAAGGCGCTGGCTTTTTTTCCCTTGATCAACAATACCTACACAAAAAAAATATTATGGATATACTATGCAATTTCTAATGATTCATTTTGGTTGTTGAAGTTTTATCATGAGTGATCTAATCCTAATTAAAGGCCTTTTGATTTTGATTTCTCTATCAAGAGTGAATTCAAAAGAATAGGTACCATAAAGAAAAGGATCCCAAACATGGATGATGTGTTAAACATTTAGGGAAAGTTACAATATAGCCCTCCAACTTTTAAATAAATGCAAATCGCCAGACTCAAGTGCCTTGGGGCTGGCACGATTTGGGTCTGATGTGGTTGCTAGGCCCATGACGTCTGGGTCTGATGTGATTGCCAGACCCATGGCACTTGGGACGTGTTAGAAATTTAGGAAATGTTACACTATGATCCTCCAACTTTTAAATAAACACAAATTATACAATTATTGTATGTCAATAATTGTCCAATTCAATATAGCAAAGATATCCGAGTAAATATTTTGGCTTGTGAGACATCAACACATGCCTCTTGTTTTTTGAATATAACGTAGTTGGAACTTAAAGATTTTAAAAAAATTATCGTGAAAGTACAGGTCAAGCATTTAGTTTGAAATCATAAAAAAAAACATAGCAAAATATGAAAAGATAAAACAATGAGGAAAAACTGAAAATACAGGTAAGAAATAAACCTAGAAAACAACAATAGGAAAACAAAGAGCTAAAAAGATGAGAAAACCACATGAGAATGCTTCTACTAATAGGGAAGCCAAACCTCATAAGCCATCAAGAGGAAAAGGAAAAAAAACAAAGCATTTAAAATGACAATAAAAAAGACTAAAATTGAAACCAAGCAAACTAGGAAAAAAAAGGAATAAAAGGTTGAGAGAACCAATAAGAAGGCAAAAGAATGCCACAGGTCCCAACAAACTAAAAAAAAGAGAGAGGAAAGACCTTAAAAAAATGCAATTGATGAAGGACACCAAATCCAAACCATTACACTTACTCTCCAGCAGAAGAATAGACATTAAAACAATAGCACATCACTCCCTCAAAGACACAAAGAAATAGGACATGAAGTGACATAACGCAAATAAAACCGACTATAATTTTTAAAAATGAGCCAAACCAAAATATTAGAAGAAAAAACAGAGGTCAAGAAATAAAAAAAATCCACAAACCAAACGCAGAGAAAACAGAGGCAAAGAAACTAAAAATCCAGAAACCAAACCTCCATACCTAAATCAACATCCAATCCACCAGAGCAATAACCAGGCCCCCGAGATCTTAAAAAGAAAAAGGACGAAGACAATCGCACCTTGCATTTAATGCACGATAATGACTGCACACTATCCCCTGCAAGACAACCTTAACACCACTCAACAACCCAACAAAGCCATATGAAAACCAACAGCTTTTTGGAACCCTCAAAAAGGCTCGAACACCAAGCCTGCATGCCCACAGGAAGCCCTAGCCCATAGTAGGAAAAAGTGGTTGACTCCCCCTGCCTCACCCTGCCCCTAACAAAGAAAGCAACCAAAAACCAAGATAGCCCCTGCCCAGCAACACCTAGCCATGAATTCACCAAGGGCAAAACCAACATCACACTGTAATAATCCATAGTGAAAATGTCTCAGCGTCCACAGTAAAAGAGCAACACGCTTTAGATTATAGATAAATATATATGGAGAGATCTCCATCATATTTGGGATCCAACAGTTGAAATGCATATATATTTTGTTAGTAAATTGTTTGGGTATGGAAATAAATAAACAGTAAAATCAATTGATTTAGAGGGATGAAAACATTGTCTTTAAGTTGTTTATTTATTTCATACAGAGACGACACTTTTAGAATACAACTAAACTCACTAAACTTCTAAAAGAATAAGAAGACAAGACAAAGGAAAGAAAATACGTTGTTTTTGTATATATTTCTCTTTGTGTAATAACATGTTTATATAGACTTGAAATGTGTTAATGAAACTAAATGATTGTTAATAATACATTTATATTTTGAATTAAACTGAATAATTGTTATTCAGTTTTATCACAACAATCACAAATGTTAAAATTAATTATGAAAATTAAAAGAAATTAGCTCAGTAAAGAATTAATTTCACTAACAAATTAAGTTTCGAGTGCTGAAGCGCTAAGTGCTTATAAATATCTATGTAATAGCATTAGAAAGCCAACTAGAAGAACTCATCCATCGTTGCTTTCACTTAATTTATTACACAATAAAAACTCATACTTATAAATATTTAGGAGTGAGTGTTTCTTTCAAATATGAGATATAAATCTTTTCCTTTTTTATTCACTTACAAACTACACCAATAATCCCCCACTGGTTTGTAATTAATGTCTTTTTACTTGATAGAATTACACTAGCAAGAATGTATGTTGCAATTTAAACCTTCAATTAGTGTTAGAACTTGAATCCTACTAAAGTTATTGGTGTTCCTAGATTAAATCAAAACTTTTGTTGTAAAATCAAAGATATTACACACACAATACTATCAAAACTTTTAAAGAGTTTACAATTGTTTAGCACTTATTATGGTCATGTGTTTAAATCTCGTTTTCATGAATATCTATAAGAGAAAACTCTAGCTCTTATATTAAAAAAAACGACACCGCTTCTATATTCATATAGGTGAAATTATACATGTCTCTATTACATTAAATTTAAACTTTAAATTCCTTTTAAGAGCCTATGTTTATCCTTCTTTATGTAATAGAACACATTTAATACTATAATAATATGGTCCAAAATTAATTATCAATATCTAATAGATACTAAACAGTTACTTATCATTACCCATTAAACTTAGAGGTAAACTTGTTAATTCAAAGTTGGGTTCTTATTATCGATATCTTTAATAACAGGTTTCAACCTTATTCTACTAGTTTCTTTTCTTACCATGTCTCTAAATAGTCCTTTTATGAGTAGATTCGCTAAGTTATTCATAGATTTCATATTGACAATGATGATTACCCCATTTGTAATCAACTCTTGAATATACTCATGTCAAATACTTATATGTCTTGATTTATCATTGTAAATATTACTGTAAGCTCGAGACATTATTGTTTCACTATTGCAGTATAAAGAAATAGCTAACATAGATTATGATCACAACTTAATATCTAACAACAGATTTCTTAGTCATTCTGCTTCTTTACCTGCGACGACCATAGTAATAAATTTTGATTTCACGGCAGAATGAGAGATTCATGTTCTTTTCTTAGATTTCTAAGATATTACACCTCCTTAAAGTGAAAAAAATCCATCATGGTGTGGACTTATTATCACTTGAACTAATTATTCAACTTGCATCACAAAATCCTTCCAATATAGTAGGAAAGTAATAATAAAACAAGCCCAAATCGATCATTCTTTTTAGATAACCAAAGACTCTTATAATAGCCTTTCAATTATTCATATTCAGCTTGCTTGTATATCTTGATAACTTACATGTATCATAAGTCATATTTGGTCTTGTACAATGCATATCATACATAAGACTTTCAATGACACTAATATATTCTAGCTATGTTATTGTTTTATCACAGTTATCATTTAACTTCATGCTAGAGTTAAATGGGGTATTTGCCTCCTTCATATTGAGATGCTTAAACTTATCAAGCATGTTCTCAATATAATGTAATTGATTAACTTGTAATTTTATAAGTTTACGATCCGAGTTTATATTACATTTCCCGTGTCGTGTCAAAAATATATTTTTGACAATCTTGGTAGTAGTGGTGGTGGTGGAAGTGGTGGTTCTAGTAGTAATTTTGATCATCATTCTTTGAATTACTATTTTTTAAAATTCTTTTATATAATTGTGATTGATGGTGATGGTGGTGGTTGACTCAATTATTTTTTCTTTTTTTTATTTGATTTTTTTTATTCCATCCCTTAATAATAGGTTGATTGGGATTAGGCTTCATAATTTATTTCGGTTTGCATTCTATGAGGTTATCAATGTCTCATGACCCGGATCACAAGTTTGGTCGGTTGACTCGGGTGGTTTTTTGTGTTCTTTTTTAATTGATTTTATTTTAATTTCACCATTCAATATTACGTTGATTGGGAATTGAGTTTCATAATTTATTTTGATTTTCTTTCTATGAGGTTATCTCGGTCTTATGATTCATGTTTAATAGGTTAACTCAAGTTGATTCGACTTATTTCTTTAGTTTAATTTTGTTTGCAATTTCATCATTCAACATTAGGTTGATTGAGAATTGAGTTTGATAAAAAAATTTTATATAGGGTTATCAGGGTCTCATGACCCTCATGACCTAGTTAGTGGATTTATCAGATTAACCTGAGTTGATATGAGTCAATACAATATGTTGTTATTTTAATATTTAAAAAAGATGTTGTCCTAGTTGTTTTTTAAAATCAAACTATATTTGTATTGGTCGTTCGAGTTGTTTTTTAATCTATCAAGTTAATCAAGTTATATTAGATCAATCCTCTTATAATTTAATCTAATCCACAACATAGCACACACAATAATCTAATTACTTAACTATTATGAAAAACTAATATATCCAATGGTAAAATTGAGAATTTTCAAAACTTTAGGAAAATCTGGTTCCAGTTCTGATTAATCTAAAATATACGGTGTTATGAGAATTTAAATTTTAAATTATGGTATAAGAAATAAATTTATACAAATATTATAATTTTGACATGGCTTTATCGTTAACCCATTTGGAAGTAAACTTGAAAGGTAATACGTGAAAGATGAATCCACCCTACACTCTTTTTTTGGACTTGGTTTCTCCCCCTTTTTTTTAGCCATAACTCATATAAATTAAACCCTCTTGGAGCTTGTTAGGTATAAAATGTCAATTTTAGTTTATTTTGAAGTTAGAGACCGACATGTGCGAAAAGAAAAGAAAAAAAGAGAGAGGAGAGGATAGCTTGAACGTCTTTGTTCAAACTTTGATATGTAACCAATTCACAATTTGATCTTGCTGAATTCTTGACATTGAGTTTCTAAGATGATTTATCGTTCACATAAGCGCGGTATCAGTTTTCTGAGATTTTTCTAGATTTTTTTTTGTTACTATTAACATATTTTAAGAATATATTATTCTTGATAATTTAAGTTATAATTTTTAGTTTTAATTAGGAAAGAACACTTCCGTACTCATTATTAGCATTGATAATGGGAATTTATAGGTGAGCTATGATCGTGTAGTTTTTTCACATATCAGAATTTTTCACTTAAATCTTGAGGTTGATTTATTATAATTATTTGCTTAGTTTATTGATTGGTTAACGTTATGTTTAATTGCAAAAAAAAAAAAATGGAATTTATGGGTTATAAATTTGGTTATTTTAGTGTTTTTTTTTAATTAATAACCTTTAATGATTAAATACGATTTAGAAATATGTTTGAAAGTGTTTTTTAAAAATATATTTGACTAAAAATAAATATCAAATAAATATTTTTTTTCAATATTTTCTTATAATTATGATGTGCTATCGTTAAAAATAAAAATATAATCTAAAAAATATAATTTTAAATTCTAATACAACCCAGTGACATTCTAATACGACCCAGCGACATTCTTATCTTGCATATGATCCTGGCTAGGTGACATTCGAAGTTTGTCTATTTTCCGCTTTGAACTTTCAAATTCAAGAAATGCATCTCTGCACACTGTATTTGTCCCATCTTCCCGTCGTGTTGTGCATGCTGCTGAATCTATTTCAATATCTACTACATGGAAACCGATCTTCAAAATTACAAAATCTATGGAAGATGAGAGAATGTACATCATTTAAAAGCGAAAATCACTAAAAACAGAAAGGAAAAAGGAAAAGAATGGCTTCGAAAATACAGGGAGGCAAAGAATAAGGGCTAACATGGAACCAGGGTGCTTCAAGGTCGTGTGCGTACTTGATGACTTGGAGCATCTTGCTCTTGACATTCCAACATGAAGACTCCAATATAAACTTGCAGAGGGAAAATTTTCAAGAAAAAGAAGGGGAAAAAAACAAAGAAAGAAACTCGCCCCTAACATTATATGAATACTACAAAATTCAAACTAGAAATGGCAATTTCCTTACAGAAAATACAAAATGAGCCCCGTATACATTTTGTAATCAAGAATCTAATACAACTCATGAAATCCAACAGTTACAATAGCATATGCAAGTAAAGAATGACAGATAAAATGCAAAACTGTCGAGGAAAATCTCTTGAAAGAGAGTTTCCAGAAAAAAAAATTACAGCAGATTGTCCCTGCAATGTGTATGTCATCACCTATTTACAAAAGCTGAAAGATAACCTAATCAAAATAAGAGGAGGCACAAAATGATGCAGCAAAGAAAAAAGATGGACACTCTATTTAGAGACTTGTCAAGCTGCATTTCCTGCCTCCTCATCCTAGGACTATTACTTCCCATGAGAGGATTTGTGTAAGGGCGAGCAAACATATTGGTGATCGACGTCCCAAAATTCCTTGTGAACACCATCTCATTGAACATCCCCAGCATTGGATTTAAAAAACCTGTCATCACTGTACCCCCAAGGTTTGAAGAGGTCAAGGCTGCATAACCTCCATGAGGATCATGGAAGTATTGTTGGTGTTGAAATGACTGAGGCTGTGGATTGAAAAAATTTGAATGAAGTTGCCGATTTTGTGGCGAAGTATTAGCATTCACTGTATTCAACTCAGAAGGGAGTGGCCTACGAGGTATGACTGCATCCACTGGCTCTTTCTTGGATTTTGATTCAGATGTAGATGGGCCCCGGCCATATAGAGGGACCAATGAATTTGGAGAAATGTCAGCCTTGCAGACAGGGCAGCTCGGCTGCTGCTGACTAGCATCAGGGGAGGAAGTTTTAACATGGAGCCATTTGTAAATGCATGGCCAGCAATATAGATGACCACATAGGGTGACAACAGGGTCATGTGCAGAGTCTAAGCATATGTTGCATTCAAAATAGCCACTGTCATTGTCTGAGACTGCTGTTGGGACTGGAATCAATTTATGTTTCTGCTTAAGTCCAACATCTTCCTCAGATTCAAAATGTGCCTCATGATCAAAGAAGTGTTGTTCCATATCTGCAAGTTCCGCATTAAAAGCGAGGTTTCTTGGCATATCAATGATAATATTCAAAGAGAAACCATTGTGTGCATAAATTATGTGCGTGCGCGTGTGACAATGCACGAGAGACACAGAAACATACAGAAAAAACCATCTATCGGCAACAACAAAAGAAAAACGAAATTTTCCAGGGACAAAAAAAGCTGCTATATGCAATAGAGTTCAATTGCCAATAAATCTCCTTCCCAGAGACCAGATATTTAAAGTTTCAAACACGATAAGTTATGCATCCAAGAAAGCACAAACAAACAACACCGGAGGTGCTGAAGTTCTAAACAGCAAAAGGTTAAAATCTTGAGGTTGACTACAAGAAAATGACAAAGAACTGGCTTGAAATTAGTAAAATGAAGAGCCATGTACAAAGATTGCTCAACCCATCAACGATATATGAGAAGAACAAAACGATGGGTTACTACTATCAGTCTCCCAAACAAATAAAGAGATCTAAAGGTTGATGACAAGAACGGCTGCAGAATAACTTATGTTAGAGTTCACCAATCTTACATATCTAGCACCTTAAGACTAGTAGGCCAGTTAGAGCTATCATAACCTAACGTGCTCCCAAATTACAAATTTCTAGTCTGAAAAAAAGAAAAGAAAAAAACACAATTGTTGGGTTTTTTTACAACAAACTGATTTCTAAAGAATTGAGATTCTTTCACATTGAGAAGTGCCAAAAGGGCACTACCTAAATTGGTTTCAAAGAACTAGTTTTCCGCCCTCTTAACATATAAAATCAAGAAAATAACACAGATTTTCACACCCCAAAAGAACCCATCATCCTTTAAGACTTGAGATTAAGAAAAGCATAGAAATTCATTAACCTTCTTTATCAGAAGAAAGCAAAATGCTTTAATGACTTTGAGAAATCAAACAAAACTTTGAAGGAAACATACAAGTAATTCCAAGACAAAAACAATTAAACATCAACGGCTTGACAAATTGAATACAAATAGCAACACATATCCACCTTTCCCATTGTTTTTTTTTTATTATTATTATTAAAGCATGGCATTATTAAAGAAAGACAATATCAAACCCGATAAATTGAAAACATCTCTCACCATCCCATGAAAAAGAAACAGCCTACAATTCAATCACGATTGAAAACAAAATAAAATCAGAACCCCTACATTAAAATATACTCAGAATCCAATCAAGATCTAAATAGAAGAAAAGAAACAACCCCGCAATGTTTGTTGTATAAGAACTCGAAACAAGAAAACAAAACCCACGAAGAGGACAGAGAGAAGGAGATGATACCTCTTACGAAGAGGCTGGATCAGAAGAAACAGAAAATAGGCTTAAAAACTTTAACGCAGAAAGGCCAAATCTTTTTATTTTCTTGAGATGAGAGATGTGAAATTGTGGAGAGAGAGGAGGGAGAAATTTGATGAAGGATCTTCAGGATAAATATAATTATTTAAAAAGAAAGGGGTTAAAAAATACAGTGTGCCTTTCGTTTTGACAGGACCGTCTATCTGTGGGTTGGTAGTACATAGATTTGCTACGTAGACCCGTACTTTTTTAGACCGCTTGCATTTCACCACGTGTGCGTGCCTTATTTATCATCTCATTGCATGAAAATATGATGAAAGCACTATACATTGTCAGTGAGAAAGTAGTCGATGATGACTAGGGTTTGTTTTCCAAACGAAAGACCAAGCAAGTGTGAGACAGAGAGTATGATTGAATTGATTTTTTTATTCATAAAAAGTTAATTGGAAGCGATTTTACTAAGATTACAGTATTAACATAAACTCTTTTCCTAGTTTGATTCCGTGCAATATGCTGCCGGATGATTATATATTAGAAAATAATATAAATTATATATTAAGATATCATATTACAGCTTAAGTTATTGAATGAAAATAGTTCTTTGATATAATATCATAGCTTTGATGATTAAACAGTCATGAATTCAAATCTCCGTCACTATTTATTTGATAAAAATTAAGTACAAAGTAATGTGGATCTATATAAGTTTTAAACTTAAAGAATTTTTACTTGAGAGGATATGTTAGAAAATAATATATATCATATCCTGAAACCTTACCTAACAGTTTAAGCTATTGAATTGAAATGATATATATATAATTCCAAACAACGTTTAACCGTTAATGAGAAGCAAATATCCCGATTAAAAAAAAAATAATGAGAAAAATTGAAGGACCCAGTGAATGAAAAGATGTAAATTAAAAAAAAAAACCTTGAGATGGTTTACCATTTAGATGAACATTTTTTCCACCCATATGTGTTTTTAATGTATAGTATAATTAGATGCGAAAGATATAGCATTAAGGAACCTTTTTTAAAAAAAAATAAAAAAGAGATATCTTGAGGGAAAAGTTGTTAACAAGTCTTAACTTGGATTAAAAAAATCAGCAGAATTAAAGATAAGTTTAATGACCATCTAGATTATTCTGTCACATAAGTTCATCTAGATAAGCTGACTATATTCATGGTCGAATTGGATTTGACCTCTTCTTCCATCTCGGCATGCGATGCACCCACCTACCTGGAGACACCAGAATGCAGGCGACCGCCCACTGGATTTCTAGCTCGAGGGAAAGCGCAGAAAATAATAACATTTTAATTATCCTTCTTTGAATCAATAGAAAGGTTTATTTATTTATTTATTTCTTTGTTTGTTTTTTTTTTAATTTTTTAATTATTATTATTATTATTATTATTATATAAAACCTCCTCACATGCATGTCTACATGTTTGACACTTCCATAAAATCACACTCTTGATTTAGAATTATCGTTCTTTGAATCAATAGAAAGGTTTATTTATTTATTTATTATTATTATTATTATATATAAAACCTCCTCGAATGCATGTCTACATGTTTGACACTTCCATAAAAAAATAATAATAAGGTAAATGATCTTTGGTGCCCTATAATTAAGGTCAAATGCACTAGATTAATAAATTATGTAATGTGTTGCCATCTAGAAGAGAGAAAATCTTATCCTCAATAATAATAATAATAATAATAATTAATCCAATGATGGCCCAAAACATGAACGAGCTGTAACGTTTTCTACAGAAATCATTCATGGAACCAAGATTTATTTCAGTATGGTATGTTTCCCATATTGTCTCTCTCTATCCAGTCTCATTTTGTATGTGTTTTGTTTTTTCTTAATTTTCACTGTTGCGGCTTAAAAATGTAGTGTGGTTTTAAAAACACATGTTTTAAAAAATATGATTGGCTGAAACAAACTATTATGTGATGAATTTTTACATGTAAAAAAAAAATACAATCGTGTGTGTTTGGTTAGGTTAATGTCACAAAATAAAAATAAAAATAAAAATAAAAATAAAAATATATTTGGTAGAAAAGAAAACGTTCTTGTTCTTGAACAACCATGAGCTTCTACCTGATTATTGATGAACAAG
The DNA here is from genome assembly GCF_951802175.1 of Populus nigra. Classification (NCBI taxonomy): domain Eukaryota; kingdom Viridiplantae; phylum Streptophyta; class Magnoliopsida; order Malpighiales; family Salicaceae; genus Populus; species Populus nigra. The sequence continues at coordinate 7,502,833 of NC_084852.1, forward strand.
GCTTCAAGATGAAAAAGATTTGCCCATGCCACGGTCTTGCATGAAACCAATAAATAAGCTCCTGGCATGGTCTCACAGGAAACCAACAAATGCTCTAGGACAAAAACAAATATCAGATTCTAACGTGTGGCCTTTAGGTCTCACAGGAAACCAACAAATGCGCTAGGAAAAACACCAAATTCAAGATGTGGCCTCAAGAAAAAAGATAATTCTGAAGTTCGAGGCCAACATCCATGCTTCAGGTAACCGCCAACAAGCATTTCCAATCCTTCGTTCTCTCCAACCACAACCTGAAAAACGTTTGTCTTTTCTAGGATTGGATATGCTCCAGAAATTCCCAGTAATGCTTACTCATGATTTACCCCTCCAGCGCCTACACTAAAATGACCAGTATATTCCTGAATTCAAATATAAGCACCTAACGCAGGGATGCCTCAATCTTGAGCATAAACTCCCCTTGACAATCCAGCAAGAGGCTATTGGATACCCATACGTTGTTGTCTCTACTAAGAGCTTCTGTCCAGAAAATATTGGTCCTATCCCAGGTGGGTGACCAAAAAAACTATCCACCCAGAACATTGAAAAGCAGAAACTATAACCTTCTTAAATGTGTACTCTTAGTCCTATCAGAACCTCATTTATATGACCAAATTTCTAGACAAAGGAGCAAAAAAGGTCTAGTATTGTCCTGGCAGAGTTTATATATGAATCCATGTTAGCACATGTCAGGTGGCTACATTTTCATGCCCAAGAGGGTATGACAACACTTCCAGAAGAGTAGCTACAGTGATACACAATCCAAATCATGTGAAAAACAAATTGTCCCTTCATTCTCATTCACATCACTACAGCACAGCTTAAAACAATTTCACATGGTGCTCGTAAAGAAATACCCAAGGAAATCTGAAGATAGAGCACCTTGGAGACATGATTCTGCTATAAGCCACTTGTGCGTGCAGTAACCAGAATTCCTCAAAAGTTTCATTCATTTCATTCCAGATGAACAACAAATGGAAAAAAAAATGGCTTCTAAATGAACCAACACTTCAGTACTAACCATCCAGGAACTGTATAAAAGGAACAAGGTCTTAATCCAAAAGCTAATGAAAGCCATCCGAGTCTAAGCTATGAGTTAAACAAATTATAATGACACAAGTGATAATTCACAGACCAGGATCAATTTCAGATACTAAAACTTGAAGTTGTGGCGTGGTTATACTTAAAAATTGCAACTTAGAATCCAATGAACTGATGGTCTTGAGTGGTTGACTTAAAGAGACATGTTCTAGCTTGCTTCCTCAGAAAGAAGGTACTCAAAGCTACTCCCAGGATGCACATTATCCATCTTTGAGAAAGATACAGAACTAAAGCCTCCAAACAAAGCCAACAAGTGGGAGCAACTGGGTAAGAGTGCAGCTACCAGGACACATTCTAAACAATCTAAGCCCCACGCCCCACTTTATTACCAAAACACAGAACATTAGACTGACAATCAGTCACCCCTTCTAATAAATTAAAGAACAGAGATATCAATGGCTTATCATATGACACAAGCATGTAATTTACATGTAATCACACCTGCTTTATGATCCTCATCATGGATTACCAGTTGCCTAGTGTAGCATTAACACATGCTTTTTAATACAAACAATTGGACGCATCTGATATTTCATGAACAGTGTGTTAAATTGAAACACACTTGTTCTAAACTTGATGCACGCACAGATCAACTTGAGCCAACAAGCAGAGACCTAGGGAATAGGATGAGATAATTGATGTTCCATATCACAAGGCCAACTGAGAAACTCTGCTTAATTTCTCATATATTTTCTTCAAAGCATCCAAGACCAAAGATTTCCACCAATCAATATTAGCATTATATAAAACTATAGACCGATTGGCCACACCACCACCAGCTCACCAAGATCTTTCGGCAAGCATTTCATTTTTATATTCAGTATATAGTATCATAGGTTAGTTTTGAAATTTTCAGTTTCCTTGACAGTAGAAGGCACAAGGACTCACACAAATCTCATACCATATATTTTTCTGTACGTGAATCATGTGAAATAATTAAAAAAAAAAATCAATTTGGTCATCTTGATTTCCTTAGCTTAAGAAAATCAAACCAAATCAAAACTGAAATTTTAAAAATTTTAAAATTAACTGAAGTGGTCAAATAATCGAACCACATGAACCCAAATGCATCGTCAGTTTTCAGTTCCCAATGCATTTCGCACATAACAACCAAACTTCACGAGGGATGTAAAGAAGGATAAGCCAATACTTCTCATATTAATCTACACTAAGCAAGAACAAGCTACCAAACATGCATTCAGCTACGTAAGATAAGACACATATAGTTACTAATATTTTCTGAAGGTAACATAAAAATACAGCAGCGTCTGGAGATGGAGCAGTGGCAGCTAAATAGTTTATTGGCAGCAAGTGCTTGTTTCACTTACAAGAATTTCTCAATGGTGGTGGTTAAGGTAGTTTTGGGAACAGCACCGATAATCGCCTCTTTCTTCTCACCATTTTTAAAGATGATAACAGTGGGAATGCTTCGAATCCCATATTGGGTTGCAATGGAAGGGCAATCATCAGTGTTAACTTTGTAACATTTGAGCTTACCAGTATATTGCGTGGCCAGTTCATCGATTATAGGGTGAATCATCCGGCACGGACCACACCATGGGGCCCAGAATTCAACCAGCACAGGGGATTCCGATTCGAGCACCACTGACTTCCATGTTGCATCCGTTACAGAAGCCACTGCAGTTCCATTTTCAATTCAATTATTTCAGTAACAAACCCTTGAATTATGACTTTTTCAATTTCTATATCTACAATTTTATTTATCCAAAAGAAAACATTTTTTTTAAATGACAATTCCTTTTCTTTTCCCAGCTTAGGTTTTAACAAAATAAGCCCAAAACATATTCGAAAAAAAAAATCTACGATCCAGATGACCTTCGACAGCAGTCTCCTGCGCCTCACAAACAATCCGTCCACCACGAGAGAGTCTGGAACTGGTGAGAGTCACGAACGATCCAGTAGAGCGGTTTATAGTCGACGAATTAAAGGAGAGCTTGAGGCCTTTGACGTGTGGTAAACGAAGGGATCTCCGGTGAATAGGTGAAGCAAAAGCGGAGAGAGGTGTGGTAGTAGTAGGTTTAGGTTTAGGGAAGGTGGGAGGAGGAACGGTGAGGGATTCAAGAAGAGCAGCCATGAGGAGAATCGGATTATTGGCTCTGGATTGGGTTTGCGGAGACAGAGAGAGATGGGGAATTGATGATATTTGGAGTTTACCTGAGAAGTGGAAATGACGCTTTTCTTTAATATTTGTTTTTAACCAGGACAGGACATGTCAGGAAGGAAGGACTGTTCATTTCCGTAACTAGATTTGGGAATTAACGAGTGGGCTCACTACCAGCTCACTTGTCTAGACAAGCACTTGTGCTGCAGAAAAGTTCACTGCGTAGTGCGTACATGCCAAAAACCAATAGTTTTGAAACCTGTCCCGACATGTCGATTTAAAACCCGACTGATTTGAAACTAAAATCAGATTGGGTTGATGAAAAAATAGAATGAACTATGATCCGGCTGATTTGACAGGTTGATCCGGTAAAATCCAGTCAAAAACCTGGTTGCAACCTGTTAATTTTTATATTTTTTGTTACTAAAACGACGTCATTTTAAATTTTTTAAAATAAAAATTGACCCGTCCGACCCGATCAAACCTGATAACCCGATCAAAACCCGAGCCTTGGACCGGACTGAGTTTAAAAACTTTGCAAAAACCGCTTCATGGTGAAAAAAATTGCATCTCATTTGTTTCCTTTCATTTATTTCTGGAGTCTTTTTCTTTTCTAGGGTCAAATATACTGCACTCATCTCTATAAGATTTTTTTGGACTGCGGAGTTCTTGTTATATATACTACAAGTAGAAGAGGGGGGGAAAATAAAAAGGCTACACGCACCACTTCAGTCACTATCAAACTAGACGGGTCACTTATTCACAGAGGAGATAATATTGAGATGTTTGACCATCTTATATTTGGAATAACCCATGTAAAAAAAACAGGTGAAAAAAATAACAAAGTTTAAAGGTTAATAATTTAATTACAAAGAATAAAATTGAATAAAAATCAATTTTAAAAAAAATCATGTCAACACATGTTAACTTGACTAATTTGTGATCCAAAATATAAACTAGGGATAACCTCACAAAAAAAACTGAACAAATCACAAAGCTTATAACTTAATAAATCAATGTCAAATAAAAAAAAATAAAAAAAAAATTTAAAAACAAATTCCAAACTCAAACCAGGTAAATCATGAGAATGAAACAACTCTGTAAAAAACAAAAATAATTACAAAGTAAAATTCTCAATTATAAAAAATTAAAAATAACAAAAATAAATAATGAGAGCTAAATCTTGCACCAAAAATTATTGAAAGAAACTAATCAGGGATTAAATTGAAAACAAAATAAATGAAGAAAAGGATAGAAAAAGAGTAATGAAAAAAATGAGGACCAAAATTTGAAAAAAAAATGAATTAAAATTCTAAAAGACAAAAAAAATGCAAAGGATAAAAAAAAATAGCAATAAAAAGAATAAAGACCATATTGGATACAAAAAATAAATTAAATTAAATGTGGAGAGGGATGAAATTGAAAAAAATAAAGTTCAAGAAGCATTAAGATCAAAGCAAATAAAAATTTAAAAAAGTAGAGGATCAAACCCAAAACAAATACAAAATGGAGGACACAACTAAATTTTTAAAGGTCTGACATAAATACCAAGGCCCATAAGAGAGAAATGAAGGGCAGGAGAAAAAAACTCATCGTAGCAGAATCGCTGCCCGTTTTGGCAAACATGCAACTCCAACAGCTGTGCCAAATCCTTGTGCATCAGATGAGACGATGATCGAGTTTTTTTTTGCCACCGAAATTGTCCTCACGCGCCTCCGGAATAGCGCCGAGGATTTTGACGCATGTGTGGCACATGTCAGCATATTTTATTGATTTATTAATATTTTAATAAGATAAATTACAAAAAAAACCCAAGGGCATACTATTATTACAAAAACAACCATGGCGCAAAGACAAAAATGCCCTCCGAAGTCATTCTTTAAATCTGAAAAGTCAAAAGTTAACTATGTAATTTTATTGTACAAGAAGAATGCAAAGACAAATAAACCCCTCTCTGCAAGGTCATTTTTCTGAGCAACTAAGGATATAAACGTAATTTTACTATGCAAATAAAAAGAAAAGGACAAAACAAACCCTTAATGAAAGACCTTTTTTTTCAGATTTCAAAGGTAAAAAATTATTTTAACTGTGCATTTTCAAAGTTGAATGACAAAATTGTTCTAGATCAATCCACAAGTGACATTTGAATCCCTTTGAAAAGATGGTTTTACCTTTAATGTCAAGGCAATTATTAGCAATGAAGGCAAAATAGTCATTACACTGCTTAAATCCACAATGATTCTCCTCACATGGTACAGGAAAAGGTTAAGCCCTTTTAGTATTTTTTTTTTAACTAGCCATTTCATCAACACTCATGTTTTTATATATATAAAAAAAATTATAAATGAAATTCAAAAACTTTAACTCGAGAATTATTTCATGAAACAAAAAAAATTATTAAACCTGATCCCTACCTAGTCAAACTTAATTAGTCAAAGTTATAACTCGGGTTATAGATTCAATAGGATTCAATAATTTTTTTATATATAATTTTTTATCTAAAATAAACAACTATAAAATCAATAACCAACAAAATATCAAAGTGATTGGAAAAGAAAATCAAGTTAAAATAAATTATATTGCTTAATTAATAACCAACCAAATATTGAGTGATGAAATTGAAAACAAAAAGCAAGAAAAAAAATGCAACTATAATGGATAAAAATAAAAATAAAAAACAAAAAAAAACTCAGTCTCTTGGGATAAAAAGGCCTAGAGTTCCTAGGCCTTCAGAAAAAAGTCCAGAGGTTTGGGCCTTATTTTTTTCAATCTTCTTCAGTGGTGGATGATAGGTCATTTGTCCTTTAATGCTTTGGAAAAAAATATCAAGCACCGCATAACTTGCATTGCCCAGATTCCAATAACCTCCGATCGTATAAATAGGGTTGGTCTATTTCAAACCCAGAAAAGCCTAATTTCAACCATGTTTTAACCTGAAAAAACTAACAAAAAATAAATACCCTAAACACCTTCTAAAACATATTCATATCCTTTAACAAACTAGAAATTGGCTCTAAAACTCACAATCAACTCGAAACAAAAAAAACTTTTCGAGTTCAAATCTACCATTTCAGACAAGTTCAAAGAAAAAACCACATTGTGTAAATATTTCTCATTAGACGGAACCCATTGACACCAAACCGCCCGTTTTCATGGCAATAAACGGTTTCAACCGAGACTTTCTCTTTTTACGATAAGAATCGAGCCACTTTCTCTCTCATCTCTCAAACTAAAAACAAAAAATAAGAAAAATAAAGTTTGGCACCAAAATTGACTTTCATAAATTGTTAGGTACTGAAAGTTTATAATTTGAGAAGTTGGAGGACAAAAATGTACATTTAGCCTCAAGTTTAGAAAAACCATATTTTTTTTCCTGCTTTTTTCATTTTAGATTTTGGCTTTTCTTAATAAATGTGCCTTAAATGACCATTAATTTAGGCCTATAAGGATGTAATAAAAACACAGAGAAGGAGGACTAAAAAGGACAAATCATTGTGGCAATCCATAATGATTTGTTCATTGGTAAACATTGCCATGAGGAACAATATTTTTCCCCTGTCTTTTAGAGTATTTCTTAACGAGGTTATTTCATGTGCTTTATCGTGAATCACATAAAAAAATTTTTTTAGCAAAAACAAAAAACAAAGTTAAAGTTGTAGGGAACTCTTAATATTATTAATAAACTTGATTAAAGCTTGTTTGTTATTGTGGTGTGACCAAGCTTTTCAATTTTTTATAATATAAGTTTTTTGTTGTTATTGGATCATTTTGATATATTAATGTCAAAAATGAATTTTAAAAAAACATTATTTTAATGTACTTCTAAGATAAAAGTATTTTGAAAAGCAATCACTACCATAATATCAAACACCACCTAAGTAGGTTAAATTTGAAACTTTTTGACAAACTCCTTGTTTAACCTAGGTTTTAAAGTGTCTGAATACCTTTTTCTCTCTCTACAATTAATGATAGATTATAGTATTTTGAGATGTATAAATTGAATAGTTAAAACAAGAGTATGACAATGTTTTTTCGAAGTGTGAATATTTTTTCCCTATCCTGTTGTGTTTGGTCGAGCTGCATTTGAGGCCAGTTAGGCCATTTTATTTCTTTCTTTTCTCATATCATAATCAGGCCTTTATTGAGCTAAAATTTGGGATTAAATTGAAGAGTTACTAAAGAATCATGGACAAAATTGAACCAGAAGGAAAAAAGATATTAAATAATCAAGATCTAGATTGAAGAGATATTAGAAAATCAGGGACTTAGTTGAATGAAAAGAGAAAAATTATTTAGCGTGTGCAACACATCCTCCAACATATGAGGAAGGCCGCACATTGTGGTGGCACGTGAAGCTTACTCTAAGCTCTAATGGGGCCATCTTTAGTGCTATAGGAATTGTCTTAGCAAGGTCTTTCATTCACAGCGGCGTGTGGTGAAAGGAGTAGCTTCAACAACCATTTTCTTCTCTTTCTCTGTCTTGGTTTCGATTCTTGATCTATTAAAATTTCAAAGGAGACTTTTCATTTTTTGAAACATAAACTTTGGTTCTCATTCTTTTAATTGCTATTTTTACAATAATTATACTTTAATTTTGCACAATTGATGTTCGATAAATAATGAAACGGTGTCCAAAACTATAAACACACTAGGAAATACAGAATGAAAGAAATTTTTGAAATGAAAATGTTGAAAAATATAACATAGAATGATGAAATTAAAAAATAAAAACTTTAAAAGATGAAAAAATAAAAAAAGCAATTGAGAAAATAACGAAATGTCATATTAAAGCGACAAAACAAAGATAAAAGATTGAGATCAAGATAACTTAACAAAAGAAAGTAGAACAAACAATGAAGTCAAGGGTCTAATAACCAAATGTCAAATGATAATTTTTTTTAAAAAAAAAAACCCCAAAAAAAAGCCGAACTTAATCGAGTTCGGGTCATGAGAGAGGGATTACCCCATAAAAAGGAAATTATAAAAAAATAACAAAGTAAAATTTACAACCGTAAAACAATTTAAAACTCAAACAATATGGTATAAAAACAAAATGAAAGAAAATAATTAGAGGCTAAATTGAAAAAAATTAAAAAAAGAATGAAAAATATAATTGAAAGAATGAGGACAAGAATCATATAAAAAAACAAAATCAAAACAAAATCATATAATTTATTTTTCATGACATAGCCAAATATTAAAACTTTTAAGGATATTTTCTTACATTATAACACACCAATTACAAAATCATTAATATTTATCTTATAGATCATAGTTAATTTAATTTGATACAAGTCCAATTTGATGAAACTCTTAATTAATAGCTTGAAATAAATTTACAATCAGATGCCAATTGAAAATTACTCTCATCCTTTCTTCAAAATTGTTTCAAACCTAATTTTTACAGAATTTCTAAGGCAACTTTCCCATCGATTTCTACAGGCAAATACATCAGCATAGAAAGATTCGTGATTAATATGATTGATTTTGTTCAACGGTGGTCAACAAAGGTCACCGTACCCTTTCCATGCTTTCCCCGTGTCGGCATGCATACCCAGACTGGTACAGTGACCTTGACTAACCCCACGCCCTGTGACTCACATGAAAGAACTGTCCAATCACACAACTCAAACTTACCTAAACTTCAACACTTGTACACCAACTATTGGCCAATGCTTAACTAAACTCTGCTCATGACACACACAACAAATCAAAATATGTCTGGATCTGAGTTTTTATTAAATTTTAATTTTCATATTTTAAATTATAATATTTTTAGTATTTTTGTATTATTTTAATATATTTTTAAATAAAAAAAAAACTTTAAAACACAATAAATCTCCTTAACCAGCACTGCAAGCAAGCTAGCACAGCTTATTCTCTCCGCAGAGCTCCATTCTTTGTCTTAACATATATTGTCTTTGTTTATTATTCATGGATATCATTAAATCCCGAAGACAGAAAGAGGAGCAAGCTGCTGGCTTGAAACAACATTTTTTCACTGCCCAAAACAGACAAGAAGAAGCGACATTAATAATGGCCCAAGATAGGTCTCCGACAGAGGAAGTCATGAAGCTAGCTGCCATTGCACTAAGCTTAAATGTAAGGCTAAGATCTTCCGACATGCCAGTCGACATGCAAGAACGTGCCCTTCGCTATGCAAGATCATTTCTCGACGACCCATCAATATCATCAGCTCCCAAACACCGCCCCAATCCTACCCTCCTTGCTCGAGCCCTCAAAAAGGTGTATCTCATCCTCTCCATCTCCTAATAACACGTATATATGTTTAGTTCAGCAGCTCTTTGATACTCTTACAGCATCAGAAGATTAATTAGTGATTAATTAGATTATCAATTGCTAATCGCTAATAAGTACTGATAGCAGGAGTTGTATTTATTTACAAACTGGTTTTAGCCAATGTGTTTTGAGTCTCAAGAACTGAGAGGGTTAATTTGGACAGGAATTTGACTCGGTATATGGGGTGGCCTGGCACTGTGTGGCGGGGAAGAGTTTTGGGTCGTTTGTGACTCACTCACCAGGTGGATTCATGTACTTCTCTATCGACTCGCTGTTTATTGTTCTCTTCAAAACAGAGGTGAAGATGGTCACGGAATTGGAACCTTCTTCCCAGATCAGCTGACTCGATTTGAAGGTTTCGAAAATGCTGTGTAGTTGCTGACTTTGACTGCCACAGGCCATCTCTTGAGAAACGATACCTGTCTTGAATTTTTGTTTGTTTTTTCCACCTAATTAAGAAAGAAACAAGAACACAATTTTCTTTTCTTGTGTGTTTTCCCTCTTCTTTTCAATGGAAAAAATGGATTCTTTAATACAATTCGATGCTATTAATCCTCTTGATTAAGTTAGACCCCCACTTAAAAGTGAGAGACGTAAGAAAACACACAAAATGGCATTACTAGATATTTTAATTAGAAATGATACTATGTATTCACGAGTTGTATTTCTTGATATTCATACTTTATCTATTATTTTACAAATAAAAAATTTAGATATATATAAACTATCTCACAGTTTTGGATATAAAATTGTATCCACTATTTCTATTATTTATTAATCAATAAAAAAATAGTTAATATATATTTAAAATATGTATATGTATATTAAATAATAAAATAATAAATATTATTATTAAGTTGTTTTTGGACATGTCAAGTCGATTAGATCACATCGAGATAACTTTTACTTGTATTAATTTTAAATCCAGGCTAGATAATGAGTTAAGTTGATAAGTATTTTCTGTCAATTTTATTATTTTTTTCCTCAATTTTTTCCTCAATATTTTTTTAATTGGTCACGTGGATTGCCTTTGGACCAATCAAGTTAACTAGATCACATTCGAAAAACTTTCACATAATTTTATTTAAAACCGAGCTAAACAAGAAGTTGGGTTGAGTGGTTTTTTTTTTATCAACTTTATCCTTAGAATTTTTTCCAAGTCAATTGGGTTTTTTTTTAGCTGGCCAAGTCATCTAAGTTATGTCAGAACAACTTCCACGCAATTTAATTTTAAACATGGGCTAGGTAAAGAGTCAAATCATAAGGTTTTAAAAATAAAATTTTTAGTGTACAACAAAATCAGGTAAAATATCATTAGGAACAAAATTGATATTACGATCAAATTCTGCAAATGCTACACTATCATGCGATTTCCCTCTAATTTATGTAGTGTCATTGAATAATGTTAAACACTAATTTTTCGAATAAAACATAATTTTTTAAAAAATTGAATATTTTTTACTGTTTACATGAACAGTCCAAGTGAATAAATTCACTGTATTGTTTACGTGTTAATTCACCCTGCACACTATTCACTTTGATGAAGTGAATAGTATCAGCAAAGCTGGTGCAAAATGCTTCTCCTGAAATTGCGTTTCTACTTTATTTTTTTTGGTGGGTATCATGTTTTAAAAACGCTGATTAACACTTTAACCAAACACAATTTTGTATGGTTTCTTCAAAACGCAACCCCTGCTGTGTAGACAATCACACTCTAAGGTTAACATTTTAAACCGAGTTTAATAACAAAGCTAAATAATTTTCTACAATCTAAATATTTTTAATCATGTTCAATTTTTTTTATCCAATCCCGTTAGTAGCTGGTAAAATAGTTTGAATCTAAGAAAATTAAAGAGCTGAAAAAGATCCTTACAAATATATAATTTTGATACGGAAAGAGAATTGTTTTGACCTTAATATATAAAAATTGATATAAGAATATTCATTATTAAAAACAAAAAATTATTTTTTCTCTTGCATTTTGTTATGTTAGCATTAAGCTGATAAAAGGCAATATTTAAATCATGTTCGTGATTATTTTTATTTTTTTACTTCCGGGTGATCTTGTCATGATTACTTGAATCCTGATCTAAGAAGGACACCCTGGTTAAATTCTGAAATGGAAACACGAACAAAAAGAGAGAGGAAAAGAAAATGTCAAGAACACTCTCAATAACCACAATTAACTTGTGATTTACCGACATTCTGATCCAATCATTGATGATTTTGTCTTGCAGAAACGGATCAAAATAATATGAACACCTTGCATAGATATAAGATTACGTGGAAATATTAGTTAGGTTTTGAGTTTATTTTTAATAGTTATGAATTTGAATTTTTTTAAAACCACTAGAGACTTATATAATTATTAATTTCAGGATTTGTGGAATAAATAAGATGGACATAAATTAACCTGGATATTCATATTAATAATAAAAAAATTATGCTGGGAATCCATTGAAAAGCCTCACCGAACAAGTTTTCCTTGGCAGCCACTTCTTATTTGTTCCATCCATGAAGACACGTAAACATATATGGACATCATGGCATTGATGAACACAGATGATTTTTGTCTATTGGGTAGCATTTCAGACCTGTCCTATATGTTCTTCCAGATCTTGATTTGTTGATATCTTCAATGTGGGGCAGGTGAGTTTCATAGAGCAGGTTTTAGCCTTTCTTCGTCTTCTTCTTCTTCTTATCTTTTGTCTGATCATTCACCACCATCCATACATATTCTTCTACTACTACTGTTATTTTTCTTTTTTCCATTTTGTTAATTTCTCTTCAAAGCTGACAATGTGACTATGTGGGCAATGGAGGATATGCAGTGAAGCTCTTGTCCCTACATGACTGATACAAATTTAAATGGCTATCACGATCAAGTCTCCATTTTAATTGATCGTGTAGCACTCTAGTTTTGCAGGTGAACTGAGCTCCTAACATTCGCTGTGTTCGTGATTTTTTTTTCAAGTTACTTGTATGCTGAATTGATACTGTGTCAAGGATGAAAATGACGTTTTTTTGCGTGAAGGTTTTTTCAAATTGTCTTAAAAAATCTCCTATTTATTTAGTTAAATGCTGTTTTTTTTTCAATAGTTTTTAAACCCCGGTTTGGAAGAAAAAAAAATGACCTTGTGGCCGGTACTTGACTCTTTGACAATATTTTATTTTGAGCTATTTTTTATATTGAATTGTCTAAACTTAAAAAGATAATAACTCGGTTGACATGATAGAACTCGAATACAAAAACAATAGTTTTTTTTAAAAAACAAATATAATTTTAAAAAAAAATAATTAATAAATTTTAGTTGACTAAAGATTTTATTATGAGCTATTTTTTTATATTGAATTAGCTAAACTTGAAAAAGTCCAGTTGACATGATATAACTCGGCTACAAAATCAATAATTTTTTAAAATAAAAACAATATAATTTAAAATAATAATAATAACCTTTAGTCAACTAAGTCTCTGTTTGTTTGTTAGAAAGTAATTTCTTTTTAGAAAATGATTTTTTTAAAAAGTGAATTTCTGAAAAGTGAATTATTTTTTAATATTAGGTAGTGTCATAAAAATAAGTTAGAAAATATTTTTCAATGTTTGACTATGTCATGTAAAATGAATTGGAAAATAACTTATTAATATTTTATTTTTTTTCAAGTTTATTAAAATAATAAGGAACAAATCTTACAAAATAAAAAGTTAAATGATAATGAAATTGAAAAAAAATTCTAATTTAATAAATTATCTCAAATAAAATAAAACAATCAAAATAATAGAGATCAAATCTAATAGATAAAAAAGTTGAAAAAATGATGAAATTTAAAAAAAATTACAATTTTATCAATTATTTCAAATAAAATAAATAACATTCAAAAGAATGAAAACAAAATCTGATAGATAAAAAATTTCAATTAAAAATTGATAAGAGAAAAGCAAATAATAATCATTAAAATAAAAACCAATGTTGATATAAAAATCAAATTAAATTAAATTCTAAAGGATCAAATTGAAGAAAAAAAAGATTCAAAACAAAATATATAGCAATCAAAAGTTTGAAGATCAAATTTAATATAATCAGCAAATAACATGATATTTCTAAATTTTTTATAACTTCTAAAAACTGTTTTCCATCTAAAATAAAAGGAAAATACTTTTTTGAAAACTAAATCAAATTTTTCTTTTGACTGTAAATTATTTTCAGTTGATCAACTTTTCTAATAACAAATAAATATAAAAAATCTAAAAAGTGATTTTCAAAAACCTATTTTTCATAAAAACAAACAAACGAAGCATAAATAACCCTTGTTAATCTAATAGCATAGACTCTACTAGGTCTAGTATATGAATTACTTTGCTAACTGGGAGGCTTAGAGGGTACAAATTTTTGTTGCAATAGTCCAGTACTTCAAAAACCCCTAAATCCAACTTAAATAATCCACAAAAAGCTCAATCCAATCACAAAGAGAGAGCCTAAGAAAAATCTCTTAGCGTAAAAAATGTAAAAGTCAGCCCAAACACAAATGGCCCGCTAGATGGGCCCAACACATTATGAAAGAAATAAATATTTTCTTTTAGATGCAAAACCTTTTGAAACCATTTGGTGGTACAATATTAACGCATTTAAGTATCTATGGTTCAATTGAATCATTCATACAATAATTAAAACATGATAACATATAATTTAAACTAAGGATAATTTATTTACTACATTAAGAATTTAATACAAACATTATCAAAATAAAATCTATATAAGATAGTCATGGATTTAATTAATATTTAAGTCCAACATATCATAAGATCCTAGAATAGTAATTACAATAATTAATTAACATTCATATTATCATCTTCAAAACTACACATAATATGCAACATCATTAATATTGTTATCCTAACAAGAAAACTATACACGATATGCAACTTCATTAATATTCTTATAAATACAAAATGCAAGGGTTATATTATCAACTAGTCCCGACGAAATTGAGAGGATCTTGAATTTATTTTATATTATTAATCAATTAATATCACATAAAGTTTTTAATGTAATATAATAAATTTATTAAATAACTTAAAGTATACACATCCATTGAAAATTAAGTAAACGATTAACTTAATTCCTCTTAATCTTTTCCTCATATTAATTAAAACAATCCTTTGACCAGGACCCGGGTAGCAGACCCTAATTCAAGGTAACCTTTGTATTGCCTAGAAATAAAGCATTAATCTTATTCAATATATTTAGATTTATAGCACAAAATATGATACTAGTCCTTAAATCAAGAACTAGTCATCCAGACTAGAATATAATACTAATCCTTAAATCACAAACTAGCCATCCAGTCTGTAACACGACACTATTTCTTAAAACAAGAATTAGCCATCCAGCCCAAAACATGACACTAATTCTTAAACCAAGAATTAGCTATCTAACCCAGAACAGGATAACAATCTCATTTCAAATAATAATACCATTAAAAAATTAAGAATCTAAGTATGATGTTTTAACAATTCTATATAGAATATAATTAATAAGGTGTCGAGCACCTACCAAACGTTTGAGCTCTATATGTAGGATCCTATCTCGGTACTCGCACAACAATCTCTCTTGCAATTTTAATAGCTTAACGTCAAACATCTTTTGCCCTTGCATCAACTTTATTTAACGCAAACAAGTTAATACATAAACAATTATTACTACAATACAATCCATTTATCTTTTAGCTGAAAATACCAAAAGGAGAAGGATATGTTATCTTTCAATTTTTTTTTCATTAATCCTTCACCCATTTATCAAATGTTCAACCTAACACATCCTAAACAAAATCTTATGTTAACAAATCTCCCCCTTCATTTTATTGTTTTGGCTGAAACCTTATAAAAATGAAGGATAATTTTTCTTATATTGAAACCTCAACTATTTCTTATTCATCCAACTAACCACCAATTCCTCATCAATTCAACATTTAGCCTATAACAATAACATTACAAGCATTAATACAAATAAAACTCATTTTAATTTTGTTAATTTCTCATCTAAACTATTACCCATGCATTTAGTTATCATAATTTCAACACAATTTACAAGAGTAACACAAATTCATCAAACCTCATTTTTTGTCCCTTAATAATCAGCCCTTAGGCTTCATTACCCATCCAAATTTCCTTGTTAATTCAATATAATTCCACTCCCACAACAACTTATAAGCATCTTAGAAATCTAATTTTTAAGAATTTAACTTTTCCCCAAAATTTCATTTCAAAACTCTAACTCAATTTTGATCAATTTTTTTTTTGTGCTCAAATCACTAAACTATTATTCAAATTGATACAAATGAGTTTCAAACACCTTACCTGATTTCCAAACATATTTTGAAAATTGATTTATCCAAATTTTCCCACAGCTTCTCTCTTTTCATTTTCTTTCTTCACTTTCTCTCTCTATTTCAATATTTCATCTCTTTGATCTTTCTAAATTTCTAGTATAGATGTGTTCTTTTCTACCAGAAGAGTCGCTTTTTACTCATAACCATCACTTTCTAGTCATTCAAGATGAAATAAAAGAAAAAGAAATGAAATTGCTCTTTCCCTTCTGGCTGCAGACCATCAAGTTATAACAGAGACAATAGCCAAAATAGTCTAATTATTTTTAAAAAATGGTCCGATTGGTTTATATAAATCGGTTTAGCCGTTTCTCAAAATGACTGGACCGTTTTTGCTACTGAAAAAATAGGCATTTCCAGCCATAAACTCTTCTTCTTTTATCTCTTTAACACCATTTTCCTTTTCTTTTCTTATTTCATTGCATTACACTTTACTTTTTATTATATTATTATTTTCAATTTATCCCGGGATTTACAGGCTGACTTAGGTCCTTTTTTTAAATTATTTTTTTTCCGACTTCATCCTTCACTATTGGTTATGTTGGGGATTAAGCTTTCCAATTTTTTTTTCTTTCTATGGGATTAACTCGGTCTCATGACCTAGATTATGGTTTGACAAGATCGTTTTCGCCACTGAAAAATAGGCATTTCCAGCCATAAACTCTTCTTCTTTTATCTCGTTAACACCATTTTGTTTTTCTTTTCTTATTTCATTGCATTACACTTTAATTTTTATTATATTATTATTTTCAATTTATCCCAGGATTTACAGGCTAACTTAGGTCTTTTTTTTTAATTATTTTTTTTTCCGACTTCATCCTTCACTATTGGTTATGTTGGGGATTAAGCTTTCCAATTTTTTTTCTTTCTATGGGATTAACTCGGTCCCATGACCTAGATTATGGTTTGACAAGTTTGACTTGGGTTTCACCCAAGTCTTTTTTTTTTCATTCTTTTTAAATATATTTTTTTTAATTTTATCCTTCAAATTTGGCTTAGTTGGAAATCTTGCTTCTTATTTTTTTTATTTGTTTTTTATGAGGTTATTCCATTCTCATAACCTGAGTTGTGGAATGATAAGTTGTCTCAGGTTGATTTCAGCCTTTTTTTTTTCCTTTTGAATATTTTTTTTATCATTTTTGTGCTTTGATATTTGAGTTGATTGGATATTTAGCTTTATAATTTGTTTGAAATCTTCTTTTTTAAGCATAGATGCAAGAAATAATTTTATTACTATAAAATTTAGAAAATTTAAGAGCTCCTAGCTTGACATGATCAGATATCTTAATATATATATTTATCTCAGTTTATTGAGTTAATCTTTAATTTTCTTTAAAAAGTTATTTATTTTCCTGTCATGTATGGTGCGGGCACATAACTAGTCCCCATTCTATCAATGTATCCCTTATATAAATAATTTGCTCAATCGAGCCCCATGTTTTCCAATTATAGTCAATCGAGTAAAATATATAATTTCCTTCGAATTACTATGTGAAAGGAGCTGGAGTTGGGATTTTTCTGTTCAAACAGAGCAAACATAAAAATAGAAATACAAAAAGTAAAATTGAAGAAGAAAGTTTCATGTTAATAGATAAAACTTGAAAAAGAAAAGAAAATTTTAATTCCATACCAAGGTCCCATACAAATAGAGAAATATGCCCCCACAGTCCACTTAACGGACTCATCGGATTAACTTGAGTATTTGTCTCAATTGACTGCAATTTTAAAATGTGGGACTCAATTGAACAAATTATTTACAGTATAGCTGAATTGATTAATTGATTAGACATTTAAACACCTAGGAAGTGTGATAGAAGCTATTTTTTAAAGTTTTTTATGGTCGAAAATATATTAAAATAATATTTTTTTTATTTTTTTAAAAAATATTTTTGATATTATCGTATTAAAATAACTTAAAAATATATAAAAAAATATTAAAATTAAAAAAAAACACAGTTTAAGCACACTACAAAACACATCATTAATAACTAAGAGGCCGTTTGTTTGCGTGGTTGCTCCACAACAAACATAATGTTTGGTAATGTCAAAAACACTAAAAATGACTGGTGGGACCCATGCCAATTCACGTTTTGAACGCGACATTGGCGAAGCAGCTCCAGGCTGCTTTTTTAAATTTTGTATTCGCGTGCATAGTGCAATTCACTTGCACTGTTCGGGTGATTTTTTTTTATTTAGTGTGTATAGTTTTTATATATATTTTTTTTAAAAAAACTAGTTTTACATTCTCATGTAAACAATATTTTTTTTTCCTGAAAAACTAGTATAGAACGAATTAAATTCACTCGCACTGTAATATCAAATTAATTTTATTCTTGATAATATTTTATCTAATTTTATTGCACGCTCAAAAAATTATAGAAACTGTAGTTCTTGTCGAATGAATTTTGTACGTAATAGAATTGTAGATGGTTTAATGGTATAATAAAAAATATTTTATATAAAGTATTATTTATTTTATGAAGTAATAGTAATAGTTAAATCTACAATATTTAAATTAAAAATCATCAATTTTAATATATATTTTTTAAAATTATTTTATAACTTTAATTTCAAAAGCATTCTTAACAAAACACATTAAACTACTTTTTATTCAACCTCAATTTCAACCACAGTTTTAACCAAACACCTATTTTTTCAAACCAACCTCAATTAAAAGTATTTTTTATAAAATAATTTTTTTTAAATCACAATCACAACCACTAAAGTAATACCAAACATACTCTAAGTGTTTTATTTGGTTCGATGAGGCTTGGAGACAGAACAAACCACGGAACAGTGTCGTGTTTTTTTACACTTTTGTAGAGAACCAGAAATGGGAGGCTGTTTTTTTTTTCCCCGAATTAAAATGCATCCCTTTAAAGAGAGAGAACATTTGTCAGGGTATTGATGCTTTTCAACAACCACAGCTCCAACAGAAGTTGATTTTTATTGGATATTAATTTCATAATTGCTTTTGAGAATGTTGGGATGTATCCATCAAAAAACAACTCATTCAACATACTCTATGGTTGATATGATATTTTTACAAAAATATATTTTAAATTTGAAGATTTTGTATTTTTTTTAGTTATGTCTCAAGATGGTTTTGACATTCTTATATCAAAATTAACATAAATATCAATTTATTTATTTTTCTAGTCCAAATAGCTGCAATATACACCGTGGCGGAGGCAGAGAGCTGGCAGATATCCTGACCCTACAACAAAATGTTTTTTTCAGTTCTTTTCTTGTATAAAATAATTAAAATTTTATTTTTTTTTAAATTCTTTTAATTTGATCCTTTTAATTTATTTTTTTTTCTCCGCCCTGACTATACGTTTCCATGGCTGTGCAGACCAACGAATTTTTTAAAAATCACGACCCATCGAAATCAAGGGTAGTTTGACATAATTGTGAAGATGAAATTCTCAGCTATAGGCTCGATTTGTGCCCATCAAAATCAAACAGCATTTTCCACCTCAAAATGTAGAAATTCTCTGGGAATTATATTTATATATTCCCACGGTAGTTAGTATGTTGCTATGTTTGCTTGAGATAAAATTGCTTCAGGTGCGGTCTCCCTCCTATTCATCTGTAGCCTGTACTTCATTACACACATCTAACACTGAAATAGACTTTCTTTGATAGAAACACCGATCTTGGTTAGCTTTGTCAGCAAGCACTGCGCTGTTATCTTACATACGTGGTTAAATTTTATTTTTTTTAACCATTCCAGTTTACACATGCATCAATTAATTCTCTGAAATCTTAAAATTAATGGCTATATAAGTTTTTAATAACCTTGAAATTTGTGATACTCGAAATGATAATCTCTTAATAGCAAATTCAGAATCTAACCAGTTGAGCTACATCCTATATAATTATAGTTAAACTTCTTGATGTTGGCTAAGATTGCTCTTTCAAAAACTGCTTGCAATTAGTATTTCGACCAACTGAAAATACCATCTTAAGTTTTGATGATGGCGGGGAGATAGCTAATCAATGCATTGCTGTTATGGTACGTAGCAGCATTGATACGCAACAGAAAATGGAAACCTATCACTGTTACACCAGTATGACCATGGATGGGTGGAAGCGGTTTAAATGGAAACCCTACTTGTTGCTGAAAATGGAAGTCTTTTTTACCCAAGACAGAAAATGCATGTAAGAAATCTGGAAAATGACATGCCAGTAAAATTGGGATAATATTATTTAAGTAGGGAAGACAGGTTTTTTACTTCAAAAGGAAGGACACAAAGGCAATTGGCTTTGACTGCACTCTAAAGTTGTTAATAAACTGAAAATTATGCATAGTTTCATGTAGCTTGTTCTAGTTTTCTTTTCAAATTTAAACTATACAATTTCTGTCACCTAATCAACGAAACACCCTGCCTTCCAACTCTCTATATATACTGGTTTCTAAGCTTTGATGTACATACAGTCCCAAAAGAGCAGCTCCTCTCGAAAAGAAGAAACAGATAAAAATGGGTGCTTCATTTCTTCCAACACCAGCATTTCTTGCAGTTTTTCTCATCTCATTTGTCACCTTGTCTATCCATCCAGAGCCCGCACTTGCCATTACCAGGCACTACAAATTTGATGTATGTGTGTGTTACATGCATGTCATTGTCTAAGTACCTAAAATTGTTCAAATGTTTTATCCTCTGTTTTTAACTTGATTCCTAACAGTCTAAAGAAAATGAACTTTTGCAGGTTATGTTACAAAATGTGACCCGCCTTTGCCACACCAAGAGCATTGTAACAGTCAACGGCAAGTTCCCGGGGCCTCGCATTGTTGCTAGGGAGGGTGATCGTCTTCTTATTAAAGTGGTTAACCATGTCCAAAACAATATCTCTATTCACTGGTACATATATATGGACTGGCCTCCTTCAATTTTCTCCAAATATAGTGAACCTTATATAGAAAAAGCTGAGTCTAAATCTCTGTCGACGATTTCATTGATACAGGCATGGAATTCGGCAGCTTCGAAGTGGGTGGGCTGATGGACCGGCATACATAACTCAGTGCCCTATACAAACTGGACAGAGCTATGTGTACAACTACACCATCGTAGGACAAAGAGGCACTCTTTGGTGGCATGCTCATATATCATGGTTAAGATCAACTCTCTACGGTCCACTTATCATTCTTCCCAAAATCGGCACTACATATCCATTTGCTAAACCTCACAAGGAAGTTCCAATCATCTTTGGTAATCTACTATAAGGAATTAATTAAGCTACTTTGAATAAGAGCTCGTTAAAACTTGCATCAATTTTTTTCCCCTGTTGATGGAGTCCTATGTCTGCTAACACAAACGATAATGCAAAATAAATTGCAGGAGAGTGGTTCAATGCAGATCCAGAGGCAATCATTAACCAGGCAATGCAAACGGGTGGAGGCCCAAATGTCTCTGATGCCTACACTATCAATGGATTTCCAGGGCCGTTGTATAACTGCTCTGCCAAAGGTATAATATGTTAGCGCAGTAGGCCTTCTACAACCATGCAGAGCATTTTTTTTCCCCCTCTGATTCACCTTATGTGCATGGTGCTTGGCAGATACTTTCAAGCTGAAGGTAAAGCCAGGAAAGACTTACCTTCTTCGCATGATCAATGCCGCACTCAATGACGAGCTCTTCTTCAGCATAGCAAACCATACACTCACAGTTGTAGATGTTGATGCTATTTATGTGAAACCATTTGATACCGAGACACTTCTCATTGCTCCTGGACAAACCACAAATGTTCTTCTAAAGACCAAGCCCCACCACCCAAACGCCAGTTTTTTCATGTCTGCTAGACCTTACGTGACTGGTCAAGGAACTTTTGATAATTCAACTGTTGCTGGAATCTTAGAATATGAAGAATCAAACAAAACCATTAAATCAAGCCACTCCCCTAAGAAACTGCCGCTCTATAAACCAAATCTACCACCTCTAAATGACACTTCATTTGCTACAAGTTTCACCAGCAAACTCCGCAGCCTAGCAAGTGCAGAATTCCCTGCCAATGTGCCGCAAAAGGTTGACAGGCAATTTTTCTTCAGTGTAGGCCTTGGAACAAACCCATGCTCCAAAAACAAAACCTGCCAGGGACCAAATGGAACAATGTTTGCAGCTTCAGTTAATAATGTATCATTTGTGATGCCAACCAAAGCTCTACTCCAAGCCCATCATTTTGGTCAATCAAAGGGCGTTTACAGTCCTAACTTTCCAATCAATCCACTAATCCCTTTTAATTATACCGGCACCCCACCAAACAATACTATGGTGAGCAATGGAACAAAGCTAGTTGTGCTTCCTTTTAACACCAGCGTGGAGCTCATTATGCAGGACACCAGCATACTTAGCGCTGAGAGCCACCCTCTTCATTTGCATGGTTTCAATTTCTTTGTTGTTGGTGAAGGATTTGGGAACTTTGATCCAAAAAAGGATCCTGCAAATTTCAATCTTGTTGACCCCGTTGAAAGGAATACCGTGGGAGTGCCCTCTGGAGGCTGGGTTGCTATACGTTTTCTAGCCGACAACCCAGGTTGGTAATTAATTATAAGTATATAATGTGCTAAGTAATATCCTGGCTTAGATAATTAGATTTATGTATGTACGTACGTAGTACCATGTTTTGCTGAGTTGTATCATTTGTGGATGATGGCATCATCAGGTGTATGGTTCATGCATTGCCATCTAGAAGTGCACACAAGCTGGGGCTTGAAGATGGCTTGGGTTGTCCTGGATGGAAAGCTTCCCAATCAGAAGCTGCTTCCTCCACCAGCCGATCTTCCCAAGTGTTGACATTCAAGGCTTCGAGCTGCTTCTTCACTACACTGAGACCAGAAACTGCCCTGATGATTTTTTTTCTTCAGATTTTCTTTGCAACCAGCCAATTTATTTCCTTTGAGCAATTTTTTTTTTATGAGCATTAGTCTTCCGAGATTATCTTTATCACAATTGAGAAACTAATTATTAGCAAAATGAATTTCTTATTGTATAATAAAGAACGAAATGAAGAGCTCGAACTTGTTTAGTTTCAGAACTTCCGGATTCAAATGGCTTCAAGCTGGGGACAATTAGCTGGCTACTTAGAAGGTTTTTTTCATGTGATTGCCATTTCCTTTTCTTGTGCTAAGGTTTAAGAACAAAGAACAGAACAATAAAAGTGAGCTAGTGAACAGATCAAAACTAACAAAGCGCAAGACAAAATGATGATTGAGCAGCGCAGAAGACTCATTTAATCACAACTTTTAACTTTGAAAATGTACAATTTGGCCAGTGATTCAAATCCCTCATCTCTAAAATCCACACTAGCATTATCACCAAAATGCACTTTCGAACAAACTTAGCTACTTATTGAAAAAGCTTGTGAGGAAACAAACATAAACTAATCAATGTAGGCAATCAACAACAAGACATTATGAACTCTACTAATCCATTCAAGGAATTAGAAGAAAAACCACCATCGCATCGCTTATGCTCATTTCAAACTTCTGCTTCAAGTCCATTGCTATCTGCCTCATCTCCCCCCTTCTTTGTCCACCATTAGTTTTCTTACAGCTCTTCTTCAATCTTCCCTCTCTCCATTTCAGGCTCAAACTCAAAGCCTACTTTCCATACATGACTCACATATCTTGCATCCACCCTTTGATCCCCAAAGTATGTTAGTTTTGCATATCGCTGGAACTCATTCGGATAAACTTTCCTTTGTGGGATTCCAGCCACCATGGTTCCAAAACCCTCCAACTGCAGCGTGTGCTAACACTTCCATTTGTGCTGTTCATTTCACAATGCAATCTCTATCCCCTACAGTGTTTTTTTTTTTCCCGTATACCATCAGGAAAGTCAGTCCTAATGCACCCACAAGAAAGGCTGCTTGCTGCTGGCTAGGCCCCAAACCATTTCTACTAGTTCTTTCTCCTGCATGAAAACTACACTTCCCACGCTTACATAGATAACTGATTTAGGAGTTTGCTTGTCAAGCCATGCTATGCAGCTATTGTCCTCCTTGAGTACGCTGCTAGAGGAGGTTGGAATTGTTCGTAAAAATGCAATTGTTTAGTGTAAAGTGAAATATTCAGAACTAATAGTTAGACAATAAACGAAAGGGAAAAAAAAATTGTAGAATTATTATAAGAATAAGACATCCAAACACAACCAGAATTTTTAGATTTATTCACATATTTTTATGTCAATACCTCTACTCATAGTCAGTCTGCACAAATTTTTTTAACGGGCTCACGGATAGAAATAATTTGTTGAAAAAACTCTCACAAGTGATTTGAGGTCTGTCAGTAATAATTTTACCGATGAATTTACTGATGGAAAAATAGTGCCAATTTTTTTTTTACCCGCTTCATTCCATCAGTATTTCCATTGATGAATATAATATATCACCAACAGAAAAACTATATGTCATTTCATCGGTGGTTCTGTTTTGGTCCGTCAGTATTTCATTCGTTGAATTTGACATATAATTGTCAAACAAACTGTTTGTTATTTCATTGGTGAGTAAACAGTGGCGATGCCATTTGTAGTAATTCTTTTCAAACTCTTTGGAATATACCGATGAACTTAGATTGTCGATAACCCCATCAGGAATAATTTAGATTTTTTTTTAAAAAAATCTACTAAACAAAAACAGAAAATTAGTGGCATTTGCAGTAATTCTTTTCCAACTCTCTGGAATATAACAATGGACTAAGGCATCTCCATTGCAATCTTCTATGTTGATTTCATCATTATCGTCATCTCCATCAACTTCTACATGTCCGTTGGTTCTCAAAACACCATTTAAATCCCTAATGTCAACATTAACCAAAGTATTCTCGGCGATGCAAAAATTTGATTTTTCTTCTAAGTCATTAGATGGAGCAACTCGATATGGATTAACTAACTCATCAAGTTGAAAGACATCATCTCCCACAGTTAATTCATAGTTGCTATTCTGAACAACCTGGACACGATTTTTGGGTTTGATTTTCATAACAAATAACCAATCAACTCTTGAACAATCATTTTTAAATGAAGGAGTGAATGCGTAATAAACTTGTTGGCATTGCTTAGCAAAAACAAAGATATCCTTGACGTTGCGGAGTTTAGCCTTTGTATTAATTTCGACCAAACCATGATAGAGATTTAATTTGATTTTTTTGTTAGTGATATCATACCAATAACATTTGAATAAAAAGACTGTATTTTGCTTGCTATGGCACTGCAATCAATGACTTCTTCTAACTTCCTATAATAGTCAACTTCAAACTCATTAAAAGTTGATCCTTTAACATAGATCCCCCTGTTACATGTCTTTCTACCCTGACCATACTCTTCAGTATGAAACACATGTCTATTGACGAAATACCTGTTATAGCACTTCACCTTTCTTTTAGGATCCAGACTTAGTAAATTCAAAGTAACATTAGCATTCCCTCTCAATTGATAAACCTTGTACATAAATTACATCTCCATCACAGTTAATGAGAAATGTGTAATGAAATTAAATATCTCGAGATATAAGAATAATTAAACAGTTTTTACATATGTTCTGAACCACGTAAAAACTTTTTGGAGTTAAATAGCACATAATTATGTGTTTGTTTGAATTCTATTTCTGTTAAATATGTTCTCCTCACAACATGTTTTGGTAAGGGTCGTCCAAGATAGAAAAGTATAAACAAGTTTCCATTTGAAGTCACTTCCCCATCATCGTCATGTCTTGGAACACACTTGATTCTTGTTCTCAAGTATGGCTCGAAATAGTACGAGATAAATGTTGAGATCTCTTTAACAATATAAGCCTCGTATATCAAAGCCTCAACATACGCCTTATTTTTTTACTTTTCTCTTAAGGTTGAACAAGTACATGCATGAAATTAAATGAATATTTTGAATTAATAAAAAAACAATAGAATTTTAATTATGATGCATGTGTAATCATTAACTTCTCGAATGGATACATCTATCTATATGGACTGGGTCTTCAACTTTTGCCTTAAACGGTAGATGTATGAGTAGATGCTTTATTCAGTCAAAGAAAGATGCAAGGAATATCATTTCAAGTTTGTAGATTGTCTAGACTATATTCATTTCAAGCATCTCCATGTGTTGTATCTACAACTTGTTGGAGCATATATCTCTAAAAAAATAAATGATCTCCGTGAGTGTATCCTATATCCTTTTTAGCAATAAATCTTGATAAACTAGTGAAATGAGTGAGTCGCATGTGGGCGCATAATGTAACGGGATGTCAAGATCAGGGAGTCACTACCTTGACATGCTCTATGCTATAATGTTTAAATTAAAATATTCTTGATGAATGATAATAATTACACTGAGAAACTGGTCAATGAAAGGTTAAGTCGAATCACCTATGACTTTCTAAATACTTAGGGGATCATGACATGTTGTTAGACTTTGTATTTGATCTTCAAATATAAATCAATCAATTGTTGAACTGATAATAAATTAAATTATTTAATTTATTTAATCCTATTTATTTAGGATGGTAATTTATATTTGGGTTATCTTATTAGGGAACATAATGGGTCACACATAAAAGAATTATTAGTCAAAAATTAAAATGAAATGATTAATCAAGTGTGACTTGATTGTAATTATGTTTTAGAAATTAAGTACTATAATGTAATGAATACAAGAGATTATAATTCTAGTCTTAGAAAAAAAATCAAATAGGGACTTGATTGAATAAATTTCTAAAATTATTCTAAAATAATATATGTGATATTATTTAAAGGATGAATTGATATTTTTTTTATTTATAGGGTTTTTAGGTTTTTCTATAAATAACATGTTATGCCACTTATTTTCTATACAAGACAGTACAATACAAAAATATCTAAACAAAAAAGAAAAGAATTAACACTTAAAGGTATAGAAATTTCTCTCTTCTAAAAGAATTTAGGAGATTTCTCTCTAATGGTTCGTGTAGATTACCATTAAAGACCAAATACTTGAATAACTTGTGGTTTGCGACTACTCAACTTTGAAGCAATTAATAAAAACCAAAAAGAACATCTGATCTTCATATAAACCCTAAACTATATATATAAAAGAAGCATCGATCATAGTTTGAAAAAATCAAACCCTTTCTTGGTGTAGTTTATGATCAATTATATCATTCATAGAAGTAATGTATTAGGATCTTCTTTTTTGAAAAAAAAATTCTTATTCTTATAAATCTAGTATTAATATTAATATTTTTCTAAATAGTGATATAAAATTATACAATTTTTTGTATTATATTTATAAAGGGTACTTTTAAGAGTGTGAAATTTTACAATTTTATAATCCAATCATATGTAAAAGTTATTTTAAACAAGTGTTAAGGAACTATAAAGATTATTTTAGCTTGTTCATTTATCTCCTGGACCATAAATCATGATCTTGGTTTGTTAAGATTAATGATGCATGTTCCTTAAGCAAGTACCTTAAGCAAGTACCCTAGACTCATTGAACAATCTTCTCCTCCTCTTAGCAACAAAATGATGTTATCTTCCAAATTTAACAAATAAATGAATTCAAGAGGCATGCATCAACTCATTCCTCCAGATAAACACACAACCAGCTAATATATAGGAATCCTATAATCTCATGCATCAAAACTATTTACTAGAAACAAGCAAACATTTCCTTGAAACAACTATACTTTATAAACAAATAAGATCCAGTTTCCCTTGAAAAGAAAATTTGCAAATAAAATTCAAAATCAATAAAATCATATTCATGTTAAAGAACCAATTCAACTTGAAAACTTAAGCTATTAGATAAGGTCTCAAGATATAATTTATATTATTTTTTAACACACTCTCTCGAGTAAAAGTTATTTGGGCTTAAAACGTGTATAGACTTACACTACTTTATGCTTATTTTTTATAAAATAAATAAAGATGGTGAGATTTGAACTCGTGACCGCTTGATCATCAAGACTCTGATACCATGTCAAAGAACTAATTCAACCCAAAAGCTTAAACTGTTAAGTGATATCCTAAACTATAATCTATATTATTCTCTAACACAACACTCAATCCTGACATTTATATTTTCATAATCTTCCAAGCAATAACTTGCCATTCACTTGCAAGCAGAGATTTTTCATAATTATACACAGGGAAAGAAGATTTTAATAAATAAAAATTAAATATTTTTTTATATCTCTCTATAATTACAGTTTTTTTAGTCTTTGAATAATTTAACTTATAATAAATCTCGTTTATCCTTTTATTTCTGATTGCAACATTACTTGTTAGATTGTAGCAAAGCATGTTTAACCAAATGAGATCAAGGATTTTAATTAATAAGACTTTCACATAAAAACTAGATAATAAAACATTATTGCAAAAATTAAAATTTTCTCAATCAAAATAATACTTAGACATTCATTGTACAGGAGTATAAGAAGTATTATTGGTAAATTTAACTCAAGGAGTAGGTTGCCATCTTTGCAGCAAGATTGGTGATTCTAGAAATAAATGTCATTAAGTATGAATTTAATAGCTAACGGCAAGTGTGGATTTGCCATTCAACATCACAATCTGATTCCTTAATGATATATGCTACTCTCTAAGATTCGATGAACATATAGCTAAAAACAGCATTTCAAGGATTACAAATTGGTGCATCATCTAGCCTTGTTGGAAAGTCAAAACAGACAAGAAAAATGGGTGTCTATCTTCTTCCATCACCAGCATCTCTGGTGGTTTTTCTCTCCTCTTTTGTCACTTTGTTTGTCCATCCTCAGCCTGCGATTGCCATTACCAGGCACTACAAATTTGATGTATGTGTTACATACATGAATTTGTCGAAAGTACTTAAAATTGTTCAAATTTTCTCTCTTCTTCTTCTTCTTCTTCTTTTTTAACCTCGTTTTTAACGGTCTATAGAAAATGAAATTTTGCAGGTCATGTTACAAAATGTGACGCGCCTTTGCCACACCAAGAGCATGGTAACAGTCAATGGGAAGTTCCCTGGGCCTTGTATTGTTGCTAGGGAGGGTGATCGTCTTCTTATTAAAGTGGTTAACCATGTCCAAAACAATATCTCTATTCACTGGTACATATATATTGACTGACCTCCTTCAATTTTCTCTAACTTAAGTGAGCCTTGTATCGAAAAGCTGGGTCTAAATCTCTGTCGACGATTTCATTGATACAGGCATGGAATTCGGCAGCTTCGAAGTGGGTGGGCTGATGGACCGGCATACATAACTCAGTGCCCTATACAAACTGGACAGAGCTATGTGTACAACTACACCATCATAGGACAAAGAGGCACTCTTTGGTGGCATGCCCACATATCATGGTTAAGATCAACTCTCTACGGTCCACTTATCATTCTTCCCAAACTCGGCACTCCTTATCCATTTGCTAAACCTGACAAGGAAGTTCCGATCATCTTTGGTAATCTACAGTAAGGAAGTTCCGATCATTTGTTTTCCCTGTTGATGGAGTCCTATGTCTGCTAACAAACGATAATGCAAAATAAATTGCAGGAGAGTGGTTCAATGCAGATCCAGAGGCAATCATTAACCAGGCAATGCAAACGGGTGGAGGCCCAAATGTCTCTGATGCCTACACTATCAATGGACTCCCAGGGCCATTGTATAACTGCTCTGCCAAAAGTATAATATGTTAGCGCAGCAGGCCTTCTACAACAATACAGAGCATTTTTTTTTCTCTCATTGACCTTGTGTGCATGGTGCTTGACAGATACTTTCAAGCTGAAGGTAAAGCCAGGAAAGACTTACCTTCTTCGCATGATCAACGCCGAACTCAATGACGAGCTCTTCTTCAGCATAGCAAACCATACACTCACAGTTGTTGATGTTGATGCTATTTATGTGAAACCATTTGATACCGAGACACTTCTCATTGCTCCTGGACAAACCACAAATGTTCTTCTAAAGACCAAGCCCCACCACCCAAACGCCAGTTTTTTCATGTCTGCTAGACCTTACGTGACTGGTCAAGGAACTTTTGATAATTCAACTGTTGCTGGAATCTTAGAATATGAAGTTGCACGCAAAACAATTCAATCAAGCCACTTCCCTAAGAAACTGCCGCTCTATAAACCAAATCTACCACCTCTAAATGACACTTCATTTGCTACAATTTTCACCAGCAAACTCCGCAGCCTAGCAAGTGCAGAATTCCCAGCCAATGTGCCGCAAAAGATCGACAGACATTTTTTCTTCACCGTAGGCCTCGGAACAAATCCGTGCTCTAAAAACCAAACCTGCCAGGGACCAAATGGAACAAGGTTTGCAGCTTCAGTTAATAATGTATCATTTGTAATGCCGACCAAAGCTGTACTCGAAGCCCATCATTTTGGTCAATCAAAGGGCGTTTACAGTCCTAACTTTCCAATCAGTCCACTAATCCCTTTTGATTATACCGGCACCCCACAAAACAATACTATGGTGAGCCATGGAACAAAGCTAGTTGTGCTTCCTTTTAACACCAGCGTGGAGCTCATTATGCAGGACACCAGCATCCTTGGTGCTGAGAGCCACCCTCTTCATTTGCATGGTTTCAATTTCTTTGTTGTTGGTCAAGGTTTTGGGAACTTTGATCCAAAAAAGGATCCGGAAAATTTCAATCTTGTCGACCCCGTTGAAAGGAATACTGTGGGAGTGCCCTCTGGAGGCTGGGTTGCTATACGGTTTTTAGCAGACAATCCAGGTTGGTAATTAATTAAAAGTATATAATGCTAAGTAATATCCTAGCTTAAATAATTAAATTCATGTAGTAATACCATGGTTTCCTGACTTGTTTCATGTGGATGATGGCTGTCATCAGGTGTATGGTTCATGCATTGTCATGTAGAATTGCACATGAGCTGGGGCTTGATGATGGCTTGGGTTGTCTTGGATGGAAAGCTTCCCAATCACAAGCTGCTTCCTCCACCAGTTGATCTTCCTAAGTGTTGAAATTCAAGGCTTTTGGCTACTTCTTAACTACATTGAGACCAGAAAATCCTTGATGACTTTTTTTTTTGGTAACCAGCCAGTTTATTTCCTTGCCCATTTCTGAGCATTAAAGCTCTGAAATTATTCTGATTACCCATGTTCGAGTTGAGGAAAGGAAACGAACGTATCTGTTTCTTTTTAATGCAAGTAAACATTTCGCTATTCTTTTCGTTTTTTTAAAAACAAAGGATTGAGCTAACACTACAAGAACTCCAGATATCACAATTTTTATATCTGGGATCGTTTGCCTTTCTTCCAAGGCCACCACTCCAAAGCTACATACATCAGATCCCTTTTGTTTCTCCGATCCAAATCCCTATTAAAGTGTTTACCCTTTAGTGCCTCAATGACAGCTTTCTTTCTCTAGTCTTATGCTCCCCCATCATTTACAATCCTCCACCACTCCCTACTATTTTTAGCCAACCTTAAACTATTCCTCTGGTCAATCCATCTCTGCCTCTTTGCTCCCATGTCTCCCTCTCAAATCTTATCCTTCTGTGTTGATAACTTCCCTTATGATGTCCAGCCTCTTGACTTATGGTATGATTTTTCTTCGTACAGCGGCCTGGCTGATGCCTTCATTAATAAGAACCCCAACAGAAATGGCCATGGATATGGATTTGTGAGATTTAATGAGAAACAAAATATTTGATCCCCCGCGAATCAACAATGACTTCTTTGACACAGAAAAAGAACAAAAAACAACAGAAAAACCATAGCACATCTAACACTGAGATGACTTGTTTGATAGCAGCCTTTGGTTACTTGTTAGCTTTATCACCAAGCATTAAGGGAAGTCTGACCTACCAGGCATCCATGCCGATACGGTTTGCTAAATTCAACGCTCCATTTCTCTTGCTGTAAATGGAAGTCTGTTTAGCCAAAGACAAGAAATGCATGGAAGGATTTAGAATTGAGGATGTTAATAAACTGAAATTATGTACAAGGACACGTGATTCTTGAAGCCTGTTTTAGTTTTTTCATTTTAAAATATACAATGTCTATCGCCTAATCAACCAATATTTTTCTTTCAACACTCTATATACTGCTCATAACAGTACCTTTGAGTATAAAAACAACAATTCAAAATTCACAAATTGGTGCACCTGGCCAGAAAAAAAAACAGAAAAAAAAAATTGTGGGTCTCTCTCTTCCATCATCACCAGCATTTTGGCAGGGTTTTTTTTAATCATTTGTACTTCGTGCCTCCATCCTAAGCCTACAATTGCCATTATCAGGCACTACAAGCTTGATGATACGTTATGTCCTTCAGCTTTGGCACCTAAAATTATCAAGCTAATATTGTCACACACATCAAATTTGAACTTCAAAGGAAAAAAAAATGTTTTCTATATTTGTTTCTGACGCTATTGACAATTTAGTATATCAGCTATCAAGACGCAGGATATTTTTAACAGTCTAAAGAAAATAAAATTTTGCAGGTTATGTTTAAAATGTGACATGCCTTTGTCCCACCAGAGCATAGTAGCAGTCAATCTCCCAGGGCCTGGCATTGTAGCTGGGGAGGGGGGAGGGTTTGTGATCGTCTTCTTATTAAAGTGGCTAACCATGTCCAAAACAATATCTTTATCCACTGGTACAAATATACGGACTTTTTTTTACAATTTCACCAAATAGTCAACCTGTTTTTGAGAAGGCAAATTCTAAATTTCTATGTATGTTTTCACTGATACATGGAATTCGGCAGCTTCGAAGCCGGTGGATTGTGGACAGAACTATGTATATAACTACACCATTGCAGGACAAAGAGGCACTTTTTGGTGGCATGGCCATATAACATGGCTAAGATCAACGGTCTATGGTCGCTTGATCATTCTTCCCAAACTCGGCTTTCTTTATTGACGCAAAGTACAGTAAAAGATAAAAGGATGGTGTTTTCCAAACCTTAAAAATTACAAAAAAAAAAAAAATTTAAATAGTCAAGCTGAATAGTCTCTTAATAATCTGAAAATAAGTTATAAAACTATTTAATTAATGGCTTCAACTTGTCGCGACTCGATCCCCGAATTCATGACTAGCATATAAATAAGGACTCTCTCGAAATTTCTTTACCAATACGAACCAGACAAACATACAAATTTTTTCACCTATATAAACAAAACAAATTTCTCTGCAACATTAATAATAAAACTATCTTAATAATATAAATTGATCGTCATAATATAAAAGTTAATACAAATTCTATAATTGTGGAGCACTAACTAAAATAACTAAATAATGTTAATTACAACAACAACAACAAGAACAAAAATCAAGTTCTGAAGTTCAAAAAAAGTGACCTACCAACAAGCTATATGCCTGAAAATGATAAATAAAAAGAGAGTGGGTTCAATAACTTAGTGAATAGACAATGTTCAATATACACATACAAGGTAATACATTAATGGGGAATATATATACTAGTTTGGCTTATGCTTTTACAAAAGAGTTTCGCAGACAGGTCATAACAAAAAATATCATAACGTAAGACTCATCAAAATACAATGAGTATGACGCTTCAGATTGTGGGATGATTAGTCGTCATAGATTGGTGACTCCCCTGGCCAACTAGGGTTTAAATACGATGTGCACAAAGACTAACACTACCCTATAAATATTGGTATTATGACTGGCATACCAAGGGTTCATATCACAATCAAACAAATAGAATTATATCTCAAGCTCAACTCATGACATCAATCAAATAAGGAGCTATTAAATCAAACGTACACACATATATATCTCATATCCAAAATTCAGATTCAACAAATCATCATGTTTCATTATAATAAAGGCTAATAATCAATATATATTATCAAGAAGCATAATCTAGTTCATATTAACTATTCAAATATTACCTTATAATCTAAATGGCATGGGAAAAACATTGCACTAGCCCAAAATGTTTTTCCGTTCTATCCTTATGTATGGTGGGGAAAAACATTGTGCATGTCCCTAATGTTTTTCCTTTTTCTCGAGGAAAGACATGATGTGGTGAGGGAACAAACTGTTCAGGTCCACAGTGTTTTCCAATTTTTCAATTATGATGTGTGTGGCAAAAGTATACTGCGTGGGGAAAGAACGTTTTTGTACTATTGACCTAGACCTTCTCCGTTGTGGGCATGGTTGGTTTGGCTTCGCGACTATTGATGTGTAAAGTTTGGGGGTGGTTTGGTCTTGGCTACATTCTCATGGTTTTGTTTCGTTCTCCCAGGCCTCATGGTGGCTGGATCTAGCTTGATCCAACTAGAATGAAGGGGTGTTGGCAGCTATTTCTGTTGCTTTTTGTTTGGGGGTTGGTCAGGTGAGCTTTCTTTGCCTTTTATTTTGTTTTTTTCTTATCTGTGTGCTTTTGATTTGGTTGTGGCAAGGTTTGATTTTGGTTAGTTTGTGTGTGTTGGTTCAGGCTGGCTGGGTGTTGTGCTGCGTGTAAGATTAACTAGCGTATGCTAAGTATAATGGTGAAGAAGGAAAGAGTTGGGAAGAAAAGAAGAAGGACGTCGTGTTCATGCACTCTGCATGGATTTCCAAGGAACACGCCAGAGAAAGGAACGAGAGAATTCATGAGAGAATATTGGATTTCTGTTATATAAAATGTCATAACCATCTGTTATAATTCTCAGGGTATTTAAAGAACCCAAAAACATCTATTCTCTTCTACAATATGCCTGACCTCAACACGTGGCTATCTTGTTATTTATGACTTTAATCGGGCTGCGTGAAACACAACTGTTTAACTATGTTTGAATTAAATCATGTTTTCGTAAAACATAATCGTTATGCTTGATTTGAATTATATCCCTTTTTTCCCTTATTAGTTCCCATCTTCTCTGTTTCCATCCGTGACACGTTGCCAACTCTGTCGGTTTGCAAGAGCTCTAGTTGTGGGGTTTGATTTCCGAGATGGTGTTCAATTAGTTGTGAGTCTAGGCTTAAAGAAATATGGCTTGCGATAAGGATTTTACATTTAATGCAGTGGATGCAAGGCTAGGTAATTGGTCTTTAGAGGAGCAGACTAAATCTGATTAGATGATTTCTTGAGGTGTTGACATTTAATCTGGGGGTTTTGGATCCTTAGTATAGGGGTTTTAGATCCTTTATATCCTCTCTTAGTGAGTTATAAAAGGTTTATCCTTTCCTTACTGTTTGGTTTTGTTAACTTGCTTGATTTGCTATTTTTTTGTTGATGTGTGTTTATCGTGTTATCACTTTTTATGTACTATTTGATTGACTTTTTTTTTCTATTTTCGTATTGTTGTTTTGAGGGTTGCCATGTTTTTGCATCCTTTATTTTGTGTTGGCCACAGTTTTCATGCTTTTATAGTTACATTGCATTTCATCTTCGTTGTTTTTCCATATTTGTTTCTCTCTGAGTTCTGCTGGATTTGGTTTTTGTTAATTTAGTTTGTCGTGTGTTTTTTAAAATTGATTGATGTATTTTCCCAACCTTCTATTCTTTTGGTCATTGCTCATTCTTTTTTGTTGGTTTTCCTAGTTGTTATGGTTGTTATTTGATTTGTTATCTTTCACTTTGTTATGGTATAGTGAAAAGAACTGCTATTATTTGACAAAAGGATCATGTGTCAGGGTTAAAGAATGGTTTGAACGAAAAAAATATTTTTTTTTCAGGAAAAAAAAAAAGATGAGTAGCTTTTGTGTATACATTTCAGAAAATAATTATTTCACAGGAGATAACAATCCAGTGGAACTGGTTTTTAAGAAACAACGACCCATTTCTTCTATACCTGCTAAGGTGATGCTCTTAATTTTCTATCCACGTTCTTATTTTGTTAACTAATTATCTCATCCATTTTGTTGCTTTGACCCTACATGTATATATTCAATCATATGATACTTACCCATTTCTTCTACCCTCCATTTTATTGCAGGAACAGTGAGAGATCAAGAAGAGAACATCCTGCACAATGATCATTTTGCTAAATGTCATGTTGGTTACTATAACTTTTTGCCTAGGACTATAATTGTTGAAACAAACTTCACGCAACCTTTTTGTTGCACTATGGTCATTTTGTTAAATATTATGTCTTTTGTTTGATTGGCCTTCATGCAACATTGTGTCTCAATTAATTCTCGGATTAAAAAATGTTTGATAGTATTGTTATTGCTTGCTTTGTTTACATGCACATGGAGTTTTATATGACAAAAATATTTAGAAATTTATTGTGTTTGAATGGTTTATATATTTGCTAAAAATAATTCATCATGCAAGTTAAGTAACACGTGCAACAAAGCAAAACACGGTGGATTTTCACTGTACATTTGTCACTATGCAAAATTTTGTTTTTTTCAATTTGGTCATCAAACTTTATTTTTGGGCGATCAAGTCCTATTTAAGGAGCAATTAATTTCAAATTCTTATAAAATGATAGGATTCGAAGAGGGACCGAGATGAAACTTGGGGCAAACATGGATGACGTACCATAAATTTCAGAAACATTGACTTTGGTCCTCCAACTTAAACAATTACACAGATTATACAATTTCGGTCCCTCAAAATTGTTCAAATTCTATTTTGATGCAAAGGTTTATTTTTGTTCATATTTTTTCCCTGGTTAAGAGAGGAGGGAGAGGGGAGTCACTGGATTTTGGTGGTAAAGAGTTACACAGATTATATAATTTCGGTCCCTCAAAATTGTTCGAATTCTATTTTGATGTAAAGGTTTATTTTTGTTAATTTTTTGTCTCTGGTTGAGAGAGGAGGGAGAGGGGAGTCGCCGAATTCTAGCGGTAGAGAGTAAAACTTATCGTTGGCATCGATTTAGACCACTAAAATGAGGGATTTTTTTGTCAAATTGTTTCATTTGATAAGGGGAGTCATATTAGGTGTTTTTGTACCTTAAAAGTTTGTAAAAAAATAGATTTGAGCTCGGGTTGATTTTTTATTTTAGGTTAAATTTGGTTTTGGGGCGGATTTTTGGATTTTTTAGGTTATGAATGGGTTTATCATGATTTCTATAGTGTTTTATAGGTGTTTTGGGTCAAAAACATATTGCAAAACAAGTTTTTGGGTCATAAGAGCATAGGCCCTGCTTTTTCAGTCACCACACTGGCTGGAATTTTGGCAAAACAGGTGACGCATCGATGTTGTTGGCATAGTTGCTAGACCCAAACGCCAAGCACCTTGGATCTGACATGATTGCCATAAAAATATAACTTTGAAGAATGTAATTGAAAAGAAATAAAATGGCATGACTAATTAAAAAACTAAAAACTGAAAAGAAAAAACTTCCTCTCTTTTATTTTGTTTAGAGGGCCTCTTTTAAATAATATTGATTTTTTTCTTTTGCATTTAATTTTCATAAAGGTTTTCTTATTCATCTAAGGTTTTGTTTTTATCTTTTATATAGATAAACTATGTTTTTGAAAATAAAAAATACTTATTTTCAGATAATATTTTTAATATATGTAATCTTACATGTTATTCTTTTTTTTATTATTCAATCAATTTCATGTCATATTTTTCAAGATTAAATATATTGATCTACATCTGTCTCTCAGTTTTTCAGATTTTATTTTTAGGTGTCATTAATGATTTTTTATTTATGTATTAGCGTACATAATTGTTAATTTATTTGATTACATGTGTGCATAAACTTTTTGATTTGTTACATTTTTTGAACCACAAAAATACATTGAAAATAACCTGCATATATCTTTTTTTTATGAAAAATAAAAATATTTAACCCGTGACAGAGCACGGGTCACATAGCTAGTTTATATTATTTCTCATATATGTGAAATATTATCTACTCACCTAATTCAAAAGCAAAACAAACACATAAACAGGCACCGAAAGAAATTCTATTAATATATTTAGGTGGAATGTCAGGAATATCTGAATACAAAAGAAGATCAAAACAAACTTGAAAGGAACATAAAGTCAATTTAATACGTTTATCCTAGGGTTTAACTCATAACTCTATATATTTAGGAACCAAACTATTTTTTTTCTAAAAAAAAACAAAAATCAAACGGTTTCTGAAATTTTAATTCAAAACGAAACAAATCATAAAACTTGATAATTATTCACCAATAAACCTCAATAATTCATAAAAACCAATTTGAAAACTAAAATTACAGCTAGGGACCAAATTGTAATTTTTTCAAAGTTTAAGCAACAAACTGAAAATTTCTAAATATTGAGGGAACAAACTGAAAATTTCTAAAAATTAAGGGATCAAGTCCTACCTTATGATAACTAAGAATCTTCTTCAATTGAAAATATGAATTTCAACTCTTACAAACATCTAATATATCATCTCTTCAAAAACTCCCCATCAAAAATTAGAAATACATCTATGAAAAGTTTGGCTGCAAGTTAAGTCTTCAATGTATATGAGTTTGTAGGAATAAATACGGGCTTTGGTCTTTCTTGAGGTAATTATCTAGGCACGTTCCTCTCCTCAACACACTCCCTTGTTAGGCCTCCCCTTGTCCAACCAATCAAATTTATGTGCTAGGACTTTCCATGTTGCCTCTCGAGCTCTCATAGCATCCTCGATGGCCTCCACTTCTTCATTGCAAGGTAGAAATATGTTACCAACACCAACATCCATCAAACAAGTCAACCTCCTCTATATAATTCTAATTAATGCAACTTATAATGAAAGATTGAAAGTTAGGGTTTCTTAAGCACTATAATTATAGTCATATACTTCAAAGACTCGGAATTGAAAAGTTCTAAATAATATCTTGATAATCCAAAAATAAGCTACAAGTCATTTAATAAAGACTTAGCTGGCCTTAGCTAATTAAAATCAAATAAAAAAAAATTATGAAATATAACTAGGAAAGGAACCCAAAAAATAACTAGAAAAATAAAGAAAAATAATAAAACAACATCATTTATGTCTAATTTGGGTATGAAAATGATCTCAACTAGTTACAGTGAGTTAATTAAAACCAAATCAATATGAAACATTGATAAAATTTTAGCTCAATTCAATCAATTAAAAATTACATTTTTATTATTTGTTAAAAAGATCTTTTGACTCGTTTTGACTTGGATTTTTTATGCGCGTCGCACGGCACTTAAAAATACACTTAATCTAATTTCTAAAAGTTGTAAGTTATAATATCTTTGACCCGAATCCAATTAAAAAATATAATTTTCAACCAATTCAATAAAAAAATTCAATAAAAAATAGTAATGATAACTTTTATTTAAAGTAATCATCTTTGGTAATTGAAATTTACTCTCTTTTTTTTCCGGTGGAGGGAGTCCTATTTCAGCTAACACAAACAATAATGCAATACAAATTGCAAGAGAGTGGTTCAAAGCAGATCCAGAGGCAATCGTTAAACCAGGCAATGCAAACCGGTGGGGGGCCAAATCTGTCTGATGCTTATACTATCAACGGATTTCCAGGGCCATTATATAACTGCTCTGCCAAATGCTTGTTGTGCAAGTATCTAAATTATGGCTATAAAAATATTAAGCGTTTACGTGCGGATGTTTCTCTCATCTACGTTATACAAATGGCACTTGACAGAGATGCTTTCAAGCTTAAGGTAAAGCCTGGGAAGACTTGCATTCTTCGCCTGATCAGCGCTGCACTCAATGATGAGCTCTTGTTCAGCATAGCAAGCCATACACTCACAGTGGTTGCAGATGATGCTGTTTATGTCAAACCATTTGATGCTCCTGTTATGACTGCTAGACCTCATGCGACAGGACAAGGTATTTTTGACAATTCAACTGTTGCTGGCTTTTTAGAACATGAAGTGTCATCCAAAACCCTTCAAACAAGCTACTCCGTTAAAAAAATAAAAAATAAAATCACTCTCTATAAAGCAGATCTACCACCTCTAAATGACACTTCATTTGCGACAAACTTTACAAGCAAACTTCGTAGCTTAGCTGGTGCGGAATTCCCTGCCAACGTGCCACAAAAGGCCCACGGGCAGTTTTTCTTCACAGTGCGTCTTGGTACAAACCCATGTCCTCAAACTCAAACCTGTCAGGGACCAAATGGAGCAATGTTTGAAGGTTTAGTGAACAATGTTTCATTTGCAATGCCAACTACAGCTCTGCTCCAACCCACCATTTTGGTCAATCAAAGTGTGTTTACAATCCTAGTTTTCCAATCAGTTCGCTAATTCCCTTTAATTAAACTGGAAACCCACCAAACAACACTATGGTGAGCAATGGAACCAATCCGGTTGTGCTTCCTTTAACACCAAGCTTGGAGCTCATTATACAGGACAATCAAGTGATTGAAGATGGCTTGGATTGTCTTCGATGGAAAGCTTCCCAATCAAAAACTGCTTCCTCCACCAGCTGATCTTCCCAGATGTTAACGTTAAAGCTACTCCACTTCTCAGTAGCAGGTATGGCCTGATGATTTTATTTATTTCTTTTTCCTTTGAGCAAGTTGATCTTGTGAAATTATGTAGATTACCCATGTCAGGGTTGAGGAAAAGAAAATAATATACGAAGTTTATCTCAAATATTCTGAAAGCATGAGTTTATATTGACACGAGTTTAGTTGATTTTCTGTGCCCTTTATCTCTACTTTGCCTTAGCTAGTGCTCTTACCTAGTCAAACTTTCTAATTGGAAACCATTGAGATGACAAACGAAGTCCACAAAGTAACAGGTCTGGACCGTATGGCATTCAGATCTACCCAGCTCGGTGCCCATCTAACCTACTATATCTTGATTATGGGAGACTAACATCAGACGCGGTTAATATTTAACCAACATCAACTTCGATACAGTTTATTTGGGGTTTTTATTTTTATTTTGTTCAATGAACATGAACATCAGAGATTCCACTGTAGAAAATCAGTGTTAAAGAAGGCAACCCGAGCCCTATTTCTACTGAAGACAACGTTTTGGTCCAAAACCAGTAACTTTTAGAGAGAGTGGTTTAAATCACACAGAGGATGAGTTGAAAACCCACCATTCATCTCTAATGCAACCTAGTAATCTCAACCTAGTGTGTACTTTACTACAACACAAGATGTTGAGAAGGATCATTGAGCCATTAATTCTTTTTATTTATAAGGCTCAGATAAACAATGTGAATAAATTCGGAGGGTTTATATTTAGAAAAAAAGAACGAACTACAGTTAACAAAAACAAAGACTTCAGCTATCCCCACTTCTTCTGTTAAAACTACAGGCACTCATTGCTGCATAATAGTTCACTGAACTTGGTAACCCAAAAAAATATAATCAATAGAGTAAATGAACCTATAAAGAATAGCATTGCTATATAACTATAATATTAAAAACTGGCTTGTGCAACCAATAATCAGCATCCTACTTGACATCCCTATCCATTGGACCTGTTTATTAAACACGCATACAACCCAATCCATCTTCTAAACTAACCTTTGGCATAGTATTGAACTGTTTATTGGACCTGTATATTAAACACGCATACAACCCTATCCATCTTAAAAACTAACCTTTGGCATAGTTAGTATTGAACTAAGAAAAGCTTTGCTCACGCATCAAAGTTTCTATCTTTTCAACATCTTCTGGAATGTCGACACCATGTGCCTCATGGTCAACTTTTATCACCTGCAAAATTTGTGTACATTTCTAAATTTTGATATTCTAGCAAGCACAATCTAATTCATTCGTATGGAAAAGGAAAACAAAAACCTAATTTTTAGATAATAACATTTGAAAATACATGCAGAATTCTTAGGAAGTGAACAATATACAGTGGTCCTGGAAAAAAAAAGAGAAGAGAAGAAGGCATTTAACATGAGATAATGGATAAGTAGAATAGCAAAAAGATTAGAGAAAATTAATCGACAGTTTTATTTCAAATTTCTCTTCCTATTTTCCTTTCAAAATAATGCTCAATAGGATTTAAAAATAAAATTGGCTTCAATTTTCTATCCAAACAAAGTTTTTACAGGAGAAGAATACCAAAAAGATTCTTCCATTTCAAAGGGTAACACCCAAAAGAAATAGTTTGCTTTCATTACCGAAACAGCCTAGTCTAGGCCTAGACCATATTGTAAGAGAAACAAATAACAGCTTTGAGAAAGCCTTGCAATGTTAAAACTATTATGCAAGAAGTTTCAAATAAAACATGCCAGTCAAGGGGGCAGAGTAACAGTAGAAGTTCTTTATAATACCTTCATTTTGTAACCATTTTCAAGGACCTTAAGCTGTTCCAAATCCTCTTCTAGTTGCAGTGGAGTAGGTCGAAGCTCAGGATATATCTTCAGAAACTTTGTATCATAACTCTGATCAAACATCAGATGATATGCAGTGTTATTAAAGTGCAGGATGGCAAACAACATGGCTGAAAAACAGAACCCGTGCAGACAACCCAGCAATCACTCAAACACGGAGAGAACTTCCAAAAAAGATGCCATATTCATACCTGAATTCCTAGATGAAGCATATAAGGAAATTGTGGATTGACCTTTCCCGTTCTGTATCAAGTGGGTAAATATATTCATTAACAGTCTGACATGAAGAGTTGTGCGGAAAATTAAGACAGCCAACTAATACTTGATAAACTCACTTGTTGTAAGGAATTAATCCCCTTGAAAAATAGATAGCATAGCCATGATTATCCACCACACATTTCACTCGATTGGGATCGAATGCATCTTCATGCTTCAAAGCAGTTACAGCAGTGCTAAACACTGCATCTGGGGCTGCCTGCATCCATATGAATAATGATACCCTTCAACTAAAGGTATTAAATAATGACAAGTACTGCAATATGATCAAACCAATGCAGTATAACTTCTGAAACGATTTTAAAGCTGCACAGCTCATTCATTTTCTTCATTTCACAGGATTTTTCAAGTTGCTTAAAACAAACCTTGTGAAAATATAAAAATTTATAAAGATAAAAAATGAACCTTTTGTTCATCAGTTGTCATGGTCATGATTCAAGAGATGTTCATTACGAAGATAAATAAATTCACCTGCAGTGCTTTAACAATTCCATCTATTATCTCAGGTTCAATGAGAGGCTCGTCACCCTGAATATTGACAACAACATCATATTTCTTATCTAGCTTTTGAAGTGCTTCGTTGCATCGTTCAGTACCTGCACAACAACGAAAGATTGTTACACAACCTTTGGGAAAAAAAAATTATGATTAACATTGAACAATAACTGAGTTACCTACCATTTCGACAGGACTCTGAAGTCATTATCACATCAGCACCAAATCCTCGACAACATTCTGCAATTTTTTCATCATCCGTAGCCACAACTGCATTGGCAAAGCTTATGAAAGAGATTGTTAAGAACATCAACAAAACACATTAGATCATTCAGGTCACAGAAAAGAATCTACACCAATACAATTATTGTAGCAAGCAGGTTTTTTCCCTTCTATGGGTCACAATTGAAAAAAAAAATGAAAGACTACTAACACCAAGCAATTATCGAACAAGTCTAGCACATAATAGATCACTTTTGATGGCCACCACAACATCAAAGCCAGACTTTAGGCATCTAAATGCATTAAAAGTGTAACCAGATCAAACGAACATAGAGATTCTCAATGCATTTTAGTTTTGATCCATAAATTAATCCAGGAACACCTCTATAGATATATTCTCAATGACAATATTACACGAAGCAGAACAGCTCCCCATCAAATTAAGGTGGAGCTAGGGCTAGTTACTTACCTATATGATCCAGTGTACTTGCTAGTTTGGCCCTTTCCCAAGTTCTCTGTAGATGATCAACTAAAAGTGTGAGTATAAAGGAACTCTCTTTCGAGGTACTTTATAATTTTTAATTAATTATAAACTAACAGAACCATTTCTTTCCCCATATCAAGTACACTATAATTCAAAAAAATTAGTACAAGATAAACATGCCACCAGATATCAAGTAAATAATCTCACTTCAAAAGATTTAGTACAAGATAGACACGTTAATTCTAAAGATGAGAAATTGAGAACAGAAGATCAATCAATGAAAACACGTTTGTTTGCTAATCGTTACTCCTTGTTTCAGTACTGGATCACTTAACATATAGTGCCCCAACAACTATGTTGTTGTATCTAACCATATCACACATTAGACCATGCGAGGGATAACACTAATTCAAAATAATTTCACACAAGCTCGATTCCGCACAAAACAGCCCTTGAAAAAGTTTTTGGTTGTAAAAAGATCTTAAGAAAAGGTACAAGAAAGTTGACCAAAAAAAAGGGTTAGATGGGCACTTTAGTAAGCTTTTGCTATAAAACAAATTACCAATCACTAAAGGAATCCAAATATACAAAACCCATATCAGATCTCATATCAAATCACTGAGTAACACCTCAAAAAAATCACATGCAAAACTAAAAATCAAGAAATGAAAAAACTTTAAAAGAAGTAATGAATGAAATAAAAGAAAGGGAGGCAAAAGGGTACCTGGATCATGGGTTTGCCAAGGATATTAACAAGTGGTTTGCCTTCAAACCGAGAAGAAGCATAACGGGCGGGTATGATACCAACAACTCGGCTCCTAAACTTTCTGTATCGACCCAGATATGCACCAGCTCCAATGGCCGCAGCAATTGCAGCCCCGGCTACAATGCTGTGCACGATCCAAAATTTGCTCGATGAAGACTCAGAAGAAGAACACATTGACATTTTTGTCTATGGTTGTCGTGACTGCTCTTCTCTGGCACTTGTAGATCTCATATCAAATTATCCTTGGCCAGGTCGGATCAATTTTTCTTTCTAAAATAAATAAATACATAAAAATGTTGCTAACGTGC
Organism: Populus nigra; assembly: GCF_951802175.1. Taxonomy (NCBI): domain Eukaryota; kingdom Viridiplantae; phylum Streptophyta; class Magnoliopsida; order Malpighiales; family Salicaceae; genus Populus; species Populus nigra. Next base: position 7,547,482 of record NC_084852.1, read on the forward strand.
TTTTTATATAAAAAATAATAATTATAATTCAAAATCTAATAAAAAATGGGCGACATGTTTTTTTAAAGATTAAGAAAACAATATTAATTTTAAAAAAATTATAAGATTTTAATATATTAAATTGATTTTAATCAATATAATTTAATCTATAAAATTTAAAATTCAAACTTTAAATTATAATAATTTTATAATAAACACATCAAAATAAATTATAAAATTCAATTCTCGATCAACCCAAAATTATAAAAAAAATTATAAAAAAAAACATTCAATTTTTAAAAAGTATAAAAATACCGATTCAAATCAACATTGATAAACTTGTTAAACTTGTGACTCGGATCATAAGAACTGGATAACCTAGTAAAAATCAAACTGAAAAAATTTTGAAGTTCATTTTCTAACTAATTAATTATTAAAAGACAAAAATAAAAAAAATCTAGTTTAAAAGAAACGACAAAAAAAGATTTAAGTCAACTCAAGCTAACCAACAAAACTCACGAACGAGTCATGAGATTGGGATAAACTTATAGAAAAGAAATCAAAAAAATAATTACGAAACTCAAATCTCAATTAATCAAATGTTAAAGAAAAAAACTCAATGAAAAAAAGGACAAAAAAAAAGACTTCACTCAACCTGAATTAACCTTTTTAACCTAGAACCCGGGTCATGAAACCAAGATTATCCCGTATAAGATGGATAAAAAAAATATACAAAGTTCAATTCTCAACCAATTCAATATTAAAGAATAAAATTAAAAAAATTATTTTAACAAAAGAATTCAAAACAAAACAAATAGCAATTAAATAATGATGATTAAATTTGGCAAAAAAAAAAACAATTGACAACCCCTTTTTTATATTTTAGAGAGAGTCAGACACGAATACGATGAGAGAATAGAGAAGAGAGAGGGAGAGAAAGAAGAAGAAAATTATGTGTAGTCAAAACTACACCGGAGCTCTTCCGCTAATATGTGACACCTTATAAGGCATGCATTATCGAGACGATTCTGATGGCACTCATGATGAATCCCTTTAGAGTATGGAGGATGGCACACATGCCACCATAATGTGGTGGCCTCCCCTAGCACATTGGTTTATATGTCATATGCACCAACTAAATTTTCCTTTTAATCCTTGATTAGTCTAAAAGAGGGGTTGGAATTATGTGTAAGTTTTAATTTTGTCCATAAAGTTTAGATTCTTTTGAATTAATAAAAATTTAATTTAAATTTGAATTTATCAAATCGAGTATCAACCAAGCATTGGATTTGTTTCCTAACACCATGAAGACTAAATACCAAGCAAACTAAAACAAATTACTAATGCTAACCCTAAAACATCCTAACATAAAAGGATCAAACTAAAAACAAAAAAGTCAAATGATTAAAAAATAGAAATAACAAAAAAAAAAATTACGATGAAATATTACAATTCACAATGCGAGTGAGTTTACAGTAAAACCTTATAATTAGTTTAGTTGCTAAAATGAAGTTACAAAGTGTCAAAGGGGTTTACTAGTAAAATACTAATTTTATTTTTTTATAAAATAAATAAATTAGATAATTAATATTTTTTAGAATTAATTTCATTTTACCCACTAGAAGTATAATTTCTATCAATTTCTTCTCAAATACTTGTTCTTTATCAATTACATTCTTTAACATTTAATTCATTCATCAAATAAGGTTTTTTGTTTTAGTAAAATTAAATGAAAATATCGTTATATTTTATAAATTTCAATTTTCCCTTAAAAATTTTATTAATTAACTCTTCAGAAAATGTTTTATGTAAACCATCTAAAAGATTTATGAAATTCAATAAAAATAGAAAAATAGAAAAAATAAATTCACTAAGAAATAATTATCAATTAACTCCCTAAAATAATTTATCACAATTGCAAAAAATTCAGTTAGGATTTTTAAGAAGTTCGAGGAATATAAGCAACCAATATATACAATAAAGCAATGTTTGAATTTTTCTTAAGCTTTTTGAAATTAAAGTTGATTTTTTTATATTAATAAACACAAAACATCAAAATTAGAACTAATATAGATTTTTCTTAATCATTATAGACATTTAAGAGTCAATAATTCATTAATAAACTCTCATAACATCTTAAAAAAAATAATTAATCAGAGAAAAAATTTAGACTCGATGGAATAAAGCACTCAGAATCCATGCATAAATACTAGCCTTAGAATATATCTATTGTCAATATGATTTATCATTGCAAAATATATAATGTTAATTTGTGTATTTATAAAATAAATAAATAATTATATATGTTAAGGAAGCTGTATTAAAATATCTAATCTCCTATTGCAAATAGCTTTTAATTTTTTTTAATCTAATTATAGAACAATAGTTTATTTTTAATGTAATTCATTTTAAATAATAACAAAAAAAATATTTTTCAAGTCTAAAATCAATTATCTTATTAAAGTCTCTTTTTTGCCTTAATGAATGCAAGGATTTAAACTGAAATCATTATTTATGTTAAAAAATAATTTATAATTGTGAAAGCAAGTTAAAAAAATCAAAATATTATATTCATTAAAAAGTTAAAAAAAAATTATAAATATTTAAAATCATGTTCAATATCTATTTAAAAATAAAAAAATTAATTTAATTTTCATTAATAATTTTTTATTATTATTAGATACATAATAATTGAAAAATAATTTTTTAAAATTCACATAAAAATTTATGATATTATTTAAGAACCATGTCAAAATCAAAAAGTAAATAAATCATCATAATAATTTTAGTTTTTTGCATGAAAAAAGGAAAAAAAAAGGACATAAAAGAGACAAGTCTAGTATCCGGCCCTCTAGTAGCATGTGCATGCAAGCCTAGAGGTTAAGCCCTCGTGCTTGGAGGTCAGGTCCATGCATTTGGTCTTTCTTTTGTTTTTTTATTAAAGTGGTAGACAATATATTATCCGTCTTTTATTTTTAAAAATAAAATATAACAAATAACACGTTATTTTATTAATGTAATGTTGAGGTAGACGACGTATCATTCACTTACCTAGTTTCCAGTAGCCCAACTACCTAGAAACCTGTTTTTTGTTATTTGGACCAAATAATCCATTTTCAACTAGTTTTTGACCTGAAAACCCATGAAAAACAGCATATATGTGAAGCCCCAAGAACAAATCATACAAAAAAAATTGATAGAATACATAAATAATACAATTGCAAAAACTTTTATTAATTTTTAAAGCCATAAAAGGGTGGTCCAAATTACGAAAAATGATAGAATTAGAGCCAAAGTATAATTAAAAAAAATAAGGATTATAAATACCCCATTTCTTCCTCTAAAAGAGGCAGCAAGACTAAAAAAAGGAGGGAGAATTCTAGATTTTCTATCAAAATTGAGAGAAAGAGAGACCAAAAACATAACAAAAGTTTAGCATGGATATGGTGTGGGTAAGGCTGTATCAAAGGAGGAAAGGGGTATTGGAGATATATTTCACCCATTGATGAAAACTAGACAGATTCGTTATCTTCATTCCCAAAAGGATTCGAGCCTGGAGACAATAGAATTCTAGAAAAGCTTTTGCATAGAAGTTGTAGTATGAGATGTTAGTTTTCCAACGGGTCTAACCTCATTTAATTTAGAGCTCTAGAGCCCTAGATATAGGTAAAAATCTGAGTGGAGGTCGAGTTGTCATCCCTGTTGACAGATTCAGCAAAATTGACAAAATGGGGAAATTTACCCACGTCAAGGGCAGAAACCGGTTTCCTTCCTTTCAGAAATTTATAGCGTCATGCCTTGACATTTATAAAGAAATAAACCATACTCGAAATGAAATTTTGTGATTGATCGTTAGGATTTGATAATGAACCATAATCTTAAGAGGTGTATCGGGAACGTAAATGTAAAAGAAACAATTGTAAAAAAAGAGTAAACATTGTCGTTATTGTTATTTTTCAAAATGTGATTTGAATATAGGACAATGGGTTGCACTTATGGATTCAGGAGGACCTGTAAGGGGAGTACAACAACAACAAGAGAGTGCGAACTGAGCTTCCGTGGCAAGTATACCATCCCTAAATAATGGTAATTTTAGTGGTTTGTTTTAAATTATGAATCTTGTGCATATGGAAGAGACCAATGAGAGAAAAGATAAAATGAAATGAATGGGAAATGAAAAATTAGATTTAAGTTATGGATCTGATCAGGGATGATGAATGGTGGTAATGAATTTCATGAATAACCGCTCATTGGATTTGATTAATCGATCCCGAATATAAGAGGCTAATGATGTTAGTAAAATTTGCTAACATCAGCATGACTATTACGAAGGATAAGGAATGATGAGCTTGATTGACTATTCAGGTTGAGAATAGTTAATGATATCAACGGGTGACGTTGATATCGGTAAATTCATGAAACTTGATTAGCTTTCCTGAGGTGAAAGCTAATGATATCAATAATCCTTAACATTAATATTTTCGAGGATACTCTAAGGTGGTATGGAACATTGATTGATTATTTCAGTTTAGAAATAGTCAATGACATCAACAAGTTACGTTGATGTCAACATCCTCAAGGATTTGATTAATCGACCCCGAAATGGACGACTAAAGGAACTTATGAGAGTTATTAGTGTCGGCAATGACCTTCTCAGGTTTGGAAAGAAGCAGTATTGTTGGTATCTTTGATGAAAAAAAAAAGAGAGATATATTTGTGAATGTTTATAAAATGAAAATGTTGAACAGTTCCGAGAATGATGAATAGGGACTTATTGATGTAAAGTTCAATAAGAATTTTCAAAGAAGTATGATAGCATACTATTGAATATATTTATTTAATTATATGTGCTAGTATTGTATAATTTTTCCTTCTCAGCTATATTTATCCTTACTTTATTATTTTAAAAACAATGAAATTGTATGTCCTTTCCACCCATATAAGGAGTACTATTTAGATGTTTTGGTTCCCTTTTGTATGGATCATGAATCTAAGAAAACATTTATGTATTTTTTTTTTGGTAACTATGTAACTTCAATTGTAATGGTATTCTCTTTATATTAGATGTCGTAATACAAGATTGTACTATTTTGTATTTGAAATCCTAACGTTTGCATGCTCACTGCACTTATTAAATTATGCATGTTTAAATGTGAAAGAAAATGATGATATAATAATTTTGCTAACAGGGATGTTACAATACACAACTCAATAAAGTGAGCTCTTAAAGTTGCCAAAAATTGGTCAAAAAATGAAAAAGCAACCCAAGATCCCAAATCTTTCCAAGCTCCGATCTATTTTTTTGAGCAATTTGACAAACATTTAAGCACCAAACTTGATTACTTTTATGGCATGAGTCACGACAACTAACCACTCTCTTTTTAATATCATTTTCGTCGAGTCTCTCTATTACCAGAGACCCAAAAAAAAAAACTTGTAGATCGAAATAAACATTAGCATAGATTTCAAATTAGACTTATTGTTCTCCATGTTTTAAAGTTTAGTCCCTTTTTTTATTTAGTACTTCTACAATAATTGCAACACTAATTCCATCTAATTAGACAATTGAAGGGTACAATTAAAACAAAAAAAAAAAGTTTCACTTTCATATGAGCAATGACCATTAAAGACTCCTTTTTTTTTAAAGTATATTTTTTGACATAAAAATTCATAACCGTAAATTGAAAAGTTGATGCATCTATTTAATTAAATAAATAAAAAATTATTTGTATCAATAAACATATAAAAAATCAACAATAACTAAAACTCAAATTGAAAAAATCAAGAAATTATTATAAACTAAGAAATTTAATCTCACGACATGCGATAGGTCCTCAATTGTGTTTAATAATTTTATTTCTTGAAATTAATATTTATTTAATAAAACAATAATTAAAAAAACACACTTAAAAAAGAGATTGAATAAAATTAAAGAAAAAAATTAAGTTGAGCTACACATAAATAACAATGTCTCCTAATATCATAAAAAAACATTGAAATTTTATTTGTAAAGTAAGTAAAAACTAAATGGTATTAAATTAAATTGAATTACATTAAAAAAAATGTGTTAAGAGTTAAAATTGAAAAGAAAAAAGCCAATAAAAAAATTCAATAAAAAAAATTAAAAGATAAAATTAGTAAAAAAAATAAACCAACCAAAAAAAAATCAAAGAATGAAAAAACCAACCCAGACACTTCAGCCTAGCCTGGGTGGCTAAATACATATAGGCTTAAACTTAATTTTTTTTAGTTAAGAGACAATATGATAATAAAAAAACAATTGACAAGTCAGTAAATCCTTTTAATATTTCACCCACAATGATAGATGAAAAATCAAAAGTGGTAAATTTTTTACTTACAAACTTATTTTTTAATTATATTTCTACCCAAAACAGCTTTATCTACCACTGAAAAAATCAATTCAAAAATCTAAAATCAACCTAAAACCAAAAATTTCTTGAGTGCAGATCTATTATCTAAATTGATGAAAAAACCAAAACATCTAGAAAAAAACTCCTTTTATCCAAAGAAATCCATGGATAGTGGGCTAAATTGATGTCAATTGAGAGTCAGTTGACCATAGCCATAGAAAGGACTTCATCAAGGAGAGAAAAACCATTAATACCTAAAATGAAAAATAAAATCACTATAGCAGTTCATGATGCATTATATATTGGCGAACAATGGTGTGGAAAGGAGCATAGCGATATGTCGACGCCCTTTAGTGTTTTCTACAACTATAATGGCTAAAAGGATGATATCAAGTTATTACATCCAATTCATGAGATAAATAAAATTATTTTTTATTTAAAAATTCATCTAAATAATTTTCTTTTATTTTTAACATTGACATATCAAAATTATCTGAAAACACTTAAAAAACACTAATTTAATTTTTTTTATATATCAAACACTTTTAAAATGCTCAAAAACATAATATTAAACGCAAACAAAGGCAGCCTCTCAATCTTCTCTTCTATTAATGATGTGGAAATAGTAGTGTAAGAAAAGGTTTTATAGGCAAAGACGTATAGTGAACAGCCAACCTGGTATCGCTGCTGCAGAGTTTGGATTTGAACCAGCGAATCATGGGTCACTATGCGGGAATGTAGCAGAAAACAAGGCTGGAGCTCATAAATCAATCAATTAATAGGGATACAATTAACCATTACTCGGTTAAATAAAAACAAAAATAAAAAAAATACAAGCAGCCCTATTGTCATTTATCAGACGGCATGGGTGCTCGGCATTCAAACTTAAAAGCCACAAGCAGCTCCTCCCTTCATAGCAAACATGGAGGCTCCAAACGGTGTCAAAATTATTAGATCCATCTGGCCTGTTTTCCAGTTCTGAGACTTTGATGTTGTACGACTCAGGAAATTGGATTCAATTACACATCCACTATTCCTGTTCGTTAAACTTTGCTCTATACTTCTGTATTAGTACAAAAGTCAAATACTGGCCAATCACAGGACAATGTTTCAGAGATGGGAGGAGCCGCAACCACCTTAAAGCCAGTAATTTGCTTCAGATGCTACTCAATCAGACAGCATGCCATCCCAAGCAGTCTTTAGCAGTCTTAAGGCAGAATGTTAGATGATTGTTGTAGTTGCAGTAAACCATTCATAGGTGAGAAGGAACTGCATCAGCCATGCCTGACTCATTCATCCAGCCTGCCAAAGATATGTTTACGTTTTTAACAAATCTATGAAGACCCAGCAGCATGACTGGCAAAACCCTTGGAGCTATCATTTTTTCTCCATCGCTGTTTCTTCTTTGTTGACTTCTCTTTCTTTGAGCCACTTTCATCATGTCTCACCTTCCCAATGTCACCATTTTCTTTCGACTTTTTCTTCCGAGACTTCTCTTTAGAAGAAGCTTTCCTCTTCTTTCCAGAGGAATGTGCACTACCATCTCCAGCATTCCCACCTCCTCGTGGTAATGCTTCTTCTTCATCATCCAACTGCCAATTGCACAAAATTTCCTGTCGTCCATAATTTGACTGCAAGGGCTCCCCAGCTCCAGGCAGCAAGCTGCTAAAAGTTACCTCTCCATTTTTCCCTCCTTTGCGTTCCAGCAAAACTGGGTCAGGTCTAATTATGGTACCAAGAATGCTCCTGTTGGGTCCTAAGCTTAGGATGGTCTTCGGATTTGTCAAGGTTGTAAAAGCCATTGCAAAAGCAGATCTAATCTGCAATATGGATGGTAAAAGGACTTTCAGTAAAATTTAGAATAGCAAAAGAAATTCAAAGCTTTTTATATTATCAATTTGATTCATTTGATGGAAGCAAAAGGATGGTATGAGTCACACAAGTTTCTCATCCCATCTAATGGAACAACCCGATTAGTTGAAACTTGTTAAGAGAGGTGAAGTGCTACGACCCACCCAGCATAACTCAAAGCTAAAGCAATTCATCTAGGGTACTTGGTAAATCAAACTGAGGATATAAAAAATAGATAAGTTAGAACTCAAAATGTTATGAAATATATTAAATACAAGCAAGATTTTGGAATGCTGCCCCCACATTTAAACTATAATGAACCTTTCTGTCAAAAACCTTTATTCCTAGTGCAGTGAAAGTGATGAAAAGCAAGCAAAACTAATATTATAACAGTGAACAAACCTGGAAATAATTGAATGAATTCTTGCCAATGTCATTCTCTGGTGCCTATTCATCATAAATAAACAGTTTTAGTTCATCAAACAGAAACAAAATAATGACCGCTTTTTTGGAAAAGGTCTCCAATTTTTATTTTTTTTTAATTGTACAGTCTGATCCCAATCTCAATATTCTGAAAAGGGTTCAGAAATGCATGCCCATAAACCAGAATACAAAGGCAAAACCAAGCGTGAACTTGTAATAGCTAAGACAGGACCCAGTCTTTCCTGGGGAATGCTTGGAAATCCTATATTTAGCTCTAGAGATGCATCCAACACCCACAGAAAGCAGTAAAAGATGTAATTAAAAATCATATCAATAATTTTTTTAGGCAACAAATCAATCCCACTCTTTGATTAGCTTAATAGTCAATTAATATATGGAAATGTCACATCTTAGTAAAGAAAGTCAACCTGTGGGTCTTCAATTGCAATGAGAAATGGCCGTCCATTGTTCATAAACCTAAAACAGAAAATGAGGTAAGATCAAACATAATATTTTTAATAACTGCAAGCTAAAAGAAAAAATACAAATTTTCAATCCTAAAAGCCTTGCTTTTCCTTTACCCTTTGGTACGCTTTGAAAAGAATGTCCCAGTCCCTTTGCAAGATACACCAACATTTGTGGTGTTCAATTTGCGTCCATAAAAATCAAAAAAGTGTATCTGCTTTCCAAAAACAGACTAGTAAGAATATATAAGTCTACAAACTGTTACCCCCCAAAATTAAAGAATTAAGTTTACAAGAATAAAAATAAAACACAGAACATATCAACTGCATCATGAACACCATGCTATCTTGAAGTTACATTGTGCTGAATAAGGGCTTGAAAACACGTACCAAGAGAAGCCCCAAATTACGTTCTAGAGAAGCCTGGCACTCCCTATGATTCTGTAGCATCAAATGTGTCACGAGGCAGTGGCAATATTGTTTGATGAGAAAAGAAAATGGTAACATGCCAAGTAGAACATCGAGATACTTTAAATTGTTTGTATGAAGCATGATTCAAGTTTGACCAAGTACAAGATCTTCCTGAAATAAACCAGATCAAGTAAACCTGCAAGTATTCTACTTTAAATTCCTTAAATTGTTTCATATCAATAAACCATAGAAAAACTCATTTGCCCTCATACAAGGAGAATGCTCTCTAGAGGTCAAATGCAAGAAAGCTCTAACAAAAAGGAAGAAAAGTCCTATCTTATCTGAAATAAACTCCAGAAAGTGGTCTGTCAAGCATCCAAACCTCAGCTGAGATGAAACATGGTAGCATTTGAGGTATATTTTCTGTCTTATTAGAAATACAATATGTAATCTCTTCATTTTACATTCATAGCTTGACCAAATACAAGATCTTCCTAATCACCATCATTTCAATAGCTTTGATAAACCACCATTGTTTTGGCATCTTACAGCATATGAATAGTAGGGAATTAATGGATTAACTAGCAACAATGTGCGCATGCATGCAAGCTAGAATGCAGATGAAGAATTCATTCAAAGGTTTAATTCATTACCTGCAACATTGCCATAAGCATGGCAAGCAGAGCATAAGAACTTATGCCGCCAGAGTATACCTGCATGTTTTAAAGAAAACTTGAATCAGACAAACAAAAAAGAACAATGATTGAGAATAAAGTGTTGACATCTATGAGAATGCTATTAGATGGTTGGCATACAGATATATACCTCGTTGAGTTCTCTTTGTTGTAGGAATACTTTCAAAATCAAACATAATGGTCGTAGTTCAGGCCACTTGGATATTGCATTCTGAAAGAAACAACATTTAGCTTTGACTTCAAACTACTTTTACACACACAAGCAATTAAAAAAAAGGTGTGTGTGTACATGTTAAGAGAAAGTGAGATGATTGTTATACTTGTTACTCACATCATAAAGAACGAAATATCAGATAGGAAGAACACAGACAACAAACCTTGATAAACTCAGCAGCTATGGGTCCACCATTCACATCAAAACTGAGATCCACAAAAAAAATTGATCAGTTTCCAAAACAAGCAAGCAATGCAGAATGTAGTCAGAAATTTAGCTGACAAAGAGATAAAACCTACAGATTGTATATACAGCTCCCGAACCATAATATAAATGAAACACCAAATACAAAGATTTTACAAAATTGATATGTCAAATAAAAAGTTTGGAGAAAAAAAGAAGGGCATCTTTGCTTAATTAAGTGTTGTAGTATAAAATATTCCTTAAAAAATTTATTAGCTAAAGTATGTAGAATTTCTTTATGACAATCTCTATATGCACTTACCCGGGCTACAAATTAAGCATCTTATAATGATCAGCCTTCATAGAGCATCTCATAATTTCAGTTTCTCATTTGGCTTCCCCCCATGTGTTCATAGAGCATCTCATAATTTCAGCTTCTCATTTGGCTTCCCCCCATGTGTCATGCAAGTTTAAACCCAAACCTACTGACTAAAATTCTATCTAGACCAAGTCCCTCAATCATAGTTCAGTATTGGATTTCCTTTATTTATTTATTTATTTAGAAAACCACCCAATAATTGAACCAATAAGAAAGCTAATTTACCAAACCCACACTAAAAAAATAACTACATTGTAACTACTAGAACACAGTATAAGCAATCCCCCCTTTACATCTCATTTCCTTTTTTTCTTTGAAATGCATTTGGACAATTATTCAGAGGAATCAATTCAATAAGGATTGAAATGGACTACAAACCTTGAGAAAAAAAATTAATCTCAAAACATTGCAAGGAGAAAATCAAACTAGGAAATGGAAATACAAATGATAAATAGACAGACCTTATATCAAAGGAAACACCACTTCTCTTTTCAACGAATTTAACAATGGGCACACGAGCCCTTGCTATCACCTAAGACAATAAAAGAGAGCACAATAGACCTTTGTTTCTTTGGCAGCAATAGTACTCCAACTGTTGATGGAGGCATACCTGTATCTTCTTTGCAACGCCCTTCTGAGACAAGGCCCTGGAAAGAGCGTTTAAACCAATCTGTGGGCTTTTTAGTCCTGAACCCAGAATCACAACCTACAATCAATAGCATTTAACAAAAGCTTTTGTTTCAGTTGATTAGTCAGCAGTATTCCACAGTAAATTCTTAACAAATGTCACATTATACTTACATCAATGTCACTGGTTGGAAGATAAAGTCCTGTCCTAAACGAGCCAAAAACTTCCACCTACAAAGCAAACACAGCAACGCATTTTTACTAGCTTTTATGCTTCTATAAAGAAATTGTATGGGTGAGTGAGAAAGAGAGAGGGGAACTAAGAATTACCTTACAATTGGGCCATATATATTTAATAACATCAAAAACACATCGTACAGCTTCAGCACGTGAAGCTTGTTCCTCCTGAGTTGGTGACAGAAAATCACAGAAATCCACTATCTCTGCATCACCCACCATCAGATATGAGCTCACTATAAATGCTCATTGACCAGAATTTCTCAAAAAACTAAAAAGAAGCTAAAACATATTCCAAACATCACATGAAAAGTTCACAAATTTAAACATTCCAAGTAAGCTACACATAAAAATTTAGCATACCCACATTGTCACCCACACTGGATTTCCATAATTAAGGCCAATAAATTCTTGAAGAGATTATAGTTTTCGCTCTGTTTTATTTTATTTTATTTTTTGCTCAAGAGGGAATCGAAATTAACCAATATTGTGGTACCATTCAGATTTTAAGATACTACTAGAGTCAAATTAAATCAATGAATATGGAAAGCACTCATATTTCCTCCATAACCACAATATATCTAAAGAATTAATGTGCAAGAAATCAACTTTTCACACACAAAAACAAGAATTAGGAGGACGAACCCACAAATTAAATCAACAAAAGGAAAGAAAAAACTAAAAAGCACTCCATTGTCCAATATCATCAAGGTATACCTTTATGTAACTGTAACATCGGACTCCTAAACTTACTATCCCCTCTAAACCACACGCTCTCCGTCATTGGTTTCGGCAAGTTCTCCGTCTCCGTCTCCACCTCCGCTTTCCTCTTCCCCTTAGCCTCTCCATTAACAGGCGTCTTCAGCTCCAACTCCTCCTCATCACCGCTTCCAACATCAAGAGAGAAGAAATCAGGTGCAGCAGATTCCGCAGCAGCAGAATTGAAGGCGGAGAGAGAAATCTCATTGCGGAATACAGAGTAGGGTTGGAGAGGATCGGACAGCGGCGATCGAATTGGAGTGGCAGTGGGTGAAGGAGAAAGTGGGGTTAGGGTTAGGGTTTCGTAAAGAGGAATTGCTTGGGCTTGAACTGGGGATTCCATAGCTGGGAATAACTTTATTCAAAAATAAAAATAGGGGAGAGGAGTTTTGGTGTTGCGTTTTGCTGTGGCAGTGAAAGGGAAAACAATGATAGGGTTTTTGTTTGCTGGGGTTTTGAATAGTTTTGTGGGGTTATATATGGGGAAGGTAGAAAGTAGAGATGGACAACAACATGGGTGCTGTTCTTGTTCTGGAACTAACTAGGGTTTTACCGTGCATGAAGTAGTAGTAGTCATCTGAATTTTACTTCTTTCCTTTTTCTAGTTAATGAGCAATTTTTTCTAGTTAATGAGCGTTTAAATTGTGTTTTTAAAAAATTTAAAAGATTTTTTTTATTAAAATTTAATATAATTTATATATTTTAAATCGTTTTGATATACTGATATCAAAAATAATTTTTAAAATATGAAAAAATATCATTAACATGTATTTCGGTACAAAAAATTATTTGAAAAGTAATCGCTACCACACTGTCAAACACATTGTGATATTGTTTTTTTAATATATTAAAATAATAATTTTAATAATAATAATTTTTAATATTACTATGCTAAAATGATATAAAAAAATAAATAATAATAATTATTCTTTAAAGGATATGGTACACTACAAAAATAAACACTAACTACATAGTTTAGAGAATTATATAGTGGATAAGAAAATAACATATTTCTCTAACCTCTTTATTTATATTTACAACAGTCTTCTGAATCTTTTTTAATATTATTGTTAAACTTCCTACTTCACAGTGAAATGCCTAATTATAAAGTATTAAAAAATGCATTCATAAACCAATATGCATTAATAAGTAAAATCTAGTAGCTATAATCTTCTCTTATTAGTCATTGTTTTATATTTTTTTATTGTTATTATTTATGAGTTACTTTTCTATAACTTCTATAAACCATGCAAGATACAAAATGCCTAATGTATTTATGTATGATAAGAGTTCATCATATGTCAAAAAAAAAAAACAGCTCTAAATACATTTCTTGCATAGACATGTTATTTATATGTAAGAAAATATTTGATATAGACTTGCATAGATTTGCACAAGGAATGGCAAAGGCAACAAAATATTAGATGATGCTTCGACCTTATAGGTATTTTATATGCATAAAGGTAAAGATAAGGTGCATTTATATGATGATGTTGATCGATCTCTAACAATGAAAATGTCGAGGTGCTATTTAGACAATCCTGAAGATGGCAAGCCACCCAGAACCAAATATTTTGATGCACATGATGATGATATTGATCAAGTGGTATGCTTATTAGGGGAAGAAAGTCCTAATTTAGATGTTGGTGGTGATGGGGAGGAAAATCTTAATATGGGTGTTAAAATGGGTATTGAAATAGGTGATGATATTAATGGTAATGATGTTTGATGTTCTGGTATTGGTCTAATATAGGTGTTGAAATAGGTGCGGTGCTCAAGTTGGTGCTAAAATGGAGGATAAAATGAGTGCTAAAATTGATGCTGAAATGAAGGATAAAATGAGTGCTGGGATGAAAGAAGGAATGAATTCTAAAATGGGCATTGATACTGATGTTGTGTTAATGCTAGAGTTTACGTGGATTCTAATGATGATAATGAAGTAGACAATGATTATATTTATTCTGATGATAAAGGATTTGAATTTTATAATGCAGCTATAGATGAATGAATTGATAGCTTACAGGTTGATTTTTCTATTGATCAAATCTTGTATGGTGCCTCTGATTCTGATAACGAATGAAGGATAGGTAGTGATGAAGATGATATTGACATATAAATAAGTGAACAATCTGATAGTATTGATGAGGAGGAAAGTGGCAAGAAAAGGGGGAAAAGATTATTAATGGATCCAATTATTGATTTCAAATGTAAGAGATTTAAAGTTGCAGTTGATGATTCAATAAATTTTGAAGAATATCAAATTTTTAGTAATATAAACACACTTTAAATATATTTTGTAAGAATACGAGGTGAAGCATGAATGTCATGTTAAAAGATATATTAATCATAAAAAGAAGGTTGAAACCATATGTATGGCTTATGATTTTAATTGACGGATATAAGGTTGTCTTGTTCTTGATAGTAAAATATTCATGATTAAGTAGGGGTGAGAAAAAAAATAAAAAAACCGATTAAATCGAGAAAACTGAAAAAAAAATAACCGAAAAAAACCCGATTAAACCAATTAAAATTTTGAAAAAACCGGTCGGTTCGGTTCGGTTTTGGTTTTATAAGCAAAAAACTAAAAAACCGAACCAAACCGAAAAAACCGAGCCAAAACCAAGTCAAACTGGAAAAACCAAGCCAAAACCGAGCCGAACCAAATCGAAACCGGTCTGTTTGACCCGATTTCGGTTCGGTTTCGGTTTTTTTTTAAATTCAGTTTGGTTACTTTTTTTATAAAAATCAAACCGAATCGAAAATAATCACCTTTATGATTAAGTTTTGAGGGACAAGCATGAGTGAATTTGACCTATAAGTATAAAAATTGTAATTCAACATTGATAACAAATTAAATTGCTACCAATAGTTAGTATTGACCCAAACATCTCCAATGAAGCACTTGAAACAATTTTAGATAATAAATTTATGATTAAACCACATAAAATGTAACAATTGAAAGCCAGGACAAAGACTGAAGAGTTTGTGGATGGAAGTCAAAAGGAGTATTTTAAAAAACTCTTTAGGTACATTTAACTATTAAAGCAATATAATCCGGATTTTAATATAATTTTAGGGTTTAATCTATAAAACAAAATAAAATATGTATTCATCATGAAAATTTAAATGTGTATGTTTATTTGAAAATAATGAAGGAAGACTTTATTTTTTTTTATGTAGGCCTTTTATTAGAATTGATATATACCATCCCAAAAGTCCATATAAAAATGTATTGTTATTAATAATTGGTTTGGTTGGAAATAATAGAATATTTTTTTATTATCCTATTGTTATTGTCGAGTGTAAAAATAACAAAATATGACATTGATTCTTATATGTTTTATATGAATCCACAAAGGATGAAATACATCAGAGACGATTTTACATAATATCTAATAAGCCAAAGTTAAATTTCAATTAAAACTTGATATTTTTTTCAAACTTGCATTTTATTTCTTTATATTCTCTAACTGTATTAATTCACTTGGTAGAGTACCGAAAACGAGTTTTTTTATTTACTGTGAAATAATATAAAAAAAATATTTTTTATTGAATGTAAAATAAGTTTTGGTAATGTCCCCAAACAATTTTCTAACTTTTTCAATTTTGAATATATATAAAAAAACTGTTTGGGGACATTTTTGAAAATAAATTCGAATGCATTTTTTTTTACTGATGGAATGAGATGCACACATATTTTTATATTGATTTTTAAATAATTATTGTTTTGTTTTATATTTTGGATTTTGTTTGAATTTCTACAGGTCTAATCAAGGCTTAGTTTGCGCAAGATAAACTTAGATTGGCCTTGATTTACATACGGACCACGGGCTTGATTCTGGGTCATCACAACCTTGCTTTCTCTCATAATCAACACAAAACAATACACAGACAACTTCTATATATATATATATATATATATATATATATATTCATGGGGCATATTTGCCATTGTCACTAGCTGCAATCCCAAACTAGGTCGTAAACCGAAGAGGACAAGGAGAGTGGTTTTCCGGGAGGAAAAGGCTTACAGCTACTGAAATAACCAATATATATATATATAGCAGTACAAAACAGTGAACAATATTTTTATGCTGAATCATATACAAACTAACCAGTTTCATATCCATGACAGAAGCTCCTTTTACTTCTGCTTCTGGCGACAATGAACACTTCCCTACTCTGCTATTTATAACTATGGTTCTTGTTGCAGCGATATTGATCGTGATATTTTATTTACTGTTAGAATTTTGTTTGAGGCATTTAGAATATCGGCGCCATGCTCTCCGTAACCAAGATCATCGTCATCATCCTCATGATGTTGAAAGTGGGCAGGTTACTCGAAGACTCGAACCTGCTACGCTTTCCATGTTGAAATTACATTATGTTCAAATCGATGAAAGCTCAGTCAATTTTAGCAGTGGATGCGTGATATGCTTGGCTGATTTTCAGAAAGGGGAGAACTGCTGCGTTCTTTCCTCGTGCAAACATGTTTTCCATTCAGGATGTTTTATGCAATGGCTGGATAAGAATCAGAGCTGCCCTCTCTGTCGAGATCCTGTATGATGACATGATTCCTTGTTTTCTTGATGAAAATCGATCTCACTCTAAGCTAGAAGATTAGAGAAACACCATCACGAAGATGGCGAGCAAGAAGTAGAGCAAGCCTGAAGAAAAAGCAACGACATGCTTCTTTGTTAACTCTCAGTTGTCAGCAGAAGAATTTTCCCTGTTTCTTGATGGATTAATTAATGTATTTTTTCTTCTTATGAATGCAATTTCTAGATGAAAGTTAATTGTTAAAATTAACATGAAGCGAGATTGGCCCTTTAAATTCTTTAGTTTAATTGTTCCTTTGAGCATAAAAAACTTTATATATATTATGTTGTCAATGACACAAGGCCCCGTTTGTTTGCAGGAAAGTAGTTTCTTTTTGGAAAGTGAATTCCGAGGAAAGTGAATTCCGGGAAAGTATTTTCCGATGTTTGGTAGTGTAATGGAAAATAAGTTGGAAAACACTTTCCAGTGTTTGGTTATGTTATTGAAAATGAGCTGGAAAATAACTTATTAATGTTTTATTTTTTCAAGTTTATTAAAATAATAAGGAACAAATCTTACAAATTAAAAAGTTGAATGAGAATGAAATTGAAAAAAAATATAATTTCATAAATTATCTTAAATAAAATAAATAATAATCAAAATAATAGAGATCAAATCTAAAAAATTAAAAAAAAATGAAAGGTGAAGAAATTAAAATAATAATAATTAACATTTCATAAATTATTTCAAATAAAATAAGTAAAAATCAAAAGAATGAGGACCAAATTTGATAGATAAAAAATTTCAATAAAAAAATGATAAGAAAAAAGCAAATAGCAATTATAAAAATAAGGACCAAAATTAATATAAAAATTAAATTTTAAGAGATGAAATTGAAAAATAAATATTAAAAACAAATTATATATAGCAATCAAAAGTTTGAGGATCAAATTTGATATAATTAGAAAATAATGACATTTCTAAATTTTTCACAACTTCCGGAAAGTGTTTTCCGCCCAAATTTTTCAGGAAAACACTTTCCTGCAAACCAAGCCAAATTTTCCTTTGACTGGAAAGTGTTTTCCGTTGACCAACTTTTCCAATAGCAAACAAACACAAGAAAGTTTGGAAAGTGGTTTCCCGGAAACCACTTTCCGGAAAACAAACACAGCCAAAAGGAAAAACACTTTCCTATAAATCAAACCAAATTTTTCTTTAACTGGAAAGTGTTTTCCGTTGACTAAAAAGTGTTTCCGTTGACCAGAAAGTGTTTTCCGTTGACTGAAAAGTGTTTCCGTTGACCGAAAAGTGTTTCCGTTGACCGGAAAGTATTTTCCGTTGACCAACTTTTCTAATGGCAAACAAACACAGGAAAGTTTGGAAAGTGGTTTCCCGGAAAATGAATTCCAGGAAACAAACATGGCCTAACAATCAATCCTGAATCAGACATCTATGTCTCCCCGTAAACAAATTCTCTCCTTGCTGTTAAAATCCGAATCCTCTTCTTCTTAAATTACAGCAGAAACCACTATTCACTTGTTCAGGTTGAGAAATGGATATAAATAAAAATATTTAATCTTGTAATATAGATTATTTACTCTTGTGTTTAATAATTTTATTTATTAAAATTATTATTATTTTTTAATTAAATAATAATAAAAAAGATACACACACATTTGAATTAATAAAATTAAATAGGAAAAAAATATCTCACAATATTGCGCTTATTAGAAATACTATAGAAAAATAAATATTTTTATTTATAAAAATAAAGTTCAATTATATTATAAACAAAAAAAATTATACATGAATTAGAATAATCTCTTCAAAAAATAAATACATGCAAACTAATATAAAAAAAACTATTTAAAAAAGGCTAAAAGTAAAAAATAAGAGAGAAAGTGTCAGCGCATGAGTTTTTTTTTTAAAAAAACTCAATTAGGGTGAGCTACATGTCGTCTACCCTAATATTTTTTGAAAAAGAAAAATTCAAGACGACACTCCGTCTAGTTTCGATAAATCTCAGCTACTGTGGTGACCAAATATAGTCTGTGTTTTTTTATCTACACACCTAGAAAAAAAACCTAAACATCTTGACAAACTCATAAATGACTTCAAAGAACAAAAAAAATCACACAATAACCTGAAATCAACTCGAAATAAAAAATCTTCCTGAGCTTAAATCTAGTTTTTTAGGCAATTTGAAGGTAAAAAAATATTTAAGTGGAACTCCCCTTATGAAATGGAATCTATTGACATCAAAATCAATCATTTTGATGGTTGAAATTTGTGTTAATGTTGATTTTTTTTTTACCACTGGAATCCGGTAAACTCCCTTTTTTTTTTCAAATTAGAGACCAAAAATTTAAAACATAAACTCTTATACTAAAATTGAATTGAAAAAAATATTAAAGGATCAAATAAGTGTAATTTATAAAGTTTAAGAACTAAAATAATTTTTTTTTATGATAACTTTAAACCCATCATCTATTTTTTATATCTTTTCCAATTCTCCTTTCAATCTTGTCCTTGTGAACAAATTTGATTCAATAAATAATCAGCTAAAGTTAGTGATAGTTAACAGCTCTCTTTAACTCATCTAGATTACTATAATAACCAGTCAAATCAACTTCAAAAGCTTTCAATAATTGATTAATTATTGCCTATAAGAAGACGAATTTGAATTTGGGAACTGTTGGGAATTTTAGGGCGTGTTTATGATTATTTTTTTTGGATCAATTAAGGGGTTTTTGGCTAGTATTTGGACACTATATATCATTCAATTAATGTACAATGAAATTAACAAAAACATTAAAAGATTTGAGATTTGAGATGAAAACATTTTTCATAGTAAATAATCGTAATTTTTTTTCCCATTCACACCCTCCTCCTCCTATTTTTTTTTACTAAATCTATTTATTTTATTTACATCTTTTTTTAATAAGTACTTTTATTTTTTATTTAATAATTGTAATTCAATTATGCAAAAAGTAATGCTTTATAAATCATGAAATGATATTTGAATTATGAATATTGAACCATTTTAAACTTTTTTTCATTTATATTTTTATAATTGAGTTTCTTTTTTTCATTCACATCCTTTTTTTAATTGAGTCTTTTTATTTCTCATTTAACAATTATAGTTTGATTTTATAAAATTGATGCTCGGTACACAATGAAATAATATTTTGAATTATGGACATGCAAGGTAATGCAAGATAAAAAAAAAAAACAATGTAAATGCAACATGGAATAAATACACTATCTAATTATGAATTGTGTTTTCTTTTTTTCTTGATTTTTCTTTGTCACTTGGTTTTTTTTTTCAATTTAATCATTTTACCTTAAGTTGACTTGTGATTGAGTTTTATTTATTATTTGATTGGTTTTATAAGGGGCTCTTGTGATGTTAAAAATAAGTTTTGATGTTGAGTTAATGCTCGATTCGGAAAAAAAAATGAATTTTATTAATTTAAACCAATTAAAATTTTAGGGATCTAATTTTAAGCCAAAACAAATATTTAACTTCTTTTTTCTAACAAATATTTCACCTTTTTGTGTTGAAAACAATCTGCTCCATCCCATATTGCAGGGCACAGAGAATCAAACTAGTTAGGAAACTAATGTTTGGAGAGAATTAAAAAAAAACATTATAAATTATTATAATCCATCATATGGAATGGGCACTTTATAACTTGTTTGTTTTTGCAGTGAATTTTTTTTTTTAAAAATAATTTTTTTATTTGCTTTAAATAATTATTTTTAGTATTTCTAGATTATTTTAATGTATCATGTTAAAAATAAATTTAAAAAAATTATGATTTTAATTTATTTTCAAATAAAAAAATACAATACCAAACAACCTTTTATATGCAAACTAGGCTCAATCTTGGATTTCCATGACATGGAACTAGCTCTCCTCTTTGTTGCCCTAAGCAATTGAGTCACTGACCATCAAACATTGAGCCTCCATATTTCAGACCTCAAGCCCACCTCGAGGAACACATAGCTGGGCCTGGTAGTGGGTTTCTTGGGAGTTGGGGTATATAGTTTCGAAAACTCATTATTGGTTAATTTTTATTTATTTTTTGAAATGTATAATAGAGCTTGTAATGTGATAAACCGATATAATTTCTAATTTTCCCTTTTATCACAAATCTAATTATAGATCCGAACAAGCTTATTAATTAAAAACATATTTTCATCTAGGATTGTCTGAGGGTACAAAATATCAATGGTAAAATCATAATTAAGTTCTTACAATTTCTAAGAAATATATATAACAATTAATAATATACAAACAAAAAGTCCTAAAAGGAAAAATTTAAACAATAATTATGATCTCTATCAATAATCAAGCGATATTTAATGATGGTAGAAGAAAACACGAACAACCTCAAATATTAACTAATCCACATACCAACATCTTAATTACAAAGTTCATGATCAAACATGCGAATTTGGAAATTAATGCCAGAATTTTAATGAATTGTTTTCTTTTGTTCAAAAGGAGCTATACTTGATTGAAGGCTATGGCATCGTATTTTTATTTTTCTTACTGAATGAAATTTTCATGTATAATAAACATATTCTTCTTATGTTTGTCCTGGCTTTTCGGGGTTTTTAAATCTTTTGGGACATAAAAAAATATTAAAACACCCTTAATAAAAATAGCTTTTTTAGTATGAGATGCAAGGATATTTTAGTTATTTTATTATGGTTTTTTTGTTATTTTTATGCAACCATACGTAATAAAATCTTTTAATATATAAAATATTATTTTAATTAAAAAGTGGTTGGTGCCGTCTATGTTATTTGAGTGGTGTGTGTAGCGTCAAAACAGCTCTGAACGTCGCCATCTAGGCGGCATTCAATGCACCTCATCGCTCCCATCATGGTAGTGAGGTGCTTGCTGTCATAGGCCTGACGATGAAGCTCTGACCAAACATTCTTTTTTTCCTTTCTCTTTCATCTCTCTCCTCCTAGAAAAATATGGTAGTCATTGCAAAAAAATAAAGAAGTCTAGTTATTTGTTTGTTGAGTCAAATTAGGTCATTATTAGTTTAATTACAATATATTTGGTTTTGATTCATTTATCGAGTTATTTTTTTGCAATTTTATCCATTAACATTTAATTTTTATATTAAATATGGTCCTTATTTTTTTTATTGTTAGTTTTTAGTTTTTCTTACCCTTTTCTTAAATGAAATTGTTTTTCAATTTCATCATTTATGATTTGATTTGGTTTTTTTTATCAAATTTGGTTCTCATTCTTTTTCAAATTTATATATCTTTTTTCTTTTTTTATCCCCTTTTTAATCTTTTTTTTCAAGCTTATTCCTAATTATTTTGGTTGGTTGGGAATTTTACTTTGTTATTTTTTTTTGTTTTGCTTTTTATGCTGTGATTCGACCTCATGATCTGTGTTATAAGTTCTGATGGTTAGACCGGGCTGACTTCAGTCAATTTTTTTTTTAATTTCATCCATCATCATTGAATTCATTATTGAAAATTGATATTCTTTGTTTTTTTTACCTTTTCTTTCTATAAAGTTATCTCGATATCATGTCTTGAATCATGAATTCAGTAAGTTCACCAAGTTTGACTCGTATCTTTTTTTCACTGCTTTTTATTTTTTATTTTTTCCTTTCAATATTAGGTTAGTTTGAGAATAAAACTTCATGATTTTCTTTAGTATACTTTACACGTAGTTATCTCGATCCCATGACTACATTATAGATTTGATTTGATTTGATATTTTATCAAGCCAGATGATAAAAAATTATTATGTCCAGTTTTTTCGGATGATATATTTTTAAAAATTCACCTATGTGATGACTCAGATAGAATTGAGTTAATTTTTTTTTAATTTTATAATTCAACATTTTATTTATTGAGAATTAAGATTAATATTTTTTTCATTTTTCTTTATATGCAATTATCCTATTCTTATTTTATTTTTACTTTGTTAACAAATAAGATCATTATTGAGATATTTTAAGAATATTATAAAGATATATTTCCATAATATTGTCAAGTATTCTATTTTTGCATTGAATTATTTTTTTTGTTTTATTTATTGTTGACAATTTTTTAATTATATTATTAAATTAACTTAGTATTAAATTCATTCAAATCAATGAATTAAATTCGCCAAAAACGTAGTAGAGATCCATATATCCACACTATATGGCAAAGGTAAGAATTATTTCTTCCTAATCTAGCGAGGTCAATGGACCCCATGGATATTTTGTGGCATCGACAGTGGCTTCCTTTACTAGATGATGCGCATGTCACCATGCAACTAGTACGCACCACCACCTTCCTCAGCATGGCAGTTAACATATTTAATTCTTTCAGAACTAGTCTCAGCTCTCTTGACAGACTTTGGCTTATATCGAGGTAAACACTGAATCATCATCCTATCGAGGAGAGGGGAAGAAAAGAAAGATACGTAGACAACATAATGCATTTTCTCAATCATAAGAAATTCTATTTCAGTGTGTGTGTGTGTGTATATATATATATATTTTTTGTATTTAGGAAGGGCTCGACTGAAGACCCCTTGATGGAAATTGTACATTTTTGTTTCTGTAAACTGATGTTTTTTTTCTTGATTTCACAGCTGAGATTACAAGCATATCTATAGACACACCAGACCTTCCTTATCGAGTACGAAGGAAAAGTGTCAATACTCTAACAATGAGTGTGTACAAAGAGGAATGTAAATTCTATAATATAAAAACTGAAGTTCCAGACAGCTCCCCTTTTAAATGGAGTTTCAAAAAGGAAAAACAAAGCTAAATTCTTGTTGAACAGGTGCATAAATATATTCCTTCACCAACTGAAAGGAAAGGGAGAGGGAAAAAGAAACAAGAAAACCAATCAACGGCGCACGCCCCTAACCTCTCTTCTCCTTCGGTTGCCTTGCGTCCTTCCAAACGTCTTCACAAACCATTCAGGTATTCTTGCGGAAACTCTCAATCCAACAACCACTCCTACCACAAGTCCACTTCCATATCCGATCACAACTGCTATCCATTCAATATCTTTTGGAAGAATATTATTGGAGCTTTGATGTTTTGGCAAGTTTGGATGCTGTGGAGGTTCAGAACATTCGGATTTCTTTGGCAAATGTTTCATGTACAATCCTGAGTTACCTTCGTATGAACTGTTATCGAAAGTATTAAATTGTTTTCCTTGTGGTATAGGACCCACCAATTGATTATGAGAGACATTGAAGTATGCTAGGAATGTGAGCTGCGTCAAATGCTGAGGGATCTCTCCAGAGATCATGTTTTGTGAAAGGTCTAATGATTCAAGATTTGCGAGGTTCCCCAACACTGACGGGATGTCACCTGAGAGATGGTTATTTGAAAGGTTAAGCGCATTAACCTTCTCAAGTGTCCCAATGGATTGTGGAATATCTCCTTGGAATGCATTGCTTGAGAGGTCAATGGCTGCAATCACATTTGGGATCTGCCAATATTTCATATACACGCCTTTGTTTGCCAAGTTAATTTCGTATCTGTAAGTAAAATCCCTGGAATAAACGGGCAACTGGAAAGTATGGATTGTCTGCATATATGTGAACTCCTTAAGATCAGAGAATCTCATACTTCTCAGGGTCTGAAAGAACTCTGATGGCAAGATACCCGTAAAATTGTTGTAGGAGAGGTCAATGATTTGCAACTTGCGAAACTCTAACATGGCATCAGGGCTTTTTATTGATCCAAAGAATTGGTTAGATCGCAAAATGAGCACCTGCAGCTTAGGAAGATTTGCCAACCAAAATGGGAATTTGTCGCTAATTCTATTGTAACTCAAATCCAAAATCTCCATCATCCTGCAATTTGTTAATGATCTTGGCAGCTGACCCTCCAGTTGATTGTGACTTAGATCAATCATTCTCAAGTTGCTTTCATCTCTGAATGCTTGAAGAATTCTTCCATGGAAGAAATTGTTTGATAGATTCAATACAAGCAGCGAATCACTGAAGTCGCCTAAACAGTTTGGAAACATGCCACTCAATTTGTTGTAAGACAAATCAAGGAAACCAAGAGATCGCAAATTACACAGAGATGGTAAAATTTCTCCTGTCAGAGAGTTATTCGAAATACTATAACCGATGAGGGAAGGTGGTGGAATCGGGAGTTGACCTTCAAGCTTGTTAGAATCGAGTTCTAGCCACTGTAGCTTCGTCAAAAGAGAAAGCTCCCATGATTGCTCAAAGCCAATGAAAAGATTGTTTCGGAGAATCAAAATCGAGAGAGTTTTGTGACCTATGTCCCCTAGCCATTTCGGTATGTGGCCTTGAATCCTGTTGCGACCTAGATGCAAGTAGATCAACTCATCTTGGCTCCTGATGAAATCTGGAAACTCACTTAAGTTGCAGTCACCTAATGCCAAATACTTAAACTTTGGAAGTGTAGTGTTATCACTGATATTAGTGAGCACAGTCAAATTGTTACGGCGTATTTGGAGCATTGTTAGGTGTTTGAGACTAGCAAACATGCTGAATTCTATAGTGCCACTCAAGTGGTTGTACTCCAATTTGAGCTCTTCTAGATTCACAAGTTTGGACATAGACTCTGGAATTGGACCTTGCAACTCATTGTGTCTAAGATGCACGAGTGTGAGCTGGGTAAGGTTCGAGATCCATAATGGAATTTTCCCTGTTAATCGATTATTGGAGAGATGTAATTGACTAAGTCGGGTCATGTTCCTAAGAGATAAAGGGATTTCACCAACTAAATTGATGTCTGAAAGATGTAAAGCTCTAATTTTGTTTAGGTTTCCTAGCCAAGACAAACCTGGGGAGATGAAACTGTTTTGAGACAAAGATAACACTTCAAGTTGGGTTAGGTTTGCCAACGAAAGAGGAACCTGACCTGAAAAATTGTTGTGTCCAAGATTTAGATAGCCTAGTTTGGTGAGATCACCGAAGGATGATGGAATTAGACCCTGTAAATTGCAGTCCTCGAGATTGAGAAATGTCAATGAAGACAAATTTGCGAGGGCATCAGGCACGGTAGAAGAAATGTTAACCGAGCTGAGATCAAGTTGCTCAAGCCCGGTGAAGCTTTGAGCTAGCCTTCTCAAGTCGAAGGTTCCGAGTTCTAACAAGTTTCTTGCAGATGAGTCAACATTTCGACCAAGATCAAGAGAAGTCAAGTGAGACAATTCTGTGATTTCTAAGGGAATTTCACCGTAGAACATAGAATTGGAAAGGTTGAGGTATGTTAGACTTGAGAGAAGGGCAAGTCGAGATGGAACTTGAGAATAATTGAAGTCATTACCCCCCAGGTTAAGCCTTCGAAGGTGAACAAGTTGAAAAAGGCTGCTTGTGGAGTTGATAGAACCATGGAGAGAACTACCTCCGAGGTCAAGGCCAATAACATAGCCAGTGTCCTCATCACACTCGACGCCATCCCATAAGCAACAATCACTGCTTTCTCCTCTGATCTTCCATGATGCAGTCTTTGGATAAGCGTAAGAACTAATGGAAGCGTTGTTGCTGATGGAAAAGCTTTGCATGAAATGCAACAAGGCAGATCTCTCAACGCCATGACAGAGTGGTTGCACAGTGTTTATTAAAAGAAACAATAGTGTCAAAAAGCACACGATTGACAAAGGCCCATACGATGGTGAAGCCATAATGATGCTCCTGTCGATAATTTTTTGTTGTTGACTCAGAAGTTGGAGTTGGAGAGCCTTTTATAGCAAACCAACGGCATTGATTGTGTGACATACAACACTGTGAAGAATACAAAATCAGAAGAAATAAATTTGGTACATTGTCCCATACGATGACTTAATTCAATTCTATTCATGGGACCAACCAATACGCTCGGAGGTTCGATTCCACAGGAAGAGAAATGACGACTTCTGGGTCTTCCTCCAAATTAATTCGATTGTTTCCTGATGAGGACTTGTAACCATGGTAGACTCTGGGGTGTTTATTGCCGTGTTAACGTGATGTTTTGTTTTTTATTTAAAATATATTAAAATAATATTTATTTTTAAATTTCTCAAAATTTATTTTTAACTTCAGCATCTCAAAATAATTTAAAAACACAAATAAAAATTTAATTTAAAACAAAAAAATAAAAAAAACTTAATAAAATCATAATTCAACTATAGTGCCAAATGATAAAGATAAGAGTCGTGTTGTATCTCCCCGCTGATTTGCGAGGGAATGATAAAGATAAGAGTTATCCTATGTGAATAGAATGATCTGCATAAAGAAGGGTGTCTTATCTTGTATTTGAATCCCATGTAAATTATATCTCTTGTAACAAATGTAGGAAACTGGTCTTCGTATCAAAAGTAAACACTGTGGTTATATAAGCCAGAATACAAGAGATATTTGGTAGCTTTTTCCAGAATTATTTCATGGTATCAGAGCAAATTATAGCTAACGCTTTTGTCAATCCTATGGCTGCTACCACAGACACTTCTTTTCCTTCTGCTGCTTTTCATCTTCCAGCTCAAGTTATCTCCATTAAACTTGATGGAACTAACTTCCTTGCCTGGAGTGCTCAATTAATTCCTCTGTTTCGAAGCTATGGTTTTATGGCAATCGTTGATGGTTTTGAACATAGCCCTCCTCGATTTTCCAGTGATGAACACAAGGCCCAAGGTACTCTTAATTCTGCTCATGTGATTTGGCAATATAAAGATCAAATGGTACTTAGCTGAATTATTTCTTCTTTATCTCTTACGGTGGTTTCCACCATTTATGGTCTGGAGATCTTTCAGCTTGCTTGGCAAGCTCTTGGTGCAAGATTTGTTGCGCCCTCAACTTCACGAATTTCTCTTATCAAGAGGAAGTTACAATCTTCACAGCAAGGCTCCATGTCTTACCAACAATTTTTGGATGAAGTTAGGTCATTTGCCGATGAACTATCTGCTGTGGGGAAACTTGTTGATGATTCAAATTTAATTTTATCTATTCTCAATGTTCCTAATTCATCTTTTCACTCTTTTGTGACAACATATATGTTTGCTAGGGAGAAGTCTATGCTATTTTCTGACTTCCATGCAGAGTTGCTGAATTATGACCTTATGCAAAAATTCCATAGTCACTCTATTCAACCTGAGGCAGGACCATATGCTTTGTACACACATAAAAATGGTTCCAAACCTGGATATCGACACAGTATCAACAAATCTCATTTCTCTGGATCTTCCAAACACTCCGGTATTTCTTCTTCTCAGTTTTGACAATCGTTACCTCACCTGCCATTCTCATCACCAGCCACACCTGTTATCACGACTTCTCGCTTGCAATCTCCCTGTCAAATTTATAGAAGGGAGGGACATCAAGCTCTGGACTGTTTTAACCGCACGAACTACTCCTTTCATGGTCGTTATCCTCCAACTGAATTAGCTGCTATGGTGGCTGAAGCTAATACCACTTATCTCAGTCAAAATCAATGGTATGCTGACAGTGGAGCTAATGTTCATGTTACCTCTGATATTGCTAATCTTGCCAGCTCTTAACCTTATACAGGAGATGACTCAGTCGGCGTAGGTAATGGGACAGGTTTGATCATCTCTCATACTGGCACTGCTTCTTTTAAAACTCCTTCTACTCTCACCTTAAACAATGTTGCATATTGTCCTCAAGCATATGCAAATCTACTCTCCATTAATAAATTTTGCAAAGACAATAATGTCTACTTTAAACTCACTAGCTCTCAATTTTTTGTGAAGGACATCCTGACAGGGAACACACTTCTGACGGGGCCAAGTGAAAATGGATTGTACCCAATAAACCTACGTCAACTTTCATCTTCTAAATTTCATGCTCTCACCATGACAGTTGGCGTCAAGGCTTCTACCTTCACATGGCATTGTCGTCTAGGCCACCCCTCTTCTGCCATCCTTCATCGTGTCATTTCAAAGTTTTCTCTTCCAGTTAATGATTCCATCAATAAACAGACTCTTTGTGTGTCTTGTCAACTTGACAAATCTAAACAATTACCATTTTCTGAGTTTACAACCGAGTCCACAGCTCCCTTAAAAATAATTCATTCTGATGTTTGGTCCACATCCACACCTTCGTTAAGTAACTGTTGGTATTATGTAATTTTTATTGATGACTATACTCGTTTTTGTTGGCTATTTCCCCTTTCTACTAAATCTGATGTTTATTTCATTTTTGTTAAATTCAAAATTTTAGTGGAAAAACAATTTAATTGCACTATTAAACAATTTTAAAGTGATAATGGTGGGAAATATTGCTTTAACATCTTTAAGCAATTTTTAAATGCCAACGAAATTTTTCATCGTCTTTCCTATCCTCATACCTCACAACAAAATGGCCTTGCCGAGAGGAAACATCGTCATATTATAGAAATGGGACTTACTCTTCTTGTCCAATCCAGTTTACCTAAACAATTTTGGGTTGATGCATTTCCCACCTCTATTTTCATTATTAAT
Source organism: Populus nigra (assembly GCF_951802175.1). Taxonomy (NCBI): domain Eukaryota; kingdom Viridiplantae; phylum Streptophyta; class Magnoliopsida; order Malpighiales; family Salicaceae; genus Populus; species Populus nigra. The sequence goes on from NC_084852.1 coordinate 7,577,061, forward strand.
CGTTTACATACCAAGGTTCTTGATTATTCATCACCATTTGAACGTCTTTTCCACATTCCTCCTGACTTCATATATTTTCAGGCTTTTGGATGTCAATGCTTTCCATATCTTCATCCTTACTCAACTGACAAGTTATCTTATCGCAACACACCCTGTATTTTCATCGGTTATTGTTCTAATCACAAAGGTTTTCGATGCTTTGATCCATCTTCTAGGCGTGTCTATATATCTCAGAATGTGATTTTTTATGAAGGTAATTTTCCAGCAACAGTACAATCCTTTTTCATTGACTCTACCAGCAACGTGCGCTCTCCAGGTAATTCTCCTAATATATTGTTATCTCCTACCTCTACTATATTTATTTCTTCACCTGTTTTTTCCGTTCCTACTACCCCATCTTCACCTCCTATTTCTTATAATTCCACCTTACCCGCCCATGATCTCCATCCATTTACACCAATTTCCACCTCTAGTCATTCTGCAACTCCTCTAACCTCTCCCAATTCCTCTACACCTATTCGTCAATTTTCCTTTTCCCCTGACAGTGAGCATCCTGCTCATCAAGACATATCACCTTCTCTTCCCCTACCTCCATCTTAGTTGGTCACTAGATCCCAGACTTGCCACTTTAAACCCCATAGCTTTCCTGGTTTCCACATATATTACTCTACCTGTCACCCTTTTCAGGCTCTGCATGCAGGTGTAGTCATCTCTGAGCCTTGCATCTATGCTCAAACAACTTCTCTTCCTGAGCGGCATGCGGCAATGGACACTGAATTTCAAGCATTACTAAAGAATGACACCTGGTCTTTATGCTCTCGCCCTCCTGGTAAAAATATGGTCCCCTGCAAATGGGTCTTCAAACTAAAAAGACAACCTGATGGAAGTATTGAACGTCACAAGGCTAGACTTGTTGTTGTTGGCTATTTACAGAAAAATAGGATAGACTTTCGTGACACATTCAGTCCTGTCATCAAACCTTCCACTGTTCGTATGGTCTTTACAATTGCTGTTTCTTTCAACTAAGATATTAGGCAACTTGACATCTTTAATGCCTTTCTCTATAGCATTTTAGAGGAATAGGTATACATGACATAGCTGAAAGGCTTTGAAGATCTGGTGCACCCCCATTTTGTTTGTAAGCTTCACAAATCTCTCTGTGGTTTAAAGCAAGCCCCTAGGGCTTGGTTTCATCATCTATCTACAACACTGTTGTCTTTTGGCTTTTATAACTCCTAGGTTGATCCCTCCTTGTTCACTTATCACCACGGTTCAGTACATGTGTTCTTATTAATATATGTGGATGATATCCTTGTCATATCTAATAACTAGGAATTCACTACATCTCTTATCGCTAACCTGCAACTTGAGTTTTCAATGAAGGATACTTTCTAGGTATTGAAGCCACACATTCTCCTTCTGAGTTGTATCTTCGGCAAACAAGATATATTATTGATCTTTTAGATCGAGTACAACTTCTTGGCATCCGATCTTATAGAGCCCCTTGTGTCTCAGGCTCCAAACTATTTAAATTTGTTGGGGAACCTCTTCCAGATCCATCTGAGTACATGCAAGTGCCTTAGAATATATCACCCTCACGCATCCTGCATTGCATACTCAGTAAATCAGCTTTGCCAACACATGCAAACTCCAACCTCTACCCATTGGATAGCAGCCAAATATGTCTTATGTTATTTGAAGAATACACTCGATCATGACCTTTTTCTACAAACCTGGTTCTTTTTTTATTAATGCCTACTGCGATTCCAATTAGGCTGGTGATCCCGATGATAGACGATCAACGTGTGGTTATGGTGTTTATGTAGGTTCCAATCTCATTTTATGGTCGGCTAAGAAACAACCTGTGGTTTCCAGGTCTAGTATTGAGGCAGAATATTGTTGCTTAGCTCTTGTTACAGCTGAACTGTGTTGGCTATGTATGCTTTTGTGTGAGCTAAAAATTTCCCTTCAGTCTACCCTTGTTGTTTGGTGTGACAATATCAGTACTTTAGCCCTTGCCTCCAATCCAATTTTCCATGCACGATCTAAACACATCGAAGTCGATTATCATTTTGTCCGTGAGAAAATGGCCAATCGAGACATAATTTTACAACATGTTCCCACTTCTTTGCAGCCTACCGATGTTTTTACCAAGGGACACACAACTGATCATTTTTGTTTCTCAAAGAGTTTAGTATTATAGTAGGTTTTGTTTTTTTCCCAACTAAGAATACAAAGTTGTTTTGGTTAGCTAAATAATTTTGTTTTTTTACAATGGACTCCATATATAATTGCATTTCAAACTTTGGTTTTGTAAAAGTTAAAATAAATTTTTTTATATAGACACGTTTTATTTTCCTAGCAAAAATCCATCATAGAGTAGTTTTAACCAAAGATGAGTTTTTTTAAAAGCCATAATTAAAAATATTTATTTAAAACCTACTTTTTCAAAATAGTCATAACAAAAGCTACTATAATGTCAAACACACACTTAGACCATGTTTGGGGTTGCGATTGAATCGCCTTTCATCAAATTTTAATATTTTTTTCTTCCAATTAATTTTTTTAGTGTTTTTGGATCGTTCTAATGTACTAATATAAAAAATAAATTAAAAAAATTATTTTGATGCATTTTCAAGAAAAAACACTTTAAAAAATAATCTTTATCACGCTTTAAAACAAGAACTTAATGATTTCTTACCCCTTGGGGTAGGTTCAAGACGGACCATGATAGGATAACATCATTAATTCATATTACTTATAAACTAAAACGCATGGGGTGAACACTATGCCCAAAACATTGTTCACCCCCTCACAAAACATTATGGATAACATTGTATATTTTTGTAAATTTCATTTTGGTCCTCAAAGTTTTATTTTATGTGATTTGATCCTAATTAAAAATCAATTGCTTCTAAATGCATAGTCAATGGTGAAATTGAAAGAAGAGGGACCGAACTGAAACAAGCACCAAACATTGGTGGCGTGCCAAAGATTAAATGAAAAATCCACTTAGATACTTGATCTTTAAAAAAAATGCAATATATACCATTTAGGTCCCCTTAATTTTTCAAAAAATCAATTTTCATACACAATTTTATTTGTGTTATTTTCCAGTCCTTGGTTAGAGAGAGGAGAGAGAGGGTTTTTTTTTATTTCGACGAGGAGAGAGAAATTTCGGCTATCAAAATGGATTTTCTTGGTATACATAGGTTTCATGAGATGAGTGAGACTTCATGATAGTTGTTTAGAGCCTCGATGTTATATGAAAAACTAGATCTGAGCCAAGAAGTCAAAACTAAACTGGTTTGACCTCAGATTTTTAGATTGTTTTTTTGGTATTTGGAGTTGACCAAATGATTTGTGGGTATTGGTGAGATGTTTTTTAGTTGAAATAGCTTGGAAATTAGAATTTTTGGGGCAAAAGACAAGTTGCCTTAATTTCCCAGCCACCACTATTGTGGCAAGAATCTGGGCTCATAGATAATGTGTCACCTACTTATTTATTTTTTTTAAAAAAATAGGGACGAACCCTTTAAAAAAATAAAAATAAGCTCGAGCCTGAAAAGGCTCGCTTGCGCTCTAAATCATGGGCCTGCAAGTCTAGGTCTTTTTTGTCCTCTTTTTATATTTTTAAAAAGGGTTAAATATAAATTTAAGGGAAAAAAATATTAAACCTGAATGAGTTCATGGTCCAGGTCACGAGTCTAATGAGTTAAGCCACAAGAACTAGGAATTTTTTTTTAATATCACCTTTTTTACTAGTGTCTTTTTTTTATATCTTTTATTAAAATAATTGAAATATTTATGTTTCAATTAATATCTCTCATCGGTGATATTTTTTGCTTATTTAACAATTTTTGGATAGAGATTGTTTTTTAATGGTGGTTAGCGTATTTATTTTAAAAAAAACTTATTTTGATTCATCAATATTTTTGTTTTAATATTTTTATAGACAAGAACTTTGTTTTAAAAAATAAAAAAGTTTATTTTCAAATAATATTTCTGATATGTGTTGCCTTACATAATATTTGTTTTTATTTTATTTAATCAAATTAATATGTGTGTCTATTTTTAATATTATTTGATTGAAAAAATAATAATTTTAATAAATAAATTCGAAAAACACAACCGGGTAAATGTTCTGCTTATTAAAACATTTGATTTTTCTATTTGATTTTTAGTTATTATTAATACCTTTTTGTCCTGTATATTATCATACATAATTCTTAATTTATTTGATTACATGGATGCATAAACTTTTCAATTTACACTTTAAATTTTTATAAATACAAAAATGCATCGAAAAAGCCTACATGTACAAATTGTTTGTAAGAGGAAAAAAATGTATGGCCACAAGCGATGCATCATCTAATTTATTTAAAAAAATTAGAATGGACGACATGATACAAGTTTTTTTTTATTAATACACATAATTCTTGATTTATTTAATTAAATATATACATAAATTTTTTATTTTTACTTAAAAGTTTTTTAAACTACAAAAACATATCAAAAAAGCTTGTGTAGAAAACGTTTTGTTGAGAAATAAAATATCTAACCCGGCAAAGTAGAGGCAAGTATTTAGTATATAACAAATTATGTATAGATGACATTTAGTTTGTTAAAAATGTTCTTAAATCTTAAAAAACATCACATGTTTTTTTTAAAAAAAAGTAATTAGTGTTCTTATCTTAAAAAAAGTTGCTATATGCAAACATTAAAAATACTTCCACTCCATATAAGGAATTAATGATATATTTTTCTATATATCATATTAAAGTCAATATGCAAATTCAACTTTCAAATTTTTATTCACTCATATATAATTAAAATCAAAACATAATAAATTTATATTAAAATTTCGAAAAATAATAAATATTTGAACACGGTTATTATTTTGTAAGAGGCCTTTATTAATGTCTTATATTATTTTTCACTATGAAAAACAATTATAGCTTTGATAAACTCTACTAAATATTAAAAAAGTCTTCTTAAAAGGTAGTATAAAATTTTATTCGTGCTATAATATTTTTTTCAAATATGATAAAAATAATTTTTTATAAAATAAAATTATTCATAAAAATTACAATTCTAATATTTTCATGTGAAAAGTTAATAGAGCCATAAATAAAAACAATTAATTTCATATTTTACCAAAATTACTATAAATGTTTTTCTAAAAGACTCCTTAAATACAATTCAAAAATATTCTAATATAATTCTAAAAAAACTGCTTAGGAAATAATTTAAAAATATTTTAATATAATAGTGATTTTGGTAACAGATGAAATTTTAGTTTTATAATATCGAAATATAAATATTATAATGTAAGGTCTAATGCTTTATCAAGTTTTAGAATTTCTTAAGAATTTTTAACTATAGTTATTTACTAAATATTAGGTAATAAAAATTAAGAATTTAAAAATTATCAATAATAGGGAAACTACGAAAGAATTTTCCAAAGTTTTTCTTTCTTAGTTCAATAATAAGAGTTATCTTTAAGGCAACTTCGTATCAACCAAGATTATTATTATTTTTTAAAAGATTCTAGAGACACACCTTCTAGTCAAACTAATGTATTCATAAAAATAAAAATTCAAAGTCCAAATATATATATATATATATATATATATATATATATATATATATATATTAAAAAGTCTTGTCATTTAAATGTAACAATGAATAGTGAAATGCCAAGATTTTTTTTACTTTTATCCTTAAAATTTTAGATTTTTATTTTTTTTAATTTCAAGCTTAGTTTTTTTTTTTAATTTCATCCTTTAAAATTGAATTTACTGGGTATTGAACTTCATAATTTATTTTGATTTCTTATTATGAAGTTGTCTCGGTCTCATGACTAAGATCGCGAGTTTTACATGTTACCCACATTTACTTGGGTCATTCAATATTGGGTTCATTAGAATTTGAGCTTCATATTTTTATTTTTATTTTTATTTTTATTTTCATTTCATTTCATCACGTTCTAATGACCTGGGTCGCGATTTAGGCTGATTACCTTTGGTTTTTCTTATTATTTTTTAGTTGATTTTTTTTCAATCTCATCATTTAATATTGAGTTGAGTAGGAATTAGATCTCATCTTTTTTTTTTCAGTTTGCATTTTATGAGGTTATCTTGGTGGTCATGCTCGAATCACGAGTTTGGTTGGTTGACTCGAGTTGAAAAATATGGCTTTTTGTATAATTTTTTAATTGTTTTTTTTAATTTCATCCTTCAACGTTGAATTGATTAGGAATTGAGTTTCATAATTTATTTTGATTTGTTTTCTATGAGGTTATCTCGATCTCATGATATAGGTTTGGTAAATTAACCCAAGTTAACTCAACTCATTTTTTAGTTGTATTTTGTTTTCAAATTTATTCTAGAACAGTTGTATAATTTTATCGGCTATCCGAGTTATCTTTAAACCTATCAACATAACCACATAACATCAAATCAATTCCTATATAGTTTTAGAAGAAAACAATTCTGCTAAAAAAATACATTAAACACCTTAATCTATATATATATATATATATATATATATATATATATATGCGCGCGCGCGGAATGATACAACTGGTCCAGCAAGAACCTGGAATTTTCTAAAGCTGATCATTCTCTTCTGGGGAACCAAAGTCCATTCCTAAACATAATGTCCAACAAGAACTTCCAAATTTCTAAAGCAGGTCCATTTCTTTTCGAGATCAAAAGTCCATTCCTTAAACATAAGGTCCAGCAAGAACTTGGAAATGTCAAGTCCGTCTTCCACGTTATAAGTGTCCCATCCCTCTCCCGCTCAGCAGTCCAGTCATTCATGCGTCAGACTTAAAGCCAGCTTCGTTCAATCTGAAAATTTGCTCCATTGACCAAAAGTATCACAGTGATATACTAAATTAGCAATCCACGGTGTTTTTCGAGAATAACTACTATATTTTTCCTGTATTTTTCCCATATGAATTAGCTTTTTTTTGTTAATGGGTGGCTAATAAGCCATATAACCCTCCATTGCAATTTTGCTGTCAGCATGATAGAAATACTGTACTGTAGCCATTAACAGTATTTTGTGAGAATAATTATAGTATTTTTTCTACATGACTTATAAGTTTTTTTTATTAATTAATGGAATATAGATCTCCCAACACAAAGTCGAGAAAATCTAGAATGGAACTTGAACCTCGACCTCATTACTTGAATCTTCAGAGGAAAGTTTCAGTATTTTTCTTCCCCGAGCTTTGGCCACCAAATGAAATTTCGCTCGATTCCCCCTGCTAGTCTAGTCAACTTGATATTTATTTTTTTAACTTATCAATGCAACTACAACTCATGTTTATCATAATTTTAATTTAGTAATATGAGTTATGATTAACTGAAAATAAAACTAGGCTAAAATTGAAGGCATTTTCACTATATACAAACACAATTTATTATTCACTATAATATTGTAATTATATTTTTGCTTTTTTAAACAATTATCTTGCTGTTGGGGTAGTTTTGATTTCAGCCCATTAATCATTAATGAATTTGCTAGAAATATATATGTTTTTTCAAGTTGTTTTAGCGTAGTAAAATAATCTAATTATCTTCTAAGTTATATTTTTTAAAACTAGTCTCTTTTCCTTTTATTTTTTTAAAATAAAGCAAAATGACACGTTTATCATTGGAATGAAAAAATTAAACCATTTTTCTAAAGATTTTTTTATTTTTTCACTCCGAATTTTTTGTTATTACTAATTTTATTGAAATAATTTAAATTTTTTATACAAATTAATCATTAATTAAATAAAAAATATTATTGATACGTGTAAATTATACAGACATGAAAAATGTCTGTACACTTTAAGGATAAGAGGCAAATCAAGAAAGAAACAAGAAAAAGTTTCAAGACTACTGCATGGTAGATCAAAGAGTAGCATTAGGTCAACTATTTAATAGATGGTCTAGTGGTAAGAGCGTGGAACTAGAAGGTTTACTTTTCCTGTGGTCTCAGGTTCGAGCCTTGTGGTTGACACTGGAGTTTTACATTGTCGTTAATTTCAAGACCCATAAAATTAATCGAGGTGCGCACAAACTGGTTTGAATATCCATGACAATTTAAGAAAAAAAAGAGTGGCTTTAGGCAAAGGAATTACCAGGGAACTCACTCCAACGCCCTCTTTCCTTCCTTTTGGAACCTTCTATAATAATGAAGAAGCACTCATAAAAGCAGTGGTGAAAAATAAAATCTACAATGAAACTAAGAAACAAACATCCAAGAGAGAAGAAACGCAGAAATAAGATTGTGATTATCTGGTAAGCTAATGTGAAGCCCTCCTTCTTCCTTTTCCTGCAAATTCCTTTCGTCTCCTGCTACAAATTGAAGAGTGCTACAGTGCTCGCTATGCGTAGCCAGTAATGTTCACAGACACAAAATAACGAGTTATTTAGAGAACAAGGATGCTCTGCAAAAACTTCTATCTTGCAGCTATTATAGCTAAAGAGCCATGGCAGTGAGTAAGAATGTGGATCGATGCTCACCCAATCCCAAGGCTAGTTCCCGCCTGAATGGAACAAGCTTAATAACTGTGGCAAAAATTCGTTTGATTTTAGTAAATTAAGTCTTAAAAAACTCTGTTTTGGGAAATGAGTTTTTAAATTACCTTTCTTTTGAAAAAAAAACAAAAAAAAAATAAGAAAAGCAATAACCAGAAATATTTGGCGGATGCAATAACCAAAAAAATAATAAATTACCTTTCTTTTTATTTTTCACTTGTTTTTTTTTTATGAATTTTGAGGTAAAGAACTAAATGTATGTTTAATAATGTGATAGTTTTTTTAAAAAATATTTTTTTATTTAAAATAAACTAAAATATTATTATTATTTACATCTAGAACTACAACAAGCACCTAAAAAATAATAATAAATTTTTTTTAGACAAAAAAAATTAAAAAACATTTTAAAAAGTAGGTTAATCACAAAAACGAATACTCCCTCCCTGTTAACTTAACCTAAAAGGAAGGAAAAAAAAAGGTTTTGGACCTCCATTTCACATTAGCCCCAGTTTTTCAACTTATAATTTAGCCTAATTATGCAATTTCCAATGGGTACAGTTCTGAAGCTATTTAAGTATTGGGCTTGACATCAATTCATTAGGCTGAGCCAATTAGCAAAAGTGGGCGTATAAAGATATCAATAGGAGCATCTCCGTATCCCTGTATAAAGTCTTGAAACTCATTAATGGTGTCACCGTATCTAAAGTTCAGAATTTGACAAGCCCGACACTTCCAAATAACATGGGTCTACACGAAGGCTCAACTTTTAGAAGTACAGAGTTATCAAGAATCAAGAATGAACAAGTAAATGTTCTGTTGTTTGCAGTCCCTGCACTTTGCTGAGTTAGATTCAAGTGTTTTCATCTGCAAATAAGGCATACATGATGGTTTAGTTTTAAGCACGTTCGAACGATTCACCTAAAAAGCCAGCACTGATGGCTTGTATCCCACTGACGCACTGTAGAGCAGCATCTCCATGCCCAGGGCTAGCTGATTGCACAGTTTCGCCTACCAATGGCAAGAAAGTTGATGCATAATGGCTAAAAGATGACTGGCCACCGAACGAGCAGTGCCATTTCCCTACCTGAAAAGCCCTGCAGGAGGCAGGAGGACTTTGAACTCTTGAATAGACGAGTGTATTACTCGAAAGAAAATCATAAATGGAAAAGAAAAGGAAAAGGAAAGAAAGAGCAGTAAGGTAAACACGTAGAATACTTGTGGAAAGTAAAAGTGCAAAGAAACTGTAATCGAAAAAAGAGAGTTCATCCAATAGACTGATAATATCCCCTTACAAAAACCTCAGAAGAGAAATGGCAAACATTGATTAAACAAATAAAAAACTCTACTTTCATTTCCTATCGTCTTCGTCGTCGTCGTCGTCGTCATCAAAATCACCTCCATCCTCATACTCCACGTCTTCATCGAAATCCTCAATCTCCTCATCATCATCATCAACATCGTCAACATCATCTTCATCATCATCACTGATCACTCTCTCACTCTTCCCACGTGCCTCCACACGACCCATCTCTCCGAACCGACCAAATCTCCAATTCAAAGCCCCGTTAATGTCACTCACAAGACCACCATTAGACTGACCCCCAAGTATGGGCTTTTGCTGTGGTTGGAATAGTGCAGGGTCAGAAATCATGAACTGGCTGGTGATGTTATTGAACCCACCTAAAAGAGAGCCGCGTAGGAGATGGAGAGGGAACGACTTGCCGTTCTTGAACAGCATCATCCTTGTAGCTGGGGTTGCCATTTGAGAGGAGGAGAGACCGGAGAAGTGTTTTGCTTGCTCTGTTTTGGAGGCGGATGGTGATCTTGTCCAGGGGCTTTATATAGGGAGGGTTTAGGGTTTTACGACGGTGGAGGGCATGAACACGTGGCAGTAGGGAAGGTCGAAGGAAGTTTCTAGAGACCGTGTTCGTGATGATTTGTTGAGGCCAAGTTGGTTTGCTAGGAAACAGAATCACAGTATCATGGAAGATTTTAAATTCTAATCTCTGATGAGGTGTTTGCATACAAACGCAAGCCCTTCCCGATAATGCTCCTTAATAAATAATGAAAGAATACCTATTAATAAATATTTTAAAATATTTTTCATGTAAAGTATTTTACAAAATTGTATGGTAAAAAAATATATTAATTTCTCAAATATTTTCTATTAATAGATTATTTTACACTAAACAAATATCCCTATGTTTTATTGTTTCAAGACTCAATGAAGGGCACCCCAAACGAATAATTTGATAATTGTTATTGTTAAATTAAAACTTATCAACCTTGAAGGGTTCGCTTGATGTGTAAAAAGATTTTTCTAAGAAAGAATTTCAAATCTTGATAATAATATCTAAAAGAAATGTAATTTTTATAAATGTATTAAGCAACCTATAATATTGTCACTTTGTCTCGAAAAACATGTAAACTGATTGTAACGAACGTGAGAAAATAGGAGACGAATAAAAGATTGCTTGATTGATTGCAAGCGTGCAATCCTCCTCTCATGAATATATATAGATAGTTAGTTAAGTTTTTTTTTAAAGGTAAAATAGTAATTTTATTATTCCAATCCACTGTGAATCTAAGGCATTTCTATTATATTTTTCTCATAAATTATGATTTTATTATTCCAATCCACAATGAATCAAGATATTTCTATTATATTTTTTTTATAAATTATAATTTATGAGAAAAATATAATAAAAATACCTTGATTCATTGTTGTTTGGAATAATAAAATTACTATTTCGCTTTTCTAAAAAACTTAACTATATATTAGGGGTAATTGAGTATTTTCACCAGCTTTATTGGTGATTATCTAATGGATCGGGGGCAGCTAGGTCTTTGCATTTTTTTAATAGTATAATTATTTAATTACTCTTAAAATTAAAAAAAATATTTACCTAAGGTGAAGGGATTTTTTCAATATTTTACTTTTCACGACACAATAAAATAAATGTATTGCATTTTAAATTAAAAAAAACTCCTTACCTTGCTTCTATGAGATTATTCGTGCTTTCATTTTGGTTTTTTTATTATTATCATGCATTTCTAAGAGCAATTTGATAGACACACACGCTAGCAATTAAGCTGCCTTGTTCTGTTTAAGCGGTACATATAGTGGCTTATGGTTGCCAAAAAAAACTTTCTTTTGTGTTTTTTGATTCGTCACGGTAAGGCTTACCTCTATAGGTGGTGCATGTGGCTTACTTCCTTCTAGTTTAACATTGATTTTTTTTTTTCCTCTCTCCTCCTTGATTTTTATGCTTGACTTTCTAAATATTTCAAAGCAACCCTTTAATTTATTCATTCTCTGGATTTAATCTATGTTCTTTCAATTGATATTCTTTTATTTGAATTTTATAAAAGTAAATTTTGTTTTCAATTTCATCCTCCTTTAATATTTAAATTTGTTAAATTCTTTCTCTATTTTTTTAATTTTTATTATCATTTATAGTTTTTTTTAATGTTTTCATTCTCCTTAAGTTTTATTGTTTTTTTTTACTTTGGTTTTTTTTATATTGATATTTTTTTATTTTATCCTTTAACATTGAATTGAGCTTCTTGATTGAGTTTTGGTCTATAATTTAATGAACTGTGAATTTGAGAGATTAATCCAGTTTTAGAAGATTCACTCATATTTTTTTTTAAGCTTATGTTTTTTTCAGTTTCATCATTCAATATTTGATTTAATTAGATATTGAACTTTATTTTTTTTATTTGCTTTCTATAGGGTTTTTCACTAATTTTGAAAACGACTCGGGTTATCTTAGGTTTTTTATTTGTCATTCTTTGTTAAATTTAGTTTTTTAAAAAATAAATTTTCATTTTAAATTAAATTAAATCAATTGCTTAAATATAAGCATGTTAGACATCAAATGTGTGATAATATTGACGATAAATATGTTTACCTCTAGTACTAATCTCACCATATTTTTGTGATATGTATAACAACTTGATTATCACACATAATTTTGATTGGATCATCATTAATTTCTTTTAGATCAGTAAGAAATCTTTTTATTCAGACAATTTCAAAAGTTAAGTTGATACATGCGATGTATTCAGTTTTCATGGTACTTTTAGCTACACAACTTTGTTTTGTTTGTTTGTTTTTTTTTTTTTTTGCTACACTTGAGAAATCAACATCAGAGTATCTAAAGAACCTGTTAAGTTTTTACTTTTATTATCATATGTCAAATTATAATCTTTTATGCCTTTAATATATCTAAGTGTTCTTTTAACAACTAACCAATAAACTTCTCTAAGATTGCTTTGAAACCTACTTACAAGACTTACAACAAAACTAATATTAAATCTTGAACAAAGTGTAACATACATTATACTACTACAACTTAAGCATATGGAGTATTTAACATTTTTCTCCAACATCTTCATTAACATGACATATTTTCTTATATAATTTTATTTGTTTATAAATGAGAGTATCCATTGGATTAGAATTATCCAGATAGAATCTTTTTTTTTATTTTTTATTTATCTATATAATAAGTTATATAAAGAGTTCTACATTTTCTATCTCTAATAATTTGAATGCACAATATATACATATGATGCTTCACATAAATCTTTCATCTCAAAATGAGATTTTAAAAAACATTTCAATGCAACATCATTACCAACAATCAAATTATCATCAACATGTAAATATAAAAGTACCCATATTATTCCAATAATAAGCATAATGATCAAAGTCATTAGCTATAAAACCATATTTAATAATAGCATTAATAATAGTAACAAATATATTTTTAGTAAAATCATGCTCCTCAAACAAAATTTCTATGTCAAGTTCCATAAAAGTAAGCATGATTTCTCTAGTACTCTTATAATAAAAGAGCTAGCATTTTCAAGTGATAGAAGTGGAACACCAACATCAATTATACAATCAACTTTGTCTTGAAAAAAAATATGACAAATTTAACGTTTTTAAATAGGAAAACTGGTACCATTCAATTTCTCAATTTTCCTTAATCCTGACTTACAACCTTCCTAACTAAAATTATGACAATTATTAGACAACTAACCAATAATGGAGGACCTTGATATAATTATGTATACCTTACTTCACCAATATGTTGATGATGTTGATGATGTGTGATAGAAACTAACATTAATGCTTATCTTCCTTGAAAAAAAGTGAAATTATGACCATAATGATGGTTTGAGAGGGAAGAAAAAAGAATGTACCAAGTAATATTCTATGAAGCAAGTAAAAAATTACAAGAACTACAATAAAAACCTTAGGCTTTGATATCAATGATAGTTTTTATAATTTATGCAAGAAAACAAAATTAATCTAAACAAAAAAAAAGATTTTGTTCTAGATTAATTGGTAAGTGACTTTAGGTTTTATCTAGAAAAAGAATTTTATGTGGTTTTTTTTTCTTTATCTGATAGCTTTTATTTATATTTATGGATGAGTTTGTTATCCCAATATGTAAAATATCTAGAAAAATAATATTATTTTTTATGTTAATGTTCTTAAAAAATAACGACCTTATCTCCCATAAAGTTCATATTTACATATAAAATTCTAGTTAACTGCAACCATAAAATAGTCAATTTGATCAAGTCAAACTCCACAAAGTCAACTTGACCAGGACAAATAATATGGAGATATTATTGCAAGGTTCTCAAATTATTTTTTACCATTATATTTATTTGGCTAGTCCTTTATGAGGGTTATTTGGCCACTTTATTCCACAGCTCATTGGAATGTTGCTACTACTATTTGGGTTTCAATCTAAATCCTAACTCCTACATCATTACTCTTAGAATTTCAATAAATTTGAATCATTCATGGTTTTGTTATTACAAAATTTATTGGAATTTCATTAAAATCATTTTCAATAAACACATTTGAGACCAGATTAAGGGTTCAACTCACTTTAGGCTATAAATTTATTAGAATTTAATCTCTAATATAAGCTTTTTAACATAAAACATTAACATGACTTAAATAAATTATGGTGAATAAAAAATTAGTCTAAAAAAATTCTACCCTTAGTAGACATGTTTTTTATAAACTCATAACTCTTTAAAAGCTTTATCCTCCATAGAAGATAAATAAGCTTTCCTAGTGGTTTATTTTGTGGAGATTTGAAAAATTAAAATTGGACTGAAAAAGCACTTAAGCTTTTAGAGGGTAGACCTAAGCAAATTGGGTTTTTAGCTTAAACTCACATGTGTTTCAGCTCAAGCTCAGGTTGGGGTTTAGGTTTAATGTAAAATATTTTCTTGAGCTATAAAAGGCTATTTTTGGCAATCTATTCTAAACTTGAGCCTGGGTTTATAATTTTTTGGTCAATAAAGAATTAATTTTTATCGGCCTATTGTTTTGCCCAATCCAACCTATGAATTATAGAATATGATTAGTTCTTTTTTTTTCAAAACAAATTTCTCAGAACCTAAAAGGTTTTTTCACCTTAAAAAACAACCGATTTAAAGCTAAACCATTCTAGTTTAATTCTAGTTTTTTTTTAGGGTAATCAAAGCTAATAATGGAGGGTTTTGTGTCGGTTTTTGTTTCTAATATTCTCTATAAAAGTGACACAATGTAAGGCATGGATAGAAACTAGGGTTCCTCAATCCTTAAAGGTTTAAAGCCTTTAATCACAGAGAAAGAAATTAGAATTCTCAAGTTCTAATGTTAGAGCCCTTAACTGTAGAGAAATCTATGATATATTCAAGAAAAAAATTTAATTCAATAATCTTTAAATAAACAAATAAAAACAACAAAAATGTCTAAATATAAGAAAGACATTTTAATTAGTAAAATCCTAATTAAATTAAAGGTTGTAACTCATATAGACCTTCGATCATATGGATTGATTTTTGTCTCTTGGGTTGATCTACCTTGTTCTAACAAAGCCCTATGACCCTTATAAAATTCATCTTCACCCTTCACATAGACAATTAGTTGTCTAGGTGGATTTTCAAAAATAGATCTAGGGTTAGGCTTGCCTCGAGGTAAGACTTTAGATGCATTACTCTCCTTTTATGATTTTTATTTGTGCTTACCCATCTTAATTGATTTATCTGCTTAGTTAAGTCTGCTACAGAATGCTTCTGTCAACCAAGTTTTTTTATAGGGTTTTTCGCGTTGCCTGTCGAGCCCTTATAGTGTCCTAGATGACCTCCATTTCTACATTGTGAAATAGGTTGTTACCATCTTCGTCTATCAAATAGACCAACTTATTATGATACTAATTGACGCAGTGTATAATATGAATAAAAACTATGATTCTTTGACCTCCCCCCCCCCCTAAATTTTTATAGCCCTAGACTATAGAGAAAAAAAACTAGGGTTCTCAAGCCCTCATGTTACAGTTCTTAATTGTAAATAAAACTTTGATTAATTCAGAAAATTATTTTACTCAATAATCTTCAAATAAAAAAAAATCCTATGATAGTTTTTAAATACAAGAAAAATATCCTAATTAGTAAAATTATAATTAAATTTAAAGTCTTAATCTAAATAGAAAAAAACAATCTAAATACAAGGGGGAAAAAAATCTTGAATAGTAACTTCCAGATATTATTTGAAAGCTTTATTGACCTTATATGGCAATGAAATCTTAACCCTATATAAAAAATTGTTTTTAAAATTTTCTGTCAAAATTTTAACTTATCTAACGGTGAGATGATCAAAAGTTATGCTTATTTTACTAGATTATATGTTGGAATCTTCTAGAACTCCTTTAAGACCTGAAAAATCTAACTATTAAGGAAATAATATAGTAAAAATAATTATACCAAAAATAATATAAAAAAAAGTTCCTCATGTCAAAAAGGCAGGGTGAAGAAAGAGTGTTTTAGGGGTTGGTTTTTCTGCACAAATTCTATAGAGTTTTTTACACTCTTTTTCACATATATTTTCAGTTTTACTTTTCTATTTTAAGCTCTATTTTTCCTCTTTATTTTCCTTTTATTCTAGAGTTAAGGATTATTTCTTATAAAGAGAAATTTAAATCTATATTCTTTTAAATTCATTAAACCTTGTTTATGAATACACTTAAATAAAGAAGAGTTATTGGACTACTTTTGAAGTTTGTTATTTTATGGCAAGTAAAGAACAATAAAATCCGACAACAAGAAGAAGTTTTATATTGGTTATGTGCTAAATAGGCATCTTCAAAGTGAAACCCGTGAGGAGTGTCCAAGAGAAAAAGAGATCTCAAGGCAGGAACGGGCTTATTAGAACCGAACTAGATTTCTTGTGATGAGCTCTCCCAAAATCAGCATCACCTTCCGAGATTACCAGGAGCTATGAACAGCCAGCAAGCAAGCAGTGTAATCTTCGAATGAATCTTTGATCAAGTTCTCTAACATGTTTCCACTTTCAGAAGTTCCCAAAAGAACTCATCCAGAAACTCCAAGAAAATCATTAATCACTAAAAACAATGTCTAAATTCAACAACCACCAATTTCAAAATAAATACTGAAAGCTGTCCCTTCGGTTATGTATCTATGAACAAAACTTCGAACACAGTTGCAGCCAGTACCTAGCATTTCAACATGATTGCAGGTTGCCGACACCATTTTTACATTGCAACTGAACAAGTACATAAAACTTTATGATCTCATCCTTATCTACATCCATGTACAGGAACAATTTGGGAAAATAAAAATCATATAGAAATAAACATCTAATTGTCCATAATAAAATTTTGGACTTCTCAATATGAATCAGGAGACCTGCATTGCATGTCAGGTATGTAAAGATGCTTTCCGTCACTTCTCAAAATTGATTACTTGTCGATAACTCATTTATGTTGCGGCCATGGGTCCATTGCCTGATAAGTTATCACCCCCGTTTCCTGATGTTCGGAATTTTTCAGTGTCCTGGACTCCAATTTGTGAAAACTGCTTCATTAGTATATCAATATAGGCAGGTAAGCAGTCCTTAAAACTCTTGGAGCAGCTCTTATCACCCTCGTCAACATCCTGAACCCCACCGTTGACCAGACACCCTACCTGAGCACCATCCATGTAGGCTTTACATGCCACCAGAATATCATTAGCACGCTTGTGGAAATGACCCAGTACAAAGTCCTCGAAATGCTGTGGCCAACCATGATTTGAATTGATTAGTTTTAAAATCTAAAGATAAGCAAGCCTTTCCACCAACTTAGAAATCTCATGCACAGTTTGCTAGTATTAATGCAAGCCTGGTCTGTGCTCACTGGGTCTATGCACAAGAAACAATTACCATTCAGACTGTTCCGGTTATTCATGGCAAGTACCCTTATCTGCCTAAACTTCCAATGGTTCTCACTTTTAACATATTTTAAATGTACTAAAAACTTCTCCAATTGGCAGTTTGGTGCTGGAACATAGGAAAATTACCCATATTTTCAATAATTTAAGCTTCTCCTGGGATTGTTATCCAAATAATTCAGATGAACACAACAATAATTCATGAAGCAAATACGCAGTGAAAGAAACTTACCTTAGGCGGCCTCCTCATCGTGTAAGCCATTGTTTTCAGCGAAAAGCAAAAGGTACTCTCACTGTACTCCTGAGATCGCTTTTCACCATTTGCCGAACCACTCAATCGTTCATATCCAGGCTCATTAAAGAAGGGCTTCTGATTCAATATCAATGCCTGTATAGATACCAGAACTTGTAGCGCAGTCGAGACTCCAGGCTGCCACATCTCATTCTTGTTACCCTGCCAGGTCCCAAGAAGGCTGAGGCATACTTTACCACAACTGTACAAGTTTGGGTTGAGTCGAAGACCACCAGAATGGTAGTAGACAAGCTAGCACAGACAAATCCAAAATTATGAGATGGAAAACTGTTCAACAGAAGATGAAAAAATAATACACACAACAACCTCTATCACATACCGGTGGTACTTTGGGGTAGCCAGCAGGGAAAAAAACATCAAAGAAAAAGAGACCATCGTGGTAGGGAGTACCCTCTGCTCCAATAATTACAGCCCGCAATAGGTCCATCCTTGTTTCATAAACCCTAACAAATATAGAATCTGTTGACATAATAATAGTAGGACAAACAAAACGTGAGAATGAATTATGCAAATATTGAAAATTTATAACCTATTAAAATCATAAAGTTTCTCTCGATAGTAAAGGGAAAAAAAAGGCAACATGCTTAAGAGCATTAATGAAATAGAGGATGAGATAAATAAATAAAAAGTCCTTGTGACATTTATTGTTAGCATACACATAAACCTCGGTACACCTTCACCAGTTTCCCCCTTGTGATTCTGAACAGATAAACATTATGAACAACATGAAGGGAGTGGTGGGTAGGAGGTCCTTCGGAGAAGAAAAAAAATGGAAACCAACATCCACTCAAACTTGCAATAGTAATTAATGATCAGAATCAGAAAGGTTACAGCTTACCTGGCAAATCATTTTCCAGGATTCTCCACTCGTCCTGAATTCTCTTTGCCCAGGTCTTTGGTGGCTGCCAGAAAGAGGATGCTATAGCATTATGCAATCAAATCATTGATAGAAAAATAAAAGAAAAGTTAGCATGGTTGCATCTTCTAAAATACTCACCTGCTTCATCGAAGAACTATTAGTATAGTGATGATCTGAATGATCTTCGACTGTATCAAATTGTTTAAATTGTTGAAACTTTCTGAGGATATCATCTTTATCTACATTTTTTGGAGTTCCAGCTGCACTGTCTTCAGGAGGGATATGTAAAGCATCAAATGGATCATAGACATTTGGATGACTTGTATGGTTAGGAAATGAGTAATTTAATTTTGACACCAAAGAAGAGATGGAAGGGCTAATGATAGGAAAATGATCCAATCCACCAACAAATGGAGGAGCAGGATTGGTATGTCCCAAATGTGCTGGGCCAACTCCATGAGGGAGCATAACACCGTCTAAGTGCTTTGCATAACCATAATCAGTCAAACTACTTGAAGAAACCAGCTCTATTTTACTCTGGAAAGGTGCAAAATTCAAGGCACTCCCCCCATGTTGTGAAACATTTTGTTCTTCCTTATCATGGGCAGTTTGGGGAAGTGGCCAAGGAGAGGACAGGTTCACTCCAGAATCATGGCTCATGGAATCCATTGGGTTATGAAAACTTAAACCACTCACTGAACTCAGCTTCTTGCTTACATGGCCCGGCTTCAATGACCATGAACCACCACCATTAGATTGCATTTGATTGTTTGTATTGAAAGAATTAGTTCCATTATCAGATTTCTTAGCATTATTATCAGAATTTGGCAACCAAGGAATGGGGGCCTCCACTCCAGGAGGAATATCCACCTTGTCAAAATGGGATTGTAAAAATGAATACTCATCAAAATCCATGAAGTCATCAGGATAAAGATCCATATGTGTGCCATCATCATAATCAAGACCTTCCATGTTAATTATATTATTTTCTCCAGAGGAAGGACTGAAAAGACAACTGGAAATACCGTCCTAGAGAAAAAATTAAAAATATCAATAAGAAAAGAAAAGAAACACAATATATTAGCTCTAACAGGGGTACAGTGTATAAACTAATATGTACCTTAGCTTGACTGTAGCCATCAGAGTTATCTTTTATGGATTTTCCTTTGTTCTTCAAGTCATTTTTCTTGTCAAGAATCATCACATCAATGGCATCTTCATCCTTGTCAACATCAATTATTTCATGAAGAATAACCTACAAAAAATATTTTTTTTACAAATACAGTGCATGAACTCATGGGAGTGAAAGGAAAGTGAAAGAAATTAAAGGTTAATGCCTTTTCTTTGAGAGTCAAGATGAGAAAAGGAAACTTTCCTAATGTTATCCTGAAGAGATTAGACAAAAAAAAATTATATATTGATGAGAATGAAATGGAAAAAGATATAATTTATTGATTTCACTTTCTTTTCCACTCATGCCACGCAGCAAGAGAAATTTTTAATGAAGAAGTTTGATTCTTTTCTTTTCTTTTCCTCTCATTTTCTTTGCATTATTTCACTTGTTTCCCTTTGCAGATATAGATATCCTAAATAGTTTTAGAATATCTGTTCAAGGATTAAAAAAAAAAAAAAAGAGGAACCATGGAAAGAGATCAACATCATTTAGTAAACAGTAATTAAGAAAGCAACGTTAACAATACAAAGTGAATTTTTGATATATTTCTTGCACAAAACTTAAGAAGCTGGAAAAAAAATAAATACAACACTATAATTACAACAAGAACCTGACAGCAAAATAAGCTGAATACCAAATAGGTAGGTGTTATATTCCTGCTACTTAAACCATTTATCTCGAAGCATTTAAGAGAGTAGTCATTCTATTCCTGCCATGGAGTAGATAAATCCAATGAAGCAGGGCTCAAACTGGCTGGATATGGTACTGTAGCAGCAGCATTCCAGTAAAATTTCCAGCATTGTTGTAAGGATTAAGAGTATCTAGTCTTTGCATTTATTTAATTTGTTCATGATTGCTTGTACAGCACAAATTAGGTAAAATGAAGATTACATGTGTTCTTGAGTTACTAGGATTTAGCCTCTTACAAGTAGTTACCGTCTCAAAGACATATATATAGAAAAGGTTGGCTTTTCAAGTCTATCATGAACTTGGAATTTTGATAATTAAAGTGTTTAACAAGGAAAGAGGTATTATATTTGTTTCCCTCTGCAACCTTAAGTCTCAATGGAGTACCAAAATATATCCATGGCTCCATGCCTCATTGTGTTCCCATACACAGCAATTGGTGTTGGAGCCAAAGACAATTCATAACTCTGCACCATACAAGATCACACAAGTTGAAGAGAATAAAGAACAAAATTGCTGTGATTGCACCAGAAACAACGTAAACTAGAAGCTCGTACTTATCTAAGCCTTTCAAAACACCCTTGAATCATAGAAATTTGTTTGAAACAGTCTCCCATTTAAACTAGACCAATTGTTAATAGCAGCTGCAAAGTCTGAGGTTGTTTGCAACAATAAATTAATCTATAGGATGGAAAAGGAAATGAGATTGGATGAAAGAGAACCATGACCAAACACCATAAAAGAGTACCAAAGTCCGATATAGTCCCAACCTTAAGATATTACAGGTCAATTTATCAAGTTCAACTAGTTGGTCTCTCTTTTCCCTTCTCTCTCTAGTAGCGAGTAAGAAAGTAGTCTTTCTTAGTTTGAAATCTGGGACTTACAAGATCCAGGACTGAGAGTTTTTAGTATTTCCTTGATTTTGGGCAGCTGTCCAAGGGCCTATGCACAAGTGCAAAGACAAGAACTGCTGAAGACATGTCTTCATTCCCAATTCTGCAGCTATAGCTAGGGCTTTGGAACACTAGTACCAAATGGCTAACATTTCCTCCCTTAGCTCTCTCCCTCCTTCACTTCATGAAGGGGGAAGATGCACTCCACAAGGCTTTGCTTGTGGCAAACCAGGTTCATACTAAATTAAAAAAGGAATAGAATGAATTGGTGGATAGCTTTCTATCGGTTCCAAGTCCCAGTAAAGTTGGTTTGACCATGCCCATGGCTGGATATAGACCTCTTCATAGGCCAAGGTGCAAAGTCCAAAAGTAGTACTCATCCCTCCGACGCTGCAGAACAGCTCCCTATTCCGTCAAAAGTGAGATCGGATTACCCAACCAACTAGGTTGGTTTACGGAGTGTTGGAATAGCTAAAGCCCACTCCGAATCCATCTTTCAATGTAGAATGTAAAATTGTTCAGATGTTAGTAAAAAGTCAAACTTGTATCTGAGCATTCTTAATCCTTATTAGCTTTTAAAACTTTCCAAATCGCGCTCATTAATTCTAACATAATCCCCAACCTAGTTTCATCTATCAAGCCCATTCTACAACTAACCATTTTAACTCCAAAACCATTACATTACCACAAAAGTAGTGTGCTTGAGAGGGCTACTTAATGATCCCAAGTCCTGACACCCTTAGAATAGGCCAAATGCAACACAAAACATTTTGAGAAAAAAATAATAATCCAAACAATAGAAAGCAAAGCAGCCCACTTTTCCTACAAATGCAAGTTTCTAAAATATGTTGATCATTCCTTCTCTCCGAAAATAGCTTACTGTTAGCATTATAATTTCATTCAAACACAGCCATTCTCACTAGTAAAGGCTCAAAAGGGGCACCACCTATCAGTAAACCTCTCCGACTGACCCTTTCCCCATTATAACCAACTCAATTATTCAAGCAATCAACAAAAAGGCACCAACTTTGACAATCACGGAGACATTAAATCCCCAGGAAAAAAGAATTAATCAGTAAAAAAATCAAGATAAATTCATGATCGGAATAAATGAATAAAAAGAAAAGAAAGGCTCGAAATTGAACAAAGACAACAACTTTTTTTACAAGAACCTGTTTGTTTTTTGGCTGTTTAGTGTGAGAGCGAGAAACAATCGGAGCTGGAGGAGGTGGGACTTCGATCACGTCAGGGTCCATGAACACTCTTTTTTTCCTGTTTCGTTAGTGAGAAAGTGAGAGGAAAAATAAAGAAACAAAGAGGAATTCCAATTCAAGAAAAGGAAAGGTAAAGAAGGTATTGAAAGAGAAGAGAGACTTGGAATTCAAAGGGATGTGTAGCGGCGGCGGCGGCTTCATTGATGAAGATGATGATGATGATCGGCTTGTGGAAGAATCAAGAAAGAATGAAACGCGGCTCGGCTCGGCTTGGCTTGTTGAGAAGACAGAGAGAAGTGGTTCAGTTTCGGTGTTTTCAAGGCTTCGCGCCTAGCAAATGGGTAAGACAGAGATGGATGATTAGCACGAGTCTAGAGTTGCTTCTTGTTATGTGTCTTCTAATTTATGTCTTAAAATATTTTTTAATTTTATTTTTTTAGTATTTAATTGTAATTTTTGTTGGATTATCTTCTCAGTTACTATACTGTTTATTGTATCATTTTAAGAATTTCAATGGAAAATCTCTCAGCCGATGGATTACCTGTAACAATTCCATCAATGGCTGAGATCGAAGAAAAAAGTTCGTAGAGGTAGTCGCACAGTACTGACACAAGAGTTGGACCCTCTGTCTTTCTCCGTAGACTTTTGCGAGTTTTCATGGGATGATACGAGGATTTTCCACATGTACAAGTGGAAAGTCTGGTTATGGGACCCACTTCTTCATGGACTCCACGTCAGATATAGTACTTTTACTTTCTACTGTTTTTTCTGAATGGTTTTTGGACCATCCTATATGTTGATTAATTAAAATTAAATATTATTTATGGAAATTATTAGATAACACTAAAATATGAATATTATTTCCTTTTTTCTTTTTATGCTTGTAATAAAAAATCAAATAAAATGCTATAAAATTAGAAAGGTGTAAAAATATCCCTTGGTTCTGGCCATTTGCATAAGTTAGTTGCTGAAAATATGCCTTTAATTAGACTTCAATTTATTTATTTATTTATTTTAATTAAAGGGAGAGCTCAAAACCATGCAAATATGAAATGACTTGGTTTGTGTAAATTCTATTATCTTAGGCAAAATAATTGCTGGATGGTGTTAGATCTATGGCTGGATTCAATAATATATCAACATTAAAAATATATTAAAAAATATTAAAAAATATTTTTGAATTATTTTAATGTTTATTTTTAAAAAAATATTATTTTAATATATTTTTAAATAAAAAATATTTTAAAAAATAATGAAACAGAAGACATGGCAGCTGATGCATGCATCATCGATGGTTGTCGTGGAAGAGATATACAGAGTCTGTGACGTATTGTTGACGTAATGCACATAAAATCTTATTTAAATGAGACATGGAATTCATAAGTTAGGAAAGACGGGAGCCACTCTACTGACGTTTTCGAAGGGTCCGTACTAACCTACCACCTAGTGCCCAAATTCTTGTCAGAGAGTTATTGAATAATAGGCCAATGGCTTGTTTACACGTGGTTTAGCAAGAAACTTCCCCCGTCATTCGATAGCGAGACCTCTTAGCGCCTGACAATAAATCTTGGGAGGGTCAATGAATATATTAAAATTAAGAAGTGTATTCAAAAATGTTAAAAATAAATTTGTAAGGGAGCTGCAATAATCAAATAGTAAAGAATCGACTAGAGAGGGATAATATTCATGTAAATATAAAATCAACTCGAAATTTCAAGTTCATGAGGTTTTTTTATATGATTTGATTTTTAAAAATAACCGCTAGTGCTTGTAGATCGTGTCATCTAATAACATCTTCATAATAAAAATATGTTACAAATATATTTGAAAGTTATATATGAAAGATTAAAATGTAAGTTATTTTATTTGTAAGTATAATTTTGTATAAGAAAATTTAGATTTTTTTGGAACCATCACTTAATTTAATGTGTTTTTTTTCTCTTAACAGGGAGTTGTGTCCCCGAATGCAATCCCCTAGTTCCGCCCATAATTTTGTAAGATGTGAAATCCATATGGCCATACCATTAACAAATGCTTTTGAGATAGATTTTTTTTATTATTATTTTTAGATTGTTTCGATATAAAAAAAAGTTAAAAAATTATTTTGATGTATTTTTTAAGTGAAAAACATTTTGAAAAGCAATCGTTACCACAATATCAAACAAGTTTTTCATGCTACAATAAGTAGAAATTCCCAACGCAAAACTATGACAATCTCGAGTGGTCAACGTTAACTGTTTTGAAATTTTGTGTTCATAATTTTGTTTTATTCTATCATAAATTAAAATATTTTAATCACAATAAAATTGTGTTTGTTTCAAGGTTTAAAACTAAAGATTAAGTGTCAAATAATGAAGTATTAAAGGTATATAAAAATAATAATCGAAGGCTAAAGTATTAAAGATACGTGTTAATATATAAAAATTGGTGACTTCAAGTTATGATTGCTTTACGAAAAAGTAATTTAAAGTGTTTCTGCACATGTAATTCAGTTAAAAAAATTAAAAAAAAAATTGAATGAAGTATTTTTCAAGTCATGGAAGGAAAACCCATAAAATTCATATATAATGGTGGGATACAATAAATATTAAATCAGTAAAAAATAATATATAAAATATATTTGTGGGATCCCATAAGATTCCTGTGAAAATATTGCCAGTAATAATGTATCATGATGACACGGCAACCGAGGATGTTTTGCGTAGTCCGTCCTCTTCCTCACGGGAGGTTAGGTCAAAGGTATTATCATCAGCGAGGGGATGATTGAAATTACAGTGGAGAAAGCTTTTTAAAATAGTTTTTATTTAAGAATAATTAAAATAGTTTTACATTTTTAATTTTAATACATTAAAATTATTAACAAACACTACAAAATATATAAATTTAATATTTTTAGATAAAAACTACTTTTAAAAAAGTATTTAAAAGCACAAGTAAAAAATGTGTTAAACATCCCTTAGCATGTCTAACTACATTTTTCAAAAAGATTTCCTCGAATAAATTTTTTTATATCTTTAAATTATTTTAATATATTGATATCAAAAATAAATTTTTAAAAATTAAAAAAATATTATTTTATTATATTTATAAACAAAAATCACTTTAAAAAATAACATTTAATACTATTTTAAACACCCCTAAATATTTTTAAAAACGCATTATATGCACGCGCGCAAAATCAATTTGATGTAAAACATGAAAGGATTTCAATTTGAATATTGCTAAATATTATCAAAGGTGGTTAGAGTAAGATAATAAATCAACATTTAGAGGATGTTTATGAATGTGATAGTGATTATTTTTCAAAATGTATTTTGCTCGGAAATACATCAAAATACTATATGTTTTATTTTTAAAAAAAAAATTTGGTATCAGCACATTAAAATGATTTGAAAATAAAAAAAAATTAAAGCAAATAAAAAAATAATTTTAAAATACAGAAACTCTAAATCCATTAAAATTTACTAACTGATAAGTCTCAGTGTTTTAAGAGATACAACACATCTCATGAAAAAAAATGTAATCGCTTATCTCATGAAAAGACATGCATCACATACTATCCATGAGGCGGACGGCACACCTCACAAACAAACTCTCCGGTGGGAATGCGATCCGGCTGCCAAATTCAGGTCTAAACAAAAAGAAAAGATGTTTAGAATTGTAAGAAATAATGTACTCGATTTGGATTATAATCTTTGGTTTGAATGCAACTGTGTTCACCGGTGGTTTAGAGTATAATTTCGGGCCTGAACTCAGAGCTGAGAGCCCATTAATAGGTCTGGCCCAATTTATGATTTCTGGCACCACAATCCGTTGAACAGAACACAACTCACAAAGAAGGATTTTTTCTCTCACTCTCTCTCTGTTTTTTTTTTGAACATCACACAGAGGAAAGAATTCATGTAGTTAGACTTAGGTTCTGACCGTATAGTAGTTTTCAGTTTCACTTACAATTGCTCAATATATATTTACTCGACAGCTCCGAGTCATGCAAATGATATCACTGTTTTGATTCGTTAATTCAATAGAAACTACTGGGTGCTAGTCCTTTGAAACTTTTATATCTTGGATTAAGATTTTATTTTATTTCCATTTTAGTATTTAAGTTTTCGAGAATGAAGAAAGAAAGTCATGTAAACAGTAGAGAAAAAAAGTGATGGATGATTTTATTGATAAAATAGCTAAATTTTGGTGTTAATGTGTTCGGTTTGATGAGAAAAGTGTTATTAAGGTAATTTTTTAACTTTTATAATTTCTTTTCAATTTTGAACATATTTCGGGGTGGTTTGAGTTGAGAAATTAATTTATAAAAGTGTTTATTAAATGTTTTTAAGTGAAAATAAATTAAAAAAAGGTATTTTAGGTTAAAAAACTTCACCTTGATTTTCCAGCTATGGTCAAAATCTAGGCTCACAAATGACATGTTCTCTAGTTTATTTTTTTTTTTTAAAAAAGAACTTATGAAAATTTATCCATTCCTTGAAAAAGAAAAAAAAAAGACTAGAATATGCCTTTTTTCTGTTGTGCTAGGTGTCGAGACCTAGCTATTTTTTATATTTTTTATATTTTTTTAGTGTTTTTATTATTTTTTTATTAAATTAAATAATATTATTAAACCTGACTAGGATCATTATTTAGGTCATGAATTCGCCTAGTTAACTTAGTTTCACCTTAATTAATCTACGTTTTAGTTTGTTTTTAAAATATAAAAAGAAAATCCAATTGATATTAATTTTTTAGATATTTTATATAAAAAAAGGTCAAGACATATTTTTGTGAGGTCAATCAATGCGCGCGTGCACCCGAAATTAGCTTGTCAATGCTAGTTAACCCCACCTCCCCCCACACGACTTGCTTTGAAACTTGGTTCGGTCTAGCCATCGACTCCACATATCACCATGTTAATTCATTGAGGTAGGCTAAATTTAATAACATTACAAAAAAAAAAAAAAAAATATTCCGTAAGGCAGGCGTGGGTAACTTTCTAGCCTCTCCTTATAATATATAATTATTTTGTCATGTCTGTTAGGATTGGGCTACGTATTCTTTTTTAGAAGAGATTTTCAACTAAAAATATATTAAAATGATTTTTTTTTCTCAAAATTTCTTTTATTTCTTACATCAAAACTATAAAAATAAACATAAAAAACATCAAGCTAATATTTTTTTTAAAAAAATAATATAAAAAGTATTAAAAAAAAAGAACAAAAGTTATCAGAATGCAAAACAGGTTATTCCTTGGTCTATATGTGGTCAACGTTCACCGTAGCGCATGGGAGTATAATTCAACAAAGGGAGCTTGGTCCTATCTATGTCGACAGGGTAGGCCGGTGATTAATTACAACATAGCTGCAAGCTCACATGGCAATTCTTTGGCGTGGCCATAAAATAAAAGTGCTTTCAATTTTCCTGTCAAATTCATGTCTTCCTGTGCTTCCGATAAATCACAGTCAGATCCATGCGATTATATTTGGATATAACTTCCATGATAATGGAACCCAACCCACACCATTCTTAGTTTAGTGTGCGAATGATTGTTGAGCAAAAAATAATTTTAAAATGATGTTTACAAGTAATAAATCTATATTTTTAAAAACTTATATGTTTAAATATAAAAAAAATTATACCTTTGTAGTTATCTTAACCTTCTTAAAATGAATGTAATGATAAATATTATAGCCCATGATAAAAATAATAATATGATTCTCTTATTTTTTAATTTACTCGAGTTTTATGATGTGTGGCATAGCAAGTCAGATCATGTAAATTATAATTTCATGTGAAGGTTAATAAATCATGAATTATATTACTAAGTATGTTTTTTTAGAAAAATCGCAAGTGTGAAATTTGTGTAGAATCAAAATTCACAAAACCTTATTTTCAAACAATTAAAAAAGCAGTAGTGAACCTCTAGACTTAATTCACACAAATATTAGTGCTTTAAAGTTTGTGAAAACTAGATATGAAAGAAAGTATTGTATTATTTTTATAGATGATTGCACAATGTATTGTTATATCTATTTGCTTAAAAGAAATGATGAAGTTTTTAAACTATTTAAACACTAAAAGAATAAAGTTGAAAATCAACTTAATAAAAAGACAAAGGTAATAAAAAGTAATAGTGGTGGAGAACACAAAACACCATTTGGTAAATTTTGTTTCTAAAATGGTATTATTCAACAAACTATTATTTTTTATTTATCATAATAAAATAGCATTGCAGAATGTAAAAACCAAACATCACACTTGGATTTTTTTTTCTAATTTTTTAAAATACATACAAAAAATAAGGTTAAAAAATTGAGTTACAACACATCACAAGGCATAGTTACTATCTCTAAGAAAGTCAAAATAACGCCACACTCTCCTATGCTTACGCACAAATTTCTTAGCAATGACTATCTCCTTTGACATGTCTTTTAAAAGGTGTCTGTTTTCTTATCAACGGCTATCTCTCCAATATATCTCCTTAAAGAGCGTTTATTTTTTTGTCAATGACTCTCTCGCCAACCTGTCTCCTCATAAGATGCTAACCTTTCACGCCAATCACTCTTAAACATCTATTTTTTTCATCAATGACACAACAATTAACAACTTATTTTTTGAAATTACCTGCAAGAAAAAATAATTATTCTCTATCATTACTCCACCTATAACACTACAAGCTCATGTAATCTAGGTGTATAAATACATTGAATCATCAAGCAAATAGACATAATTGACCACAAGATCACAAGAGATACTCTCATTACACTCTTCATTCTTCTTCTTCTTTTTTTACTTTACTTGTCTTCTATAATTAATTAATTTAAATTTCAGAGGTTTCATTGTTATCCTAAGGAACTTGTTTTCCAAAACAATTATCAAATCTATATTCAAAGCACATATAGTTGAGCCTAAGATACAACCAAGAAAAGGCCAGATCGTCCTTTAAAAAAAAAATCGATCGATCATATGAAAAAACAGAAAAGGACCCTAAATATAATCCCCAAATTAATTTGACCAGTGGTATGATTTTGACGCCATCACAAAAAATCTTGATTTTGACACGTACAGGAGAGGTAATGTAGAGGACAAGCCTGCTTTCTTTCCCAACTTGCGGATAAAAAGATCGGAAACATGCATGTAAGGCTGTGGTTCTTCGCCGAGAAAATTGAGAGAATAAAGTCGGCAACCCGGAGAAGCAATTGCAAGACAATCCATTGGTTTTTGTCTCGTCTTTTTCTCTTTTCGTTGTCACTTCAAAACTATATATATATATATATATATATATATATATATATATATATATGTTAATGAACATATAGCTTAATTCACAGTAAAATTATTTTCCCTTCAAAAAATCTCATGTTCAAGTCTCTTCTTTGTAATAAAAAAACCCATATCATATAACATGTAAAAAAACAAAGGGAGAAAGAGTCCTTATATAAAAACAAATATTCAACAAGTTTTTGAGGATGTTTGTGCCGATTTTTATATTTAGGAAAAGAAAATATATGAAACTTAAAGAAAAAGAAAAAAGTATTCAAAAATGTATTTTTAACAAGTGAAGCTTTGAATAATCTTTATTTTTTGCTTGAAGTTTCTTTTTTGGTTATGTTGGGGCAATCTTTATTTTATAAAAATATAATTGATAAATATATCTTATTTATTTTTGAAGTTTTTTTTGTTTAGTGAGCACTTTAAATTACTGTTTAAATGACCCTTAACTTAAACCGATTTTAAATAAAATAACCTAAATCAATTAAATAAGGGCATCTTTGATTTAATTTCATCAATTTTTCTCTCCTAGCTAGTCACGTGGCGAAAGAGTGGCCTTCTATCCACTTGTGCAGAGTCGTAAGGTCCCAAGAGAGCATCAATCATGATGCCACTTACCCAACGAGAGGCTTGAAAATGACTCTTTTTTTCTCAAGAAAGAAAATCTTTTTTCGTGATGTGATGTTTATTGTTGTTTTTTATTTATTTAGATCAGGATAAGAATGGTTTCGTAATAGTTTCGTTTAACATTAGTAGCTGTTTTTTCTAATAAATATATTCTTTCTAATTTTTTTTAAAGAATAAGATTACTTCTATTTGATATTTGTCACTACTCCTTCTAATAAATATGTTTCGTAAAGATTTAACTTATATTTATTATTGTTTAGAAAAAGGTTTTGATTTCCTATTTATCATTCAAATAAAGAAAAAGTAGTATTTAATTTTCATTAAATAGTTTATTTATAATGATGACTTTTTGTTTTTTTATTGAGTAATAGACGTTTAGAAAGGCTAATTATATTTAGTGCTTATTTGGTAATGTGGTTACAGGTGAGGTTCCTCCATAACCACGCTAATAAACATTTGGTTAAGAAAATAAAAATGTTTTCAGCACGTATGACCCACATGGCACTACAAGTTTCGGAGAAGTAGCATTTGATGCTTCTCGTCTGGGAGAGACGTGGCTCCACTGTAGCACTGTTTCACTAAAGTGAACAATTTTTTTATATATATATTTCAAAAAACAAGGGCGGTTAAGTGATTTCACTCGCACTATTCACGTGAATGTGAACAATATTTTTTTTGTTTTTTAAAAAAATTAGTTTAAGGTGAATTAAATTTACTTGTACTGTAATCTCAATTTTATTCCTAATAATATTTTATCTAATTTTATTGTACGATCAAAAAATCATGAAAACTGTAGTTCTTGTCGAATGAATTTTGTACGTAATGAAATTGTAATTTTTTTTAAAAAAAATTGAGTTTTACTCGAAAAACTAGTATTTAATATTATTTAATAACACTACATAAATTAGAAGGATATCGCATGATGACGTAGCATTTGTGGAATTTGATCGCAATTCCAATCATGTTCTTGCCGGGTCCGACCAAGTTAAAAAAAATTCAGTTTTTATTTTTATTTTAATTGTGTTTTATTCAAAAAATTAGAAAGAGATCGCTTGATGACGTAATAAAAAATTCAGTTTTTGTTGTTGCATGCTTAAGAAACTATGAAAAATATAGTCATTGTAATAATAGATTTCGTATGTGATGACATTGCATATAGTTTAATGGAATAATAAAAAATATTTGATATCAATATTATTTATTTCATGATATAATAATAATAGTTAAATTTACAATATTTAAATTAAAAATATTTTTTTAATTATTTTATAACCTCAATAAGAAAAACATTAAAAATATAGTCATTGTAATAATAGATTTCGTATGTGATGACATTCATATAATTTAATGGAATAATAAAAAATATTTGATATCAATATTATTTATTTCATGATATAATAATAATAGTTAAATTTATAATATTTAAATTAAAAATATTTTTTAATTATTTTATAACCTCAATAAGAAAAACATTTTTTTAACCAAACACATTAAACTATTTTTTGTTCAACTTCAATTTCAACTACAGTTTTAACCAAACATATATTTTTTTAAATTAATCTTAATTAAAAATACTTTTTATAAAATAAATTTTTTAAAATCATAACCACAACATCAACCGTAATACAAACCAGACACAGTAGAAACATTGAGTATATACAAACTTTTATGGAGACTTCAAAAAGGCAATGAAAAAGGAAGTGTTTTTCACTCTGTGTTTTATATAACACTATTTAAACTATTTTGAAGTTTATCATTCATCATAAGTACTTTTTATCTTCTTTTTTTTCTTTCGTTAAAACATCTCACTCTTATTTTTATTTGTAGAATTATTTATATTTAAAAAACCATTCGAGTAATGAATTTCGAAGCTGTTTGGGAAAAAAATTAATTTATTTTTGCTAAAAATAATTTTTTTTTTTATATGTTTTGGATTGTTTTGATGCGCTAATCTCAAAAATAATTTTTTAAAAATAAAAAAATATCATTTTGATACATTCCAACATGAAAAACATTTTAAAAATCAATTATAACTACACTCTCAAAAATCATTTTACGTGTTACATGTTAAGTTTTTGTAATTTATGTTTTAATGGAAACCGAAAATTGAATAAAAAATTCCAACCCATTTTTTATGGCACAATGAAACATGGTAAAGTAATTTTTTTTATTATAAAAAAATATTTGAACTTGATATTTTTTGGGACAAAAAAAGATAATGACAATTCAACTACATAAAGTAATTACTTTCTCTAAATGGACAAGCATGGCCTACAAAATAGTTAATTACTCAGCAATTCTACTTTTAAAAAAAATGTTAATGACTAAAAAATGTTGTTTTGCAAGAAATGGTTAATTAAATATGAAGAAAATGATTTATGACAAAATTTCCATTATATAATTGAACATTTGAAAGTGATTCTTTTTCTTCAAAAAAAAATCATTTTCTATGTAAATTCACTTCCCTAACAAAAAAAAAAGTTAAAGAAATCTTTAAATTTCAATAAGCTTCCATAGTTACATACTAACTAGTATGAATAAAATATATTCGTAAAAACTCTAATGACTTGAATTCAAAATAAAAATAAATTTGTCTTTTTTATAAAAAAAATCTCTTTTCTTATCCATGCATTTCTTTGTTAGTTTTGAAAAAAACATGTTAAAATAAAAACTTATTATGATCATGAAAGAAAGTTTTAATAAAAAATATCATGAATTGCTATTTTTACACACATGTATTAAAAAAAATAAAAATGATAAATCTTAAAAAAATCTATAAAACAATTACAATAAGTTAATAAAAAAAATAGATATTCTATCCTTATTAAATATTAATGAGCAAATGTTTTTTAAAAATTTACATTTTAGATTAATATATAATTATTCATAGAGTAATTGCTAATATTACCATAAAAATTCTAATCTTCTTGAAAAATATGACATAACTAGATAATTTTTCAATTATCATTTTAATAAATTTATTTCAAGAGAATTTTATTATAAAAATTAAAATTATATATATAAAGTTATAGTCTGTTGAACAAAAAGATCAAAATTCTGCATTTTAGATTAATATATTATTATTCATAGGGTAATTGCTAATATTACCATAAAAATTCTTATCTTCTTGAAAAATATGACATAATTAGATAATTTTTCAATTATCATTTTAATAAATTTATTTCAAGATAATTTTATTCTAAAAATTAAAATTATATCTATAAAGTTAGAATCTATTTAACAAAAAGATCAATTGCATTTGACCAAAAAAAAAACCCAAACATTTTTGGCCTGGAATGCAGTATGCATGCCTAGTTTCTTCTTAAATGTATAAATGACACATTTTAATTCAAATTAAGACCACCAGAATTGGTCGGAAAAGTCGAGGGTCCAAGTTTTTAAGATCCCAATAATCCTAATTTCATTTTGTTTTAATTTAAAAACACTCTAGAAATCTCTATAAAGTTATTTTCAAGGTTAAAACATCATTTAATTGGTTTAACAATATAAATCAAATTGAATAAGAACAAAATTTATGAGTTTTGATCAACTATTTTCAATATATTTGAAGGATAAATATATTTTTATTGAATTTTTCTTTTTGAAACAAAACCATCGATACTAAGATTAGTTTTTTTTATAACCGAAATATCATTGACCAAATAATTTATCTCTCTTCAACTTTTTTCAATGATTGTCTCTCTTCTCTATAAACATCTGAGGATTGAAACTTGAAAAAAATAAACTTTGTAACTGAAATGTAAAAAGCTAAAATAATAAAACTAAATAATATTTAAATCAAAGCTTTATAAATCAAAGTGAAGCTTTATCTGCTTTTTGAACAGTTAAATGAAAAAAAGGATTCTGTTTTTTATGTTAAATATAGTTCTTATTATTTTAATTTCCTCAACTATATATAAAATTATATTTTATAACATCGATGTTTAATTTAATATTAGAATATTTTTTGAAACTTTTCATATGCGACCATGTAAAGTAAAAAAAAATAAAATTATCTCAATACATAAAACTATATTAATATAATTTGAAAAGATAAAATTACATATAAAAAATAATGTTTGATAACTAAAATATAAATAAATGATACATTAATGTATAATGTCATTCACAATACCATTGTGTGAACGACTATATTGGGGACACAATAAATGTTCCAGCTACTTTAATTTTATTTTTAATTTGGGTTAATTATATTAAAAAAAACCTCATATAATTTATTTATTGTTTTTACTTTAATTCTATTCTTTTGAAAACTACATTTTACATCTTCTAAGTTCATAAGATCATAATACTTGACATCCTTACTCTTACACGTAAAAAAAATCAATAGAAAAATATTTTATTTAATTATCATTATTTTTATTTAATAATTAAAATACAAAAAAGCTAAAAGTTTTATAGTAATCTTTCATCAAACACTTCATTTACAATACGAAATCATCATTGTAATTAGAAGTGAGTAAAAAAACTAAAAAATCGATTAAACTAAGAAAACAAAAAAAATAATTGAAAAAACCGAACCGTGAAAAAAAACCGATTAAACCAATTAAAATTTTAAAAAAACCGACCGGTTCGGTTCGAATAAGCCTGAAACTGAAAAAACCAAACTGAACTAAACCGAGCAAAACTGGAAAAAACCGAGTCAAACAAAAAAAACCGAGCAAAACTGGTTTGAACCGGTTTTTATTCTAAAAAACCGAATCGAACTGAAACCAGTCGTTTGAACCGGTTTCAGTTTTTTTAAAAAAATTTTAGTTTGGTTACTAATTTTTATAAAAACCGAACCGAACAAAAAATAATCACCCTTGATTGTAATTAAAGTTGTTTTTGTATTTCATTATCTTTTTTAATTCAATAAAGCATGAACTCAAAGTCACCATACTCTAAGCTAGCATTAATTACTCGATGGTGCATTATTTAGACCCTTTTTATTTAAAATTATTTTAGGTCATGTTTTAGTAAATTTAACTAAATTTATTTTGAATTATCATCACTTGAATTTCTTATTTTCATGTTGAAAATATTTTATCTTCCGCACGATGTAACATAGGCCATCTATATAATTTGTAAGAAGCTGTTTGAGAACGCAGTGTAAATCGCGTTTTTAAAAAATTAAATTTTTTTGTTAAAATTTATTTTTTATATATATTTTAAATCGTTTTAATATGCTGATCTCAAAAATAATTTTTTAAAAATAAAAAAAATATCATTTTGATACATTTCGACATGAAAAACACTTTAAAAAACAATCGTAACTACCCTTCCAACCAGAACCTAAACCAGAAAGAGAAGAAAAAACAAGCAAATTACAACGATAAGTGAGAAATCAGTTAACAAAAGAAAAAAAAAGATGGAAGAAATGGTCAAATGGACCGTTAAAGCTCCTAGAACTATGGGTGAGTAAAAAAACCGGAAAACCAATTAAACCGAGAAAACCGAAAAAAAATAACCGAAAAAACCGAACCGAAAAAAATTGATTAAACAGATTAATTTTTTGAAAAAACCGGCCGGTTCGGTTTTATAAGCAAAAAACCGAACCAAACCGAACCAAAACCGACAAAAAATCAGAAAAAAACTAGCTAAAACCGAGCCAAACCGGAAAAACCGAGCCAAACCGGAAAAACCGAGCCAAACCGAAAAACTGAGACAAACCGAAAAAAACCAAGCAAAACCGGAAAAAACCGAGCCAAAACCGAGAAAATCGAGCCAAACTGGTTTGAACATATTTTTGCTCTAAAAAACCGAACCGAACCGAACTGAAACCGGTCGGTTTAATCCTGTTTTGGTTTTTTTATAAAAAAAATTTTAATTTAATTATTTTTTTATAAAAACCAAACCAAACTGAAAATGATCATCCTATCTAAAACTAAAGAAGATTTTTAAGCGTGGGGCTAAAATCTTCCCTGAAAAATGACGGAAGATTCATGATAATTTTACATATATAGAAAAAGAGAAATGAGGTTGACATGAGAGGAGGAAAGATGGCCAACCCCTACCTCCATTATCAAGATTCCTTCGGACGTTTCCTTGAGAAGAGTGTGCTTCTCTCATGCCTTAAGAGGGTCCCACAATTGCCCTTCCTCTTCATCGCAGCCATTACTGATGCGCCTCTCTCCTTCTATAAATAGAGCAGGGCTTGAAGATATAACAACTCATTAAGCTACACAGAGAACACTTTCATACCCCAAGTCTTTTAGTTCATCCATTTAAGCTTAATCAATCAATCATCATGTCTAGCACCTGCGACACCTGCGACTGCCCTGACAAGACCCAGTGTGGGTAAGAATTCTTCTTCTTTTTTCCCCCTTCTTTTGCAAACCTGATTAAGCAGCTCTTGCTTGTTTATGGTTTATATATGTTGTGCAAGCTGTATAGTAGGTAGTTCATGTTTCTGCATGGCTTTCGTGCTTACATTATGCTAGCTGCTCTCTCATGCCATGCAATTTGTGATTAATTTTCAGCAAGAAGGGAAGCAGCTACACTGCTGGCATCGTCGAGACTGAGAAGAAGTAACTTTCGCATCTCTATCTTTGAAGTCCTGTTGTCGTAGTCTTAATTAGCGTAGAGAGACATGATTGAAGCTTAACTATGCACTGATGATTAATAAGCAGAATGAATAATATATATTGCTTTATTCCTAAACATTTTTGGTTCGTCAGTTAAGATTGATAATGAAGGACATGGGAACACGATGCTAATACAATGGAGTCTAATCTTTTTTTGCAGCTATGTCTCCTCCGTAGTCATGGAGGTGCCAGCAGCTGAGAACGATGGCAAGTGCAAGTGCGGTACTGGCTGCACTTGCACTACCTGCACATGCGGTCATTAAGCAAGCACATCAACTACCATGTTTGATGTGGGATTGGGAGTGGATTAATAATGTAATTTCTGATAAATAATCTGTGTTCTTCTGTACTTGTGGGTGTGGAGTGAACAAACAAAAGTGTCCGTGAGTGTCTTTATCTTTTGTGTCTTCTTCATTGTTATGTATTGGCCATGTCTGTGGCCTCAGGTGTGGTTTTAATGAAGTCTTATAATTAGTGTAGTACTCTGCTTCTCTCATCTTTCTAATCATTTACTTCACAACTATATTGTCTCCATGGCTAAAGTAGACCTAGACTACCAGAGCAAGAATATTGCTGAACTTCATTAATCTAGAGTTCACAGCCTATCAAGCGCGGTATGCTCTGTGATCAAATGGCATAAAATTTGATGCATGAAAGCATAGCTTCCCCACAGCGAATTACAATCGGATAGCGTTACAATAATTAGGCAAGTTAATTTGAGATCGTTATTGCTTAAGAAATCAGTTTTTTTCCCAGTCCACAATCTTGCAATCAACTCTTCTTCGTTGGGATCGTGTCAAGATTTTTCTTTCCTTCTATTTTCTGCTAATGCACACAACACTTGAAGATTCCACAAGTAACATGTCACGCGCCAATCAGAAGTCATAAAAGATAAACCCAAAAGCAAAAGAAAGTTAAATTGGAAGAATCTAATCTGAGATCTCTGAACTCGAAGAGAAACGGCATGGCCAGCAATATGTTCAAGTGATTGCGAAAGAGAATACTCAAAAGGATGACAAGAAAGTAGGTAACCTGGCCAGCAATTGTTTGATCATACAACTAGCAAGGCATGCAATGATTAGTGGTCGTAAAAGATGAACAGAAGAAATCAGGGAAAGGGTAACTGTCTGAAGACCTTTAGATCAATTTATAGTAGCGTGTAGAATAATTATCCATCCTTGGTTGCTTGCTTTTCAGCCATTAGATCTCCGCATGATAAACTGTCAATAACCATCGTAAGAAAAGCTGAGAACAATATCTAACACCATTGATTAAGGAATATGAAGAAGGAATCATAAATGAATGGAAGACTTCAATGGCATCTTAAGGAATGGAATACATTGGAGAAACGAACTTTAGTCTACCTGTTAAATCACATGTACAGACAAGAATAAAGCATCGACAAAGAGATGAGACAAACACAGTATCAAGGCCTCATTCATGCATTTTGGCCATTTTCAATTGTTAGTGGAGTTCCAAGAAAAAATGATTGCAGAGATGAAAAAGTCAAGCAAAGTTGCGGTTTTTAGCTTTATTCCTCGTGTCTGTTCTATGCTCGAAGTGATATTCATTTGCCAAATGTTGAAGTCCTCACTGGACAATGAGTCTTAACCTATTTCACACAAACAGCTTCACCATTCTCCAAAATGCTGTCGTGTTTTAGTTTCTTAGTTTCAGGGCAAGCCAGCAGTTCCTCTTTTGCTTTGATTACAGCAAATTCAAAGCAAAATCATTGAATCCTGCTTTCATACTCAGAAACAAGACACCGTTGTGTTGGAGACACGGGGGAAGAAGAAAGGAATTAAGAACATCAAATTCAAAACAAAATCATTGAATCCCGATTTCTTTCTCACAGTTTTAAATCATTTACCATGCATTTCAGTTTTGTTCCTTCTTTGCCAACTAGTACTGTTCTAAATTCAAGATTATTCTGCGTATCATCTTCACCGGAACTCGTCAATTTTTTTCTTCATGAGCTCTCTGGTACGACGGCATCAGCTTATTTGAGATCAATACAACTCTTATCCTAATTTGTTCCACGACATGGTAATTAGGGGTGAGCAAGAAAACCACCACTGAAAGAAAAACAGTATAAATATAAACTTTTCTTCTAACTCTAAAGGCCAAGTCAAACCCAGCGGCCCCCCTCCTCCAGGTTTTCTCTCTATCTCAGTTCTCACATCTCCCCTTCTCTGGTTTCTTGTCTTCTCCAGTTTTAAGGTTCAAAGTCTCGAGAAAAAACAAAGGTATCTAGCAATCTTTAAAGGTATATCTTTCTTTATTTTGCTCAATTCCATTCCTAAATCTCCATTTCCCGTTTGGCCAATCTCATGGGAACTATTTGCTTAAAGCTCTGAAACCTATCAAATTGAAGCTATCAAGCTCTTCTTCCATTGCCATCCACTCTGCTGGTCTGGTCACTTTTCCTTTCTACTTAGTGCTTTATTTATTTATTTATTAGTACATATATATAAATGCGTACACTATTTCAATAGATCAGATTCGTTCACTTTGTTCCTTTACATTACAGGAGCAATAGAGTCTGTTAAAAAAGCATATGATGCATTATTGTTGGATGCTGGTGGAACACTTCTGCAATTGACAAAGCCTATTGAAGAAACTTACGCTTCCATCGGGAGAAAATATGTTTTTTTTTCCTTTCTTTTTATGCTATTACTCCTATTATTTACGTTCGGAATAATATGCTATTTCTGGATTAGAATGAAGTGATTCGCAGCAGGGGATTTAACACAATAGTTTTATTAAATCGGTTTTTCCCTTAACCAAACCAAAAATAATTAGTTTGAATCAGTTTCGGTTTGAACTAGTTTCGGTTTTTAATTTAAAATAATATAAATTTTTGGTTTATTTTTTTTTTTTTCAAGTAAAAACCAAACAGAATTGAAAATAATAGACTGACGCAGCATGTAGAACGACCAAAATAGTGCAAATACCATATAGGAGGGGCATAAACTTATCACTTGACTACATACATAAAACGTAAAAGAAACATGAGAAGAAGACTGAGTTTTTTCCATTTTCCTGTTTCATCACTGAAGTTTTGGCAAACAATCTGAAATGTAGTGTACAAGCTTTGAAATACCATGAAAGATGACCTTATATGTCTTCCAGTTTGAAATTCTTGCAATCAACTAACTCTTTGGACTCACACGTCTAGATTTCTCTTCTTATTTACCTTTTCCATTTTATAGCTAACGGACACAGATAAGGAAGGATAAAAAATGGAGAATCTGTTCTCTGAACTAAATGACAATTAGCATAGGAAGCAATGAATAAAAAAGATAGAACTCGCGAGTTATAAAACTCGTAGAATCTGTTCTCGATATTGACAAAGAAGATAGAACTGGCCTGGCATGCAGTGATTAGACGTTACAAAAGATGAAATGAGAAGATAAGAGATGTTATTGTCTGAAGATGCATTGCCCAAGTTAGACGTTCTAACCCAGAGTTATCCTCTCAGAGTTGCTTCTCAGCCCTTCGACAAGCTCACTTGAGTTCAAGAGAGATGTAATGGCTCAAAAGTGACAAAGAGGATAATTCAGGTTGCAGCAAAGTTGATGAGAATGTCTAATTCTGGACAATACACTTCAGATTATAACTTTTCACTTCATCCTTGGCAACTGCTACTTGTAAGGATAACAATCAACATGTGAGGATAAGCTTGCATAAGTACGAGATGAGAGTCTATAAACTATCATCAGAAGTTCAGAACAATACATAACACCGTAATGGAATTTAAAGAAGGAATCACAAATGGGAGAGTTATTGGCATGTAAGGAATGCAATACATCAGAGGAACAACTTTCCTCTGCCTGTAAAATCACAGGTTCAAAAAATAACAGATAAAACTGACAAAGAGAAGAGACAACACAATATCAACCCCATCCAAGGATTCTGATCATTTTCAATTGTCACAGAGGAAGGAAAGAAATCATAATTCAAGAAGATAAAAATGACTGCAAGTACAAAAGGTCAAGAAAACCTGTGTTTTCTACCTTTATTCCTTCTATTCAGTATGTGTAATTCCAAAACAAGTATTCTATATTCCAAAATGGTATTGATTTATGAACTAAACCATATCTACCAAACTCAAATGTTAAAGCCCTCAGCACGGAGGCACAGTCGATGAGCCTCAATCCATTTTGCGCATGCAGCTTCACCATGCTCCACAATGCATTCGTCCCTTAGTTTCTTAGTTTCAGGGCAAGCACAGCAGATCTTCTTTTTGGGCTTTGATTCTTTAGTAGAATTTGTAATTACTGACACCTGGCTGACAACTGGGGCAGGGGAAGCATTTTGCAAAGGCAGTCCACCCATCACAAATCTGCAGAAAACACATGTAAGGCATAAAGAAATAAAGAAAGGAATGAAGAAAATCATTCAAGAAC
Source organism: Populus nigra (assembly GCF_951802175.1). Taxonomy (NCBI): domain Eukaryota; kingdom Viridiplantae; phylum Streptophyta; class Magnoliopsida; order Malpighiales; family Salicaceae; genus Populus; species Populus nigra. The sequence goes on from NC_084852.1 coordinate 7,618,867, forward strand.
CTCTACTCTATTTATAAACTCATTACATAGGTTTTTTTTCGTTGTTATAATTCCAATGATTATACAATTCACTAGAGGAGAGTTTTTCTGTTGTGGATAGAGAGACATCTATTTCTTCATTACTGTATTGTTTGTTGTTCATTACTAGCTGCTTGCAATTGCTTGGTTCTTCAGAAAAAAAAGAGGAGATTTTTTCTGTTGTGAATAGAGACATCTTTTTCTTCATCAGAAAAAAGTGCACCTTTTCCTTTCTCTCTTTTTGCCAATTAATGCCTTTGCCACCTGGAGTCCTTGTTCTACAAATTGTCCAATCAATCAACTCCACTAAAACAATTCAAATTTTTTGTTCATATGTTCCATTGCAAGACTGTCCTCCACCATATGAGATTTACTCATATCCCAATTTGTTTTCCTACAAAGGGATCACTAATCATCCTTCTAATGCAGCTCATAGCACAAGCAGTTCAGTATGATATCCGACTCCATCAAACAATTTGAAACACTGCCATACCATTAAGTGCTGTTTTGCTTACTAAGACAGAAACTTAAGACCTGATTAAGTACTCCACGTGGTAAATCAACAACATGAGAGGTTTGTTTTTGTTCATATTCCCATTTCCCCTCATAAAAATTAGACATTTGGCCAAAAATCTGTCAACATTATACTCAATCAAACCGATGAATCTGATTCAGACACAGTCATGAGAAGCAATGGAGCACAAAAGCCTAATCTAAATGCACTTATATATGGGTTCAAGGGAAAGAGACAACCACTCGAAAAAGACACCCCATTTCTTTTTAAATCGAGGAAGCAACTTAACTCAACCAAGCTTCTCAATTACCCAATTGAAGAAAGCTGTATAACACGAATATTTTGTAACAAATAGGACACGAACAGGCACAAATAATAAATAGCCCAAATGTTGAACGAAATCACTTCTCTGGCCACTTTATCTGCTTGTGAACTTTTCGCTAACTTATTTTTGTGTTATATAGCAGTACTCTATGCAACTGACTAACTATATACCCAAAATCAACATACAGAAAATAGAAACTTAAAAAGTTCAAAATTGCGCTTCACCCAAGTTCAGAACCAACAATAGAAAGCTTCTCGATCAATAACTTCAAGTAACCAAACTTTTTTTTTTAAAAAAATAAATAATTCATTTTCCTCGAGTAAAAATCCGACCTTTTTCTCGAAGAACTCCGGCATATCATCCTTTTCATAGCAGTGAACGATCATGTCTATCATGTTCTCAGTTTCTCAACTATCTTCAAGGTAAAACTACAATATCTTCTTTAAAACGGAACCTAAATATTGAAATTTATGCAAAACATATACCCAGAAACCAAAATCAATTAATGATACCGATTATAATCATTTGTCATTACAAAATTGCATTCTTGACTAAAAAATCATCTTCAAGGTAAAACCATTTGAGCTTTTGATGACCTTTCCTCATAACAATTAGAATTAAAGAAAAAACAAAAGCAAATAATAATTCTGAAAAAAGAAAAAGAAAAAAGTTTATTCAAATAATAAAACCAGAAACAAAGCAAAACACTAAACCATAACAGACCATCTACAACTTAAAAGACAATAAAGGAACAGATGAACACAAGGAAACATAGAAAGAGCAAAAGAGAAGAATAAGTTACCGTTAGAATTTTGTCAAAGGTTTCAGGAGTTGGGGCTCTGCAGGGTTTCTGTTGTGGTTGAATGCTAGAAACTTCAGAGAGAGAGAGAGAGCGAGAAGAAGAAGAAAGAAACGGGTCCTAGACAAGATGTTGTGGCGTTCGTGGGCCGAGCCTTCATGGTCCAATAACAGCATGTACTTTTCTTTTTAAAGTGGAATAAGCACTCGGATTGCGGCTGAAACAGAAGCTAAATCTTTTTTTTTTTAATAAAATTATTTTTTAAAAAAAACATTATTTTGATTTGATGATATAAAAAATAAATTTTTAAAAATAAAAAATATTATTTAAAAATATTTTTAAATTAAAAATATTTTAAAAAATAACCACACTCTCAAATCAACTAAAAATAATAATTATTATTTTTATAATAATAAAATTTGAGCATTAAAAAAGATAGGAAGTCTGTGATCCTCCTAATTATTATTATTTTTAGAACGATAAAATTTCAATATAAAAAAAAATAGAGAGTCCTATGATCCCCTTCTTGATAACTTTTTTTTTTTTTTACATTTGCACAAACATCAAGATCAATTTTTAATAAATTGGGACATTTTTGATTTTATAGTAATAATTATTTTTTAAAATATTTTTTATTTAAAAATATATTTAAATAATAATTTTTTATTTTTTTATTTTTTTAATATTAACACATTAAAAAAATCTAAAAACACTAAAAAATAATTAATTTGAAGCAAATAACAATAATAATAAAATAATAATTCTTTTCAAAAATATTTTTGAAATAAAAAGACAAGAGAGTTCGAAAAATACAATGGTAAATAATATTTTTTTATTTTTAAATATCATTAAATAAAAATAATTAATTTTTTTAAAAAAATTTAAAATTATTCTTGAAATGCAAAGAGAAAATATGATATGATATGATGAGAATTCATATTGTACAATACTCTAAACCGTGGGGGGGTCACTGTTCCCCTATACACAAAACACTGTGGATTACAAGTAATCCACAGTGATTCTTCTTCTTGTTTTTTTTTGTTAACTTTTTTCTTTTATTTTATTTTATTTTCAGAATTATTTTTTTTCAACTTTCTTATTTTTTCTTATTTTTTCATTTATTTTTTTTCCAAAATTATTTTTGTTGATTTTACCTTTTAAATATTGACCTGATTAAAATTTTTGCTTTGTAATTTTTTTTTAAGAAATATTGTGGATTGCTGCGATGTTTTTCCACTTAGTTTTTTAATTTTATTTTTTTATTTTTTAAAATTATATTTGTCGATTTTTTTTAATATTGAGCTGATTGAGAATTTGGTTTTGTAATTTTTTTCTTTAAAACATTGTTGATTGCTACAATGTTTCTCCACATGGTTTTTTTCCTCCAAAATTATATTTATTTTATTTTTTAATATTGAGCTGGTTAAAAATTACAGTTACAATACGTGAGGAAAGCACTATAACTTATTTTGAAAATTATTGTTTATTGCTACAATATTTTTTCCCATATGGTTTTTTTAAATTATCCTTTTTAATTTTTTTTTAATATTGAGTTTTTTGTGAATTACAATTACAAGTCATTACAAATAAGGCTAAATCATGTGGGGAAGCACTGTAGCTTTCATCACAAAACACTGTGAATTGCTACAGTGTTTCCAACATGAATTTTTTTTTTGTGTTTGTTTTATTATTTTTTTATATAAAATTGTCTCTATCGATTTTTTTTAATATTGAGCTGATTAAGAATTTAACTTTGTATTTTTTCTTCTTTAAAACACTGTGAATTGTTGCAATGTTTTCCCATGTGATTTTTTAATGATTTTTTCCAAAATTATCTTTGTCGATTTTTGTTTTAATATTGAGTTGGTTAAGAATTATAATTACAATAAAACTAAATCATATGAGGAAAGCGTTGTAGTTTTTCTCACAAAATACTGTGGATTGTTGCAATATTTCTCTAAATGATTTTTTATTTTATTTTATTGGGAAAAGCGTTATAGTTTTCCTCACAAAACATTGTCAATTGCTACAACGTTTTTTCTCATAGGTTTTTTTCCTTCCAAAATTATCTTTGTTGGTTTTTTTTTTTAATATTAAGTTGGTAGAGAATTTAGCTTTGTAATTTTTTTCTTTTTATTAACTGAAAAGCTAAATCATGTGGCGAAAACACTGTATCTTTCCTTATAAAATACTGTAAATTGCTATACATCATTTTGTTCAGTCTCTAATTTTTGAATCGCCAACACAACTTTTTTTTTCATCATGAAATATTTGCTCCATCATACCTTTAATTTTTATTACTTATATAGTGATGGTTCACAGTTATAACACTATTAAGTACATTTATTTTATAAACTCGCGACAGCACACGGTCATGTCATCTCATAATATATATATATATATACACAAAGAAATAAAAAAATAAAAGTTGGTGTGACTCCATTTACAGTTCTTGCCGTTTGATTAATTAGACAAATCAATCCTCCCTCGGATTGCTTAACAAAATCCTGGAAATGTCTTGGCATAGTTTTGTCCCAAACTCAAAGCTGCAGATGCGTGCAAATTGCAATATCAGTAAATCAAATAGACTTGAAAAATAGCAAGAAAAGATTGCCAGGAAAGTAAGAGATGGCAGCAAACTTTTATGGGATTCAAATTTCTAATTATTATCAAATATCTATCTATTTGAAGAAGGTTGATTTACAAATGCCATTGAAATTCAATACAAGAAGCCCACAGAGGCACCACAGTAACTGCAAGAAACTTCTCCAGTTGAAGATTCTCAATTAAAAACAAAATGGCAGCCCCCAGATCTCATCTCCAGCTTTTCTTGGAATCCAAGCTTGTTCAAGATCCATTCAAGAACTTAAAACGCGCACTAACCAAGAATCCGATCCATGCTTTGCGTCCATTTCTTTAAAGTTCCAGATTCACCCTGTAATTTACAGAACAGAGCCAGGAAAAAAGATCCCCCTTGTCAGAACCTGTAACGCTACACCAATAACAGCTCAAATTTATTCGATGATGGACTGACTATCTGACTATTGTAGCTTGCTAATCATACTTCTCTCTCCAAGAATAAACAAGAAAGAAAACCCAAGAAAGAGCCAATGCAATGTCACCAACAACTAGTCTAGGCAAATCACGAGCCAGATCTTCAAGCTTCCTCTCAAAGTAAATCCTCCAGAAAGCCATTGAAACATGTAGCAAGACACAACCTTTAGCAAAGAAACTCTGGAACTCTCTGTCCTTAACAAATGCCACCATGAACAAAAGGAACCCAATGGCAAACAATAGCAACCCAGAAAAGGAATCAGAGGTTTGGATCAGGAGTTGGTCATGTGGTGTTGAACCTTTAAGCTTTGTAGCTATTTCAATGCCATGACCAAACACAGTGGCCTCATTTGTGTAAAACATCATCAAAGCTCCACAAGTTAGAGCTATCACAGAATGAAGCATACATATCAGAAAGAAGCCAGAGGATCCCATTTAATCAAGCACCAAAAAGAACTACTCTCCCCTCTCCTTTCTTTAACTCTATCAGAAACAATGGCTCAACCCAACAAGAAAAGGCCTTTAAACCATAGCTACCAAAGTACAATACAAGAAAAGAGTAGCATCGACCCTATTGAAAGAGCCCTCAAACCTACTTTTTTAAATGTGTGATCTTGAAGAAAGACGATCGAATCATTGATCAAGATTTAAAGCCCAGAATTTGATAGCAACCCAAGACTCAAAAACCAAGGCAAACCCATTAATCAAGACCATAACTTGATCTACCCCACCAATTGTACCAAGAAAACAAATCTTGAATCAAAGTGTATTAAACAAGAAAAACCCACATAAACCCCACCTCAAATTTCAATATAAGACCCTTTTAATCCACCAAGAAAAGACTATAGGATCCTAACCTCAAATTCAAGATGTTGAGAGACAGATCCAGGAAACCCTTTTGCATCCCAAAACCCTAAAGCTGTAAACAAATTGAAGGGAAATGAAACTGGAACGGGGAGGGGTTTAAAAGGTAAAATTATTGGTGCTGATCTGGATGTGACATTTATGGGTGATATAATAATTGAGCTAAATTAATGGATATAATAATTCTGTGGGCTCAGACTTATTTAATTAAGGTATGTAGATTTGGACAGAGAGGTGGTAGAGAAAGCAATAATTTGGTGTTTTATATCCTTTCAAGTGGCAATCCATAGAGATTTCTTGCGCTCAATAATCCCATGCCAGACCTTCCTCTCATGCACAAAATGCCTTTGTTTTTTTATGCCTTTGCTTCTTGTGCTTAGCAATTCCACATTTGTGGGTCACATGTTCACTGGCCTACCCTCTACCATTTGTGTTTCTAATTATCTTAAATGTAGAAGATAAGCTCTTTTTGGAATTTTTTATTTTTGCTTTTTGGAATTTAGAATCCATGTATCGTCATGTAGGAGGATCAAGTTCACACAACCTTTCTTCCTCACGAGAAACCTCCAGAGGGTGAAATAAATAGAACTTTTATCATGTCCGTATAATTTTTTTTATTTTTAATATTAACTTATTAAAATAATAATTTTTTTTTTTAAAAAAAAAATCTCATGACAATTTGTTAACTTCAACATCATCGAACATCTTATTAGTTGAGCTGCAAGTGTTATCAAATTTTAATTGATACTAGGAAGATATTTTTTTTATCATCGGATTAAGAAAATTGTTTATAAAATGAACTGTAAGAGTAAGAAATAATTAACAGAAAATGAGAATCAATGCCTAAAAAGTGTGAACCCTTATAGTTTGACTCGAACTTGCTATAACTCGAGGTTGCTTTTAATTGTCAAAAGTGCTTTCGGCATGCACATGAAAAAATGGATCCATAGAATACTTTTAACATATCTCAAGCTGTATTGCTCTGTTCTGTATGCAAATCGGATGACAAAACCACATTATTATATTATCATCACAGAGAAGAAGCCATCATTGTATCCAATACAGCTGTTATATTTTGCAGGTATACTTCATTGTATGTTATTTTAAGTGTATGGTCGATGCTCACCATTTATTAATTTGCTTTCATGGGAAAAGGGAACACTGGAACTTGTATCTTGCTGATAGGCCTCTCCTCTCCTCTCTTGTGAGACCCTTTCATGTTATGTGCTGCCTGTAGGGATGAAGGATGAAATATAATCTATCCTTCCACATTCAGTTCCTGCTTTTGAATTTATTTGAGGATTTGATAAGAGTGGAGAAATATGGGATTCAACACATTGGATACCAAAATTTTCAATCTGCGTATTGAGGTAAGAGCATGGACGAGGCCAGTTCAGAAATCTTCCTATTTACTTGTACAGTCACAGGTTTGGAAACATTCCGTAGGCCTGGAAACACTAAGATTTTCTCTTCTTACAAATGCCCTAGAATTAAACAACTCATTCCAAAACCTTGGAAGAACACATGAAGGAAAGAGATCAGATTCAAGCTTAGAAAAGCAGAACAAGCAGTGCATCTTAATAGCTCAAAAGAGAAGATGAACAACACTCCTAAGAACAAGGAATAGTCGCTCCCCACTCAGGATGGCACGGTATGTATTGTATAGAGGATAGAAAGTATATCTTCCATTTCTATAACTGGACAACGCATAAAGCCTGAAAGCTGACATTTTCAAGATACGCAAGTGATGGCCAATGTAGAAAGTATATCTTCCATTTCTATAACTGGACAACGCATAAAGCCTGAAAGCTGACATTTTCAAGATACACAAGTGATGGCCAATGCATGTTCGGGCACCAAGTAAATGAAAATCAAGAAGCATTCAATGATTGCAGCTGGTGTGGACTTATTTGGTATGAAGTATTTACAACAATGAAAGAATATGAGATATCAATAATTTCAAACAAAATTTCGGTTGCTTTTGTTTTTGGGTCATTCTAAATACTTCTAACCAAATCCATCTTCCCCGTGCAGTATAATGAAAAAAAAAAAAACCTACTTTTACCTCTCCTACAAAAAGGTTTGCTTCTCCCTGTTACCCGCAGCAGCCTTGCGGTGTTGCCTTGAACCAGATCTCCTATCTCTTCCACGCCTTGAATTTTTACTTGGGTTTCTCCCAGCTGAACTATCACGATGTAATGGTGGTGGATGTCGAATAACATGAGCAACTGGAGGTGGCATGTGGTCCAATAAATCTTTGTGGTAAGCCTGCAAGTCAAAAGAAAAATCAAGTGCTGAGCATAAAAGTACCATAAAACAGTCGCATTTTGTTACAGAGAAATTAATAGTACTAGGATTTAGCATCCCTAAGCATAGAAGTTTTATTTTTTAAATCCAAGTTAATTATCCCCATTAAAGATTGTTTTTATTTGATTGTTCCTGCTTTTAGCATCATTTGGTCAAAGCATACTAGCTGCATTCCAAGGACGGAATTTAGCCTCAAATGTCACTTGAATGGAGAACATGATAAAATGCATGGAGTAACCACATTAAACACCCAAAGAGACACTTGGAGGATCAAAAAATAGAGAAGGGATCAAAGACACCCATAGAGATCAGTCTCGTGCACTGTAAAATAGTAGCTGGACAGCTTTGTTCAATACACTGTTGTCAGAGGATCCATTTAGTTGCCAGAACTCTGTGTTTGGGAAACAAGGAACATTTGAGGCTAAAATCAGACCAATAATAAATAAGACAAACAGGCAACATAGAGCAGACCAATAATAAATTGTCATACTTTCCTCTTTCAACAGAGGAAAGAGGTGCTGCTCAATGTTAAACATGGAAGGAAAAAAAATACATAAGTTAATATAACAATAAATTAAAGTCATCCAGCTTTTTTGGCCAACTTCATTAGAAAAGTTCACTTATAAGGTTCATCTAGAGCAGAACAATAACAAATTGCTTAGTTTTAGATGCACTGGTTTCATCTCCCCTGATAATAGAAAGACAACACATAAACATGTACCTGAATCACAAAATTACGCCTCTCACAATCCAAAAACATATTGATGCTCCAATCAACTTTAGCCATTATTTTATCCCTCACAGTGGAGAAGCTTAACTGGTCTCTGGCAGTAAACCGATCAACTTCATTGAACCACAGGCAGGTAAACAGATTTGTGATAGGAATATGTTCCCTTATGATCACACAACCTTCAGGAACATCTGCAAAAGGTCAGTCATTGAGCAGAAAACATAAGAAATACAAATCTTCAAGAACATGAAGCGCAAGCACGCGCACGCGCACGCGCACACACAGGATTATACACCTACCACTGGTTATTGGAAGCTTAGCCTTGGAATATGGCGATAAACCCTCTTTTTTATAAAATTCAATCTGGTAATCAATGGATGAATTGTCACACTTTCCTGCAGCTTTGTTAGCTTCAGCCTCTTCAAACACATCAAAGCGATGATAGTGTCTTGAGATTGCAAAACTGGCATTTTGCTGCCACAAGAATCTGAACCAAAGCACAGCTCAGGTATGATTAAAACACATAGATTATGCAATTATACTAAAATTATCTACCTATTTTCCCTGCTTCTAGAGGCCAGATATGCAATATGCATGAAGATCTATATGGTAAATGCTAACACTAAAAAAACTGTCTTAACATGAGTCCACATATCCAGAACACATTGCCAAAGCATGAGTTACTGTAAACCAACAGAAAGATGAAATTCCCATGTTCCAAGCAAGAAAAGCAGTTCCTTTTTTGAATGCTTTAAATGAAAATGTAGGTGATCAATAACAGTGTAATATTGTTAACATTGCAAGACAGCTGATAAAAAGAGCATACGGCTATAATTATATTTTCCATGCATTTTTCCAGAATCCCGTAAGTTGCCTATTGATGAACCAATGAAACTTATGATGGTTCATAACTTTTGAAGTGATGCCATGTTGGGACCAGAAATTGGTACAGTGACAGATAACAGAAGAAAATGAGTATACACACACAGGTACAACAAAATTTCCATACATCTCAATTTGAAGATACCAGAAAAATTATAAAAAAAGATGCACTGAATTCACAATCCATTTCACATATCTGAATGACTCCATTCAATGACCACTTAATTTAAGCACAAACAATATACCTCTCAAGAACTTGATATGGATCCACAACAAGCTGGAGCTTTCCATCTATCCATATGGAATACCTAACATTAGGCAAGAGCCTGTGCAATAAAAGCTTTGGAACCTGTCCATTTACACAGCACAACGACAGCATCCATCACTTCTTGCAGCAACAATTTAGGCTTTCAGTAATTGAAAAGAAAATGACTTGAAGGATGAGGTACTATAGAATATCATAGCCCAAAAAAAAATGACAAGGAAAATCTTTTAGATTAATATATCAACAGAAATTTATTCAGGAAATTCTGCCATGCTAGGATTAGCACCAAAATTGAAATTACTTGGAAGACTCACCAAGAGATAAACAGAAATTTGTTAACAAACTGATAGCTTTGTTTTCAATGAGTTAACAGAGATGCAGGAGAACAAGGGGAAGAAAAAAAATTAAAGAAGAAACTGTGATGCAATCCAGCCCAGGTTTGGATGCCCAAGGAAATTAAAGAGAGAAATCTGAAAGAAGCAGGCAAAGCAACCAAACCAATGCAAACTGACCTTTCCATTGCGTCTTGCATCGGTGTAGGGGATGTTATGGACGACAATAATCCTCCACAGTCCGATCCTCATATTACTATCTAGGGCACTGGAATTCTTCAAATATGTTTCTGTCTCTTCGTCAATAAACATATAAAAAGGAACATTTTTCCTAGCTGCTTCACTAACGTTCTTGGGCTGTTGTATTATGTCATAGTTCCCTGGGAAAGTGCAATGATGAGGAAAGTAGAAAACATGGATAAAACAAGAAATCTTTGCAGAATGTCCAGTGCTAAACAGTACCAAATATGGCTGATGCAACAATGACCTCGTGAAACTCTTCCAATTTCATCAGGTCAGCTTCATCAATATCAAATCCAGTCTGGCGGCCAGGTCTATTTCCTTTAACAAATCTGATAAAAAATACAGCCAACAGAAAAATATGTTTATAAGAAATAAGTTATTCGTATTTGTTACAGGACATTGTATAATAACGGAGGACAGAGATCATGAGATCCATGCAAAACAGTGTCTTCAATGCTTATAATTTTACAGAAAGATGATACGTGAGAAGGACTCCTACCCACAGTGCACTGTCATCGACTCTTGTATATCAAAAGATTCATTCCTCTGCTTTAGAGAAGGATATCCACCAAATTCTGAACCTCCATGAGATTCAATTTTAATTGGGTTTTCATCAACAACATATGTCAAGTTGCGGAGCACTGGTGATGCAGATGAGGAGCATGGAATGCTAGCTCTAGCTTGCTCTGCAGAAATGTAACATACTGGACAAGCTGCATAACAAATGAGTGACAACAAAGTAAATACCACACCAACAGAAATAAATTGCATGTGAGCATTTTTTTGCTTCAACTAAGAGTATAGATTTTGGCATACTTTATACAAAGGTATTGAAGGTTATTTTGTATCAATTTACAATTGAACATGCAAGAGGTCTTCTGTAGCAAACACTGATGAGAAAGATAATAAAATTAATTGCAAAAACATGCCAGTTTTTTCTGTTACAGAAATGTGAGAGCACAGATGTAGCAACTCAAACTCATGGTCCAATCCAATATATTAATAGAATGATCATAAAAACAAGAAAATAAGGAACACTTCAACCAAAATAACCCAAAACTTACGGCGTGGTCCAAACCGTCGTCCACCAGAAGGAGGGGGAGGAGGGAGAGCAAACTTGTGGCATGGATGGTCCAATATGCTATTAGCTCTAGAACGACAAGCAACAGAAGGATGGCTTATTATATCACTGTTGTCAAAATGTATACTATCCATTGGTCTAACAGTTGGACTTGTGGTTTCTGGGGCATCCATAACACAAAATGCACATTAGTTATTGCCTCAACCAGTCTAAAGCAAAACAAATAGCAGTAAAAATCCCAAGTATTTCAGGACTTTGACATCATCAATTAAATGCAGAAAAATAACTTGATAACAGAATCTTTCATTCTGATCAATATTTGTAATCAATTGATTATCCCCTGTTTTAAATTCAAGAAGACAACTTTGTCTTCTTATGCTTTCCATTCAAGATTGAAAATAGAGAGAGAGAGAGAAAGAAGAAGACTCTCTGGCTGTCAGCTTTCCTGTCAAGGATTTAGCACAGAATGAGAACCAATAGAAACAAGGCCATTATTCAATCATGGCCCACAACTATATGGGAACCAAAATTCATGTAGTAACACCTCCACCTCTTTATTTCTTGTTCCCCAACCACCCCCCCCCCCCCCCCCCCTCTCCTCACTGCATGATACAGCTGCTCTCAAGACATGAATAATACATGACTTAAACATTCCCATTCAAACAACAGGAAAAATTAAAAGATGCTCATAGAGTTAAAACACTACTACATTTTATCTTTTCTGTCATTCCTTTGTTAAGTGATTATTTCCTTGTAATTAGAAAACTTTCATCCTCCTGTAACTCAGTGCAACAGTACCAAAATATAAGGACAGGTAGAACAAAAGAATACATAAAACACTCAAACATTTTAAATCATAGGAAAGGACACATGTTTGAACCATACCTTTGCTAACTGTAAGGGAACCCCAGATGAAAACTAGGAGAGCAAGTGCAACCAAGAGCAACATTGCAACTCTTCTACGCCCCAAGCACCGGCAAACAACCAGGAGAACCCGCTCCTTGTCCCTTGAACTCACTGGCGGCATTTTCGAAGATTGTTTTCGTGCAATATTTGATAATTTTCCGTAGCAAGGCAATGATCCATAACTCCCCCTTTGACCGAATGACCCTCCATTCATTGTACCTCTGGACCAACAATAACTCTACTTCTCATGTCACCTTTTCTCCTATACAAATCATTCTCTCTCAAAAGCCAAAACCCACTTCTCTCCTGATTTTTAATACCTACAACTCTACTTCCCCTCTCCTTATGCAATGCCAAACCAAAAGAAAGAAACCCTCTGTTTCCTCAAAATCAGGGTCTAAGTCGCAAAACCCACCAGCAACTACTCCTGAAAACAAAACCCAGTTTTTAAATTTCAATCAAATCCCAAATGCACTAATACCCATTTATCCTTTCAAATAACGAAAGGGAATTCAATTCTTACCTATCTGTTCTAATAAATCAAATCAATGGAATTCCATGGGAAACTGATTCATAAGAGAATTATGATACCAAACTAGACAAAACAAAACCTCAACATTAACAAAAGGCAACCTACATTAGCCAACAAAAGAAAGAAAAAGTTTTAGAAATGGATTTGGCTCCGAAAATGAGATTTAAAACCCAACGAGAGCGAGATTTGAATTCTGTCTTAGCTTATCAAAAATGGGTTTTTTTGTTCATCATTCTGTTTTTGCAGGTAAATATCTGATTCTGACTCTCACAGTGCGCGCGTGCGAGTCGTCTTCTTATTTTCTTTCTGGATACAATGTGTTTTATATATTTTTGCATTTTTTATAATATTTAAGATTATATTAGTGGTGGTTTTTTAAAAATAATTTTGTTTAAAAATAAATTAAATATTTTTTAATTTTTTAAATTATTTTTAATATTAAAATTTCAAAAAAAAATTAAAATTAAAAAAAATTAAATTTAAACAAAAAAAATTAATTTTTTTAAAATATCATTTACATTCTCAAACGTTTCCTTACTAAAATACATCACAATTGAAAAAACAATGTTCTTGTATTGTCATGGTGGATTCTTTGATAATGTAAAAGAGGATTACTTTTAAAACTTCTTAACTTAATTTCTTTTTTAATTTAAATTTTAAATTAAATTATATAAAGACTAATTCGATATAACCTGCTCAACCTAGAGGGTTCAAAGATAATCTTAATAACTAATAAAAAATTAGTTTTGTTTAAAATTAATTCAAGATGACATTATTTTTTTAAAATATTGAGATGAAAGCATCTTGAATCGACTTGAGTTAACTCACTAAAATTATAATTCAAGCTTACACATCTTATTGATTTTAATAACTTTATTTTTTTAAAATTATTTTTTTATTTAATTATATGATGGCAAAAATACATACACATAGAAAAGAAACCGAATAAAATTATAAAAATTCATTATAAGTTGTAAAAAAAAACATTTCCTAATATTATAAAAAGACTAATATATTTTTTCAGAAACAAGGTAAAAATTTAAAGGCATTTAATAAAATAATATCTAAAATATTTTAAATTATTTAATTTTACAAAAATTAAATTTCAATTAAAAAGAAATTAAAAAGAAAACTAAAAGTAGGCCATGTTCATGCCTTTAGACTTTTTTAATGAGTTAAAAAAGAAAGTAGATGATGTGTTATTTGTGAGTTCAAATTTCACCCATTAGAGAGGTGGTGGAAAATCAAGCTAGGATTTTTAGGACTTAAAAAATTAAATTTTAATTTTTTTACTCCCAAAAATACTCTTTAAATCACGATAAATTTATTTATTAACTTATAAACCTCTAAATTGACTCAAAAGCATAAAAACAAACTTTCTTAACCTCGATCTACTTTTTCTAACAACATGAAAGCTCAAGAATACCCCAATGACACTTCTTATACAAAAAAAAAAACACATTGGCACCAAATTTAACCTTTTATCAATGAAATCTCACCAATCCACTACTTTCTCTCTTCATAATTTTTCAATAACTCTCATTTTTCAAACCCGGGAACTGGAATGTGAATTAAATAAAGTTTTATATCAAAACATAGAATTGTCAGACTAAAGGGGTAAAAACAAATACCAACAAGCAAAATATTTTTAAAAGGTGCTTGTGAACATAAACAACCCAAACCTACCCTCCTATATAATATAACATAAATAGCCAAAATATGCTCCTAAAAAATCCCAAATTAATTTAAAAATCTAATCTCTTTCTTCTCTCCTATCTAAGAACACAAAATATCATAAAAACTAAAGCCTAGTCTTGCATATCCAATCGATTTGTTTTCTTGATGTGATTTTGCCTAAATTGCAAGTTATAAATAAATTATTCTTATCTTTTTCAAAACCTTATAAAAAAATCCCCCAAATTGATTTTAAAATCTATTTTTTCAGATCGTAATTGAAAAGGTTATGAAGAAAAAAAAACTTAAATCGGGTTCGAAAGTAAGACTAATTAATGGATGTGCAAATTTTGAGCATGATGCCAAGCTTTCCAATCCAAGTAAAGTTCCAACAAGACCCAACTCAATTGCACCAGCTTTTGACCGAAACATTATTGATTTACAAAAAAAATAGTTGACATCATGAAGAAATTGGAGGAGATGAGATTAGCTATAACTACAATATTTAAAGAGAACATTGAAGATCCGTTCACCAATGCAGGAGAGACTCCTAAAACTATGATTAAAGATATGTCATTCTTCTTGCTTATTGGTCTTAAATTCTTGTTACCATCATTCAAATTAGCTATAAACTTGATATTGTTTTTGATTGGCTAAAGTATAAATGGCATTCTGCTGGATTTTTGAAACATGATGAAAGTCTTGTCTTTTTTATATAAAATAAATATTAAGCATTATTTACAAGGGTTGTGTTGATATTTATGGAGGAGGAGATTGAAGAAGATGAGATTAGCTATAGCTACAACATTTAAAGAGAACATCGAAGATCCATTCACCAAGGCAGGAGAGACTCATAAAACTATGATTACATATATCATTCTTCTTACTTTGTTTGGCAGGTTTATTCACTATGAGATGCTCATGTGTAGAACATTTAAAAGAGCATGGGATTTCTTATTACCATCATTCAAATTAGCTATAAACTTGAAATTGTTGTTGATTGGCTAAAATATGGCATTCTATTGGATTTTTGAAACATGATGAATGTCTTGTTTTTTTTATATAAAAATATTGAGCATTGTTTATAGGGGTTGTGTTGATATTTATGTAAGAAAAGATGAGTTCAATTAGTTACGCTCCTATTGGGCATGTGATGTTTCACTAGAAAAGAAAAAAAAGAGAAGAGATGGCAATTATAGTAGGAAAGAAGAGATGGCAATTATAGTAGGAAAGAAGAGATGAAAATTTTATAATTTTAACACTCAATGGCTCTTTAGTTATTAATTAGAATATAATAACAATTCTATAAATAATATAAACTATTTTGTTGACTTTTTTTTATAAGAATGTAAAGTGTTATACAATTTTAAAAATTGCTTTAACCCATGATGTAAATTGTAATTTCCAAAACAAATGGAGACAAAGTGAGAAAAATTACTAAACTATAGGAGTGTCACGGTAATTGTTCCTATTAAATTACTTTTATGAATTGGTTTGTAGCTAACAATTTAACAATTTCAGTTAATTATCTATTTTGTAAGGCGAGGTATCCTCAATTAAGCCCATAGAAAAAAAAAATGACACCACTCCTTGACACAAATACAATAAGAATTCTTTGAAATATGTGTGGATGTCATTGGTAAGTTATTAAGAAGAAATATAAAATAACTCATTGTTTTATTGTTCATACAAACACAAGTCACTGTGGATTTGCATAGCAACCTGGTTTTTTTTTCGATCCTTCAATTTTTTGTATTTAATCCTTCAACATTGCATTTATTAGGAATTGGATTTTATAATTTATTTTAGTTTACTTTTTACAAGGTTACCACAACCAATAAAAATATCTCAACTTTGGTTTGAAGCTTGATTCTTTGAAAAATAAATTGATTTTGTAATCTGGAATAGATTAAAAATTAAGAGAAAAAGAAAAAAAATGACATCAAAAAAAATATTTTGGCTCTTTTTCGAGACATTTAGCCGTAATACTTTTCCAAGTTTACATTTGGTCCATTTTGTTTGATAATTATATGGTTTAATCTAAAATTTTATTTTGTTCACATTTAAATAGAGTTTAAGAGGAGATAGAATTATTAAAACACAACAAAAAAAGTGATCAATTGATTGTATTATGTTCTTAAAACACAACAAAAAAAAAGTGATCATTAAAACACAGCAAAAGTTGTCAAATTTGTTGTCAAAGTGTTCTTTGGCAAGAGGAGTGTCATTTTGTTTTTAGGCTTTCATGATGCCAAAAAAAGTGGATCGAGTTGGGGGAGGTTTTTCGTTCTAGTTTAATTTTGTGTTTCTTTTATCATTTTAAGGTTTTTTTAGGTTTATAAAGTGTTTTTTGAGGTTCCAAGGGTGTTTATCATGTGTTTTTAGGTGAAAATGAGTTGAAAAATATATTTTACGTAAAAAACAACTTCTCATTTGCAAATTTGGAGAACCTTTTTTTTTAAGAATCAAACGAGACGTTGTTTGTCACAATAAATGAAAGTGAGGAAAATAATAAAATGATGGAAATTGACTAAATTTCATTCAAAATATTTTTTTTGGAAAATACTATGTATTTGAAAATACATGGGGAAAAATGGTGGTAAGAAATGGGTTAAGACAATTTTCTCCTCTTTACAATACTTATTGTATAAAGACATTAAAAAATTTATTTTTCTTTGATTTGTATAGTAAGTTTGTAAAGACCAAATAAAAATGGGTTGACTTAAAGATAATCAACGTGTGAAAATTTAAATGGGTCAAATTGAGAGGCAATCAACCTCAGCATTAAATTTAAAATGAGTCAAAATTGAGACCAATTAACCTTAGCATTAAATTTGAAATGGGTCAAAATTGTTAGGTGACCAACTTTGACATGAAATATGAAAGGGTCAAAACTGTTAGATGACCAGCCTTAACATTAAATCTAAAATGGATCAAAATTATTAGGTGATCAACTTTAACATAAAATCTAATTGAATTGACACTTGAAAGGAAATTATCATTTGTTCAATAGGCTTCACTTTGAAATAAAAATGTCATTGGATTAATAGGTTTTTTCTTGAAAGAAAAATATGATTAGGTTGAAATAAAAATGTCATTGAATCAATAGATTTTGTTTGAAACTAAATTACTATCAAATCAATAAGCTTATTGAAAATAGAAGTTCCTCATGTAAGGAAATTGTTATCAGATTGATGAGCTTCACTTTTAAATAAAATTACTTTTTGAAAGGAAATTGTAATAAGATAATAGGCTTTGGTTGAATTAAAATGCTCTTAAAATAAAATTATCATTTAGTTGATGTGATTAACTTTAAAATAAAAATTCTATATGAAAAGGAGTTTTCCTTTTGAAATAGAATTGTCATCAGATTGATGAGCTTCACTTAAAAACAAAATGTTATTTGAAAGAAAGTTATCATCGAATAGATGGGTTATACATTAAAATATTTAACTTGAAAATGTCATCTAAAAGAAAATTATCATCAGATCGATGAGTTTTGACTTAATATAAAAATTTTATTTCAAAGAAAATTATCATCAAACTTATAGGCATTACTTGAAATAAAAATGCCATTGAATTAATGGGATTTGCTTAAAAAAAGAATCTCATGGGATTAATGGGCTTCATTTAAAAGAAAATCATTCTCAAACTAATGGACTTAAATTGAAAGAAAAAAGCCACGGAATTAATTGGCTTCATTTAATATAAAATTATCATTGGACCGATGAGCTTGAGGAAAAATAATGATATCATGACTAATAGGCTTTGTGAGAGAAAAGGTGTCATTGAGTTAATGAGCTTTGAGAAATGCTATCATGGTTGATAAGCTTGAAAATGTCTAATAGAGAGGTTACCAACCTCAAGTTTAAAAGAGAAATGGAAACTTTGTTGAAGCGACATAAACATAAGATGAGAACTTCACGAATCAACAAGAAAAGACTTGGGTTCTTTTTCTATAACAACGACTAATTTTGATTTTATCTCTAGATGATATCTTTTAAGGTTAAAGGGGAAATAAAAATTGCATATTTGTAAAGTTCTATCTTTCTTTTTTTTGTCATTTGCATCTTTGAAAACCTTTGCCTTCAGAACTGCCAGGAGTCAATAACTGGTTTGTTTGAATTGTTTAAGCGTCCACAATACTTTTAATGCTGACTACGAGTTTTTCCTCCTATGTTCTCCATTTTTATCACTAAATAAGTATGGTTTATCTATCATTTTAGCTTGGTATACATGGACTTTGTTTGTCATTGCCTCTAAGTGTATTCTGAGAGTACTTGTTCATAAAATCATTTTTCACCATCACAATGAAGAAGTTGTCATCTCTACTATTTTCAGCTTGTGATAGAGTTCTTTAAATCATCATTTAATTATTGTGATTATCATGGATTTCTTCAAACAAAATTTTCTTAGTTGATCTAATTCTATTCATCTTTCTTTGCGGCCATTATAAGACACACATCTTTAATTAAATAAGAATTTAGATTTCTTAGTCAATGATCAAAGATATGTCATTCAAGTGTTATGACGAAATATTGGATTTTCTCTTGGCACATGGTGAAATGGGTGCTAGTTAGAATTGAAAATAAAATTGGTTATCTAAAAATTCTAGCTATTTTGTAAAAAATAAATGGCTCAAATGGATTCTCTGACAACGAAAGCTTATTTTGGTGATAAGTATTTTGGCTTTCAATAGAGGAGCACCTTGCTTTATATTATGTTAAGTTTAATCATTTATTAGCAAAAAATCATGATTCGATGTTATAAAGAATAATATGTAACACACAAATAGGTCATGATTTTGCTTTAAACACGTCTTTCTTCGCTTTTTAGATTTTCAACAAAAACAAACTATTTTAAATCAAAATAGTCTTTAAAGGCATATGATGTAAGCTTAGGTTTTTGTTTATGAAAAAAAAAGGATGTACAAGACCTAAAATATGTTTAAGAGTTTAAAGACGTATGATCATTTATTCTGTATGGATATCTTTTAGGCTTACAACCTTGATTTTGATATTTTGGTGATCGATCTAACCTTAATCTCGATACTCAAAGTTCAATCTCATTCTTTATCATTGATATTTTAATTTTAATTATGGACTTTTCACCATTATAAAGGATAATTAGTACTTAAAAGTGCATTTTTATCAAGGTTTTATATCATCATTTTGCACTTGAAGTATCAGTAACTCCTTAACTAAAGCATGTTTTATAATAATAAGTCTGATACTATAAGATACCTTTAATTTATGGTAAATGTTCATGTTAAATGCAGGCCTATCTCATAAATCAAAGGATTTATTGATGATTTTAACTACTGAAATTGAGAAGACAAAGAGAGGGTTAAGCTTAGAAAAGAGATATTGGTTCAGTACAAATTGGAACACTGTTCAGTTATTGGAACATATCTAGAGCTGTAGATCTTAGATTTCAATTTGGTTTATATGGCTAGAAAGCTAAGACATAGTCTTAAAACATTTATGGGAGTCCAAGACTTAATTCTGCTGTCTGAAAGTCCAAATCTTAGCAATAACAAAGAAGTCAGAATCTGTCCTGCAACTCAGACATTGTTTAATGTTCAGCCCATATCTCGAGTTCTAGAAGTTCAAATGCACCGATTCTTTTTTTGTTGGAAAGCTGAGATGATTTCTAGAACTTTCATGGGACAATTTGTTCAAATTCTGACAATAACAATGATGTTTTGTTCAGACAAGAAGATAAGGATTGTCACCAAGTCAAGATGTGGTCATCCACTCAACAATTAGTCATCAAATCAATAGTTCCAAATTTTAGCTTATAAAAGAAGGCATTTATCATGCATTTAGGAATCTTGATTTTCAGATCAAGATCATGTTCTTGCTCTCTCTCTCTCTTTAATTTTTTTAATGCTTAAGTTTTGTTTATATTAATCTTTTGTTTATGCTTTTCATATCATTTCCTTTACTTAGTTAACTTATATCTTATTTATGTTCTTATCTTGTTTATTTATATTCCTCTTATTCATAATGTTCAGCTAAGTTTATTATGTTAAGGTGAAAAGGTTACACTAATGGTGTAAGAATAAGTATAGTATAAATTCAACCTGGACTTTAATGTTTGATACTAACATGTTTTGTATTTGTTATTTTATTCACTCTTAATACTTTGCTTGTTAAATGGTTAATCTAGATTTATGTTGTATAACCTTGGTACAACAAATACTTGGCACTTTCATAGCCGAAACTGTATAATATAACCGACACTTGTGCTATGAAAGGAACTTGATTTTTTGTTAACATAAGTTATAATTATGAATATCTGACAACATTTATAAGTATTAGCATTATTCGAATAAGATAACTAAAGTAATCATGTTAACAATTTATAATCCGATTGGAACCTCCTTTGTGTATGGTTTCAAGTTGAGTAATAAGAGTTTATATTATACTTGTTTGAAATACCATTAGTGAATCCTCTAACCTTGACAATTGTTTTTATCATTGTTTAATCTTTATATCAATATCACATCTCAAAACTCTCTTCAACTTATTATTATTATTATTATTTATATTGTTAACCTCCCTGTGGTTCTATCCCGGTCTTGCCTGGTTATTTATTACTTCGACACTCTTATAATTGGGAGAAGACATCAATCTTTTGATCATGTTAAATGACACTTAGGGAGAGGCTTTTTTTTTTGCACTCTTTTGTAATACTTTTCATCCCTTTCATATTTTTTTCTCATTTGAAGAATTTCATTTACTGTCTAAAAACTTCCAAAATATACCCCCAATATGAGGGGTTATATTGGTCTAGATCATTATCTAAGAAAAATATTTAAGGCTCAATAGGGACAATAAGGGATATATTTTTATTTGTAAAGGATACATAAAAAAATATCTTTCTCTATCTAAAATCTAAATCTACTCAAGTTAATAAATCTTACTTTATTCAAATATCATTATTAATTAGAAAAACAATAAGGCTAACCTCAAATAAAAAGTGGTGAGATTATGATTTGAATGTGCATTGTTTATTATTATTTAAGTCATCAAATTATTTGATTCTATTTTGGGAATATCTATATTATTTCAAGTGAGATATCTATTTTGAGTTTTATTGGGTTCAAAAGGGGATTCTATGCAAGACTTTATCTTTAAGATTTATTAGAAATGGAAAATGCGATTTTAGAATTCAAGAAGGAGGTTGCCCCCTAGCATCTACATAATATATTTTAGAGTTTGACTAATTTTGCATAAATTTTATGTTACTTTTAAACAGATATCTTTTCATTTTATAACAATAATAAGATATAAAAACATGCATATTTCATTAAAATATATTGTTTGATAAAAAATAGGTGAAAAACAAATCAAAGTTTTAATTTTTATTGAACAAAAAGATAAATGACCTTATTTACAAAGTTCAGTCATAGAAATGAGTTGAGTGTGCAACATTCCTTTTATTTTCACAACAATTTCTTCCATTAAACATTTTAGGTTTGGTGACATTCATCATATGCTATTTTCATAATCTTGGTCAAGCATCTACTATGTTCACAATGGATTAATGATTATAATGTGTGTTATTTACCTCAACAAATGCAATATGAACCTGATTTACCAATTTTCAAATTTGATACTTAAAGACTTTACTACTTTAAATTGAAACACCTAGGACACATTGCATATGTGAATCATGTCGTTTATAGTGCAATGATTGTATGGGATTTATTAAGTATTAAAGTAATGTGTCAAGTAAATGTTGAGCAAAAAAGATATATCAATCTCGGACTATGGCACTTGAAAATTTGATGATACCATGAAACTCAATGATAGTTGACATGACTGAATGGCTAAGGCTTCCCATTTGAAATTCAGCTTCTTGTGTCGATACAACCTTAATAATGGATTTATGATATTCCTAATTCAAGCTTTAATTAAATTTAGAAATCTCAAGTACTTTAGAAATCCTAACTTTTAGCATTAGGCATGTTTAAATTGCTTAAACAGGATCAGTCAAGTCTTCTCATTCAAAGATTAAAAAAAAAGTGCTTTTTAAATAAATAGGAATTGTATAGTTCATTTTTTTAACTATTTTTCTTTCAAGGTAATATCATATGCAGGGTCAATAACATAAGGTTAGAATCATATGTCATGGCAATAGGAACCTGTAATGAAAAATAAGCATTCTAATTGGTAAGAGGTAAGCCTCAATCAATCGAATATGCATTCAAATGTTTTTTATAAAGATGCTAAGTAGGATAGGGTGAAATAACTGTTAAAGATTTTGCTTCAACCAATATATAAGAGCAATAGAAAACCACCACCAATATGAGTTGTGAAGAGCTATTTCAATATGATGAGGTTTTTAAAATTGTCTAGATTAAAAAGTTTGTTCAAACAAGCTAGTTGATTAACCCTCTCCGCTCCTTAATTTATATCATTTTGCTTTGAATTATTGAGCTTTTAAAGGGCAAATTGTAATTTTAAATCTTTTGATAATGATCAAAAGTTTGATAATTACTTTGGTGTTCTTGATTTCCAATGGGATTCACTCATTAAAGACTAGGACACTTTGTTATATCCTTTCCATAAATAGGGATTTTATCGTGATCTAAGTCTAGAAGATGAGTTCTATAAAGATCTCAGATCAAGTATTTTATTATTGATCTGATGTATTCCTGAGTCCTTTTTCATTTTATGTCTAAACATGAGCAACTTCATCATTTGCTCAATATTTGCATAATAAGTGCATAATAAATTATTGAAATTTGTTATATGATGACTCAAAATATATTAATTCATCAATTTTGGAATTAAAAGTTGAAAACTTTATTCTTTCAAAAATATATGAAATGATTTAACATATTGTCCGTATACTTTTGGAAAGTAGTTTGAAACTTTCCTTCATCCAAAAATACAAAAACAACTAAACGCATTAACCCGTATATTTTGAGAAGAAAATTCAAGATTTTAATTCATCCAATAATGGGATAATGTAAAAAAAAAATGATTTATTAGTTTATCATACAAACCAACCCTATTTCTTCTAAATTCTAATCAACAAGATTTTAAGAAGCAATTTACATTTTGCAAACTCTATCGAATCATGATGTTTTATCAAATGGACCCTGAAAGCTTATAATGATAGGGGTGTCTTGTGACTCCATCTTTTCAAAATGATAAAAAAGCTTCAAATCATATAGTCTATGTTGAAATTCTCTATTGAGACAACTCCTCTCGAATTCTTTCTTAGTATTCAGACTCTTATTGGAATTGTTCTTGGATATATCTAAAGATCTTGATTGTCTTTGTCACTAATCTCTAAATTTCCATACACATCAAGCTTCCTTGATGATATTATAGAGAGACATCATAGAAAAAAGTTCTAGCCATTATATGTGAGTAGGTTAACTAACTTATTAGTCTTAAAAGGTCTTTCATCGCTTAGGTAAACAAACCTTGAAAGGGTCGCCTCGAGGCCTATAAGGCATAAAGAATATAAATCGGGAAAATCTCATCGGCTACTAATCGTGGCCTTATATACTTTCATCAAGAATCTAAGGTTTTATGAGTGCTAATCCAGGGCAAAGCTCATTGAAGGGGCACCATTAATTCCTCATGCTAACCTAAAGAAAAATATGTGCAAAATAAGATACCGTGTAGTGGGTGCATAGGCACATCCATATTCAATATAAACATATAAAATGCATAAAATAATAAGATAAAGGTCGATGTATAAAATCCAAGCACAATAAGACAATCGTACAAAAAAAACAAACAATAGCATATATTTATCAATTTAGGAAACCAAACAGAATAAAGGCCTTCTAAACACATATCTAAGTAGAAAAATATATATTATCAAAAAAATCATGCAAAAAAAGTTTAGCTATAAAAGGATCCCCGATGGAGTCGTCACTGTATCGCATGGAACATTGTGGTGAACTATATGTAAAAAAGGGTAAAACAAAATAATAAGAGTCATTATCTAGTTTTATAGTAACTAAAAACTCTAAATAATCTTTAGATGTTCTGGATAAGAAATTAGTTATGTTAAAAAGAAGATGAAAATCACCATAAAATATCATACATAAGATAAATTGCTTTGTGTTGTTTTTAAATGATAAAGGACATATATTGCACATATATGCTAAGAATTTACCTAAACTGAAATGTGTGCTTTTATTATCGAAGGTAAAGGACTACTAAGATTTAAGACAATGATTTGAGATCTAAATCTGACAACATGGTCTAATCCTCACTTTTAAAGAATAGGCATTGGACATAAAATGATGGAAACTAGTAAATTAGTCTTTGTCCCATCTTTTTTGATTATGTTCTAAAATGGGTCCAAAGACCGCCACTCATACTCGATGGTCTTTTACCGGGTAATGTTGACCTACCCCAAGTATGCTCACAATGGTAGGGTGAAACGTGTTACAAGACCAAATATTCACACACAAAAATTATCAAATAACAATTAAAAGAAAGTTTTTATATGATTTGATTTTTCATGAAAATAGCAAAGTTTGAACTTCATGAAGACAAAACCATTTTACCATACTCAAGGTCAATTCTTCAATAAAAATAAAACATAACTTTTCATTTTAAGAAAATTAAAGCACAAATCTCACAATAAAAAAAAACAAATACATCCACACATAGAAAATCAACCTCGTATTATAAATTACTCAACACAAGCAAATCATTGTAGGCAAATACAACATCTACGAATAAGAAATCAACCATATGTTGCAAATTGACAAAAACAAGTGAATCAATGTATTAGGATTTGAATTTGACCTTCAAGAGCGATTGGAATCGAACAAAAGATACTAAAAAACAGGGTAGTCGTGGCACATGGGAGTTATATGCAGAAGCTAGACAAGCATGTAAACGAAGTAACATATAAACTGTATAAAATGACAAGGTTGAAAACCTTAAACCTACTAGATCAAGATCTTATGCTCCTTTTTCCTTTTTTCCTTTCTACATTGATGATAAAGCTTTTCATAATTTGAAAAGGGAGGTTGACATAAAAAGATAAATTTTACTTGTCAGTTTTCTCTTTATTGGTTATGATCATGGTATTGAATGCCAAAGGGTTGCTACCATAGAGTGTTTTATAATGATAAGAGAGATAAGTGTGATTTTAGCTAATGTGGTGGCTATGATTTCCAAGGTTATAGTCAATGACAAGGATGTTTTGTGTAAGGTAGAGAGATAAAGATGTGGTGGAAGGAGAAACTATCGTGGTCGATGTTTGTGGAGGTGTTGGTGGTGAAGAGGGAGAAAAGAACAATAGTTAGCAGTTGTGAGTGAGAGGGGGGAGAAGATGATAAAGATGTGGCAAGATTTTCTTTTTCCCTTTTTTGTATCTTTTCTCCCTTTTTTTTATCTCTCTCTTGGTCTATGTGTTTCTAAAGTTGATTCCTCTTATGTTTTTTCTTCTCTCTTTTTCTCCATCTAGGTTTTTTTTATGTTTATTTATATCGCCAGGGGTTTTTGTCAAAATAATAATAATAATATTGGAAGATTCTATTTTATCTCCTTATTGAATTAGGTTCTTTTTTTACAGTTTTTCCAATCCCTCTTGATTCTCTATTTATTATTTTTTTTTTCATTTGATAGTCTTTCATTTTTCTTCCATGCCTCTGATTTCACTCCCTAAATTTTTTATTTTTCTTTTTACTATATATTGTTTTTAAGTTTTTTATTTTTCTTTGTCACTTAAAATAAAATAAATGAAAATGAAAAAAAAATAAAACATTGAGAATTGACTAAATTTCATTTAAAATATATTCTTTAAAACAATTATATGTTTGAAAATACATGAAAAACAATTGGGGGTAAAAAATGGGTTATGAAACATGACAAAAAAACTTAATTAATATAGTATAATAAATATCTTTTTAACTTTTCTTATTCAATACTAAATCAAAATTGAAAAAACAATTAATGAGTTACATTTTATGCATGCTAAAAAATTATTTTTTAAGATTGATTTATTTTTTAGTGATTAGGATATTGGAAGTGTATCTTTAAAATTGTTTAAAAGAAATTTTTAATCTTAGTTAAAACGTAAACTGAATAAAAAAACACTTATCATAAAAAGTCTAAATAAGAAAAAAAAAATTATGATTAAAAAAAAACCTTATTGGTTTTTTGGTTTTTTTTGTGGAAGCAACATAAGTGATTTTGAAATTACAAATATTGGCGATAACATGTGCATCATCATTTCACCAATAAGTAAGAACACTAAGAAATATTGAATGACCATTTAAATGTATGGTTAAGATGATGTTTGAAAGTTTATTAAAATGTTTTTACTCTGAAATATGTCAAAATAATATATTTTTTTTATTTTTAAAAAATTATTTTTTATATCAGTATATTAAAACAATTCAAAAACATAAAAAAAAATAGAAAAATAAAAAAAAACATAATTTCAGCTACGATTATAAACACAGATTCAAGATCGATTGATGGTATATGATAGACACATCAACAAACAAACATAAACATTACAGGTCCCTTGTTTTTTCCCTTTAAAAAAGCTACAGGGTGCTCTACTATGACGAAGTCATGACTTAACATCCACGAAGTCATGACTTAACATTCATAACCATTTGCTTACCAAAAGAGTTTCTAATACCATTAACAGGGTGTAAGGTATTAATGTGATTATTAAACTTCAATTCAGTATTAATGTGATTATTAAACTTCAATTCATGCATTTATAAGGCAAAACATAATAAATTTCATAAAATCCATTTTAATGGGAACAACATACTATGAAGGGCAAACATTAAGAAAGAATCTATAGTGGCTTTTGATTTCATTTTTTTCCTTTATTTTTCTTTATTTTGTTATTTAATCTTTTGACATTGTGTTTATTATAGACTGAGTTTTATAATTTGTATCAATTTGATTACCATTGAGTTATTGCGTTGTCAAACAAATGTCGACTTGATTTAGTCCTTTGATATTTTTTATCAACATTTTAGTCTCTATGTATGAGAGATGAGAGATAGTCGCTGAAAAAAAATAGAGATGAGAAAAAGAGATCATTTGCTCCAATTGCATTGAAAAAAACGACCAAGTTTTTTTTTATGATTTTAAAGGAGAAAAAATTAAATTGGGAATTGATAAGTAAATATCCTATAGATGAGGGACTTGGTAGGATTTGTTTTTTGTTTCTAAGGATCACATTTAAACTGGGGTAATAGATCACGGATAAAATTATCCTTTACACTTGATTTAGGAAACAAAAGGATTACATTATTGCAGGCTTAGTTTGTCGGCAAATGAGTTTTTTCTTTACGTTATTATTAAGCATTTGAATTCTATGTGAGGCCATAAAATATATTATCTTATAAATATTATTAAAAAAAACTCTAAAACTGATCATTGTTTCGTTGTGGATGGTGAGCTAATTCATTATGGACTTGCACATTATAATTACTATTTTGCCCTTTTTTATATAAAGTTTTTGCCTTGTGGGGCTAGAATGGTATTTTCCATAAAACCCAAAGATCATTTGCAATTTTATTGGGGAAAGTTTAGTAGTTTACATTGTTTTAGTATAATTGAATTACATAAATGCCTTGAAAAGACAAAAAAAAAAATGAAAGGCTAAAAGAGCTTTTGTATAATTTCTTTTTTTTTTACAAGTAGTACAATTACCTCATCGACTTTAAAGTAAAAAAAATAAAAGGACGGTCAAAGGATATTTTACTATTTTTATTATGGTTTTTCTTATACTATATTTGGATTAGGGAAAATTATTACTTTCATAAATTAAAAAAAGCTACTAGCACGTGAACAACGCATGTTAGATAGTGGACGCTGTCTGCGCTTGTCGAGCAGTGACCAAAATTTCCCAACCGACATGTTGTCTAAAGTATCATGTGGAGGCAAAGCTTATAGGGTAGCGCGTGTTGCTCAAATCATGGTGGTTTGTCAACAGTTGACTTTCTTTTTGCCTTCTTATTTTCTCTTTTCACTTCTTGAAATTCATGCTAGGTTGGCTAAAAATCAATGTTGTCCTCTAATATATTTTGTCTTTCAATTATAATCCTCTTTCTTTTGATTGGTCTTTCATTGTTTTAGATTTCTTTTTAGATTTTTTTTTTAATTTCATCATTTTTTTCATTTGATTTTATTTTGTTTTTAGATTCCTTAAATTATATTCATTTTAGATTCCTTTACTATTTTTTTTCCATATCTTGGCTTGTTTTGTTTTCTTTCAATTTTGTCCCTCAATATTTTTTTCATTTTTTTTTTCAAATTGATTCCTCATTCTTTTAATTGCCTTTTTTTATCCTTGTTCTTAATTTCTTTTTTTTTCTTTCAATTATTTCCTTAAAATTTTATTTTTTTTTATCAAATTTTGGTCTTTATTCTTATAATTGTTTTTTTTGTCCTTTTCTTAATTTTTTTTCTTAATAATTTGTCCTTCAATATTTTATTTCATTTTTTTATCCAGTTTTGACCCTCATTCTTTTAATTGTTTTTTTATCCTTTTATTTTTTTTATTAAGTCCCTTATTATTTTCTTTTATTAGTTTTTATATCAAATTAGGTCCTCATTATTTTGATTACTATTTTTTAAAAAAATATTATGGTGAAGAGTTTTATTTTTATCTTTTGTAAGATTATCTTGGTCTCATGACAAGAGTTGATGGTTTTGAAGATTAGCCTGATTTTTACTTCAGTTTTTTTTTATTTTTTTAATCTCATCCTTTGACTTTAGGGTATTGAGTCTTGAGCTCTCTATTTTTTTTCCTTTTCTTATCTAGGGTTATCCTGAGTCATGAGTTAGTTAAGTTAACACAAGTTGCATTGGATTTTTTTTGTTTTTTTATTTCATCCTTTTACATTGGGCTATTAGGTCTTGATATTTTTCATTTTTTATGATTTTTCTTTCTATAGGGTTATCTCGAGTTATAGGTTCGTTAGGTTAACCTAGTGTGACTTGGTTTTTCTTCAATGTTTTTTTATTTATTTAACTTTGATCCTTTTTTCTAAGTCATTTTTAAAAAAATAAATTTCTTATCCCAATCTCATGTCATGGGTGGTAAGTTAATAGAATAAACTTGGGTTGACTCGGGTTTTTTTTCTTTCATGTTTCTTTTTTATTTTTTTTTTAAATTTTATCCTTTGAAATTAGCTTTTTTTAGGCCTTGAGCTTTCTATTTTTTCCCTTTCCTTTCTCTGGGGTTAACTCGAATCGCAAGTTAGTTAAATTAATTTGAATTCACTCATGTTATCATTATTTGAATATCTTTTTTATATTGAAAAAAAATAAACTTGTCCCACAACGTAGCGCAGGTTAAAAAAATCTAGTACAAATCAAAAGGGTTTATAATCACACTTCAACCTTACATGTAAAAAAATTATGCTTTGGTTTAGGATAAATAGCCTCAGCATCGATACATTTACAACTTCCCATGAACTACATTCCCAATATATATATTAAAAAAACAAAAACTTTACATGAATTAATATCAATTTCCAAATACTACCCTTCTTCTATGAATATCTCTTAAGAAAATAGGAAACGTAGCCTACCTGTGACGTAGGACTAACAAAATGTTTTCTATTGTTAAAAAAAATGTTCAGATGATGATAGTGTTTTTAAAAGAGAGAAAAATTTGAGACGGATCAAAGGTTTGAATGGATTCAATAAAGTATCTTAATTTAATAATTTGATTATTAAAAAAATCAAATAACAATAAAAAAATGATAATGACTAATAAAAAAATAAATGCTTATAAATATTAAAAAAATAGACCTTCTAAATATTATTAAAAAAATCTTAACGATCTTATTTGATAATAAAAAAAAATCGAATGAGAACGGGATAACCTCATAGAAAAAATAAAAGAAATATAAAGCTCAATTATCAACAAAGCAAACATTGAAGGATGATCTAGAAAGAAAATCAATTTTAAAAAGGATAAAAAAAAAACTCAAGTCAGCATACCAAATTCACGACCTGGTCATGAGCTATGGATAAGCTTGCACATAAGAAATTGAATAAAACGATAAAGGTCAATTCTTAAGCAAACTAAATGATGAAAGACTAATCTAAAAAATTCAATTTAAAAAATGTAAAAAAAAACTTAGGTCAACTCGGGTTAACTCGACCAACCTGCGATCTGAAATCTAAGATCGGGATAACCCCACATAAAAAAAAATCAATGGCCTAAAAAAGACCGAAGTTAAATCAGGCTAATTTTTAAAATACGTAACCCATGTCATGAGACCAAAATTGCCCTTTAGAAGGCAAACAAAAAAAAATTATGAAGCAAAATTCCTAAATCCTAATCATCCATTAAAAAAAAACAAATAGCAATAAAACAAAATGAGTACCAAGTTCAATACAAGATTTAAATGAAATATAATGTTGAGAAACAAAATTAAAAAATAAATAAATCAAGAAAACGATTCGAAACAAAAAATAGAAATACAAAAAATAAGAACCAAATAAAATACAAAAATTAAATTAAATAAAATGTTAAGGGATAAAATTGAAAAAACAAATAAAAAAGGATTAAAAACAAAAACAAAATAGTAAACATAAGAATAAAGACCAAATTAGATAAAAAAAAATTAAATGAAGTAAAATACTAGGGGACAAAGTAAATAAAAAATCAACTTCAAAAAGCCATAAAAACAAAACAAATAGCAATCAAAGAATGAAAACCAAAATTGATATAAATACAAACTAACAAGACACGTTTGATTTTTGAAAGGGTTGGCGTGAAATCTAAGACGAGGAGAAAGAGGGGGGAGGAAAAGAAAAATTTTAACGGCATTTGATCGCTAGGAGGTGCCACACACAATTCAAAAGGCATTAGTGCCCTTCTCTCTCTAGTGTGTACGTGGCACGCGCTTACCACCTTTTAATTTTTTATTATATTTATATTTATTAAAAGACTAAATTGCCCCTTATTAAAATTAATAATGACTTAAAAACCATAATGAAGCGACTAAAATACCTTTTGATATTAGTTTTTTTTTTGCTTTTAAGAAAAATATCGTCATTTCATTGTGCAATCAAAATATTAAAAAACCAAAAAGCTCCATGTCCCCAGTTTTATTTATTTTTTGTTTTTAATGGTATTTAAGTCATTTTAATATACATCTAAAATGTAAAAAGATCGAGCATTGATAGATGGATCCCATGAAAAAGATCGTTTTGCCTCCAATAGCAAGTTAAATGATTTTGTTTAAAAATAACAAAATGATCATTTCACTGTGTAAATCCATATTAAAATGACAGGGTGTACACCATAGTTATTAAACCTGACCTGAGGGTTGACTCGACCAAGGGGCCGGGTCCCAAGTCATACAGGTTGATCTGGGTCAAAACGGATCAACCCGGTAAAAAATTTAAAAAGTATTTTGAGGTTTTAATATTCCATATGGAAAAGTTAAGAAACATTTCATGTAGTTTTAAGCTATAAATAACTATCTCATATAAAAAAGTTAAGAAACATTTTATGTGAGTGTAGGTTGTATATATAGTTATCTCATATGAAAAGGTTAAGAAACATTCTATGAGGATGTAGACTATAAATATAGTTATCCTACATGAAAAAGTTAAGAAACATTTCATGTGGATGTAGGCTATAAAAAAATATGAAGATAAAGTATTCACACATTAACTTTATATTTTTTGGGTTTATTAAAAAATATAAAAAAAAGATCAAGTCTCACCCGAGTTATGCCGGGTCTATTAATTAATTATTTGTTGTTTTTATAGGTGAAATAAAAAAGATCGTTTATGTGGGAATACACATTAGAAGAATTTTATGAATTTTATTATATCTGTTCCCTTATAAGATTGTTACTACAAGGATATATGCAATAAAAAATATATATATTCTAGATTTTATATTTTCTTTCCCTTACTTTTATATTAAAACATTTATATTAAAAGAAATAAAAGATGACTTTGAATACTTTTATGTAGCGCATATATATATATATATATATATATATATATATATATATATATATATATATATGTCCGAGTTAACTTTCTCATCTTTCGACTAATCACATGAATCTTGAAGTTAATAACTATGTAAGTTTTCAGTGACTATGAAATTTATGAGATATGTTTTAATAACAATGCTTTTAGGTCTGTTTCCTCTTGGCTGATTTCATTGATTCTGCTTTTAGAGCCCGTTTGGCTCTGTGGCTGCGTTTTATTTCTGCGTTAGCAACGCAGGAAAGGAGAAGCAGTCATTTCTTACTTTTTTTCCACTGTTCACGTTAATTGCACTGTTCATTGAACAGTGCAATTAACGTGAACAGTGCAAGTGATGCACTGTTCACTTGCACGCAACACTTTTTTTTTTTTTAGTGTGTTAAGTTTTTTTTTAACATTTAAAAAAAACTAATTTGGAGTGAATTTTATACATGATAATATTTTATCTAATTTTATTACACGCTAAAAAATTATGAAAACTGTAGTTCTTTTCGGATGAATTTTGTACGTAATGGAATTGTAGATAGTTTAATAGAACAATAAATTTTTTTATATATAAAGTATGATTTATTTCATGATGTTACCGCAATAGTTAAATCCACAGTATTTAAATTAAAAACCATCAATATTAATATATATTTTTTAAATTTATTTTATAACCTCAATTTCAAAAACATTCTTAACCAAACACATTAAACTATTTTTTCTTCAACCTTAATTTCAACCACAGTTTTAACCAAACACCTATTTTTTCAAACCAACCACAACTAAAAGTACTTTTTATAAAACAACTTTTTTCAAACCACAACCACAACAGCTACCACAATACCAAACACACTCTTAGTCTTTGTTCTTTTCTTTTGCTTTCATGTTTTGGAGAATAAATGGTTTGTATAAAGTAAAATTTATAATGATTTGATGTTAAAATTGTGGCTGGGGTAAACTTAATAAAATCATAAGGATTGGGACTCAATTGACATTGAAGTAAATATGAGGACTAAATTGAGGTTTCCCCAGTAGAAAAACAAGGGTAAATTTCAATATTGCTCCTAGAGATTCATAAATGTTTCACTTCTACCCTTATATTTAAATGTTTTCAACGTTACCCCTACAATTTAAAAGAAGTTTTGATTTTACGTTGTACAACTAAATTAGTTACTAATGAAAAGCTAATTACTCGGAACAACCATGAAGGGATCATTTGGAAATGAGATCCAACCTGTGTTTTTAAGAAATTTAATTTTTTTATTAAAAAATAATTTTTTATGTTTTTATATCGTTTTGATGTGCTGATTTTAAAAATAATTTTTTAAAAATAAAAAAATATTATTTTAATGCATTTCTAAGCGCAAAGCATTTTGAACCGCAATCATAATTCTAAACAATCCCGAAGTTTTGGATGTATTTAGTATTGTGGTTCAACCCATTTCTTAAAGTGTTTTCCAGATTATTTTTTATTTTAAAAATAATTAAATTAATGTTTTTTTAAGTATTTTTTAATAGTTTTGATGTGTAGATGTAATATATATATATATATATATATATATATATATATATATATATATAACTTTAAAAAATAACTTACAGTTGATTACCAAACACATATATTTATGTGAATTCACTTGATTATTTAATCAAAGGTGGCCAAATATAATAATACAGTTTTGTAACTAGAATACAAAGTGTTGAACTACGTGGAGACATGAAGAACTCAGAGGCCAAAAGGATGGACCATACTAGAAACCATGCTTGAGCTTGAAGGGGTCCCATTGACTTGTTTCTTGTCTCGATTTCAGAAGACACTGCCATAAATTTCATGAATGGCTTATCAAATGGATAAACTATTCATTATTTATTGGACATTGACAGCTATTGTTCGCTAACAGGTGAGATGGTATTGGTAGGTATTGTGCACGTTCAATGGACCGACCAAGACTTGCATCATGGTAATTTCATTATGTTCTATTACTTCTTTTACAGGGAAGAAAAAAACCGAAAAATTAAGAAAATAAAAAAAAATTTACTGAAACAACTGAATTAACTAATTAGAAAAACAAAAAAATTTATTTTGATTCGATTTTGATTTTAAAAGTTTAAAATCAATTGAATTAGACTGAGTCAAATTGATTCAATAACATTAGATTAAATTGAAATTTTCATTATATTCAAATGTTCAATGGCCTCCATGAGTTCCTGTTTTCTTCCATAAACTTATCTTAAGTCTTTTTCTTTTAAAAAAAAAGTTTTGATTTGATTATTTTTTTAAGTAAAAACCAAACCGAGCTAAGAATATTTATCCCTAGCTTTCCAATATAATCTATATTTCATATTTTGATAAAACATCATAAAATCTTTGGCATATAGGACACGAGGACCTTCTTGCATAATCTCTTTTCAATTCTTTTTATCATTTTGTTTTTTATGAAACTGGTATTTTTAACCATTCACTTATAAGTTAAAATTAATGAGAGGGAAAGAAAAAATGTGTTTAGAAATCATTGATTCCATGTAACATCATGGTAATATCAAAGCAAATCAAAGTCCCAACCAATATATTCTTAACGGGATAAATTCATGCTGAAATTAAATTAATTGTAGGAATTTCAAATTGCATGATTGGGAGACTTTTAAATTAAAGTTTAAAACTCAAACCCATTAAAACAAAAGCTAAAAAAAAAAATCAAGAACACTTCACACACACGCTAATAATTTATTGTGGATTCTCACAATAAAATTATTATTTCTCCCTTCACAATTTAAACTGTAGCTGGCAAAAATATCTTTTAACAGAATTTATTTGTTATTACAAGATTAAATGGAGTAAAATTAGTTTTTAATATTTTATTTACACAGTATAATACTTAGAATAACTTTAAAAGTTAAATTTCATTAACTTTTTAGGCTAAAACATTTTTGATTTTTATCTATCTTAGCTCAGTATAATTATTAAGATATCTTTAGAAGCAAAAACAAATCTATAGCTTATGTCAAGAGGCTTTTTGTCCTTTTGTCATGGTTTTCTTATTAATATCATATAGGATTACGGGTGTTTAGATCTTTTAATAAATTAATTTTTTTTAAAGAGAGAAGTTATTAATGTGTGTTATGTATGCACCAGCATGTGGAAAACATCTGCATCATTTGATTGATGCGTGTGGTGCTTTTTAGTAGCAAAAAACAAGCAAGCATCGTCTTTATTGATAGTGCACGTGAAGGTGCATCAACTAGGATAGCGCATGTAAGGCTTCTCAAGATGGTTAGGTTGTAATTGAATTTTTTTTCTCCCCCCTCCTTTTCTCTCTCTTCCCCTAAAAATACATGTCAACCCAACCAAAATTAAGAAATTGTCCTTCTTTTTCTTCTTATTTAAGTTTTGGCTCTTATTCTTTTTATTGCCATTTATTGTTTTGAATCCTTTTTTTATTATTTTCTTTTTCCATTCTATCCTTTAGCATTTTGTCTTGTTTGGTATTTGTATAAAATTTTATCATTATTCTTTTAATTGTTATTTTTTTAATTGTTTTTCAATTTTATTCCTTATCATTTGATTTAATTTAATTTTTAAATCAGATTTGACTCTTGTTCTTTTAACTATTTTTTTATGCCTTGGTTATTTTTTTAATTTTTTTCTTTTCAATTCCACCATTCAATATTTGATTTGTTTATAATTGGGTTTTATTAATTTAGTGTTGTGATCTCGGTCATATGATTTGAGTCATAGGTATAAAATTTTAAACTAGATTGATATCATTCTTTTTTTATGTTATTTTTTTCATCAATTTTGTTTTTCAATTTTATCATTCAACATTAGATTTATTGAATATTAAGCATCTTTATTTTTTTTTTCATTTTCTTCCTATGACGATAACTCGACCTTGTAGTCTAGGCCACACATTTGCCATGTTAGCTCAAATTTGCTCAAGGCTTTTACATCATTTATTTTTATATGTCAAATTTGTTTCTTATTTTTTTAATTATTTTTTATAATTTTAAAAAAATTCTTTTTTCATTTTTAGCCTTTAGCATTGGATTGTTGAGGATTGAGCTTCATTATTATTTGTTATGTGGTCAACCCCATTTTATGACATGGTTCATGGGTATGAGATGTTAGCCCATGTTGATATCAATCTTTTTTATTAATTTTTTTATTACA
Organism: Populus nigra; assembly: GCF_951802175.1. NCBI lineage: Eukaryota > Viridiplantae > Streptophyta > Magnoliopsida > Malpighiales > Salicaceae > Populus > Populus nigra. The sequence goes on from NC_084852.1 coordinate 7,655,536, forward strand.
CTTATTTTCTTTCTCGATTTTAGCCTTAAACTTTGAGTTTATTAAATATTAAGTTTTTATATTTTTGTTTTTATATTCTTTCTATGAAAATATCACAACCTCATGATCCGGGTCATAAGTTTATCATGCTAACTTGGATTGTATCAAGGTTTTTTTTTTTTATTTTTCAAGTTCTTTTTATCTTCATCCTTTAACTTTAAGGTCTATAACTTAAGTCACATAATTTTCTTTTATTTTAAAACACACTTGCAATGCTTTAATATTATATTTTAGGCTACTAACGAAATCAACTCAACCCACAGTAAAATGCAAGTCATTTATCTACTTGAAATCGAAGTGGGGAGATTTCATAACATAAAACAAGAGAACTTGAATGGTTTCACCGTGTACTTTTAGCTTTGCACTAAATGATAATGACATTATCCAATAATAAATATAAGGGAAAAGGACAATAATAAATATAAGGGAAAATGACATATTTGTGCCCCTTACATTTATGTGATTCTTAACCAGGTCATCAAACAAAAAAAACAACTTTCAATTGAATTTTTATCTATCAAACATTATCGAATTAAGTCCACTATTAAAACTCATGCCAAAACAAATACCATTTTAAGACAAATACGTCCTCGTTTTATTATTTTTAAAGTAGAAAAATAAAAATAAAAAAGTAATATCAAGGACTTAATTAAACTTTTTTATTTTTTTTTGCCTAGGATCCGGTTATCCTTTGCCACAAATGATAACGAGTTGACTTGTTGTAGGTCAAGAGTCAACTACTATGAAAAATTATAATTAAATTAAAATCAAAATTAACAAAAGTTAATTTAAAAGGGAAAAACATTGTTGACTAGAATAGTATAATGATAATTTTTTCCTTCCCACCAAAAATCTTTAAATTGACTATTAGAGGTAGTGCAGTCTTTTCATAAGGTCTACTAGTCATTATCAAATTGATTAGAGATAACTAGATATTTTTATATTTTTAGAGTACAATAAAATGACTGCAATACCTTTAAAAACAAAAATTCTAAAACTAGCATCTGAGGGCTTTTTTAATTTTTCAACCTAGTTTTTTACTTATAATCAAGTTGACTGGGGGTAATTTGGTATTTTAATAAATATAAAATATAATTAAAAATAAAAAAGTGGTTGGCATATAGAAGGGTTCCCATAGTGTTATAGCGATGCATACGGCGTCTCCAGATAACTAAAAATTTCTTTTGATTTCTAATTTTTGTTCTTTATCCTTTAGTAAAATTTTGATTTGTTTTCAATTTCATCCTTCAGTCCTAATTTGTGATATGCTATTTTTTTCAATTTGATCCTCATTCTTTTAATTATGTTTTGGTCCTTTTGTTAAATTGATTTATCTTTACAATTTCACCCTTCAATAAAAAAATTATAGTTGTTTCTAATTTATTTTTATTGTAATCTTGTTCTTCATTATTGTAATTGCTATTTTCTATTTTGGATCCTTTTGTATAATTTTTGTTTTATATTTTTATCCTTTAATATTTGATTAGTTGAGAATCAGATATCATGGTTTTTTTTAAGATAGAATGTTTTCGATCTAATGATCCAGGTCACACGTTTGGGAAGTTAAAATAGGTTGATATTTTTTTACTTATTTTTTATTTCATCATTCAATATTGTTTACTTTTAAAAAAAAATGGGCATTGTAATTTTTCTTCATTTTCTTTTCTATTAAGTTATCATAATCTTATAACTTATGCCAAGAGTTTAGCGGGTTAACCCGTGTTGACTTGATCTATATCACCTGAGTTATAGATTTTTCATGCTAACTTGAGTTGAATTGGGCCAATTTTGTTTGTTCTATTTTCACCTAATTTTATCGTTCCATATTTAATTGGTTGATAACTAAGCTACATCATTTTTCACCCGTTTTAAAAAAAAAATTCTTCAGGTTATCATGATAACTTTTTTTGGTTTATTTATTGTCATTGCCTATTTGTTTTTTCATCTAATTAAAATTTAATCAATTTATTTAACCTAGTTCAGTCTATAACCCATGTCATAGATTTTTCTTAGATTTTTCTTCATTCTTTAAACATTTGCATCACCTGAACATCGTTTTAAGCAATAATACTACTAATAATAAGAATATGGTCATGGGGTGTAGCGCAAATTTACATCTAGTTAAAAACTAAAAAGCATCATAAAATCATTGTGGATTACAGGGCAAAACACCATAGATTCGCACAATGTTGCTTTATTTTTTTGTTTTACACTTTTTTTTTCTTCGGTCATTTTTTTTAATTTCATCATTTAATGTTGTGTTAGTTGAGATTTAGGATTAATACTTTATTTTAATTCGCTTTTTATATGCTTAGCGCTATCTTAGAAAAACATCCTGACATGGTGTTAGTGCTAAGTTTCACAAAAAAAAAATATTTGATTTTATTGTTTGCAAAAGATTAAAAATAAAGGGACCAAAATTGAGAAAACAAATAGGAGGCATTTTTTTTTTAAATAAAACATATGGTTTCAATCTTTTTTTTTGTTATCTCGATTTTAAAAAAAGTCATGCCATTAGGTTGATGCTCGATTTCATAAAAAAGAATCCAATTTTATTATTTGAGAAAACTAAATAAATCAAGGGACCATAATTAAAAAAATTTAAAAAGTTCATTTGTTAAAAACATTATGTCAGCACCTTTGTGCCCTAGGATTTTGTCTAATTTTCTTTGTGGTCTATTTTGTTTGGGAATTAAGCGTTTTTGTTCTAAATTTTATTTTGCTCATACTTAGGCCTTGTGATTATGAGAAAAGAGGGAGAGTCGCTGAAAACATGACAAAGAAAAGAGAAAGTTAGTGAATGATCAATTTTTATTAACTGGTTCCATTTGACAATGAGAGTTCTTTTTAGATCTTCTTTTTATTTATTTTGTTGAAAAAAAGTAGATCACATCTAAAAAAATGGATTAAAATGATTTTTTATTTTTAACTAATTAAATGCTAATTTAAGATCGAAAATGGATTTATTAAGATCCCTATGGTGTTTATTAAGTGTTTTCAATTGCAAAACTATTTGAAATTAGTTTTTTTAGACCTATAAGTCGAAAGGCCGACTTTCCAACCACATGTGGTGGTGAGAATCTATAACAGTATACAATATATTGCCTACTATATTTTTTCAAAAAACAAAAGGTGGATGACATGTCATCCGTCCTTTAAGAAAGAACAATAAATAAATAAAGGCGAGGCAAGTTGGACCACGTAGGCCAATCCACTTAGCCTATTTTTTTGGTTTTTTCCTTTGATTTTTTCCAATGTCATCATTCAATATTGAATTTCTATTGATTTTTTTTAATTTCATCGTTCAACTTTTAGTGGATTTTGAATTGGCCTTCATAATTTATTTTAGTTTGCTTTTTGTATATTTATTATGGTCTCCAACAAACACCATGATTTTTCCCAACATCAAGTTGGTGGTTGATTTTACAAATGTTTATTTTTATTATTATATAATTAGATAAAAAGTAATTTAATTTTTTTTTATTAAAAGTGGAATCCATGACCCGGGTAGTGGGTTTGGTGGGTTAAGTGCAAAACCCAGGTTAATCCAATATGTTATCGTATCAATATTTCTTTTAAAAATATATGTCATCTTGAAATTTTTTAAAAGTCAAATCACACTTTTTATTGGTTATTTAGGTCACCTTTAAACTCATCAAGTCAACTGAGTCACACCGAGACAACTCTCATACGATTTAATTTAAAACCCGAACTAAGAGATCAATCTGATCAGGAGATTTTAAAATTGACTTAGGCCAAATTTAATGACACTACCTAGAAATTTTTTACAGCCTTGACATTTTTTTAAATTCAATTCCCCCCCCCCCAGCTAGTTACATAACGTGGGCTAATTGTCTAGTTATTGTCATTTTCAGATAAAAACTGAAGTCTAACTTCCCACTATCAATTTATCACTCTTCTTGACAATTTTGTAATATCCCAATAATCTAACTACAAGCAATGTAAATATTCAAGCTTATGTCACACATTCTAGTTTTTAGTACATTCACTCTCATTTGGGTCATATTATTCTTTTTCTAAACTTAAAAAAATGTTAAGAGCATTTAATATATTTTTTGTAGTATCATTAAATCTAATCAAACAATTCGATTTTAAAACCTGTCAACACGACTCTTTACCTAACTTGGGTTTCGAATTAAACCGCGTGAGAGTTGATCCAAAGTGAATCATTGAATTTAATAGGTCCAAAGACAACTTGGATGACCGGTAAAAATATGAAATAGCTTTTAAAAAAACTTTAAGACAACATTTTTTTTTACTATTGAGACGATGCTAAATTGGATTGATCTCGGTCACCTTGTGACCTAGGTCATGGACTTCAATAGGTTTAATAACTTTGTTATTTTTTAATTTTTTTTGTTTAATTTTATGATAACATTTTATTTGAGATTGTGATAATCCTATAAAAAGTAGAAAGATATAAACCATGAATTTCAATCCAATATTAAAGAAGAGTGAAATAAAAAAAAACAATTAGAAAAATTAAAGGACCAAGAACTAAAAAAAAACATATCAGGTTTGATGGGTAAACCCGTGAATCAGGTAACTCGGGTCAACACGTTGAACTCGCAAACCTGGTAATGAACTTCATTGGAATTAATAACTTATTTTTTTCTAAATTATTGTTTATTTAACTATATGATAAAAAAAATAGATGGTCACAAAATCAAGTATCAAACCAATTCTGAAACTTTTTTTTAAGACTATGATAACCTCTTAAAAACAAAACGAAATAAATTATGAAACTTAATTTTCCATCAGCCTAATATCAAAGGATGGAATAAAAAAATAAATTTAAAAAACAAAAAACAAAAAAATTAAACCTGTCATACCTGTCAACAAGCCGATGCAGGCCTATGAACTTTCTAAAATATAGTAACATGGTTTTTTTCCTAAATTATTTTTAAACTATATGATAAAAAAAAAGATGATCATATAATCAAGTTCAATTAAAAAAAAAAGGTACACCACAAACCCGTGAACTGGAACAATCAGGATTACCTCTCTAAACTCGCGAACAGGGTCATTGACTCTGCAAAGTTTAATATCCTAATTTTTTTTCTAAATCAATTTTTGTTTCACTAAACTTTTTAAAAAATAGATTATACTGGAATACTGAGATTTTTTTTTATACGAACTCGATGCGATGATTTTTTTTAGTATTGCGATAACTATATAAAAAATAAATTATTAACTCTAAATCTCTATAAACATATTATATAAGGAATAAATTAAAAAAAAAGCCAATACTTAAAAGGAAAAAAAAAGGGTCAAAATGCCAAAAAAAAAAAACTGTAAATTACTATTATTATCCATAATGTTAATGGATATATAAAAATAGTGTATTCCAATACCTTTTAACTTTATATTTAATGTCAAAAGCAGAAAAATGTCAACTATTTTTCTCACTGCTGGTTAAAACCCCATACATTCACGGATGAACGTCAAAAAAGTCTCCAATCATCCAAAGAAAAATGTCAGCGACAAGGACCCACCTAATCAAATTGATAGATGATAATGATATTAAAATCAGCATTACCCAAAAACAAATCAATCATTGAACAGCCACATGATCATTCAACTTACTAAGATTAGGATCATGATTATTTTGAGTGGGGTCATCAAATGAGGGGCAAGAGTTTCCGTCCAATTCACCCACCTAACGATATTTATTATCAAGTTATAGAAAGAATGGTAAAAAGGCAAAAGGAAAAGAAAAGCCAGCAAATCAATCCATCCTTTATTATCAAGTTTTCCCTGCAATTGTTGCCGTGTCCTAGCACATGATGTGATTCGTTAACAAAACTAGAGTATTTATTTTTTGGATTCATACACAAAAATAGTACTCTTTCATAACAATTCTTTTTCCTCAAATAAAATGCATATCTACTATCCTTCAAATTGGAGAAAGAAAACTAAGTAAAGTAAAAATCTAAGAAGGCACTATTTATACACACATAAAACACCGTAGATATATTATGTATTTTTTTAATAATTCATTTTGATCATCAAAGTTTAATTTTGAACGATTTAATCCTAATTAAAGGCTAATTATTCTTTATTTCTTAGTCAAAGAGAGAATTGGAAGAACAAGGACCAGAATGAAAAAAGATGTCAAACATGGGTGATGTGCCAGAAGTTTCGGAAATATACACTTTGGTCCTCACACTTTAATATAAAACCAATTATAAAATTTCAGTACCTCAATATTTTTGCAATTCAATTTTGATACAAAAATTCTAGCGGTAAAGAGAGAGATGCCATTAATACCAATTTGGACCGCTAAAACAACTGATATTTATGTCAAATAATTCTATTTGACGAGGGGAGTTCATATTAAATTTTTTTACCTTTAAAATTCATGAAAAAACATATATGAGCTCGGGTTGATTTTTATTTTTGAGATGATTTTTTGGTTTTTTAGGCCATAATTAGGTTTATCACGGTTTAAAAGGTGTTTTCTAGGTATTTTGGGTCAAAAATATATTGAAAAATGTGTTTCTAGGTAAAAAAAACCATAAGCCTTGATTTTCTAGCCATTGAAATGGTCGGAATTTGAGCAAAAATAAATGACGTGTCGTCTGTTTTTTTTTTCAAAAGATTTTGGGGCGACACCACCCTAAATTCAAAAACAAATAAGGGCCTAGTTGACGCCTAACAAAAAGGCTAGATAGGTTAGCTACTGCACCTGACCTTTTTTTCTATTTTTTTTTAATTAATGCTTCTTCTTATGTATTTTTTAAATATTTATATTTAGATTAATACCTCTTCTTTTTTTTATTTTGTTTAGAGAGCCTTTTTTAATTGATGATTTTTTTTGTTATGCATTTAATTTTTTACGATGTTTTTCTTATTTATCTATAATTTTTTTTATCTTTTGTATAGATGAATTTTATTTTTTAAAATAATTTTTTTTTATTTTTAGATAATATTTCTAATATGTGCAGCCTAGCATGATATTTTTTTCCTTTATTTTATTCAATCAATTTAATATATATGTCTATTCTTATTATTGTTTCAGAAGCAGATGTTGCCAAATAGGGACACCATCGTTTTTAGAGAGAGCAAAATCTCTGTAGTGTTATCGATCTCCTACTAGGGCATCCAAAAAGAGCACCGAGAGATCAGTTCTTGATCGCCTAACATTCTTCGAGCTCTTGACCACACCTTTTATCACTACATATACTAAAGTGTTGGCTACCAATCAAGGAAATGATATCTAGCCCTAAGAAGAGTGGCACAAATACAAAGAACCATTATAAATTTTGTCACTTTTACCATGACCACGATCACGACATTGAGGAATGTCATACCCTAAAAAAGAAGAGGGAAAATTGATCTTTAAAGGATACCTCTAATAATTTATGAAGAAAAATAAAGAAATTGAACAAACTGAAAAAAATTCATGTGATGGACTGTTCGAGATTGAATAATTTTTAAAAATTGTATCTCCATAACTTTTGAATAAAAGTAGTAATGTTTCTCCATGTTTCCATGTCTTTAATAAAAATCTCCAAAGTAAGATCTTCATGTCTCCAAAATGTATCTTTATGTCTTCAATAAAAATCTTCATGATGAGATCTCCATATCTCTATTGAAATCTCCACATCTCCAAGCGAAGTCTTTATGTCTCTAAATATGTTTCTAATGTCTCTAATAAAGATCTCCACGTGAGATCTCTGATGAAATCTCCACTTCTCTAACATCACAATACTTTAAAGTTGTTTTCACATGAAATATTCTCCACTTTTAAGTAATAATGTTCTCTATTCTAGGAAAAACACATAAAATTGACTAAATTCTCCTATTTGCAGAAATGATGAAAAGCAATTAAGAGAACTCTCATGCATGTACGTTAACAAAAGCAAGTACCATCACCAGTATAAAAACAATAAGTATTATATATCTCTTACTTTTTTCGGTAAAGTCTTCAAAACATGTTTTTAAAGACTTGGGGGACACATGATGGCACGATAAATTTTGTTAAAATTTAAAATAATAATAATTAAATAACATGTTTAGGCCAGCAAACCAAATGACTACCTTCAATCCTTTTGGGCCACAACCCAAACAAATTGCTTTTCAGTTTATTTTGGCTGGCTCGACCTTGAAAAATTATTTAGGTCTCGATCTAGTAATCACAAGAAACCACCCAACACTTCCAATAACTATGAGCAACCACCCAACACTTCCAGAAACACACAAACAACTAGACAATAATTTTAGAAGCCACCAACAACTATTTAACAAGTTTACACAAAGCACCCAATCCAATATTTATAAATACACTCTCCTACATTCTTTACTTTTATGTACATTATTTCCCTCATGTATTTTATTAAATTAAGTATTAGAGGACCTCTTGTTCCAACGTGTGATTGTTTTGCAGGAAAATCTTATTGACCAGTGGTGAAGCCGATCACTTCTCTAGCCTAAAATCACAGCTTGTGTAAAGCATAATCCAATATGAAGATTTCATGACTTCGTCAATTTCTATGTTTTAAAAAATACTCAAATCACAAATACATTTGGTATACATTTGTTTAGGAAAATTTCTAAATATTAAGATTTGTTGGTTTTTAGAAATTTAGATAAAATAAAGAAAGTGATTGTTACATAAATTTAGTAAGTTTGAATAAAGGTGTTTGATCCATATTATCTTTAATTTTAATTTAAAAATAATTCAATAACAATAGATAAAAAACAAATGCTCTTTAAACAACGATAAACAACAATACATAGAAAGTGCACTCGTTCATTTGTTTGCGCTCCACCACGAGCCAAACCATGTTTTTTAAAATGTAAAAAAAAATTATCAAGAGCACGGAGAATTTTTTGCAATGCTATAAACCCGGACAATAAGATAAATCTTGAAATCTCTTATATTGGATCTTTTCCTAACGCGAGTTTTCAATTATACTTTTCAAACCAATAACCCAGGATATTAGACCGGAAATACCATACATGGAAAAGTGGTGAAATTCAATTTCTAACAAATCTAACATCGAATGATGAATTATCACCATTAGTATTATCATCACTACTTCTGTCACTAACATTACAGCTGTCATCATCACTACTATTATCAATAAGTAATATCATTATCATTGTTATTAGTATTATTATCGTGATTACTATCATTATTATTGTTACCATTATTATTATTGTCGTTATTATTATTATTATTAATACTATTTTTATAATTATTATCACCACCATCACAATTAATATTACTATTATTTTTATTCTTATCATTCTTATCATTACTATTATTACTATAATAATTATTACTAAATTATAATTATTATTATTGTTATTACTATCACTATCACTATTATTATCACTATCACTATACTATTACTATTAGTATTAATAGCATTAATACTATTAGTATCATTACCACCACCACCACAACCACCACCAATATCATTATTATAATAACTATTAACATTATTACCATCATCACCATAGTTATTGATATCATAACCACTACAACCATCATAAATTATTATTATTATTGTTATTGTTGTTATTATTATTATATCATCATCATCATCATTATAAATATCACTATCACAATGATCACCATCATCATCACCTGAATGACAAGAACACCATCCACTCTTCAGCATATTTGTAACACGTATTCAACATATTTTAGAATAAAAAATTAAAAATAAAATGTGAAAAATACCAAAACACTCTCATGAATATGTTAATTACACAGAATACTCGTGTGAAAATATCAAAACACCCTTAAAGAAAAAGGTTTTTTTTTTTTTGTCTTTTATAAGATTAAACACATGCTTTCACTTCACTGTATATAGATCATGAAAAAACCATAAACACCTTTGCCCAGCAACTCCATAAATTTTTGATTTTGGAGGTAAAAAAATATTATTTTTACTGTTAAGGATTTTGAGAAAAATCAAGAAAGCTCTTGGTCAATATTTATAAATATAACTGACTATTAATAAAAGAATATTTTAATATATAAAAAATTAAATATATATATATATATATATATATATATATATATATATATATATCCTTGAATAATTTTTTAATAACTAATGAGTAAGTGGAAAAAACCTAAACCTCAAGACTTAAGTTTTTTCTATTTAAAGATAAAATAATAATTTTACTATAATAATTTATAATAATTTATATATAGAGTTACATTGAAACTCTCACGTTTTTTGTTTTTTCTTTTGAAACACAGAAATTTTTTAGTTTTTTTGTTAAATTATTCTATTTAGTTTTTTTTTTACTTTATTCAGTCAGGTATAAACTGGCAGTAAAAAATCTAAAGAGAGATTATTCATCAAATGATAAATAATGTTTTTTTTTTTTAAAAGAAGGAAAGGTAAAAATAATACATGTGTCAATATAAACAGAGCGCGTGGGAATAGAAGAAGACACAAACCAAGAATGTCTTTACGCATTGGGGTCTTCACTCACTCTTCAGTTCTCAGTCTTCTCTAAAAGCCTGTCTGTTCTTACGCGCCATCTCATTAATTAATTAATTTAATAATATTAATATATAGTAATAACTTTCACATTTATTTATTTATTTTATTACATATTTATTCTCATTTTTCATTTTTTGTCATCTTCTCTACACTACTCCACTCTCTCTCTCTCTCTCCCCCTAGATCTCTCCATCTCTAGGAGGTCCTTCAATTCTCATTTCACAATATTGTTTGTTACCATTTTGGTCCCCATTTTCATGGTGCATGCTTTATATTGAAGTGTTTCCAGTTCTTTACTTTCTTTAGATTTTGTTTGTTTGTTTTGGTAATTTGGGTTCTATATTTTTTTATTGGGTTTTTAGGGTTTGCTTTGTAGTGGAATTGTGAGTTTGGTGGAGGGTTTTCAATCACCTGATTCGACAGCTGAAAAGATTAGGCATGACATTTTAAAGGTATTTAGTTTTCAGGTTGTGATTCTTAATTTGTTGTTGGAGTAAAGGTGTTGGTGGTTGTTGTTGTTAGTTTTTTCATTTTTAGCGTTGTAGGTTGAGGAAATTGGTTTCCTTTTTTGGATTAGGAGTCGGTGGGTTTGATAAGGAAATGGAAGTTTCACAGTAAAAGAGCAGTCATTGAGTCACAGTTAAGTTATTGTGCAAAATTGTGTGGTTCTAGTGTTCGGTTATTTTAAAGTTTCAATCTTGAGTGGGAATTGCTTATGCTCTTCCGCTGCTTGATTTTGACATACATAGTTTGATTGCTTATTTTCGATGAAGTATAGTTTGGTTGTGTGAAAATGGGAATGGAAGAAGAGGATAGAAGTGTAAAGATGAGATTTTTGAAGGGTAATTATTGATTCTAAAGGAGAAGGGTGTTTTTGGAGGTGGTTTAGGTGCATAATGGGTTGCATGTGTTGTAAACCCTCCGCAATTGAGGATAGCAAGGAGAGCCCAAGAGAGAGACTTTCAAGTAAGCCCTCGTCTGACTTGAGGGTATCAAGGGCTACCTCTTCAAGGAGAGAGGAAGCATATAGAGCGAAAGATCAATATGATAGTAATGATGGTAGGACAATGTTGATTGATAAGCAAGTGAATGGGTCTCTTAGAGTGCATGGGGGTGAGCATGTTGATAGGAAGAGGGACAAGTCAGAGTATGCAGTTCTTCACCACCCAGGTATGGGCAGCATACCGAAAGCCACTGAAGGGGAGCAGGTTGCAGCTGGGTGGCCTTCCTGGCTAGCCGCTGTGGCTGGAGAGGCAATCAAAGGTTGGTTGCCACGGCGTGCGGATTCATTTGAGAAGCTGGACAAGGTATGCCTTTTTTTTCGTTTTGTTTTTGTTGTTATATCTCATTTTTAATCATTAGAACACGTCCTGCAATTACTGATGATCCCTTTTTCCATTTTGTAAAGTAACTTTATAAAAAATCTCTAAGCTCAACGTTGACGTGTGCTTTTGTTTAGAACACGTCCTGCAATTACTGATGATCCTTTTTTCCATTTTTAAAGTACATAAAAAATCTCAAAGCTCAACGTTGACATGTGTTTTTGTAAGCTCTGCTCCATTGCAAGCAAGATTCTGTTTATGATTTTCAAAATTTAGCAATTCAAACTTAATGGTTGCAGAACATGCTTATGACACCTCGATTGGTTCATAATGCAATGAACAAAGTGACGATTGCTAATTAGAATTAGAACCTTTTTGGACTGTTGCATTTTTTACCATTTTCATTTGTGCACGCATTGGATATGGTGTGTTGTCAAATTTTATAGCTTTAGCTTGAATTCAGTTAGCAAAATTATGAAACTTTTTTTTGGTGCTATTAAGTGACATTTCCTTGAGATTTGTGTTGTATGTATGCATGTTTTATTTATATTTATAAATAAGCAAGATGGTGAAAAATACATTTAGTAAGGCTCATTTATAACATGCATAAGAGCTCTGCCTAACTCATTTTTAACATGCTAAAAGTAATGACGGATTCTTTGAACCTGATAACTTCTAGATAAATGTTAGCTAGAAGTTCAGTTTATTTGTCAGAGCCTGGAGGCTTGAGAAGCATAGAGTTTTGAGAGGCTTGAGACAGTATGGATATGAAAGAGTTTGAATTTGAATGGCTTATACTGATTACACCAGAGAAAGATCCATGTTTCTGCAATCACAGTGTAGGAATTAGTGATGCTTTAAAGGTTTGAATGATTTTCTTGTAGTTAGACCTTTTTATTTGGTTAGAGAGATTACCATATCAGAAAATAGGAAGCCTCCATGTTTGAGTCCAAGAGCTTTGAGAAAATGTAAGAGGCTATTAAGAGAATAAGAGCTATTAAGTATTGAGGAATATTCGAGAAGCACCATTCTTTGATAATGTGCCCTTTTTATTATAGTTAGTGGAATACCCATAACATTTAAGTAATTATCCATCAAAATAGATACAATGGGTCTAAAATGAATCCAATTTTGATAAGCTGCCAGTCAATTAGTGTCAGTGTGCTGAGGAAGGAGGGAACTTTGAAACAAATATGGTGGGGGAAGAACAGTAAACAAAGTGCAGAATATTAAAAGTGTGGTATAATCTTCAACTTGCATTGTGTGTATGTGATATCTGAATTGTAGTTGGGTCCATGAAGATGAGTGCTATGTATCAACATTGTTTGTAACAGGTCTTTTTCAATTTTGTTGAGATAGTTTAGCCCAAATGCTCTAATCCACAAGAATCAGGGGAGAGGCAGCAGGATCTCGAGTTCATGTCTTGCCCCTCTCACCTAAAGAAAAAAACTTAAATTTTACAATAGCGTTTAAAGATGTGTGAGGGAGCTGCTATTATATGGACAGATAGCTTATAACTTTTAGTTGAACATGTATTGTTAATTTTACAGCATAATTCAAGAAATGGATGCTTGTTAACAACTTCAGTAGCTGGAATTTACTGCTCCCTGCTTTTGGTATTCCGTTTTGGTTAATTTGGCTGAATTTTTTCGAACTTCTAGTCTTGAAGGGTGAAGCGATTTGCATGAATAGGCTGGTCTGAATGTGCAAATCTGTATCCTGCGTCCCTGACCATTGTATTTTCTTACTCTTTAAGCTAGGGCCAAGGGGCCAGGTTTGCTGTTGAGCATTTCTTGTTTGGATATCATGGACTTCTATTTGCACTTTTTTGTGTATAATTTTTGAGTAGTTGACAACAGCAGATCATTCTATTCAGGTCCCACAAGTTCTTGTAGAATGGTTTGCCCTGTTATTTTTATCTGCCGCTGTCCTCTTTGAACTGAAATGACCTGCTTTTGGGATTTGGTTCCCTCATCTGATGATTTCTATTATAATGCAGATTGGCCAGGGAACCTACAGTAATGTTTATAGGGCTCGTGACCTTGATCAAAAGAAGATTGTTGCTTTGAAGAAAGTAAGGTTTGATAACCTGGAACCTGAGAGTGTTCGCTTCATGGCCAGGGAAATTCACATCTTGCGCAGGCTTGACCATCCTAATGTAATAAAGTTAGAAGGCCTAGTTACATCAAGGATGTCATGCAGCTTGTACCTTGTGTTTGAGTACATGGAGCATGATTTGGCTGGGCTTGCCTCACACCCTGGTCTGAATTTTACAGAAGCCCAGGTAATTTTGGCAGTTTGTTTCTAATAGATTCTAATTCAATGGGTGTTTGCATTTTGCCGCGACAGGCTCTCAGCTGCTAACGATGAAATTCATACGTTTTTTATTGTTAACATCTGCTAGTTTTACATGCTCCTTATCCTCCAAGATCATCCATGTGTAAATTGTCAATCTTAAAAGGTAGAACAGGTTTGATATATGACTCATGCTTGTATGCTTTGGATGTTATGGTCTAATATGTATATGCTGGCAGGTGAAATGTTACATGCAACAACTTTTACGAGGACTTGATCACTGTCACAGCCGTGGTGTTCTACACCGTGATATAAAGGGTTCCAACCTATTAATTGACAACAATGGTATCTTGAAAATTGCAGACTTTGGACTAGCAAGTTTTTATGATCCTGCCCAGGTTCAGCCACTGACAAGCCGAGTAGTGACTCTTTGGTACCGTCCTCCAGAGCTTCTACTTGGAGCTACCTACTATGGGATAGCTGTTGATTTATGGAGTACAGGTTGCATACTTGCGGAATTGTATGCTGGCAAGCCTATTATGCCAGGGAGAACTGAGGTGCTCTCCTTCTCTATTCTCGAGAAAAAAAAATGTCTTTTAGGGTTCTCCACCAAACAGAGTGTTTCTCTTAGATGCTTGCTATTTCATGTTATAATATACTGTAATGCAGATTATTTTTCATGGGCCATCATTCCAAGTACAATGTTGAACTAATTATTGCCAGATACAAATTTTATTCCATGCTAACTTCTAGATAGTTATTGCTTTGAAGATTGTCGAATTACATCCTGTCAGCAAAAAACCCACTAAATGGATCATTGACATCTTCTCCACCCTACACAGAAGTGCCTGATTCGTTTCAGCAGTTAGAAACTCAACTCCACATTCCAAGCTGTTGGGCAATGCAAGAAACATAGTCATGCACTTTCTACTACTATAACGCTTAACACAAACACTAGGTGATAATACCTTATGAGTTCTCACCTTTGACAAATCATGGGTGTTGATCATAGGTAACCGTTGTCTTGATGTTTACTTTAACCTTGGAGGGTGCCTTATTTTTTCTATAAATTTGGACAAAGGTAAAAATAAGGGAACTCGAGTAAGAATATGTTTTAGCAGTGTTGCAAGCTATGTAAAAGTTTATTTAAAAAGAGACAGCAAGCAAAGACCTAACACAGTCTGATTTGTCTGAATTTCTTTATCCTTTTGCAAAAATCTTATATATGAAAAAGAAAAGATTGAAAGAGAGAATAATTATCACAAGATGCCATATCCCTTTTCTGCTTTCTTATAATCTATGTAAGTGTCATAAAAAACATTAGTGCAGCTACTTAAAATGTTGATGATTAGCTTGCATGCCTCTGCCTTGTAGGTGGAGCAGCTGCATAAAATTTTCAAGCTGTGTGGCTCACCTTCTGAAGATTATTGGAGAAAAGCAAAGTTGCCTCATGCGACTATCTTTAAGCCTCAGCAGCCTTATAGACGCTGTGTTGCAGAAACATTTAAGGAATTCCCAGCACCAGCTTTAGCTCTTATGGAGACCCTGCTTGCCATTGATCCTGCAGATCGTGGATCTGCAGCTTCTGCTCTGAGGAGTGAGGTATGAAGTATCCATGAACTATGTATCTCAAATTCCCCTTCCCTTTTGTGAGTGTTTTTTATCCCTTTGGGGGTGGGGGGATTTGGTGTTACGTTGGAAAGTGGTTTATGGTCTTCTTGGTATTTTTTTGGTTCAGAGATACATGTTGGCTTCAATTAGAAGATCTATATTGCTACACATGATAGTGCATAAATTTCAATTCTTTTTACCTAATAAGTAAATCACTCTCATTAACATTTCTTTCATTTTTAATTCGATCTTTCTAATAATTTTGTCTAGGATTTTTGTTATTATTGTCACTGAAATACATTTTGAGACTGAAGTCTGCTTTCCTTCCAACTCATGTGATACCATGTTGCAATCTAAAAGTCACTGGAAGAGTTTGTGTTTATGTAATTGGACGGAGGTAAATCCTGTTAAACATTCAAGTTCACCTGGTGCCATCAGTAAAGACACAATAGCAGGCAATTCACACCACTCTGAAGTTGTATCATAAGGGGTTTAGATTGTGCTTAATGAGGCTGGACAGGTCTTTAGCCATCTCATTGCATACATTAGGTTTCAGATCTCTCTATTATCTCCCTTCATTGTATTGTTCCACAACTAATCAACTTTACCAAACTTTTGTGTCTACTCCTTTGATTCATTCCACTTTGTTTCTTCACAAAAGCACCCAAGCCCGGTTTTCTCAATGGTGATTCTGTTTCTGTTAATCACATTTTGTCACTGCTAGCCTGCAACTATACGGGGTTGGGTTTTTGTCAATAATCTGTCGCCAAATGATGTGTTGCTTTTAGGATTTATTTTCTGTCCCTTGATCTCACTCGAAGACTCCTACAATTTCACTCTTTTATGCACTTTGTATATTTTGGTGTATCACATTTAGTTTGTGAGTTTTTGACAACCAAAAACAGTTTTGAATTTTAGTTGGTGGTTGATGAGTGTTTTCTTTTTTCTTTGATCAGTTAAAAGAGAACTGTCCTTCATTTCCCTATGCTTCCTTCTATGTAACATGCTCTTTGAAAAAAAAAAAAATTGCATCTTATACAAGAGTGTGCATGTTCTTATTGTGTTTTCTTTTCACCTTGCTATTTGTCAACCTTTTTGATGTAGCTCAGTTAACTGATCTTATATATTTATTTTTTCTGTGATGTTTTCTTTCTGTGTATGTTTTCTTATATATGTTATTTCTTCTTTTTGTGTGTCTTCTTTTTTCTGTGATCAATTAAAAGAGAACCGTCCTTCATTTCCCTACGCTTCCTTCTATGTAACATGTTCTTTGAAAAAAAAAAATTGCATCTTGTACAAGAGTGTGTATGTTCTTTTTGTGTTTTCTTTTCACCATGCAATTTGTCAACCTTTTTGATGTAGCTCTGGTAACTTATCTTATATTTTTATTTTTGAGTTCCTTATTTGATATTATAGCTTCTTATGCAGCACAACTATTTATTTTTGTAATCTTAACATAATTTTGGAGAAATACCATCCATTTAATGTAACATATTGGTCCAAAACAGTTGGTAGCAAGTGTTCATTTAACCTTTTTTTTTTGGACAACTAAATAAATCATAAGACGAGTATAATCTTCATGGCTGGCTGAGGTTGGCTCTAGTATTTATAGTTCTATTTTACAATTTTCTCTCTTGCTTTCTGTTAATTTGTATTTGACTTGTTTAGTTTTGTTTAAAGTTCTTTACGACCAAGCCGCTTCCTTGTGATCCTTCAAGTTTGCCTGATTATCCTCCTAGCAAAGAGTTTGATGCAAAAATGCGAGATGAAGAAGCTAGAAGGTAAACATTGTAAAAGAACAGAAAAAAAGTTTTTCTCCTATTTATTGTTCATGTAATCTTTTGTTGTAAGTTTTCTGGCAAAGGCCCATAAAAAAGGCTTTAAAAGATTTCCTTTTAGGCATGTTGGCTGCAGTTAATGGCATTGTTAAAATATAGAAGTTGCGTGCACTAGTTGAGAAAAGAGAAAAAATAGTTGAAGTAGGAATCAATTTGAATCAGATGAATGCAGTGTCTGTTAACATAATTTTGTATTTTGGTTGTGACAGTTGCCTTAGTGCCCTTGCTCATATTGCTTATTGTGTGTTTCTTACTGATCCACTAAACTATCCTTCGCACTTCTATCACTGATGGAATCCTTGACTTGTAAATGTAGTGTAGTTTGCTAACAATCCCATTTTTTGTTCACACAAACAGACAAGGAGCAACAGGAAGCAAGGGCCAGAAACCTGACATAGAAAGAAGAGGGCAAAGAGAATCTCGAGCTGTTCCAGCACCTGATGCCAATGCTGAGCTAGTTTTATCAATGCAGGTGATTTCCTTAAGATAACCTTAGCTCTCTCAGGACACTTTTTTGCATGTGTGTGTGTACGGTTGGGGAAGTATTGTGATTAGGAGATGGGTATGTAGGCTTGCTGGGCCATGTGGTGAGGTTCAGAGAATTGCTGAGTTGAAAGATAGGTCAGAAGAGAAAGGAAGTTTTTTTTAAAGCTAGCTCTGTTATAGATGAAACTAGTAAACAAGCCAGTCATAACACGAAGTCTTAGAACACTTCTTACTGCACTCTTCTAAGAACAATGAAGTATAAAGTAATGTGCCATCTTGCCATTCTGATCACATGGAAATTGCAATTCTCCACTACAGAAAACAGCTTTGTACAAAAGGCATATTGTGAGACACAAGAAATCTTATCTAGTTTCTTTCTTTTGTCCTCTCTCTGCACTCTCCATCTTCCTTATGCCTTGAAAGCAGCAAGTCATACTCTTTTTTTTTATCAAACTACATCTGACTGCTGTCCTTTTGAGCTGCTCCAGCCCTCTTTTAAGCATTATTACGTAAATAATTGAGTGTTTCTTGCTTTTCTATTTTCATGAATTATCTCATTTACTGTTGATTCCCTTTATTTTTTGGCACTCCATTTGAGCCCTGTTTGTTTGCTGGAAAGTGGTTTCCTTTCGGGAAAGTGAATTATTTTCGGATGTTTGGTAGTGTAATGGAAAATAAGTTGGAAAACACTTTCCAGTGTTTGGTTATGTTATGAAAAATGAGCTAGAAAATAACTTATTAATGTTTTATTTTTTTCAAGTTTATTAAAATAATAAGGAATAAATTTTACAAATTAAAAATTAAAAAGTTGAATGAGAATGAAATTGAAAAAAAATATAATTTCATAAATTATCTCAAATAAAATAAATAATAATCAAAATAATAGAGATTAAATTTAACAAATAAAAAAATTGAAAGATGAAAAAATTAAAATAATAATAATTATCATTTCATAAATTATTTCAAATAAAATAACTAACAATAAAAAGAAATGAGGATCAAATTTGATAGATAAAAAATTTCAATTAAAAAATGATAAGAGAAAAGCAAATAACAATTATAAAAATAAGGATTAAAGTTAATATAAAAATCAAATTCTAAGGGATGAAATTGAAAAAAAACGAACGAGGCCCATGATTAAATTTGATTTTACTAATGAAATTTATATCAATGGATTGCGCTCTAATTACAGAAAAGACATGGTCGTTCAAATTCCAAGAGCCGGAGTGAGAAGTTTAATCCCCATCCTGAGGAAGTTGCTTCTGGTTTTCCAATTGATCCCCCTAGACCATCACAAGCTGCAGAATCAAACATGGATCCTCAGGGTCATCAGCATAAGAGAGCCTCGCATTCTGGGCCACTGTCTCACCGTTCTGGATGGGCAAAGGCTGGCAGAAACCCCGATGATGCTCCTAAGATTTACACGGGGGCTGACCTGTCAACAATTTCAAGCTTAGAAGCGGCGCGGAGGAGTTTATTATCTGAAGATCACAGAGAAAGGTCTGGCCTATCACAACCGGAAGTTCCTAAAGTAATGGCACGGTTTCCAGGATCCTTCAAGGAAACCTCAGAATCCTTTGCCCAACAGGATCCACAGCGTCTGTCACAGGGTGTTGCAGGTTCCCACCAAAAGGAAGATGGGAGAAATAACAGTAAAGATCCTGTCCTTGTAAGTCACTTCACAATTCAGTTTTCTTTTATTTCGTTGTTTGTTTATTTTTTTTTGCTTAACCTTTCAGTGAATTTTTTAACCACTTGGCTGCTTTGTCTTGGTCTGCATCATATCATGCAAGTTGTTTATAAACCGTCTTTTCTAAGTTGATTGATTTACAATTTCATGTTTCCTGAATTCTGAGGAGCCTTTTTTTTTATTTTTGATGTTTCCTGATTCATGGTTCTTGTTAATTTGGATCCAGCTTGGCTATGGGTCAAAGGCTCACAAAATCCACTATTCTGGTCCATTGATAGTTCCATCGGGGAACATGGATCAGATGCTGAAGGATCATGATCGCCAGATCCAAGAAGCTGTTAGACGAGCACGCTTTGACAAGGCAAGGGTTAGAAAAGTCCAGGCTGAAAGCTACCAAATATCAGCCAATTCATTATTTGTTTCAGGTCGATGAGGTAAGCTCCAAATGAGAAGTATTGCTGGGACTCTTGAGAGTAATTTGATTGGTGGTTTCCTTGTGTGAAATATGAGTTAAAAACCGTTGGTTGGGGTTTTTGTATATGTTCTTAGAAAGATAGCTAGTGGCCATTTTAGCTACAAGATTATAGCTCACTGATAAATCTCCCCTCTCTGCAATTTATCACATGTATTTACTTTCCACTGTTACTGCAATCTCAAAATTATTGACCATTCTTGGAGAGCATTTGTATTAGCCATAAGATGTAGAGTATCTGGATGATGTGAAATTATTCCACGGTGTGGAAAGACAAATGTTGCATCCACCATACCCAAGATGTAGAGTATCTGCTGAGTGCGTTATTATCCTTCCAAAACAAGGTGGTGCATGCACTAAGTTGCAATTACAAGACCGGTGATGGATGGCACTTGACAGTAACGAACCCAGTTCTTGAAGCTTCGGGCTCCACCATGTGCTACTATTCTTCTCAAATAACTCCTTTCTCCAATTTACAATAGCAGTCGAGTTACAGTTTCAGCTCTTAGAGCTTGTTACTTTATGGCACTGCAGAGCTACAATCTGGCACGCTTTCCCTCACCGGAGACACAACATTTTCTGGTGGTAGAGGCCTCTACAAGCATTACCACAAGATACCCGAACTCCTCAAAGCTCCTGTCATTCTCGTCCTCTTTCACCATTTACATCACCCCTTACAACAATTCTCCCCCTGGTCATGGTTTTGCATTCATTCTCGTGCCTTCTCTAGGTATTGAAGGTGCCTCTTGACATCGGCATCTTGGTTTCTTGAACAGCACCAATGATGGTTACCTCAACAACCATGTTTTTGGCATTGAATTCGACGTGTTCAAAAATCAAGAATTCAATAATATTAATGATAAACATGTTATGAACGCGCACTCTCTTCTTTGGATGCCAAGGAAGCCGGATATTGGTCTTGTGCAAAGAACGATCAAAGCAAGACTAATTGGTCTTTCCAAGAGTTGAGCGTAACCATGGCTCCTTCACACACACACACACACACACACACACACACACACACAGTGAGGCCACTGATTAATGTTCCTCTAGACCTTTCTAAGGTATTTCTTGATGAAATGTATGTGGGTTTCTGTGCATCTACTGGGAATCTTATCGAAAATCACAAAACTTTGAGGGGGACCTTCAAAGTGGATTTGATTATCATCTTCCAAGAGCTCACATTCAATGGGATCTGTTCTTCACATTATGTTAATTTGGTCTATATTTAGGAAGGTGGACCAGTGGTCCAGAGACGGCCTAACTATCATCTTAGTATTCATAAACAAATCTCTTCATTTCACAGATTTCTCTATGACAAGGTTTCATTGAACTTGAAAAGTGAATGTTCTGCAGTAACTGCCCACCACAAATAAAATTAATGGTTGTTTAAAAGACAATGGATTATTGATCAAGGAAATCACCATGGAGGCGTTTGGTGAACGGACGAGACGAGAAAGAGGATGAAACCTTAAATAATTATATAATGTTAGGTACAGTCTTGTCCATTCTCGTATGCTTATGTAATTGTTTTTTTTTTCCTTTTTTCCGTTCAAAAGATTACATGTTTTTCTCTATGAATTTGGCTGAATACTGTCCTTGCTATAGAATTTGAGACTATAAAAACAAGTATAATAGAGACAACATTTTCTAGAAGGTTTTCTTTAGATATTCAAAGTGAAACATGATGAAAAATTATATAAATTCATGACATGTTTTACCAAGAATGAATGTTCAAGGGAAGGGAAGCTACAAAATATGAGAACTCATACTCAAAGTGGACCAACAAGAAACCATGAGGTAATGGAGGTACATGAGTTTTTTTTTTAATTTGATTTAATTTAGAATTTTTAAACTAATTTATTATTAAAATCCAGGTAATGGAGGTTCATTACATGATTTTTTTTCTTTGTAATTTTGGATGGAAAAAGGTTGGATTCTAGATTTTTGAGGTTAAAGTTTTTGACTTCTAATTTTTCAATCACAAATATATTTTTCATGACTAGAAAAAATAGTAGACAAATGACATGTCATTTGTTCAGATAACACATTTTATATCTAATTTTTTTAAAATAAAAATAAATATCATGTTATACATGTTTTTTTTTTAAAATCAGGCATGCGAGTTTGAGTTTCTAGATCCAAGAACCCATAGGTTTTCATGTGGGCCAAACATGTAGGCTTATTCTTTTAACCCATGATCGCTTAGCCTTGTATTTTTTTAATCTTTTTTAGCGTTTTATAATTAGATTATCTTAAAATAAATTTATTTAAATGATGTTTAAATAATTATTCAATTATATCATTATTTTTAAATAATATTAGTGTATTTTATGATAATATTAATAATTTATTTCAGAATAATTATATATAAATTTAATGTGCATGATTTTCTAAATATGAATGAAATATCTATTTGTTTTATAATTTTTTTCAAGTTTGTTATTATCATTGTTATTTTTTTAATACATTCATGTAAAAATTATAAATTTATTATTTTTTTATTAACACTTATTATAAAGATTATAATAAGTTCTTATTTAAAAAACATTACTTCTTATAAAAATATTTGTAAAAAAGAAGTCCTTTTTTTTAAATCATTAAATCTTTTAATGGAAAGAGATTTTGATTAAAAAGATATTTTTTTATATTTTTTTAAATATTGAATTTAATTGCTTGCAGTTTCCATGCAATATTAAAAAGATATTTTTTAATATTTATTTTTTAAAATCATTAATATTTTTTAAATATTGAATTTAATTGCTTACAGTTTCTATGCAATAAACAATATATATATATATATATATAACAAAATATATTTTGTTTTACAAAATGCATTAATAAAAAACAAAAAATTAACTTATATTAACAATTATAATTATAACTTTTCTTCTTAATTTTATTTTCACATTAATAACTTTTTTCCTGAATTTATTTATGCCAAGCCCAACACGCGTGCTTATTTTTCTGAAAATTTATATTTGTAATTTTTTTATCTGATATTTTTTTGATAAAAATATGCTGATAACAAAAGTGATTCATCGCATATATTAACTTTTTAATTTCTAATTTGTTTTTTTAATTATTCTAGAAAATGCATTCATAATATTTGTATCATAGTTTTGAAATTCGGACCGGCCTAACGGGTCGACTTGGACTTAAAATCAGTCCGGGTCTAAGTAAAAACTCGTCTGAGAGTTGGCTCGGCAAAACTCAGCCGACCTGGATAAAACCAGCTGAAACCCGACCGAACTAGTAAAAGAAAGAATGCCTCAACAATCAATTAACAAACATTAGACGCCTTTCATAGCAATCCATAGAACGAGCTATGGAAAGAAAGAATTCAATTCTCATCCCTTCACTTCAAAGCGGGAGCCACACCACCAACCTCTCTCCACTACCAAAGAGAAGAGAAGATAAAGAACGAAGTTGGATCATCTCTTCCTTCTGGCTCCATCTCCAATGGGCAATCATGGAAAGCGAAGAGACTTAAAGGAGAAGGCTTACTTGTTAAAAGCAGGCTTAGAGGCTCATTCAAAGTTGTAATCTGATCCACTTGCTTTATCAATTACAGGGAAACAATCCTAGACTCTAAAGTTAACCTATACCTTTCACTAAGTCCCTCTCCCTCTCCCTGCAAATCCCATTCCTAAACCCTCCTCTTTCTCTTTCTCTACACACTAAAAAAAATATGGGAAAAACAAGTGAAATTGGAGGGCTATATCAGCAATACAATCTCCTTTTCCTTTTCTCAATCAAATTTTTTGTGTTTTTGGTGGTGGGATTCATAGAAAATTTATGGAAATGAATTTTTCATTTGCTGGGTTGTTGGAATTGGAATTGAATTTTCTTTATTGGT
This sequence comes from Populus nigra, assembly GCF_951802175.1. NCBI lineage: Eukaryota > Viridiplantae > Streptophyta > Magnoliopsida > Malpighiales > Salicaceae > Populus > Populus nigra. The sequence continues at coordinate 7,679,641 of NC_084852.1, forward strand.
GTTTTTGTTGGGTTTTTAATCGGGGGTATTTGTGAGGAGTTGGTGAAAATATTTTTGTTTTTTGGATTAATCTGGATTAATTTATTTGATTCGTAACCCGATCATTAGATCAGATTAATCACTGAATGCGATTTAAAAACTATGAATCCGATTTAAAAACTATGGATTGCATGTTATTGGAATGGAATCCTCCCAGCAGCGAATTCGAGTACTTAGTTAATATCATGCTAATAGCCGCCAGATGTAGGAACCACAAACATTACCACTACTATGAGGAAGGATCACATGCTCCTAATTTTACATCAAATTGAAAAAAATAAAATCACATGCTCCTAATTTTACATCAAATTGAGATGGGGATGTAATGTATTTTTTAAAATAATTTTATTTTAAAAATGTATTAAAATATATATTTTTATTTTTTTTATTAATACATTCAAAAAATATTAATTTAATATTTTTTTAAATAAATTGTTTTTTAAAAGACATTTAAAAACAAAAACTGCACCGAACATCCTCTTAGATTACCTGACACCAGTCCACATCCTCTCTTATCAATCCTTAATTATTATTATTATTATAGTACTAATTAGTAATTACAACAAACAAAAAAAATTTAATTACCTTAAATTAAACCCACCTCTTCCTCTTTCCTTCCTTCCTTCCTTCCTTCCTTCCGTGTATTCTTTTATGCCTTCTTTTACCATCATTAGGGATCACGGGGGGTCCCACAAAACTCAAACCCACATTTTAAGGTTGATTTTATCACCATTATTTATAGCTTCATTGTTTGTGCTTCATTACATTAATCAATAGTTTATTAGCTTCTTTTCTATCATGTGATGTGTGTTTCTTGTAAAATATTAATTTTAGTGTCACTAATCGGATTAAAGAAACAAGAACTGCCCACTATAGTATTCTTAATTGTTTCTTACGTGCTGTTCTAACAAGAATCACATCATCAGATTAGTTTAATGATTCACACCTGTAACCCATGCTCTTATTTGCTTTTCATGTTCTCACCTTGAGTTTCCAATTCTAGAAAGCCAAATTCTAGAAAGCCATGATCTTTATTTTCATCAAGAACAGTTTTTTTTTTTTTTTTGGCACTGATGGCCCACAAAGTTTTCCAATTTACCATCCCTTTTGGCTTCTTTGCAAAGAAATAAACAAACAAGGTTGAGGCTATGGTGGTGCCACGTAACTCAAATGGAATAAAGCGGGGAGATGAGCCAAAGAGCGAACATGAGCTTGTGGCTTAAAAAAGAAAGAATATCATAATAATTTCATGAAGAACTATATAATATATAGAGTGAAACAGGGCATGAGAGAGAGAGAGAGAGAGAGAGAGAGAGAAAGAGGTATTTTTTTCCTTTTTTTTTATTTGAAACATGTTGATTTTTTCTTTTGTGGAGGGGTTTTGTTTGATTTTATTTTTGAAGCTGTGAGGGAAAAATGAGGGAATTTATGAGGCTGTAGTGTTTAGTGGAGTGTAGTAACTAAAGTCTTGTTGTGTTGTGTGGTTCTCTTTTGGTCTAGCAGGATCAGAAATATCCATTCTTGGTGCTGCTACAGGTACTTATCCCTCCCTCCTTCTCTCTAGCTCTTCTTTTAAATGGCTGTATATAATATTATTGTGTGTGGGCTTTTGTTGGTTCTGATGCATGTGTTGTTTTTTTTATGAAACCTCTGGGTACGTGTTTCTAATTCTATATTGTAAAAAGGGTATCTTCAGTTTTTCTCCTTTTCTGGATATTATTGTTGCCTTTGATGTTTTTTTTTGTGCTGGTGCTTGTGTTGTTTTGGTGTTGAACAGTGCACGTGTGAGGACTTAGTTTTATAATTCCGGTGGATGAAGAAAGGAAAGGAAAAATGTGTGTAGTATAATGCAAGCGTTGATTTTTCTCTACTTTTTTAAAATTTTCTTATTGGTTTATTGATGTTAGGCTGGTTGCGGTTGTCTCAGGAGAAGTGTGCTTGCTAAAAGATTTCATCTTATTTTCTTTAGTGTCGGCTGCCCTGCAAGGGTTAGTATTTTTATTTGAGGAGCTGAGTTATTGAGCTTTGGCTTGATCAGAAGCAAGGTTCTTTTTGCTATTTCTGTGAAATAAGGTATTGATTGAAGATGGTAATGGTGGAAGTTAGCGAGTGTGGTAGTAGCAGGCGAATTCCTCCATTTCTTGGATGTGTTTGTTCTGGCTTACATGCAGCCCAAGGGGGGTAACCATGGAGGGCTCATCTGAATCTGCTTGGCAGAAGTCTGGTAGTTATAGGGGATTTAATACTTCAGTAGTCACCAACAGGAATCTAAGATCCGCATCTTACAATTCTGGGTTTAGAAAGGAGACTGATAGGGTTGCTCTGGCTCGTCAAAACCTAAAAACCCAGGCTGGTACTTTATCTGGGGTTTGTGAGGATGAAGCTGCAGTTGACCATTTTGTCCAAAACATGGAGTGGAACGATGTTAGCTTGAGGCATTGGTTGAACAAACCAGAACGGTCTGTTGATGAATTTGAATGTTTGCACATATTTAGGCAAATAGTCGAAGTTGTAAATGTGGCACATTCACAGGGAATTGTTGTTCACAATGTCCGGCCTTCTTGCTTTGTCATGTCATCATTTAACCATGTCTCCTTCATCGAGTCCGCTTCTTACTCGGATTCTGGGTCTGATTCTTTGGATGATGGATTGAATAGCCAAACTGTGGAGGTTAAAAATTCTTCTTCTTTCCCCCATGACATGTGCCAGCAGAGAAGTAGGTTACAAAGTGAAGATTTTCTACCTGCATCTACTCCAACAAATGCTTTATCGGAAGCCAGTTGCATGCAGTCCAGCTCGCTTTATGCAGCAGATTTACCATTAAGGGAAGAAACAGAAGAAAATAAAGTCCTTGGTACGAGGAACGTTGAACGTGAAGAAGAAAGGAAACAACCATTTCCAATGAAGCAAATATTGCTGATGGAATCCAGTTGGTATACCAGCCCTGAAGAGGTTGCTGGTTCACCAAGCTCTTGTGCTTCAGACATCTACCAATTGGGAGTTCTTCTTTTCGAGGTTCGTAATGATAATGTTGCATTTATGATGTTAACGATCAAAATTAGAGTGGATTCAAAACCATTTCTTGTATGTGTTTCGAACTTTTGACTTCTATTTCAAGCAGAAAGTTCTTCATTATCTAAATGGCATGTAATAATGTCTTAAGAGCTTCTGCTGTTTACTGTCTACATTGATGTGATATAGTTCTACTTGTGAACAGCTGTTCAACCCATTCACTTCATGGGAAGACAAGAGCAGAACTATGTCTAGTCTCAGACATCGGGTTCTTCCTCCTCAATTGCTGCTCAAGTGGCCAAAAGAAGCTTCATTTTGCTTATGGTTACTGCACCCTGAGCCAAGTAGTCGGCCAAAAATGGGGTGAATGTTAATTTCCTGCACCTTTGTTTACTTTACATTTTATGGTAGCATCTGCCTTAATACGTGGATGAGTTTTTTCGAGGTCTTCAAACAAGTACATTGTGTGCTTATGGTTACTGCACCCTGAGCAAAGTACCTTTTTTGATTGACATTTCATCTTATTTCTGTTCAATCAAATTTTCAATGTCTTACTCTCATGTATTGTATGACAGAGAATTGCTGCAAAGCGAGTTTCTTAATGAACCAAGAGACAATTTGGAAGAGCGTGAAGCAGCAATACAGCTTAGAGAGAGAATAGAGGAGCAGGAATTGTTGCTGGAATTCCTTTTACCAATGCAACAAAGAAAGCAGGATGCAGCTAATAAGTTGCAAGATACTGTTTCTCTTCTATGTTCTGATATTGAAGAAGTCACAAAGCATCAAACTTTTCTTAAGAAAAAGGGAAGCACATGTAAAGAAAGAGGAGAGGGTGATCATTTAGCATCAAATCTCCCTCCCCTGAACATTTATGATATTGACGATTCTTCTAGCTTGGGTTCCCGAAAACGATTTTGCTCAGGTCTTCAGATTCTCAACATAGAGGGATGTGATGATAATCTCGATGAAGGTCGGAACTCAGATACATCTGTAGAATCACAGGAAAGTCCTCTTTTTAGAAGTTCTCGATTGATGAAGAACTTTAAGAAATTAGAGTCAGCATATTTTTTGACAAGATCCAGACCAGTCAGGCCACCAGGGAAATCACCATTTGTTAGAAATTCACCAGTAAGTGGTGATGGGAGAGGTTCCATTGTTGTGACTGAAAGAAGCTCCATAAATAGTTTAGCACCGAAGGATCGGTTTATTGAGGGTAGACAACGTGGATGGATAAGTCCATTCCTGGAGGGTTTGTGCAAGTATCTATCTTATAGTAAGTTAAAAGTGAAGGCTGACCTGAAGCAAGGGGATTTGTTGAACTCTTCAAACCTAGTCTGCTCTCTTAGTTTTGACCGTGATGGAGAATTTTTCGCTACAGCTGGTGTAAATAAAAAGATAAAAGTATTTGAATGTGACACAATTATAAATGAAGCTCGTGATATCCACTATCCTGTTGTTGAAATGGTAAGTAGGTCAAAGCTAAGCAGCATATGTTGGAACAGATATATTACAAGCCAAATTGCTTCAAGTAACTTTGAGGGTGTGGTGCAGGTAATGGCTCAAACCTAATATTTGATGAGGCTTTTGTCTTTATTTCACTCGATTGTAAAGCAGTTGCTCAACATGTTCAGGTATGGGATGTTACAAGGAGTCAAGTGGTAACAGAAATGAGAGAGCATGAGAGGCGTGTGTGGTCCATTGACTTTTCATCAGCAGATCCAACAATGCTGGCTAGTGGGAGTGATGATGGTTCAGTCAAGCTATGGAGTATCAATCAGGCAATGCTAATTTTGCATTTGGTGGATGTCAGCTTTGAAACTGAACGTGCTAATGTTATAGAATTTCTTAATGTGCTAATTTAATTCTGGACATATAATAAGCTGATCCTCATACTTGATTTTCTTATGCAGGGAGTAAGTATTGGTTCCATCAAAACAAAAGCCAATGTCTGCTCTGTTCAGTTTCCCATGGATTCTAGTCGTTCTATTGCATTTGGTTCAGCAGATCATAGAATTTATTACTATGATCTCCGTAACTCAAAAGTTCCTCTGTGTACATTGATTGGACACAATAAAACTGTGAGTTATGTGAAGTTTGTAGATACAACCAATATTGTTTCTGCTTCCACGGATAACACGCTGAAGCTCTGGGATTTGTCAATGGGCACGTCTAGGGTTATTGATAGCCCCCTTCAATCCTTCACAGGCCACATGAATGTAAAGGTATGTTCAGTTCTCATACAATAATTAGCATCTGTGTACTATTTTTAACCTTTTTTGCGAGGGATATTGGATGAGAATTGGCCTCATTTCGATTAGCTGTTAATTTTCCTGGTCTGTCACAGTTGTGGTTAGTTTAAAGTTGCACTAGAATCAGGATTTGCAACAAAGAAAGCATTATGGTTTTGCTAGTCATGAAAGCCTGTGCCTTCGAAGTTGATTTTCTTTCAAAACATGTTTCGCTTGGTTGGAAAGTTAGCTTAAGATTTATTAAGTATATGTTTTGGAGAATGTATATGACCCTCTGAAAGTTTTAATAAAAAATTGCACAATTGATCTTCATGTATGCTAATTATATAGTTGGCAGAACTAGGGCTGCTAAGCAATGCAAATGGGGGTTACTGGCAGCAGATGAGGTGACTGAAATTCATTATTGCAAGTTAATATACTACTGTATCTTCATGTTTCTTTGTGTTGATCTACTGTGAAATTTGTTTAGTTATATCAGCTACGCCGAAAGCTTTGGTAGTAGTAGTATTCTCATGGATTTATATTTGAATACAAAGTTCTAGAATAGTCTGTTTATGCTCATTGAAGTTAGGGATTGGGTGCTCATAATTATTATGACTGGTCATCATGTTAAATATTAGAAATTGAAATGCCTACTAAAATAATGAACTAACAAAGGAAACATTTAAGGGTTTTTTTTTTTTTTTCTGGCCTAGGTACTTCACCATGCATATAAATTTGATGTTAAGTTGCTTCAATTTCATAGTTTATTATATTTTAGATGTACTATTCACAGTGATAAGTGTATTTTATTGGTGGTGGAAAATTGTCCATGCTTGACATCTTTTGTCTATTTATGCTTATGTTGTAGAACTTCGTGGGTTTGTCTGTATCAGATGGTTACATTGCAACTGGCTCGGAAACAAATGAGGTACTATATATCTTACTTTAGTATTTAGAGGTACCTCGCCTTTCCTCAATGGATAAAATTATGGTTTCTTTTCAGTGGCAAAACAAACTTAACTGTATCCCCTGACTTTAATTATGATGGTATAACCATCCAAGAACTGGTGGCCTCTCTCTTCTTGCTTGACAAGCCTTGTTACTTGAGCTGCATAAGAACTTAGGAACTTCTTTAGAAAATCAACTTTTCCTCGTCAAATGTTCAGTTGCTTTTTGGATAACTGTGTGGAGCTTTCAGTACATCTAACTAGGTTAACTCATTAGATTCGCCGCCTTGGAAAAGTTGACTGAAAATTAAGAAGACCTACCTTAATGGACACAGAAACATAACCAACATCCATAATATACATAGCAACTTGATTTTTTCTAAACCCCAACCCTTTTAGTTCTAGAATTAATATAAATAGCAAACCTAGTGGGCAAAAAGGAAAAGGGGCCTAGTAACTAGTGAGCTAGTTCAAGACATATTCCAACACTTTACCTGCGCTCTTTTTGGCAGCACATGATCTTTTCCCTCGAGCTCCAGGGTTTAATCCATGTAACACGAATTGCATTGGTTGTATTGACTTTTGGGTGACACAAGACTCAAAACTTCTATCCCCTTTACCTTACTTTGTTCAACAAGCTTATATCAGTGTATAAAGGGAGGAATGGAGACTGAGTTGAATGGAAGTCATAATTAAGTTGTTAAACAACACAATAGCCATACTCTTTTCACTCGCATCATGATATTGTATTAACTTTAAGCTGCTTTTATTTTCGTGATTGTGATGGTGCCTTTTTTTTTTTTTATTGCCTAACTCTTAACACCCATCAAAACTCAAGCAACCATGCTAGTGAAGTGACTTCTACAGCGCACATTATAGTACAATGCAAGTTTCATTCATCATTAATTTTAATATATTTTTGTGGAATAGGTTTTTGTCTATCACAAGGCTTTCCCTATGCCAGTGCTGTCCTTCAAGTTTAACAACACGGACCCGCTTTCTGGCCATGAAATGGATGACGCTGCACAATTTATTTCTTCTGTCTGTTGGCGTGGCCAGTCATCTACTTTGGTTGCTGCAAATTCTACTGGGAATATCAAAATCTTGGAGATGGTTTGATGTGGTCTACGCTCCAGACAACATGATTTTAGCTTAAAGGACCAAAGATGGTCTTAGTGCAGGGAAAATGGAACGAAGACGATAATCTTTCACCAAAGGAAATTGTGTAGCTTACTTATATAGTAACCGGATGCTTTTTTTTTTCCTTAGAAAAAAGAAAACAAAAACAAGTTTTGGAATTAGACAACAGTAGCAGAAATAGTCAACACGAGAAATAATGGTCTCGATTCACTGTATTATAGATAGAATTCAGGGGAAAGGAAGAGCAAAGATTATGTCTTGTATATTCTGCAATGGTTATAGTTGATCATTTTTTATAATTATAATGGATAACTTCATCCTTCACCTTCTACTTGATGGGACCAATATGTTAGAGTTCAACATTAGCTAGGAGTTTATGGTTCATAGGATGTTCTGATATTGTTGGAATTCTGCAACATCAAGATCAATGATTTATTAGAGTTTTATTATAGTTAGGAGATAGTTGATTAGTTTCTAGATAAAAGATAGAAGTCTTAGCTTAATAGGATTTGTAAGGCTATTTAAAACCATCTTGAACATTCAGAAAATAAGAACAAGAACAAGAGAAAAAACGTAGCTGCTGTTTTGTTTTTTTAAAGTAAAATCTACCTAGGCTGAAAAGGAGAGGAGTAATCATAGTTGAGGAACAAAAACGAAAAAACGCATGCACAACAACAGTTTACACCAGATGTAAGTAGCAGCTTGCACCAGACGCAACAACCTCCTCATTCGTGGCAGTAGCTTGTAGCAGTAGCAGCGATTAGACTTCTCTAGCATTAGCAAGCAGACGTAGCAACAAGCTTGCAGACTTTGCAGCAACAAAATAGTCGCAAAAACTCCTCCAGCACCAGCAGCCACGTTCCTCGCGCCAGAAGCAGCTTGAATAACAGCTTCCAAGTTGATTGAGTAGCACTGGCAGTTTGTAACCAATCTCAGGTTCAGTTGTAGTTTAAACTGTTCTTGCAATAGCATGGGAGATATCCAAATTGTTGGAGGGATTACGAAGCTTAACAATCAAAATTACAGTACATGGTCAACATGCATGATATCTTACATGTAAGGCCAAGAAGGTAGTCCATGTCAGTGAAGACACACAACCAGCCGAAGACACTAATAAAGTTATGCGCAAGTGAAAGATTAAAGATGACAAAGCAATGTTTGCATTGAAGACAACAATTGAAGAAGATATGTTTGAGCACATTCGGGATGTTTCAATTCCAAAAGAAGCATGAGATACCCTTTCTAATCTTTTCTCATAGAAAAATGATACCAGATTGTAACTTCTCGAGAATGAGTTTTTATTGATAGATGACACAATAAGACATGACGTTCCTCAATTATTTAATAAGATGAAATCAACATGTCATGAGATTTACAAATTAGAACCTATGTATCTAATGGAAAAACCAGGATGAAAAGAATAATCATCCATGATTTAAGACTTGCATTCTACTCAACCATCACTAGTTTAGTTTGAGAACCTACTTGGTTAAGAAAATATGGTTAAATAGATTAGATAGTTCTCATTGAAGGGTTGGGAGGAAGCACTCCACACTAGCAATGACAAGAGTAAACAATAGCATAATCGGACATAATCCATAGTTGGCACATTGAAATGAATCAGATAAGGATGGTGATAAAAAAGAAGAATTATCACAGAAAAAAGCTTTTATTAAGGGGGAGCTCCAAGAAATTACAACAACAGTAGAAGGTTTGAAGGAAAATATCATGAAAGTGGTCACATGAAGAAAGATTGTTGGTTCAAAAAGCATTCAGAAAGCAATACTCCTATTTCAAGTTTAGAAATATAAGTTAAAGATGAATAAGACGGGGAAGCATTCTTTGTCATAAAAAAGAAGAAATTAGCATTGACAATGAAAAAAATTAAAATTAAAAATCAAATCAATTATGAAAGTGATTGGATTATTGAATTCAGGTGTTCTAATCACATGATAGGTGATAAACAAAATTTATAGCATCTAATAGAGTACAAAAGAAGTTGCGTGGTGGTGACGTCTAAAAACTAAAGATTACCAATTTGGTGGTGACATTTATTAATGAATTTTCAAGGTTATATGGGTCTTTTATGAAAGAAAAATTAGATACATTCACAAAGTTTAAAAAGTTTAAAGAGTTAGTTGAAGGGGAAATATGAAGAAGGATTCGTTGCTTGCTTATCAACAACGAGGAATAATATAGTTCGAATGAGTTTTCTCAGTACTCACAAGTTCAGATATGTCACCAATATACTTGTGCTAATACACCATAACAAAATAGAGTAGTTAAAAGAAAAAATTGATGTCTTATAGAAATTTATCGAAGTATGTTATATGACAGGAAGGTGCCACACATAACAAGATATAGTGTTTGATGAAACATCATCCTATTGGTATTTGGGAAATGAGGTGATTCCAAATTTCAAAGGCTATGAAAAAAAGGCTATAACAATAGAATGATGGACAATCTATATAGGTCCAATCAAGTTGAGAAAAACCTAGAGAGTATACAATAATGCTATTGAGGAGCAAAAAATTGACCAGAATAATTGGCAAACTACTGTTTATCAACAACATATAAATAGTGACCTAGTACAATAAAAATATCATATTCACAATCATATTTTAGAAGGTCAACTAGAGTTCATAAGCCAAATTCTAAGTATGCCAACGCAACCATAGTTGAAGAAACAAGTGAGAAAAAACCTAAAATGCTTGAAGAAGCATCACAAAGATCTAAATGGATAAAGATATAAAAGAAAAATGTTAATGCGTTAGAGAAAAATTAAACCAAGAATATTGTGCCTAAACTAGTAGATGTGAAATTTATATCCTATAAATAGGTTTGCAAGATTAAATGTTGAGCAGATAGATCAATTGAAAGGTATAAAGCTCATTTGGTGACTCATAAGTTCTCACAACAATTTAGATTGGACTATGATGAAACATTTAGTTTAATAGCAAAGCTCACAACTATTCGTGTTCTACTTGCATTTATAACAAACACAAACAGGAGACTATGACAAATGGATATGAAGAATGCATTTTTTCATGGGAAGTTTGATCGAGAAATTTATATGAATTAATCAGTGGGTTTTCATAGTAAAGATCATCCTAAACATATGTGTAAATTGACAAAGACACCTTACAGATTAAAACAAAACCAAGAGCTTTGTATAGCAAGATTACCAAATTCTTTATTCAAGTAGGATATCTAGTAACACCTAGAGATTCCAACCTATTTGTGAAAGCCAATGGAGGAAAGATAGCTATTATATTAGTTTATATGGATGATTTGATTATAATTAGTGATGATCAATTAGAAATTCCCCAAACAAAGGAGAACTTGTCAATTTGCTTTCAGATGAAATAACTTGGAGAACTCAAGTATTTTCTTGGGTTAGAGGTTGATCATACACAAGGAGAAATATTTGTTTGTCAATAAAAATAATCAAGAAATTTGTTACAAAGATTTGGGATGCATGCTTGATTACAAGCCATTTCTAACAGCAATAAAACTAAATCTCAAGATGTGTGCCCATGAAGGAAAAGACTTAAAAGAAACAACAATGTATCAGAAATTGATAGGTAGGTTGACTACTTAGCCTTGACTAGACTAGATATTTTATATACACTTGATATAAAAAATCGTTACATGCAAAATCCAAAGAAGTCTCATTTGGAAGTGGTTAGAAGAATTTTGAGATTTATGAATAATATAGTTCGTTATGACATTCTATAGTTGGTTATTGTAATGCTGATTATTTTATGGCACTCTATGATCTACAATTGATTATGTGTTTAAAATTGAGTCATGAATAGTTTCTTGGTGTAGTAAGAGACAACGAACAATATCTTTACTAATAATATAGGCAAAATATCGAGTAGTAGCAATGACAACCCAAGAAAGTACTTGGTTGATACAATTATTAAATAATTTGCATCAACAAGTAGATTATGCAATAGTGTTGTAATGTGATAATCAATTAATAGTTTGTAAGGCACAAAACCCAGTGTTTCATTCTAGGAAAAAACAAGAAAAAGTATTGCAACATGAAATTGAGATGAGGTTAGATCAAGACAAATAAGCAAGTTGCAGACTTGGTTACAAAAGGCTTAAGCACTGTTAAACTTGAATTCTTTTGGCATCACCTTATAATTCTCTAGCCAAAGGATGATAGTTCCAAATCTCACTACTCTTTTCTTTCTGTGAAGGGCACCTCACTTGGTCAAGAGACCATTGATCATTAGAAACATCGACAAATAATGTTACGAGGTGAGATGGGAGCGGTAGCAGATGAAGAGTAAACTTCATCGAGCATATTCATGTTGCAAAACAAGTGCAGGCACTTTTTCTTGGTGCTGTGAAAGCTCGACCCACTATGGCTGATTACTGGAGCCAAATATTTTGCCTTGGAAAGGCTACTGCTGGTTAATGGAAAAATGGTTCTGAAGAAAGAATTTGAAAATGTGACTAGTGTCCAAAGATGCGTTTAGTCTGAAACCTTTTTTATTTCAGAAGACGAGAACTCCATTCGTTACACTAAAACCTCTTGGAATATTTCATGCACCCAAGATTAAGAACATCACTCTGTGATTCAGTCAGAAGTAAAATACCCACACCAATACTGAAGAATTGAGGATTTTACTGCTCATAACCGGAGAATAACTCTCAGCAACACATAATCACACTATTCTACAGCCACAGTGAAATCAATAGTAGCACTTTAACCAAAAAGTTCAGCCAATAGCATCACCCAACAAAGCCTGATATCCAAAATGTGTCTCTCCTCAGGTATGAAACAGAAGTCGCATCATGTCCTTTTATGTCAACATCTCCTTAGAGACAAAGACATGGCAATTGACAAATAATACTATCATACTCCATTTGATTATAGATTATAACTTCAACCCTATTCAGCTATTATTTTTTGTAGTGGACACCCTTGCTTTCGGCACCAAGCTCCCTTGCTTGTTAATTGTGCCTGTCTAAATGATGCAAGCTTGAGAAATGGCTTCAAAGCTAGAAACTAAGAATTCTGAATTATGAACCCACTTAAATGTGGAGGCAAATTGTAGGCTACCCACCAACAAAACCTCTTCAATGCCACCATTACCTTTTCTCCCTGTAAACAACAAACCACATGTTTCCTCCGCCCTACGAAAAATACCCATCTAAAAAGGAAAAAAGAAAAAAGAAAACCCTAATTCCCATTATCAAAGTTTCAAGGAATTATTTTCCAGCACATCATGAGGAATGAAGAGGGATGACTGATAATTTAACAATGCATTGCTTGATTCAACAACAACAACAATAATAATAAAGAAAAAAACAATACATTGCTCGACTTTGGTGTTTGATGCCAAATAGGTAGCCATCACAGAGAGTGACTGCTGGGGAATTCATTAAATAGGTAGCCATCACAGAGAGTGACTGCTGGGGAATTCATTAAATTCAGCCGTCAATCACCATGTTTTGACTACCTTGGTCCAATAAACTTGGTTTTGATTTGAGCACCTCCTCTTTATATCTGACTAGCAAAACAAGCCAAGGCATCACAGGGGCCGAAAGGAAAAGGGAAGATCTAGCAATTATCTGTTCATTTTATTAATGACTCGACGACTAGATGCACAAGAAGTTTGTAGCTAAAAAATGAGTTGGTGGAATTGAGACTTCATTGGCCAAGGAAATTATAATACATTTTACTTGCCAGCAATTGTCAAAACATGCATTTATGTCAATGGATCAACTCTACTAACCTCTACCAAATTATAAGGTGATAATTATTTTTAAAAATATTTTTTATTTAAAAATATATTAAGCTTTTTTTAAAAAAAAAATTTATTAAACAATATAAAAACAAAAAAAACCATATTTTGAAAATAGGATTTTTTCTCTCTTATACCCAAATGGATACTAATTCTAGAGCAAACCTCAAATATACATCCAACTATTAAGATAATATCAATTTTACTCCCAGAGTATTTTTTTATATATTTATTTTTTTTAAAGCTTTCCATTTATATTTCTAAGAAAAAAATAAATTTTACAAGAGCTTTATTTTTTTATATTTTTTTCTTATTTTTATATTAATTTTATCCCTAATTTATTTTGATAAGAGTTCTTAATCGAGAATTTTTGAAATCTTGAATGCAAAATGGATACAAAGATTGTTTTGGTGATAAAACTGAAGCCAGTTATATAGTTGAGAGGTTTTTTTATTTTTAAAGATTTAATTAATTGGGGATCTTCATTAATACAAGACCGCGTGCCAAGAATGGTTCAAACCGGAGACCATTCTTCTCAACATGGGATCAAGTGAATCAAATAATGTTAGTGCTTATAAAAGTCTTGCTAATTGATTATGCTAAGCAAGGAAGAGGCTTAACAAATAACGACAACATTATTCTGCACAAAATGTTTAATTTAGATCATAGGTTTATCCGAAAGATGAAAACTAGAGGCAGATCTTGAGTCCTCTTCCATGCTTAGGACAACATACTCCATGACAGTACTTTAGAAAATGCAAAGTAATTTCTTCTGTGGTAATTGAGTGTTTAGGATTTTCATCATAAAACTACACTGCAGAAAAAAAATGATCAAATTATTTGGAACAGAAAATTTTACAGCAACACAAGGAATTGGAAAAAAAAAAAGTACTCCGGAAAATTTCCGAGCTGTGTGGTATAACAGGTCTAGGAGAGTAGAACCTGAGGAAAGGTAATGTGCTACACTAGATTGTGACCGTACCAAGTTTGTAATGAAAAACTAACATACTTAGATTCTAAGATAGAATGAAGCCTTAGCTGGAACTTCAGCATCAAGGTTCATTTCTCAGAACATTTTTTTTAAGACCTTTTTCTGGCATGTAGATTGAAGTTGAGTTCTTTTCCATCTGCAAGCAAGAAACATTTCCAAAACCTATTTACATTGGTTTTGTTTAAGCTTTGTATTCAAAGCTACCCTAGCTATGAGGCGTTTCAGTCTATGAGCTCCAGGACCTGGTTTTATTTTGTCCAGGTCCCCAACCTCAGAACATTTGGGTTTACCAGAACACCATCCACCAGGAGTGAAGCTCCCATTCTTCCGGTGAAGTAAATCCTTGTCAATCTTATCCAAGACAGGGTCATCTCTCTTGAATTTCCTGGCAAAAGCAGCACCACTCGCAATCATATGGTCTGTGTCATTAAGGGTAAGGGTGTGAGGATGCTGCTTAGGAGGATTGTCCCAAGCAATGTAGTGCAAATCATGACTGACTGCTGTTTGAGCATACTCTGGCACATTGCATATTACTGTGTGAAAGTATCCTTCAGGTGAGGAAACGAAGTTTGTGTAATACATCAATAAGGTTCTTGGTAGATTATCCCAACCCCAAATTAAGTACTCAACAAACGAGCGAGTGAGAACCATCCATGCTGAACCTGCATAAACAAATGGAATCCATTTATGAAGTTCATTGAAAGCAGAACAGCAGGCCTTCGTAGTTCCTAGCATTTTTAGAGTTTCAGTTGCAAAGCACATGTTGGAAGCCATCAGGACTTCGATTTTCAGTAAAGCAATGGCTGCAATTGAACACCTGTTCTGAATTCTACAAAATAGCTGACTGGACTAAACACCAATTGGTTTGTTAAACTGAAAAAAGAAATGATAACCTATGAAAGAGACGCCATGCATTCCTGAAACAAACTCCTAATGCATCAGATTAAGCTGTAGTTGTAATCAATACATAGAGCTTTAACTCTATCAGTTACTATAGATCACAAGCAACTGAAGAATATAGAAAAAGGAACTTTTATGGCATGAAACTACAAAGATGTTAGTTACAGAAAGCATTGCCAGTTGAAAGTTGCAAATTGCAATTGCCAGTAGACAGCCTTAAACTCTATCAAAGAAACAGAGATTACCATTAAATTCATTTAGAAACTGAGTGAAGCTCTAACAGATTTGTTAAAAAATTTGCAGATTTCAACAAGTGAATCCCAATTAGTATTTATTTTATTTTATTTTGCAGGGAATTAAACATCAATTATCAACCTTACTGGCATGCATCTGTGAAAAGATTAGGGATACGTTAAATATGAAAACTAACCAGTGAATAATTTAAATGCTGTTGGCAAAGATCTTCTTGGCATCGCCCAGTATATATCTGCTTTAGTTGTTGAGTAAAGCCCAGGGTCTACAATCAAAGGCATCGCCCGTTTGTCCCTAAACACCACATCAGATATCAGATCACTCTCTGGAAACAGATTCTAAATCAAAGCGGGGGAGAGAAAGAGTGCTTACGCTTTCCACTCCAATTTACTTGTGTGCTCAATAAAGTTCAGATTTCGGTTTATGGTTGAAAATGTGTGAATAAGATCTGCATATTAATAGCAAAATAATCAGAAAGATAATTGATAATTGAAGGCAAACAATTTCACCATGACCTCCACTACCCACCCACCCACCAAAAAAGAAAAACGAATAGTTTCATATAAAATTCAAATCACAGACTAACCATCTTGAGTTACAAGAGGATAATCAGAAGCACTGAGGTTGATGAACCAATCCCAATCTTTTCCCATTTTGAGAAGAATTGCACAGGCATGAAGTGTATTAGCAACCATGGTGGGTCCTTTGTAAGTAACCATATTGGCTTTGCTGATCATATAAACATTTCCAACTTTGGAGAAAACCGGATGCTTTTCCACTCGTGACGCAAGCTCCAATCTTTCATTTGCTGGCGACTCGAGGTCCAGATGAACAACATATTGGTTCCGGGGATGGTAAAGTGAATGGAGGGTTCTCCAAAGCTTTTCCAAGTCACCTTTAGACCCAGAAACCAGATAAGCAAATCGAGGAATTTGGGAAGGGAGAGGAGGGGGAGGAGATTGCGAGACTTTTGTTTCAGCATAAACTTGGGTTGTCTGGTTGATACGGAATTGGAAAATGTTGAAGATTTGATTGATTGTGTGCAATGAAGAAACAAGACCCATGTTGAAGCAAGTTGCTAAAAGGAACAGACATATGAGGGAGCTTATAACAAGAGGGAAAGCCCATCTCTTCTCCACGTTTAGGGACCCCATTGAAAGACCTTATCATGAGTTCCAGTGACTGATCCTCACAGCATCCCAAATTGGGATTCCCAAGTTGTGCTTGCTCACTCAACAGAAACGAGAAATTGGTATTCAACAATGAACAAAATCTTTTATATACCGGATACGACGATAGGGAAAAAAACCCAAAACCTGGCCTTTAACCAGTCTAGGCTGCCAAATCACAAAAAAACAACAGAGAAATCCATTAACAAAGAAACTGCAGCTTGCGTAAACCAATAAAAATATTACACAATACGCATCAAATGATGTAGAAATAAAATATAATACCAGCACATAGACATAGGACGACAAAGAAACAATTATATTTATAAAAGAAACACCAAGAATTATAAGAGACGAACGATGCATCAATAAAATCGACCAAAGATCAACAAGTGAATCAAACAAATTAGCTAAAAATTCTTCACATTTTGTAATCAGGTGCATAAATTATCAAGCAAGTCATTCACAACTAAAAAAGTTTTTTTTTATTCAGCTGTCTAGAATGCTAAAATCTTGGCAAGCAACGTCACTACAGATCCTAAATTCCAAAAAAAAAAAAAAAAATTTGATTCACATTTGACACTTCAATGAAACAATCGATAAAAAAGAAACCACTCAAATCATTTTTGTTATCATAAATACCACATCAACTCCTACCTTTATTTATTCATTCATTCTTTCATTAATTCTTTTTTTTTTAAAAAAAAAAACAGAGATCACACAATAAGAAGCAAATCCCAAAAGAGGAAATTCAGGATTTGAATCATTGAATCAATGAAAGAAACAAATGAACCCAGAAAATACTGTAACAGAAAAGAAAAAAAAACACAAAAAGAATAGCGTAACGGCCATGGCGTGGATGATGGCACACACAAACACAGCTGAACCAATACAAGAACAAATTAAAGAAAGACAGGAACAAGAAAAGAGACAATAACTAGCGTAAATAATTAGTTTTGTTAATAAAAAAATAGAATAAACCTGTTATAGAGATAGAGAGAACTTCAAGACAGTATTTTTGTTCTTATGCTCTTTCAGGAGAGACAACGTGGAGATAGAGAGATAGGGAGGTAGAGACCACGTATTTATAAACAATAAGATTCTAGAGTGAGAGGGATGCAAATTAGGTGGTTTTTGGTTTTTTTAAGAGGACGTGTAAGCATGAAGTGGATCGTTTTGTTTGTTTAGTGCTTATCTAAAGTATGGAATATGATGTTTTTTTAAATATTTTTTATTTTTAAAATATATTAAAGTAATATTTTTTAATTTATTTTTAATATTAATATATTAAAATGATCTAAAAAAATTTAAAAAAATTTAATCTAAAATAAAAAATTCAAAACTTGATAAAAAGTTAGTTCAACCATATCCTTAAATATGACCTTGTAAATTCATAATAAAAAAAATTTGCATTAACTATATTTTAGCTCCTCTAGATTCCATAATGTTTGGTTTCTATCCTTTTCAACATTTTAAAATTTTAATTATGTAACTTTTCAAAAAAATTTAGTATTAAAAAAAAACTAAAACAAAAAAGTATTTTGAATATTATAAGATAATATAGCTCTAAACTTATTTGTATTATATTATGAAGTGTAACAATGATTTTGTTATTTTCACCATAAACATTTGACCTGGCTTTTGAGATAATAGAAACTTTTCATATTTTTTGTATAATAAAATTACTAACTTTTAATTAAAAGCAAGAAATAATGAATTTTTGTCTAGGGGTTATTTAAACTTTTTTATTTTTAAAGCTCGGTAAAATAACTTAATTATTCTTAAAATTAAAAATTCTTTAATCAGTGTTCGGGGGCTTTTTTGTCTTTTTATTTTTTTTTGTTATTATCAAGTTGAATGAGGGATATTTTTGTAATAAAATAAAAATAAATATTATTAAAAAAAAGTGACTGAAGCGTGCATTGCATGTATCATTACGTGGGTCTAAACCATGTCATTCTAGTAGCTTGTGCCGGGTGGTGCAGTGGTCAAATGATGGATTCTAGGTGGCATTCGAATCGTCTTTGCAGCCCCTCCTTTCATAGGTGGCACATGTGGTGTATGGACCTTCAATTTGGCACCGATGACCTTTTTTCTCTCTTCTCCTCAATTTTCTCGCCTCAACCTTCATATTTTCAAAGCAGCCCTTCAATTTATTTTTCTTTCACATTTAGTTCATATTCTTTTCATTACTATTTATTTTATTTGAAATGATTTATAAAATGATTTTTTTTTCAATTTAATTCTCTTTCAATTTTTTTATCTATTAGATTTGGTCTTCATTCTCTTAATTGTTATTTGTTTTGTTTTGAATCCTTCTTTTAATTGAATTTATTTTTCAATTTCATCCCTTAGTGTTTAATTTTATTTTATTTTTATGTCAAATTTGACCCTTATTCTTTGGATTGTTATTTATTTTACTTTGATAATTTTTTAGATTCAAATATTTTTTTATTTTATCCTTCAATATTTTTTAATTAAAGATTAACCTTTATTGCTAAAAAGAGAATAGAACTTAATTGTAATTTTTTATAATATATTAATTATTGGTGTCTAATTAATCTAGATTTTCATAAATTCAATGGGTCTAATAAATTAATAGTGTTTGGAGTTTAATAATTGATCTAAGAGGTGTTGAATCTTGCAAAAACAAATATTTTTTATTGCAAAAGAAAAAAAAAGTTTAAGATCTTTTGAAAAGAGATAAAAAATGAAAATTAGTTGAATTAAATCTTAATTCATTAATGACATAAAACAAAAATACTATAAATCATAAGTTCTAAGATTTCATAGGTTATGAGTTTGAGAGATTAACTTAGGTTTAAAAGATTTGTCCGGGGTAGCTTTTTTGTCATTTCTATTTTAAAGCTCATGTTTTTTTTTTAGTTTCATCCGTCAATATTTATTTAATTAGAGATTGAGCTCCATTACTCTTTTATATTTGTTTATATGAGATTTCTCACTGAATTTGAAAATAACACGGGTTATTTCTGGTCTTTTTTATTCTCATTCTTTTTTAAATTTCTGTTTTGAATTAAATTAATTGATTAAATATAAGCATTAAATGCTCATTTTATGATATTTTGCTTGGTTTGCTTTTCGGGTTGTTGCTTTGATGGCGTGTGTAACCTCTTTCAGATTCATCGTGTAGCCTTTCGTAATGGTGTTAAAACCGTTTCGGTGAGCTTTTTCTGGTGGTGGGGCGATGTCCACAATAAAGTGACAATGAGTCTCCAACAAGCTTTTCTTCCTTCTCCTTTTAAGTATTATATCATCAACTAATTTTTTATAGTTAATTATTACAATATTTTTTTCGCTTTATTTATTGTTAATGCCTTTTTTTAATCATTTTATTAAATTAACTGATGTTATTGAACCCAATCAAGTGAATGACCCGTGTATCACATCTTTCTTGTTTCTTTAAAAGCATCGATATCGCTTAAACATCTTTTTTATGTTAGAAAAATTTTAACTTGGCTCGTGGCATAGTGCGGACACCAATCTAGTGGCATATAATCCTTAAGTAGCTAGTACATATATTTTATTTTTTAAAAAAATCAAGTATGAAGAAAGCTATCGATGAGCACATAGTGTGTCTAAGTGTTCAAAATAAAACCCACATAAGACACGAATCCAAAGTTATGATGGATCATAAACTCACTCAGGCACCTAAGATCCAAATATTACATGTATCCATTAAGGCCTTGCCTTTATCATGTTGCCCAAAGCTCTTCTAAAACCAGGGTCATTAATCTAGCCTATAAAAACTTTGATGGCTCAATAAGGCCAAAAAACCTATTATTATTTTGAATATAGGGTGTTCATAAGGATTAATAAGACAACATCCTCAAATAGAAAATCCACTAAGATTCATGGAGATTGAACTCCAGATAGGCTAATATTCTGAGGATCAACTACTACAATTGAATGTAATATTCTCTAGTTAAACTTGATCTGTTTGACACAAACTATAGAGACAAAACATTCATGCATTAAATAAAGGCATGCCCCTTGACCACATGTCTCTCAAGTTGTGTTTGGTTAGTTTCCAAGATAGCAGGGACAAATACGAAAGGTATAAAAACATGTTTGGTTTAAGAGACAAAGACACAAATATAAAATAAATATCTATAGAATAATTTTACAGTAATTTTTATATTTTCAAGATAGAAAGGACTAAAAGACAATTCTTTTTTGTCACCACTATCTCTGTGTTTTTTTCTTAAGACAATATCCAAATACTATCTTAGATAATGTATGATTATTGTCTCAAAATAAAAGAGATAATTATGACTGAGGGGATGAGACGAAACAGAAGATGGAGACGAGATTGTGTTTGGTAGTAGTATACAAGACAAAATAAATATTTTTGTGTTATGTTTGATTATATATATTACCATTAAACTTGCAATGTCTAGAACAATAAATAGAGATTATTATTCTCACTTTTAGTTTATAATGAGCTTTTTTTTCTCCAAACTAACTAAAAATGGTAATTTCTCTACTCATTCTCATTCTCCAACCCAACAAACAAAAACATTTAGCTTCCATTCACCAAGTAATAAATCCAAATAAAGAAAGCCTATTCCTTGCTTTCTCCTTTAAACAACTCCAAACATGGTATCATTTTAAAATAGGATATGGTCTCGATTAATTTGTAAACTTATCCAATGATACATTTGACCATCCAAATGAAAATTTTCAAATTATTACCTTGTCAGTCATTGCTACTATAAATCTTTTTTTTTTCTCTTTTAATATTTTGTCAAAATTTAATTTTCTTAAAAAAATCATTATAGAATACTTATTGTGATTTGTAATATACTTTACCAACAAATAAAAATATATAGCTTCCATTCAACGAGTAATAATAAATTCAAATAAACTTTTTAAATTAAACCTAATATATATATATATATATATATATATATATATATATATAGTAATTTATTCAAACTTTATTTTGACTATCAAAATTTTAGAATTGCTTAAGAACAAGATAACAAAATTCAATAATTAAAAATTAAAAAATAAAAAATAAATTCATGAAAAATAGTAAAATTTACTAAATATATAGTTGAATGATATATGTGGGAATTTAGTGCATATATATTGAAATTTTATCTTCCTCTTATTTATTTATTTTTATTATTTTGACCTCACATGTCTAAGATAACTAGCTTTATGGTAGATTTGATGATTTTTTAGAGCCATTTTTTTAATAAAAAATAAAGATTTTGTTAAACTAAAATTGACAAAACCTTTCAAATCTCAATTTAAAGTTAATAAAAAAAATATAAAAAATATATCTAACATATAGTTTAATATGTCATTCCAATTAACATCTAATATTTAATTTTATTTACAAATGTTGGTATCCATTGATATGTAACATCTAAGTTATAATAAGTTTTTCATTAAATACATGTTATAACAACTTTTATGACTGAATTTCCCTCCATTTATAACTATCAAAACCATGTTGTCAAAATTATAAGTTGACTTGTAAAATCGTATGATTTTATAAGTCAACATACACTTATCGTGCAAAATTGCATAAAAAAATATAAATACTACCCCAATTAATTCTCTTTCTCCCCTAGTTAGCAAACAAAACCCTGTTAAGTGAAAGTGGACATCAAGATATTATCTCACAGTCTCACTCGTGCCGCTAAGGTACTGGAAGTTTAGAACAACTTAGTGGCAAAACCCCAGTTTTCTCTAAAGGTATGTATTGTTCTCGTCAATCTCCTTTTCTTATAATTACTTTTGCTCCTTTTTTCGGTCTTGTAAAAAAATGGCTGCAAAAGAATTTTTTTTCCTTCTCTATTCTTCTTCTTCTTCTTCTTCTTCTTCTTCTTCTTCTTCTTCTTCTTCTTCTTCTTCATCATCATCATCATCATCATCATCATCATCATCAACAAAGCTTTATTAGATATTATTTTGATTTGATGTCGTCTTTTTATGTATTAAATTTTGCTCAATCATAATTTTTATTGCTCGAAGTGAAGAAGATTAGGGTTTCTTTTTTTTTATTGGCAATGTTGCTTATTATATTATTTAATCAGTTTATTTTTTTTGTTACAGTTATATGTGACGACTCCCATTCCTGATGAATTGAAGAAACCTATAGTTATAGCTAGAGTGAATGCTGAGAAGTCTACCTATCTTATTAGGAAACACGAAGTCGAATATGTATTTCTATGATATTGTGTGAGTTTATATAATGAGTTTGTGTTGTTGATTTTGTTATAGAATTATGATTGGTTAGATCAGAACTGAACCTCTTCCTTTAAGTTTTTCCTTTTAAATTTCTTCTTATATTGTTTGGTTAGATAAGAACTTTTCTGTGTCATATAAAAAAAAATATTTTTGACAACCTTGATTCAAATGACTTGCATTTCTCAACCACATAATAGACTAGATGACTTGTAGTTGTTGTTGTTTGTTTGTTTTTTTTTACTTCGTTCAATGAGAGTTAGAGCTGAAACTATCACTAATAGATTTTTAAAATCAAACCAATTAAACTTGAACTTACCCAAATCAAAAGAATGAAAAACTATAGAATCAAATAACAATTTATAATATATCTCAGAAAATTTTATGGTGTTTAATCTATAACTACTAGGTATGACAAAAAAAAAAGAGAAATTTACATTCAGTTCTATTAAAATAATATAAAATCAATAATAAAAAGATGTATAGAAGCTTTAATTTGTGCAAAAAAATGCAACAAGGCCCATGTGGTCATAAATTTGTTGCAAACGATTGTAAAAAAAATTCAAGTGTTTCATTTTCTTTCTTTTCCTATATCCATTTTTACATAGTGATGACTACAAAGTTTTTCCTTTTAAATTTCTTCTTACATTGTTTGGTTAGATAAAGACTAGATCTTTGTTTCTAGTTATCCTTCATTCATACCAAAACATCTCATTATTGCTTAGAAGTTAGGACCTTGAAAACCAAACAATTAAGCATATTTTATTTTCAGAAAACAAATTGCCAAATTCCTTTTTGTTATTAACCTAATAATTTAAGTTGATAAGTTTGATGTTATTTTTTAATTGTCGAGTTCTTGTCATTAATTTAAAGTTCCTTATGATTTTTCGATTCTATCATTCATTTTTATGATTTGAGTTCATATTGCATTTTTTGTGTCATATAAATTTTTTTTTTGACAACCTTGATCCAAATGACTTGCATTTACTCAACCGTACAATATACTAGATGACTTGTAGTTGTGTTTTTTTTTTTTTTTTACTTCTTTCAATGAGAGTTAGAGCTGAACCCATCACTAATAAATTTTCAAAATCAAACCAATTGAACTTGAACCAACTCAAAACAAAAGAATATTCAATTTCATTAAAATAATATAAAATAAATTACGACTACAAGTAGTCATCACCATGTAAAAAAGAACAAAGGAAAAGAAAGAAATAGGGGTGATCATTTTCGGTTTGGTTTGGTTTTTATAAAAAAAGTAACCAAACTGATTTAAAAAAAACAAAACCAGTTCAAACTAACCGGTTTCGGTTTTGTTATTTTAGAACAAAAACCGATTCAAACCAACTGGTTTCGATTCGGTTTAGTTATTTTATATTAAAAACAAAAAATTATATTGTTTTTTAGAGTTATTTTTGTAATTTCTAATGGGTTTGGTTTCGGTTTGGCTTGGTTTTTTTTTTATTTTTTGTTTAGGTTGGGTTCAGTTTTTTTGGTTTTAAGCTTATAAAACCAAAACCGAACCGGTTGATTTTTTTAAAATTCTAATCGGTTTGATTTTTTTCACGGTTTGATTTTTTAGTTTTTTTGCTCATCCCTAGAAAGCAAATGAAACATTTAAATCTTTTTCATAATCATTTGCAACAAATTTATGACCATTTGGGCCTCATTATATTTTTTTTTTGCATAAATTAAAGCTTTTATATATCTCTCTATTATTGATTTTATATTAGTTTCTTCCTTCTACTTTTATTTATGTTAATATATTTTCTAGATTGATCCAGATAATGAATTGATGTCTGCGTACTTATTACCATACCAAATTTTGGCCGAATGAACTAATTTATGTTAGACAAGATATATACAAGCTTTAGGAAACATAAAAATTAAAGGAATGACAAATTACTTTTCTTATTCAGTTGATTGTTTAATATCTGATAACTATAATATTTGATTATTTGTATTTTAAAGTTCTTATCTTATTTGTAAATACAAACATATAAATATCCTTATAAATTCATGAATATACTTCATACTAGTATATGCAGAACCAACCTTTTTAATCCTTTTAACTTGGTATCAGAGCATTTTAGCTTACCACATTCATCCATATGGCATCTTTAAGTGAATCTTCCACCACTTTTGTTATCCCCAACATCACCCAACTAGTTTTTTGTCAAACTAAATGACATTAATTATCTCAACTGAACTACTCAGTTCACTCCTGCGTAGCCATGATCTTTCAAGCATTGTTAATGGTTCTAACCCTTGTGCTCCGCAGTTTATTGTTGATGATACTAGAAAGACCACATCTGACCTCAACCCTGCCTATCTATTATGGCAAAAAAAAGATTAATTTATCCTTATATGGATAAATACCATATTATCTGGGAAAGTTTTGTCCACTATTTATGGACTAAATTCTTTTCATCAAGTATGGACCACCTTGGTTAATCACTTTGCACCGTATTTTCGCTCCCGTATCTCTTATCTCAAAAGACAACTTCATTCTTTAAATTAGGGATTTCAAAGTTGTTCTGATTATTTATTGACAGTTAAAAGTTAGTCTGACAACTTGCCACTGTTGGAAAACCTGTGGATGACGAGGATCTGATCTCCTGTGTTATAAGAGGCTCAACTCTATGTTTTATCATTTCATAGCCTCTCTGAATTTTACAACACGTAACACCAATATCAGCTTGAATGATTTTCAAGATAAGTTACTTAACTATGAGCAAATTATTTACACATAAATCAAGCTTATTGAACCCAAAAATAGCATTGACTTATTCACTAATAACACAAAACCACCACACTATATAAATAAATTTTCTTCATACCAACAATCATTTCCCTAATAAGCCAAATTCCTAACCAATACTTCCATATACTCTACTAAAAATGATTCCAAATCCTCTACTCTAAATAAGCTCTTCTCCACACCTCAACAACCCTGCCAAGTTTGTGAAAAAATAAATCATCAGGCTCTAAATTGCTATAATCAAATGATTTTTTCTTCCTAAGAGCGACATTCTCCATCTCAACTTGCAACATTAGCAGCCTAGTCAAATTTCTCTTATAATATGTAGCATTCATGGTACTTGGACAGTGGTGTCACCAACCATATCATAACTAATCTTAACCACTTATCTCTACAACAATATAAGGGTACCGACATGGTTACAATGGGTAATGAAGGAGGTTTGCACATCACACATATTGGTTCTTCATTAATTTCCTCTCTCACCACTAATTTCTTCATCACAAATATTCTTAGATATCTTAATGCTTCATCTAACTTGCTATCAATTCAAAAGTTTTGTGCTAATAACAATTGCTACATTATTTTTACAGTTGTTTGTTTTATTGTTAAGAATCTGCAAATATAAGAGACAATCCTCTAAAGTTTGACTGAAGCACGATTGTATCCCATTTATCTACAACATCTTTAATCCAATAAGGCCTCCCTAATACCTCATCCACATATTCTTCTCTCTTTCACTACACTACTAAGAGTCAAGAAACTAATCCAAATTTGGCACTTAAGATTAGGCTATCCCTCTAAGTTTGTCCTTCAACAACTTATCCTTTAGTCTTTCTTGCATGAGTCTAGTTCATCTAGACTTTAAAAACTTTGTGAATCTTATCCAATAACCAAAAGTCGTAAACTTCCTTTTATAGAATCCATTAATAGGTCTACTTCACCTTTAGAATTAATTCATTTAGATGTTTGGACCTTACCTATTCCTTCTGTAAGTGGCTGCAAATTTTATATTATTTTTATTGATGATTTCTCTCGTTTCTCATCGTTGTTTCTATTACATCACAAATCAGATGTTACTAAGTGCTTCATTAAATTCAAGTGCTTGATTGAAAACCTATTCTTATGTAAAATAAAAAAAAAATTATAAACTAACAATGAAGGTGAATATACCTCAAAGTCCTTCAAGCTTTCCTTGAAACATATGGGATTCTTCATCGTCCAATCTGTCTATATATGTTAGAACAAAATGGCATTTCTGAGCGAAAACATCACCATATTACTGAGACTAGTTTATCTCTTCTTACTTAGTTTCACCTTTCATTTAAGTATTGGGTTGATGGTTTCTTAATAGCCACATATCTTATAAATCGCTCCCTACACTTGTTCTTATAAATGAATCTTCTTATCTTAGGCTATTTAAACAACAACCAAATTACTCCCTTCTCAAAACCTTTTGTTGCACTTGTTACCCCCATACTACGTCCATTCCACACTCATAAGTTGCAATATTATAGCAAAAATGTATTTTCTTAGGATATAATGTTAATTAAAAGGTTACTGTTGCTTTGATCCTTACACCAACCGTGTATACATCTCATGTCTATGGTGTTTGATGAACTGAATTTTGATGATGCCTCCTTACTTGCTCAATTTGAATTTTAACAACTTCAGGTTTGTCTCTTCAAAACATTGGTTTTTCAATTAATCTTTCAATTCCTTCTAATACATGCCATCTTACACTACATCCCTCCCCTGCATTAGATAACATCACACCTGATTCTTCACTTTCCTCCATATTTTCTAAACCCTTATCCACTACCTTATCTAGACCTTCTAGTTTTTTCATTCTCCTATCGTTGTCCCTATAACATATACTTTATCCTTACCTTCTCATATGGTTACTAGGTTCTAAACTAACTCCTTAAAACCAAAGCATTTTCCAGACTACTATTTGTCCTACTCTACTAAGCATCCTCTGCAAGCTTTGTCTACCATTACCCTTCCCTTAGAACCCACAAACTACTCTCCAGTAGTAAAGAATACAAATTGGTGTGATGTTATGCAAACTGAATTCGATGCTCTCTTACATGATAAAACTTGGACTTTATGTCCATATACAACATCCAAGAAGGTGTTTAGGAACAAATGAGTATTCAAGATTAAACAAAAATATAATGGTTATGTTGATAAGTACAAAGCAAGACTTGTAGCTAAAGGTTTTGATCAAGAGGATGATAGTGACTTTCATAAGACTTTTAGCCCAGTTATTAAACCAGTAACTATTAGACTTGTTCTCGCTATTGTTGTCCATCACAACTGGTCTATTCATCAGCTAGACATCTCAAATGTATTTTTTCATGGGTTTCTTGAAGAAGAGTTATTTATAGAGCAACTTAATTAAGGGCTTTGAGGACAAACAAAATCCATATCATGTCTGTAAGCTTTAGAAATCCTTATATGGCTTAAAACAAGCTTCTAGAGCTTGGTTTATACGTCTTTCATAAGTTTTATTGGAGCTTGGTTTTGTTGGTTCTAATATGGACATATCCTTTTTCTTTTTTAATCATTATAATATATGCATTTATGTGCTTGTATATATGAATGATATCATTGTCACAAGTAACTCTTCTCTTGTTATTTCCTTGCTTATTTTTGCCTTGAGCAATGAATTTGCAATAAAAAAAAATCATAGTCCACTATCATTCTTCTTAAGCATTCAAGTAACAAGAATAGTTCCTAGTCTTCATCTTCATCAAGAAAAGTATGTGACTGATTTACTTCGTCGCATTAAGTTGGTGGGTGCCAAACATGTGTCTACTCCCTGCAGTTTTGGTGGGAAGTTATTAAAGTTTTCAGGTTGCCGTCTTGCTGACTCGACAAAATATCACTCCATGGTAGAAACCTTGCAATATCTCACCCTTACAAGACCTGACATCTCCTATAGTGTTAACCAACTTTGTCAATTCCTGCATTGTCCAACAACAGTCCACCTCACTATTGGTAAATGAATTTTAAAGCACCTAAAGGGCACCCTTATTTTAAGTCTCCAATTCACCAAGGGTTCTCTGTAACTAAATGGCTTATGTGACTTGGGACGGTAGTCCTGATGATCACAAATCCACAACTGGATATGCCATCCATCTTGGACCCTACCTCATTTTATGGGCAACAAATAAGCAGCTTGGCATGGACAAGTCCAATACTGATGCTGAATATTGCTCTATGGCAATCATTTTCGTTGAACTTTACTGGCTACGTATGCTTTTTTATGAACTTTATATTCCACTCAGCATAACTCCTTGTCTCTGTTAACGTGAAGAATAAATATGGAAATCACAGAATAGGAATCATAGAATATTTAGTTTCCTAATTAGCCTCACTTGATTGTAAATCGTCCATGATTATTTCCTAGACTAGTGTAATGAGCTTTTCCTAATTAGTCTCTGTATAGGCTATATATATATAAGAGCCTTTTCTGCTCTTACTTTTGTACTGAAATAACAATCAAATATATTCTTTCTCAATTCAACATGGTATCAGAGCAGAGATTCTAGGGCCATAGAATTTTTTTTTTCTGAAAAAGAATGGAAACCCCTTCTGCTGGGTTGAAAACTTATGAAGGGGAGAACTCAATCCTTGCAGATTTGACAGCAGGAATGACACAACTTGCCAGCCATGAACCTGCTGCACCGATTGGAATCAAGTTAGATGACAACAATTATGCATTATGGTCTCAAATTGTTGAGATGTATATCTCAGGAAAAGACAAGTTGGGATATATAAATGGAGACCTTCCACAACCTCTGCAAACAGATCCAACATTCAGGAAGTGGAGAACTGAAAATGCAATGGTGAAGGGATGGCTGATCAACTCTATGAACCCAAAACTTGTAAGCAACTTCATCAGATTTTCAACAGCCAAAGCTGTTTGGGATAACATTGCAACAACCTACTTTGATGGCACTGATACATCACAAGTATATGAACTCAAAAAAAGAGTTACTAGGCTGAAACAGGGAGGAGGATCTATTGAAACATATTACAACAATCTGCAGGGATTATGGAGAGAAATAGATTTTCGGCGTCCAAACCCTATGGAGTGCAATACTGACATACAGAAATATAATTCACTTTTGCAAGAGGACAGAGTCTATATATTCTTAGACGGGCTTGATGACAGACTTGACAATATTAGAGCAGATGTGCTCCAGATGCAGTCATTTCCAACAGTAGAACAAGCCTATGCGCAAGTCAGGAGAGAAGACCTAAGGCAATCTGTGATGCTGAAAAATGAAGAAGTCATATCTGGAGGTGCTATGCTGTCGAGGGGAGGACAGAAACCTCAGCATCGTTTATCCTTTCTAATGCCAGCGAATGGAAGGCCAGTTACAAAATCACATGGGGAAGGGGCAGGTTGCACACACTGTGGAAATACAAAACACACCAAAGATACATGTTTCAAAATACATGGTTATCCAGATTGGTGGCACGAACTCAAGGCGAAGAAAAAACCAGAAGCCAGGCGTAGTGAACATCCTGGTCGTGCAGCCCTTATGAGCATGAAACCTACACTATCACTTGTACCTGCACAAGAATCTCCTATCTCGGCTAAAGAACAGACTGATCAGAATGACCCAGGTAATCAAGGTTATGTTTTTTGCTCTCAGAAGAGAAGACATGATCATGATGGCTGGATCATTGACTCTGGAGCAACAGACCACATGACGTATGATCCCTGTGATTTGTCTGACACCACTCAACCAAAACGGCTATGCATTGCTAATGCTAATGGAGTGACATATCCAGTGACTGGGGCTGGAACAGTTGCACTTTCTCCTTCTTTCTCATTACCACATACCCTGCTAGTTCCATCACTGTCCAATAAATTGTTATCTGTAGGACAAGTGACTGAGGAATTACAATGTTGTGCACTAATGTATCCTAGTTTTTGCTTGTTTCAGGATATTCTCACCAAGGAGATTATTGGTCGTGGTACTAAGAGGGAAGGGCTGTATTACATGGATGACTTCAGCTGTGGTCGAGCAAATAACATACGCCTCATCGACAATAAGGAACGACAGATTTGGTTATGGCATAATCGGTTGGGACACCCCTCATTTCGGTATTTACGTTGTTTATTTCCAGAACTATTCACGAAATTTCGTGAAGCAGATTTTCAGTGTGAAACTTGTATTAAAGCTAAGAGTCATCGTGTATCGTACCCAATAAGTTTAAATCAGAGTGCCACTCCATTTGCAATTGTTCATACTGATGTTTGGGGCCCTGCCCCGATTACTATCTCTTCTGGAGCTCGCTGGTTTGTCATATTTGTTGACGATTGTACACGAATGACTTGGTTGTATGTGATGAAAACGAAACATGAAGTGTTTGACATATTTCGCTCATTCCATAATATGATTCAAACACAATTTTCTGCAACACTACAGATTCTGCGATCCGATAATGGTGGGGAATATGATAACAAACAATTCCACCGATACTTTCAGGAACATGGCATGCATCATGAGACATCTTGTCCACAAACACCACAACAGAATGGTGTTGCCGAACGTAAAAACCGACATATCTTGGAGATCACTAGAGCTCTCTTGACAGCTGCTAATGTGCCCAAACGGTTTTGGACTGATGCAGTGGTGACTGCAGTATACTTGCTGAATAGACTGCCATCAAGAGTTCTGGACTATAAGACCCCGCTTCAAGTTCTAGGCCACCATGTGATCCTACCGTCAGTTCTCATGCTTCCGCCCAGAACATTTGGTTGTGTTGTATATGTTCATATACACAAAAACCAACGAACCAAGCTCGACCCTTGTGCTGTCCGCTGTGTTTTTCTTGGGTATGCAGCTCATAAGAAAGGATACCGATGCTATGATCCAGCTACAAGACGACTCTATACCTCTATGGATGTTACCTTCCTTGAATCTGAGCATTTCTTCACTTCCCCATCTTCTAGCTCCTCTTGTCAGGGGGAGCTCCTAAGTGCAGAGCAGGCTTGGGAATATTGGCCGGGCTTTACTGACAGTACAGTGAAGAATGCAGGGGGAGATAATGAGCATATCTCAGATAATATTATCCAGCCACATATTGCTATTGATACAGAGACAAAATTAATAAGGGAACAAGGAGAAAATGACAAGCACGTTGAGACCAAAACAGTGGAGGAGAGTGTAGAAACTAGTGAGCAAATGGAAGCAACTGGAGAAGTCTCCAATGAACAGCCCTTCCATGCTGTGACAGTACCACAATCAGTTCAATCTCCTGAGAATATTCATGAGGTACAAGTTATAAACTCATCTCAAAATATTTCTGCTAGCTATAACTTGCCTTTCAGACATAATCGGGGACAACCTCCAAAACGATATTCACCTGATCATGGAATAAGCAAATCCAAGTACCCAATTGCCAATCATGTCTCAACTCAGAAGCTGTCTGAACCCCTCAAGGCATTGGCGCATAAACTATCTACAGAAGATGTCCCTAATACAGTGAATGAAGCTTTGAATAATCCTAAATGGATTCAAGCAATAGAGGAAGAAATGGAAGCACTGCAGAAAAATAATACTTGGAAGCTCGTACCACTACCTGAAGGAAAGAAAACTGTGGGATGTAGATGGGTGTTCTCTGTCAAACACAAAGCAGATGGTTCGGTAGAAAGATATAAAGCAAGGCTGGTGGCGAAGGGATATACTCAGACATATGGGATAGATTATCAAGAAACCTTCTCGCCGGTAGCGAAATTAAATACTGTGAGAGTACTGATCTCTCTTGCTGCAAACTTGGACTGGCCACTGCACCAATTTGACGTAAAAAATGCTTTTCTCCATGGAGATCTTGAGGAGGAGGTGTACATGGATGTTCCACCTGGCCTTACTTCCCCAATGCAAGGGAAGGTGGTCTGCAAGCTACAAAAGGCGTTATATGGCTTAAAACAATCCCCGAGAGCATGGTTTGGACGATTTAGTTTTGCCATGCGGAGATACGGTTACAAGCAAAGTAATTCAGACCACACTCTCTTCTTGAAGCACCAACGAGAAAAGGTAACAGCTCTCATAATCTATGTTGATGATATGATAATTACAGGAAACGACAGAGAAGAAATCTCAAAATTACAAGAGCAGTTAGCAACCGAGTTTGAGATGAAGAACCTCGGAGGATTAAAGTATTTTTTGGGGATTGAAGTGGCTCGATCAAGACAAGGCATATTTCTATCCCAAAGGAAATATGTGCTTGACTTGCTGTCTAAAACAGGAATGCTTGACTGCAAACCAGCTGATACACCAGTAGTTCAAAACCATGGTTTGGGAGAATTTCCTAATCAGGCTCTCACCAATAAAGAGAGATATCAACGCCTTGTGGGAAAACTAATATACTTATCTCATACTCGACCAGACATTGCATATGCCGTGAGTTTGGTAAGTCAGTTTATGCATTACCCCAGCGAAGATCATATGAGTGCTGTGATTCGCATTTTGCGATACCTGAAGTCTTCTCCAGGCAGAGGACTGATGTTCAGGAAACATCAACATCTGCACATTAATGGTTACACTGACGCAGATTGGGCAGGGAACATCACTGACAGGAAATCCACATCTGGCTACTTCACATTTGTGGGCGGGAATCTAGTCACTTGGAGAAGCAAGAAATAGAAGGTAGTTGCTTTATCAAGTGCGGAAGCTGAATTCAGAGGTATGACCAAAGGACTATGTGAGCTACTTTGGTTAAAGAGATTAATGGAAGAAATTGGATGTTCATCTCAAGATACAATGAACATGTTTTGTGACAATAAAGCAGCCATAGCAATTGCACACAATCCAGTTCAACATGATCGTACCAAACATGTTGAGGTAGATCGGCATTTCATTAAACAGAAGCTTGAAGACAACGTGATTCAATTTCCATTTGTAAAATCAGAAGATCAGCTAGCAGATATACTTACAAAGGCTGTCTCGGGCAAAATCTTTCATAACTCACTTGACAAGTTGGGCATTGCTGATATCTATGCACCAACTTGAGGGGGAGTGTTAACGTGAAGAATAAATATGGAAATCACAGAATAGGAATCATAGAATATTTAGTTTCCTAATTAGCCTCACTTGATTGTAAATCGTCCATGATTATTTCCTAGACTAGTGTAATGAGCTTTTCCTAATTAGTCTCTGTATAGGCTATATATATATAAGAGCCTTTTCTGCTCTTACTTTTGTACTGAAATAACAATCAAATATATTCTTTCTCAATTCAACAGTCTCTAGGTTGAAAAATTGGAGCTCTAGCTTTATCCTCAAATCATGTGTTTCATGCTAGGACTAAACACATAGAAGTTACTTATTAGTTCATATGTGAGAAGATTCTGAACATAGATTTACAAGCTGATTATATCTCTACTTATGATCAGCCTTTAAACATCTTCACCAAGGGTCTGTCTTCTTCACGATTCCTCCTATTTCAACACAAATTGATGCTTTTATCTCTCCCTGTTCATTTGTAGGGGGTGTTGGACATAATATATACAAGCCTTGGGAAACACGGAAATTCAAGGAATGACATGTTACTTTTGTTGTCTAGTTGACTGTTTAATATCTGATAATTATAATCTTTGATTATTTGTATTTTAAAATTTATATTTTATTTTATTTGTAAATACAAACATGTAAATATTCTTATAAATAACATGAATATATTTTATAAAGAGCTTTCTTAATCCCTTTGAGAATCAGAAGCACCCACGCAATTAAGACAGAATTGAAAAAAAAAAAAACATGATGTCTCCACTCTAGAGGGGTCCCATAGTTATAAAGGGCCGCACGTTGCCCTTTAATTTACTTAAATCTTAACGATGTCGGTTTCCAGTCGATATGGTTGACTTTGGCATTCTCTTTATCTGTCTCTCCCTCTCATTTTTTTATGGCAACCGTAAATTTTCAAACGTATAATGAATGCATTGCCCAGCTCAATACAGGGGTGTCCTTGTCTTTTACAGTATATATCTATTAAATAATAAAATAGAGATTTTTATATAGAATTACCATACTTTGTAGTCTCTAATATAGCAAAGTCATTATGTCATAAAACATTACTAAATTACTAATAATAATTTATTATTTCTAACATATGATTTTTTATAACATATGATTTGTTGAGTGACTTGTTCATAAATTTGCAATATCTATCCGCATAGTTTTAAATTTATAATAAAAAAAATTATATGACTTGTATATTGAAAATTAAAATTATAAATATTTAGGCATAATCGATTCTTCTTCTTGTATATAATTTATTTCATAAGATTAAAAATGAATATTTTAAAATTTGTTACTTGGAAGATTTTACTTAAATACAATAAACACATCAAATAGATAAATAAGGTTGTTTTGTTTCTACAGTAAATAATGAAGTGGGAATATTTACAATAAACAATAAAGGAAAACTTTATAGCACTTAAAGAATAATTATTAATATTTACTTAATATGATAGAGAAAATGCTATAACATTTAATTACTACCATTAAGAAGGAGAGAGAAATAGAAAAAAAATTAAAAAAATATTTTTTTTATTGTGTGATAATATTCTTACATTTTTTATTAAATTTAAATAAGCTTCTTTCTCCATTCGTAGCTAGTTACTCATTTATTATTTTAAAATCCCTAAATAATGATTTTGGGGTAGATTTTATTTTTTTTTGGTATTGAAAGAAAACACTCAAGTATCCCAAGGGTTTGAGACCCCTTATCAAAATTAAGGGTGACCAAAAAAAATCAACAAAATCAAAAATAATAATTGAAAAAACCGAACCGTAAAAAAACCGATTAAAATTTTAAAAAAACTGACCGATTCGGTTCGGTTTCGGTTTTATAAGCCTAAAACTGAAAAAACCAAATCGAACCAAACCAAACCCAAACAAAAAAAAAGTCAAACCAGAAAAAACCGAGCCAAACATGTTTGAATCGGTTTTTGTCCTAAAAAACCAAACCGAAACCTATCGATTTGAACCGGTTTTGATTTTTTAAAAAAATTTTGGTTTGGTTAGTTTTTTTTAATAAAAATCAAACTAAATAAAAAATGATCATATCTAATCAAAATTAACAAGGCGGATCTAGGTTAGGGCGGGAGGGGCATAGCCCCTGAGATTTTGATTTTGATTTTTTTTTAAATATATAAAATGATGATTATTTTTTATATAAATAGATTATATATTTTTTAGTCAACAGCAACGGTACCGTCCAAATCAAAGCATATTATTAATAATAAAAGTAACTAACTTTCATTATATTAGGCAATTTTCACGCTATAAAAATAGTATTTAACGGAATGAGTGAATTAAAAAATTAAAAGTAATAATACAATGATATCCCATTTATTAATCTTTTTCTCTCTCTCTCTCTTTATAGACCATCTCCTTTCCAAGGAGGTCCTGCATATCTTCCTTGCAATGTTTAAAGATTATTACGTATTTTCCAATTTTTGGAGCTTCGTGTAACCAGGCAACTGGGCTTTTGTGTATATTTAAGCTCACAATTCAAAAATAAATAAAATCCCCACTAAATCGAGAAGTCAATTAGCCCATAAGTGTAATGATATATATATATATATATATATATATATACACACACACACATACTAGTTACATAAATTACGCGATGCCGCGAGTTATTTTTTTTTGCATAAAAAATATATCAAAAAACAAAGATTTAAAAATCTTGGGTTTTTCTGCAAAGTTATACCCAAGAATCTTGGGTTTGGTTGCAACGCCCGACCTAAGAGTAATATTTATAATATTAATAATAACATTAAACTTGCATGACCCAAGTTTAAGTGAGTCTGACTGCAACACCGGACCCAAGAATATTGGATGTTGGTCTGGCTATAAGGTCGTGTCATAAAAGTGTGATAATTAAATAGATTAATTAAAAAAAAAGAAAAAAAATCAACAGGTAAAAAAAATTAATGAAGAAAAAAAATTTAAATTAATTGGGTTAACCCTTTAAACCAGATTATTCCGTAAAATTTGGGATTCGCGTCATGAAAGTTTGATAACTAAATAGAACAAAAAAATAAAGGGTTTACCCATCAAACCGGGTTAATTCATCAAACCAAGTTAACCCATCAAGCTTAGGATACGTGTCATGAAAGTCTGATAATTAAATAGAAAGAAAATTAACTTTAACAAACTAAACTAAATGAAAAAAATAATTAAAAACATCCGGATTAACTCGTCAAATCAGGTTAACCCATCAAACTCGGGATCCGTATCATGAAAATCTGATAACTAAGTAAAAAAATTTAACATTAACAAACTAAATCAAACAAAAAAAATCATTAAAAAAAGAAGAAAAAAAGAAAAAAAACAGTTATATAATATAATTATAATTATAATTATAATAATTATAATAATTATAATAATATAATATATTAATAAGTAAATATATTAGTAAAAGGTGTGGGAAAGCTACAATAGTTTTCCCACGCCTTTTAGAGTATTACTTAATAAAGCAGATAAAGTGTATATATATATATATATATATATATATATATATATATATATATATATATAATGTTAAATTCTTAACAATCCAAATAAAAAAAATAAAATTTAAAAAAAATCAATTAAAAACACTAATAAACTCAAGTAAAGCCGCCAAACCCTGCGAATCGGATCATGTGAACACGATAACTTAACAGAAGCCAAAACAAGAAAAACCATGAATCTCAATTTTC
This sequence comes from Populus nigra, assembly GCF_951802175.1. NCBI lineage: Eukaryota > Viridiplantae > Streptophyta > Magnoliopsida > Malpighiales > Salicaceae > Populus > Populus nigra. The sequence continues at coordinate 7,716,810 of NC_084852.1, forward strand.
AAACCATTCCAAAATTAAAGGACGAAACCAGAGAAAAATTCAATCTAAAAAACAACACGAAAAAAAAAACTTGAGTCACCTAAGTTAACTCGTCAAACCTGCGATCTAGGTCATGAGACTAGGATAAATATCTAGAGAGGAAAGCAAAGAAAATAAGGAAGATCGACTTTCGATAAATATAATGTTGAAAGATGAAATTGAAAAAAGAAAATCAGTGTAAAAAAACAAAACAAAAAACGATGTCAATCCTGGTTAACATTTCAAACCCATGAGCTAAGTCATGAGACCAGGATCACCATATCAAAAAAATCACAAAATCCAATTCCTAACCAATGCAATGTCGAGGAATGAAATTAAAAAAAAAGTTACATTTAAAAAAGGATCTAAAGCAAAAAAAAAAAAACAATCAAAAGAATAAGAACAAAATCTGAAACAAAAACAAAATGGTAAGACATTCTTTTATATATATATATATATATATATATATATATATATATATATATATATATATATATAGAGTAGCACAAATCTTGATGAAATGAGAAAGAAAAGAGAAAGGAAAAGGAAAAAACAATGAAAAAGTGGTTGTCACATGTTTCTAACAGTGACGTGCCGTATCATTGTGAAGAGCTTGTTATGCCACTTCCAATACAATCATGGACGGTGATGTTACGTCACTAGAGGCAATTGCATACACCTCTAGAGCGCAGTGGTCAAACTCTAAATGCACCATCCAAGTTTTCATGCCTGTTTACCTTAACCCACCATATTCATTTAAATTTTAATTTTAGTCCTTTAACATTTTATTGTTTTACATCAATATAATTTTAATTTATTTTACAAAACTAAGAATTAATCGAAAGTTATAATTTTCCCTTGACACTACAAAAACCTCATATCTAGGCAACCAAAATAAACAATCAACTTAAATTCTAAAAAAAAATCAATGTGAAATGATCAAATTAGAAAAGAAAAGTCAAGTGATCGGTAAAAAAAAATCTTCTCTTGATTGCGCAGATCAGTCCTTATTGTTAGTAAATAAAAGAGACTCAATATTTTTTTAAGCTTCAAATTTCATCCTCTTCTAAGCTTTAATTTTTTTAAATCAATGAAATTGAATTTTTTGTCAAGCCAAACATAAATCGAGTAATGAAATATTTTCCTGATACTGAGAGGTCCCCATACATAGGCATAAAAAAATTCACCACGACCAATCCCAAATCAATGTAATGTTAAGGACCAAATTTAAAAAAAAAACTTAGGGACCAAAGTGAAAAAAATACTCAGGGACAAATAAAAAAAAGCTTTCACTTTATGAATCCATTATGGAAGCTCTCACATGACACGGTGAAATATTAATGCCTTTTTGTTTTTTTTTTAATTTAATTTTAAACTGACCTAAAATAAAAAGGCATATGTAATATATAGCCCATATTAAAGAACAATTCAATTTGAGCTTGGTGGCCTAATAAAAACTACTAAATTGGTTTTAAGCAAAATGGAAGAACCAATGCTAGAATTCATGAAGGAATTAAATAATCTTAAATTTATTTGGCAAAAAATTATATTGTCTACACAACTTACTTAAGGTTACATAATCTATCTATATCTATATCCGGAACTAGAAACTTCAGATTTGAGGATGAATAAGAAAATAATTGATTCTTAGGGTAAAAACATGTAAAATTGAAAGGTATAATTAAAAACTTTCAAAATATTAAGTCTAAAACATAAAACCTTCTGAAGTTTGAGGTGTCATGATACCCTTAATCGACGTAGTTATGTTCTGTTGCATATACTATAAAAACTAAAGATAAAACAATAGGATATCAATAATTTTAAACAAGTAAGATTACTAAAATTATACGTTTGTGTGGTTGGACTTAATGTCACGATGGTGGTTGAACATGAATGATTTTTTTAGATGTTCTCAAATTAATGCATCATATTTACTTTTCTTTGATTAACTGAAGATTTATTTACCTTACTAAAATTATAAGTAACCTTCTTTTTTTTTGTTCTATAGCATGCCATCATGGTGTCATATTTTTTCTCTGTATTTGTATAAACTCTCCCATTTCTTTCAACTACTTGATCTAATTTTTTTTATCGAATCATAAGTTAGTTAAATCACTTCTTGCAAAAAAAATAATCTTAGTTAAAATTAGTTCTAACTTCTAAATTAGTTAAGAAGATGCATATTTATTATAGTTGAGATATTTTTCACCAAAACAATAGGATAGATGTTATTTTTAAAATCAACTAAACATATGAATGAAACCGCATGATCAATCTCTATCCTTGTATATGATTCTCACTATAATGGTCAAATCACTACCTGTTGGATGTTATAATTGATATAAAATACAATGAGAATTCAAAATTTATTTCTTTAAAATAGTTTAATAAAGATATCATAGCTAATTATTTCTCAAAGTAAATAAAAAATATAGTACTATTTTTAAGTAAAATGAGTGAATAAAGAAGTTATCACACAAATCAGTAAATAATATTGTTTTTATTTACACCTATTCATAATTGAAGAGACTCTAGTACCTATATTAAGACCAAAGCATAATATACAATAATGAAATGTATGAATACCACCTTCCTAAAACTTTAGACAAAATTAACTTTTTTTTACCATAACAAATCCTTTGAGGTAAAATAAAACTATTTTTTTCACATATCTATGGACTTTTGAAAAATCAATATAATGAAATTTACAATCTGTTTTATTTTTCTTGCGAACCGAACACCATACATAAATGATAACACTAATAGATTTTTTTTAAAGATACTTATTAGAAAATGAACCTCGAATCTACTCTAAGACAATGTCTTGTCCAGAAGCTTCTTGTTGAAAAGAGACAGTTAATAGTAAAATCAAATCCATTATGAATAATCATCCATGAAAACTAATGGATCTTCCTCTCGGAAGTAAGCCATTAGGCCATAAATAGATCATTAAAAGAAAAATGAAAGCTTACAGCAATATTCATTTGTGTCAAGAATAACTTTCATATGAATGTTAATAGGCATTACATCTATTAATAAACTTGAAATACATCAAATAGATGTAAAAACAGCTTTCTTAAATGTTGACCTTGTTGAGGAGGTTTACGTGGAACAACCCGAGGGGTTTGTTGTCAATGGACAAGAAAACAAAAGTCTATAAGTTTGTCAAATTATTATATGGTTTGAAACAAGCACCTAAATAATAGTATGAAAATCTTGATAAGGTTATGTTTCCAAATTAATTCAAAATCAAAGAAGATGATAAAATATGTTTATATGAAAAACATAGATAAAGACTATGTCATTGTATATCTCTGTGTGGACAATATGTTAATTCTAAGCAGCATTAATTACATGATCAAGTTTACTAAGAAAATACTAATTAACAAGTTGGACATAAAAGACTTAGGTGTTGTAAATATCATACTAGGAATAAAAACTTTTAAGATATCTAATGGATTGATATTGTTTCAATTTTATTATGTTGAGAAAGTTCTCAAGAAATTTTATAATGATGACAGTAGCACAGTCAAAATACCAATTGATATAAGTATACATCTATTCAAGAATAGAGGTAAAAAAATAAACAATTGGAATATTCTCAAATAATTGAAAGCCTAATGTATGTTACAAACTGTACAAGGTTTGATATTGCTTGCTTGGTTAGTAAACTAAGTAGATTTATAAAAAAATCCAAGTATGAATCATTGGAAGGTAATAAAAATAGTACTGAAGTATTTGAGGTATACCTTGGATCATGATCTATACTATATTAATCACCTAGAAGTGCTAGAAGGGTATAATGATGCTAATTTGATATTTGACACTAAAGATTTGAAATCCACAAGTTGATGTATCTTTATACTTGGTGGAGTAGCTATGTCATGGAAATTCTTCAAACAAACATATGTCGCTAGATCCATGATAGAATTAAAGTTTATTGCTCTTGATTAAGTTGAGAGGAAGCTGAATGGATTTGGAATTTCTTTATGTCTTCTATTATTCCAAATTAACTACTAAATGTTCTCGTAAGTTGTCAATACTTTGCCTTGAAGAATAAATTCTTACCCAATCCTAGCACTATGTTAAAAAGGAAAAAAAGTGTCAAAGTTGATTGTTCATCTCATATATGCATAACCATATAAGACAACTTTATAACATAGTTTTATATGCATTTGAAGTTGTCTCCTAGTCCATGCCATCTAATCATCCATGAAGAAAGTAATACTATGACTTCGTTAAAATATTTTGGTACCCCCAATTGGAATATGAATTTCCTTAAATTTAGAACTAGGGATGGCCACCAAGATGATGTTGGGCAAAAAAGTTAGGCTTTTTAAGCATTTTATAACTTCTCATGTTCTTTCAATGTTTCACCTCAAAGATTTTAAAGACAAATATGAGATAAAATATTGTTTATTTTTTTTTAAAAAAAATCATCTGATAATTGTTTTTAAGTTAGAAAATTGTCAATATTACATAATCATATTGATATTTATTTCAATATTTTGAGTATTATTATTCATGTTCCTAACCTTATATCTACAAATATAAGTATTAGATAATTTATATTTATAGAAAACTTGTATTATTATTTTTTTTATCATAAATATATTCATAATTAATAATCTTTTTTTTATAAATAATAATGAATGTTTTACCTTGTTATGTATTATTCATGGTATGCAGTATAAAAATAAGTAAATTTAATAGGATTTTTAATCAAAATAAATACAAGCACACAAATTATATTAAATTAGATAATATGGTTGATTTTTTTTATTAATGTAGTTAAAAAAAGTATTATAATAAATTTATTTGCTTTATGATCATTTTAATTCAAATAGTATAACATGTTTATTAACAATGCAATACTATAATTTATTACTATTTAACTATCTTAACACAATCCAATATAATAAGTATTGTCATAACCCATTTCTAGGTTATTCCTTAAATTCATATTGTTTTCTTTTTAAAATAAAAATAAAATAATAATAGCAAGAAGACTGATATTTTGACAAAAGCAAGTTAAGGGAATTTCAAATTTAGAAAAAACCAAGCTGCAATTTTGGATGGAATTGGGAGCTTAATTATATCTCATTCTTACCCAAAACTGAAGAGACAATGTAGATTCAATGTCAAATTAAATCATTATTTGATGAATCTGTATAAAAATTAAGCTTTGGGACATAATTAAATTTTTAATAGGCCAATTTGATTTAATCATAAGTCAAATTAAAGTTTAATTATGTTTAAGAATTAATTTGGTTCCAATTAAATATTTAATTAGGTGCAAGGACTTAATTATACTTTAAATGGGTCAAATGAATTTTATTAGAGGCTTAATTGATGTAAAATAAAATTTAGAAGCCTAATTTAGGCTTAATTGAGAAGATTAGAATTTTAGAAGACCAAACTTAATTTTTACAAAGTCAATTGGTTCAAATTAGGAGTAAAATCGCAAGAAAATCAACATTTTAGGACCAGTTAAGGGTTAAATTGAAGAAATTCACAGCCAATTATTATTTTGCAAAAGACGTTGAACTATAGGGACTCAATTGATTGAAATCAGGGGTGAAATTGAAAATAATTAAAAGTTTAATGTTCAATTAGGTGCTAAATTGAAGAAATCCAAAACCAAAAACCAAAATAAAAAAGGTGTTGAAATTCAGGGCTGAAATTGAAGTTTGTCTGGAACAGTTCATCTTCTTCATCATTGGTTTTGCCCGAAAGCTGCTCAAGTGGCCGTCTTTTCAAGGCATGTAATGCTTCATCTCTCCATCAAATTTGACACAACTTGCACGCAAACGATGGCCTGATATCTGACTACATTTTAGTATGGTCCTTTATAGCTGATAGACACCACAACAACTTTGACACTGCCCCAAAGTGACCAACCAACCAGCCCTTCTGCAACACTTTTTTCAGACCATGATGGCAACTTTGAGCCAACGGTTGGGATCTTTCTAGGTCGAATCAAGAGTCGAGATTTGACACCATTAAAGACAAAATATGGATTCCATGGCTAGAAGAGGGAGAAATCAGTGTACAAAGTTGGCAAAAAAATTATCTCTTCCATGTTTGTTTTTACAATTTTACTCTCTCTCTCTCTCTCTCTTTTCACTATGATCTCAACCACTTCCCGAGACAAAGATAAAAACATAAAAATAAATGTCTCTGAGATAATTTTGAATTGAATTTTTGTACTTTCAAAATAGAAGATACAAATGGGACATGTTTTTAGAAACAATATTTATTATTTTTTTATCCCTAAATATCATTGTAAAAAACTTTTAGTTTCAAAATTATTCAATTAAGACATGTAATGATAAAAGTGGTTATTATCATAGTTTTAAAACTCGATCTAATGGTCGATCTGAGGTCAGGCCTAAGTCGCGAGTCGGGAGAGTAAACCCAAGTTAATCATTTTTTTTTAAAAAGGATCAAAACAAAGTCATTTTGACAAAAAAAAATTCCGTAAAAAGTCAATGGGTTTTTAAACAGGTTTTACCACGAGTCGACTAGATCATGGATCAACCTAGGTTTTTTTCTAGGTTAGGTTGTGTTAATTCTTCCTCTATTTTTCTTAAACCCGGATTGGTTTAAGTCCCGAGTTGACCCGCCGAGCCAAGCTAATCCGAGTCTTATAATTATGGCTATTATACTATTATTAATTTCAACACTCAATATAAACTAAAGTAAAAAAAATATCTAATTATTTTTTAAAATATATAAGTTTTACAGTAAAATTACCATATTAAAGGTAAAATTAATTTTTTTATATATTTTATGTTTTCTTATCCATTATCAACTAAACATGATAAATATATTGTTACTCTATCTTATACACCAACATCAAATATAATTTTATCTTCTTTTATTTTATCTTATCTTCTTTATCTTCAGCATTTACGTCTTATCTATCTTACAATAATAATCAAATATTACCTAAATAATAAACACTATTTACATTTATCCTTTTTTTCTTCCCAAATCTCAACCAAACACAATCTATCTTTCGAGATTCCAATCCCTAATTCTCCTGAAGAATCGGATATCAGCAAAAGAAGATAAACCTTTTGACCAAGCAAGAAAGGAATGGGAAATCTACCATAGAAGGAATGGGAAGTCCATTTTGGGGCCGATTCTTTACTTCCACCATCCCATTAACAGCAAAATATCTAGTGCTGCCAAAACATTAAGTGCTTGTCAGACTTGACCTTGCACGTGTAAAAACGTTAAAGTTAGTGGGGTAATTTGTCGTAAGTGTCAGGGGTACTGATGTACTTATCCAAATCTTAGAAGCAGCTCTTGTAATCAGCGGCCAAGCGTGTGGAGGCCAAGGAAAATCCATGGAGGCATACGCGTTCCTGCCCGAAAAATTGATACTTCCAGAGTGAGTTTTACTATTGACAGGTTAAACAAGGGCATTGAGGCAGGAAAATTGATGGAGGCAGGAAATTCGCTTTTACACGACGGATTTTAAATTGCCCTTTTGCACCAGTTGTGGTTTAGCAGTAGTAAATGTCTCGGCATAATTAATAAAAATGCATAACAGTAATACTTTTTTTTTTTCCCTTCAAAAACCCGAGTCATAAAAATAAAAACTAAAAAAAAATACATTTTAGAGGTTATATTTAAATAATATTATATTTAATAATAAATAATATTATATTTATTATTCAAATATAATATATTCTTATTTAAAAAACTAGAAAGTATTACTGTTATGCATTTTTAGTTTTTTTTTTTAATTTATACTAAGTTTTAAAAAATACATTTTAGAGGTTTTTCTTAATTTCTTTACAAGTTTTTTTTCAAATGAAAAAAAAACCTAAAAAAATTAATTTTTTTTTTTATATATAACTATGTAAAGCCATTATAGTTGTTTAAATTGGCTTTAACAACGATACAATCCTTGATGATGTGAGTATGCAACACACTATGACAAAATAAAAACTCTTTCACTTTGTGAGAATGACGCGCAATAGTTGGGGTTGGTGTAGTCTCACGCACATTAAGCCTAGGTTTTTTGTGATGGAGAGTTTGTGAGCAAGAAGACTAAGACTCAGAAGAAGATTAATGGAGATAACCATGTTTATAGTTTGGATATGTTGTTGAGTGTTGGCTCATTTAGAGAGTTGGAGTATGATACCTACTTGACATATTTCTTTTTTAATCAGAAATTATCTTTGTATATCTAGTGTTGTGGGTTGACTTTGTTGTTAGTTGTACTGAAAAGAGCAAAGCTGTTCATGTATAGCTAGAATAACATTGTTCAATAATTGCATTTATTGGGAGAGTTGTTGGATACCTATGGGAGCTAGAGTCCATATAGTAAGGAGATTAATCACTCTTTTGTGCATTGAAATCTTGTTAACCATAAAAAAAAGTTTTTGTGGAAATTAAAAGGGAATGAACAAGTTTTTTGTTTAGGTCTTAACAAACAACGCTATTGATGAAGACATAAAAAAACTTCAAAGAAAAATATTGAATTTCCCTAGCTGATGAGTTCTCAAGTTTATGTTGTAATTGTAAAATAAATCTCTCATGGAACAAGAGATACTCCGACGTTTAAGTTTGTTTTGAAGCTTTTTTCTTAAGTGATAAGCAAGTAAAAACTCAAGAAAATAAAAATGATAATTTTTGTTTATAGAGAAAAAATGTATGTTCGTCAAGTGTGTTCTTTATGTAATGAAATAGTGTTAAATGTAATGTAGTGTGATTTAGATAAATTCTTTTTTTTTCTTTCAAAACCTCATAATATATAGCTTTGAAAAAATATGAAAAATATCTAAAAACAATATCCAGAAAAATACAAGTGAAAATTACTATTCATGAATAGCACTACCCATATTAATATTCATGAATACTGCCATGCATATTACTATTCATAAATAGTAAAATGAGAAACCTAGATAAATAAAAAATAACTTGGTCATATCAAAGCTCTAGCTTTGTTGAGCCTTAACCTAATCAAATTTCGTGAAGCTTAATTAAGCCTGTTAGGAGAAGAGAGAGAGAAAAAAAAAGAGAAACATAGAAGGATAGCTTGGTTGGGTTGTGGTCCAACGCAGCTTGAGGTGAAACTCGGTTAGGCCGTCCAATTAAGCTGTTTGTTTGATTATAATAAGAGATATAAATTCTTGAAAATTTATTTTAAGTTGAGTTGTATTTCTAGAAATTCCTTGATTGGTAAGAAAATCCTTTTAAAAAATTGGTTTTTATTTTTAACCGAAGGTTAGTTGTAAGCAAAAATAAACCTGAATAAGATGAAAAAATAGAAGATAAAAACTATAATTAGTAAATATTAAAACATATATAACTTTGTGGTTCAATTTATTCAGAGCAAAAGTATTGGTGCGAAGATCCTCAGGTCCTCTTCAATCCTTGCAGGCTTTCAAATCTTTTTCAGCAAGTTTTCTTTATATATATATATATATATATATATATATATATATATATATATATATATATATATATATACTATTATTATAATTCATGCCAAATTTTAAAAAAAAAATTATGGAAATTTATAAGGAAAAAAAGAAAGGGCGGTTTCTTTTTTGTTTTTTTGTTTTTACAAACTGTTTGAAAGTGTTTTTTTAAGTATTATTTATTTAAAAATATATTAAAATAATATTTTATTTATTTATTTTTGATATCCACGTATTAAATTAATTTATTTTTTTTCCCAAAAAATTCATGAAAAATCAGTAATAAAACTTTTTAAAAAATAAAATTATAGAAAGTAGAAATTAAAGATAACCGAGATATCCTCTTCACCTCTCTAAGTAATGCGTGTCTATATAGCAGGGTGCCAGGGTCCCGTTTTACTCTGCCTCTCTCTTGCTTAAGAAAGAGAAGTGACTCCTGCTTTGTCTCAGAGACAGGGAGAAGGGGAGAAGGAGAAGAGACTTCGAGATCTAAGTCACGACCCACCCTGTTCGTTTGGTTAAAACTCGAAACTTGAGGGCCCTTTTCTTGTCAAGAGGGTCTTCTTTTTCTGCTTCCGTTTCTTTCTACTTCTGGTAACAATTCCCATTCTTGTTTTCTATTATCATATCCCTAGGTTCTTCTCCTTTTATTTTTTCTTGGTTGATATGTATTGATCTCATTTCTTGCTTCTGTTGGGATTTCTTTTCTTTATTGCATGATTAGAATGGTGTGTTAAAGTTGAAAAAGATTTGATCTTTGTGAAGGACATGTTTTGTTTTTTAATGATTTGATGTGTTGTTTTTTCATGATGGTTTTATCTATCGGATTTACTTGTAAATATGTGATTTTGATATCTTTATTTCATCCAAGTGTTCTTTGATTGTTGTTACTGTTGTGTTATGGATTTTGCGTTGTATATGAGTGGTGATTCTATCTGGGTTTGCTTTGGTTTTCACTTGAATGATAAGTTCGATATGATTCATATATTTATTTAATTTTGATCTTGTTTTTTAGTAAAACAAATGGATTTGGACTTGCTTGACGCCTTGATCTTGTTGTAAAATGGGTTTTCTTGATTCATATTCTCAACATGTGCTTGTTTGTACATCAGGATTGTTCATTTGTAAGGTTGATCTTTGTTAAGAGCAATGGGCGTTGAGGTTGTGGCACCTGAGAAGGTTCAGGTCCTTATTGACAGTGTTAGTGAAGTAGATGAAACAATTCTGCATGAAAAGGAAAACGTGAAACTGGATGAGGTATCAGGGCTTACCGAGCCCATACAATTTGGTTCACATGGGGAGGAGCCAGTTAGAGCAGAAGGAAATGATGCTACAGATGCAAACTTGCCGAAGGATGCCGTTGACGAGTGGCCTGCTCCTAAGCAGATCCATTCCTTTTACTTTGTAACGTACCGGCAATACGATGATCCAAAAATAAAATCCAAAATTGATCAGGCTGATAAGGAGATTCAGAAGAGGAATCTGTCGCGGTTTGAGATTACAGAAGAATTAAAAGCTAAAAGGGTATGTTGGAAGCTTATTGTTTTTACTAGATATGCTATTTGCCACGTCTCAGCTGTTCTGGAAAACTATAAATTACTAGAAAGTTATGGGTTTTAAGAATGTTTGTGAATTATCATGATTGGTCCGAATAATTCCATAGCAGCACGCAGAAATAATGCAGGTAATCAGCTCTTTTTGTTCATTTTCATCACATTTATTTTGCTCAACAGGGTTATTAAAATAATCCAACTGGAACTTTTTTTAAAAGGAAAGAAATTGCAAGTTATGAGCACAAGACAAATATGATAAATCTTTTGATGTGAAATTGGGAAATCCTGATCTGAACATGTGTTTGGTGAGGGTAGTTTCTTCTTAGGATGAAAGACCCGTGCAAAACTTACTTTTCATAGTGAACATTTGATTTTGGAAATAGCTTGATTTCGAAGAGAATTTCTTTATGAAAAGAAGGAACGATAGGTGCAAGGCAAAATAAAAGTATAGGCAGGGATGATAGGTATAGGGCAAAATAAAAGTACAGCCATTTATGTATTTAGTTTTACCTGCAATTTCCCAAGTCAACAAGAAGAAATAAATCTCCTGTCTTCCTTTTGTATTAGTCTCTCTTTGTGTCCCCTTTTAAATGAACTTAACAGAACATTTACATGTTTCTTTTCTAAAGAGAGGAAAGCTCATTTCTATGGTAAGTTGTTTAAGTTTTTAGTATTATTCACCTTTGAATGATGAAGTTTAGAAATGAGGATCTTAATGCTACTGATTGGCCTAATTAGTGTTTCAGTTTTAAACCATGTATGTCAATGGATGGAATCAGGCACGTGTCTGATAAATGTGCATAGCAACATTTTTTGGTACATTGCAAATATTAGAATTATGTATTGATGTCTGTGAAAATACCATTGCAATAATGTTAATGACAAAGAAAGTCTTCCTTTTACACCTGCTGTGCCAATTCAATGGCACAGTATTTAAAACCTTTAAGTTTTTCACTAGTAATTACAAAATTGTTCTGGAATGGTGTTTGATAACTCTGTACAAAGATTTTTAGTTTTGAAATCACTAAATTTTGAGGGTCCCTATAGTTAATATTTATATTTCTGCTTTCAGATTTATAATATATTCTCTTTTTTTTTTCCTGATATTTTAACTATGAGCTTGGTTGTTATGCTGTAGCTATTGACCTTACTGGAAGCAATTACTCTAACTTTTATTCTCTTCCTTTGTTTTCATTCTAGTTGCACACAAACTCCATTAACACATTCTCATGGTACTCTTTGAAACTAAGATTCTTGGTTATGAAGAAATTTATCATATGATACAATTAGCTAGCAACCATTGTGATGAAAACTTAACCATGGAGGTGTCCTAGCTCAAGTTCCAGAAATGACTATCTTCTATTGAGTTAAAGAAAGAACAAAACTTTAGAATTATTTGCTCTTAAAATGTAGATTCCAAAGAGTCCATTATTTACATAGCATGCTGTTCCATTATATGCTACCATATGCTTAGCACATTTCAGAGTTCACATTTTTCGAAAAAGATTGCACCAATCTAGTTCCAATGAAATTCTACTTGTTTTTCACCTCCAATGGAACTCTACTTATTTTTTACTTGTTCTTCTGCAGGCGAAACGGGCAGAGTTGGTGAACCAGGTAAGGACCCTGAAGAATGAGGGTCGACAGTATAAATCGATGTTTGATGAGAAAAAAAAGAAAATAGAACCTCTGCAGCAGGCACTGGGCAAGCTGCGTGACACAAATAGTGCTGGTCGAGGTGGTTTATGTTCATCCGAGGAAGAGCTTAATGATCTTGTATGTTCTTAGCTGCTAGCTTTGCATGCACATTGGGACTTGCCAGTTTGTTTTGGTGCATTAGCAAGTGTGATATTGCATTTTTTAAGTTTTTGTATTGGTATGGTGATTTCAGATCTACAGTTTGCAATACCGCATACAACATGAGAGCATCCCATTGACAGAGGAGAAGCAAATACTTAGAGAAATCAAACAGTTTGAGGGGACAAGGGAAAAAGTAATTGCTAATGCTGCTATGAGAGCAAAGATTCAGGATTCAATGGGTCAGAAAGAAGCCATTCAAGACCAGGTCAAAGTAAGCGAACTGTTTCTGAAATATCATGTGTTGGAAGTTTGTAGTTTCACCAACTTTACTTTCTGTGCCTGTATGGTTGTTATTTTCATGTATGTAACAATAATTTACTTCATTTCGATTATTTTAGCTTATAGGTGTTGACTTGGATGGTGTAAGGAAGGAACAACAAGTACTTTGGGGAAAAGTTGACGGCCTAGATGGGAAAGTGAAGGCATTGGATGCTGAAATTAAGACTTTACAGGATGAGTTGACAGCTGTGACCCAGAAGAGGGACAAAGCATATGAAACTATTCAGGAACTTCGGAAACAGCGTGATGAGGCAGTATGTTTATTAATTCCAATAATTATTTTTTTAAAAAGGAGCTGTCTGTGTGAGTGTGTAGGCATGCGCTAATCAAAAGCTTTGTACCACTTTTAGTCCTTAATTTTTACCCTCAACAGATTCTACTTCCATCTACTACTTCAAGGTTAGTTTTGCCAGAAATCTGTTGTCTGAAAAAGCAAACTACAAAGCAAGCATGCTCCGATATGCTGTGAAAATGTTGAGGTCCAAAAGGATGGTGTTTCAGAGGTGTAGCTGGAGTCTACCTTGAAAAGCATTTTTTGACACCATAATTTAGTGAGATTATTGCTTGCATGGGAGCCTGTATTGACAATCAATTCATAACCAAATTGATGTGGTAGACTTGGCGGTTTTACTTTTGCACTGTGAGGCTGTTGTTGAATTTCATATTATTCCTTTGTGCATGCCTTGCAGTGCCTCCTGGAGGACTGTATTTCTTACGAACCTCTCTTGAATCTTTGCTTTAGAATGAGTAGTTTTAGAAAAGCTTAAACTAACAAGCTGTATTGGATCCTCCCTCCTTCCCCTCCCCTTTCCTTTTGACATTGTTGAATTTGGCTTCTTTTTTGATTATTGGCTGTAGAATAGTTATTCAATCATTTTGCTAGCCTTTTCTATTACATTTTCGATTAAGCTTGTGAGTTTTTTTCTTGGACATAACTTTAATAATCTTTCATGACTTCATCAGAATGCCAGCTTTTACCAATGCCGTATGCTCTTGACCAAAGCCAAAGAACTTGCTGCTAGGAAAGATGTACAGGCTCTTGAAGAACTTGCACATGCTGAGGTTTGCTAGACAAATACTATCTGGTGATAGGAACAGCAATATTTTAATTATTGCTGCTACATTCTAATATTTTTCTTTAATATCCATAATTAGGTTGAAAATTTTATGTCCCTCTGGAGCCATAACAAAGCCTTTAGGGATGATTATGAGAAAAGAATTTTGCCCTCCCTTGACCGCCGACAAATGAGCAAGGATGGACGAATTAGGAACCCTGATGAGAAGCCATTGGTGATATTGGAGATGCCGAAACTTTCTGAACCAGAGCCAGTGGTAAAAGCTATTGCAAAGCGACCGAAAGAAGATCCAAAACCCACTTCTCAAAAAGATGCTCTACTCCTCCAAAAGGTCCAGAAGGAAACTACTAAGACAGAATTGAAGACGACTTCAGAGCACTCTGACATCATTGACAAGGAGGTCTCTGGGCTGGAAAATCTGCAAAAGAATCCTTCTGCAGAAAAGGAAGTTGATGAAGCGAAATTAAAGGAGATGAAAAGAGAAGAGGAAATAGCAAAAGCTAAGCAAGCCATGGAAAGGAAGAAGAAGCTGGCTGAGAAAGCTGCTGCAAAAGCAGCTGCAAGAGCTCAAAAGGATGCTGAGAAAAAGCTCAAGGTTTTGGTTTATTTATTTATTTATTTTTTAATTTCTGCCTTTGCTTGGTTTACTATTTGTATTTAGAAACTCAAAATACTCTTTGATGCACTTCAGGAACGAGAAAAGAAATTAAAGAAGAAGGCTGCAGCTACTGAGCCTGAGGAACCTGTCGAAGCAGTTGCAGAGGCAGAACCTGAAATGGATGAAGTGAATGATGAGGTTCCTGTTCCAGTGAAGGAAAAAGTTCGGAAAGAGAATACTGTTAGGCCTAGGAATCGTCCAAGAGGCCCGGGTTCACTTCCCAAAGTCATCCCGAGGAGGAAAAAGTCAACAAACTATTGGATATGGGCTGCTCCTGCTGCTTTAGTAGTTCTTTTGTTTCTAGCGCTCGGGTACTACTACTATCTTCTCTGAAGAGTTAAAACTAGGGTTAAGTAGAAGAGTTATGGACAGTTTTCTGCTTGATGAGCATGTGAGTGGCAAGCTCTGTTGTAGCAGAATTAATCCTTTTGTGTTCTTTCATCCTGTCGATGGATGGACTCCAAACTCATAATGTTGTTGGTAGGTCGGTCAGTTTAAAGGTTTAGACAGAGAGCTAAATACATTTGTTTTGTTTTATGCTGTTATTAATATTTTTTCTCAAATTTTGGCTTCAGTCAAATTTCATAAATGTTGAAAGCGCTTGCTTGGGTAGGGGAGGATCATATTCAGCATATAGTTTTTGTTAAGCTCTTTTACTTTCATGGATAGAATTATTCATGGAAGGAAATGAAAAGGCTAGACTACTAGCCTGTGGACCTTAAACTGAAATTTCAGGTGAGAAGACTCGAAGAGATCATCAATCAGGACGCTGAAAGCTACTTGCTTGGTGAGTCGAGATATGTACATCTCAGATTTGAGTTCACAGCTCCAACATTGAGTTGGAAGCATTTGCAAGGTTCTAGGCTAAATGTGTGTGTTTGTGTGTTTATTTTCTTTTGAGGATTTTAAGCATTCTGTGGGTTTTTGATAAGCACAGTAAAGGGAGGTTGAATGGGTTAATGGGCCTTTTGAGTTTTCTAGTCAGAAGACTCATTCTCCGGGAGTGAATGCAAGTGTCACCTTGTCAAAGGCTTGCTTCAGAGTCACTTTGTCAATTTAACTTCTGTGATTGGCATTCACCGTTTCCTCACAAGCAAAAAAGGGAGTTGTTACCTAAAAATAATTGTGTCAGTATCAGAATTCCGAACAAATATTTGTTCACAACAGACTTGATATGCATACAGATCATTGCACAAATTTCGTCCACAGAAGGAGCAACTAATAGTTGTATAGACTGATTTACTCTATAGTGAGAAGGCATCAACTTTCTTATTCAAACAGAAAACTTGGGCAGTAATGCAGGAAGCAAGTTGTTTTTTAAGTTGCCGGACCACGTAAATTTCATATGCACTCTTGTGCTCATCTTTTTGTCACTACATAAACGATCGCTGATGGGTGGGTTTTCTGTTTGCTGCTGTTCTCTTGAGGCACTGATTAGATCTGCAGCCCTCTGAAGTTGCGCAACTTCAAGTTCTAAAGTGGTAGTGGCATCATGAAATTTCCCCCGTCTCGTAGAAACAAGAGTGGAAGACTTCTGCTAGTTCATGCAATTTGGAGCGGACATATGATTTGTATTGGAATGGAATGACGGGGAGATTGTGTGTATGCTATGAACAATGAAGAGTTCACTTTTATAGTTTATCTTTTAAAAATATATATAATTGTGCTACCTTGCTAGAGAATAATATAAATCATATTCTCGAACCTCACCTAACAGCTTAAGCTATTGGGTTGAGATGGTTCTTTAACATGGTATCAGAGCCTTGATGACCAAAACGGTCACGAGTTCGAATCTTACCATCCTTATGAGATGGTTCTTTGACATACCTATATTACCATTTTCATATATTTTAAAAAATTACCACTTAATTGATTTCTTTTTTTTAAGAAAAACTTACATAATAATATTTTTTTTTGAATGTTCAACTTTCACGCTTGTAAAATGGTCTATAATCTATTTTTTCTTGTATTACCATTGTTGTAATTGTTGATTATAATCAATGAACTTAAGATTGTAAAAGTAGAGAAGATAATTCTTCATATTTGTAAATATTATTTCTAAAAATAAAAAGATTATTGATCATTAACATATTAAGGTGCTCTAAATGTTTTATAATAATTATAGCTAGATTTATTTAAAAAAATGTATTAGGTGAAAAAAATTTAAGTGAAAAAAGTCATATAATAATAAAATTTGTTGTGGAGCTTCTTTAAAGAATTTTTTTTTTCAATTGTATTGGTAGGATTTTATAAGGAAATATAATAGGAGATAAACTTATTTGGAATAAAAACTTGAAAAGTAAACTTATATACAATCTGCCAATTCACATCCTTATTGCTGATATACAATCGACACTCCAAATTCCAATCAACAAAACCATTCAGTGCGAGTTCCTTAGCAAATTCTGGCATGATTTTCTCTCGAGTCCTTAGTTTTCTCATCTTCACGTACGTCTCAAAGATACCCCCGCAGCAGGTTGCTTTTCTCTGGAGTTTATGTGATTTCGCCCAAGAACAACAGTCGGTATGTTATGAGTTCAAACCGTGCTCCTCGACGGCCTTGGCAGAAATAATAATGCCATAGCGAGTCGTCTAGACACCAAATTTAGCAATCCAAATATGTCAGCTGGGGTCGTAGGTTTTTTATAATGGCTTGCTTTGTTTATTTTGTCGTAATGATAATGAATTTTTATGCAATAGGAAATAATGAAAATTCCTATTACGAAATTTGCAAGAGCCAGGACTCTTGGAACCAAAGAGTTGGAGATCTACTGATGAAACAAAAAGAGCTATAATGATTACCGTCTACCACATTTTGATGAAGGCCTTCTTTAATTCTCTCGAGTATGTTTTGAATATCGAAGAATGTTCAAGGGCTACTTAATGTACTTTTTTTTTTTTTGCAATTTTGTTGATGAGTTCTAACAGTATCATGCCATGATATATGCGCTCCTTGGATGGTAATTTTCTAATTTCGAGTCTCTCTTCAGTGTCTCCAAGTTTTAAATTCTGTTTATCCTTGTTACAAATTATTTACCTGTTGAAATTAAGTACGAGAGCCGTGTATGAAAGCTATATTTCTAGATGTGTATGCGAAGAGAATGATATATTCTTATTGTATTACAGAGTAAGTAAAGGTTATAATTTATACTAATGGCTTAATACAAAGAGCCTACATTATAGCCTACGATCAGGCCTAATTATCTATGAATGAGGAAACAAATAAGTAAAGATTCAATTACAGTATTTGCCTAAACTTGATTTCTTGATTTCCTATTCTGTGGTTGATTTCCTATGCTATGCTTGGTTTCCTTTAACACTCCCCCTCAAGTTGGAGTGTATGTTAATTACACCCAACTTGCTAAGTAAAGTCTCAAACTGTGTGGAGCTTAATGGCTTAGTAAACAAGTCAGCTGGTTGGCGTGTAGTTCGAATGTAGGCTGTCTGAATCATTCTTGCTTGAATTTTCTCACGTATCAAATGACAGTCTATTTCTATGTGTTTGGTTCGCTCATGAAAGACGGGATTTGATGCTATGTGCATTGCTGCTTGATTATCACAGAACAAGGTTACCAGCTGTGTGTGATTTATCTGCAAGTCCTTCAAAATGTTTTTCAGCCATGTAATTTCGCAACATGTAGTAGCTATGGAGCGATATTCTGCCTCTGCACTTGAACGTGATATTGTTGTCTATTTTTTGGTCCTTCATGAAACTGGTGCTTCTCCAAGTAAAATGCAGTAACCAGTAACTGATCTTCTCGTGTCCTTACAACGAGCCCAATCAGCATCACAAAATGCTCGTAACTGAAGTGCACATGTGGACGGCAACAGGATGCCTTGCCTAGGTGTTTGTTCGATATATTTGAGCACTTTGTAAGCTGCATCCAGATGTGGTTAGCGGGGCTTGTCCATGAACTGACTTAGGATGTGCACAACATAAGTCAAGTCAAGTCTAGTTATTGTAAGGTAGAGTAACCTGCCAACTAACCTCCTGTATGTTGATCCATCTTCCAAAAGCTTTCCATCGGATTGTGTTAGGGACATATTTTGCTCTAAAGGAAACCGATATGGCTCGACACCCAAAAACCCTGCATCATCCAAAATGTCGAGTGCATATTTTCTCTATGACAAACTAATGCCATGTCGTGATCTGGCAACCTCAATGCCAAGGAAGTATTTAAGTTGCCCCAAGTCCTTAAGTTTGAATTGTTTGGATAAGAAGAGTTTGATGCTCTCTATGTCCTGCAAATTATTCCCGGCTAATATCACATCATCAACATATATCAGTAATGTTAGAAAGTTACCATGATGTCTTTAGATGAACAACAAATAATCAGATAGGGACTGATGGAATCCTGCAGCCTTGAGTGCACCGGACAGCTTGATATACCATTGTCTAGAGGCTTGTTTTAAGCCATACAGGGATTTATGAAGTTTGCAAATGCATGTCTCCCCCTTTTGACCGAAGTCAGGAGGCAAAGTCATGTCTACATCCTCATCCAAGTCACCATGCAAGAATGCATTGTTGACATCAAATTGATGTAAATGCCAACCACGCAAAGCTGCCACACTAAGTAAGAGGCGGCAATGACCATTTTGGCTACGGGAGCAAAGGTTTCCTGATAATCAATGCCTTCAACTTGGATATAGCCTTTAGCCACCAGTCGTGCCTTATAACGTTCCACTGTCCCATCGGCCTTCAATTTGATTTTGTATACCTATTTGCAACTGATCGACCGTTTGTGGGATGGTAAAGGTACCAAACTCCAAGTCCTAGTGGCCTGTAAAGCAACTATCTCATGTTGCATGGCCTCACGCCACTGAGGATGTTGAACAGCCTGTGAAAAACTAGTGGGTTCTTTGAGAAGAGTGAGTTGAGCAGTATAAGCTTTGTGATGGGGAGAAAGGTGGGGTATAAGATAAATAGGCAGGGAGGGGATAAGCAGTACCTGAAGTGTGAACCATGTTCGTGGATGATGTCGGGTCAGGCCTTGAAGGGAGAGTCATGGCAAGATGAAAATCCTGCAAGTAAGAAGGAGTGGTGAACGACTTCCATGACGAAGGGTAGGAATGGGCACTGATTAGTACTTAAAAGTGCATTTTTATCAAGGTTTTATATCATCATTTTGCACTTCAAGTATCAATAACTCCTTAACTAAAGCATGTTTTATAATAACATATCTAATTATATAAGATACCTTTAATTTATGGTAAATGTTCATCTTAAATGCAGGCCTATCACATAAATGAAAGAATTGATTGATGAGTTGAAGTACTGAAATTGAAAGAACAAAGAGATGGCCAAACTTAGAAAAGAGATGCTGGTGCAGTCCAAACTGGAACACTGTTCGGTATTGGGTCATATCTGGAGCTGTAGATCTTGGATTTAGGTCCATTTTATATGGATGGAAAGATAAGACATAGGCCTATAACTTTCATGTGGAGCCCAAGATTTAAAAAGGCCGTTTTCAAGTCCAAATTGTAGCAACAACAAAGAAGTCCGAATCTGTCCTGCAGCCCAGACACTGTTCAGTGTTCAGCCCATATCTCAAGTTCTAGAAGTCCAAATGATCTCAAATTTTTACCCTGGAAAGATGAGACAATTTCCTAGAACTTTCATGATTCAAGTTTGTTCAAATTATGACGTCATCAATGACGTTTTTGGCAGACAAGAAGATAAGAATTGTCACCAAGTCAAGATGTGGCCACCCACTCATCAATTAATCAACAAATCAATAGTTCCGAATTTTGGCCTATAAAAGGAGGCATTTGCCATGTATTTAGGCATCTTGGTGTTGAGATCAAGATCATGCTCTCGCTTTCTCTCTTTATATTTTGTAATGCTTAAGTTTTGCTTATATTAATCTCTTGCTTATGCTTTTCATTTCCTTTCCTTGTTTATTTATGTTTCTTTCTTTCATTATGTTTAACTAAGTTTATTATGTCAAGGTGAAAAGGGTACACTAATGGTGTAAGAATAAGTATAATATAAACTTAACATGGACCTTAATGTTGGATACTAACATGCTTTATATTTGCTATCTTGTTCACTTTTAATACTTTGCTTGTTAAATGGTTAATCTAGATTTATGTTGTATAACATTTGGTACAACAAATACTTGGTACTTTCATAGCCCATACTGTATGGTATAACCGACACCTGAGCTATGAAAGGAACTTGATTTGTTGTTAACATAAGTTATAATCATGAATGCTTGACAACATTTGCAAGTATTAGCATTATTCGAATAAGATAACTAATGTAATCATGTTAACAATTTATGATCCGATTGGAACCTCCTTTGTGTGTGGTTTCCAATTGAATAATAAGGGTTTATACTATACTTGTTTGAAATACCATTAGTGGA
This sequence comes from Populus nigra, assembly GCF_951802175.1. Classification (NCBI taxonomy): domain Eukaryota; kingdom Viridiplantae; phylum Streptophyta; class Magnoliopsida; order Malpighiales; family Salicaceae; genus Populus; species Populus nigra. The sequence goes on from NC_084852.1 coordinate 7,738,062, forward strand.
TCCTCTAACCTTGACATTTGTTGTTACCATTGTTTAATCCTTACGTTAATCTTCCATCTCAAAATTCTCATCAACTTCTTCTTCTTCTTCTTTATTATTATCATTATTAATAGTATTATTGGTGTTATTATTATTATTATTACTACTACTACTACTACTACTATTACTATTACTATTACTAGTATTACTACTACTACTACTACTACTACTACTACTACTACTACTACTACTATTGTTGTTGTTGTTACTATTGTTGTTATATTATTGTTGCTTATAATTTATACAAGTAACCTCCCTGTGGTTCGACCCCGGTCTTGTCGGGTTATTTATTACTTCGACACTCCTGCACTTGGGAGAAGACATCAATCTTTTGGTCGTGTCAAGTTTTTGGCGCCGTTGCCGGGGAGGTAAATTCTTGTACAAATTATAGTATTTATTTTATTTTCTCTTTTCTCTTTTCTCTTTTCTTGTATCTAACTTTGTTTCTTTTGTTTTGTTTCTCTTTCTTTTATTTTCTTCTTCTTTTTATTCTCTTTTTATACGTGCATGAGAGTGTGGTCACGTACATTAAGTGGTAGACTTTGTAGGGTATCCTCATCATTTTTAGAAAATATGGCTGAAGAAGATAACCAATCACTTCATAATGAGAATAATGAGAATATTCGGGTTAGAACTCTTAGAGACCACATGAATCCCACAAGAACAAGTGCATCCTCATGCATAGTTTTTCCTCCTGATGCATCTCATTTTAATTTTAAGACAGGCATTATTCAACTTTTACCATCTTTTCATAGCTTAGATTTAGAAAATCCATACTTGCATTTAAGGGAATTTGAGGAGGTCTGTAACACCTATAATGACTCAAATTGTAGCATGAACACCATTAGGTTAAAGCTTTTTCCTTTTTCATTAAAAGATAAAGCTAAAACATGGCTACAAAACTTGAGACCTGGATCCATTCGTGCTTGGGATGATATGCAACAACAATTTTTAAAGAAGTTTTTTCCATCTCATAGAACGAACTCTTTCAAAAGACAAATCATTACTTTCTCTCAAAAACCAGGAGAAACATTTTATCAATGTTGGGATAGGTATCGAGACTTGCTTAATACTTGCCCCCATCATGGTTTTGAGACATGGAGATTGGTGTCACATTTTTATGAAGGGTTAACTCCTAGAGATAGGCAAATGGTTGAATTGATGTGCAATGGAACTTTTGAGGATAAAGACCCTAATGAAGCGATGGAATACCTAGACTTGCTAGCTGAAAATGCACAAAATTGGGACACTACAGGAACTTATGAGGCACCAAGTAAAACCCAACCTCATACATCTAGTGGAGGTATGTACAACCTTAGGGAAGATCATGACCTCCAAGCCAAGTTTGCATCTTTAGCTAGAAAAGTTGAGGCACTAGAATTAAAAAAGAGTGGTCAACTAAAATCTGTTCAAGACATTGCGTGTCAAATCTGTGAAACCAACGAACATTCAACCAATGACTGTCCAACCTTGCCTTCTTTTAAAGAATGTCTCCATGAACAAGCCCATGCATTAAACAGTTTTCAAAGGCCCAACCATAACCCATATTCGCAAACATACAACCCTGGTTGGAGAAATCACCCAAATTTCAATTGGAAGAGTGATAACAATAATGCACAAACTGCACAGCCACCGTTTCAAGCACACCATAATTTCCAAAATCCTCATGGATATGCACCTCCTTATGCTCCACCTCCTAGAAGAAATCTTGAGGAAATATTGCATGCATTCATGGAAAAGCAAGAGGCAATTAACACTCAACTTGCTCAAAGCATGACAGATTTTAAAGATACTCTTGCAAAATTGACATCTGCTCTCAGTTTCCAAGAGAAAGGTAAGTTTCCATCTCAACCACAACAAAATCCCAAGGGGCAGTACCATGCAAATGCAAGTAGTTCTGGAAGCCAACACATGGATCAAGTCAAATCAGTCATCACTCTTCGTAGTGGTAAGGTTATTGAAAAACCCATTCTTGAACCTTGTGAGAATGATGATGAATCAATCTCTGAGGGTAAGGAAGGGGTTGAATCTGATCATTGCAAAGAAAAGACTGATTCTCCGCCTGCACTTCCATTTCCTCATGTCATGACTAAACAAAGGAAAGTCAATCACAACTCTGAAATCTTTGAAACTTTCAAACAGGTAAGGATCAATATACCTTTGTTGGATGCTATTAAACAGGTTCCTTCTTATGCTAAATTTTTGAAAGATCTATGCACTGTGAAGAGAAAACTGAATGTGAAAAAGAAAGCCTTCTTAGCCGAACAAGTAAGTGCCATTCTTCAAAACAATAATGCATTGAAATATAAAGACCCTGGTTGTCCTACAATTTCATGCTTTATTGGATAACATAAAATTGAAAGAGCTTTACTTGATCTTGGAGCTAGTGTGAATTTACTTCCATATTCAGTTTTTCAAAGTCTCAATCTAGGTGAGTTAAAACCAACTTCTGTAACTCTTTTACTTGCCGATAGATCTGTAAAAGTGCCTAGAGGAATAGTTGAAGATGTGTTAGTACAAGTCGATAAATTCATTTATCCTGTGGATTTTATTGTCTTGGATACACAACCTGTTGAAGCATGTAATTCATTTCCTGTTATTTTAGGACGTCCATTTCTTGCAACTTCTAATGCATTGATTAATTGTAGGAATGGACTGATGAAGCTATCTTTTGGAAACATGACATTGGAGATGAATATTTTCAACATTTGCAAGCAACCTGGAGATGATAATGATTTACAAGAAGTAGATTTTATTGAAGAATTGGTTTATGATCAATTTGAATCTACTTTGAGTAATACTGAGTTTGATGAATTTGAAGATTTGCAAATGACTTATTCTCAGGAAGAAATCACGGATGAAAAAGGCATTGAAAATGTTGATGCGAATCTTTTGTCAAGAGTGACAACAGATTCGATATCTGACATCACACCAACCGATGATTACTTTCCTGACAAATCCTTACTTTCTCTTAGTTCAATGCCTTGGTTTGCTAAAAATATCAATTTCCTTGCCTCAAGAGACTTGCCAATTCATTGGAGTACCGAAGACAAAGGTAAGTTTTTGAACGAAGTCAAGAAATTTTATTGGGATGACCCTAACTTATTTAAACATTGTCCTGATCAAATATTTCAAAGATGCATTGCGGACAATGAGGTAAATAGTGTCATTAAATTTTGTCATTCTGAAGCATGTGGGAGTCATTTCTCGTCAAAAAAGACCATTGCGAAAATCTTTCAAAATGGATTTTATTGGCCTACCATGTTCAAGGACACGCATGCATTCTGCAAAGCTTGTGAAAATTGTCAAAAGTCAGGATTTATTTCAAAACATAAGGAATCTTTAGATAATCTTCTATTGACTTTGAAGACATATCCTGGTGGAGATGTGCATTGTGCATTTCACGACTTATGACCCCATTTCCATAAAGAACGTGATCGACTTAGTCTTGGGAATCTGACTGTAAAAGACCCTGTTTGCCAGTTTTTAAGAAAACTGGATGGGAAGCCTATCCCCGACCCATAGAGGGCGTTTAAGCCGTTCTTGGACGTAAAACCAAGGGAAGATGTGAGCCACAATCACAACTACGATTTGAGTTTGAGTATGTAAAAATTTATGTCTTTCAGTTTTATTAATAGCATAATATTTTTTTTTTCTGTTTTGTTATCTCTTATATTTGTTTAAGTGTGTTTCAGGTTTGTCAGTGTTCGTTGTTTCAGGTGATGTCTTCTATACTCTATCTTTCTACCTTAGGACATTGAGGACAATGTCTCATTTTGATTGGGGGGAGAGGGTAGTAGTAATTAAAAAAAAAAAACTAACTAACTAACTGTTTTTGTTTTTAAAAACCATTTGGCAAAACTGTTATTACTAGGATGGCAGAGTAAGGGGGAATGACTCTTGAGACGCGTCTTAGTAAACATTTTCTAATGGTTATTTGCAATATTCATAACAAGGCCTATTAGGATACTTCTTGAAATATTCAGGTTTACAAACTCTCGCATTGTTATCACTTTGTTCTGCTCATATACTCATTTAACAAATATTCTTAAACCTTCATTTTCACACACACACACTTTAACATATGATTGTGGGTTGCACATTGGATTATTACATTATTTATGTTCTTTTGTTAAAGGTAACAACTAAGGGATAGGGATAGTCTATAATTTGCAAAAAAAAAAAACAAAACAAAACAAAACAAAACAAAAAAAAAAGAGAAAAAAAATGATGATAATAAAAACGTAGATAAGTTTGGTTTCGTAGCCTCCCTAACCTAAGCAATTAAGCCCGAAGGGGTGTTTTAACACCTAATACCCTAAAGTCAACTGACTTGGGAGCTATTGGCCCAAAGCTTGTTACATGGGTTAAGGAGAAAAGCTTAAGGGAATCAAACATTGCACTATCTACGTATCAGTATCTGCAACCCGAGTTACTAAGCTCGTAGGGGTGTCTCAACACCTAATGCCCTAAGATCAACTGGTCTGGGAGTCATTAGCCGAAAGCTCGTTACATGGGTTAAAGATGCATTGTGTTTTAAGTTATATGTATAGATATTAAAAAAAAAGAAAGAAAAAGAGTAAAATAAAATAATCCCAACCCAAGGAAGTTAACCTTAAACATTAGAACAAAATATTGTTTTCTTCCAATAAAAGCTCCATCATCTATGTTTCATACATTGGGCACATAACAAGGAAGGTTTATTAATATTTTGTTTACGAGATATCGAGCAGATATATAAAATTTAATGAGAGTTTGTTTATCTGAATAAATTAATGGAAGTTGAATGATGAATGCCTTGCTTTGTGGAATTTGCAAATTGTTTTTCTATTTTAACGCCTTAATTACTAGGGACTAGTAATAAGCTGGTTGGGGGTGTGATTAGTACTTAAAAGTGCATTTTTATCAAGGTTTTATATCATCATTTTGCACTTCAAGTATCAATAACTCCTTAACTAAAGCATGTTTTATAATAACATATCTAATTATATAAGATACCTTTAATTTATGGTAAATGTTCATCTTAAATGCAGGCCTATCACATAAATGAAAGAATTGATTGATGAGTTGAAGTACTGAAATTGAAAGAACAAAGAGATGGCCAAACTTAGAAAAGAGATGCTGGTGCAGTCCAAACTGGAACACTGTTCGGTAATTGGGTCATATCTGGAGCTGTAGATCTTGGATTTAGGTCCATTTTATATGGATGGAAAGATAAGACATAGGCCTACAACTTTCATGTGGAGCCCAAGATTTAAAAAGGCCGTTTTCAAGTCCAAATTGTAGCAACAACGAAGAAGTCCGAATCTGTCCTGCAGCCCAGACACTGTTCAGTGTTCAGCCCATATCTCAAGTTCTAGAAGTCCAAATGATCTCAAATTTTTACCCTGGAAAGATGAGACAATTTCCTAGAACTTTCATGATTCAAGTTTGTTCAAATTATGACGTCATCAATGACGTTTTTGGCAGACAAGAAGATAAGAATTGTCACCAAGTCAAGATGTGGCCACCCACTCATCAATTAGTCAACAAATCAATAGTTCCGAATTTTGGCCTATAAAAGGAGGCATTTGCCATGTATTTAGGCATCTTGGTGTTGAGATCAAGATCATGCTCTCGCTTTCTCTCTTTATATTTTGTAATGCTTAAGTTTTGCTTATATTAATCTCTTGCTTATGCTTTTCATTTCCTTTCCTTGTTTATTTATGTTTCTTTCTTTCATTATGTTTAACTAAGTTTATTATGTCAAGGTGAAAAGGGTACACTAATGGTGTAAGAATAAGTATAATATAAACTTAACATGGACCTTAATGTTGGATACTAACATGCTTTATATTTGCTATCTTGTTCACTTTTAATACTTTGCTTGTTAAATGGTTAATCTAGATTTATGTTGTATAACATTTGGTACAACAAATACTTGGTACTTTCATAGCCCATACTGTATGGTATAACCGACACCTGAGCTATGAAAGGAACTTGATTTGTTGTTAACATAAGTTATAATCATGAATGCTTGACAACATTTACAAGTATTAGCATTATTCGAATAAGATAACTAATGTAATCATGTTAACAATTTATGATCCGATTGGAACCTCCTTTGTGTGTGGTTTCCAATTGAATAATAAGGGTTTATACTATACTTGTTTGAAATACCATTAGTGGATCCTCTAACCTTGACATTTGTTGTTACCATTGTTTAATCCTTACGTTAATCTTCCATCTCAAAATTCTCATCAACTTCTTCTTCTTCTTCTTTATTATTATCATTATTAATAGTATTATTGGTGTTATTATTATTATTATTACTACTACTACTACTACTATTACTATTACTATTACTATTACTAGTATTACTACTACTACTACTACTACTACTACTACTACTACTACTACTATTGTTGTTGTTGTTGTTGTTACTATTGTTGTTATATTATTGTTGCTTATAATTTATACAAGTAACCTCCCTGTGGTTCGACCCCAGTCTTGCCGGGTTATTTATTACTTCGACACTCCTGCACTTGGGAGAAGACATCAATCTTTTGGTCGTGTCAGGCACAGGTGAGGAGGTGTTCTGTATGGGAGATAAATTGGGTAGTGGACTTTCAGTAGGACTGGCTGGAGATGGGGACTCTGTGAGGGGAGCTAGAGGAGTAGATGAGTTGGTGGAAGGATGGGTCTAGGAATTGGGTGAGCTAGGAAGTGGAGGACATGGAAGCAGAGGAGGGGGTTCAAAATATATGTTGAAAGGTAAGGATGGAGTAGGAGTGGGGGTGAGAGGCGAAAATGATGGGGGATTAGTATGTGATGCAAATGTAAGAAAGGGAAATATGGATTCAAAGAAAACGACATCCTTAGGGACTATTATTCGTTGTGTAGCTAGATCAAAAACTCTATACCCCTTTTTCCCATAAGGATAGCCAAGAAAAATATACCGAGATGCTCGAGGATCAAATTTGGAGTGACTTTGGGCATGGGTGGAAACAAAACATAAGCAACCAAATACTCGTAAGTGCGAGTAATTGGGAACTATATTGAAGAGTTTTTCATATGGTGTTTTTCCATAGAGAATGGGGGTTGGTGTTCGATTTATGAGATAAGCGGAAGCAAGAATAGTGGCACCCCAAAATTAGTGAGGAAGACCGGCTTGAAGAAGTAAAACACGTGCCATATTTAACAAATGCCTATGTTTGCATTCGGCAACGCCATTTGTTGTGGAGTATTAATGCAACTGGTTTGATGAATAATACCTTTGTGAGCGTGAAAGCTTTCAAGTTTGAATTCAAGACCATTATCACTACGAATCATTTTGACTTTGGAATCAAATTGGTTTTCAGCCATGTTGATGAAATTGACTAGAAGATCCCTAGTGTCGGATTTGTGTTTCATAAGATAAATCCATGTGCATCTAGTATGATCATCAACGATAGTAAGAAAATATGTGGCACCTGAAATAGAAGGAATTTTATAACCACCCCAAATGTCAACATAGATTAAATCAAATGAAGATGTAGTAGTAATAGAACTTGAAGAAAATGAAAGTCTGGTTTGTTTTGCTAATAGACAAATCAAACACTTGTCGTTAGAGCAAGAATTAACTTTAAGAAATAATGGAGAGACTTTGGTTGAGGGATGCTCAAGACGTTGATGCCAAAGGTTCGGGTTAGGAGTTTTGGCATGGTTGTAGGTTCCTTTCTTGGCTTGGTCGAGAAAGTAGAGATCCTCCCGTTGAATTCCTGTCCCAATCATCTTCCCCGAACATAGGTCCTGAATCACACAAAATTGGCTTAGAAAAATGGTTATGCAAGAAGAATCAAAGGCTAGTTTGCTAATGGAAATTAAATTCAATCGGAAATATGGGACACATAAAACATTATCAAGGATCAAATCAGGAGATAGATGAACTCTGCCTATGTGAGTTACTTGTGCTATTGATCCATTCGGTAATTCAGTAGTGCGAGCATTAACCGTTCTTGAGTATGTGAATAGATTTTGGTCATAAATCATATGATCTGTGCATCCACTATCCAAAATCCATGTGCTCCTGTTGCCATTAGAGAAGAGTGAAAAAGCTTTACTTGAGAGCTCATCATGAGTTGGACAGTTACTAACATGGTTGGTAGAGGACGTTTTAGTTTTTAACATGCTGAGTATCTATTTGCACTTGTCAGGTGTGAAAGGAAAGTTCATCTCCTTCCTTTTATTCTCATGGGATGCAACTTGATTTCCCTTGGAAATTGCCATATTAAACTCAGCTTCAGTTACTGCTTTCTTCTTGTGACAATATTCAGCCGTATGTCCCTTCCAGCGGCAGAAAGTGCATCTGAGATGTGTGCGACAATCCTTGGTGTTGTGATTTGTTCTGTTGCATCTGGAGCATCTCTGTTCAGTTTCAGTTTCATGGCTTGAATTCTTTACGACAAAGGCAACAACCTCTGGTTGAGCAAGACTTTTCCCAGTTGTCACTTCTGATTGTTTTTCATGATGAAGAACTAGTGAATATGCCTTGTTTATTGTTGGTAATGGATCCTGCAAAAGAGTGTTGCTACGAACACCCACATACAAATCACTAAGACCCATGAGAAATTTCATGGTTTTCTGTGTGTCCAGGTATGCAGCCACTTTCTTGACTGATCCACAAGTGCATATTGGAAAGGTGCAGAGTGCATCACGCTCATCCCATAAACCTTTCAGTTTTGTGAAGTAGGATCTCACAGACATGTTGCCTTGCAAATAGTTGTGAATTTCATTCTCAATATTAAATAACTGAACCACATTCACATGTGAGAATCTTTCTTGTAAATCAAGCCATATTTGTCTGGCATCCTTGCAATTGATGACACTGGTTGCAATATCTTCGGACATAGATTCCAGCAGCCAAGTTTTAACCAAACTATTACACCGATTCCATTGTTGATGCTCATCTGGTTTCTTCTCATCAGGCTCCTTCATTAAGCCATCTATAAATCCAATCTTGTTTTTAACTGTCAGGGCCATAGTCATGAATTGGCTCCATGTGCTGTAGTTGTCTTCAACTAAAGGTTGTGGCACAAGAACAACGCCAGGTTGATCTGAATGGTGAAGGTAAAGCTGGTGATTAGGATGATCTCATCTTGCCCCGGAAGACATACTTCCTTGGTTTTTGTCTCCTATGGTTTTTGCTCTGATACTATGAAGAGAATGATATATTCTTATTGTATTACAGAGTAAGCAAAGGTTACAATTTATACTAATGGCTTAATACAAAGAGCCTACATTATAGCCTACGATCAGGTCTAATTATCTATGAATAAGGAAACAAATAAGTAAAGATTCAATTACAGTATTTGTCTAAACTTGATTTCTTGATTTCCTAATCTGTGGTTGATTTCCTATGCTGTACTTGATTTCCTTTAATAGTATGTGCGTGTAGTACTGACCGATGCATGATCGTTTTCGTTTATATTTTTAAGTTAGTCCTCATATCAATCAATATCTTCGAGCTCCAGTTGCTCCTGGCTTTGAAACAATTAATCATGTTTGATAAGTCTTGGAGTGAAATCCATAACAGGAGCATACCAAAAATAAAATATATCTGTTCATGGGGAATTTGCTAGCTTTAGCAGATGCATTCAATGGAAACATTTCTTGCCAGAATGGGTTTGGCGGTGGTGATCTGTTACAATAAAAAGCAGAACGTTTCAGGAATAGCATGCAAGATGTATTATTAAAATTGGAGGCTCTCTGTCCAAGATTTTTCTAAGATGGATTATGAGTGCTCAGCTTGATATTTTATTGATATACTGCAATTTTACACGATAATCATTTACATATTCTAACTCCTGGATGAATAATACATCAACTCTTGTGCTGTTTCAGGATTCATTGATGGCAAAATACCATACATGCATGGTTTTCCCTGTCCTTTTCCCTTTCCCATACATGCTACTTGCAAACTCAAACATGGAAACTCAAAACATGAAAACCTTGGGCAAAAGTGAATATTAATTAGTAGTCTGCCAAATGGGGAGGCGGGGCAGACAATGGAAACAGTTCATTCGAAAGATAGGAGGGGGGGGGGGGGGGGGGGAGTGAAATATCAAGCAAAAACCAGGAAAATAATGGCAAATGAAATTATCAATTATCAAACATCAATATTCCCTCTGGTTTGAACTTTGAATTATGGTAACTACATACGTATGGATAAACGATCTCGAAGACCAGAGAATCACCTCCATACAGGCTTTCTTTATTGGTGGCACAAACTGATGATTTTGTATACTCAACTGGAGAACGATTTAAGTATAAAACATGCACCCACTAATTCCCTTTGTGAAAATAAAGCAAAAGAAAATACTGCCAAAACCATATAAACTAGTCTCTAATTGTAAAAAACTTCCATTTATTGTTAACTTCAACTGTGATGCCCAAGAACACTTGTGCTTTGTACCATTAAATACATTTAAGCATACCCACATGTTCCATACTGGCATCTAACCCCCGGAGCACACTTCTTGTTGCACTTTCCACAATGATTAACGTTGGAAATGATATTTGTACATCTTCCATTGCAGCAAGACTCTGCAAATTTGCACTTGTTACCACACATTCCACAGTTGTTCTTGTCTCCAAGAACATTCCGACAATGTTTCTTGCAACAATAAAGTAGGCCCGTGCCCTTGTTAGCTGAAACGCCATTACATATGTTATTACGCTCAGCGTTGCATCGTGCACCTTTCTTTATCACACTTGCCAAGAACCGGCTTCTTGATCTGAAATCTTCTAGTGGGGTGTCAAGAACATACTCTTCGTCATCGTCTTCTATATCGGATGATAAGGTGATCTGAGTGTTCAGGGCTAGGAGGATGGAAAAGACTAGGGAGAGAATGGCTGCAAGCTTGAGTAAAGAACTGGCCATTCTCTCAAAAAGGTGGGAGAGTGTCTACAAGAGTGTCAGTAAGGGAGGTGGAGGGAGGGTATTTTATACTGTTAGCTTGTGATAAAAATATTCCATAATATAAGGAAAGTGATGCCTCAACGCTTTTTAGGGCAACCGATCGAGTTCTTATGCTATTAATTGAGTAGAATGATTAGTGATTCTTAATGGAACTCTAGATTCTCATGTTAGTTGTTTATTTATGTTATCAGATCAGATCAAATCATGTTTTTAAAATTTTAAAATTTTTTAATTTTAAATTATTTTTTATAATTTTATCTTAAAAATAAATTTTAAAAAATAAAAAATAATATTATTTTAATATATTTATATATAAAAAAAACACTTCAGAAACCAACCTCCACTATAATTACAAGAACTGAATATACTTTAACTAATTCACATTATAAAAGCCTGGCCTCTACATTTTAACTTAGAAATTTGAATCAACTCCAAATATAATATTCTTCAGCTTATGGTCACCGAGCCCTTGGATTCTTAGGCTAATGTAAACCTTGATGCATGCATGATCTATTCACCTAAGAACTCGTCCCTTTAAGATTTATTTATGATAAAATATTGACATTGGAATTTGTAACTATTTATGCCAAAGCAGGAGTGTAGCTGGTAAAAGTTTGCATTTCAGAATTATTTTTTCAATCAGAAAAAAATACCTCCATCTTTTTTTGTAAATCATGCTATGCAGGCGATTTTTCTGACGTCTGACGTAAAACCATGCAAAAACCAGGGTCCATCTACTAGTTAGCTAGGAGTATTATTGGGTTCGGGCTACTAACCATTTGCCACACGTGGTAACACTAGCTAGCTAATTGCTTGTCCATGAAGGCTAGATCGCCGGTGAACATGTTAGGGATCTTCTTTCCCGGCGGCGAATGCGTTGAAATCCACCGATTGAACACGCTTCTCAACACATGACCACAGCCAATGAAATTAATGAAGTGTGTACGTGTGGTATTATATGATTACTTGGTTTCATAAACAAATCGAAATCGCACAAATCTTAATATATTTACCCTAAAAAAATCTGTGGTTGACATGCCTGGTTGCACTAATTTACTTATTTTTTCTTTGACCTCCAACCGAGATCATAACGTGTTGACTCCATAACCATTTAAGTATTTTCTTGTTTTCTGTTTACCATATCATTTTCATGTGCCCCGATAACTTATAGTCTACTACTTTTTTTTTTTCATTAGTTTTCCGAGCTCTAGTATATGATGAATTGCTAGTCTGCTTACAGATGTAATAACAATGGCACATTGCTGAAATATTATTATTTTACCTAGAAAAACATCAGACTAAGGGAAATTTGTGGTTGATTGATGAGGAAATTAAAGTTATTGCAATTATCATGATTGATCTTGAGATTAGAGACCATGTTTACACACGCCGCCGTGGTGGAATCTTTCAGCAATTTGTCAGTTAATATGGACATTAAAAATAAAAAATTGGGTGGTTTAATCATTATTTAGATGGAAATAATATAATAATTATTTTTTCATTTTAAAAAAAATTTATATATAGTCTCTTTGTATTTAGGTTAAACTTATTCATTATGAGTATTTGATTGCATTATGTAGTATCAATGAAACCTTAACATCCTTTTTTTTTTTGTATTTCTCTTTATTTTTTTGGATTGTGTAATATGGTATTAGAGTCAAGTTTCATGAGACGAGACTTAATCTTAGACATAACTTTCGCGGATCCAACTTAGAGGTTTAATTTTGCATCATTCTCCACTTTTTTTTTTTGGAGTGACTGTAATTTTAAGAAGGGAAATGAGGTATTTTATCAAAGAAAACGTATAATTTTGAGAGGGTATCCATCTAGTATCTACAATCTAGTATTTTGTTTTCCTTTATTTTGCATTTTGGTTTTTTGTTGTTGTTAATTATAGCTACTAAAAAAGATGATTCACTTCAGTATGTGGGGATATGTTATAAGTGGAACTTATATTAAACTTAGGAATACCGGTGAAGGTTATACTACTTTGATAAATGTCTGAGAAGCAAACAATGCGAAAATTATTACTTAGATTAACGATTCTATTGAGCATTCCACAGGTATACAATTGGTGTAGTATGAGACAATAAAGGAGATCTAGGATCATCTGCAAATGTTATTCACTCAATCAAATTTTGTAAAGCAGTATTAATTAGAGAATGATATATGAACTCTTCACTAGAAAAGTATGAGTATTTATGATTTTTTTTTACTATGATAGATTTTTCAGATCAATTAGCTCTTATAGAATTAGTAAAACTAAAGGCATGTGGCATATATATTGCTCGTAGAGAGCAGGAATGATTGGTACAGTTTTTAATACCACTTCACAATGATTTTGAAGGACTTAAATGTTCAATTTTGTATCATTCTCTACTTCCTTCTGGTGACTTAGTTGTCAATAAGTTATTAATTAAAGAAATATGTCTTCAGTATTATTTCGAAAAGGAAATTATTTCCATTTATAATCCTTATATGCTTCCAGTACTTTCTAAGCTACTCTTTAATAATTAAAATAAGTCTTTCTAAGTTGAGACATAATAATCAATCGCACCAGCAATCTCAAGCATGGAAGCCTGACAACCAGTCACAATCTAAAGCTTATAGACATTTCAGGGTTACAAAGCACCATAGTTTAATACTATAGTAGTAGTTTTATCAAGTTCTTTCACCGATCCTCGTACTATGACTAAGCAATTTTAGAAGTTTCTCTCCTTACAGCTATAAACTATGTTTGCTTCTTTTTTTATAGGTCAATTACCTCATAGTTTTTCAGGTATGTCACATTCTGAATGGATTTTGGATTCTTGTGCTTCATATCATATGTCTCCAGATTCTTTATCTTTTGTTTCTATGATTCCTTCATCTTTTATTCCTATCATGACTGTTGATGACACTCCTATTCCTTTAGAAAATATTGGTTCTGTTGTCACATCTCACTTATCTCTCCCTAATGTTTCTCTTATCCCTAAACTCACATTGAATCTTGCTTCTGTTGTCAGTTATGTGATTTTGGTAATTATTTAGTCATATTTTCCTCTTTTGTTGTTGTTGTGTGCAAGATCTGCAGTCTCAAGCTAATTAGGACAGGCTGTAAAAAAAGGGACAATATATTTTGGATGAGTTAAAAGTGTCAGTTGCTGCTGATACTAGTGTTGATTTGTCTTCTTTCTGTTTGAGTTCTTCTTTTTTTAGTTTTTATTTATGACATTCTCATTTAGGTCATATTTTGTCTTCTCGTTTAAGATGATTAGGCGCGCATGTTCCGCTATTTGACAAGTTCATAATCATTTCGTGAAGCTGTTCATAAGCCGCTTTTTGTTGTTCATGAGCCGCTTCATACTCCGCTTTTTGTTGTGCTTGAGACGCTTTGAGTTGCTCAGACTCCGCTCTTTGTTGTGCATGAGACGCTTTGAGTTGTGCGTACTTCGCTTTTAGGTTAACGTATTTCTCGGTGAGTTGAGCCGTGTGTTGCTGCAAGGCCACGAACTCCTTAGATTGGGAGCTCGATATTGATTGGGAGCTCCCAATGGTTGAAACACTACGGGTCGACCGCAAGTTGTTGGCCGTAGTGTTGGAGAGCCCGTAAACCCGATTTTTATTGGGTCCACCTAACGAGCCAAGCTCCATCCATAAATCCGGATCGAATTCCGGATGGGTCAAAGTATCGTCCCCGTATCTCTACCTCAACCGATTATTATAGGTCTCCTGAAAATAAAAAAAAGTAATCATAATATTCAATACAATAAACATAATAACTTACATAATAACTTACAAAATAAAATGGTTGAACAAACATACCACGAAATGCTGAGCACGGTTATCAACGAACTGTTGCGCCCCCTTCTGGCGGTCTTGACTTCGCACATGCGTCTCCACAAACAGCTCCATCGGGCGCGGCTCACGTCCAAGAGATGCAGCCTATAATGAAAAAAGATATATTAACAACAACTGAATTTAACGATATATTTCATTTAAATTAATCTTACCATCCGTTTCGCATGTGCAGCAAACCGAACGGAGCCGCTAGTGTGCGTTGTCACCCCGCCATGAATAGGCCGATTCTGGTTGCCAGCACCGGACTGTGAGCGTCGTGTGAACCGCTCAGACGTCACGTGCTCAAGATAGTGCGGCCATATATCTTCCGGGATGTATATCGGTTTGAAATCCCTCCAAATCACAACATCGTTCCAGCCTTGGAAACTCCTATCCCTCGCGGTTTTTTTTGCCTTTTTCTGTGCTTCATACAAAAAATCACGCAACCTATTTCACGCAACCAAAAATTACATTTCGAAACATAAATTTTTATCTAAAAAAATCCTGTATTGTTTTTGATCTTACCTAGTTGCCGCATGATTTTCCCACACCCTCCTCACAACAGTGTTATGCTCACTGTCCCAGCAGAATTTGTGCTGTGTATAAATCAACAAGTTTAAATAAAAACAATAATTTATTTACAATTATATTAATAATTTATTAGAAATAAGCTGAAAATTATAAATTAACACCAACCTGAAATCTGCCAAACCATGCATTGATTTGAGGCATCCATTTAGGATGCTTGGATATCTGACTCCATTGAAACAATGGAATCTCCATCGACGATTTAAACGCCGATGATATTACTCGGGCGGCTTCAATGTTTGTGAACCTGAAAATAAATGAAATAAATTCAATTGTGATTACTTCATAAATTATGTTGTAATTTAAAAAAAAACTAAAACCTTAACAAACTTACATTGAAAGGTCGTCCTTCCACTGTGCTTCGTACTTGTGGCTAAATTGATTCCGCTGCGAAGGCACGCTGCCTCTGCGCTGTGAAGTACCGCTGGAAGAGGCAGCATCGGTTGATGGCGCAGGTGGTGTAGGTGCCTCTTCTTGAGCGGCACCTAAGAAAATATCATCCTCGCTGCTAAACGAACTAGCTGCGACCTCACTTGAGCGACTAGCTCTGGTTTTCGTTCTACGCATCTACACAATTTGATACAAATAATTATATAATTAAATTCAAATGTAAAAAAAAAAATTCGACAGCACCTCCCCTATACCGGATACTACCCAAATCCACAAACCTGCACATATTAACAATAGCCACAACCAATTTACCCAATCTATACTAATTATTCCAACATATTCAATTACTAATCCTAAAGTAAATTCAACATTAAGAATTAAAATTCAAGTAATTATTTAATAATTATGCCAATACAACAAAACAATAAATTAAAAAAAAAACTCTAGAATAACAATCAAAATAAATGGAAAAAATTAAACACAAAGCATGCAATAATAGAGTAAAACTAATAATTATTCCAACATATTCAATTACTAATTCTAAGGTAAATTCAACATTAACAATTACAATTCAACAAATTATTCAATAATTGTGCCAATACAACAAAACAATAAATTAAAAAAAAACTCTAGAATAACAATCAAAATAAATGGAAAAAATTAAACACAAATCATGCAATAATAAAGTAAAATTAATAATTATTCCAATATATTCAATTACTAATTCTATGGTAAATTCAACATTAAAAATAAATATTCAACAAATTAACTAATAATAATTATGCCAATACAACAATAAAAAATATTCAATAAATTCAAAAAAAAAAAACTATAGACTTTAGCAATGAATTATGCAAAAAAAACTATAGACTTTATCTACATTACAAAAAATACACCAAAACAAGAAAAATAACCAAAAAAATAGCAAAAAAAAAAACTATTAAAGTAAAATGAAATAGAGGAAACACTAACCTTTTAAACTGATGAAGATGATGAAGAAAACTTGCTACATATTAGAGGTGAAAGCTTTGAAGAATGGAGAGGAAAAAAAATCAAAATCTTAAGGTGAGAAATGAAGGAGAAGAAAAAATGAACTGAAGGGGCGGTCACTTGAACTTATATGGCAGTTTTACCGATGGATTCACCAACGGATATAAAATTAATTATTATTTTAATTTATTCCGTCGGTGATGTGTTAAAAATTCGTCGGTAAATTTTGAATTTCACACCAAAATTTTTAATGACCCTCCATATTTTTCGTGGTCCGTCGGTAATTCCGTCGGCAAGATGATGCGGTCAGAGGTGCATTTAATGCACAACCCTTTGAAATTCGCGCGATCCATCGGGAATTTTATCGGTAAAATTGACCCGCCAACAACTTACCAACGGATATAAATGCGTCGGTGTGGCCGTCGGTGATTTGGTGGCATTTCAAGTAATTATTTTCGAACTCTCTATGAAATGCCGACGGACTTACGTCCGTCGCCTACAGACTTAAGGCCGTCGGTGATGTGGTGGCATTTCAAGTAATTATTTCATGTCACAAAATATATCATCCATGATCAATAATTATTTCAAGTAATTATTTCGTAATTGTGGCATTTCAACTAATTATTTCAAGTAATAAATATATCATCCATAATCTAAATGACATGAATAAAGGGTTTTACATAGGGCTTCATTTTGGTAGTTAGGCAAAATTTTCTTCTTCTTAGTCATCAATTGAATTGTCATCACCTTCATCGCAATCTTTAATATGAATATCATCTTCTTCATCGATATTTGCTTGTCCACTAGAGCTTAAAACAAAATTCAACTCCTCTACGTCAACATCAACAAGACTATCGTCGAAAACACGAAAATTTGAATTTTCTTCCAATTTAATCGAAGGAGTAACTCGATATGGTTCAACCACCTCACTAACTTGAAAGACTTCATCTCGCACACTTGTGTCTTCGTTCTCATCCTGAGCAACCTCGACATGACCCTGGGGTTTCGTTTTTAAAACGGACAACCAATCCACTCTTGATCGATCCTTTCTAAATGAAGGGGTGTATGTGTAATAAACTTGTTGACATTGCTTTGCGAAAACAAAGACATCGTTTATGTTGCGAAGTCTAGCTTTTGAGTTGATTTCGACCAGACCATAGTGTGGATCAACTCTGATTCCTCTGTTAGTCGTGTCATACCAATAGCATTTGAATAAAAACACTATATTCTGCTCGTTATGATATTGCAGTTCGACGACCTCTTCTAATCTACCATAGTAGTCAACTTCTAAGTCACTACTAGTGGATCCCTTAACACAAACATCGCTGTTGTATGTCTTTCTTCCTTGCCCGTATTCTTCAATATGGAAAACATATCCATTGATAAAATACCCGTTGTAGCACTTACATTTTCTTTCAGACCCCAGGCTTAGTGAAGACAATGACTTAGGTGCACTCCTTCCCATTTGATAAACCTTGTATGTAATGTACATCAATAAACAGTAAATGAACGAGAATCTCGTAATGACATGCATACGTAAAGTAATTTTGCAAGTTAGAATGAGTTTGTGATAGTGCTTACATGTGTTCTGAACCACGTGACAAACTGCTTATCTTATAATTGAAAGATCTGGGATTTGGTCAGCTGTGAGTTATTGTAGAGCAAATATTGACGATGTTGCTTGCAAGTGATAATGAGTGTATGATATTACAATATATAATTAACAGTATATTACTAACAAAGTTTAATTAGTATAAACTTACTAAATAAAAGGTCTCAGCTCATCACAGTTAAATAGAACATAGTTGTGTGCTTGTTTGAACTCTATTTCCGACAAATATCTTCCTCTTACGACATTTTTAGGTGTGGGTCGTTCAGTATTGGAGAATATTGACAAGTTCCCACTGGAAGGCACTTCACCGCCATCATCATGCCGTGGAACGCGATTGATTCTCGTTCTCAGATGAGGTTCGAAATAGTACGAGATAAATGTTGAGATCTCCTCAACAATATAGGCCTCACATATCGAAGCCTTAACATGCGCCTTGTTCTTAACCTTTTTCTTGAGATTAAACAAGTACCTGCATTGAAATATTAATCAAGTATTTTCAATTAAGAAAAACATATTAAATACTTTTATATATGAATTACATTGCAACTGTAATATCTAACCATTCGAATGGGTACATCCATCTATATTGGACCGGTCCTCCAGCTTTTGCCTCGAACGGTAGATGTATAGGGAGATGCTCCATTGAGTCAAAAAATGATGGAGGGAATATCATCTCAAGTTTGCATAGTGTCTCGACGATATTCGTTTGAAGCCTCTCAATGTTATCAACATTCAACTTGCTGGAGCATATATCTCTGAAGAAATGACTAATCTCCGTGAGTGCATCCCATATTCCCTTTGGCAACAAATCACGAAAAGCTAATGGGATGAGTGTTTGCATAAACACGTGGCAGTCATGACTCTTCATTCCATACAATCTGCAGTCCTCTATATTAACCAGCCTTGATATGTTCGATGCATATCCATCCGGAAAACGCAGACTCTTAAGCCATTTGTAGACTAGCAGTTGTGCCTTTTTTTCTAACACGAAGCTTGCTCTTGGTTTTGTGACCCGTGACTCATCATAAACCAACTCTATATTTTTACGGTTACAGTATAAAGCTATATCCAATCTAGCTTTGATGTTGTCCTTTGTCTTCCCCTTCACATCCATGACGGTGTTGAAAATGTTCTCAAACAATTTCATTTCGATGTGCATGACGTCAAGGTTATGGCGGAGCAGATTGGTCTTCCAATAAGGAAGCTCAAAAAAGATACTTCGCTTTACCCAATTATGGGTCAAACCAAAACCAAGAAACTTTTGCTTACCTGATTGAAGGCCAAACACAATGTCACCGTACTCTGAGACAACATCATGTAATTCTTCACCAGAAAGACGCGGGGATGCAACATCTTTTTCAACTCTGCCAATAAAGAAATCTTTTCTGTTCTTTCTGTACCTGTGATGAAGTGGCAAGAAGCAACGGTGACAGTAAAAAAAAAGCTTTACCTCCATTTGCTAGCGTGAATGCCTTGTTGTTTTCCATGCAGTATGGACATGCGAGTTTCCCATACGTGCTCTAACCAGAAAGCATTCCATAAGCTGGAAAATCATTGATAGTCCACATCAATGCCGCCCTCATAAGGAAATTTTGTTTCCTCGATATATCATAAGTCAGAGCTTCGGAGGACCATAACTACGCCAACTCATCAATCAACGATCGAAGACGAACATCTATATTCCGCCCCGGGCTTCTTGGACCGGGTATGACAGTAGATAAAAACATGAACTCGGCCTCATACACATTCCCGGTGGCAAGTTATAAACTGTGAGTATGACCGGCTAACAAGAATAAGGAGCAGCAAATGACCCAAATGGGTTGAATCCGCCTGTACAGAACCCAAGACGCACATTCCTTGATTCAGCTGAAAAGTGAGGATAAACACTGTTAAAGCGTTTCCACGCTTTGCCGTCAGAAGGATGAACCATCACTTCATCAACCACATGGTGTGCTTGGTGCCATGTCATGTGCTCAGCAATTCTTGGTGACATGAATAACCTCTGCAGTCTAGGTGTGATCAGGAAGTATCTAAGTTTTTTATATGCCACTAGAGTCTTTCCCCTGCCAGTTCTAGGTTTGTAACGAGAATGCCCGCATGTCATGCACTCGATCATGTCAGCATTTTCAAGGTAGTATAACATGCAGAAGTTAGGGCACATGTCAATTTTTTGGTATCCTAAACTGAGGGGTTTCATCATGGACTTCGCATCATAGAAGTTCTCTTTCAGCCTGTTCCCTTCAAGTAAAATGCTTCTTGCCCATTCAATAATGTTGTCATATCCGGCCTCACTTAATCCGTGATCTGACTTGATGGTGAACACCTGTGCTACGACCGATAATTTACCTGTGCTTGCCCATTCCATAAACCCTTTGTGTAGAAGATGCATCATTACAACATCTGGATGCAGATACTTCTTATTTTCACACTTCCTGCATGGACACCTAATACCGCCTCCAGTAAAATTTCTGGGAATAGATGTTGCGAAATTAATATAACCCTGAACTCCATTACAATAATCCATCCTCCGCAATCCTTGGGGTGAATCTCGATACATCCATGAACGATCATCCATGACTTATATCGAACCTCTATAAAATTATGATGACATCATGTATTAATTAACTAAGTTAGGTAAATAAACTTGCAAAAATATTACTTTACCTCGAGATTATCCAACAAACCAATCACAACTTCTCATAAATATTAAATATTCATTATCATTTATCAACGTCCATACAAATTAGAATATATACATTTACAGAAATTACCACTCCGCAATACCATTGATAAAACTTTAAACGGGCCCATTAAGCAAGCTATTAATTATTTTAAAATAGCACATATAATTCGGTAGTTCCATAAAGAAATAACAATTTACAAACAAATACAATCTTACAAAATCTAAAACAAACTATAACAGGTACACAATTATACATTCATATACTACAAGTTTGTTTGAGAAATAACAATAAAACATGTACATCTACTAACAAAATACATATACTAAAAAAACAATAAAATTGACATTTAATTAAATGTTAAAATTTAAAAAGATAAAATTACTTACAAAAATTGATAAAATCCGTCGGTAAATCAGAACACGGATGCTGTGACCACAAAACTTTAAGAAATATAACTTGTTTTGCTGATATGAGGAAGATTTTTTTTTTTGAGGTGGGGGGGCTGGTTGTTTGCAGATGGGGAGAGTTGGGATGAGGAAGAAGAAGAAGAAATAGGGGAGGAGTGGGTCGGCAGAGCTGTCATATATTAACCTTTTCCGACGGTTTCACCGATGGAGTTTCAATCGGTGATTACAGCGGTGATTCTGACGAAAACATAGACACGTCACCATATGGATCTGCCATTTCAAATCCCTCGGTGATTCCGTTGGCAATTTAAACGGCGAACCGGTCACGTCACTGTATGGGCACTGTACGGGCTGTCGTTTTGAATCCGTCGGAAAAAAATAACCCGCCAAAACCTCCACGTCAGCGACCCACCTTTGTTTTAATTCGGAAACTTTTCCGTCTGTAATTCAGTCGATAACTACAGACGGGAATTTTCCGTTGGTAGTTACCGACTGAATTACAGACGGAAAGTCGCCGTCGGTAATTTTGACCTCAAATTACCGACAGAAATATTCCGTCGGTAAATCCGTTGGTATTTAGCGAATTTCTGGTAGTGTTTCTTGACACGACCAAAAGATTGATGTCTTTTCCCAAGTGCAGGAGTGTCGAAGTAATAAATAACCCAGCAAGACCGGGGTCGAACCACAGGGAGGTTACTTGTATAAATTATAAGCAACAATAATACTACAACAATAGTAACAATAATAATGATAATAATAATAGTAGTAGTAGTAGTAATACTAGTAATAGTAATAGTAATAGTAGTAGTAGTAGTAATAATAATAACACCAATAATACTATTAATAATGATAATAATAAAGAAGAAGAAGAAGAAGTTGATGAGAACTTTGAGATGAAAGATTAACGTAAGGATTAAACAATGATAACAACAAATGTCAAGGTTAGAGGATCCACTAATGGTACTTCAAACAAGTATAGTATAAACTCTTATTATTCAATTGGAAACCACACACAAAGGAGGTTCCAATCAGATTATAAATTGTTAACATGATTATATTAGTTATCTTATTCGAATAATGCTAATACTTGTAAATGTTTTCAGGCATTCATGATTATAACTTATGTTAACAACAAATCAAGTTCCTTTCATAGCTCAGGTGTCGGTTATACCATACAGTATGGGCTATGAAAGTACCAAGTATTTGTTGTACCAAGTGTTATACAACATAAATCTAGATTAACCATTTAACAAGCAAAGTATTAAAAGTGAATAAGATAGCAAATATAAAGCATGTTAGTATCCAACATTAAGGTCCATGTTAAGTTTATATTATACTTATTCTTATACCATTAATGTACCCTTTTCACCTTGACATAATTAACTTAGCTAGACATAATGAAAGAAAGAAACATAAATAAACAAGGAAAGGAAATGAAAAGCATAAGCAAGAGATTAATATAAGCAAAACTTAAGCATTACAAAATATAAAGAGAGAGCAAGAGCATGATCTTGATCTCAAAACCAAGATGCCTAAATACATGGCAAATGCCTCCTTTTATAGGCCAAAATTCGGAACTATTGATTTGTTGACTAATTGATGAGTGGGTGGCCACATCTTGACTTGGTGACAATTCTTATCTTCTTGTCTACCAAAAACGTCATTGATGACGTCATAATTTGAACAAACTTGAATCATGAAAGTTCTAAGAAATTTTCTCATCTTTCCAGGGTAAACATTTGAGATCATTTGGACTTCTAGAACTCGAGATATGGGCTGAACACTGAACAGTGTCTGGGCTGCAGGACAGATTCAGACTTCTTCGTTGTTGCTACAATTTGGACTTGAAAACGGTCTTTTTAAATCTTGGACTCCACATGAAAGTTGTAGGCCTATGTCTTAGCTTTCCATCCATATAAAATGGACCTAAATCCAAGATCTACAACTCCAGATATGACCCAATTACCGAACTATGTTCCAGTTTGAACTACACCAGCATCTCTTTGGCCATCTTTTTGTCCTTTCAATTTCAGTACTTCAACTCCTCAATCAATTCTTTCATTTATGTGATAGGCCTGCATTTAAGATGAACATTTACCATAAATTAAAGGTATCTTATATAATTAGATATGTTATTATAAATTATGCTTTAGTTAAGGAGTTATTGATACTTTAAGTGCAAAATGATGATATAAAACCTTGATAAAAATGCACTTTTAAGTACTAATCACCCCCCCCAACCAGCTTATTACTAGTCCCTAGTAATTAAGGTGTTAAAATAGAAAAACAATTTGCAAATTCCACAAAGCAAGGCATTCATCATTCAACTTCCATTAATCTATTCAGATAAACAAACTCTCATTAAATTTATATATCTGCTCAATATCTCTTAAACAAAATATTAATAAACCTTCTTTGTTATGTGCTCAATGTATGAAACATAGATGATGGGGCTTTTATTAGAAGAAAACAATATTTTGTTCTAATGTTTAAGGTTAACTTTCTTGGGTTGGGATTATTTTATTTTATTTTACTCTTTTTTTTTTTAATATCTATACATATAACTTAAAACACAATGCATCTTTAACCCATGTAACGAGCTTTCGGCTAATGACTCCCAGACCAGTTGATCTTAGGGCATTAGGTGTTGAGACACCCCTACGAGCTTAGTAACTCGGGTTGCAGATACTGATACGTAGATAGTTCAATGTTTGATTCCCTTAAGCTTTTCTCCTTAACCCATGTAACAAGCTTTGGGCCAATAGCTCCCAAGTCAGTTGACTTTAGGGTATTAGGTGTTAAAACACCCCTTCGGGCTTAATTGCTTAGGTTAGGGAGGCTACGAAACCAAACTTATCTATGTTTTTATTATCATCATTTTTTTTCTTTTTTTCTTTTTTCTTTTTTTGTTTTTTTTCTTTTTTTTTCTTCTTTTTTTTTGTTTTTTTTTTTGCAAATTATAGACTATCCCTATCTCTTAGTTGTTACCTTTAACAAAAGAACATAAATAATGTAATAATCCAATGTGCAACCCACAATCATATGTTAAAGTGTGTGTGTGAAAATGAAGGTTTAAGAATATTTGTTAAATGAGTATATGAGCAGAACCAAGTGATAACAATGCGAGAGTTTGTAAACCTTAATATTTCAAGAAGTATTCTAATAGGCCTTGTTATGAATATTGCAAATAACCATTAGAAAATGTTTACTAAGATGCGTCTCAAGAGTCATTCCCCCTTACTTTGCCATCCTAGTAATAACAGTTTTGCCGAATGGTTTTTAAAACAAAAACAGTTAGTTGGTTAGTTTTTTTTTTTTTAATACTACTACCCTCTCCCCCCAACCAAAACGAGACATTGTCCTCAATGTACTAAGGCAG
Source organism: Populus nigra (assembly GCF_951802175.1). Lineage (NCBI taxonomy): Eukaryota > Viridiplantae > Streptophyta > Magnoliopsida > Malpighiales > Salicaceae > Populus > Populus nigra. Next base: position 7,762,909 of record NC_084852.1, read on the forward strand.
AAAGATAGAGTATAGAAGACATCACCTGAAACAACGAACACTGACAAACCTGAAACACACTTAAACAAATATAAGAAATAACAGAACAAAATACTATGCTAGAAATAAAACCAAAAGACACAAGGATTCACAAATGAAGGCTCAAATCCAATCTAAGCTTTTTACGGCTTTCTGTAGTTGACCATTTGATGCGACTCATGGAAGGATTAATTACAGGGGTGAAAGATTGTAGTTTGTCGATCAATTGTTCAGCAGTAGCAGCAGAGATTATGATTTGTCGTGCTGAAGATGTTAGAAATTCCTGTTCCACAGCTTGATCAAGAAAAGACAACAAAGTATCATAAAAACCATTAACATTGAGCAAACCTATAGGTTTATGGTGAATGTGAAGTTGGGCCCAAGAGAAAATATGAAAGATCTCTTCAAATGTGCCCAGACTACCTGGTAAGGCAATGAAGGCATCAGCATGGTTAAACATTGTATTCATTCGATCAAACATTGTGGAGACCTGTAGTTCCTCTCCAATTGTTCTTTCAATGATGTCCCCTTTTGTTAAAGCTTCGGGGACAACCCCCAAAACTTGACTACCTCCTAAAAATGCAGCTATTGCCACACCCCCCATTAACCCAAGGCTGCCTCCCCCATACACTAAATGAATCTTTTTCTCAGCTAGTACCTGACCAAGATAATTTGCTGCTTCTAAAAAAGCTATTTCCTTCCCAGGACTGGATCCACCAAAAACACAAATATTTTTTATGTGATAACTTGAGGAACCTGCCATTTCTACACGCTTCTATATCTGTCTGATGTAAGGGATGAGTAGAAATGAGGGGAAGGAAGAGAAGATTTTATAGATGAGAAATTGAAGATGCAATCATACCACCTATATGTAGGCCAGCTGGAGTCTCACACTCTCTCTCTCTTTATTTATTTATTTATTTATTTTGAAAAAGCATGTGTATGTACAGGTAGTTGCGATTGTGGCTCACATCTTCCCTTGGTTTTATGTCCAAGAACGGCTTAAACGTCCTCTATGGATCGGGGATAGGCTTCCCATCCTTAATGAATTGTATTTTATCTTCACGGTTTATAGATACCATTCCTAAAGAACGACATGTTGCATTGCAAGTCCATCTGGCACATTTGTGACAGACTTTCAGTCGTTTTGCACGACGTTTCTTTGCAAAAGTGCTTTTACCTGTTCTAGGCATATGTGAAATGAAAGAATTGGAGGACTCACCTAATAATCGGACCTTTGCTTCAATCAGCCAGCGAATATCTTCAGGAATTCCATGATTCATCAACAACTTCAATCTTGCACACCTAGCACGGTAAATTTTTGTAATCGCATTCTGAGGCAGAGCGGGAAAATACTTTTTCAATTTTTCAAGAGTGGTGTCCATTTTCAAATGAGAATTGGAGAACAGAGTAAAAAAAAAAAAGGGAGAAAGAGCAAAGAATTGCACAAATATATACACAGATATCAGTTATTATGGGAAACTGAAAGAACCGACTTAAGTCACGGAGTACCGTTATCCGCCTTTTGACCGGGGTGAGAGAAACTAGCAAAATGAAGCACAAAACAATGTGAGAAAATGAATCAATCTTTATATACAGGATCACTAAATTCAATAGAGTCATTTTCAACTGAAAAATTATCAAAGTAGACTTTCAAACGATGTCCATTTACCTTGAAAACATTGCCATTCTTTGGATTCTCGATATCACAGGCCCCATATGGATACACATGTTTCACAATGAAAGGACCACTCCATCTTGATCTTAGTTTTCCAGGAAATAAATGGAGTCGAGAATTATAAAGCAAGACTTTTTGACCAACATTGAATGTTTTTCTCAATATTTTCTTGTCATGAAACTCTTTGATTCTTGCTTTATGAATTCTTGAATTTTCATATGCATCATTTCTTATTTCCTCAAGCTCATTTATTTGTAATTTTCGCAGTTGACCAGCATCATCAAGGTTTGAATTGAAAGCTTTAATAGCCCAATAAGCTTTATGTTCAAGTTCCACAGGCAAGTGACAAGGTTTTCCATAGACTAGTCTATAAGGTGACATACCTAATGATGTTGTAGGCCTATGTCTTATCTTTCCATCCATATAAAATGGACCTAAATCCAAGATCTACAGCTCCAGATATGACCCAATTACCGAATTGTGTTCCAGTTTGAACTACACCAGCATCTCTTTGGCCATCTTTTTGTCCTTTCAATTTCAGTACTTCAACTCCTCAATCAATTCTTTCATTTATGTGATAGGCCTGCATTTAAGATGAACATTTACCATAAATTAAAGGTATCTTATATAATTAGATATGTTATTATAAAACATGCTTTAGTTAAGGAGTTATTGATACTTTAAGTGCAAAATGATGATATAAAATCTTGATAAAAATGCACTTTTAAGTACTAATCATTTCTCCATTTAATTTAATTCATTTTGATGTATGGAGACCTTTTCCTGTTGCCACAAAAGGAGGGTCTCGATATTATGTTTTTTTCTTATTGATGATCATACTAGTTATTGTTAGATTTATTTAATAAAACATCATTCTAAATTCTTTGAGATATATACAATCTTTCACGCTCTTGTCAAAACTCAATATTATGCTGTTATCAAATGTTTTAAGTGTGATTTAGGTGGGACATACACCTCTAATAAATTTTGTGAGTTGTTTGCCCTAGATGAAACTATTCATTGAACTTTGTGTACATATACTCCTGAGCAAAACGGTATTGCTAAAAAAGAACATAGGTATATTATTGAAACTACTAATTCTCTCTTGTTTTCTACTTTTGTTCTTAGTGTGTTTTAGGGTAAAACTATTCTTACTGCTATAGGTTTGATTAATACAATTTTATTTTCTCATATTTCAGGTTTTTCTCTTTATGAAAAGTTGTATAGATATGCCCTTAATTATTTTTTTTTAGAGTTTTTGGTTGTACTTGTTTCATTTTTCATCCTCATATAGAACGTAGCAAATTGTCTTCTTGATATGTTATTTGTGTCTTTCTTAGTTACAGTGAAGGTAAAAAAAAGTGAACTTATTCGTATAGATCCATTTTATAAGGATTCTGATAGTTTATCATCTCAGGTTCCTAGTATTTTAAATTCCCATTCTCATGTTCTTCCCTCGTTATCTTTATATTCTACTCGACCAATTTGTACTGTCATTCTGCAAGTATTGACACTTTACTATTTGATACACTTGAAGCTTCCTTATCTTCTAGGGTCTTTTAAGCTTCATTTGAGATTGTGGATCCATATCTACATCAATCTATATGCATTCGTAAGTCTACAAAGTTCCTAGATTTTGCATATTCTGGTTATTCTTCATCTTTTACTTCTTTTTTAGTTTCTATTCATTATCTCTGAGCCCTCTTCTTATAAAAAGACAATTCTTAATCATCTTTGACAGCAAGCTATGAATGAGAAACTTTCATCTTTGCATAAAACAAATGCTTGAGATTTGATTCCTTTACCTTCTAGTAAGAGTGTTGGTTGTTATTGAGTATATAAGATCAAAACTAATTTTGATGGATATATTAAGTGATACAAAGCTAGGTTGGTTATAAAAAGATACTCTCAACAATATGGTATGGATTATAAGGAGACATTTGTTCATATTACATAATGACTACTATTTGTACTCTCATTCGGTTTTTCAGTGGAATATCTCTCTATTTAAAGTTAAAAATGCCTTCTTGAACGGAGATCTTCAAAAATAATTTTATACGGTGCCCTATCTTGGTGTTTCACATGATTCTAGGTATGTTTGCAAGCTTAAGAAAACGTTATATGGTCTTAAACAAACACCTCATGCTTGGTTTGAGAAATGTTATGTTGTGATCTCTTCCCTTGGATTTGTTTTTAAAAGTCATAATTTTGCTCTTTTTATTAAATATACTGATGTATGTCATATCATTTTATCTTTATATATTGATGACATAATATTACTGATGATGATATTGATAGTATTTTTATTTTAAAGATATAGTTAGCTAGATAGTTTGAAATAAAGGATCTGAGTTATCTACGATATTTCTTGGGTATTGAGGTAGCCTACTCACCTAGAGGTTATCTTTTTTCTTACTCAAAATATGTTATAGATATTCTTGAGTAGGTTAGACTTACTGATAATAAGACTATAGATACTCTCATTGAAGTTAACACAAAGTATTTTTCTTCTGATGATTTACTTTTATCAGATCCTACTTTATACCATATTATTGTTAGAAGCTTGGTATATCTCATTATTACTCGTTTAGATATTGCATATGTTATTTATACTGTTAGTTAATTTTTTTTTCTCCTACTACTGTTTATTGAACATCTATTCTTTGTATTTTGCAATATCTTTGAGGTACAGTTTTTTAAAGTTTTTTACTTACATCCACCTTTTTCTTGGAGCAGTATGCGTACTTTAATGCTGATCATAAAAGTGATCTCACATATCAAAAATTTGTTACAGGTTTCTGTATCTTTTTGGGTTATTCTCTTATTTATTGAAAGAGCAAGAAATAATACATTTTTTCTCGTCCCAATCCTATGTATTGTGATAACCAGAATTTTATTTAGATTGCTCACAACTCAATTTTTCATTAACAAACTAAGCACATTGAGATCGATTGTCATCTTACTCATCATCTTCTTAAATATGACACCATTACTTTACCTTTTGTTTCTTCTTCTCTACATATTGCAAATTTCTTTACTAAGTTGCATTCTATTTTTTGCTTTGATTTTCTAGTTGATAAACTCTTGATGCTTGTAGTTGCCACATTATTAGTTTGAGGGGAGATGTTAAGAAATATAAGGTTATTTTATTTTATTGTTTATTAAGGGTAGAATAGTCTTTTCATTTTCTTTTCAGTTTTCTTTATTTAGCCTATATATAGTCTCTTTGTATTTAGGTAAAACTTATTTCTTTTGAGTATTTGATTGCATTATGCAGTATCAATGAAACCCTAGTTTCCTCTTTTCTTATTTTTTGCATTTCTCTTTATTTCTTTGGATTGTTTAACAAGACAGGGATGAGTTCATCTTTTACTTTAAAAGTCTACAATAAATTTACTTGGTTACTTATTCAATTAAAAAATTTTAAATTAGGGTATAAAGGCTTATTCATCTTTTCATTGTAATCTTTTGTTTTTTTGTTTTTAAATAATATTTTAAAAAAGAAGTCTTCTAGCGCGTTCTATGCATGCACCAGCGTGTTAGGCCACTCTACACACTTCAAATGGCACATATGAAGGATTTAGGTGGTGCAAATTGTTCATCCACGGTAGCATTAGAAAGATCACGATGTCCTCTTTCAAATGAGATGGCGTTTCTAGTGGTCTGTTAGGTAGTTTGGCTCTAACAACGTTATTTATTTATTATTATTCTTGTTTTGCCTTAGAAAACATGTTGTCCAATTAGAACATCTATGTTGTGCTCTTGTTTTGTCTTGATATATGATTCAGTCCTCTTGTTTTAGATTGTATGATATTTGTATCAGTTTCTTTTGCACACTTTAAAAAGTTTGTTTTCAATTTCACATTTGATTGAAATGTTATTTTTCCTATTATTTTGTCATAGTTTCAATTTTGATCAACTTTCTTTTGATTTTGGGTTTATGTTTTGATTTTTTTTTGTGAAATGTTTGATTTTTTTTTCAATTTCACCCTTGAATAAATGAATGTTATTTTCCCCTTATTTCTTTGTTTAGTATTTGGTCCTCATTATTTTATATATATATATATATATATATATATATATATATATATATATATATATATATTGGGGCCTTTTATCAAATTATTTTTCTAATTTTCATCCTCTAACTTTAAAATGTTATTTTTCTTATTTTGTTTTGATTTTAGATTTTATTCCTTTTCTTTTAATTTTGGGTTTTTGTTTTGAGTTTCTTTGTAAAATGTTTGTTTTTTTTTTTCAATTTCACCATTGAATTTATGAATGTTATTTACCCTCTTAGTTTTTTGTTTAGCATTTAGTCCTCATTATTTAATTTATATTACTATTTTTTTTGGCCTTTTATGAATTGCTTTTTTTTTTATTTTTGTCTTTTAATATTGAAATGTTATTTTTCCTTTTATTTTGTTTTGGTTTGAGATTTGATCCTCCTTTTATTTTATTTTAGATTCTTGACTTGATTTCTTTTGTAAAACGTTTTTTTTTTAATTTAACCCTTGAATCAATCAATGTTATTTTCACCCTAATTTTTTTGTTTAGCATTTTTTCCTCATTCTTTTATATTACTAATTTTCTTTTTTAGGGTCTTTTATCAAATTAAATATATTGTTTTAATTTCATTCTTTGATATTTGATTGATTATCGCTAGTAGAGTTATAATGGGCTCATGACCAAAGTGAAGAATTTGAAAGTTTAACTCGGGTAATATTGATCTTTTTTATCCTTCGACACTTTGCATTCTATCTTTCTTTTAGTTTTTTTTTTAAATTGGTCATAGCCTTATAGATGGGTTACGTGCCGACAAGCGCACTTGGTTCATTTCTTCCCCTTTAATTTTTTATTTCCTTTGTGATGCTCTTGGTTAGATCAAAATGTATTTTTGCTATTCTTTTCTTTTTAATTAACATTTTTTTTACCATGATCATTCTTTTTGTTTCTTTGTTTGATGCATCTAATGTTGTAAGATAAGACAAGCTTATTCAATCTAGTCGAGTCTATGATCTAAATCCTGACTTTTTATTGCTTTTTGTTTCGGTTTTAATTTCTTGATAAAATTTCAGAACATAAACTTTGATCTTGTGTGTTTTAAGTTAGGGTAATTAATTTGTGCGACCGCGACAACGCAACAAATTTTGGCGCCGTTGCCGGGGAGGTAATTTTAGTTGATTGTTGTGCTTTTACTGTTATTTTTATTTGCTGTGATTCCAAAAAAAAAAAGAGAAACAGAATTTTTGCTTGTGACGGTATTGTTCACTTGCGGCTGCGGTACTGTTCAAAAACAGAGTTTTTCAGGGAATTAGGTATAGGTCTTTTGTTTCCTGAAAGAAAACGACGTTCTGAACAGGACTAGTGATTTATCACTAGCCCCACCCTATTGAGGCCAAATTCCACTTTTTTCTAGTGTTTTTAGGCAGTTTTAGTTTTCTACCGTAGGATTTTCGTACAATTTGCATTGTTTTCAATCTCTTGTGTGGTTACTTTCTTTTGAGTTTTCTTAGCAATTTATGCCTGTGACCCGTTCTACTAATCAAAGTCAAGTGTAGATTGATCTTGAAATAGAAAGCACTTTACGCAGGTTAAGAAAGGAAGCTCGCCTCAACACCATGGTTATTGCACGACAACAAACACTCAAGGAGCTTGCTGCTCCTAACGTGGAAAATCAACCATTGTGCATAAACATTGACAATAATGTAAACTTTGAGCTCAAATCTAGTTTTATACATTTGTTACCAACATTTAATGGTATTGCAGGATAAGATCCTCATACTTATCTCAAGGAGTTCCATATGGTTTGTGTTGGCATGAAACCGAATGGAGTTGATGAAGAACAAGTTAAGTTGAAAGCTTTCCCTTTCTCTTTGAAGGGGGCAGCAAAGGCATGGCTTTTCTCTATTCTCCCAGGATCTATTGGAACTTGGAATGCTATGAAGAAGATTTTCCTGGAGAAGTATTTTCCAGCATCTCGAGTTGCCAATATAAGGAAAGAAATATGTGGGATTCGACAATCTCATGGAGAGACACTTTCCGAGTATTGGGAAAGATTTGAGCAACTATGTATTCAATGCCCTCATCATCAAATACCCGATCAGTTGCTCATTCAATATTTCTATGAAGGATTGGTGTCTACTGACCGTAGTATCATTGATGCTGCAAGTGGAGGCGTATTGGTGGATAAGACACCCGAGGCTGCACGCCAATTGATCTCAAACATGGCAGCCAACTCAAAACAGTTTGGCACTCGTGCAGACTTCTCCAACAAACGAGTAAATGAGGTAAGTATTTCTAACCTTGAAAATAAAGTTAATGATCTTACTTCTCTAGTGCGTTCTTTAGCTTGTGGAAATGTGCAGCAGGTGAAAGTTTGTAGCATATGCTCCTTACAAGGACATGCTTCGGATATGTGCCCAACAATGCAAGAAGATTACATTGAACAAGCTCATGCAATTGATGGAGCATTCAACGGACAGCCCCAGCATAAATATGATCCCTTTTCCAACACGTACAATCCTGGATAGAGAGATCATCCCAACTTACGCTACAACAACCCATCCCAACAAGGCAATCAAGGCCGACAGTTCCATCCCTATGGATTTCAGCTCCAACAAAATTATCAAGCAAGACAACCCGCTCCATTCACAAACTCCAATGTCAATGATGATCTTCGTGAGATGATGAAAACTTTGGCTTCTAATACTATTACCTTGCAACAAAATGTCATGTCTTTTCAACAGGAAACAAGGTCAAGTATTCACAACTTGGAAAAGAAAATGGGGCAAGTAGCTTCAAGTGTAGGGAAATTGGAAACACAAATGAATGGAAAGTTGCCCTCCCAAGCATTGAATCCAAAACAGAATGTTAGTGCTATCATGCTGCGAAGTGGGAAAGAACTTGAAGAGAAAAAGTCAAAACAAATTGAGATGAAGGAAGAAGAAGAGATAGAAACTGAATTGAGTACAAAGAAGGAATATCCACCTCCTCCACAAACTGAAACAAAGACCAACACTCCAAAGGTAACTTCTCACTCAATTAATTCCAGTTTTAAAACAATTCCACCCTTTCCTGTGAGTTCTTCTAGGTCAAAGAAAGAAGACAAAGAAAAAGAGATCTTAGAGGTTTTCAAGAAAGTGGAACTGAACATTCGTTTGCTTGATGCTATCAAGCAAATTCCCAAGTATGCAAAATTCTTGAAGGAGTTGTGTACTACCAAGAGAGCTTTCAAACTGAAAGGTCATGAAATGGTAAGTATGGGTGAAGTTGTATCTGCCGTTGTTCAAAAGAATATCCCATGTGTTATTGGTAATGCTAGTTTTAAAAGAGCTTTATGCGATTTAGGTGCATCCATTAGTGTTATGCCCAAACATGTTTATGATTCTCTTAGTCTTGAGCCCTTAAATAAAACTAGCATTGTAATACAACTTGCGGATCATAGTTTTGTTTACCCACTTGGTGTGATAGAAGATGTCCTAGTCAAGATTGATAGTTTGGTTATTCCATGTGATTTTTATATTCTTGATATGGAACATGATTCTTGTGATTCATCAACCAGCACTTCTATATTGTTTGGGAGACCATTCTTGAAAACCGCCAACACAAAGATTGATTGTGGTAAGGATACCTTGTCTATGGAAGTAGGAGATGAAAAAATTGAATTCAATTTTCATGATGCAATGAAATATCCTTATAGCAATGTTTATTATATCACATGCTATGATCAAATTGATAAGTGTGTGCAACAAGTTTGTGATTTTGATTGCGAAGACGGATTAAGCATAGCTTTGAGCTATGACTATGATTTCACCAAGATAGAAGAGATGGAGAGGCACGTATGTGTTCCCCAAAACATGCATGAATCATTATTGACCTTACAAGCTTTGCAAACCGTTCCCCATGGTAATGTTTTTGTTGATTTAGTATTCTCACATAAAAAGCTTTTGCCATCTATTTTACAAGCCCCCGAGTTAGAATTAAAACCTTTGCCCGATAATTTGAAATATGTATTCATTGGTGACAACAATACACTTCCCGTTATCATAGCAAAAGGTTTGACAAGTATACAAGAGGAAAAGCTTGTGAAGTTGTTGTGTGATCACAAGACGGCTATTGGATGGACTTTAGCCGACATCAAGGGCATTAGTCCCTCAATGTGTATGCATCACATACTATTGGAGGACAACACAAAACCCACAAGGGAAATGCAAAGGAGGTTGAACCCGCCTATGATGGAGGTAGTGAAAGCTGAAATTTTGAAACTGTTAGATGCAGGAGTCATTTACCCCATCACTGACAGTAAATGGGTCGCACCAATCCATGTGGTGCCTAAAAAGATCGGAATCACGTTTGTGAAAAACAAAAATGATGAGCTCATTCCTACTCGCATCTTGAGTGGATGGAGAATGTGTGTTGATTATGGAAAGCTCAATCTTTCTACATGCAAAGATCATTTCGCATTACCATTCATGGATCAAATGCTTGAACGCCTAGCAGGTAAGTCTTTTTATTGCTTTCTTGATTGATATAGTGGATACAATTAGATTGTTATTAATCCTGAGGATCAAGAAAAGACTACATTTACATGTCCATTTGGTACATATGCATATAGGAGAATGCCTTTTGGTCTCTGTAATACTCCTGCAACTTTTCAAAGATGCATGATGAGTATTTTTTCTGACTATGTTGAAAGAATAATCGAGGTTTTTATGGATGATTTCACGGTGTATGGTGATTCTTTTGATAAATGTCTAGAAAGTTTATCTTTAATCTTGAAAAGGTGTATTGAAACTAACCTTGTCCTGAACTATGAAAAGTGTTATTTTATGGTAGAACAAGGAATAGTTCTTGGGCATGTTGTGTCTTCATGTGGATTAGAGGTTGATAAAGCTAAGATAGATGTTATTTCATCATTGCCTTACCCCTCATGCGTGAGGGAAGTTTGTTCTTTTCTAGGCCATGCAGGTTTCTATCGACGCTTTATCAAAGATTTCTCGAAGATTACAGCACCTTGTGCTAACTATTAGCCAAAGAAGTGGATTTTGTGTTTGATCAAGCATGTAAAGATGCCCATGATGAGCTTAAGAGACGTGCACATCTGCCCCTATCATCCAACCACCAAATTGGGATGAACCTTTTAAGATAATGTGTGATGCGAGTGACTATGTGGTAGGAGCTGTGCTTAGGCAAAGAATTGGAAAGAATTTGCATGTTATCGCCTATGCTTCTTGTATGTTGGATGGAGCACAATGCAATTACCATACAACTGAAAAGGAACTTTTTGTAGTGGTGTTTGCTCTTGAAAAATTCAGGTCATATCTACTTGGTATAAAAGTCATTGTTTTTACTGACCATGCAGCCCTCAGGTATCTTTTGAAGAAGAAGGAGTCCAAACCAAGACTGATTAGGTGGATCTTGCTTTTACAAGAATTCGATCTTAAGATCAAAGACAAAAAAGGTGCTGAAAACCATGTGGCTGATCACTTGAGCTAACTGAGGACCGAGGATATACAGATCGAAACAATAAGAGAGACATTCCCCGATGAGCAGTTGTATATGTTGCATTCCTCTACAAGACTATGGTATGCTGATTTGGTAAACTATTTAGTTACCAAAGAATTCCATCCAGGTTTGTCTAAACCCCAAAAAGATAAGTTACGAGCTGATGCTAAATATTATTTTTGGGACGATCCATACCTTTAGAAATTTTGTGCGGATCAAGTAGTTAGGAGGTGTGTACCACAAGATGAATTTCATTCCATTCTCACTTTTTGTCATTCTCTCATGTGAAAAATGCCAAATAACAGGTAATATCACTCATAAGAATCAAATGCCTTTAACGAATATTTTTGTAAGTGAAATTTTTGATGTTTGAGGTATTGACTTTATGGGTCCATTTCCTTCTTTATTTGGCAATCTTTATATTCTTCTTGCTGTTGATTATATGTCTAAATGGATTGAGGCGAAAGCCACACGAACTAACGATGCTAAGGTTGTTTTAGATTTTGTCAGGACTCACATATTTGACAGGTTTGGAATCCCTAAAGCTATCATTAGCGATCGTGGCACTCATTTCTGTAATCGTTCCATGGAAGCATTGCTACGCAAATATCATGTGACTCATCGAACTTCCACATCATATCATCCTCAAATGAATGGCCAAGCTGAAATTTCAAATCAAGAAATCAAGTCCATTTTGGAGAAAACAGTGCAACCTAACCGGCGAGATTGGAGTCTACGTCTTGGAGATGCACTTTGGGCTTATCGGACTGCTTATAAATCACCTATAGGAATGTCACCTTATAGAATGATTTATGGGAAAGCATGCCATCTACCGATGGAGCTTGAACACAAAGCTTTTTGGGCCATTAAACAATGTAACATGGATTATGATGCTGTTGGGATTGCAAGAAAACTGCAACTACAAGAGTTGGAAGAAATTCGAAATGATGCTTACAAGAATGCAAGGATTTACAAATAAAAGACTAAAAATCTTCATAACCGAATGCTTACAAGAAAGGAGTTTCATGTTGGAGACAAAGTCCTTCTTTATCATTCGCATTTGAAACTTTTTTCCTGAACAATTGCGCTCTCGTTGTATTGGATCTTTTGTTGTTTCTAATGTTTTTCCTTATGGTGTAGTTGAAATTACAAGTTTAGAAACCAACAAAGTACTCAAGGTCAATGGGCATCGTTTGAAACCTTTCTATGAAGGTTGGACGGTAGAACTCACCGCTTCTATAAAGTTAGTTGAACCAATCTATGAAGAATGAGCTACCACATGTCAAGCCAATGACATAAAACAAAAGCGCTTACTAGGAGGCAACCCAGCACAAAAAAAAAATCAGATTTGCTTTCTTTTTCCTTATCTTTTATTTTTTCACATTTTAATTTATTTTCTGTCATTCTCTTATGTTCCTTTGCTTTTATTTCAACATTGAGGACAATGTTGTGTTTTAAGTGTGGGGGTATTGGGAGAATTTTAGTTTTCTTTGTTGTTCTAAAAAAAAAAATTGTGTTTGATCTTTTTAACTCCCATTGGTTTTTGAGAATATGAGTATTATGTATGAGAATTAATTGAGATAGATGAAGATATAAATCAAATGAAGAAGTATGCATGCTAATTTTAAGGTTTAATTGGTTTAAGGATTGACTTTGAGAATATGCCATGTTGACTTTATAGTGTTATACCAATGCAAGCTTTTGAGCTTTCAACATTATATTCCTTAAGTGTGCATTCTTTCAATGATATGTATCTCTAGAACTTGCTTCATATCTTATTGAGATGAGATTATATTCCATTACAAATATACATGAAGATGATAAAGGCATTAGGAATTTTAATCACTTGAACCAAAAAGTCAACTTAAAGCATATTATTCTTAGTGAGCCCCTTTCGAGCTTGTTTATCTTTTCTATGCTTTATCCATGTATAAGCCTTAACTTTTTATATGTTTTCCTTTTCCCCTGGCCAAGGATTAATAGAGCATATACTTATGATATCTCATGGAATTATGGTTGGAAATTATGTGAAAAGAAAGAAGAAGTGATGCTTGATGAAAAGATGGGCAAAGTTGCCAAAGGTAAAAAAAAAGAAAAAAAAAAGAAAAAGAGAAAAAAAAAGGAAAAAAAAGAAAAAAGTGTTCCTTTATGTTCTTAAGATTTTATGTTGAAAGAGCTTGAAATTAAAAGAAGTTAAGCATTGGCGATTAAAGATGAAAAATTTATGTGCTTTGATGGAATATCTTGTTTGAAATATCATTTTTCAGAATGCTCTATTTTCTTTGGTTTGAACCTTTCCTTTTACTTTCTTTTACCTCACCTTAACCTTAGCCCCATTACAACCGGAAAATAAGACCTTTTGATTCATATAGTGCTTGTAATAAGTTGCTAATGGAGATGAGATTGAAAAGCAAGCTTATGATAGAACATACTCTTTGATTGAATTTGAGAGATTTAAACACATGAGTGTTGGAGTGTATATCAATGAGAGGACCTATCACTTTGGCATGACATAGATTTCATTTAAATCCCGATGATTGATTAAGTTTTGAAGTTTACATGTAAATGAATTCATGAGAATTATACTATTTATCCTTCATGATTGTATTCTTGTTTATAATGCATATATTCTTGGACATAGATGGGAGATTAAGAGATTGATCATAGTTTTTTTCAATTTGATTTTATTTATCCTTTCTCGAGGACGAGCAAGAGCTAAGTGTAGGGGTATTTGATGTAACTATATTATTCGATAGTTTCACCCACATCCACCTAATGTTTTGTCCATGTTTTATATATAAATGCCTTGATATTCTTTGTTTTATGTTTTGAAGGCATTTTTGGATGAAAGATGCAAAAAGGAGTCAATTGGAGGTAATTAGCAGATTTGACGTTCAGTCGATGTTTTGTGCAAAGCGTGAGTTCTAGAGATCGAAATGAAGTGATTCCAATGACACTAAAAAGCTAACATCCATACCTTTCTGGAAATGTAATGCAAGAAAAATAAAAGGAGAAATATCATGGAAATCACATCCTGCAAAGTCAAATCTCACATTCTGCCAGTGTTGACCTTTGGCCATTCAAAATTTAATATCTGGAGCTACAGAATTCCAATTGATATAAACTCAATTGTCTTGGATTCCTAATTCAAAGACCTATTGACACTCCAAATGTCAGCCAAAAACGATGTCATATGATGGAGATATGAGTTTCCAAAGATGACAACTGAATTCTGTAAGCAAACAGGTTTCGTGAAGAAATGAGTCCAAATTATATTCCGAAGCATCTAAGCCGACATCCAAGTTTTTATATCAGCAATTTAGCTCCTCTAAGTCAGATTTTGAAGATTTCATGCAAGGCTATTTCTCCTTTTTAGGAAAAATAGTTATTGAAGTACTTAAATGTAAATTGTCAACTTAAGGAAGGACTATTTTGTAAAATAGAGACTAGGGTTTCTTAACATATAAAAAGAAAAGAGGGAGAGCAGAAGGAGGCAGCAACCAGCAGAGAATAAACACAAATTCTCTCCTCTACAAACCCAAAAATCATGCTCTTTTCATTCTTTAGAAGTACTTGTTCAATAGTTATGCAAGGCTAAGCTTTTTTCTTGGTTGCAAGAACACAACAAACCTTCGGATTTCAAGAACCGTGAGATTTATTCTTCCTTCTATTTTTAGTTTATGTTATGAATGAGTATGATTGTTTTCCTATGCATATTTCCTATGATTTTTGTTGATGATTGCTAGAGTGGACTCTATGTTATTGTTGTGAACAATCTATTGCTAAGTTTAATATCAAAACCGAAGTTGTGATATATGAACTTGTGAAGCAACTAAGTTTGATAATTGTGGCGGAACTACGCTATTGAACCTAGGGAGAACATTTGAGCAAAGTGACACAAGCTGCGGACAGCTTGTATGTTAATCTTGATGAAATTATCTAGTTCTTAAAGCGACCATTAAATTGAATCATTAGTACGAACACTTTGATTGTTTGTTGGTTAGGATTCGTTATACGGCGGATCCATTAATTAATCAACGTTAAGAAAAGATAAAATTTCAGAACATAAATTGTAATTTTTGTTTCAAGGATCGGTTCTAATTTTTGTTGGTGGATGTGTGCTTGCGACCAAGGTTTGTTTTCTTGATAAGTTTCGGTTTTAATTGATTTTGTTTGCTAGTTTAATTGCTGCCATAGTTTAGATAATCACAAACCAAATCCCCCCAATTACATAACGTACAACATAAAAATCTGACTTGAAACTTCCTCGTGGGATCGACCCCTTGCTTGCTCTATACTATCTTGTGTGTTTTAAGCTAGGGTAATTAATTTGTGCGACCGCGACATCGCAACAAGTGGTTAGCCATAACATTTAAGATTTATTGTAAATTTTGATGGGAGATAAATTGAAATAGCAGAATACAAGCTTACCATAAGACGAGTTTGTTTATAACATGTTTAAAAATTAGACCATCTAATTTAGTATATTCAAGATAATCTATAGGAAGAATCATTCTTGAATACTAAAGCTAACACTTGTTTCTCATATCAAACAACTGATCATCCAATCTAAATGTGTGGTAGATTACTTGTGGAGCATTTATGAGCAGGTCAAGAAGACGATCACAGATAACAATGCTAAGTATAAAGCCATAATTGATACTCATTATTAAAAGAGTGTTGTTTAAGTTTGGTGGTCTTGTGTAGGTAATGATCACTCGTGATAGATTTCTCATGAGAAAAGATAACAAGCTGAAGAAAAGAAAGATATACTCTTGTGAAGTATTGTAAAAGATAAATAACAATGATGATAGACTTCACCTTTCTATTAATGTGCAATGCTCGATGTCTTATTTGGAGGAAGAACAAAACTTAAGGATGAGTTCTCTCTAACATGGGAAGAATAATACAACTGGGTTATCCAAAACAGAAGTTATAAACAGTTAGATAGGAATCTTTTATAGCTAGATGATGATTTGTCCTAAATAGACTGTATGGATGACTTAACATATGTTTTTATATACCTGCTGTAACCCCATTTTGGCTCATTGGCTTTTAATTTAATTTTTGCAAGGTTTAAAATGTAAAATTAAAAGATCAGAGATTTATTTCGATGAAAAGTGTGATTTGTGAACTTGCGTGAAAATTAAGGATTACAATGTGCTTTTGTCATTCTATCTTTATCTTCAAGATAATCCCTATCTTCAAGATAATCCTTGTTTTCAAGATAATGATAGTTATTCAAACTTCAAAGAAGAGAATGAGTTTGATTGAAACTTGGTTTCTCACACGCGAAGAGACTTTTGCACTATAAATACAGATCTGAATGTATGCAAGAAGGAGGCGGAGAAAACCCTAGAAGAAGGTCATTACCAAAAACCCTACAAAAAATAAAAAAAGACATTTACAACAAAAAAAGGGGGCGCGGCCGAATCCTAAACTAGTCGTCGCTGCCCCCTTCCCCAGCTTTATTTTCCTCCTTTTCTTCCCCAGTCACCAAAAACAGCCAGAGAAGCCCTCTGTGGCTTTTCTTTTCCTCTTTGGCTTAAGACCAAGACCGCCACCACACCAGCTTTGGCCTGCCATCTCAGCTGAACAAACATCCCCAGCCATTACCATCATCTTTGCCTTCGTTTCCCAATAATAGCACAAAGCAACAGCACAGGAAAGAAAGACTAGGGAAGACACAGAAAAACATAAACAGAAGGGAAATCAGCAGCAGTTAGGCAACCCTTCATCACCATCGTCATCGTCTTCACTTTCACTCCGCAGCTACACCAGGCCCAATAGCTCTTCCACACCGTGAACATCCAGCAGTCCTCCATTGAAGCAGCTGCACTGATCTCAGCAACCTTGGAAGCCGCCATCCTTAACTGTGACAGCCCTTTACCCTGTCGTCTTTGTCCTCACCAGCGCAGCATCTTCAACAAGCCCCGCACCGCAAGCTTCCCTCTGGTAGTAGCAGAATGCAACTTCAGGATGACAACATCAGAACAGCAAGTGGGATTTTCAACCGTGAGCGGTTGCCCGATTGTCACCATCATCTTCACCCGCACTCTGCAGCTGCACCAGACTTGTTCTGTATTGTTACAGAAACAGATTCATAAAAAATGAAGATGCATAGGACAAACAGAGAGGAGAGAATACTAGTGGAGAACAAGAAGAAACGAAAAAGGAGAGGAGAACAGTCGGCCACCATGCTTCAGTTATCATCTTCGTTCCTACATTGAGGTAAGCCCCACTTCCTTTGCATTTTAATTCACGACTACAGTAGCAGCGAATTATAATTCACTTGCTCCTATAGCAAGTGAATTATAATTCAGTGGGCAGGCATGCGTAACACACGCCTGCCCCAAAAATAAAAAGTTATAAGTAAAATATGTGCATGCAATGAATAATAAATTTGATTTATTGATTTATTCACTGACGTTAGAATCAGGAATAAAAATACTGAATTAAATTTATTTTATTTCTCAGCTATGTAATATTTACCAATGCCAGAGTTATAAGTAATCCGTAGTTGAATATTCATTGACGCTAGAGTCAGGAATATTACAAGCAAAAGCAATGCAAACCATCTTAGCATACACGAACAAACCTTTAGCAATTTAAGACAAAAATCAGCAATGCAGCCTGCTTTAGGCAAGACGCTTAAAGGGTGTAGCATCTTCCCTTTAGCGTAACCAGTCTCGGACCATAGAATCTCTGTTGACCAGTTAGGGTTCCTAGTAACCATAATACTAGGTGACGACTCCTTAAACAAGACATTTTTCTCTAAAAGAACAAGATGCCAGATATTTGTTCATTTTCCACTTGTGATTAATTTTTAATCAGTCGCTACGATGTTCGGATGTGACAATACCAGTTAGACAGAGCTATACCTAAGAGAATATCTGGTTGTGCCAAACATATATTGTTGCTAAAAAAGGCCATAAAAGGCCCTCTTTGCTGGTCCATCCACTATATAGATTTCTTGAAATTAGGCTTAAAATATATTGTTTGGCTAATTTTCCTTGACTTTTCTAGATATCTTATATTATTTTGGATTTTATGTTATTTTTCTTTTATGTTTTAGGATTCTAACTTATTAGCTAGTATAGGTTAGTTTTATGGTCTATTTAAAGGTATTTTAAACCTCTTTACAACGCACACTTCATTATACTTTATTTTAAGATAATAAAAATATGAATTTAGAGTTTATATTTGCAACCATTTTCACTAATTAATTTTTTTTAATTCTATGATTGTTTATTGTTTTTTGTGCTTTCACCTGTATCAGTTGTCAGTTGGTATCACAACCCAACAATCCTATGCTATTGCTTGTTGTGTGCTGCCACCTCAAGACTATATGTTTTGTTGTTATGTGCTGCTAACAACTATGGTAGAAAAGGGTCATGGAGTAGGTTATGATCAAGGAAGGGATGAGGAGATTCTCTTTAAAAAAAAGATACATGAGCTCATGATAAAAGACATGCAAAGATATATCACAGAATTAACTCATCAATTGGAAAAGAGAAACCTTTAGGAACAAGGTTAGGAGGAGAGTTACCATGGGTCCCTTTTAATTGGAAAATTTGCTTTCTTTTTTCAACTTTAATTAGTCTTGTTTAAGCTATTAAAACTCTTTTTTTTTGCCAATTTTTACCTCTAACAATACCATATAAAAATAGTAGCTGATAATAATCTCATATAAGCACACATACTAACAACTTTTATACATATTTTTGCATGGTAACTGACACGACCAAAAGATTGATGTCTTCTCCCAAGTGCATTTAAGATGAACATTTACCATAAATTAAAGGTATCTTGTATAATTAGATATGTTATTATAAAACATGCTTTAGTTAAGGAGTTATTGATACTTTAAGTGCAAAATGATGATATAAAACCTTGATAAAAATGCACTTTTAAGTACTAATCACCCCCCCAACCAGCTTATTACTAGTCCCTAGTAATTAAAGCGTTAAAATAGAAAAACAATTTGCAAATTCCACAAAGCAAGGCATTCATCATTCAACTTCCATTAATTTATTCAGATAAACAAACTCTCATTAAATTTATATATCTGCTCAATATCTCTTAAACAAAATATTAATAAACCTTCCTTGTTATGTGCTCAATGTATGAAACATAGATGATGGGGCTTTTATTGGAAGAAAACAATATTTTGTTCTAATGTTTAAAGTTAACTTCCTTGGGTTGGGATTATTTTATTTTATTTTACTCTTTTTTTTAATATCTATACATATAACTTAAAACACAATGCATCTTTAACCCATGTAACGAGTTTTCGGCTAATGACTCCCAGACCAGTTGATCTTAGGGCATTAGGTGTTGAGACACCCCTACGAGCTTAGTAACTCGGGTTGCAGATACTGATACGTAGATAGTGCAATGTTTGATTCCCTTAAGCTTTTCTCCTTAACCCATGTAACAAGCTTTGGGCCAATAGCTCCCAAGTCAGTTGACTTTAGGGTATTAGGTGTTAAAACACCCCTTCGGGCTTAATTGCTTAGGTTAGGGAGGCTACGAAACCAAACTTATCTACGTTTTTATTATCATCATTTTTTTTCTTTTTTTTTTGTTTTTTTGTTTTTTGTTTTTGTTTTTTTTTTTGCAAATTATAGACTATCCTTATCCCTTAGTTGTTACCTTTAACAAAAGAACACAAATACTGTAATAATCCAATGTGCAACCCACAATCATATGTTAAAGTGTGTGTGTGAAAATGAAGGTTTAAGAATACTTGTTAAATGAGTATATGAGCAGAATTAAGTGATAACAATGCGAGAGTTTGTAAACCTGAATATTTCAAGAAGTATTCTAATAGGCCTTGTTATGAATATTGCAAATAACCATTAGAAAATGTTTACTAAGATGCGTCTCAAGAGTCATTCCCCCTTACTCTGCCATCCTAGTAATAACAGTTTTGCCAAATGGTTTTTAAAACAAAAACAGTTAGTTGGTTAGTTTTTTTTTTAAATACTACTACCCTCTCCCCCCAACCAAAACGAGACATTGTCCTCAATGTCCTAAGGTAGAAAGATAGAGTATAGAAGACATCACCTGAAACAACGAACACTGACAAACCTGAAACACACTTAAACAAATATAAGAAATAACAGAACAAAATACTATGTTAGAAATAAAACCAAAAGACACAAGGATTCACAAACGAAGGCTCAAATCCAATCTAAGCTTTTTACGGCTTTCTGTAGTTGACCAATTGATGCGACTCATGGAAGGATCAATTACAAGGGTGAAAGATTGTAGTTTGTCGATCGATTGTTCAGCAGTAGCAGCAGAGATTATGATTTGTCGTGCCGAAGATGTTAGAAATTCCTGTTCCACAGCTTGATCAAGAAAAGACAACAAAGTATCATAAAAACCATTAACATTGAGCAAACCTATAGGTTTATGGTGAATGTGAAGTTGGGCCCAAGAGGAAATATGAAAGATCTCTTCCAATATGCCCAGACCACCTGGTAAGGCAATGAAGGCATCAGCATGGTTAAACATTGTATTCATTCGATCAAACATTGTGGAGACCTGTAGTTCCTCTCCAATTGTTCTTCCAATGATGTCCCCTTTGTTAAAGCTTCAGGGACGACCCCCAAAACTTGACTACCTCCTAAAAATGCAGCTATCGCCACACCCCCCATTAACCCAAGGCTGCCTCCCCCATACACTAAATGAATCTTTCTCTCAGCTAGTACCTGACCAAGATGATTTGCTGCTTCTAAAAAAGCTATTTCCTTCCCAGGACTGGATCCACCGAAAACACAAATATTTTTTATGTGATAACTTGAGGAACCTGCCATTTCTACACGCTTCTATATCTGTCTAATGTAAGAGATGAGTAGAAATGAGGGGAAGGAAGAGAAGATTTTATAGATGAGAAATTGAAGATGCAATCATACCACCTATATATAGGCCAGCTGGAGTCTCACACTCTCTCTCTCTCTCTCTCTCTCTTTATTTATTTATTTATTTATTTATTTTGAAAAAGCATGTGTATGTACAGGTAGTTGTGATTGTGGATCACATCTTCCCTTGGTTTTACGTCCAAGAACGGCTTAAACGCCCTCTATAGGTCGGGGATAGGCTTCCCATCCAGTTTTCTTAAAAACTGGCAAACAGGGTCTTTTACAGTCAGATTCCCAAGACTAAGTCTATCATGTTCTTTATGAAAATGGGGTCATAAGTCTTGAAATGCACAATGCACATCTCCACCAGGATATGTCTTCAAAGTCAATAGAAGATTATCTAAAGATTCCTTATGTTTTGAAATAAATCCTGACTTTTGACAATTTTCACAAGCTTTGCAAAATACATGCGTGTCCTTGAACATGGTGGGCCAATAAAATCCATTTTGAAAGATTTTTGCTATGGTCTTTTTTGACGAGAAATGACTCCCACATGCTTCAGAATGACAAAATTTAATGACACTACTTACCTCATTGTCCGCAATGCATCTTTGAAATATTTGATCAGGACAATGTTTAAATAAGTTAGGGTCATTCCAATAAAATTTCTTGACTTCGTTCAAAAACTTACCTTTGTCTTCGGTACTCCAATGAGTTGGCAAGTCTCCTGAGGCAAGGAAATTGATATTTTTAGCAAACCAAGGTATTGAACTAAGAGAAAGTAAGGATTTGTCAGGAAAGTAACCATCGGTTGGTGTGATGTCAGATATCGAATCTGTTGTCACTCTTGACAAAAGATTCGCATCAACATTTTCAATGCCTTTTTCATCCGTGATTTCTTCCTGAGAATAAGTCATTTGCAAATCTTCAAATTCATCAAACTCAGTATTACTCAAAGTAGATTCAAATTGATCATAAACCAATTCTTCAATAAAATCTACTTCTTGTAAATCATTATCATCTCCAGGTTGCTTGCAAATGTTGAAAATATTCATCTCCAATGTCATGTTTCCAAAAGATAGCTTCATCAGTCCATTCCTACAATTAATCAATGCATTAGAAGTTGCAAGAAATGGACGTCCTAAAATAACAGGAAATGAATTACATGCTTCAACAGGTTGTGTATCCAAGACAATAAAATCCACAGGATAAATGAATTTATCGACTTGTACTAACACATCTTCAACTATTCCTTTAGGCACTTTTACAGATCTATCGGCAAGTAAAAGAGTTACAGAAGTTGGTTTTAACTCACCTAGATTGAGACTTTGAAAAACTGAATATGGAAGTAAATTCACACTAGCTCCAAGATCAAGTAAAGCTCTTTCAATTTTATGTTATCCAATAAAGCATGAAATTGTAGGACAACCAGGGTCTTTATATTTCAATGCATTATTGTTCTGAAGAATGGCACTTACTTGTTCGGCTAAGAAGGCTTTCTTTTTCACATTCAGTTTTCTCTTCACAGTGCATAGATCTTTCAAAAATTTAGCATAAGAAGGAACCTGTTTAATAGCATCCAACAAAGGTATATTGATCCTTACCTGTTTGAAAGTTTCAAAGATTTCAGAGTTGTGATTGACTTTCCTTTGTTTGGTCATGGCATGAGGAAATGGAAGTGTTGGCGGAGAATCAGTCTTTTCTTTGCAATGATCAGATTCAAGCCCTTCCTTACCCTCAGAGATTGATTCATCATCATTCTCACAAGGTTCAAGAATGGGTTTTTCAATAACCTTACCACTGCGAAGAGTGATGACTGATTTGACTTGATCCATGTGTTGGCTTCCAGAACTACTTGCATTTCCATTGTATTGCCCCTTGGGATTTTTCTGTGGTTGAGATGGAAACTTACCTTTCTCTTGGAAACTGAGAGCAGATGTCAACTTTGCAAGAGTATCTTTAAAATCTGTCATGCTTTGAGCAAGTTGACTGTTAATTGCCTCTTGCTTTTCCATGAATGCATGCAATGTTTCCTCAAGATTTCTTCTAGGAGGGGGAGCATAAGGAAGTGCATATCCATGAGGTGCATAAGATTGATGTCTTCTCCCAAGTGCAGGAGTGTCGAAGTAATAAATAACCCGGTAAGACCGGGGTCGAACCACAGGGAGGTTACTTGTATAAATTATAAGCAACAATAACACTACAACAATAGTAACAACAATAACAATAATAATAATAATAATAGTAATAGTAATAATAATAGTGAAGAAGAAGAGGAAGAAGTTGATGAGAACTTTGAGATGAAAGATTAACGTAAGGATTAAACAATGATAACAACAAATGTCAAGGTTAGAGGATCCACTAATGGTATTTCAAACAAGTATAGTATAAACCCTTATTATTCAATTGGAAACCACACACAAGGAGGTTCCAATCAGATTATAAATTGTTAACATGATTACATTAGCAATCTTATTCGAATAATGCTAATACTTGTAAATGTTTTCAAGCATTCATGATTATAACTTATGTTAACAACAAATCAAGTTCCTTTCATAGCTCAGGTGTCGGTTATACCATACAGTATGGGCTATGAAAGTGCCAAGTATTTGTTGTACCAAGTGTTATACAACATAAATCTAGATTAACCATTTAACAAGCAAAGTATTAAAAGTGAACAAGATAACAAATATAAAGCATGTTAGTATCCAACATTAAGGTCCATGTTAAGTTTATATTATACTTATTCTTACACCATTAGTGTACCCTTTTCACCTTGACATAATTAATTTAGCTAGACATAATGAAAGAAAGAAACATAAATAAACAAGGAAAGGAAATGAAAAGCATAAGCAAGAGATTAATATAAGCAAAACTTAAGCATTACAAAATATAAAGAGAGAGCAAGAGCATGATCTTGATCTGAAAACCAAGATGCCTAAATACATGGCAAATGCCTCCTTTTATAGGCCAAAATTCGGAACTATTGATTTGTTGACTAATTGATGAGTGGGTGGTCACATCTTGACTTGGTGACAATTCTTATCTTCTTGTCTGCCACAAACGTCATTGATGACGTCATAATTTGAACAAACTTGAATCATGAAAGTTCTAGGAAATTGTCTCGTCTTTCCAGGGTAAAAATTTGAGATCATTTGGACTTCTATAACTTGAGATATGGGCTGAACACTGAACAGTGTCTGGGCTGCAGGACAGATTCGGACTTCTTTGTTGTTGCTACAATTTGGACTTGAAAACGGCCTTTTTAAATCTTGGGCTCCACATGAAAGTTGTAGGCCTATGTCTTATCTTTCCATACATGTAAAAGGGACCTAAATCCAAGATCTACAGCTCCAGATATGACCCAATTACCGAACAGTGTTCTAGTTTGGACTGCACCAACATCTCTTTGGCCATCTTTTTGTCCTTTCAATTTCAGTACTTCAACTCATCAATTAATTCTTTCATTTATGTGATAGGCCTGCATTTAAGATGAACATTTACCATAAATTAAAGATATCTTGTATAATTAGATATGTTATTATAAAACATGCTTTAGTTAAGGAGTTATTGATACTTTAAGTGCAAAATGATGATATAAAACCTTGATAAAAATACACTTTTAAGTACTAATCAGTAACCATAACCTCACATTGTTGTATTACCATTTCAACTTCACTTTTCTTTTTTAAGTTCAATTGGTCTTCATAAACATTTTAGGTGATAATGATGCAAGTGTATAAACACTTGCATCATTATCACGTAAAATTGTCAAGGTCTCACCAACAATAAATGACTAGTATGTATAGGAACCATATCACACAAAACCTTATCCTTATAATTCCCAATAAAAAAAGAAACCAAAACCTGTTCAGTCACCATAACTTCACTACATTCATTCAACCATAGAAGCTTATAAGGTCTATCATGCTTAACAATGTTTAGATTTAATTTCTTAACAAGTATAGTAGTAGCAATATTAGTACAACTCCTACTATCAATAATCATATTACACACCTTGTTACTAATGTGACACCTAGTATGAAAGATGTTCCCTTTTTGTTGCTTCTTTACCAATTTCATAGCAACTTTCTAATCATCAACCTTCAAAAACTTCTTTTCTTTATCTTTATAATTATCGCCCACATTCTCATGATTCACTATAGCCTTAATGATAGGCATTTCAACTTCCTTTTCCTTACGACTAGGAACTTCTTTTCTACTAATCATCTTGTCAAACTTACTTATTAACACATCCATCATAACTTTCATTATATCATGCCTTTCCTCCATAACTCTTGTCTATTTTTATTCAACACTTTTTGAAGACATTGTTTATACCTACAATAAAAGTTAGTAGCAAAGAAAATATTTCTTCACAAAAAACTCATGTATTTACTCATACAATAAAATCCACTCCTCTCGTGTTTCACACAATTTATTAGGCTTTTCACCATAATAGCCTCACTACACCTTTTACCATTCTATTCTCGTACTTTGGTTTTTAAAATTAAATTAAAAACTTATCAAACAATCAATCAAACTACACAATGATTTATTTTATGTTTATAGACTCAAGAATCAATAATTATTCAAACTTTTCAAAATGAAACTTAAGGATAAACTTACGAGTAGCTATGTAATTTTGTGTTAATATATTGACAAAAACAAAGACACAAAATAAAAAGTAAGAATTATTATTAAGAAACAACAAAAATTGTAAAATTCAAGAAAAAAAAGAAATCGATGCAAGCAATTAAGAAATTAAAGAAATTGATGCAAGATAATTCTACTCTACCTAAATTTGCAAGAAATCAATCAAGATCACCAAGAATTCCTAAGACAAGTTTCAACTAAACCCTAGTTCATACAAGATCAAAGATTTCATAATCGCTTCTCCAATAATCCTTTTAAGATTTGCAATTTTAATTATTTTTTTAATAGGTGTCGAATTTCTCAAGTATAAGGATGAACAAACTTTATTGTTTGTAGGCAATTTAATTTTCTTTTGCTAACTTCAAGACCTTTTCTTTTCCTATCAAAAACCAATTATCTTCTTCCTTCTTCCTATTTTTAATTAAGATTCCACCAAAACACCACAAAGATTAATCAAAATCCAATCATTTTTTTTTTGTAATAGTTGAAACCCTAGAGACAAATAAACCAAGAAAAACAAGAAAGAAACCCTAGATATAGCAAGATCTAAAGAAAACCCTAGAATTAATTATAACAATAAAAATTAAAGAGATATAACCTAAAATTGGTCGAGCACTAATACCAATCTGATGTTGAATTGTCCTTTAGATAGCTAATTTGAGGTTTAAAGAAAGTTTGCAACTTAACCCAATAAAAACCTTGCATCGGAGAGCCAAAGTTATATGCAAACGATCACCCTCATCGTATGCCTCTAACGAGATGTAAATAAAAAGTATAAATTACAATAAAGTTGATCAATTCTTAGAAGAGTTTGCAAGTTTAATAAAAAAACTTGATATGAAAATCACTCAACAACACAAAGAAAAATAAGCACACAATATATGACAACTTGTAAATAAAATCCATAAACTCCCTAAAATCCTAACATAAGAATTAGTAATGGGTTCAACATGTACTAAATTTAAATAAAACCCATACCAATTAAAATAAGGTCTAAAATAATAAAAATAAATAAATAAATATATCATCTACTATTACTTTTCACCCTTTTTCATATATGATAGTGAAAAATGCCCAAGAGAATTAATTATTAAAGAATCCTTACTGAACAAAAGCTTAATGCATTGTAAAATAAGAATTAATTTCTGACCAATTAATTCTTCTTGTTTGATACGAAATCCTTATAAAACAAATAAGTCCAAAGCTGCCATATAAGCTTTCAAAAATATTAAGGACTCCTTGTAGTGAATGTAATTGATAATTCTTAAGGAAACAATGTCTTTTTTCTTTTCACACTTTGTTGACAGATTCTAGGCACAACTTCAAACCTGTTGTTCTCTCTCATTCAGATGAATTAGCGGGCTTAACATATATCGTTGGAAAGGTACATATGTCTCATTTCTAAAAAAATTATAATCATATCTAATATCCACTTGTATCTTTCAAATATAACCAAAAGAGTAGACAAAGGTCTAGCCTGACATATTTGAACCTTTTTTTACCTAAGCCTCTTGACTTAGCTCATTAAACTCCTTTTGGATGCACTTCGTTCTAAGTCTTAGAATAGATCAAATGGACACTCCTAATGGATTCTTTGATGTTGTAGCTAGGATCGCATCATGATTTCTATTTGGTCCATCACTTGTAATAGCCTTTAACCACACTTGAGGATTATAAAGAGGATGGATGAAATTAAGTATTTTTGCCAAATCTATCAACCATGTTGGTGTTACATCTCTCGTATAAAAAAAAAATAAAAAAAACAATTTTAAAATCTAATTACATTTCATACTATTAATGCAAATAATTAACTTCTTAAACCAATGATAACTATCAAAACACTTAAAATGAACACTTTTGCTCTATTATTTATAAAAAAAAATTTCCTTCTATCCCCATTCTATACATAAGTTTCCTCATATAACTTCATTGGAGTTAGTTCTTGTCTAATTTGTTTTTTCTACAAATTTAATAGTTTATTAAAACCTCACTAATAAACATGTAATTAAAACTTCAAGAAAAATAATAAAATATACAAATATGAGCTCTTGGTAGGTGCTATTCATGATGGATAAATGGAATTGCTCCTCCAATGTGCTTGTTTATCGAAACATGAGTTTTTTTTCTTTCTATTTATGTACTGAATCATGAGCGCTTTGGAAAACTTTCTGAAACCATAAACTCAAGATATGTTATCCAATTACAGTTTGTGACATACTTTGATTTATAGCCTTTTCACCTCACAATGTCATTAAACCCGACCTTCTTAATTGCTTGTTTGTAGGCATCATACCAAAACTAACGCAACCTAGTACATAAATTTATTAAAAATAAATTAGGTTAGAAAATAAAAGAATACAAGTTTATAAGAATATAACATTAATTGATTTAAACTTACCTAGTCACATTATGGCTTTACCACACTTTTCTGACAAGTACCTTGTTGCTCTCGTTTCACCAAAAAAAATCTCTTAATTGATTTCATACATGAATTAATTTTCAAAATTTAAAAAACTAGTAACTCGAATTATAGATTATTTATCTAACCTTAAAATTTTTCCACCAAGCATCTACCTTATACATCTATTAAGGATGGTCATAAAGCTGACTCCATTGAAACAATAGTTCTTTAAATGACCATTTTATCCTAGAGGTGATGAAACAAGCAACTTTAATATTGGTAAACTTGAAAATCAATTTAAGAGAGTCATTTTTATAAAATTATAAAACTTAAAATAACTAAATAGAATTATACAAAACAATTACATAAAGAGGTCGCTCAATCATTCTCCTATCCATTTTCCTTTAATATACTTTATCAAATAAGGGATGCCTGATATGTTATCCTTAGTGGTTGAGTGTTGGTTGGTAACCTTTTCATATCATCCTCTAAATTCATAACACAATTACCAACACTACTACTTGATGAATCATGAGTGATCTTATTTGACTTGGACTTGTTCCCTCTTGAATACATGATACCTAAAAGGAAACAATGAACACAATTTAAAAAATAAAACATACTTGCAAACACAAATTCAATTATTTATTAAAAATGAATAACAATTAGCCTACACAAATCAACTAATAACTAATAACCTATCATTTCTTTAATTCCAAAGTAAATCAATTCCCCCAATTTCAAAAAAATAACTCATAATGCAATAATTATCAAACACTTCATAAGTTGAAACATACTTAACCCTTGATTGTTATCAATTTCACACAAATTCAATTTTCCTTAATTTTTCAACAAAACCATAAAATTGATAAAAAATAATTGATACGTGATGAAATTCCAATATTGAAGATGTTTCAGAATAAGACTTATGTATTGGATAATAAGTTAATCTTTTAGTTCAAGTAATCTAATACATTCTCCCTAGCCAAGGTGTCTAGTAGCTTGATATAAAAAGCCGAGTGGTTGGTAGCTGGTAGCTAGTGGTGTCTAGTAAGTCAATATGGTTAGTAGTCCTATAAGAGATTCCCTTTGATTGATATAAAGAATCTCAGATGCTTAAGTTAGTAACTTTGTAAAGAGATAAAGTGTAATAATATTTTAGAGAAATAGGTTATGAAAATATGTATGCTAAAAATAAAAAGATTATGAACCTGAAGCTTGAAGAATTCATGGGGTATTTATAGTCCATAAGTCTTATTCTTTTATTGAGAGGAGGGGTTGAAGAGTCATTTCACCCTAGTGATACTTTGAGTTGTGTTCTACTCAAAATAATACGTATTATATTAATATAAAATACTTGAGGACCTATGCAGGGGTCTCAAAAAATTATCGACAGACTCATATAAGGTCCTAAAAAAGTCTCAATGGAGTGTTGGGCTCAAGAGAGTTGGGTTTGGGGTGTGTGCCAGAGCTCATAGGGGTGTTGGAGTGCGTGCCTACCAAGCCACTGGTCTTGCACCTAATACTAAAAAATAATTGGGTTCGGGCAATAGTTTGGGCTCGTTTCATTTGACAAAGGTTTTTGAGCCCATTAAGTATGGGTTTATCAATAACCCACCAAGTCTTTGTGATATTGATATGAACATATTTTTAAAATACTCAGTTACCATGACAAGTTCATTGAATTATGTTCGTTAAGAAGAGGGATGAAAACTCTGAGATTATTTACCAAAGAGCCTGTGTGTAGTGGCGTGCACTATGTTTGAAGAAATTTCCAAGTATATAGAAGGGGACCATAGAGGAACCCATTCTTAGAAAAAAAATTCTTCGAGGCTTAGGTGAGATATAAAGGACTCCATACTTTGAAAAACTTTCTAAGAGGTCAGGGGAAACTTATAGAGAAAAAGCCCATACTTAAAAAAAATTCTAAGAAGTTGGAGGGAATCTGTGGAGGGTGAGCCTATACTTAGAATGTCAAACCTTAAAAAATGAGTGATTAAAATGAATAGTTAAATAATAATAATAATAAAAATAAAATGAGAAAAGTTGGATTTTTGGTGAAAAAATATCACCTATTGACTAGTTTTGCGTTATTGAGCATAATGTTCAATCCGACCGTTAGATCAAACTAAAATGTTTTGAGGGATCTCATAACATATAGTCCTACATTTGATTATAAGTTTAGGACAATCCGAGTTTGGGAAGATAGTTTAAAACTGTTAACAGTCGCATAGTAAATGACATAAAATTCATCAATGGCAATTTTATAAATATTATGATGAGCTGGCTAAGTTCCAGCAAATTATTCTCTCTTCTTTTTACACCAAAAACATAGACATAATAAAGAAATAAAAAAGGAAGAGAAAATAAGGATAGTAAAGCACTTAAAAAAAAATACCCGGAGAGAGAGTAGAAATTATGTAGAATTAAGGATCTAAAAGGTGTCAAACACAAATCACTCCCTTAAGCAAGGATTTAAGAAGAAAATAAGTGAGGGAGAAGGGAGAAAAAAGGGGTTGTAAGTCATGTAAAAGAAGAAAAATTGAAAGGGAGGAAAAACATCACCAGGTTAGCTTTCGAAGTTCATTTTAGTGTTGGGTAATGAGTTCTAAGTTGTTTAAACAATTTTGGATGGAAGGAAATAGATTTAATGCATTTTTCTTAGATTTTTGAATTAGGTTCTTAGGAGAAAATTTGGGGAAAACATGAAATTGTTGAAATTGATACATTTGTGATAAGATTGGTTGAAAATGATGCAAAATAATGAAGGATGGAAGATAAAAATTTGGGTGTTATGGAGACAACATTGGCCGATCATGTTAGGAATAAAAGATGATGAACATGAAATATAATAAAGCTTGTATAATTGTGTGTGATTGTGTGTGTTAATGCATAAATGATAAAGTTGTATATAGAGATATAATAATATATGGGAAAAGTTAAGTAAATAAATGGTTAATGTCAATGCATGTTAATATGTATAGGTAGACAATTTAATATATTTCAATGCAAAATATTGGAAAGAGTATTAAATTATATGTTCATGAACAAGTTAGTTAATTATGAAGGTATAAGGAATGGTGTGAGGATTTAGTTGGATGATAATATGACATAGTTATTTTTCCATGCTTAGTAAAATCAAATATATATAAAAAAAAGTTAAGGAGATTTGAAGAAAAATAATTGAAGTATGCAAGTGTAAATCAATGAGAATTGAAGGTATTTACTATCAATAATAAGACAATGCATTTTAAAGGAAATTAAGTTAGGAAAATATGTATATTTGATAAGAAATGCTAACGAAAGAATTAATTAGTATGAATGGAATTAATGTTGAGATGAGAATTATTGGAATATGTAATGTTGAAATATGTAACATGACAATGAAATTATGTATGTGTTACAATTCTGGATATGAATATGCTAACAAGCATACCTTTCTTTTAATTATAAGAGGAACATTCGTGGCTGGAACTTTAAAGGAGCGAGCTCGAACACCTGGAGCTGCAGGTAGGTGTTTCGCTCCTTAATTATGTCAAGTTATTGTAGTTGTTCTTTCATTTTCTTGTATGTGAATGGGTTGTCTTTGTTATGTATGCTTGATAATTAGTGGAACAGAATTGTGTCATGAATATAAGAGAATTATGAGAATATATGGTGAAGAATGAAAATTATTCGATGAATAAATTGAATTAGTATAAAAGATAATGTGTATGACTTAGTCGTCTAAATGGTCAGAAACTAAAAAGAACTAAATATCTTGATTTTGATTTAATTTCCAAAGTGGCGGAAAGCTAAGGTGAATAGTGTTTGACTTAGCCATTCGCAGAGGCAGGGCTAAGGTGGTATGATCAGATGACTTGGTTATTTATAAAGATAAGAACTAAGGAGATTTGATGTAGAAATGGACTTAGTCATCTATAAGAACAAAAACTAAGGTGTGGTTATAGAACTTAATTATCTATGTATGAGACAGCTAAGGTGGTAATGAACTTGATCAGAAATTGAGGAAGACATGGATTATTTGTGTGATTACTTGGTTTCCATTAAGATGGGGACCATGGTGGCAAGAAGAGTAAACTTTACAAGCAAACTATGAAGCTTAGTGATGGAAAAGTCATCTAAAAGTAACTAAGGTTGTAGGATATGTCTATAAATAATTTATAAGAGATTATGGTGTTAACAAAATGTGTAAACTATATATATGTATAAATAAATTAAATTGGTCTTAATAAATAAATAAATTACATTGTTGTAAGTCCTTCTCATACTACAAGACAACCTTGATTCTCTTCTTTTGTGGGTAGCTTTTACTAGGTATATTTTGGTATTTGGTTTATATAATATTTTAGTTCACTAGGATTTGAAGTTATTTATTAAGCTTGTAATTTATGTAAAGTTATATACCACTATTTAGATAATTAATTTTTTTTTGTGCAAGCATTAAAACAATTTGAGTATGCATGTAGATAACTTTATAATATGCTTTGTTTTAATGACATCATGTATGAAGAGAATATATATATATATATGACACTATTATTAGAATGAAAAATATAGAAGGTATAAGTCGAAGTGGATGAAGTGATGAGAAATTAGATTATGTTGAAGAAGATCCAGGATGGTTAAATCATAATAATAAGTTGAAAATGTTGTTAGGATAGTTAGGGATATATATATATATATATATATATATATATATATATATATACACACCTACTTGTTTAACAAATATGACATAAATTAAATAAAGGGTGTTACGTAGAAAATATTCTAAAAGGCTAAGAGGAACCTATAGAGGGTTGTTTTCTATGGTAACACGAGGCTCAGAAGCCATATACTGATCTAGGATTGTATTAGAGAGAGAGATAAAGAGGTTTGTGGCTTTCTAGCAGATGATGTGGGGCTTAGGAGTTCACCATTAAAGAAAGATCTCACCGAATAGTGGGAGGCCCGTAGCCTCTTTGGTGATGTAATGTAGGATTGGGAGCCCCCCACTAGATAGTAGTCAAATTAGAGTGGGGGAGATGTGTGACATCTCTAGCATTGTCATGAAACGTGAGAGCCACCATTAGAGAGTGATTGTACCTAAGAGTAGGAGATCTGATATCATCCTAATAGATAGCTTGAGGCCTAAGAGCCCCACTAAAGAGTCATGTTAGTCTGAAATTGCACTGGAGAATAGAAGATCTAAGATCAACCCCTGACAAATTGGTGAGGAATCCTTAGACATCACTTGGAGAATGTGTCAGTCCAAGACTGCTCTAAATAATGAGAAATCTAAAATTAAACCCCAGATAATTGGTAAGGGGCCCTTAGGTATCCCCTGAAGAATATGCTTGTTCGAGACTACACTGGAGAATGAGAAATTCAAGATCAACCCCGATGAATTAGTGAAAGGCCGTTAGGGATCACCTGAAGCTCTATAGATAGGAGATGTATACAGAGATACACTATTTGTATTTAAAATGATTCAAGGGAGAAATAAATTCTTAGGATACACCAAACACCTATGTCCCTCATAGTTTTTCCTTAAGCTTTTATTCCTGTTAGAAGAATGATTTTGCATAGAAGGTCTTTCATGTTGGTTGTCTTTATAAGAAATGGGCTTATGTCATATCATACCGGTCTCTTACACTCGTATGTGATTTTTCATTATTTCCTTCACCTTGAGCAAGCTTTTGTTTGGTAAATCATAAAGTTTTCTTTAGAGGGCATGTTCTCTTACCCCTTTTATCAAGGTTTCTAATGCTACTAGCTCAAGTAACTATTCCACTTAAGCATCTACTCATTAAAACTCTTCAAATATACTAGTGTAGGCTTGTCCTATTACTGGGTAACACTAAATAGCTCAATTGAGCTTTTTTTTTTTGTGGGTATGTTGGTGCTAAAGGATGCCACTAACTTAACACAGAGGTCATTGAACCCTTTAATGGAGCTTGACTCTAAATTATTGTATCAAGCATGTGCAGACTCTCGGACGGTTGTGGGGATGATTTTTCACATTAATTCACTATCTTGGATAACCAACTCTAAGATACTATGCACATTCTACACATGCACCCTCGAGTCAGCTAGGTTATTATAGTTGTCTAGACTTAATTTTTTTTTTTATGGAAATGTAGTCCTTAAGGAGTTGAGTATTCAATACTCGTTTGGACAAAAGAGCACCCTTCACCTAATGGGTGTTGTAGACATGTACAGACCGTTTCTTAGTCCTTTGTCTGTTAGGGTCTTGAGAGCTCGAGGAGTTTTTAATTATTGGGTTATGATATGTTATACAGGAAATTCAAATATAAGTTTGATGGTTATAATGTGTGGACATTAATTTGGAGTTTTGGGATATATGGATATTTAAATGTTTAATTAATGGTAAGAACACTAATTTGTATTGTTTAAGAGTTGTAGGAGAAGCAGCTGGAAAGGTACCCGACTTCTCTAAAGTTTGCACAACAGGAGCTCAAAGTAAGGGATTACCCACCCTTACTCTTTTTAATTATTTAAAATTCTTTTGTAATTGATAGAATTAAAATGAATATTTATTTTTTTGTATGTTGTTGTTACCTATTTTTGGGGCTCAACATAAAAAAACGAATGAGAAAATACAAAAAACAAATGTTGAAAACATATATCAGAAAGAAGAGAATACCAGAATGCCTAGAAAATTAGTGAAGACTAGTTGAGGAGGATCAAATATACAAGAAAGATTAGATGTTTAAGGACTGAATTAAAATTTTTCAAGGTTTAATTAAATTTATTGAAGGCTTAATTACAAAAAAAAATAATTTTTGAAAGTCAATTCAAGCTTTAATTAGAAGAGATTAAACTCTGGGGTTAAAATGTAATTTTTAAGAGTTAATTTGGTCAAATCAGGGGCTTAATTGTATAAATATTAAAGTTTGATGGGCAAGTAGGGACTTGATTGAAGAAATCCAAAACTAAAGACTAAACTAGAAAAGGCGTATGAATGTAGGGGTTGAAATTAACCAAATCAGGGGCGAAATTGAAGAAATTGAAAGTTTGTTAAGCAATTGAGAGTTAAAATGCACAAATTCAGAATTAATGATCAAAATGAAAAAGACGACCGATATAAAGGCTAACAATTGAGTTCGGCGAGGGTGAAATTATAAAAAATTAAAAGTTTAGAGGCAATTAAAGTTGCATTGTCCACAATTGAAAGAATATGAACTCAATTGATATTTGTCAAATCCTAAATTAAAAACCCTAATCTCACCTAAACGACACGTCATTCCGAATTAAAGAAGAGAAAGTGAGTGATACGTTGTTTGGTCAACTTGGCCTATGTTTTTCGATAGTTTTGGTTGATCATGTTTGCAACTTCAAATGAATGAATGTGAAGCTACAAATCTTCAAATTGAGTAAGGTTGGATTCAAATGAAAGGATTGCATCCCTGCTACTAACTTCAGGGGGTCCTAGGTGATGATGACATCAAATTTGCTCTGACGAGACCTTGGAAGTGGGCAACTTAGTTAGCCATGGCTAAAACACAATTGTGTTAAAACCCAACTTTCTTTTCATGTGTTCATACTCAAAGGCTTCTCATAGGTTCTTATCAAGGGTTCCTAAACCTTCCCTTAAGATCAAAAGGTCAAAAACATATTCAAATCCCCCTTCCCTCTAAAAAAAAACTTATAAATACCCCCCTCAAGCATGTATTAAGGGCTGGAAAACAAAAGAGAGGAAAAGAGGAAAGGATAAGAAATAGGGAAAATATTAATCTGTTAGCATAAGTAAAGAGAGTTGAAAAACTTAAGAAATGGTTTTCCTAAGCTTAGAAAGGATAACAATTTTAGGAGATGACAAAGTTTCCAAAAGAAAACAAAAGGAGAGAATAGATGTTCTAGGTATCCTTATGATCCCAAGGGCCTACTTTAGTTGTTTTTGTTTTATATTTATGTTTGTAAGTATAGAAAAGAGGTTTGGAATGCTTAACTAAGGATGTTGCATTCACCTCTTAAGGTATGCATGTTAATGCAAGAGTATTTACCCTAGATTTGTTAGGTCTTTTTATGCATAAAATGAGTTCAAAAAAGCCATGTTGCAAGAATATATTGGCTATTTTTAAGTTGTTTTTTGGATTTAGTAACTCAAGCTTCATTTTGATGTTTTGGTGTTTTTTATAGTGTTTTAGATTCAAATATAGTTGTGTATGTTAGTGTGACTTGTTGGGATAAAGAAAGCATGTTTTAGAAGCCACAAATGCTAGTTTTAGAGGCTTGAAAGGGCCTGCCTTTTCTAGATTTGATGGGTTTTCGGATAGTTTTTTTCACGTTCTTGTAAAGAACATTACCTTAGCTTTATGATTGGATCAATTTTGGTCCATTTCTTTTCCCATAACACTTATTTAGACATGATTAACAAATAATCTAGTTTTTATTTTCATCAATAACATGCTTTCAATAGATTTAATCATGAATTTTAAGTCAAAATTGAAGTGATTAGATGCTAAATTATTGTTTCTTGCATGATTTTCATCATGTATGCTCTTTTGTTTTGATGAAATCTTAGATGTGTTGGGTTCCATGTTGCTGGGTTTCATTTTGGTTTCCTGTTGTTCTTTATTTTTTGGTGTATTTGATTCATTTCGCTCAATTGTTTTTGAGTTTTTGTGTTTTTGGCAAGTTTAATCTATTTTTTTACTTTGATTTTGTTTTTGGTTTGTTTTTTGGTCAAACTAGGATTTTTGGTTTAGTTTATGATCGAATCATAAATTTTGGGTCAACCCAGTCATGTCAAGTCAAAAAAATTTGGGTTAAAGGGCTTATACCCTATTTGTTTTTTTTTTTTTTGTTAATTTTCTTTTGGTTTAAGGTTGTGTTTGGCAAACAACCTTTAAACCTATTTTGGTTCGTTTTAATACAAAAAATGGGTTTGTACCAAACAAAGCCTAAAAGAATAATAAAGAAATATTTTCTTTTTTTTGCATATGGCCAAAAATCCTAAATTTATTTGAGCAAAATTTTCAAGAAAATTGAAAACACTTTGGCATTTTTTTTTTAAAAAAGAAAGTATTATATGGATTTTACAACAAGTTTGTAAAATTCTAAAGAATTTTGGCTTATATTTAAATATTATTGTGAATAATGCAACTTGTTCATTTCAAATATAAGGATAAATCTGCAATGAATTTATCTGAAATATTATTTGGAATGACACAATTGCAAAAATTCTAATTTTACCCTGAAAGAAGCCTAAATAATAATTAAGGACATTTTACCTTCTCAAATCGAGATTTTGACTTAGAAAACTAGGGTTTGTTTATCGTAACAAACTCGTCATAATAAGTCGGTAGAGATGGATATCATTAGACAATAGCAAACAATAATAAAAAAAAAACAATACATCTTATCTCAAGGAAGACGTACTAGGGGTGTTAATATCTTTCATTTACGTAATTAGTTTCTTAACTCAAACTCTAAGTCCAGTTAAAGTTTCTAGTAACCAAAATATTAGGTGACAACTCTCATTCCTTTTTTTATATTGATAAAGGACAATAATTCATTGTATTTTCCACCCACATCATTCCCAACTATATTTTCCACCCACATCATTCCCAACTATCCCAACCTGGAAGGATGATCACCGCAATACTGCACACATGGAATACATACAATCAGAAATTTTTTTAATATTTTACCTATGATTTATTACCATTAGATGATGGTAATAAACTGCAACAGAGGTAATCAATATGTAATTGTATTTGACCATAACAATAGTAACCATTTCAAAAATAGAAATTGACCATGATAACATAAATAATTAGTTATAAATTGTAACCATCCATAACGGTGGACCTCATAACATTTATGTATATGAGTTGGCCACATAAGTGAGGGCTACTTATCAAGTGTATATTGAGTCAGCTATATAAGTGAGGGCTATGATTTGGAAAGTATTTAAGTCGACAGCAGGAATAAGGAGTAACATTAAAATCGAATGTGGTGTAGATATTGCTATGGGGCAAGAAAAGAAATGATAGACGAGATACGCATATAGAGTAGTAAAAATGATATATGAAAAATTAAATTGATAGTAATGGTGGAATCAATATGTGACTAGTATTTTAAAAGTTAATCTAGCTGCAACTATGAGGATTATTGGGCCTAAAGTAGGAGTTAAGGATTTCTAATAGAATTAGTGATTATGAACAATAAAGAGAATGCATTCAAATATGAAAATGGATCAAATGAGCTGATTAAAGTGTCATTAAAATTTATGGATGAATGGATAAATCTAGAAATGTATGGATAAGTCATAATATTATGTAAATGAACTAAATGGGCATGAAAAATAATTGAGTGGGAAAATATTGAAATTAGCCATAAATAGAATTTTTGTAATTTGCCAATAATAGACACGAGAAGTATTTGAGCAAGAAAAATATTGGAACTTGTCACCTATTGATAGAAGAAATATTCTAGTTGAAAATGAGTTTGAGAAATACTTAAGATGATGGTGGTGGTAGTGGTGTTTGAAAAAGCCAGATGGTCGTGATATATATGAGAATGGATGAAATATACATACAAGCTAGAAATGGGTTGGAAGTATATTGAGCTTAAAAATTTATATGGATGACCTTTAAATTCCATCGATGATAGTGGCATATCCAGTAAATATTTTTCAACTCTCGGTAAAATACCGACGGACTTTATTCGTTTGTGAAGGCGTCGGTGATTGTGGTATTTTTAGTAAATATTTCTCAACTTTCGATAAAATGTCGTCAGACTTTATCTGTTTGTGAAAGTATCGGTGATTGTGGTATTTTTAGTAAATCTTTCTCAACTCTCAGATTTTTTAGATTTTTTTTTTAAAATTATTTAGAATAAATAATATAAAATTATATAAATTAATAGTAAAAATACCAATTATGCAAATAAAAGTTTATTAAACATCAAAAATAAAATAAAAAAAAGTTCAATAATATTCATTACAAATTTAATGTGTTTCCAAAAAACTATTAAACTAGAACAATGGCAGAGCTAGAGGAGGAAACTGGTTGTTCCCAGGACCATACGACCAAAAAAGGGGGGCGCACATGTATCATCCTTCTGTGATGTAATGTTCATGACCATTTGGCGAAGTTCTTTATAATTCACCGAGAGTTGCTTGTATTTTTTGGTGAGATGAGCCATGTGTTGTTCATAATTCACCAATAGTTGCTTGCATTTTTTGGTGAGATGAGACGTGTGTTGTTTCAAGGCTATAATCACCTCAAATTAGGTGCTCGATACTGATTGGGAGCTCCCATTATAGGCCGTCAGCAAGTTATCGATCGTAGTGTTGGAGAGCCCGTATACCCGATTTTTATCGAGTCCACCGGACGATCTTACCTCCATCCACAAATACGGATCGAAATCTAGATGGGTCGAAGGATCGTCTCCATATCTCTCCCTCAACCGGCTATTATAGATCTCCTGAAAATGAAAAAAGAAATCATTATATTCAATTCAATAAAAATAATAACTTACGAAATAAAATGGTTGAACGAACATACCACAAAGTGTTGAGCGTGGATGTCAATGAACTGTTGCACCCCCTTCTGGCGGTCTTCACTCCGCACATGCGTCTTTACAAACAGCTCAATTGATCTTACTTGATGGTAAACACATGTGCTACAGCCAATAATTTACTGTGGTTCGTGCAACCATCCCATAATAGTTCGTCAAAATCTTTCAACATATCAAAAAACCTAGCTACATCTGTATTGGGTTCTTCTTCTATGATTGGACATTGACTGATATTACATTTATTCATTCTCATTGCCTCCATAACCATATTCTTGTAAGGATTATTGTTGTCATTTGCAACTACAGGCACGTTGCTAGCACTAGAAGTTGAACCAACCACCCTTTCTCTCATGCTCTGATTACGAACAAATAGTTCTTTATGTGCATACCAACACAGGTAATCCTCCATGAACCCTTTATGTAAAAGATGCATCATTACAACATCTGGATGCAAATACTTTTTATTTTGACACTTCCTGCATAGACACTTAATACCGCTTCTAGTAAAATTTTTGAGAATAGATGTTGCGAAATTAATAAAACCCTGAACCCCGTTACAATAATCTATCCTCCGCAATCCTTGGGGTGAATCTCGATACATCCATGAACGATCATCCATAACTTCTATCAAACCTCTATAAAATTATGATGACAACATGTATTAATTAACTATGTTAGGTAAATAAATTTGCAAAAATATTGGTTTACCTCGAGATTATCCAACCACATAATTAAAACTTCTCATAAATATTCATTATCAATTATCAATATCCATACAAATTTATACATATAAATTTACGGAAATTACAACTCCGCAATAGCATTGATAAAAATTAAAACGGACCCGTTAAACAAACTATTAATTATTTAACCACAACACATGTAATTCGGTAATTCAAGAAAGTTCAACAATTTACAAACAAATATAATTTTATAAAATCTAAAACAAACCATAACAAGTACAAAATTATGCATTCATACTATAAGTTTGTTTGAGAAATAACAATAACATATTTGCATACACTAACAAAATACATATACTAAAAAAACAATAAAATTGACATTTAAATGTTAAAATTAAAAAAAGATAGATTTACTTACAAAAAAAATGATATAATCCATAATAAATCAGAACACGAATGTTGTGACCACAAAACATAAAGAAATATGACTTCTGTTGAGAAAATAGGGATTTTTTTTTAGGCTGTGGTTGTTTGCAGTTTGGGAGAGGAGAGTTGGGATGGGAAAGAAGAAGGAGAAATAGGAGAGGAGACAGTCGGCAGAGTTGTGATATATTAACTTTTACCGATGGAATCACTGACGGACTCATGTTGTCAGTGGTTCCGTCGACAATTTTAACGGTGAATTGATCATGTCACTATACGGAGATCCCTATTTGAATCCCTCGATGATTCCGTCGGTAAAATCGCCCGCAAAACTTCCACGTCAGCTAACCACATTTTTTAAAAAATTCCATATATTACATTTGTAATTCCATCGGTATATACCGACTGTATTATTTCGCCGGTACATACCGACCAAATTACAGACAAAATAGTATCTGTCAGTATTTATCACCGCAATGTACCAACATAATTATTCTGTTGGTAATTTTGTTGGTTTAGGCGAATTTCTGGTAGTTATAGTATAAATAGATGATGAGATGAAATAATAATTTTAATTGGTTGAAATGAAATAAATGCTTGAAAAGGCCTAGAAAGCATATGATGGTAATTAAAAAATGAAATGTGGCATGAATTAAGGGTACTGTGAAGTGAAATAACAGCTTGAACTAAATATGTTCATAAGATGAAATGTGTTATAGATACAATATGATGTGGAAAAAGAGAATATAGTATGAAAACATTACAATGACTTCAATAAACATAAAAGAAATGAATGGAAAAGTGTATTGAGATAAGTTATGGAGTATACGGCAAATTAAAGAGTAGTTTACATGCGTGATGAGATGGTTAATATATAATGAAAAAGAAAAGCTCACTAATAGTTAACGAGGAGGTTTTAAAATATAAACATAGATTAATGTGTTTATAAAAAAACACTAATGGTATTAATTTTATTTATATAGTTGTAAAATATAGTAATTTTCATGAACTTATTTATTTTACATGTATCTTTTTTTTGAAGACTTCATTCCTTATAAATGGGTTATTGATCTTTCGAATGCAGACGGTACACTGAGCATAAACTTTTTTTTTTTTTTTAAATTACTAACAAAAAATTTCTATCACAGTTTTCATAGCAAACCATGATGAAATATTTTCCATCAGCATTTTTATTGTTTTTTTTTTTAAAAAAAAATTCTAGTAGTGCTTCTCCAATTGTGCAGATGACAATAAAAATTGAAATATGCTGGTTTTCATCTCGCCAAACAGTGCAAGCAACCAGTTCGGCACCACCCCTGATTCAGTTACAAGCCCATATTCTCAGGTTTGTTACGAGAATGACTTTCAGGAGGTTTTGGCTTGAGTGCAACATCATATTTTAAATCCAATCAAGTTTCTGCTCGTCCATTTTATCACGAGTTGTCAGATGGTGGGGGTACCATCGCGTAATGAAACCATGAGAGGCCAGGAGGATATACCTCCGGAGAAAAAATGTACAGCAAATTACTACAGGAAAATTTGCAGAAGATAGAGAAGCTCTTAAAGAGAGCCAGATGACAGTGCCTGAGACCCCATCTCAAGACCAGCCATGTGATGTGATGTATGCTGGTGTTAGGAAGGAGAACGTGAACTGCAATGAAATTGGACCAGTAAGAGAGTATCAAGAATGACAAGACATACAGACTACAGAGAACACTTAAAATTTAAGAGTTCGAAATGGTGGCAATATGCTAGCAGAGAAAAAGCTAATATCATAGGACATACCTGACTCATGCGGCAGGTTTGCTATAAAAGCATGTGCTAGGAATCAGGAAATTACGTGCATTTTACCAATGGCTTAATATTCATGCCAATGGAAGTAATATGTAGAGAAGCTGTATAAAAATGGGTTTTAATTGTTTCCACTAAGTGGCATGGTGCTTTTTAAGTGCTCTGTACTCTTATCACATGTCTTCCCATAGATGAGTTGACTAAAGTAATTCTTTTTCATTTTGTTTCTAATTGATACAGTCGGGACTTGGGGCTAGATTTGTTTGCTGTCAAT
The DNA here is from genome assembly GCF_951802175.1 of Populus nigra. Lineage (NCBI taxonomy): Eukaryota > Viridiplantae > Streptophyta > Magnoliopsida > Malpighiales > Salicaceae > Populus > Populus nigra. The sequence goes on from NC_084852.1 coordinate 7,805,741, forward strand.
GAAGACAAATTCATGGACTTGTTTGTTCCACTGGTGCCATTGACGTGCTACAGAATGAACGCCAATATCTTCAGAAACGTCAGAACATACTCCAGTCTTGCTTCAACAAGTTCAAAAGTGTTGCTAGCTAGGGCCCCTTGATGACAGGAAGCCCTTGCCTGTAATGATACTGCCAAGGGTTTCACAACTAGTGATCCATAGGAAGCTTCTTTCATTCATGGTTTTTATCGAAATCCCAATATTTTACGAGCTTCGTTCTTGATTTTCAATTAGAATATCTTTTGGTTTTTATCTAAATCCCAATATCGTACACCTTGATAATTTAGATTGTCTGAGAAAAATCAAAAAGTTCTAACGAGCAGATTAACCTACGGGTTTTTCAAACACGAAGGACGAACTTATGATTGCGTTCAAAACCAAGGAACTGAGGAATAAGTTACTCAACATGTAATGAAGGCAACTGCTAATGCAGCACTTCTCGCACTGTCTGCTTCTGAGATCAAACCAGAAAGGTTAAACTTGCCTCGTTGTGCACACGCTGTGCAAGAACATCGCTAGAACACGAAAAAGAAACATATAGCCTGTTTGTTCATGCGTGCAAGATTTCGAATTTTACATTTACTTTGGAAGCCTGATATCTAGAGTGTTTTTTTTTTTTAAGGAAAAAAAAAGCACTCAACAGAAAATATTTTGCAAGCTAGCCTGATGATAAAACATAGAAAATAGCATAATTTAATTGATTACCAGGAATAGCACAACCAATCGATCTAAACTACTTACAGAATCCCTTTTTTATCCGCATTTCTCTCTCACCTTTTTCCTCACCCGAAACAGCCCCTTCCCCTCTCTCTCTACCGTGAGTTTCCCTTGCCTCCTTCCACCTCCTTCCACTCCACCGCCCCCTCCTCCTTCACCCATCACCAGTGAGACTTTCACTACCTCTCCCTCGATAATTTCAAGTTAGCACTCCACCTCTCACTCTTAATTTTGTAAAATTTGTTGTGCTTTGATGATTATGTTAGGGTTCAAGTTTATTTAGTTAGGTAAGGGTTTAGTTGAATTTAGATCGATTTGGTAAAAATTACATCAATAATTAAGTTAATAAATTATATTAATTAGGTATACTACTAGAAAACCAGAGAAAAGCAACGGAATTACCGACGGCATTTTTCCGTCGGTAATTTATACCGATGGAAATAATTATGTCTCTCAATCTGTCGGTATATACCGACAGAAATATTTCGTCGGTATATACCGACAGTTTCGCCGACGGGGTATACAGTTCGTCTGAAAATATGCAACGGCGTAGTGACATCAGGCGATTTTACCGACGGAAATTACCGAGGGATTCAAACTGAGTGACGTGGCGCTGTCACCGACGGCATCACCGATGGAATCACCGACGGATTCCTTCCGTCGGTGATTCCGTCGGAAAAAACCATTATATGCACTCATCTCCGACACTCTCTTCCTCTGTTTCTCCTTCTTCTTCTTTCCCATCCCACCTCTCCCCTCCCAAACTGCAGCTCCCCTCCCAAACTGCAGCCAAACACCCATCCAAAACTCTCCACTATTCTCAACACGAGCACTCAAGTTTCTTATATCTTGTACGTGGTCACAATATCCGTTTCTTGTAGATTTTATCATTTTTTGTAAGTAAATCTATCCTTTTTAGTTTTAATATTTAATTGTGAATTTTATTGTTTTAGTATATGTATTTTGTTAACGTTTGTACTTGTTTAATTGTTATTTTTCAAAGAAACTTGTAGTATGAATGTATAATTTTGTAGTTGTTATAGTTTGTTTTAGATTTTGTCAAATTATATTTGTTTGTAAATTGTTGAAATTTTGTTTGAATTACACCGAATTAAATGTATCGTTGTGATGAAATAAATAATTAATAGCTTGTTTAAGTGTCTTGTTTAATTGTTATCAATTATATTTTGAAGTTGTGATTTCTGTAAATTTATATATGTATAAATTTGTATGTATGAACGTTGATAGTTGATAATTGATAATGAATATTTAACATAAGTGTTGTTTTAGTTTGTTAGATAATGTCGGGGAAAACCAATATTTTTGTTATGTTTTATAGAGGTTCATTAGAAGTCATGGATGATCATTCATGGATGTATCGGGACTCACCCCAAGGATTGCGGAGGATGGATTATTGTAACGGTGTTCAGGGTTTTATTAATTTCGCAACATCTATTCCGAGGAATTTTACTAATGGCGGTATTAGGTGTCCATGCAGGAAGTGTAAAAATTTAAAGTTTCTGCATCAAGATGTTGTAACGATGCATCTTCTAACCAAAAGGTTCATGGAAGATTACCTGTATTGGTATGCTCATGGAGAACTATTTGTTCCTGATGAGAGCATGGAAGAACAGGTGGTTAGGTCAACTTCTAGTGCTAGCAACATGCATGAAGTTGGAAATGAGAACAGTAATCCTTACAGGAATATGGTTATGGATGCAATGAGAATGAGTGAAGGTAATGTCAGGGAATGTCCAATCGTAGAAGAAGAACCTAATGTAGATGCAGCAAGGTTTTTTAATCTGTTGAGAGATTCTGACGAACCATTATAGGATGGCTGCACGAACCACAGTAAATTATCAGCCGTAGCACAGGTGTTCACCATCAAGTCAGATCACGGGTTGAGTGAAGCCGGTTATGACAAGATTATTGAATGGGCGAGAAGCATTTTACCTGAAGGGAACAGGCTGAAAGAGAACTTCTATGCTGCCAAGTCCATGATGAAACCCCTCGGTTTAGGATACCAGAAAATTGATATATGCCCTAACTTCTGCATGTTATACTACCTTGAAAATGCTGAGATGACAGAGTGCATGACATGCGGGCATTCCCGTTACAAACCCAGAACTGGTAGAGGGAAGCCTCTCGTGGCATATAAAAAACTTAGATACTTCCCAATCACACCTAGACTGCAGAGGTTATTTATGTCACCAAGGACTGCTGAGCACATGACATGGCACCAATCACACCATGCGGTTGATGGAGTGATGGTTCATCCTTCTGACGGTGAAGCCTGGAAACATTTTAACAGTATGCATCCTCCCTTTTCAGCTGAATCAAGGAACGTTCGTCTTGGGTTGTGTACAGACGGATTCAACCCATTCGGGTCATTTGCTGCTCCTTATTCTTGTTGGCCGGTCATACTGACAGTTTATAACTTGCCACTAGGATGTGTATGAGGCCGGAATTCATGTTTTTATCTATGGTCATACCAGGTCCGAGCATTCCGGGGCGGAATATAGATGTTTGTCTTCATCCGTTGATTGATGAGTTGACGCAGTTGTGGTCCTCTGGAGCTTTGACTTATGACATCTCGAGGAAACAAAATTTTGTTATGAGAGCGGTTTTGATGTGGACTATCAATGATTTCCCAGCTTATGGAATGGTTTCTGGTTGGAGCACGCATGGAAAGCTAGCATGTCCATATTGTATGGAGAACAACAAGGCATTCACGCTAACAAACGAGGGTAAAGCTTCTTTTTTTGACTGTCACCGTCGCTTCTTGCCACATAACCACAGGTACATAAAGAACAGAAAGGATTTCTTTGTTGGCAGAGTTGAAAATGATGTTGCACCCCCGCGTCTTTTCGGTGAAGAATTGTTTGATGTTGTGTCAAAGTACGGTGAAATTGTGTTTGGTCTCCAATCAGGTAAGCAGAAGTTTCCTGGTTTTGGTTTGACCCATAATTGGGTGAAGCGAAGTATATTTTGGGAGCTTCCTTATTGGAAGACCAATCTTCTCCGCCATAACCTTGACGTCATGCACATTGAAAAGAACGTGTTTGAGAACATTTTCAACACCGTCATGGATGTGAAGGGGAAGACAAAGGACAACATCAAGGCTAGATTGGATGTAGCGTTGTTCTGTAACCGTAAAAATATGGAGTTGGTTTGTGATGGGTCACGGGTCGCAAAACTAAGAGCAAGCTTCGTGCTAGAGAAAAACGCACAACTACTAGTCTACAAATGACTTAAGAGTCTGCGTTTTCCCGATGGACATGCCTCAAACATATCAAGGCTAGTTAATACAGAGGAATGCAGATTATATGGAATGAAGAGTCATGACTGCCATGTGTTTATGCAAACACTCATCCCATTAGCTTTTCGTGATTTATTGCCAAAAGGGATATGGGATGCACTAACGGAGATTAGTCATTTCTTTAGAGACATATGCTCCAGCAAGTTGAATGTTGATCACATTGAAAGGCTTGAAAAGAATATCGTCGAGACAATATGCAAACTTGAGATGATATTCCCTCCATCATTTTTTGACTCAATGGAGCATCTACCTGTACATTTACCGTTTGAGGTAAAAGTTGGAGGACCGGTCCAGTACAGATGGATGTATCAATTCGAGAGGTTAGATATTACAATTGCTATGACATTTATAATTAAATGTTTTTATTTTTATTTTAATGTTTTTAATTGATAATTTTTTATTAATATATATATATGCAGGTACTTGTTCAATCTTAAAAAAAAAGGTTAAGAACAAGGCGCATGTTGAGGCGTCAATATGTGAGGCGTATATTGTTGAGGAGATCTCAACATTTATCTCATACTATTTTGAACCTCATTTGAGAACGAGGATAAACCGTGTTCCATGGCATGATGATGGTGGTGAAGTGCATTCAAGTGGGAACTTGTCAATATTCTCCAATCCTGGACGACCCACACCTAAAAATGCCGTGAAGGGAAGATATTTGTCTGAAATAGAGTTTAGACAAGCACACAATTATATCCTATTTAACTGTGATGAGCTTAGACCTTTTATTAAGTAAGTGGATGTTCGACTTAAACTTTGTCAAGAGTGTACTATTTATGTTTTGTGATACCATACACTCATATACTTTGGAACAACCTTGCAGGCAACATCGACGATACTTACTGTCCAATAACTCACAGCTGACCGAATCCCAGATCTTTCAATTACAAGATGAACAATTTGCCACATGGTTTAGAACACATGTAAGTCCTATCACAAACTCATTATCTCTTGCAATGTAATTAATTGTAGTCAATGTTACATAATATATGTTTATTGATTATTGTTGTATTTAATTTACAAGCTAGGTTTATCAAATGGGAGGTAGTGCTGCTATTTCACTGTCTTTACTATGTCTGGGCCCTGAAAGAAAAGTCAAGTGCTATAATGGATATTTTGTCAATGGATATGTCTTTCATATTGAAGAATACGGGCATGGAAGAAAGACATACAACAGCGGTGTTTGTATTAAGGGATCGACTTCTAGTGAGTTTGAAGTTGACTACTATAGTAGATTGGAAGAGCTCATCGAATTGCAATATCATAGTGAGCAAAATAGAGTGTTTTTATTCAAATGCTATTGGTATGACACAACTGACAGAGGAATAAGAGTAGATCCTCACTATGGTCTCGTTGAAATCAATTCAAAAGCTAGACACCGCAACGTAAACGACATCTTTGTTTTCGCAAAGCAATGCCAACAAGTTTATTACACATACACCCATTCCTTTAGAAAGGACCGATCAAGAGTTGATTGGTTATCCGTTTTAAAAACAAAACCCAAGGGTCGTGTCGATGTTGTTCAGGATGAGAACGAAGACATAAGTGTGATAAATGAAGTCTTTCAAGCTAGTGAGTTGGTTGAACCATACCGAGTTGCTCCGTCGATTGACTTAGAAGAAAATTTGAATTTTCATGTTTTCAACGATAGTCTTGTTGATGTTGACACAGAGGAGTTGAATGTTGTTCTAAGCTCTACTAGTGGAAAAAAGAATAAAAAAGAATGTTGTTGAAGAAGATGATAACGAAATTGAAGAGTGCGATGAAGCTGACGATAACAATTCAATAGAGGACGAAGATGAAAATTCCGACTAACTAAACATGTTATAAAGCCTTATTTTTATAATGTAATAATTTTAAACATGAAATATTTATTCTTCTTTAAGGGTAAGCCTTTGTTATTGTGTTGTGTGTGTTGTAAGATTGCAATTCAAGATTTTTTGAGAGGGTTACATTAAAAAAATAAGAAAAATTTACCTTTTCACCGACGGATATACCGACGGAATATAAACCGTCGGTATTTCACAGAGAGTTGCAAAACAAATTACGAGATTTTACCACATTCACCGACGGATTTCCGACGAATTTCCGACGGCATTTCCGACGTCCAATACCGACGGAATCACCGACGGGTTGTCGCACGCATGTCCGACACGTGTCCATCTGCACGATTACCGATGGAAATTCCGATGTCCAATACCGACGGCATTATCAATGGATCACGCATGTCTGACACGTGTCCATCTGCACCAGTACCGACGGGAATCCCGACGGATCGAAAAGTTTGGCAGGATTTCCAATATTTTTTGGTGCGAATTTCAATTAATTTCCGACAGAATTACCAACGGAAATTAATTGCAGCGACAGCAATTAATGTCCGTTGGAAATTCCGTCGGAAATATTGCTTTATATACCGCCCATCCCCCCACTTTGTTCATTTTCTCCTTTTCTCCTCTTCTCCCTTTCTCTTCTCCTCTTCTCCCTTGCTCTTCTTCTCTCATTTATATTTAGCTTTTAGAAGGATTTTATTGTTTTGGTGGTAGTTTTAAAAGGTATGTATTTTTTTTCTTTATCTTTGTATTTTTTTATTTTAATTATGATTATTTTTTTTGGTGTTCTTTGTTTTTTATTCCCAAATTTATTTTGAATTGATGTAATTTTGTTAGTTTTATGTATTGTTTGTTTTGTGTTTATGTTGTGTGTTGTGTAGTGTTTTTTAGTTTTTTAATTTTATTTATTAATTTTAGTTTTTTAGTTTTGATATTATTATTTGTATTGCTATAATTGTTATTGTTGAATTTATGTTAAAAATGTTAATTTATATATATATATATAGAATTGCATTTAATTAGTTTATCTTAATTTAGGATATTATTGTTTGTATTGCTATAATTGTTATTGTTGAATTTATGTTAAAAATGTTAATTTATAAATATAATTGTTATTGTTGATTTATTTTAAAAATGTTAATTTATATATATATATATATATAATTGCATTTAATTAGTTTATCTTAATTTAGGATATTATTGTTTGTATTGCTATAATTGTTATAGTTGAATTTATGTTAAAAATGTTAATTTATAAATATAATTGTTATTGTTGATTTATTTTAAAAATGTTAATTTATATATATAGAATTGCATTTAATTAGTTTATCTTAATTTAGGATATTATTGTTTGTATTGCTATAATTGTTATTGTTGAATTTATGTTAAAAATATTAATTTATAAATATAATTGTTATTGTTGATTTATTTTAAAAATGTTAATTTATATATATATAATTGCATTTAATTAGTTTATCTTAATTTAGGATATTATTGTTTGTATTGCTATAATTGTTATTGTTGAATTTATGTTAAAAATGTAATATTAATCCGTAAATTTGAATGTATGACTTAAATCTAATGTTTGTAACTCTAAGTACCAATTTAACAATGAATGTTCATAGTTGTAATTCTATATGATGTTATTGAATAAAATGTCGTGTTGATGATGATGAGTTGGGTTAAGATCCAGGATGATTGGATCAGGATGTGAAATAAAATTGGAAGTGTAATATGATTTTGTCGACAACTTGGGACCCCCCAGTACAGGGGAGACTCTGTCGATTTTTTTTTAAAATAATCGAAGTTAATTATGTAATTATTCGTATACATTTGTGTAGATGCGTAGAATGAAATCTACAGCACATCGTCAGAAGACGGTTGCAGCTAGTTCTTCTAGCAGCGAGGAGGACGTATCCTTAGGTGCTGATCACGGCGAGGAATCTACGCCAACTTGTGATGCTACCTCTTCTAGCGTGGTTTCACAGCGCAGAAGCGGTGTGCCTTCACAGCGGGGTCAATTCACCCGTAAATACCAGACACAATGGAAGGATGACCTCTCAATGTAAGTTTGTTTAGGTTTTAGTTTTTTTTATGTATACTTATAACATAATTTATGAACAACTAATTAGTATTAATTACTACTTTTATTTAATTTCAGGTTCACAAACATTGAGGCTGCAAGGACTATAACATTGGCGTTTAAATTGTCGATGGAGATTCCATTGTTTCAATGGAGCCAGGTTTCCAAACATCCTGAGTGGAAACCTAATATCGATGCATGGTTTTAGCGATTTCAGGTCGGTGTTAATTTTTAATAAATGATTTTTATAATTTTATATCTTGTACTATTTTTATTTTATATGAATTATTTATATACACAGAACAAATTTGAGTGGGATAGGGCGGACAACAATGTTGTGAGGAGGGTATGGGAGAATCACGCGGCAACTAGGTAACATCGAAAATAATATTTATTTTTATTTTATAAGTTTATGTTTTAAATTCTAATTTGTTACTATGGAAGTAGGTTGCGTGATTTTTGGTATGACACCCAAAAAAAATCAAAAAGACATGCGAGGGATAACGATCTTGAAGGATGGAATGAGGTGGCGGTTTGGCAGGAATTCAAACCGCCATTCATCTCGGGGGAAATATGGACGGCATATATTGAGCACGTGACCTCAGAGCGGTTCTCACGGCGCTCACAGTCTGGCATCGACAACCGAAACCGGCAAATTTATGGTTCGGTGACCACGCACACTGGCGGATCCGTCCCATTCAGCGCATATGCAAAGCGGATGGTAAGATTAATTTTAATGAAATATATCGTTAATTAATTTGTCGTTCCTTACAATATATTTAACTTTCAACCTATTTTTTCCGTACAGGCTGCGTCTCTTGGACGTGAACCGAGTCCAATGGAGCTGTTTCTAGAGACGCATGTGCGGAGTCAAGACCGCCAAAAGAGGGTGCAGCAGTTCGTGGACAACCGTGCTCAGCACTTCGTGGTATGTTCGTTCATTCATTTTATTTTGTAAGTTATTATTTTCTTGAATTGCATCTTGAATTGCATTTGATGATTTTTTTACCGATGGAATTTTCAGGAGACCTATAATAGCCGGTTGAGGGAGAGATATGGGGACAATCCGTCGACCCATCCAGATTTCGATCCAGATTTGTGGATGGAGGCGGGATCGTCTGGTGGACCCGATAAAAATAAGGTCTACGGGCTCTCGAACACTACGGCTGACAACTTGCGTTTGACTCGTAGTGTCTCAAATGTTGGAAGCTCTCCATCAGTATCGAACACCCAGTCTGAGGAGTTCATTGCGTTGAAACAACAATATCAACAACTCTCGACGAATTATGATGAGCTCCGTCAAATAGTCATGGAGATGAGATCAAAGATAGGTGATGATACTTGTGCAGCTTCTTTTTGGCCGTATGGTCCCGGGAACAACCAGCCTCCTCCTCCTCCAGCTCCGCCGTTATTCTAGTTTAATTTTGCTTTTTAAACACATTAAATTTGTAATGAATATTATTTAACATTACTTTTACATTATTAATGTTTAATGCATTTCTATTTGTTTATTAAGGTTTTTTACAATTAATAAATTATTTTTTATATATATTTTAAATACCTACCGACGGATATACCGACGGATAGTATCGGTCGGTATTTAACAGAGAGTTGCCGAACAATTACCATCCATGCCATCATTACCGACGGCATCACCGACGGATTATATCCGTCGGTGATTAACTTCCGACGGCATTACCGATGGATATTATCCGTCGGTATTACACAGAGAGTTGCAAAAAAATTACCAGCCATGCCATAATTACCGACGGATTTTCCGTCGGTAATGCCATCGGTAATTACCCTTGAAATTACCGACGGATTTATTCTGTCGGTAATGTTCCCGAGGGAAACTTTTTTTTGGGCGCGCGCGTATCCGTCTGTAAACCGTCGGCGTTTCCATCGGTGGGTGGTTTTTTTTATTTGCGACAGAATTAGCAACGGAAATGGGATTTACCGACGACTGTTTTACCGAAAGACGTGTTCTGTCGGTGAGTCCGTCGGAATGATTTTCACCGACGGATCTCATTGCTGTCACCGACGAAATGAGTCTGTTGGTAACACTGGATAATGTTGTAGTGACGTATAAATTTGATGGAAGAGGGTTTTGGTGAGTATATTAGGGTTTAGTTGAGTTTAGATCAATTAGGAGTGAATTATATTAATTAGTTATAAATTAGATAAATTAGGGCTTTGATGATTATGTTAGAGTTTATTTAATTTTTTATGTTAGGGTTTAGTTGAATTTAGATCAATTAGGTATACATGAATTATGTTAATAAAGTATAAATTACATTAATCGGGCGAATAAATTACATAAGTTAGATATAAACTAGATGAATTAGGGTTTATAATTGTTTAATTTAGAAAGAATTGAGATAATTGATGAATTTTGTCAAATTATATATTTTAGTAAGAAGCAGTTAGTTGATAAATTTTTAGAGAATTTGTGAGAATTAATGAACTTTGTCAAGTTTTATAATTTCTTTATATTAGGGTTTATGTGAATTATCTAATGGTATACTATTTTACAATTGATAAGTTTTGTTGAGAGTTTGTGAAAATTAACAAGTTTTAATTTTGGGAGAATTTATTTTTTATAATTAATGAATTTTGTCAAATTTATTATTTTTTATATTAGGTTTTATGTGAATTGTGTAATTTGTTTTTGCAATTGATAAATTTTAGGAGAATTTATGAGAACTGTTAAAACATTTTAAATTATGTATTTTAAAAAAAAATGGAGAGAATTTGTTAATGATAGAGATTAGTATGGTTCAAATTGTTATAAAATAGATAAGTTAATTATTGTTTTAGATTGTTATATGATAACATTGGATTTTATGATTTTACAGAATTTGTCATCTAATATGACATATTATGATGGTGGTGCAATTGTTGATACTTGTCATTTATATTGGAAAAAGTATTGTCATTTTTAGTGATATATTAGACATTTCACTAGTAGAATTAAAAGAAGTCATATATGAAGGTATTGGTTGGAATTGTAATGAAATTAAAGTTGATATTACTTGAAGAATATAGGTTACGAAAATATCCAATACATTATGTTGTTATGCCATTTCTGTGATGTCAATTTAAAGTTTATGGTTCCACAGAATATAGATTGAGATATTTAGAACTCTACTTAAACAGCATACCTAAACATGTATACTCCTCCTTTAGTGTCAAGTATACTTAGATCCAAATTATACTCAAATGACTACACAAGCATCATAGTTTGTTAGTCTATTTAGGATAGTTAGTGGTGTAGTAAACCTAATATTGATTTTTGAAATTATAAAAATGGAATATTATTTAGGATAGTTAGTGGTGTAGTAAATCTAATATTGATTATTGAAATTATAAAAATGAAATATTCAAGTATGTTTGACAGTGTATGAACTAATAATGACTTTGAGCAAAGTGATGAGGAGGCTCAGGGTAATGTTACTTTGGGTTTAGTTGGCCTACCTGAAGAAGATGAGTTTGGTTAACCAATAAACCAATTCATGATACCTATTGTTCTTGAATTTAGGATGCTAATAGAGTTGATGAGATGACATGTAATGATTAGGCTTCGAGTTGTAGGAATTTAGCATAAGTGTTGAGTTAGAGGTTGGACAAACCTTCCAAAATAAGTTTGAATTAATTAATACAATGAAGTAGTGACATATAGTGCATTCATTATAATGCAATATGCAATATGCAATGTTCAACTATAATTTATGTGTAATTATAATGCATATATACTCTAGAATCTCAATGGTAATTACACATGAGAGATATCCTAAGAATTCTAATTTATTTGAGAACTCAAAGCTGATAAAACCATATATATATATACACCAATTTATTGGTCATGTAAGACCATTGTTAACTTGATTCAAAGTTTATTACAATTTTTTTTCCAGTTATGAGTGTTAACATATATGTGAACATTGTAGCCATTCAAGCAAAAACACAAAAATAATATGAGTTTAATGTCTAATATTACAAGGCATGGGTAGGTAAATAAAAAGTACTTGAGTTATTGTCTAATTTATACAAGAATTTTTTCAAATGCTATCTAGATTGTTATCAATAAATCAAGAATCAAATGTCAGTAAAATTATCCAATAGGATCATAAGGGATGAATAATGGCACAGTAATATTTAAAGGATTTTTTTTCTATTTGAAGTTGTGATTAAGGCATCGAGGCTTTGTTGTTCATTGATAAATATTAATGGTACTCACCTACACGAGAAATTTAATGGGAAGTTTTTGGTTCCAGTTGGTTTTTATGCTAATAATAAGATATTTTCTCTAAGTTTTTCTTTAATCGAAGACTAGAAAAATTAATTAGATTTAGACATGGTTCTTAGATTGCATTTATCAATATGTTGTAGTTAGTCATACCAGACTATGTATATTATCTTATAGACATATTGCGATTAAGAATTTCATGGCAGAGATATGGCTCAAGCTGGTTAGATTTTATTATTATTCATATCATTTTAAGAGTAACTTCAAAACTAGGTTCAAAGATCAGAATTTGAAAACAACCTTGATTGTGATATGTTATGAATCATCAAAATAAAATTTTGAAACCTGGTATATTGCTCTAATTGAGAAGGTTAGACAAATAAAAAAACATGTGTTAATATTTTTCTTTGATTTATATTAATATTTTTTATTATTATTTTACATTATCAATAATGTTTTATATTTTTTGTTGTTGAAACGCTAACAACTTGTTGTTTAACAAATACATCATATAGGTACATAATAAGTCATGGTACATAAGAGAGGTAGTGCTATAGGTTCTACTAGAGGAGTCTATCACAAAGAGAACTAGCTAGAAAGCAATTTTGTTACAAGTCTCATTGATAGTTCGATTTAGTCAATTTTACACTTGTAAGACTAACCTTGGACCATGAAAAATGGGTTACACGTGTAAGTGTACTTATGAATGTTATATACAACTCATATTTATGTAATTTTATTGATTTTCAAGCAATAAAAAATTATCATCATCATAATTGATGACTCTACATCCTTGTGTTCTTTCTTTCATCGTGGATGCTAATTTTTATGGGATCACTTGCCTCCAACATGTCAAGATTGATCATGGATTACTTAGTGTGTTGGTTAAGAGATGAAAGTGTAAGACCTTCATGTTCTAAATATATGTTGAGAAAACAACACCTACACTTCAAGATATTGCTCTACTACTTGGGTTGCGCATAAATGATGCTCATATGACCAGTAGAGAAGTATATAATAGGTACGAGGTATATTGAAATCTATATCATGACTATTACCTAATGATATCACTATTAAGAAAAATCACAACAAGCTTAAATGGTTGGAAGAGAATTTTATAGGCCCATCTCCAAATGATACAATGGATGAGATGTTGATTAAGTATGTTAGAGTATACCTCATGCACATTTGTTGGCAACATGTTATTCATATATTTGATTGACAATGTAGTGTGAGTCATGTTTTTTACTACTCCTAGAGGATTTGAGTGAATTTTAGGATATAGTTAAGGTTTGGTAGTGCTTGTCTATCTTTATTGCCAACCATACCATGGATTCATGGCTAGCTCAAAACAAGTTAGGAGTTATTTGTTATTTTTACAAGTGTAGTTATTTTAAATGTTTTTATTTATCCAATATCATTAAATGATAGCAATACATTAAAAAATAGTCACTAATAGTTTGCATGTAAAAGAACATAGTTATGGTTGTAGCATTAGCATGTTGGTTGTCAAAAGGTTTGAGGGGATTGATAGTAGACACAAATCTAGGGATATCACTCCTAGTAAGAGCTTGGCAATACAAATTCTTAATGAAATTCTCATTAACACATAAAATACATTGCTTGTAAAATTATAATAGATTTGTGGATTGTTATATTAGGTGGTGTGGGCTTAGAAAGGTTTCTCAAAAATCCAATCCATGTGCAATCATTCTAATACAACAAGTTAGATCCATAGAAGTCTCACCTGGTGTAAGTTAAGACATCTATTTTATTTATTTTTATATTGTTTTTTTTCAAATTAAGTTATTTTGTAATATATGAATTTTATATTTTAATTGGTTATATGGACATCTTACATAAAAGATTTGACTTGCATCTCCAATTTACATCGAAAACAATTATATATGAAGATTAGTGGTCTCAAAACACTATTTTGTCAAGTTGTATTACCTTAATCGTGTGATAAGAATTGTATCAACATGTCTTGAATTATGTTTTTTTTTTTAGTTTAACGTGGGTGTCCGGGTCAGCTTGCGTGCACCTCGACTAATCCTACGGGCCCTGAAGTTAACGACCATGTAAGTCTCCAGTGGCCATCATATGAGCAACCATAGGGCTCGAACCTGAGACCACAGAGGGAGCAAACCTCTTAGTCCCAAGCTTTTACCATTAGGCCACCACCTAGATGTCTTGAATTATGTTGATATTATTAATGAGTTACATAATATCAATCATCAAGGTATAAGTGATGATAATTGGTTGGTAATGCATATGGATTATATCAACCAATGACATGTAAAAAGAGCGTGGAGCAACATCCCACCATTGATGTATACAGTATAAGCCCTTACATCAAGATATAAATAAATTGGTATACATGAGTTTATATATATATAATAAAGAGGTGTTTTCATCAATACATGTTAAAATGACTCATGGTTGCATAATTGACTATCAACTTTAACAAAATTAAATAATAAAAGAATATACTAGAGAATAGGAATAGAAGGTTATGATTAATTGATCTTTGTATTATATCATTGAGAAATAATATATATCTTGGTATGTTTCCCTCGCAAAATCTCATCATAATAAATTAGTGTAAAGAATCTTATATGAGAAAACTCTTTATTTGGTGCTCAATCTTGTACTATTTTTTTAATTTGACGAGTGTGGTTTTGATTTGCTAGGTTGACCTACCATGCTGAAGTATGTCTTATGATAGTGCTTAACACATGTGAAATAACTAACATTAGAATTGTAGCCTACATTTCACTACGGTCCGGACAAAAAATCTTTCAAAGTAAAAGAAAAATGCTAAAGAAAAAAAGTTAACATGATCTGAGCTAACTTAGTTTATATAAAAAAACCTCAATAATAAATGAAAATTTTTAAAAAAAATACTCAGTTAAATATGAACATCAATATAGAAAAAGGAAAACACTTATATTTGTATTATATTGATATTAAATTTAATGATATTTATATCAAAGTCCACTGAAAATTATACAAACACAATTTCGGTAGTAGAATTTCGTTGTAGTGAAGAAGATTTCAATAAAATATCATAAATCGAGTATATGCACAGGAAAGAAGAATTGAAAGAGATGTAAATGGATAGTATAGTTGTGATTTCAAAACAAACACAAAAGAAAAATAAAACAAAGAAAGACGGCAACAAAGTGTCAGCACTGTCTGTCTCTCTGAAGCTGTTCATGAACCATCAATCATGGCAGTGGCAGTGGCAGTGGCCCCCCTATCCTCCCTCTCCGTTTCCATTGTCCCCAAATTAGGAACACTGTCCAACACCATATATTTATAATCAGCACAACGTACAGCTTCACCCCTGACTATAGCCAACTGTAGTTGCATTGTAAGACTAATGTCATTTTACACGCAGCATAAATCTTCTTTCTTTACTGTTAAAGAGTCGTTGTTCTTAATTTTCACATCATCTGAGCATGGATGCCTGCTATTGATCAAAATGGAGATATCAGAATATTCCATGTGATCTTTCAAAATTAAGATGATTTTGAGCTTAATTTATGGGCTCGATTTATGGCTGATTATATATGTAATCAAACTTTTTTATTTAATTATATTTTCTTTGCATTACCAGAATTTTTAGATTTAATTATATTTTCTCAAAATTAATATTTTAATTTTTTCTCCGATGTCTTCATCTATAAAGTATAATTAAAATTCTTAATTTAATCAAATCATTTCAGAAACACACCAAATATTACCAATGTCTTTTCCATCGAAAAATTAAAATTTAATATTTTATTTTTTTCTCGATGATACCGTATGTAATGAATAGTGCAATTTTGAGATGAAAAGTTACAATGCTCTTTGAAATATACTGAAAAGTTTCGTTGAGGATATCATCTATATTGAACACAATAAACAGTGACTGGGAGAAGGAAACAGTCTGAATCCTTTCTGGAATATACTGACGAACTTAATACGTCGATGATACCCTATATATTGAGCACAATGATTAGTGACTAGGAAAAAGGAACAGTTTCAAAACTCTCTAAAATATACTAACGGGCTTAATTCATCGGTGATTAAACATAATGAACAGTACAATTGAGAGGTGAAAAGCTTTAATGCTCTTTGGAATATACCAATGAACTTAATTCATCGGTGTATCTATTGATATTTTGCAGTCCATCGGTATTTCCATCTGTGTACAATAATTTCTATTGCGAGATTGTATTTGTATTCCTTATCTATCCATCCTATAAATATTTAATATCACAGCAGTACACATAACACAATAACATCAATTCTGTGTAGAATATTAAAATCATATAAAATTAATGTTTCCTTGTCATTTAATAACAAATTAATGTCATTGTCATTGCATTAAAGTTCGTTTTGTCTAAAAATATTACATTATAATTTATGGCATTACATATTCGTGTTGTGCAAATTAATTAGAATTGTCTTCTTCTTGTTCTTCAATTTCTACGTTGATTTCATCACTATTATCTTCTTCATCGACTTCTGTATATCCACTGGTTCTCAAAACATCATTGAACTCCTTAATGTCAAAATCAACTAAAGTATTCTCGATGATGTGAAAATTTAAATTTTCTTCTAAGTCATTAAACAGAGCAACTCGATATGGATTAACTAGCTCATCAAGTTGAAGGACAACATCTCTCACAGTTAATTCATCGTTGTCATTCTGAACAACATGAATACGACCCATGAGTTTGGTTTTCACTACTGATAATCAATCAACTCATGAACTATCCTTTCTAAAGGAAGGAGTGTTTGTGTAATAAACTTGTTGGCATTATTTAGTAAAAACAAAGACATTGTCAACATTGTGAAATCTAGCCTTTGTATTAATTTCGACCAAACCATGATGGAGATCTACTATGATTTCTCTGTCAATAGTATCATACCAATAACATTTGAATAAAAAAAATCTATTTTGCTCGCTATAATATTGTAATTTAATGATTCTAACTTCATATAGTAGTCAACTTCAAACTCATCAGAAGTCGATCCTTTAACACAAACCCCATTGTTATATGTCTTTCTACTCTAACCATACTTTTTAGTATAAAACACGTGTCCTTTGACAAAATACTTATTATACCACTTCACATTTCTTTCAAAACCCAAACTTAGCAAATTCAAAGTAACACTAGCATTCTCTCCTAATTGATTAACTTGGTATATTAATTACATCTCCATCATAATTAATGAGAAATGTGTAATGAGATTAAATACCCCGAGAGATAAGAATAATTAAACAGTCCTTTCATGTGTTCTGAACTACGTGGAAAATTATTCATCTTATAATTGAAAGATTTGAGATTCAGTCAACTATGAGTTTTGGGACAATAAAAATTGACAAAGTTGTAAATGAGGAATTCAACAATCTATTAGTTTATAATAGTATAAAAGATAAATTATTTGAAAGTAATGACATATGAAGTATTATACTTACTGAATAAAAGGTCTCAATTTATCATAGTTAAATAATACATAATTATATGTTTGTTTGAATTATATTTCTTTCAAATATCTTCTCATCACAATATTTTTTGGTACGAGTCATCTAGGATGAGAGAATATTGAAAAGTCTTTACTCGAAGGCATTTCCCCCACACAGTCATTATGCCTTGGAATGTAGTTGATTCTTGTTCTCAAGTGAGACTCAAAATAATATGAGATAAATATTAAGATCTATTCACTAATATAAGTCTTGCATATTGAAACCTCAACATATACCTTGTTTTTTACTTCTCTCTTAAGGTTGAACAAGTACATACATGGAATTAAATGAATGTTTTGAATATATATATATATATATATATATATATATATATATAGAATTGTAATCATGATGCATGTGTAATCTTTAACCTTTCAAATAGATATATCCATCTATATTGGACTGAGCCTCCAACTATTTCCTCAAATGGTAGATGTATAGGTAAATTATCTATTAAGTCAAAGAACGATAAATGGAATATTATCTTGAGTTTGCAAATTGTTTGGATGATGTTTGTTTCAAGCATCTCCATGTGTTGTGTCTGTAACTTGTTGGAGAATATATCTCTAAAGAAGTGATTAATCTTCAAAAGTGCATCTCATATTCCTTATGACAATAAATCTCGATAAGCTAGTGGAATAAGTGTTTGATTAAACACGTGGAAATCATGACTCTTCATTCCATACAATCTACAATCCTCTAAATTCACTAACCTTTATATGTTTGAAGCATGTTCATTAGGAAAATGCAAACTCTTAAGTTATTTGTAGACCAGTAATTATGCATTCTTGTCTAAGATGAAGCTAGCTTTGGGCTTTGCTACCTGTGACCCATCATAAACCTTCATATTTTTACAGTGACAAAACAAAGATATATTCATTTTAGTCTTAATGATGTCCTTTATCTTCTCTTTCACATCCATAACCATGTTGAAAATGTTTACAAACGTGTTCTTTTCAATATTGATAACATCAATGTTATGGCAAATAATATTGATCTTCCAATAAGAAAGCTCCTAGAAAATAATTCGCTTTATGAAATTGTGGGTTAAACCAAAACTAGAAAACTTCTGCTTACCAGATTAAAAATCAAACACAATATCATCGTACTTCTACATCATGTTATATAATTCTTCACCCAACGATAATGAGGATGTGTCATCCCTTTCAACTCTACCAACAAAAGGAGTCTTTTCTGTTATTTCTGTACTTGTGATCCAATGGCAAGAACTACCAATGGTAATAAAAAAAAAACATTGTACCATCATTTGTTAATGTGAAGGCCTCCAACCAAAAACCATTCAATATGTAGAAAAATCATTGATGGTCCACATCAAAGATGCCTTCATCTAAAAACTTTGTTTCCTCAATACATTATATATCAAAGCCTCGGATGACCACAACTACTTCAACTCATCAATCAACGAATGAAGACAAACATCTATATTCCAACCCGAATTATTAGGATCGGGTATGACTGTAAATAAAAAAATAAACTCCAACCTCATACACATCCCTAATAGCAAGTTGTAAACTGTAAGTGTCATTATCTAACAAGAATAAAAAGCAGTAAATAACCCGAATGAATTGAATTCTTATGTACATAACCCAAGATGCATGTTACTTAATTCCACTAAAAACTAAAGATACAACCTATTAAAATATTCCAAAGCTTCACCATCAAAAGGGTGCACCATCACTCTATCTACCGCATCATGTGAATGATGCCATGTCATATGCTTATCGGTTTTTGGTGACATGAATAACATTTACAGTCTATGTGTGATTAGAAAGTACCTAAGTTTTTTATATGTGACAAGAGTCCTTTCTTTGTTAGTTATGGGTTTATAACGAGCATGCCCACATGTTTTACACTCATTCAACTTTGTATTTTTAAAGTAGTACAAAATGTAAAAGTTTGGACACATGTAAATTTTCTGGTATCCTAGGCTAAGGGGTTTCATCATGGATTTAGCACCATAAGATTTCTCTTTCAGCATGTTCCCTTCAGGTAAAATACTTCTCGCTCATTTGACAATTTTATTGTAATCAGCCCCACTTAACCCATAACCTGACTTGATGGTGAATACTTATGCACGACCGATAATTTAATGTGATTTATGCACCCATCTCATAATGGTTCGTCGGATTCTTTCAAAAGTTCAAAAAACCTGGTCGCGTTTGCATTGGATTATTCATCTACAATTGGACATTGATCGACATAATCTTGATTCATTCTCATTGCATTCATAACCATATTCCTATAAGGATTATTATTGTCATCTACAACTTCATGCACATTGCTAGAACTAGAAGTTGACCTAACCATCCTTTCTAACATGGTCTTATGAGGAATATATGGTTATTCATATGCAAACTAACACGGATATCTCTTTATAAATCCTTTTTTTTATAGAAGATGCATCGTTACAACATTTGGGTCAAGAAACTTTTTATTTTTACACATTTTATATGGGCATCTAATACCATCTCTACTAATATTTCTTGGATTAGATAGTGAGTAATTAATAAAACCTTGGACCTTATTGCAACAATCCATCTTACGCAACTCTTCAGGTGAATCTCAATACATCTATAAACGATTATCAATTACTTATGGGTGAATGAGAAATTGAACTCAAAATATGCTCATTAACATAGCTTAAACAAATTATGGGAGAATAAGAAATTAATCTCAAAAAAACCTTTGGTTAGCATGTTTTGATGAAACTCAAAACCCTCTAAAGAACTTTATCCCATATTAAAAAGAAACAAAATTTTCCTAATATTTATCAAGTGGATTGTTGAAAAATTAAAATTGAGCTCAAAGTGCACTGTATATAGAGAGGAGAGATTGCATGCAAAGTGCACTTCGAACTTAAACTCACATATGTGCTGGCTTGGGCATGAATTTGAATTTATTGTAAAATAATATTAATAATTGAATAATTAACATGTTTATTCCTACCAATTAGCCTATAATTCTCTAATTAAAAGTATATTTAAGTTGCATATTTGATATGGAACAATTATCCTAAAAGTTTACAGGTCAGATTGAAAAATATAAATGGTTTAAGAAGCTATCCAAATAAATCATCTAATTTAAAATAATTATAATTTTTTATTTGACTATTAAATTATACTTAAATTTTAGAGGTGAGTTTAGCTTTTTGTCTATTTTATTTTTACACTAACCTTGTTTGCTGCTCAGATTCGTCAAATTGCACTCCAAAAGCCCTTAAAATTGTACGTATTTGAAATTGAAGACCATATTTTATAATTTTTCCTTCTTAGTTTTGAATTGTAGCCATATTATTTTTCTTGATAGATTGTTTTCTAGTTTTTACGGATGTTTTTCATTAGGATATTTAAACTTATCTTTTTAAATTTTAGAAGATTTTACTGAATAAACTACAAACTCTTACAACTCGGTTGTGTTTTTATCCTAGTCTTAAAGTACATAAATCCACCTTCTGCAATCTTAGGAGACGTGTTAAACTCAAATCCAAAGCTTTCTCGGCGCCATTGTTGATCAAATTTTTTGCTTAGATCATGAGATTCCAAGTATAAACTCAAGTTATTGTTTGCAAAGGAACTGCCAAAGCATGATGTATAAAAAAAAAAAAAATTTGGGCTGGAAACTTTTTGACTTGGTGCGGTTTGGAGTGTATCTCAATGCATTGCTTGATTAATGTAATTCCAAAAATAATTAAAAAAAAAAAGTACTAAAATTCTCAACAACTATGTTACATACAACTTTATCTTCTTCATGACACAACCTCCAATGTAGTTTTCCGCTTTCAATGGCATCTTGACGTTAACAAATGCAATCATGACCTTATTGTTTTAATTAACAAAACTTTAATGGCCAAATCACTATAGTTATCTCATAAAATAATATTTATTAAAATAATATTTTATACTTTTTCCATGAAACACTCAACTTTTTTTAGTTAATTGTTTTTCAATGTTAGCTTCTAATATTATATTATTTTTAAAATTATATTTTATTATTTAATTTTTATCGGATTATATATCAGCCTTATGGATTTAGTTTTTTTTTTCATTTTAACCTTCATGTTATTTTGTTGAAAATGAGACTTCATAATATTTTTATTTACTTTTTATAAATTTATTATAATCTCATGACATGGGTTAATGGTTTAATAGATTTCAAGTTGACTTGAGATTATTTTTTTTGCCGCTTTTTTGTAATTGATTCATTTTTTTATTTCATCCTTCAACACTAGGTTGTTTGGAAATCAGACTTCGTGATTTTTACAATTTATTTTTTATAGAGTTATCTTGATCTTATGGATTTAGTTTTTTTTCTCGATTTCAACCTTGAACATTGGATTTGTTATGAATGGATCTTTATGTTTTTTTAGTTGATTTTTTTTTTATTTTATCATTCAACGTTTGGTTGATTAGGAATTGATTTTCATAATTTATTTTGATTTAGTTTTTATAGGGTTATCACGATCACATGATCCAGGTCACACAAGTTAACTCAGGTCAATCCAATGTGTCGTCGTCTTAATATTTGAAAAAATATATCCAATATATCTTTGTTTCAATATTTAAAAAATATATCTTTTAATATGTATTGTATTTTAGTTTCATGATTAAACTTTTTTATTTGAAAATATATTAACTACATTTGAATATTTTCTTACACTAAAAAAATAATTCAACCTACGACACAACATGTATTGTTGTATAAAAGGTCAAGTTTGTGCTACAAGGTGTGGCTAGATCTCCCATCAGTCACTTTAAGCGATCAGTAATGGTGGCATCTTGGCAATGATAGTTTCTTCCAATTAATAAACTAAGAAATATAACTGTGGAAAAAAAAAAACCAAAGAACAACTACAGACAAATAAAAATTGTCAAGAACAGGGAAGAAAGAGCGAGAGAGAAGAACTCTTATCTGGTACACAAAACAACTCCTCTTATTTCAAAGAATTAAATGAATATTCAAGAACAATCTAACAGTACTTGAGATTTAAAATTTCTATTATGAAATGTCGAACTCAAATCTTGAAAAGAATAAAGTGGGGCATGGAAAAGGAAAGGATTATCCCATCGTACGTTCCTAAAATTCGAAAAAAATAAATTAAATTAAGGAATTTAATGATGGTTTAAGCAATCTACTTGAAATTATGTCACTCTCCGTAGTTGGTTAGAAATGTGGTGGTTTTTTGTGATAATTTAGAAGTTGAGGCTGATGTCATCTAACAATCTCTTCGCAGCTGGATTTGTTGGTTAAAGCAAATTTTACTCATACATGCACTGTGCATAATGTAGATTCTCAAATGACATTACTCCATGTAAGATCGAGAGTGGCATTTTCCATAGCGATTAATCTATTTTGGAGGTAATTATGTGAGATGATAATCTCTAATATGGACAAGTGGGTCATGTTTTAGCATATACATGCCTTAATATTATTCTATAAATCTCATGATGGTAAATGAATCACGTTAAAATTAAATGTTAAATATCAACTATATAAAAAAATGATACAACTAAATTAGAGCATGGTGACTTGAGCTTTTAGGCATTATGATAGAGTTTGGTTTGGGTATGGCTATCCTAAACCCAACTCGAGTAATGTACCTTAGCGTTTGGGCTCGAAGTGGAACCCTAGGCCAACCTCGAGTCGTCACTTGGGTGATGGATTCTAAATTGTGGAACCCATAGGATCCAAATCGAGTTCTAATCATGAATGAGATGAACTCTAGTGATGGGATCCTAGGGTTCGAGCTCGAGCCTTTATTAAAGAAGATGAATTTTGAACCCATCACCCAAGAATGTCCTGGTTTTGGGCTGTGAAACCTATATTTATCATATTGCTTTAAATTAAATATAGTTTTCTTCCTGAGATTCTATTTTATTTTTCTTTAAGAAATACAAATGAGGGTAAAGAATATTTTTTTCAATTATGTATCATATTTGTTATTGAGTGACTTTTGAAGTTTAACCTTCCTTCCAAAGATTTCCAATTAAATTTCTCATCTATCAAGCATTAACCAATTATCTTCTTTGTTAAATAATATTTATGTAGTCTTATTTATTAAGGGTAGAATAGCATTTTCAGTTTAATTTATATATATTTTCTTTATATTTAGGTTAACACTATGTATTCATAATAAACAGATCATTGAGAATTCTAATCTTTCTTTTGTGTTTGATCTTAATTATTTTAAGACTCTTAATTAAAATTTATGAATAATGTTGCTTTAAGAAACATAGATCCTCAAATTTTACAAATTTAAAGGTACGTAGAAGCTTTAATAGGAGGGCTAATTGGGTTAATTTCAAATAGATGGAGGCACAATTGAAAAAAAAAATTGTTTTGTGGCTGAATGAAAAACGGGGTGATGCATCCTTTTCCCTTAAAACTATGTGTTAGACACCCTTCTATTTCCTCAAAATTGTGAGAATTTTTTTTTCCTTTCACCCTCTTTTCCTTGTAATAAGGCTATACATGGCCATGAATCTCAAAGGCCAATGCCCTCCAAATAACGTTGAAATATCCACTTTGAATAGCCTACGAATATTCAAAACAAAATCAAAAGCATCGTTCTGATAATCTCCACGATCTAAACTCCATTACCACGAAGGTACACATCATGAGTTCATTATAATTAAGGTGCCTATAATTATTAGATAGATTCAAATATATTGAGGTGTGCTTGGATTGAAATATAAGTTAATTAAAGTTTTAGTTAACTTTAAGCTTCCATCTAGCCTCCAATATTTCCCCCATGAGGTTTTATTTGTCTATTAATTAAGTCTATTTGTCAATTTATATCCCAAGAGTATGTTGATTGAAGGATCATTTTTATGATTATATATTGTTGAGAGCAACGCCTGAGAGGGTAGGACCATGCAGCCTTGACTTAAAACAGCCACCTTGTAAGAAGCACCATCGACAAGACTCTGCCTTCCGTTTTTCCTTTAAAAAATAAAGCCAAGAACAAAGAACACAAAGTCAAGCTTTTCGACCATATTATGCTTTAGAATTTGGATCCAACCAAAACCTTCACCTTCCTCGAAACTTCTCCGAGGTTTTTCTGCTTTACTAAATATTATATATCAGCTTTCCCGTGCCAGTATCCTTTATATTTTTCTAAAGAAGGAAATTCAGTTTTATATTCTTTATTTATTTGTTTGTTGTTATATATAATTGAAGAACAGATATCCAAACCTTGTTTTTATTTGATTGTAAGATGCCACTGTGAATTAATATTAATTCTCTCTGTACATAGCTAGTATGTAACCCGAACATTAAAGAAACAAAACCCTAGTTCGGTCTAGACTACTTGTATATATATTCTTTTCAAGGGACATTTCGACAAGAATGATGTTTCGTGCTCGTATACTTTTTTTCTCTCTCTCTTTTTTTTTTTTAATCTCAGGGCTCGAAGCCATCTTTATCTGAATTACCCAGGTTTTGATGCTCACCATTAAGGCATTAACTCTCATGCTTATGATTTACACATTCATTAATCACTCTATCCTCATGACGTATTTTTTAATGCCTGCCATGCCACTAAGCAGCCGACCTCACGTGAATCTAGAATACCAAACTTTAGGCCACGTTAGGAGAGGCTGGAATCGCTGAATCTGGAAAAAACAAAAATAAAGGTGATATGAGAGGTTGGTTTAATGGTTAATTAAGATGTAAGAGATTAACTATGTCCATTTCATTAGTTCTAAGGATTTAAATTCTTTATATATATGTAACCTATAGTTAGTATGGGTATGAGTTGATCCAAGGATTTATTTTAAAAAGAAAAAAGAAAAAAGGAGAAGGAAACATGTAAAATAGGACTATAAAATATACTTGTGGGTATGAGACTATAGAATATATTATTTAATGTGTCATAAACTTCATAGTGAGCTGGTTTCTTGGATCAAAGATGTGCCCAACACGACACTAGCAATTAAGGAACGTCTGTAATGATGGTGGCATGCACCATAAGACTATGGTTTAGCGGACCCTACGAAGTAAGCAAAATCTAATTATGATTCTTAACAAAATTGTCTCCATTCACTACATAAGAAGCACCAAAAGCCAACCAATATTAACATTGTTTTAGAAATTATAGTCAAGCCGGCGAAAAGAAACACTGTTGTTGTTGTTATTGTATTTTTTTATTACTGTTCTAAATATTTTATTAGTCAGAGTTTATGCTCTACAATCAACTAATCAATGGACATCAAACACGTATAAAGGTTAGCATACCACGGAAATTTAATTTAATGCTATACACTCAAAGGGATCGGTCGATCCTTGATGTGGTTGTGTGTGTATAATATAATAGCTACACATTTATTGTACTTAACATGGAGATTTTAAGTTCTTAAACTCTCCTTGATTGTAGTTGACCAACGGGTGGAAAATCATGCATCACTACTATAAAATTGACAGCTCCAAATAACGTAATATTTTTGTTTATAGATTACAATGATTTTTACTAAAAAAAATATTTTTTTATTATATCTATCAGAAAACACCGATAGAAGTATTTTGTTTATATATATTGAGGGGATTACAGTGAAAAAAAAATTAAAAAAATAAACTAAAAAGTACGATGACATGTTATTTATATAACCATTACCGACGTTATTAATCTGCCAGTAAAATTCATCCGTTAATTCATCTATAATATTTAAGAGAGCATTGAAATTGTAAAATACCAACAGATACACCGATAGAATAAATCTGACGATATATTCCAGAGGGCATTAGAATTGTTCTCTTCTCCCTAACATTGTTCATTGTGTTAAATACAAAAGGTATCACCGATGGATTAAATCCATCGGTATTTTCCGAAGAGCTATGAAACTATTCACTTCTCAATTGCACTGTTAATTATTGTTCTTTACAGGCGGAATCACCGATTAACTAAAAAATCATTGGTGATATTTAGGAGGTTCTGAGATTTTTTGATTAAGTTGAAAATTTAAATTAAATATTACAGACAGAATCACCGATGTACTGAAAAGTTGTCAGTAATATTTGGGGGGTTTCTGAGATTTTTTTATTAAGTTGAAAATTTAAATTAAATATTATAGACAGAATCACCAATGTACTGAAAAATTGTCAATAATATTTGGGGGGTTTCTAAGAATTTTCAATTAAGTTAAAATTTTAAATTAAATATTATAGACGGAATCACCAACGAACTGAAAAATTGTCAATGATATTTGAGGAGTTTCTGGAAAAAAATTATTAAATTAAAATTTTAAATTAAATATTACAGACGGAATCATCAACGGAATGGTTACAAATATTAATATTTAATTATCCGTCGGTAAAACCATTAATAAAAATACTCAATTAAAAGACTAGATTGGCTAATTTCATAGCAGACAAACCTCTTCTTCTTCTTCTCCTTCTTCTTCTTCGTTTTCAACGAAACTAAGGTAAGATTTTTCTTTTTACTTTTCTTTATTTGTGTTTTTTTTTCATTATATTTATTTTCTTAATATTTTTTTAATTTTTTTTGTTCTTAATAATTGTATGAATGTTGTTAATTATAGGAATTTTTTTCATATGAGAACAATTTTATTGGATTTTACTTGGATTTTATTTTTCAATTTTGTTGTTCAATTTCAATTAAATATATAGGATTGATTTTAATTATTATTAGTTAATTTTTTTGTTCATTTTCAATTAAATGAATTTATTTGTTAATGGATTATGGGTTCTGGAATAGGTTTTATTCTAGGTTAGGTGGAAATTTTTTTTAGTTGATTTATTTATTTGTTAATGTTGTTTATTTTTTATGTTATTTATTTGTTGTAAATTTGTTTGAGTTGATTTTCTTTTTTTTTCAAGCAACTCGGTTCTTGAGTATTATTATTTAGTTTTGATTTTTTTTGCTCGCTTTGCCATCAGTAAATTCATTGATAATTTTATTTTTGATATACTAGAAATTACTGACGAGAGTTTTACTAATGGAGTATTTCTGTCCGTGAGCTATTGGTAAATATAATACTGGCAGACTAAGAGCAGTGTATATATGTTCTTAATTTGGGACGTTCTTAATTTGGGACTAACCACCTGTGGTTATTTCTGATTATAAAGAAATAAATAAGGATATTATTTCAATCCAAACTTTTCATTAGATTAGTGGCAAAGGAACTTTTGGTGGAAGGTTTAGCCATTTAATGCATGGCAAGTGCAAAGAAAGCAATTATACAAAGGAGGCAAAAGGAGGAAAAAACATTTGAGAGAGATGTGCAAACCAAACGTCCCGATTGCAACTTCCATTGCAACTACAGAAATGACAAGGGAAATTCTAGTTGCTACCAAGCAAAAAAGCGCATTCATGAACATGTAATTGACTCTGAAACATCATCTACAGGCAGAATGGGAAAGCCAGTCAGTCATTCTCATGCAATAATAACCTCAATGCAATCCAATATATATGGTGAAAGATCACTTAATAATATAAAATTTTCCTGTCACTCTTCACCTTCATATTATCCACTGGACCTACTTGAGGATACTCCATTATCCACTTGAGATTTGCACACCCTCTTTCTCCTTCTCCTTTTGCAGAGAAGGGGTGGGATTGAAGTTTTTCGGTTAGGTAGTAGTACTATATACGTGGAGATTCATAATTTTATTCTTATTTCATTGAGATTTGTGTTCACTTTGGATAAATAAACTTGCACGGTACAATGAATTTTCTGTCCATTTCATTTATAGGGGTGATAATTATAATATTATCGATCGAACATAGTACTGTTGAATCAGCCACCTTTCGCAGGCTTCTATTGCTTGTGGTTTAATCAAGATATTTTTTGCAGAAACTTTAAGCTAATTAGTGTAAATGCAGTTTGTTAGGAGCTCCACAAACCAGACATAATGATTTTAGCTTGAAAGAATGTGATCCCTTTTTGAGCAGCAGTGGCATTTAATGGAGTTTCGGTCCCCCATCTTTTCTCATCTATATATATTTTTTTGCCTGTGATCCTCTTTGAGATATAGTATATAATAAGCACTGAGAACTTGATTCTCTTTTTATTTTTCTCTTTTCTTTTCCATATTTTTGTCAGCTATAATTAAGAAACTTTGGTTAATGGGGGAGCGAACAACACTTTGAAAACTTGATTCGATGAAAAAAAAAACCCAGAATCGATCCATTGTTCTTGCTCGCTTACACCAGTTCTTGAAACCGAATAGATTCATCGATCCACAAAATCAAGCAATAAGAAGATGAGATTCTGGTTATCATGAGAGGATAATTAGGAGAGTGACTAATGGGGTGATTACGGCTAATTAAGAACTTCAGATTTCGGCGTGGCGAGGAAAGGAATTAGTTAAAATGTAGCAGCTCACTCTCCATCTTGTCTCAAATGGTGGCTCAACTTGCTTCTTTCTTTTCAATATAGGTGACTAATCTTATCTTTGCATAAAATGTTAGTGGTTGTACAATGAAACCCTAGCTAATATGTATCCCACAAAGGGGATTCTTACAATCAACTGCTATTGAAAGAACTTCTTGACCTTAATGCATTGAAGCGTGATGAGGGCCAATCATTGATAGTTCAAACTTAACACTTAACAGTGTTGTGTTTGGTAGTCAGGGAAAATAAAAAAAAAAAAAAAAGAGAAATCAGCATGAAAAAGGGAGAAAACAAAACACATATAGTCCCTAATCTCTTCTAATTAATCAAAATAGTACGTATTAAACAGGAAAAGTGAAGAGAATTCAGTGATCTTTGTTCGGCTTAACACAATACTTTATCCATCTCTCTTAACCATGCAAAAACCTTGGCCATCTTTGAATGCTGTCCTCTATGATAATTAAATATTGTACATTGTTTCAATAACTAGAGTAGAAATAGCCTAGGATTTAAATAGATAAAAAATAAAAATTGCATTGCAAATAATGAAATGGGAAGTGAATTACACAAATTTGCAAAGTTTTTGTTGGTTATATAATATTTACTTGGTGACTACTTTAGAGCATGTTTGTTTTTATAGTTTACGATGAAGTTTATGCGCATGGAACTAGCCAAAAAAAAATTTAAATAAAAAAACAAGAAAAATTAACTTTTAGAGATAAGTTTTGATCATAATTGAGTTGTAAATATTTATAATCTCAATCATAAAAACAAACATGCTCTTAAATAATTAAAATAAAAACATAATTAATTAACAAGAATGAACCAAATAAGACAGTATCTTCATCACATGCCAAGTGAAAATCATAATTATTAAACTAGATTATAAAGAATCCGGTCTAAAACTGAAGTTTTTTTATCGAATAAGTTAATTGTAATTAATTAATTAAATAAAAATAATTTAAAAAGATAAATAATATTGTTTTAATTTAAAAAAATTAGATTTTAACCGAATCATATATTGACCTAATTTTTATATGTACTAGTAAAGGAAATTAAGTTTAGTAACAATATATATATACATATATATATATATATACATATATATATATATAATAAAGAAAAAAAAAGCATGAACGGTGAAGTCGGGCATATAGGATTCATGATTTCGTAATTAATGGATGGATGGATGGATGGTTGTTGTTGCTATCAATTCATCTCCAATCCCATCACACAAGAGTCCTCCCTTGCAGTCAGGGCTCTGAAGTCAATGCCCCACACACACACACACACATATGTATATATAAATATCCTTTCCTTTCCACATTTTGATTCCAAGAAAAACTTGCTAGCCACAGATGCTGTTGCCCAAATATTCCAAACACAACCAATTACCCTTCCCAATTCCCATATTTTTTTTATAATCCCAAAACCGCCGTTGGGCATATATTTTCTCCCTGCCCTTAGCCAATCACCCACCCAGGAAAAAAAATAAAAAATAAAAAAGCTTTGAAATTTTTTATTACAGTGAAAACAGCGAACCTTATATGTATATATATCCATTTTTTTGCCTTTAAGTACAACAACACACACGAAGATATTGCAAGGAAAGGAAAGAAACCCTTTTTACCATCTCCCTCCCTCTCCCTCTCTCACTCTCTCTCTCTCTCTCTCCAAACCTTGTTTTTCACTCTTCTATTCCATATTTCCACCCACCACCACTCTTAAAAGTTAACTCCTCTCTCTTTCGAGGTGGTGTTGTGGTGGTGGTGGTAGAGGAAATCAGTAAGAGAGCGAGAGGAAGAGGAAGAGCTAGCTAAGCTTGATTCTTGTAACACCCCCCCGCCCTCCGCCCTCTCCCTGTAAAATTCGATGAAAACCTCCACAAGATTTCAAGAAACCAAAAACCCATCTCCAATAAACTCTCCTCGTAGCAATGGAAGCAACAATGGGGTCCAGATTCACGCCCCACCACTCACTCCAATACCCATCTCCAGATCTGACTCTAACCCTTACCCAACAACCTTTGTCCAAGCAGACACTTCTACTTTCAAACAAGTTGTCCAAATGCTCACTGGCTCAACAGAAACAGCAAAGCAGGCCTCCTCAAAAACAACCCAAGATCCGCCAACAACTCCAACTCAAACTTCAAGGAGCTACAACATCCCTCCTATCAAGAACATGCCCAAGAGACAACAAAACAGCTTTAAACTTTATGAAAGAAGAAACAACAGCTTCAAAAACAGTCTCATGATCAACACTTTATTGCCTAGTTTTGCAAATAACTGTAACTCTTCATCGGTTACTGGGTTTTCACCAAGAAACAAGCCGGAGATCTTGTCCCCAAGCTTGCTTGACTTCCCTAGACTTACCCTTAGCCCTGTGACTCCACTAAATGAAGACCCTTTTAACAAGAGCTCACCTTCTTTAGGGAATTCATCAGAAGAGGAGAGAGCGATAGCAGAGAAAGGTTTTTACTTGCATCCATCACCTATATCTACTCCAAGAGACTCAGAGCCTCAGTTGTTGTCACTTTTTCCTGTAACCTCACCAAGAGTTTCAGGTTCTTCTTGAATATCATTCAAGTCAAAAGGATTGATGATGGTTTATGGATGGTTTTGAGGGAGAGGTAGAAATCTTTGTGTTCAATTGTATAATTTGATCTCTCTTTTCATCATATATGGTAAAGTCTTTAATTAATTTCTTTAGCCATTTTCTTTTCTCTCCTTTTTTCCAGTTTCTTTGGTGGTTTTTCTGATAATTGGGGACTATATATTACCATTAGGTAAGATTATTTAGGTGAATTTCATGTTTTTTTTTTGGAGGAATACAAGTATCAACATGGGAGAATCAATTTGACTGTGTGTGTGCATTTCTGAATACGCTGGCTTATTTTCAAGAATTTTGTAGAAACTATAGTGTTTTTTTTTCCTCTCTCTTTCTCACTCTCTTATTGACCCATGAATAGTGGATATGAAATTTCATTTTCCTCGCTAAAAATAGATTGAGAATTCACAATTTGCACTGAGATATCTTGAGTAGACAAGTAATTAAGTGGTATGCTCAATCATTGCAGGAGCTGACGACCACTGCATAACAATGTTAGTGGCCAATTACTGCATTTGATGTCAAAGGAAATTTTCAAAAAAATATAATCAGCTTGGGTGGAGATGAGTAGTAGTATGTTTTGCAATTTTTGATATGTAATGCTTTCGTCCTATTAAATTAATCAGGTCAAATTTCCAGTTTGGAGTGTTAATTAAGTTATCTGAGGAAGGTATTCTTGTCCTAAAATGGCCCACAAACTCGAAGTTTCAACAAGTTCACCGCATGCAGTTTTTATGAGCATCTATACCATTGACTTGAGAAGAAAAAAACCAGTACAAGGGAGAGATTACACAGTAGAAAAGCAATTTATGCCGAGAGAAAGTGTGGGATCAGAAATCGGAACAGTTCAATAGCTGATATTATTATTTACCATTAATGTCATAAATACTTTTACTGGTTTCTTGTTCTTTCCGTCTCTAGTTTCTCTCTCTGGTTTCATGCATGCTCTTTTATAGAACACTGTAAATTTGTTTTTTTAAAAAAACAATTAGCACAATAAATTAAAAATATCCACGGAGTATCACAGTTAGAAAAAATTAATGAATTTTTAATTATAACATGTAAAAACTATACTATTTAACCAAAAAAAATTTCATCTGTTTTATTTTGTCAATATTTTTAAAAAAATGTGCTCATAACCCAAAATAGCTGTAAATCCTGCCCTAGATCTTTTGGCCAAATGAATCTACTTGACATAAGATATTCTTGCAGTCTGAGTGCTCAGATTCTTGAGAAGTGAGAGAGAATGAATTTGAGGCATCCTTAGATTGTTTTTGGGTATCTAGCACCATTTTTAAGGAGCGTGTAAGGAACAACAGAAATTAATGAGTGTGCCTCTTTCATGGAGGAAGTGAAGTCGTTGTCCGTTGCTATAACTTTCAATTGCTATGCAATCATCCAATTTTGTTATTGTTTCCTACTTTATTTTCTTATTGAGCTTAAGGTGTGGTCTTTTATTTGACTTGGAGGAGACCTGTTATTATGGGGGGGAAGCACAAGAAAGGTTAGAAAAAATAAATAAAGAGAAGAGAAAGTGTGGACTTTGATATAATGATGATGATTGATGACTGAAAAAGAAGGAAAAGAGAGGGAGTATGAGCATAACAACAAAAGAAAAGCAGAGAACATGTGTCTGTATGAACTTTCTCTTGTATTTTACTTTTGTCATCCATTGTGTCTGTATGGACTAGATAGGGCATTATTTGACGAAGAACTTCCCTGATCTTTCTGTTCTAGTTGCAAGTTGAGTAACTTTTAGAGCCTGCTTTGGGTGCATTTGCCTTGCCTGACAAGGCCAGTTTCTGTGGCTGTTCAGCATAAATCCTAACTTGATCATATTTCCAGCACAAGATATAGAGACGAATACTACATATATACATACATCAGTTTAAAAACCATGAAAAGATTCCATTAATCCTTTTCACCACAAAAAATAAGAGCTGCTTCCACTTATGCTATTGAATATTTGCAATGATCCACATGATCAGATTACCAGGTCCACTTTTCTTGGGCTAGTTTGAAAAGGGAGAAATCTCATTGGATATGTTAGTTTTTTCCAGAATGTTTCTCCACGGGATAATCCTCTTAATGATTTTGTCCCTTTGAAAAAAATAGCAGAAGACTTTCATTCCCTCTTACCTATGATGAAATGGTGGATCAATTATTTGATCAAGACTTCTGACGAGCAACCTTAGGCCCACCCAGTGCAGATTCAAACACTAGCTACTCACATCTCTTCGGAAGTTTGTGTCTGTACAGTCGTTTTTTGGGCCACCACAGAATACGAAGTTTTTCAAGGTATGTTTTGCATTGTAGTTCATGACAACAAAATACTGCCTTGGTTGTGGTTGACTAAAGCATATTCCAGCCACGCTTCTGAGCACTGCAATATTAATCCAAATTTACGGTCGACACTCTTGTAATTGTGTTTCTCCGGTGCTGTTGACCTGTGGGAGTCCTACAGTGTCGTAACAAATACATATCCATTGTGCATGATCGGAGTAATTTGGTCTACTAGTTGAAAATGTCTCCTAATCATCGAAAAAAGAAAAAGAAAAACAGTGCTCATTTCATAAAACAGTATTGAAAAGGATAGAAATGTAGCAAATGTGTGACGACTTGTTTGAATCCTTCAGAGGGAAGGTGCGCCCACAACAGAGGGAATTATGAACTCAGCTCACATAGTGCTGAACAAATGATTTAAAGGGTCTGAATTTTTCCCATTGAAGATTAGTAAAAACTTTGAATCTGTCATGATCCAATACAATGATATGATATTTGGCATTACTAAACGATTGATCATGTTTGCCAAGTGGTCAGAATAATATTATTATATGCTTACTTTTAAAATATCAAACCAAGTGGTCGCAATAATAATTAGACACAAAGCTAGGAATAAAGTGCGCACAACGAATGTCAACAAAAGGGGTTTTTTTTTTTTTCTTCTCAATTATTGATGATGATGGCGTTTTTCATTTACTAGAAAAGTGATATTAGCAGTCACTAAGTTCGTTGAGATTTTCAATATTCACCTAGACATGTCGAAGTGGTTGTTATATTCTTCTAATTCATGGTAGATTCTGATCAACACAACTAATGAATTGTAACTCAACTTGTGCTAGTGTCTCTCTTTTTTCAAGATATTTAGATTGATGGTATAGTATAATAATATAAATTATATTTTGAGATTTTATCTAATAATTTAAGTTATTAGATTGAATTAGTTTTTTAACATACGAGTTTGAATCTCACCTTCTCCATTTATTTAGTAAAAGTTAAGCATAAGGTAATGTGAGTCTGCACAAGTTTCAAGTCTAAAAAATTTTTATTTAAAAAGGTATGTTAGACAATACTATAAATTATATCTTGAGACCTTACCTAATAACTTAAGCTATTGGGTTGAATTTGATGACCAAGCGGTCACAAGTTTGAATTCTAACATTCTCATTTATTTTATAAAAATTAAGCACAAGGTATTGTGGGTTTATGCAAATTTCAAACTTAAAGAATATTTACTTGAGAATGTGTATTAGAAAATAATATAAAGCATATCTTAAAATCTTGTTTAATAACTTAAATTATTTGATTGAATTAGTTATTTGACTAATATAACCCCCATATTTTTTACTAAAATTGAGTAACTTAAGTACTGTAGATAGATTAAAAAGGGCTGCAGACAAGAAGAAATTCCTACTTTGGTTTATATGACAGGGTCGATAAAATTAAGCCATTGTTGTCTATGCTGTCTTCTCATGTGAATCGAGTTCGTTAATTTCTCAAATAGTTCATGAACATAATTGCTCCAAAGAATAAAATCTTATTTTCCAACACAACCTGTGCTCCCCCACCCCCTTCCACAGGACAAGCTTCAGTTATTCTCATTTCAATAATTACATTACAGTATATACTAAAAGAGAAGTCGAGATACATGTAAATTGATATAATTTTATGATAAATTAAAATAAAAAAAATATATATATATATTTTAATATTTCATCGTGGCTATCAACGAAAATTGCTCCAGAAAAATTTCGTTAGTAATTGTATTGGAATTACTGATGTGTCAGATTATTGATGGGAATTTCATTGTTCAGTCCTCTCCTCTCCACATTTTTTCTTCTTCTTTCAAAACAAATTGCAGAAGCTCTCTCATCTTCCAAAAAAAAAATCCAACAACCAGAAACTCCACAAATCCAATTTCTCTTCATTGATTTTGTTTTTTTTTTGTCGAGCTGCACCTCATCGAGTAAGCAAACTCACTTATTTGTTTTAACTTATTTATGTTTTAAGTTAGATTATTGATATTTGTCTGTAATATTTATGATTTGCTTGTATATTTAAATATTTTATTTCTTTTATAATGATAATTTTCTTGTCTTAACTTATGATTTGTATTTTAGGATTTAAAAAAAAAAATTAATTTGTTACTTGATAAAATTAAGCGTGATTTTGTGATTTAAGTGTGTTAGGATTGAAGAAATAATGAGTAATTTAATGGATACCATTTATTTTTTTTATCAATTTTGTGGTTAATTTGAGAATTTGAAAAAAAAATGTGTGAAATTGATAATTAATAATTAAATATATTAATTTAGGTTGAATAAATTTGAATTGAAGAAATGATGGATAATTCGTTAATTTAGAATTTAGGTTTTCGTTGAGAATTTAGGGTTTAGTTAAATTAATGTGTAATTGATAATAATTAGGGTATTATTTGGTTTTATTTATTCTTAAATTGAATAAATAATAGGTAAGTTAGTTGGGTATTATTTTTTTTTGTCAATATTATGGTTTAGTTGAAAATTGAGAAAATTGTATTTTGTATGGAATTGATAATAATTAGGGGTTAAGTATTTTCAACTTATGAAGTGTTTGATAGTTATTATATTATGAATTATATTTTTCTAAACTGAGAGGATTGAGTTACTTTGGAATTAAAGAAATGATGGGTTACTAAGTTATTAGTTGGTTTCTATAAGTTAATTATGATTCATTTTTAATAAATAGTTGAATTTGTATATTTATATTTTTTTTTATCTTTCTAATATGTGTTCATTGTTTCCTTTAAGGCGTCATATATTCAAGAAAAAAAACAAGTTTAAGATCAACAAAAACACTCATGTTTCATCAAGTAGTAGTGTCGGTGATCGTGTTGTGAATCTAGGTGAGAATTATTTAGAGACATCTAAAGTAGAAGTTACTATCCAAGGTTCAATCTCTAAGGATAACATATCGAGCATCTCTTCTATGTAATTATTTTACTCATGATGTTATTTATTTTTAATGAGTTATTTTAAGTTTTATAATTATATAAAAATAACTTCCTTAAATTGATATACAAGTTTACTAATCTTGAAACTACTCGGTTCATCATCTCTACAATGAAGTGATCATTTGAAAAACTATTGCTTTAATAGTCGGCTTGATGATTATTGTGGGAAAAGTTTAAAATTAGATAGATAATCTAAGATTTTAGTTACCATTTTAAAAATTTTAAAAACTAATTCATGTATGAAATCAATTAAAAATTAAATTTGGTGGAATGAGAGTAACAAGGTGATTGTGAGGAGAGTGTTAAAAAATCATAGTGCGACTATGTAAGTTTAAATTAATTAATATTATATTATTATAAACTTGTATTCTTTAATTTTCTTACATAATTTAAGTATAATAAATTTAAATCATACATGAGTTAACTGTTTGTTATATCATATTGTGTGATTCTTTTGTATAATGCCCACGAATGAGCAATGAAGAAGGTCATGTTTATCAACCAAAGTATATATATCATAGACCATAACTGGGCAACTCATCTTGAATTTGTATTATCAAAAAGTTTTGCAAAGTGCTCAAGCTCCAGTAAATAAAATAAAAATAAAAAATCTCATGGTTCGATAAGCAAGCACACCAGATGAGCGATTATGTTTATCCACCAAGCAAAACTCCTAGTAAGAGTTCATTGTTATATTTTTTTTTCCTTGAAGTTTTAATTAAGAGTTTATTAGTAAAAATTTTAATAGACTATTTTATTTGCATAAAAAATAGCTTGAGCAAGAACCAACTTCAATGGAGTTGTATGAAGAAACTCACATAAATAAAAAGGGTAGAATAGATATCTTGTTGTAAGTGTTTTGATAATTTTTATTGGTTTAATTTTTTTTATTTATATCAATAATATGAAATATAATCAAATTTTAAAACTTGATTTTTTTATTTTTATAGGAGAGATATAACATCAATATGATTAAGAAATTCGGTGAAAACACTTCCACCACTCATCCTTCTCATAATCTTCAAGTGTGGTTGGAGGCTTCTACAAGAGATGGGGTGAGGTTTTCGATGAAAAATAAGGTAAAAAATTATAAACATATGTGAATATTTCATTGATGAGTCTATCAATATTTAAAATAGCTAATGAAATAAAAACCCAATAAGATATTTGTCAACCGTAGCTTTCCATCATCAATTTTGTCGGCAACTTTTAATGCCAACAAAATCTTCTCTATATGACAACGGAATATTTCATCAGTATTTCTCAATTTATGTTTATAAACCCAAACCCAAAACATTTTTAATGGGAGTTTGTGTTAGGCCTACCAAAGCCCACCACTCATATGCTTTGGGCTTAGTCTAGCCCATAATTGCTCAATGTTGGATCTAGGTCCTACCATCTTGAACCCACTCCATCATGACTTGGGCTCGGGCTAGCTCATTTCTCAATTTACCGTGCATATTTGAGTTGAACTCAAGACGATTCTTCCAAATCCAACAGGTATGCCTATGGTGTTTATCAACTCCCTGTAAAAGCGATGCTAAAGTAACTATCACGAGGCCCACATAACAACATGAAGTCGTAGCTTAGCCCACCTAATTTTCTCGTTTTAGGTTCTACGATGACAATGCGATTATCCACAATGATAATGCAGGCATCCACAATGGGGAGGGTAATTATTCTGCATGATTACCCTTGAAGATAGGTTGCACAGTTTATCTGCATCCCTACCTTTTACAACATGCAAATTCACATAATTCATTGATACATGAATGCCTATGAATCACCATGTACACTCTTAGAGTTTCATCAACTCCCAAGCACATTAATGTTCGTATTATCTTCTTCAACCTCTGATCATCTCCTGCTGAACGTTTCAGCCCATCCACCGGCTTTGGACGGACCCAAAACATGGGAGGTTTTCCACGAAGCTCGTCTCCGAGAATTCTAAAACTCATCGAGCAAGACTGGTCACGGCTAGCTGCTTTGGTGAGAGGAGACATTACCTGACCTAAGTTGAACTTCCAAGTCTGTTTTCCTTAGTTGAAACAAGGTCAGATTATGCAAGCGAGTCCTTCCATTTATGGAAAAATGCGTGTCCATATAACGATGCAAAGCACAGGAAGGTTGCAAAGGAAACAGCCGCATTTTCTTTTAAAAGCAACATTTTTATTTATGTGTGCGTTGTGAAAAGCATATCATACATTTGCAATAACACAAGTACATATCTGCTTTCAGATTTCCAAACAAAACTTAGAGTGATAAATATTGCATACATATCTGCCATCAGATTTCAGCGAAAGAGGTGATTGTCTTGAAACCGTGATTCTCTGGAAGAGGTGCATTTCCTGGCCGGATAGAAATCATCACATCCAAACCTGAAAATTGTATGAAAATTCAAATATCAAAGCGAAAGATAGCATGAATGAGAAAAGGTCACTAAATTTTCAGAAGTGCCAATGAGAATACAGAACTAAGTTTGCAGAACAAATATTTGCTCCGACTCCAGACACTGTTGAAGATGAGTAAGCTTGCATAGAAGCCTTTTCATACCTCTTAGCACTGGAGTAAACTAGCTTCTTTGTGGCAACAAGAATATGTTTTTCTTTGCAAAACAAGACACCACATACAATTGAATCAGTTGTTTATAAGCCTTGTTTTTGGTGTACAGTAGTTATTCATCACTTGTGGTATTTAGTTCCCTTGGAAAAATGAAGAAGGTAAAGAAAAGGTGAAAATAAACAACCAAAACCTTTGTTAATTACGGTCAAAATTGGTGATTGTGTTGCAGGCTATGTTTTTTGGTTGAGACTCAAACCCAGGTCTACTAAGGGATGGAGAGAACAGTAACGCAAATTCAGCTACAACTTATTGCCAGGGGCAGGGGTTACTGAAGTCGGCTATTGGGTTCTAATAAATATTAAGAAACCAAACCTGCTATAACCAGTGACTTGCATTGATATATTCCTGAGGGAGAGCAGAATACATTCCCAGGCCTAAGGCTCCAAAAAACAAATTGACACAGAGAAAGGAAATCTAATGTATTGGTTAAGTAAATCAAACATGTAGTGAAGTGATGCACTGGGAGGTTTTTTCCAGCTGCCCTTGGCCCTTTGCAGCCCTCCATAAAATAGAAAACTAACTAGCCATCTTACCTGGCTGGACAGATGAAATTTTCTTTTTAACACCAAAAAAAAAAGCTTAGATGACAAAAAAAAAAAAGAGCAGCAGACAGATTAAAGAAAAATTGGACACGCAGTAATAATGTATTTTGAATTTTTTTTAAAAAAAAAAACACAATTCAAGATATCATGAACAATTCAAAATAAACCAAATGTTTTAAAAAAAAATCAATATGGCATCTTTTAAAAAACAAATATTGAGACAACAACATGAACTTTGCGGCCTAACCCGTCAAACCCGCAATTCAGAACATGCATTCCACTTTTTTAATAATTAAAAAAAATACCTCAATATATGATATAAAAAAATCAAAAAAGTGGGGTAAAAAACGATGAAGTAGGAAGAAAAAAAAATCAAGATGATATTTTAAAATATATATATATATATACCTATATATATATATATATTGACCCGGCTGTATATTGAATCAACTCAGGTTAACATGCTAAACGTGTAACTAAGGTCATAAGACCGTAATAACCATGTAAAAGTAACTTAACAAACTAATCCTATAGAAAAACTATAACAAGACATATGATGCACGCCAATTCAAAATAAACCAAATTCTTCAAAAAAAAATTCAACATGGCATCTTAAAAAAAAAAATATTGAGACAACAATATATATTAAATCGATCCGGGTTTTGCGACCTAACTTGTCAAATCTACAACTCTGGTAATGAATTCTACTGGGTTTAATAATTTTGTTTTTAAAATTTCTTCTACCTAAAAATAAAAGGGAAAGGTGTGTGACCTTGGACCAAGTGGCCTTGCACGCCTGGGCCTCTAAGAAAAGAACCCAAGAGCGTGGACCTTTCAACCTAGGCCCACGTACCTAGACCTAGTTTATATTTTTTAAGATTTTGTACAGGACAAACAACATATTTTTTTAAAAAAAATAGATAGATAATAGATCATCTGTTGCCCATAATTTGATCACCATAAAGGCAGCTAGAAAAAAAATTGAAAACCAAAAACAATTGCTACAGTATCTACAGTACCAAACACCATTCTGTTTTAGCTTCAAGTATAATAATAAGCAACTTGTTACCTGCTCCTTTTGCAGCAAAAGCTTCTTGAAAAACATCCGTCACAAACAAAATGTCAGATGGTTTATCAACTCCAAGTGACTCTGAGATTTCAATATAACTGCGTGTTTCTTTTTTATTCCTGCATGGAAAAGGAGTTCGAAGGGTTATCGAAGTCCAAATTAAGTGGCAATAGTACTCCGGTAGCATCAACAAAACTTACCCCACTGTGGTGTCAAAGAATCCAGACAAATATTTTCTCAAGTCACCATAGTTCGTCTTTCCAAAAATAAGTCTTTGTGCCAGCCTGCTTCCACTAGAATATATGTAAACCTGAGGCAACATAGAAACAGTAAATAATGGCACAAAAAGAATATGCATAATCAAGAAATTGAAAGCCTTTTGAGTCACACTCAACAAGTTCATGGAACTCAGCTATTGTATTTCAAGGATCAATCCTTCTGGTGAATTTATACAATGGATCTCAAGCTCTTCAATGCCACTAACAACTATTAGTCATATATTCCAATTTCCTCATTCATATAGGCTTTTGAATGTGCTTTTATGTTCTGATAGCAATGGCATAGTATTTTGTATGTAGCAGATTGCCTAATATTCAAACTTGTTTATAAGATCCATAATAGATGTTCTTACAAGGAACTATATATTAGCTAATAGACTGTGTGCAACATTTTTTTACAAATTCATTAATTAACTATCTAATACATAGAGTCCAAGAAGCTATAGTCTTGCAACATAACTTCAGATTTAAATACCATTAGGCCGGTTATTAATAAGAAATATTTGACATCAGCAGTAACATCCTCTTCTGTATACAATGATAACATAGTTCACAGTAATGGGGAATTTCAAGATAAAGATGGGTAACAAATTAGTATGTGATCATTTGAAATTACTGTTTGAATCATTCAAACTTTGAAAGGTAACTTGCCACATGGACAAGTGGCAAACTGCAGCTATGACATTACATTAAACTATAAACAATATCCCCTAATAAACGTTGAAAATACAAAAAGGAAGAACCTTTATGCCCAAAGCATGCCACTTCTCCAATGCTTCTGGAACGTCATCATACACCACTCCTTCCAGCTCATTGTTCTCATATCCAGTTCTCCATATATGACCCTACATTAATAAATCTTGGTAATATCACAGGGATACACTTTATACCAAGCATATCAATCTCATGGTTACCAACTTTATGTTTCTGAATACTTACTTGCAATTGTTTTAATGCAGTGATCTTCCGATCTGCTTTTATCATCGCTTCCACATTAGCAACCAAAGCTGCAATTACCTCCTCTTTCCCAGCATCATCCGTTGGAATAGGAATAGCACCATTAACACCTTGTGCCAAATCATCTTCAACCTGCAACAAAAGATTTGACAGCACAGCAACATATTTTAAAAAATCCCTGAAGAACTCATAAACTAATGGCAACAATCAACCCCGTATAAAAAAGTCCACCAAAAACTGCTAAGCCTGGTCATTCAACTCCACTTTATACTGTTTTGAGTTGACTTGTTACAGGAAAAATGGAAGCACTGCAAGGAAGAGCTTCATCAGCCCATTGATTACATCACAATCCCGTGCTTCACGTTAGAGCATGTCTCTACTTGATAAATTTGTCAATTTTCTAAGATTTGCACTCCTTCGACAGCATGTCTGCAGTTTTTCTGGTACATCCAAAAATTTCAGGGCATCTATTGTGATTTTGTTCCTAACATGTCCTTGTACAATATAGAAAGAGTTGCCATCTTTTATCTCTAGTTAAACTTTTGGCGTGCTTTTTTTTGTCCTTTCCATTCTTTTGTTTACTGTGCACAACCACCATAAGATATTTTGTCAGGGACGCTGGAGAGAAAGGAGAACATTAAGTTTCAAAAACTATTAGCAGCTAACTTCTGTTCATGCTTCCCCTAAATGAATAGCAATCTTAATCATCATTTCAAACAAAATTTCCAAAGATCAATGTTAAGATTCCACTGGTAGCCTGCAATAAAAGGCAAAATCAATCTGGTATGACATGTGAATTACAAGCATACCAAAACTTCTAATAATAAATCTTACTTGTGTGCGCAACAACTTTATATCATCTTGAGTTTCTGCAGTATCATATGTTGCAGACAAATGCCTCCCAACATTATCACGGGCATATGGAAATAGAACATCAGCAACAAATGTTATTGGAGTAGTAGTTCCCTCAATGTCAAGTACAATGCAACGCTGCAACCAAATAATTTGAAAAATAATAATGTTCACTTGATAAGACATAAATATTTGATAATAGATAACAACATTACCAGTACATTTCAAACCGCAAGGGCTTGGGTCCAACATAAATCACAAGTTCTATTAAGCCAGTATAACCCACATCAAAATTAAAATGCAGAGAATATAAGTAAGTTGAGGACATCGTTTTAATAACTTACTGGCAACGGTTCAATTCTGTTATTTGAATTATTCATGCCTGCCTTAACCTTGACATTTTGAATAGGGCCATGGTTTGGAGTAGACCAATCTAGGCCTATTTGATGAAGTTTGATAGCAGCATCAAACAGATAGTGATAACATTCAGCCTGAAAGATTAGAGAAATTTAAGTAAAGCTCCAAAAGGGAACATCAAAGCATTCTGTAAGGAATTGAGGATACATACACGCATACAGCTTGTTTTGGGCTCAAACCATACAAATATAACTCTCTCAAATATATCATTTTATAACACTTAGGATTGTATAACAGCATAGAGCAGGAGTAGAGTATGTTGCATTGCATCAAACAACATTTTGTCTTGAAGGTCTGAAACATCATTTACTATTGTGCTGCTCATATTATGTCTAATATAAAATTCAAGGTATCAAAAAGATCAGATATGCAAGGCAAACCAAGAAAAAAGGGTAAGAAACCCCACAAAAGTAGGCTTTCATTGAAAAAGCTACTCAAGCAC
Organism: Populus nigra; assembly: GCF_951802175.1. Classification (NCBI taxonomy): domain Eukaryota; kingdom Viridiplantae; phylum Streptophyta; class Magnoliopsida; order Malpighiales; family Salicaceae; genus Populus; species Populus nigra. The sequence goes on from NC_084852.1 coordinate 7,849,928, forward strand.
ATATCAGTTATCATATATGTGGGGTCTTTGTTCTAAATTTTGAAGGGGGGGGGGGGGGGGGGGGGATTCCAAGCTGCTGTATATCCCGAGATTTTCCTTGCTTAGCAAAATAAGACCAGTTTTAGGGTTCCATCAACAAAATTCCTAAGCTTTCTGCTACAGCGCCTTACAGAAAATGATATAGCAACAACAAGAGAGTCAGAAGGGAAATTGTGAAGGTTAATGCCCAATTCTACACCACATAGCTGATCTGCCAAAAAGAGCAATAATAGCAAAAACTAAACATCAAATAATAATAAGAAACTGGAAAGGGAATCTTTTAACAAGAGAACAAGAGAAGCCCTTTACATAGCTAAAGTTATTGCATCATTTTATCAATGTTTGAATGGCTTCCCACATCAATTATCAATTGAGTTCCAGAAACAATTGCAGGTATCACTGAAATACTAGCAGCAGCTTAAGCTATGCCTGTGTTAACTTTACTCTTCAACTTCACCATTAGTAGGAAATTATCATATGACTCAATGATTAAGAATTTTAGATTCACTTCATATTTGCAGCATCTCCAAATAGCTAGCATAAAAACATTTGATGACAGATAACTTTTCTAATTGATCAGGCCCTTTATCACTAAAAATACAATCAAGATCATGTTATCAGCACATTTAAGCAAAGCAGACAATGATAACAGAACAATCAAATAAATTCTTGATATAAAATTATTGAAATTTCAGTGCAGGTGCCAACTTCATTCAGATCATTGACTAGGAGTCACAAACCTGGGTTTTGGCACTGATCCATGAGTCTCCCCATATATATATGCCATGATTGCGAACAAGCACAGCTGTGGTTTTTGGGTACGCTTCAATCTGAAAAACATGAATGCATTTTACGTAGTTCAGAGCATATCCCACTGAATAAACAAGAGAACTGGAGATCTTTAAGGTAAAAAAATCTCAAAGAACAGTAAAGGCATGTTCTAATTGGCAAGTTTGGGTTATGCCACTCATCAGTATAACAGTGAGCTACTGAAGTATAATCATCAAAAGATTACTGAAATAATCATCCATCATCAGAGCTACATAAGGAAAACGGCAGAAGGAAACAAGTAGATTTTTCTCCTTCTACAAACACTACATGATGAAACCATAGATCTACACATAGTTAGGTCCAGTTCATAAGAAATATTTGATTATTTGCTCCCGCATTATCATTGTGTTCCACAGATGAGCATAGAAAGTCACATGTTAGAAACCAAGCAACAAATTGTAGATGCCAACAAATTAAAGAACACACAGCTTTAGCAAGAGAGTCTGTAAGCTCGTTTTCATAGGCAGTGTTCTCTATTATTGGGACAACAAGTTCGTCATAGTAGCCATGGCCTTGAATTCCTTTTATCATCTCCATATGAGTGATCTGTAAATGTAAAAAAAAAAAAATTCAGAAGCAAATCAACAAATGCAATGAAAAATGAATAGCAGTTGGAAAAAACAAATCATGTGATGTTGTGTGCAATGTTTAGTGATGCATGACTACAAGATCTGACTTTCCAGGATGCATACACAACCAATCAAAATACAAACCCTCTTTTATCAAATTAATACAGCTAATAGCTGATACTCTGAGATGACAATACTGTCACTTTTTCAGTAATAATGCCACAAAGAAAACCCACCATCTTGACTCAGGAAGGCCACAATTGTAGGAAAAATTTATTTGGTTAACTTCACATAATCTATTAGAAAACTAATGCCACTATAGGGCCAATTGTTTCAAAAAATCTGAAAAATGACTACACACTTTGATCCAATTGGTTGAATTTATAAGGTTTTCAACCCCTACCCATTTGCCTTACACCCCAGTAACAAAAAACTAAGGAATTTACATTTACTGATAGGATTATGCTTTGTTACTATCATCATTTAGTATGGTCAGAATGGCCTCTCGGATTGGAAAACACTCGTTCATTTAACAGATATGTTACTTAAATGTAATCTGAAACTAAAATAAAATAAAATAAAATATTTTGCCGCATGTTTATATCTAATCTGTGTCCTTGTGCATTTGGATCACTGATGATTCATCCTGTTCTGGCATCACAAACCCACGCTTTCAACCAAGATAACATCCTCAATTGTCATCTTTCCCCGTGACTTAGAGAGCAAATGCTGAGTCCACATGTGCAATAAAATCATGGTCTATTTCTCAGATACAGGATTCCCCAAGGCTCCACGAGATAGATCTTGAAAATATCAAGGACAGAAGGTGGATATCTTTTGGCGGGGAGGGGTGTTAAGAAAACAACAGTTATAAATTTGAAAATTACAACCACATGTAAATTGTAAAAGAAAGACTTACCCGGAATTCTTTTGATAATGGATTGATCATTGTTACAAGACAGGATTCCATCCCGTGACTGTGAATGACGGCTCCTGCATTACGCATGTCATATGCCTGCATTACACCACAAATAACTGTTAATTGTGACTCATGAAGAAAATGCAAAATTACTGTACTAATACATAAATGTATTATAGCTACTATAACAGTTAAGAATTCATAAAACCATGCCTTTTTCACTAATAAACCACTTTTTAAGATTTAAACGTTATTGATAACTCAAACTCCATTCCTTATGTGCTATCAAATGGAAGACATACTCGAGTAATTATTAGCTACTGAAAAAGAACACGAAACTGGTACCTTCAAGAAAAGTGGAGCGCAATCAGAACACTTGGGAGGCTTGTATGGGTAAGGTTTCGGAGATGGTGAAGACAATATAGACCCATTTGTAGCTAAGACATACATGTCCTCTGGTTCCATTCTCTCCTTCTGCACCCCTGCCCAATACAACAAATATTCAAGTTAGCTTCAATAAAATTACCAGCAATCAATAAAAAGCCATAGAAAATACGTACTAAGACCAAGAAAAAGCAAATTAAATTGATACAACCACGCGAGGAACTAAGCGCACACACAGACAACTGGGCTCCAGTATCAAATACACAACAATAAAGAAGCAATAAAGCACAACATACAATCAAATTAAGGAGGGGGAAAACCAGAAAGCAAAACCACATAACCAGCCACAAACACTAACAAGACCAATCAAGAATCCATAAAAATACAAACTTTTAACACATAAACCAACCCTTAAAAAAGCAAAAGAATCAAAACCTGAATATTAGTATTACCAGAAGGGGACATGAGGATAAGCTGCTGGCGCTTAGGGATAGAATCATCATGGGCCTTGATGGTGATGCTGCCACCGGTCCCAGAAACCCATCCAAGGGTGTAGAATTGTTTGCAAAGATCAGCTATTAACACCCTTGTGTCTTTAACTGCTTTGCTTTCCAAATAAGCCTGTGATGCCACCTTTGCTGCCGCCATTCCTCCTCCATTCACTGCCACTGCTGGTGGGGCTGCTGCCATTTGCTTGCTTTCTCTTTCTAGAGAGAGGATAAAAACAGAGATTCTAGAGAGAGAGAGACTCCTCCTTTATTTAGTTTTTTGCTTGAATGTGCTAAAGTTTTGATCTTTTATGGAGAGAGAGTGGTGGAGAATATGATTCTGCTGTTTAAGGTAAGTAAATTAATAATTACTCTGTGTTGACTCAGAGTATGAAGTTTTTGGGCCTTATTGGACCACGAAGGGCTGTCAAAGTAAGGTATTATTTATTAGGTCAAACTGGATTATTTACATGCGAAAAAGATTTTTTAATATAAAAAACATTTTTAATTATTAACATTATGTAAATGAAGTTTTCATATAGAAATAATATAATTATCATTTTTTTAATGTATTAATACTGTAGCAGTCATAAAATTATAATTTTTAAGTTTTTTTATTCCTATAAAATAGCATAATTATAAATGTTGCCAAATTTTTTATTATAGAAGTGGAAAAAATTATAGTTTTTAATTTTTATTATAAGAAAAAAAGTTTTTATTATATTTTTTTATTTTTATACTTAGTATTTTTATCATTTTTCAATAGGTGTATTTATCAAAAAAAATTCTTATATTTATTTTTTTTTAGTTTTTCCTTTTTTTCTTTACATAATTTTTGAAAAAAACTATTATTTTTAATTTTTTACACTTTAAAAATTTATCACTGGACACTTGGTCAATATATTTTTTTTTTCTTATCTTTATTTTTTAGTAATTTGTTTTTTAATTGTTTTTCTTTATTTTTTTTAGAAATTATTATACAAAAACTAAGGAAAAGTTATTTCATTTTAGCAATTGCAAACATTATTCCATTCTTCTACTACATTGAAAATTAGCTTAAAATCTTATATTTTTATTAATACATATGATCTTTACTATTTTGTATTATATGCAAATATTGACTTTTTGATTTACAGTTATATTTTTTAGTTGATATCAACAAACACGTTAATAACACCTACATGTTAATTCTTTTATAATAGAAAAAAAATTAGTTTACTTGTAGTGAGGCAAATTAAATAGATGCGTTAACAATTTACTTCTTTTTTTTTTTGCATTTATTGGCACAGATGGTTCTCGATGTATTTAATTAAATACATACATTTGAAAAATTGGCATATATTTTTTTGCCAAAAAAATATCCGACCCACGACAAAGCGTAGGTTAAAAAACCAATTTCTTTAAGAAGGAATCAAAATTAAATTGAATGAGAGTTAATTTAATATAACTTGATTGATTTGATGAGTTTAAAGGCAACTTGAATAATTGATAAAAATATATTTTTTCTAAAAAAATTTAAGATGATATTTTTTAAAAAAATATTGAGATGGTAATATATTTGATTGACTCAGGTTAACTTGAGTTAACCTACCAAATCTATAACCAGATCATGAGACCATGATAACCCCATAAAAAATAAATCAAAATAAATTATGATGTTTAATTCTTAATCAACCCAATAAAAAAATCATTTAAAAAAAATAAAACAACCTGGTTTAACCTGTCAAACTCGTGACCTGGACCGTAAGACTGAAATAACCGCATAGAAAGTAAATCAATAAAAATCATGAAGTTCACGTCTCAATCAACTCAATGTTAAATAATAAAATTTAAAAAATAAACAAAAAAATGACCTATGTCAATATAAATTAATTCGTCAAACTCATAACTAGGATCATGAGACTAAGATAACCTCATAGAAATCAAACTAAAAAATGACTCAAATCAACCCAGAATAACTTGCAAAACTTATGATTCAAGTTATGAGATTGTGATAACCTAATGCAAAACAAATAAAAACACATTGTGAAGCTCAATTATTAATCAAGCCATTGTTGAATGTTGAAATTAGGGGGGAAACCAATCTAAAAAAAAAAGATACAATAAAATGATCGGATTCAATCTAAGTTAACCAGCAAAATTCATGACCTGGATCATGAGAGTGAGATAACTTCATAGAAAATAAACCAAAATAATTATAAAACTTAATTCTTAATCAACTTAATAGTGGAGGCTGAAATTAAAAAAAAATCAATGAGTTAATTGGGCTAACTCATCAAACTTGCAACATGGATAATGAAACTAAGATAACCATATATAAAGCAAACTGTAATACATAATGAAGTTCAATTTCTAATAAGCTAAATGTAAAATGATGAAAAAAAATTAAAAATTAAAAAAATGATGACGTCGTGCATGTACTTGGATAACTATAATTTTTTTATGTTTGAAAAATAAATTGAACTGATACACTACGTGGCAATATAGTGTAGAATTAAAGATATGTTGTGCTTAAATGAAATGAAGTTTGTTTCAGTTTATTTTTACTAATTGATCAGCATGTATCATACCATTTTTTTTATTGTTATTATTGTTGAAGTCTCTTAACTTGAAAATCATTACCATTCAAAATATTATTAGCCCACATAAAAGAGACTAAAAAGAAAAAAGAAAAAGTAGATAAGAAAGAAGAAAACAATTTGTGTAAAGCTATGTTTTTATTTATAAATCAATTAATGGATAGGAGAAAAAAGCCCACAAACTCTACTATATCATATCAAATATACTTTAAAGTGAAATTTTAATATATATATATATATATAGATAAAAAAAAATTAAATAGCAGCTTGTTTGAAATTTTTATCATGTTCTTCAATTTTATAATAATTTTAAAAAATAGAATTGACATACTTCATCCTCTTTTGTTTTAACAAGATGATATGCATATTTAATGAAAAAATAATAATGATTGTAGCTCCCTCAATATATATGCATGATTATTGATGATCATAAACTAGAACATCTAAAATAATAATCTTCGAAGATTTTATTGTAAGAAGGCCAATTATTTAATAAGAAAATAATGATTATCCAAACATGTTCTACTTGAGGTGTATCCCTATTTATGTTACCTTATGTTACTAAACTTGAAGGAGTTGTCTCTTCTTACAATATCTATTATGAGAAGTAGCTTCAGTAACAACTTAGCAATAATAACTCCAATGACAGCCAGTATAGGCAGTTGTAAGAAATGTGTTCAACATGTGATTGTTAAGTTAATAATTCACATGTGATTTGTAGATAGCTGGCAATTAAAGTTACTTAGGAATGAGAAGTTAGTTAACATAGTCGGTTAGAATGTGTAATATATATATATATATATATATATATATATATATATATATATATATTATAGTTTTAGGAAAGTTAAGAAGTATGAGTTGACATTTTTGTAAAGTTTTACAGAACTCTTTCTCTCTTTTATTCTTTTAAATCTCTTTAAGTTCTCTTATTCTATTTTCTCTAAACTTTTTTTCTTTTCAAATCCTTGTTGTTAAGCAAGGTTCATAACAATTGGCATTAGAGTCAATCCAAGGCCTTAATCGATTATTTTTGGATTAAAATGGTGGAGAACAATAAGATAAAGGTTGTAGAAAAACATTTTAGAAAGCTTGATAAACAACTATAAGTTATTCATCAAGAATATCAAGAATCAATTGTTGATCAACAATAAAAGTGGAAAGAATAATAGATGGAGAAAAATAAATGGATTGGTCAAATCATTCTACAGATTAAAGCATTAACAACTTAATTCCAGTCTTTTCTAACTAATTAGGTGACAAGGAGGGAAGTTGAAGCTAACTTCGAATGGATATTGAATACTCCACCAATAAAAAAAAAAGTAAGCACACAAAGTAGTCAAAAAGCTGTAAAAGAAGAAGAAGAAGAAATTATCTATTAATAAGTGGCAGAAATGGTTCAATAACTTATGGAATCCTACCGCATCCAAGGATTAATACAAGAATGAAAGGAATAAGCTCTTATGAAAGGTATAACACCACTGGTGAAGGACTGATTCTAAACCGAAGAGGATAAATTAATGAAAAGATTAATGGTATTCAGGAAGTTGGTTTAAAAAGAATTGCAAGGTTATTCATGGTGAAGTTCTTATGGGTTCACCAAAGAAAGTTGAGGAACTTTATTTACAGTAATAATAGGAGGATGATGAACCAAAGAAGAAAAGGTTAAAGCAAAAATTATCTCTAAAATATATTTAGAAATAGAGGAGATTATTGGATTGCATTAAAGCACAACTACAGTAATTGGAATTGGTTGTAATGTTATTGCTTTCAGGCTGTAAGACTTGGTGGTTTCCCTATGGTAGACTTGGAACAAAGGGTAAAATGCTTGGAATGTCTAGAATAATGGAAGTTTCTCGTTCTCGAACAATGTCAATGAGCAATGATTTGGCTTAAACCAGTCCACTAAGCACATTCCTTATTCATGTCCTTACTTAAGAAGATAAAAAGATCAAGAGAAGGGCAATAAAGTTTTGATTATGAGATTAATTCAATGGTTTAACTTGTTAAAGAAGATGTCACTTGAAAAAATTTAAAAGAACTTATCGATCAATTTTCTTATTTTTATATAGATTCTCGAGGATAAAATTTCTTGATAAGAAGTGGCTTCAAATACAACTTAGTAGTGGTAAATATAGTGACAGTTAGTAGAGGCAATAATAAAAAATAATTCAATATATGATTGTTAATAATTCACATGTAACTTGTAGGTAGTTGGCAGTTAAAGTTACTTAGGAAAGAGAAATTAATTAACATAGTCAATTAGAATTTATAACATAAATACTATAATGTGTAATTTTAGGAAAGGTAAGATGTATTAGTTAACACATATGATTCTTTTTTAATTCTCTTCTTTTCTCTCTAAACTTTCTTTTATTCTCAGATCTTTGTTGTTAAGTAAAGTTCAAAACATCTCTTCGCTCTTTTTTTTTATTTGATTATTTAGAGCTATCAGTTGGTTGATTAGAAAGTAAAGTGAATTGATCTTATGTTTTCCTTACTTGAGGATCAAACAACAAGGTTTTTCCAATGGAAATGTCTTGCTCAAAGATTATTGCCATGCTTAAGGCGTGCAAGACAACCCAATGATGCACTAAGTGACAACGTATTGTTTTTATATGCTCACTAGAAAGAGATTCTTTCTTGTTTTCATCCTTGTGTTGTGTTGGGTGTTCTTATGCTATATAAATGTAAATTTTATTCTTGAGGTTTTTTTTTTAAATTAGCATGGTAAAAAAATAGAAAAAAATGACACGATCCATGAAATATTTAGAAAAATGACACAATCATGCGAGTTACATATAACTACAAATGAGTTAAAACCCCATTTCTAATTTCCTCTCCATTTCTTTCCTTATTTTTTTTCTCCTCCTCCACTACACCTCTCTCCACTATTGCCCCATCATGACCCACCCATCTCCCCCCATCGTGAAACCACCAACTAGCAACTGCAAAACCATCCCTTTCTCTTTCCACCGTGACAATAAAAGACTCTCCACCCGTGAGTCTTTTTTATATTCTTAACTACCACTTCCATAACCATCATTCATAATCAACACATAGAGGTATATTAAACACTCCCCTCATATCAATTTCATAGGGTTTGTGCTAATTGTTGATTTTGATTATTTTAAGGTTTAAAATCAGGTTTCTTAGGATGATTTAGGGTTCTTATAAATTAGGTTTAAATTATATTAATTAGCTATAAAATAAATTAATTTGAGTTATTGATTTTGCTATTTATGAAGAAAATTGATGAATTTAGGTTGTTGTCGATTGCAAATTAGAGTTTGAGGTTTTTTGGTTAAATTACTAATTTTATCGAATTATGTATAAATTATGTTAATTAGTTATGAAATACATTAATTAAATTGATAATTTCATTATTTATGGAGAAAAATAAATTTGAGTTTTTGTTGATTACGTTATGTTTAGGTTTTATAGTTTTTTAGGTTAATTTAGAATTTTATCGAGTTTGGTATAAATTATGTTAATTAGCTATGAAATACATCAATTGAGTTGATAAATTCTTTATTTATGGAGAAAATTGGTGGATTTGGGTTTTTGTCAATTATGTTACTCTTTAGGGTTTCATTGAACAAACTCTTGTCGAAATTATATACTTTGATTAATTTGTAATTTTGATAAATAGACTTGGGTTTTGTTATGTTGTTTAACATAATGTCTCATAATATTGTAATACTATACTTTTATGGTGTCACTATTGTTAATATCAATAATTGTATCACTTGCAATAGAGGAAGTAATGAGTTCCCAACTGCTATATTAGATAATTCTCTTGTCGAACTGTCTAGAATGTTATATGATTTAATTGAATGGAATATGTTGAAAATTGAAGTTAAAATTAATTGGAGGATGCATTTAACTCGTTATATCGGTGTACCCATTTGTAATAACATAAGCGTGAATTCAATATTTAGGTTGACCAACTATAATCAATTGCAAATTTAGAGCTTCACTTGAATATTAGATCCAGTCAATGAAACTCTTCTAGTATGAAATTCATTTAGATACTAAGTTATACTCGAAGAACCACATAATCATAACGAGAAATTAATCCTTTTAGTGTAGGTGTTTATATAATAAACCTAACATTGACACAAGAAATTGTAGATAAGAAAGCATGATTGGGTATTACATCCGCTTTATATTGTTATGAAGAATCTGAATCAAGTGATGACGAAGATGACCATTATATTGATAAAATTGAGGAAGATGAGGATAGTGAGTTAGTTGATCGATTAAACCAATCCATGAGACTTATCACTTCTAAATTTGAGAATGTGAGTAAGTATGCCTAAACCACATGTAATGACTGGCTTTGAGTTATAGGAATTTAGGAGTATCGAGTGATGACTTGGATGTTGGAAAAAAACTCAGAAACAAGTTTGAATGTATTATTATAGTTAAGTAATGGCATATCAAGAATTCATTGTCATATAAGATGTAATGTTCAACTAAAACTTAGGCACAATTGCAATGTATTCAAGAAGTAGTAGGTATATGGTATTTGCGTGAGGTTTTAACCAAATGTAAGATTTATTTGGGTTTTCAAAATTAAAAGGGTTACACATGTTGAACCCATTGGTTTTGCAAAATCACTATTATGAAAAATGACATTCTTGGAGTGATGTTGGCAATTATGAAAGACATAATGGTGAAGTTGGGAGGTTAAGTGCCTCGAAGTAGCCTTAGTGAATGATGAGATCGCTTTTCATGAACAAGGACATGTAGTTGGGGAGACAAGTCCATTCACAAGTGATCTAAGTCTACAAGCTGGGGTGATTTAGGTGTCGACCACTCCACGAGTGCTACAAATCCGTCCTCGAGTTGGGTGAGTTAAGGTGTTGCAGACTCGTTCATAAACGCTATAGACTTGTATACGAGTTGAGATAATTTTTAAAAGTAGTTATATTATATGCTTTAATGCTATAAAATTATGAATTTAGTTTAAATTTAATAAAATTTTCAGTGATTTTTCATTTGAATTTAATTATAAATTCTGAATTATTAATTTTATTGAATTATGAATTGAGAAATGTGTTGATTTTTTAATTGTATAGGGTGTTGAATTGTAAATTATGTTTTATCATTAAAATTATGAATTGTTGAGTTGATTTTTTATAGCAGAAAGTTGAGAGGCTGAAAAAACTATCAGATCAGTTTTTTGATAAGTTGTAGATGTGATATGCAATTTGCTAAGTAGTATCATTTTTTTAATTATTTTCTATACTATGTGATTTCTCCTATTTTCTTTATTATGCTAAATAAAATAAACCTTTTATTTTTAGACCAAAAGTGCAGACCTTTATGATATCCAGTTTGAGCATGATGTTTGTATATTTGAGCTTAATTTTTTTTCCCCCAAATTAAACCAATTTATCTATTGACTAAAAAAAGATAATGATAAGGAAGTGTTTAAGAGTTCGATTAATATGGTGATAATTGTTTTTTATTAAAGTGTTTTTAGTTTGAAATTATATTGAAATGATATCTTTTTATTTTTTAAAACTTATTTTTGATATTAGCACATTAAAATGATTTGAAAAAAATAAAAAATTAATTTAAAATAAAAAATTAATTTTTTTCAAATACTTTTTTAAAATACAAAAACAAATATGCTCTAAAATTATTAAATTTTTCATAAATTGATGTCTGAACTGTAATTTTTATTGAATAAGTTGCTCAAAAAATCCTACCCACCTCGGTTTGGTTCGATTAATTACTCTAGCAATGCAGGCTAGGCAAGGTATATGACGAGCCCACAAATACATTTTCATTTCCATTTCCATACTCTTTCCTCTATCTATCCACCTTAGCCATGTCAAGAGGAACAGACCGTCTGATAAAGAGTGCGAAGCAATTCGCTGACTTACAATACAAGTTCTTCACTGCTCGATATGGACAACAATTGATTGACATTTTTGAGTTCCCAATAAAACTTGTCTTGTCTCCTTTCACTCTCGCCTTTGACATTGTAGGCTCTGCTCCTCGTGGGTTTGGTGTCCCTGAACTAATCTCCAAGCTCTCCTATGCTTCTATCTTTGTATAAATTCTCAAGCTTTATTAGTCTTTTATTATTTTGTGCCATTTATATCATGTACACTGTGTTGGTTTTTGCAAAGTTAGAGACTTTATTGGTTGTTTTTCACTTAACTCCTCGTTTACTTAAATGGGTATTCTTGTTTTCCTGGTTAATGATGTTAATGCAAATGAGAAGTTCATAATTTGTAAGTAGGTACCGTGTTAGGGTGAACATTTAAGGATTTGGTTGTTAGTTTTGAGGTAATTTTGTTGTTTGACTGAATTACTTCTCAGGTTATTTTTCATTTTTGTATAATTTTTGTTTTGGAAGTTGAATGTTATGATTGCTTGCAAGTTCAGTATGTTTGGTGGTAGATTGAGTTTGTGGGTGGTTTTGGGTTTTTTTTTCTCCCTTTCATGAACAAAGTATGTCCAAGTTTAAACCTAGTTTTTGGTCTATTTGTCTCAAGTTGAATTTGTACTTCAGGATTTCATATTGGTGGTTTAAGCTTTGATGATGATTTATTGGCATTTTTTATCATTTGATTAAAGTGCTAATAATGACTCCTTCCTGAAACTGCAACGTTTTGCTGGAACAATGTACCTTTGTGCAATTTGCTTTTCGTTAAAGAGGTTTTGATGGCAGGACAAAACCTACATCATCTATTTCGTTCACTTCATGTGTGGATAAAATGCAAGCATTTTTTTTTAAGTCATATATGGTTGGGAACAACATCCTAGATATCATTGCTTTTTATGCAATTATTTGTGTTTGCCAAGTAGGGCACTTTCTTACAATCTCCTTCCCTTTTTTGCTACTTTACTGGTCATTTTGGGTGAACATTAGTTTTCTTATCTTCTTTGCAGGCTATTGCTACTTTGGGGACCTATGATATTGCCTTGGAGATGGGAAAGAAAGTGATATGTCAAAGGTACTAACCCTTGCTTATGTCAATAATTTGTTCAATTCCAGTTTGATAGCACTTTTCATGATAGTATTATGCTATCCGTTGTAATTTATAGAACTTTGGACACTGCTTTCTTCATCTATGTAGTTGAATATCCTTCTCGCTTCTAAATTATGATTTTGTGACGCAATAAGTTAAATTTTTATATTCAATCTAATTTAAAACATCTGATACTTTGGGAACAGCTTTTACCAAAGCAGCCTTAGAACTTATATTTTTAATATGTCTATATTGCAGAGTTGGTTCCCTTGTTTGTCATCTAAATGATACACTAGATGCCTATGCATGCAAATTTGCCCTTTCAACTTGTCAGAATAAATTAAATATGATGCACGACTATGGATAGATTTTTCCCATTTATTAACATTTTGAATCGTTATATCATTCTTGTATTCTAATAGCCTTGTCTTGGTTGTGATGTCCTTCACATGATAATCAAACTATTGTTATAGAAGGCCTCAAAAAGTTTGATGATGAGCTTTCTTTCTGGAAAACTCAAAGATGCAACTTATATTAATTAGTAGAACTGTGTAAACTTTGACTAGAAAGTGTGATAGTGCATCATAACTAGTTTTCTTTCCATATTGTTCATAATAACGTATATATCAAATTGTTCATGTGGTAGTTTTAGGGACACCCGAGCTAAAATATTTGAACTTGCCATTTTTTATCAATTTACTGCATAGATTTATTTTTGACCAGGTGGTGAAAATATTCTTCTCATGAATCACTGAACTTTGTTCTTAAGATTCCTTAGGAGTCTTATTTCTTTATTATTATGGTCCTGTTATGACTCGTGTTGAGAGTGGGAGTGCCCTCTTTTTTTTCACTGGAAGCAGTGTAACATACTGTTTCAAAGGATTGAAAATTACTCCTATATATATATATATATATAAAGAACTAAAAAATTATGAAATTTTTTGAATCAAAAGAAGGATGATGTTGTATCTAATGTCGCACGTCGGAAAACACCCCGCGCGCGCGGCGTCGTCCTGTCCTGGCGATGGCGGTCTTTGCTCGCTCTGTTATTTGGAATTGATTTTGTTTGGAGTCGCCACCTAGTATTTAATTGAGGGTTACTAGGAAACCCGGGTTGACTGGTCTTGTCAGAGATTCGCGGGTAAGGGACTGATTGTGGTTAGAGAAGGTATTAGCACCCCTAACGCACCCTACCTGAGGTAAGCTGCTTCGTGGCTTTGATGTGTTAAGAAGTTTTAAAAATTTTGTCTTTTCATCGGATTTTAGAAATACAACTTCCGTACAAGTTTGTACTTCTACACCGTGATCCAATCAAAATATTAAATCCTTCTTTGTTCTTTTGCCGTCTCATTGTAAAAAGATCCCTGAAATAAATACAAACATGCATTTTTTGTTTTTGTTTTTTTTTCTTTTTATTTTTTTCTTTTTCTTTTTTACATCCACAATACAAATTACAATATTCAAAAATAAATAAAAATTACATCACATAATTTACAATTTACAAAATAGTCCCCAAAACTCAGAAATTGCAAGGGAACCCTCTGGAATCGCAGCAACAGTGCTGGAAATCGTGGTGGCGCGTCTTCCAACGCGCCACTGCCACTGGTGGCGCGTGGGTTCACGCGCCGCCGGGAAAACAGCCGGCCAAGGCTTCCTCTCCTCTTCTGCAACGGTGACCTGCAAAAAGAAATCAAATCACACAGGCCAGTTGATTTTAGTTTTTTTCTTTGTTTTTAGATCTGCCTTCCTCCTCTCTTTTCAACTCTGCCGAATCTGGAGCTGGGCGTTGCACGCGCCACCGGCGACCAGCCAGACATGTTGACGGCAGGATCAACAACTTCCCTCTTCCTCCTTCATTTCCACACCGGCGGTGTCGTCCACCGCTGCCACGGTTGGGAGATCGACTGGCGGAGAAGAGATGGGGCTGTCAGCTGGGGGAATCGGGTTGATGGTCTTCCTTCACTGCTGTTGTTTGTGGGTTTTGCTGATGGAGCTGAGTCGGGGCTGCGGGTGCAGCCGTGCGTGGAGGAGGAGCTGGAGACGGCGCCGCTGTGATGAGGAGACGCCGCTGCTGGTGGCAGATCGTGGAGGGAGAGGGAGGCTTCTGCTCTCTGATTTTTGACCCGAGAGAGAGGGGAAGCTGCTGTTGGCCGGTTGATGGTGGGTTCGCTGGTCTGTGAGGTTCAGACGGAGGCGTTGATGGCGCCGTTCGGTGGCTGTGGAGGAGACGCTGCCGCTGGTGGTGAAGACCGGCTGAGAGAAGACTAAAGGGGGAACCGACTGGAAAATGAAAGGAAATGGAGAGGTGGCCGGTTGGTGGAAAAATGGAGGCTGAGCTGCTTGGTGAGGGAGCAGCTGTGTGGAGAGGGGAAAATGACGGACTGGGGGGTGCCGGTCAGTTTTTTTTACCGAAGGAGAGAAGGAAATTTCCACCGGGTGGGGGGCGGCGGCTGCTGCAAAGAATAGAGAAGAGAGTGATGGTTTTAGGGTTTTTTTTTTTTTAGGGTTTTTTGTATTTTTTCTGATGTTGTCAAAATTGCCCCCCCCTTTTGTTCTGAGTTGTAGGCTGCTATTTATAGGCAGAGTATTTTTTCGGGTTTCAAAATTGGTCCCTCAAGTTTTGTATTTGACCCCTGATTTCAATCAATTCATTTGGTAAAAATTAAATTGGGTCTCTTAAAATTCTGATTTTTCAATTAAGTCCAAATTAAGCTTCCAAACCTAATTTTCACCAATTAAGCCCTCCAATTAATTTTGACCCGCTTAAAGTATAATTAAGTCCTTGCACTTAATTAACTCCTTCAATTGGACCCGAATTAATTCTTGAACATAATTAAAATTCAATTTGGCCCATGATTAAATCAAATTGGCCCATTAAAAATTTAATTATGTCATTAGGCTTAATTTTTATGCAAATTCGTCCAATACTTATTTAATTTGACCTTTGAATTTGCATTTTTCTATTTTTGGGCATAACAGCGTACAATTGGGCCTTGAAATTCTTCCGAAAATTGCAGCTTGATTTTCACCTATTTTTGCAGCCTTTATTTTATATTTTTGATTTTGATTTTTAGATTTTTTTTTTTTGATTTTTTTGGAAAAAAAGAGAATTTTGGGGAATCACCCAAAATTGGGTGATGACAGTTGCCCCCCTCTTTACAATGCTTACGGTAGAAAGTCTTGTAAGAGACTTTAGATAGTAAGCGTTGTAAAGAAGAAAAAAGGATGAGATATGATTGACTCATCTCGTTGAGGAATGAAGAATCCTCTTGAGGGTTTGAAAGCGCACTCGAAAGGAAGGAGAGTTAGAAAAACACACTACCTAAAAGGTTAGGACTCGAAGGAGCTCTTAAAAAGAGGCAGGGTTGGATAACGCACTACCTAAGATGGTTGATGGCTCGGAGGCACACTAAAGAAGAGGCAGGGTTGGAAAACACACTACCTAAGAGGTAAGGGCTCTAAGGCACACTAAAAGGAGGTATGGTTGGGAAACACACTACCTAAGCTGGTTAATGGCTCTAAGGCGCACTAAAAAGGAGGTAAGGTTGGAAAACATGCTACCTAAAGTGGTTGATGGCTCTAAGGCGCACTAAAAAGGGGTAGAGTTGGAAAACGCACTACCTAAGATGGTTGAAGGCTCTAAGGCGCACTCAAAAGGAGGTATGGTTAGAAAACACGCTACCTAAGGTGTGATGGCTCGAAGGCACATTAAAAAGGAGGTACGGTTGGAAGACACGCTACCTAAGGTGTGATGGCTCGAAGGCACATAAAAAAGAAGGTACGGTTGGAAGACACGCTACCTAAGATGTGATGGCTCGAAGGCACATAAAAAAGGAGGTACGGTTGGAAGACACGCTACCTAAGGTGTGATGGCTCGAAGGCACATTAAAGAAGAGGCAGGGTTGGAAAACACACTACCTAAGAGGTAAGGGCTCTAAGGCATACTAAAAGGAGGTATGGTTGGGAAACACACTACCTAAGCTGGTTAATGGCTCTAAGGCGCACTAAAAAGGAGGTATGGTTGGGAAACACACTACCTAAGGTGGTTAATGGCTCGAAGGCACACTAAAAGAGAGGTATGGTTAGAAAACACACTACCGAAGAGGTAAGGGCTCTAAGGCGCTCTAAAAAGGAGGTATGGTTGGGAAACACACTACCTAAGGTGGTTAATGGCTCTAAGGCGCACTAAAAAGGAGGTATGGTTGGAAAACACACTACCGAAGGTGTGATGGCTCGGAGGCACACTAAAGAAGAGGCAGGGTTGGAAAACACACTACCTAAGAGGTAAGGGCTCCAAGGCACACTAAAAGGAGGTATGGTTGGGAAACACACTACCTAAGGTGTGAGGGCTCGAAAGCCCATTAAAAAGGAGGTAAGGTTGGAAAACACACTACCTAAGGTGTGAGGGCTCGAAGGCCCACTAAAAAGGAGAGGTAAGGTTAGAAAACACACTACCTAAGGTGTTTGTTGGCTCTAAGGCGCACTCAAAAAGGAGGTATGGTTGGAAAACACACTACCTAAGGTGTGAAGGCTCGAAAGCACATTAAAAAGGGAGGTAAGGTTGGAAAACACACTACCTAAGGTGTTTGTTGGCTCTAAGGCGCACTCAAAAAGGAAGTAGGGCTCGCAAGCCCACTCGAAAGAGGAGGTAGGGTTAGAGGACACGCTACCTAAGATGTGAGGGCTCGAAGGCCCACTCAAAAAGGAGGTAGGGTTAGAAAAAACACTACCTAAGATGTGAGGGCTCGAAAGCCCACTCGAAAAAGGAAGTAGGGCTCGAAAGCCCACTCAAAAGAGGAGGTATGGTTAGAAAACACACTACCTAAGATGTGAGGGCTCGAAAGCCCACTAAAAAGGAGGTAAGGTAGGAAAACACATTACCTAAAGTGTGAGGGCTCGAAGACCCACGAAAAAGGAAGTAATGGTGAGACACTGATCTGTCAAGGTTGAAAGTAATGCATCATGATCAATATGCATGTATACTTACCTGAGAAATATAGGTCCCCTTTCTTCATGGAGTTCCCTTTCTTCATGGAGTTCTCATTTTCTCAAAAGTTTGAGTCTCTGATAGTAAGCTTCAATGGCTCTTTTCGCTCTTGCTTACTCGAGTCATCTCTTGTGATATTGACCTCTAGGAAGGACTGAATATCATCATACTTCTTTGTCCTCCGTCCCTTTATCTCAAGAGTTGCTAATTTTGCCCAATAGTTTCTTAGAAAGGGAATCGTGGAGCTAGCTCTACCAGATGTTTTTTATTGCCCCCCTAGCTTGATCATGCCCCTAAGTATTCAAATCAGGTTTGGGGATGAGGCTATGTGAAGGAAAGTTTGGTTATTTACAAGGAATTGTTTCCATGATGAATTTTTGGAATTTCAAAGCTATACAGAAATCATTTTGACATCGATTCAAAGCAGAACTCATTCTGACAAAATTCAAGTGATTCCTATGGAGAGGCTTTCAGAAGTGATGAAAACTTTTGGTTTTGATTTTGGTGAAAATATGAAGTGACATCTGGTTGGTCATAAAAGGTTGAAATTTCAATTTGGGGGTTATTGAGAACCGTTTTCAAAACATCCATTTTATTTGCATGAATAATGATTTTGCTTCGCATGAGAAAGCACTGCCTACCGATCCAAATTGCTTGCCTTTGATCAGAAAGGGCTTGATTAGGCACGTAATGTAGGCTTGGGCTATTGGCTATGAAGAAAAGGATATTTGTAGGCTCAAAAGGTGTTTAAGGGATTTTAAGACTAAGGATCACAGGTGCTTATATCCCAAACTCTTTTGTTCATACATTTGTGGACCTTGGATTTGATTTGTAAAAGGGTCCACGGTGCCCCCCAGTGTTAGGCTTGGGCTCTTTCTCTTTTTTTTCATTTGATTTTGAGCATCCTTGCATTTGCTTTTTTTTTTGCTCAAAATTTTGGATCCGTTGGATTTTTCTTCATGCCCCCCCAGCTTTGTATGGGCACCTTTGATTGATTGAGAATTTGCTTTTATGCCCCCCAGTATTGTTCGGGCACTTTCAATCGTTGAGGTTTTTCATGCCCCCAAGAGTTATTTGGGCATTTTCAATCATTATGGATTTTTTGGCACTTGCCCCCCAGTGTAGGGTGTGATCCTAGCCAAGGTTATTTCAAGAAAAATGATTAGGCTCAAAAGGGGACTGCAAAGGAGATATTTCAGCCTTGTGAAAAGGATTATCAAAGATGGCCTTTCTTCATCTCAAATGCATGCAATTAGGATCGGTAAGCCTTGCTTTCATGCGAGTATGTAGAGTGATCTCTCATTATTCATGCAACCAAAACTCAGCTTTAGAGTCACTTCATTGTTTTTTTTTTTTTTTTTTAGGTTTTCTTGGTGTATGGTTACCTCTCTAAGGAATCACCTGAATTTCCAAAACTTGTTTGTTTGAACAAACACCAATATGATTTCTGTTTTTTGTACTAAACTTTGATTTCCCAAAAAAATCCTTGTGAAAACATGGGGTCATGCTTGTTGTTTTGGGAAAAAGGGAAAACGCCTAAGAATTCTTGGTGCAGTGGTTTTGTAAGTACAAAGGTGTGCTTAGTATGTTATTTGCATGAACACAAAAAAAGAAAGCACATAATTTTATTAACAGGAAAGGCTTATTGGACAAGGAAAACCTTGTGGAATTTTGAGCCAAATTACCGAAAAAAACTGGGATAGGTTGAAAAAATCAAGAAATTTTTGCAGGCATGATCAAGCAGGGGTAGTTTGAACAAGAACTGGCTTCATTCTGCAACAGTGGTGCAATTCCCCTTCGGCTTGTGTTGAGGCTTTTAACCATGTTTGCCCCCCAATTTCTTTGGGTTGAGCTGTTGGGGTTTGAACAAAGATGATAGGTCAGTTGGAAGGAATCAGTTTTTGCTCGAGTAAGCTAGAGGCGAGTCAAACTTTTGTTCAGAGACTCCAACTCTTTTTGAAAATGAATGTTGCGACGAGCACATTTTTTATCTCCCATGTTTTTCGCTCAAAATTGGGTGTTGCAAACTCATAGGGGACCCACCTTTTATTCTGGTGCATGCATGAGAAAATGTATGAACATGCAATCTATATGATGAACTTGCCCTTCGAGGGGTGACATATGATCGTCACTTTTGTATGATGAAACAAGAATATTGATTCTTGCCCAAACTCTACAATGAAAATTTTCGAAGTGACGATCATTCTGTCACCCACAAGTCTTGAATTCAAGATGTTTCAAGAAGGGTTCGCCCCAATGCAGATAAATGATAGCACCTACAACCTAAGGACAAGTTCTATTGATTATGTGAACATGGGTAGGTTTTCTACCTGATCTCAAAAGGGTCTATGAACCGCCCAGTGACCACCTCATGTGAAGGCGGTATAGGGGTTTACAAGGAATGGTCAGGGCACCCTGTGACCGCCATTACCGAGTAAACACTCAGCTCATAGTTGGATATTTCACAAATCTGAACCCCGACTGAAAGTCATGAGGCAGACTGCTACTCCCCACCTAACTTAGAGGTTTGTGTGTGCTTTCAAAAATACAGGTGATGCATGAAAAATTCTAAAAATGCATGGTAAAATAAAACAAGACAAAAATGGCAAAATTTAAGCACATTAATTACACAAAGCTTAGTCCAATGTTAGAAACAGTACCTCCCCAGTGGAGTCGCCATTCTGTCGCACGTCGGAAAACACCCCGCGCGCGCGGCGTCGTCCTGTCCTGGCGATGGCGGTCTTTGCTCGCTCTGTTATTTGGAATTGATTTTGTTTGGAGTCGCCACCTAGTATTTAATTGAGGGTTACTAGGAAACCCGGGTTGACTGGTCTTGTCAGAGATTCGCGGGTAAGGGACTGATTGTGGTTAGGGAAGGTATTAGCACCCCTAACGCACCCTACCTGAGGTAAGCTGCTTCGTGGCTTTGATGTGTTAAGAAGTTTTAAAAATTTTGTCTTTTCATCGGATTTTAGAAATACAACTTCCGTACAAGTTTGTACTTCTACACCGTGATCCAATCAAAATATTAAATCCTTCTTTGTTCTTTTGCCGTCTCATTGTAAAAAGATCCCTGAAATAAATACAAACATGCATTTTTTGTTTTTGTTTTTTTTTCTTTTTATTTTTTTCTTTTTCTTTTTTACATCCACAATACAAATTACAATATTCAAAAATAAATAAAAATTACATCACATAATTTACAATTTACAAAATAGTCCCCAAAACTCAGAAATTGCAAGGGAACCCTCTGGAATCGCAGCAGCAGTGCTGGAAATCGTGGTGGCGCGTCTTCCAACGCGCCACTGCCACTGGTGGCGCGTGGGTTCACGCGCCGCCGGGAAAACAGCCGGCCAAGGCTTCCTCTCCTCTTCTGCAACGGTGACCTGCAAAAAGAAATCAAATCACACAGGCCAGTTGATTTTAGTTTTTTTCTTTGTTTTTAGATCTGCCTTCCTCCTCTCTTTTCAACTCTGCCGAATCTGGAGCTGGGCGTTGCACGCGCCACCGGCGACCAGCCAGACATGTTGACGGCAGGATCAACAACTTCCCTCTTCCTCCTTCATTTCCACACCGGCGGTGTCGTCCACCGCTGCCACGGTTGGGAGATCGACTGGCGGAGAAGAGATGGGGCTGTCAGCTGGGGGAATCGGGTTGATGGTCTTCCTTCACTGCTGTTGTTTGTGGGTTTTGCTGATGGAGCTGAGTCGGGGCTGCGGGTGCAGCCGTGCGTGGAGGAGGAGCTGGAGACGGCGCCGCTGTGATGAGGAGACGCCGCTGCTGGTGGCAGATCGTGGAGGGAGAGGGAGGCTTCTGCTCTCTGATTTTTGACCCGAGAGAGAGGGGAAGCTGCTGTTGGCCGGTTGATGGTGGGTTCGCTGGTCTGTGAGGTTCAGACGGAGGCGTTGATGGCGCCGTTCGGTGGCTGTGGAGGAGACGCTGCCGCTGGTGGTGAAGACCGGCTGAGAGAAGACTAAAGGGGGAACCGACTGGAAAATGAAAGGAAATGGAGAGGTGGCCGGTTGGTGGAAAAATGGAGGCTGAGCTGCTTGGTGAGGGAGCAGCTGTGTGGAGAGGGGAAAATGACGGACTGGGGGGTGCCGGTCAGTTTTTTTTACCGAAGGAGAGAAGGAAATTTCCACCGGGTGGGGGGCGGCGGCTGCTGCAAAGAATAGAGAAGAGAGTGATGGTTTTAGGGTTTTTTTTTTTTTAGGGTTTTTTGTATTTTTTCTGATGTTGTCAAAATTGCCCCCCCCTTTTGTTCTGAGTTGTAGGCTGCTATTTATAGGCAGAGTATTTTTTCGGGTTTCAAAATTGGTCCCTCAAGTTTTGTATTTGACCCCTGATTTCAATCAATTCATTTGGTAAAAATTAAATTGGGTCTCTTAAAATTCTGATTTTTCAATTAAGTCCAAATTAAGCTTCCAAACCTAATTTTCACCAATTAAGCCCTCCAATTAATTTTGACCCGCTTAAAGTATAATTAAGTCCTTGCACTTAATTAACTCCTTCAATTGGACCCGAATTAATTCTTGAACATAATTAAAATTCAATTTGGCCCATGATTAAATCAAATTGGCCCATTAAAAATTTAATTATGTCATTAGGCTTAATTTTTATGCAAATTCGTCCAATACTTATTTAATTTGACCTTTGAATTTGCATTTTTCTATTTTTGGGCATAACAGCGTACAATTGGGCCTTGAAATTCTTCCGAAAATTGCAGCTTGATTTTCACCTATTTTTGCAGCCTTTATTTTATATTTTTGATTTTGATTTTTAGATTTTTTTTTTTTTGATTTTTTTGGAAAAAAAGAGGATTTTGGGGAATCACCCAAAATTGGGTGATGACATCTAATATGGCTTGCTATTTATAATCAATCAAGTCTCCTCAAAAAGTGGTAGAAGAACATGTCTTATTAAAATTGGTGTGTTGTTTATTTGATTGGCTTGTGCTTGCAGGAATTATCAGACTTGCAATAGATGACAGGCATTACAATGTAATATATGCAAAAGAGCAGGGAATGTTTATTATCAAGTTAAAAATTACACCTTGAGAAGGTAGTTAATAGGGGTAAAGCTCACCAAAATAAAATTTTGTGTTACTAGAGAAAACCAGACTCTCACAGACTGAGCAATAGTGATTAAACATGCATCGAAACCTTTTACAGGAGGTTACATAAAACCTGTAATGTGAAAACTGCTATAGTGCATGTATGTAGCAGCAGCTACAGTCCCACTCTAATAAATTGGCATTACTCTAGTTATGAATTTTCGATTGATATAGCAGAACACATGACTTGCTACTTGCTAGATTGTTTTTATCTTGTTTCATGACAAACTGTAAATGCTTGTTGGGCCTAGTTTTAAAATATGTGGTCAGCTGGAGTTTTTAACCTGGTTGGAACTTGGAATTAAATTATTTGAGTTCTCAAGGACTGTTGTTTTGTATAAATGGTAAATGTATCAGGTTTACAGTCAATAGATTGTTGGTTTGAGAATGGAGAGCAGTTACCTAGACCAAATATGTTGAGCTTTGTAGGATAAACTAGGGCCAGCTGGTTACTTTTACCTGATTTAAGCTGCATATTTCATAGTTTTCAAATACCATTATCTAAGTTTTTAACCTGGTTGGAACTTGGAATTAAATTATTTTAGTTCTCAAGGACTGTTGTTTTGTATAAATGGTAAATGTATCAGGTTTACAGTCAATAGATTGTTGGTTTGAGAATGGAGAGCAGTTACCTAGACCAAATATGTTGAGCTTCGTAAGATAAACTAGGGTCAGCTGGTTACTTTTATCTGATTTAAGCTGCATATTTCATAGTTTTCAAATACCATTATCTAATTTACGGTAAAATATCTCGAGTTTGCAACCAACAAGTTGCAGTTTTGGGGCTTGAGAGCAGTCACTTCATACATGCAATGTAGGATATTCTCAGAGTTCCTTTCCTAGTTCCTAGAATCCTGCTTTGAGAAACACAATGGGCTTCTTATTTTCTATAATTCTGTTCTTCACAGTTGCCTCTTCACCAATCTTACGGAGATTATTTTATGGTAACAAAGCAAATATGCTTGTAGCAAAAGTTATTTTTGATTGGCATCATTACCATTAAAGCGTAATTTACTCTTTTCCAATGAGTTCTGTAACTGAAAGTATAGTGCTCTTGAATTGATCATGTCCCCTTTGTGTTTTTATTTTTTCCCCCCATCTTCCATGGATACTTTTGCAGTGGTGAGAAGGCTACAGCTGAATGCATTGCAGATGTCATTGCTGACAACCGGGCTGAGCTGGTGCACCTTCCCTCCTCCATGGATCTTAACATGCCTTTGCCATCTAAAGACTGTCCGACTTGTGATGGAACAGTAACACTTTTATAGTTCGATAAAATACGCATTTTACCATTCGTGTGACCTATCTTTGTAACACTAATTAATGTAGTGGTGTCCATGGCACATATTGTTCCTACCTTTGAGCACAAGCTGGACCATTTTTCTGTACTTGACAGATGTATGTTATGATCTTTGGGTGCAATATTTATTGATGTTGCAGGGTGTAATGAGCTGCCCTGAATGCAAAAATAAATTACAAGTCAGGATCTCTGCTGATGATGTAATTTTTTTTTTGTTAATTTGTTGATGCTGGGTTTTTGTTTATTACTTTAATTTGAATACAATCAAGTAGCTCCAGACTTTCAATGAGATCTGCTGAGTTTTTACCAACAACATAGTTGACATTGAAAGGAAACAATCCTTGTAACGTACCGACATCTTATGTTGATATGCATGGCAGTGCAGCTACCTTAAAAATATAAGTCTTTGATTGTTCTAGAGTTAAAAGTCCTGAACTAGAAGCTTGGCATATCAAAGCTGTGTTCCATCGTAGAGCTGAAAGGCATCACACTGTAGTGAAATAACTGTTTTCTGGTGTAGTGATTTTGTGATCCATTTAGATCGAATGGAAATTCTTGAAAAAAAAGAGAGAAGATTGATAATCCCAGATGAATCTGAATGGTTGGCCACCAAGTAATATTCAACAACAGAATTATAGTAAACAAAATGTCATTAAGATAACTGAACATTGAGAGTTGACGACTCAGGGTAAGTGTATTTGGCCAATTATTTGGTTGCACCATTGCTGATAAAACAAAATAATAGCCGCAACAGATAATAAATTATGAGTGTGCATTCAGATTATTCAGATGTGGTCCATATTCTTGTCAAGTTTCTATTGTTTATGTGTTTGAAAAATCTAGTCACTGGTTTTTATTGGGTTACCCTGTGTGATTTACTTTATTGTTCAATTAATGAAATCATCCATCCTTGTATGGTTTGTCTTTCTGCAGATAATGGAGCCCCCATGGCAAGCCTACAATGTCCTGAGAAAGATGGAGTATCCCTATGAGGCTAGTATAATGTCACCTTGAAGTTTTTGAAGTTTCTTTGCCTCTAGCCTAAGATTTAGAGAGTCTTGTAGCCTTAACTTTAATTAGCCCGCTGGAAACCAGTCATCATAATTATGAATATAAGCCATTTAATTGCCCCATTTATTTATTGTGTTAAATTCCTAGAAAAATATAAGTCATGTTAATTTGTCATCATCATCTCAATGAAATACTTTAATATTATCATGATCCAACTAGTCATCCTTTGACTTCATACATAGTCTTGCATGAATTGGACTATGATACCCATTATGATTTACAAGCAATTGAGAACATTTATTGTCTTCTTCAGATGCGTATAGGATCAATTATGGGTTGGCAGAATGGTCATGGTTAGCCCTAGAATCCTAATTACTGAGATACCTTTGGATCTTCATGGTTTGCTTATATTCCTTTTCTTTTCTGATCTGCTTTTTATGTGGGAGTCTACTCATATTTGGTGTTTAGATATCCATTGGAGAGTGATCTTTATGATTTTTTATCTGATAAATTAGGGGATATCATGATTTTTGAAGTGGAGGCATGTATATTTGATTTCAGTTTATCATGTTAGAAAATAATATAATTTTGACCCTTTGCTGTTTCAGCATATAGTTGATAGCATGAGAGACCCCAGCATTGCTGCATTTTGGTTGTTTTCCTTTCCTGAGATTATGGGTGGCTTCAACTATGATGGTGATGTCAAACAGAAAATTTGGTGGCAATACAAGGTTCCTAGTCCATTTTGCTTCCTCTGTCTCATCTGTTGGTTGGTGTTGTTTTCTATTTCATTTCCTCATTTTCTTATGGGATGCTGTTCCTGGAAAAGTTCACGCTTCTTTGATTAAGCTTCTGCAACTTTAACCCATGCTAAGGAAAGAAGTGCTGATATGCATATGCTAAATATATTGAATGTTTCATAATCCATTTGAAAAGTCTAAGCTTATATGACATGGACTCTGGAACTTTAGCGCATGCTAAATGTAGAGTTGATGACTTGCATATCATATATTCATTGAACAACACTTGCTAAACAAAGAAGTGACTTATGTGCATCCCCATATGCAGTCTTTTAGCAAGTCATTTCTACACTTTTTGCTTTTTTA
The DNA here is from genome assembly GCF_951802175.1 of Populus nigra. Taxonomy (NCBI): domain Eukaryota; kingdom Viridiplantae; phylum Streptophyta; class Magnoliopsida; order Malpighiales; family Salicaceae; genus Populus; species Populus nigra. The sequence continues at coordinate 7,876,246 of NC_084852.1, forward strand.
TTTTTTAAAAAAGAATCCGAATCAAAGAAAAAAATTATACTATTCCATTCCAAGATATTGAAGTTCTTTTAGGACTGGAAGTCAAACTGGCAGGCCTGTTACATTTGTAGGAGTTTTTCAAAGCTTGATTGTTACAGTTCATTCTTTTAATGGTTTGGTTTTCTGTGTTGAGTTTAGGAATCAATGAGGTATGATCAACTACGAGATATGGCAGCCAAGCGAAATCCTGGTTGGGATCACTTGCAGGAAGTAAGACAATCTTCTTACTTTAAAAGAATCTAATCATGAACTTCATTGGCACATTAAATGTGTGATCTTCTTTATGAGATTATTTGGTGCATTTAAGAGGAAAACAAGAGCATATAGTCAAATTCTTTGCTTCGAATCCTCTCTGTGTGCTTGCTATACTCACTTTTCTGGGTTTCCTTGTAAATTGAAAAGATTGCTATTGTTGTATTTATTCTGTGCTGTGGCCACTTTATTTTAGTCAATCCATCTAGAAGCAAATTTCAACTGGTTTTGCTACTTCCCATTTTTGTGGTTCTCCATATCCACAAATGTTTTATCAAAATGTTGGGGCACAAACTTATAAGCTTAAAGTTGAGCGAGGTTCATTGGCATATTAGTATAGGGTGTCCTTAATGGTGCAAATTCATAGAATTGCCTGCCAAGCTATTCTGTTTACACCTTGCTCTGGTATTCAGTCATTAACTCCACAACTCTTTAATGTTCAAGACTAAAGCAACAAAGCTTGCAAGCATATTGAGAAGTAAAACTTGCAGGAATCTACTGACTACTTCCGTTGCTAGTAGCTTAAATAATTTTTGAATGGATTAAATAGCCAGCCTGCCCTGATCATTTTATCTATCTGGTATCCACATAATGATTGATTAAGTTTGAGGTCAAAGCCTGGAAGTTGAATCTCTGCATTAGAAAGTATACTGGGGGTTCATCCAGGGGAAGAATTAGTATCTGTCATCTAAAATGTTGGCAGTGTGCATACACAAAAATTACAAAACCAACAATGTGTCAATCTTTTGTTTTTTCATTTTATTTAAACTTTTTCGAGTTTAAATATGTACTTGGTGGAATTGCATATAGTTCATTGTTTTGCCAAAACTGTCATTTGAGTTCATTGATCATTCGCAGGCCCTGATCTCCATAGATCCTGTTCGTGCCAGGGATGATCCTGTTGTTGTGAAAAATGTCCCATACTACAAAGCCAAGAAGACACTGGAGGCAGAGGTCATGAAACTTGAGCCACCACCTCGGCCACAAAACTGGGGTGTGAGTGTTCGTTGTACCCTATGGTTGCAAACTTCGATGCATGTTCACATTCTAACATATTATTTCAATAGGGAGAGAAAAAAAGATTCAATTAGTATCTAAAGCATTGACAATTACATATACAACCCTTCAATAGGTTTCTTTTTTCACTGATTGAGGGTAACTCAATCATCATCCATAAAAAAAAAGTGACTGCTCCATAGTTGAAAATGGAGCCCCGAGGAACAAGCACAGTTTCCTTTAGTCCTTGTTTTGAGGTACTTGAAGAACTTTGTGGTACAGATTGGGTCTTGATCAAGCATATTCATGGTGGCATTGACAAAGTACAATTGAGTCTTTGATCAAAGTACAAATTGGTGGAATGGGCAGGATTCAGATTATAGTTTCAAATCTTGCTAATCAAATCAACTCAACTAAACTTAATTCAAAACTATTTGGGATTGGTTACATGATTCGCTATCCTACATTCCACCCGGTCTTGGAGGTTAGGACCTATTTTTCAACCAGCCTTTTAGAAATCAGATTCCTTCTTAAAACTACAGTTTGTCATTTGTTTGTCTCTCTATCCTACCCCTTTTATCCCTTCTACTTTAGTGTAGCCAGCTTCAACCCAAGTTATTCCTGTTCAATCTTTCATCTCTTTCACTTTTTGCTTAGTGCTTGAATGGCACTGTAGTAGCTTCTACTTTTCAAATTGTATTTAGCCTGAAAAAATATTAAATTGATTTTTTTAGGTGATTTTTGATAATTCTGATGTATTATGTTAAAAATAAAATAATTTTTTAAAAAATATCATTTTAATACGTTTTAAATAGAAAAACACTTTTAAAAAGCCTTCATCATAATACCATACACACATAATACTACCTTTTTTCCCTGGCACTGCTAAAGGTTTGTGTGGAGCATGGCTGAATCATCTTAAATGACCTTTCCATACCTATTCTTTTTGTAGAATGTGTCTGTTCTATAATCTATATCAACATTCTCATTTTAGCTTAGCGTAGCTGCCATTACAAATTTCCCACAAAATATCCCCGTCGACTTGATAGGTATCATATGATCTCACCGTAGACTAATACACTCAATTTTGTTCAGCTTGCTCTATTTCTGGAGACAAACTCAATTTATACACTCAATTTCTAAATGCCTTGAATCATGTCCCCTTCTCGAATTCAAGCATTACTTCATTTGGCATGTGAACGCCTCTTTTGAATTTGTCAATTTACACAGAAGTTAATCCATGTGTACTCTTTGAATATGAATTTGCACTGAAAGGGAAAAGAAAAGGGTATTTTGGCAGGCAATACCTTTGCATGCTTTGGAGATGCGATGCATATGGAGTGTCTTGTTTCATTTTGAATGGTGATTGAGCTAATCATGATGCATTGGCAGGAGCTTGGCCTTCCACTAAATGCATCATCATGGAGCGAGGAGGATCTTAAAAAACCAGAAAAGTTCTATGAGATGACTGTTCTTCTTAATGCACAGAGAGAAATTGCTGATAAAATTTTGGATTCACAATGGGAAACTAAATGGCGTCAAGAAAAGGTTGGTAAAGCTGCCTCTACTCCTACTGTTTAACTTGTCTCATACTTCTCCAAACCTGTGTATATTACTTGCAAAATTTGTATGTACAGCGCACGAACACGCATAATATGTATGAAATACTGTGGACGACCATACAATAATGATGCATAATATGTGTGAAGGTTAACAAGTATTAAGAAGCTAAAGCATTTTGAAATACTGTGGTTTCAGGTGAGAAAAGTTGTTTGCTAAAATAACCCAGTAAGATAAATGAAATCCAAAACGTTCTCTTGGGCCATTAATTCGTGAGAAATTTATGATAAAAAAAATATATGGATAAAGCCATCTAATTATGGCTGGGGGTACTCTCTCTCAACTGAAGCTGCCATGTTATCATTCTTGTTTTAAAAAGGAACTTGTTTTTTCGCGAATTGTGTGAACTCTCTTGTTTGGAGAATTTCCTTTTCCCTGTTATAAAAGAAGCTTGGCACAAAGGGATTGTTTTTGGCTGCTTTATTTAGATTTATTTCCCAAGTCTAATGTTCAAGACTACAAATGTTTTTTCAAGAGAAAAGGGAACGTTTATTTTGAAAGAGAATAGAGAAAACAAGATTTTAAAAAAATTAGTCATAGGAGAAGGAACCCTCCAAAACGAGTGCAGAAGTTGGAAAATCGAACAAGGGACTTGCAGTCCCATGACCATTAAAATACTCTGGAAATCTCAGAATGTACGCCAGAAAGAATGAAAGTTTAAATGTCAACTAATTCATCTCTTTCTTGCCGGTAGGGCAATGTTCTATTATGACCTTCACGTCACCCCTGGCCCAGGGCAAAAAACCCAGCCCCTTAGCAGTCGTATTTGACCAATGAAAAATACTCTGAAGCATAACTTGAAGGAAAGGAGAAAATGTGAACTTTTCGCTTGGATGCGTGGCAAACTCTCTGGATGCTTTTCTGCAATTCCTTAAAGAAATTTATATGCATGTCTGCCTTTGCAATTATATACTCCCTGAGAATAGCTTTACCAATCCATCACAGCTTGTTTGATGCCACCTTTGTTAACTTTGTTATCTAATAAATGCCATTAGTCATCAATATCCTATACAAGTTGATTTGCAGTTGAATGAAATGTTGGAGGAGAAGGTGCGGCCATGCATTCAAAACATCAGCAATGGTGCCCTTCCCCGTCCTATCCTAATACAATCACAGAAGCAGGATAAAAGGGTTTCCACCCTTCTTTCCCTTTCGCTTTGACTTTATTTGTAAGATCTTTCAATAAATTCTGAAGCGAAGTCCTCTTTCTTTTCTGCTGGCATAGAGAAACGGACCTTTGTTTTACACAAAATGAAGTTTTATGATTGTCTTCTTAGTTATTATTTGTATTCAGGATGATTCCCAATTGTAACTTGCTTTAAATAATCTGGAAGATGCCTTGTATGCACATGCATTTATGGCAGAAAGATGGATATTAAAGCTATTTCTTAATACAATCGACACTCAAAGTGGTTAATAGAGTAGGGTCTTTAGCTGTATTTTTCAACGAAAACTTTTACATTTTGTTTATGTATAATCGCATGCTAGAGATCCAGGGGGGAACTAGGCTTTCAGGAACCTTGTGTATATTACCCAGAAGCACATTTTCACTTCCTAAAAGCACTGGGTACCGTAGTTGCACGTGAAACTTTAACTAGTCACTGTTCAAGTGTTCATGCTTATCATGGTGCCCCTGTAATGTTTGCAACTTATTACTTGTTTATTTTTTGCAGAGGAGGCAGCGAAGATGGTGGTTTTTCTGATGTTGTTTTAACCATCATTCCAATATAGGCAGTGCGGCACATTGTATAATTTGTGTTTCGCATTTTTCTCTTCCACAGTTGTACTTTTTTCATCTTCTTCATAAACCTGAGTCTACTCTGCGATTTTTTGTAGTCTTATTTTAACCCGTACCTTTATCCTCTACCTCTCATCTGATATTTTGTAGCTACAATTTGTCTATGTTTTTGTTCCATTAGCCTTGATTAATTGAAATATACTCAATATCTCAATATAATCTATTATTATACAAAGACCAGGGAAAAGTTGTTTCATTGCAGCAATTAATTAATTGTTTCATTATAGTAATTACAATATTGTTCCATTCTTTTATTACATTAAATATATTTTTTATTAATGTATATGATTTTTATTATATAAAAATATTAATTTTTTAATTCATGGTTATATTTTTCAGTTGATGTCAAAAAACATATTAGTAACACCTAAATATTAATTCTTTTATATTAGATAAAAAAAAGTTTACCTGCAGTGAAACAAGTTCAATAGACGCATTAATTTTATTTTTTTTGTATTTAATATGGTTCTCAACATATTTAATTAAAAGCATCCGTATGTTTTTTATTTATAATTATAATTATATATAAAAAAATCACATTTGAAAAGATGGTATATTTTTTTTGTCAAAAAAATATCTCACTCGTGGCAAAGCACAGTCAAAAACTAGTTTTTTGAAGAAGGAAACAAAATTAAATTGTATGCAAGTTAATTTAATATGACTTAATCAATTTGGTGAATTTAAAAACAACTCAAACAATATATTTTTATTGATAAAATTTAAGATGATATTTTTAAAAAAATATTGAGATGGTAATAGATATTGACTCAGGTTAACCTGAGTTAATCTGTCAAATATACAACTAGATCATGAGACCATGATAACCTCATAAAAAGTAAATTAAAATAAATTATGATGCTTACTTATCAATCAAACCAATGTTGAAAAAAAATCAATTAAAAAAAGAAATAAAACAATTCGGTTTAACCTATCAAAGTCATAACCCGGACCATGAGACTGGAATAACCCTATAAAAAGTAAATCAAGAAAAATCATAAAATATAATTCTCAATCAAACCAATGTTAAATAATGAAATTAAAAAAATAAATTAAAAAATGAACAAAAAATGACCTAAGTCAATGCGAGTTAACTCGCCAAACTCATAATCAGGGTTATGAGATTATGGTAATCTCATCAAAATCAAACAAAAAATTGACTCAAGTCAACCCAGTTTAACTCGCAAAACTCATGATTTAGGTTATGAGACTATAATAACCTAATAAAATACAAACCGAAACACATTAAAAAGCTCAATTATTAATCAAGCCATTGTTGAATGGTGAAAGTAGAGGGGAACCAATCTAAAAAAACGACACAATAAAACGACATGATTCAATCTAAGTTAACCCGTAAAACCCATGATCTAGATCATGAGATCAAAGTAACCTCATAGAAAACAAATCAAAACAATTATAAAGCCTAATTCCTAATCAACTTCATATTGGAGGCTTAAATTAAAAAATTAACGAGTTAATCGGGTTAACTCATCAAACTCGCAAGACGGATAATGAAACTAAAATAACTATATAGAAAGCAAACTGTAATAAATTATAAAATTTATTTTTAATAAAAAAAAATGTTAAATGATAAAAAAAATAAAAAAGTAATGAAGTGGTGCATATACTAGGATAAAGGAGACGTGTTGTGCTTAAATGGCATGAAGTTTGTTTCGGTTTATTTTTACTAATTGATCGGCATGTATCACGCTCTTTTTTTATTATTATTGTTGAAGTCCCTTAACTTGCAAATCATTAGCCCACATAAAGGAGACTAAAAAGAAAAAAACAAAAGGCAGATAACGAAGAAGAAAACAGTGCGTGTAAAGGTAAGCAAAATGGGCTAATTTAGCTAAGTTTTTATTTATTTATAAATTAATTAATGGATAGGAGAAAAGAACCCATAAAATCTACCATATCATATCAAATATACTTTAAAGTGAAATTTTAATTTTTATATATCATATAAAATATAATTTAAATAGGATCTTGTTTCTTGAATTTTATGATAATTTCAAAAAATAGAATTGAAATACTTCATCCTCTTTTGTTTTAACAAGATGATAAAAATCCAACAAATACCAACGACATTACCGACATAATTTTTCTGTTGGTATTTTGCGATGATACTTACCGACCGAATTAATTCTTTCGCTATACTAGTCGATATATACCAACAGAAACATTCTGTCGGTATATACCGAGGGAAACACAAATGAAATATAAAGAATTTTAAAAAATTAAGCAGTGTGATAACGTGGAAGTTTTTGTGAATGATTTTACTGATGGAATTACAAAGGGATTCAAATCAAGATGTCTGTACAGTGACGTGTCAAAGTCACCAAAAAAATTGTCGATGGATGTATAGACGGAATATGTTCGTCGGCAATTCCATCGATAATAGATAATATATGACCTGGTCGACCCTCTCCTCTCCTATTTCTCATTCTTCCCCTTTGCAACTAAACAAACCCCCCTAAATCTACAACTAACAACCCCCTTCCCCCACCATATCATCCTCTTTTCAACACAACTCGTTATTCCTCGACTATTCCAGTCACAACAACAATTTTCTTGTGTTTTTTTCATTGTATATAAGTAAATCTATCATTTTTAAAATTTGAACACAAATTTGAAATGTTAATTTTTTTATTGCATAATTTTGTAGTATTTGTATTTTGTTTGGGGTGTTTACTTGTTTTATTTATTTCTCTAACAAACTTGTTGTATGGATACATGATTTTATAAATGTTATGTTTTGTTTTAAATTTTGTAAAATTATTTTTGTTTATAAATTGTTGAAACTTATATCGAATTACCAACTTAGTTGTGTTGGATATAGTGGCATGTTTAACAGGTTCATTTTATATTTTATCAATTTTATTGCCAAGTTGTAACTTTCATAAATTAATGTATACAAATTTATATGTATGTAGATAATTGATAATGAACTAAGAAAAGTATGAAAGTAGGTTGATTATTTGCTTAACATAGTTAATTAATACATATTTTTGTCATCATTATATATATATATATAAGGTAGTGCTCCCTCAATATACATGCGTGATTATCTCGACGATCATAAACTAGAACATCTAAAATAATGATTTTTGAAGATTCTATTGTAAAAAGGCTAATTTTTTAATAAGAAGATAATGATTATCCAAACATGTTTTCTACTTGAGTTGTATCTCCACTTATGTTACTAAGCTTGAAGGAGTTGTCTCTTGTTACAATATTCATGATGAGAAGTAGCTTCAATAACAACTTAGCAACAATAACTCCAGTCACTTCTAGTAGAGGCAGTTGCAAGAAATCATTCAACATGTAATTGTTCAGTTAATAATTCACACATGATTTGTAGGTAGCTTGCAGTTAAAGTTAGTTAAATATGTGTATAGTTTTAGGAAAGTCAAGAAACATGAGTTGACATTTCTGTAAAGTTTTACAAAACTCTTTCTTCCCGTTATTCTTCTGAATCTCTCTAAGTTCTTTTATTCTATCTTCTCTAAACTTTTCTTTTCTTTTCAAATCCTTGTTATTAAGCAAGGTTCACAATAATTGGTATTACATTCAATCGAAGACCTTAATTGATTCCTTTTGGTTTAAAATGTTTGAAAACAATAAGATAAAGGTTGTGGAAGAACATTATAGAAAGCTTGATAAACAACTATAAGTTATTCATCAAGAATATTGAGAATCAATGGATAATCAACAAAAAAAATGGAGAAATAATGGATTGAGAAAAATAAGAGAATTGGTCAGATCAGTTTGTAGATTGAAGCACTAACAACTTAATTCCAGTCTTTTCTAGCGAATCAGGTGACAGGGAGGGAACTTGAAGCTAACTCCCTCCACCAATAAAAAAAAGAAAGTAAGTATGTATTAAAAAAAAAGGAAGAAATTGTCTTTTAATAGGTAAGGGAAATGACTTAGCAACTGATGGAGTCCTACCACATCCAAGGATCAACACAAGAATGGAAGGAATAAGCTTATATGAAAGGCATAACACCACCAATGACAGATTGATTCCAAACCCAAGAGGACAAATTAATGAAGAGATTATTGACATTCTATAATTTGGTTTTAAAAAATTACAAGTTTGTTCATAGTAAAGTTCTTGTAGGTTCATTAAAAGAGGAAATTTATTTGCAACAATAATAGAAGGATGATGAACCAAAGAAGAAAGAGGTTAAATCAAAGACCATCTTTAAAATCTATTCAAAAACACAGGAGATTATTGGATTGCATTAAAGTGCAATACAATTGTGGGAATTGGTTGTAATGTTATTGCTTTTAGGGTGTAAAACTTGGTGGTTTCATCTTGGTAGACCTGGAACAGGGGATAAAATGCTTAGAATATCTAGAATAATAAAAGTTTCTCGATCTCGAACAATGCCAATGAACAATGATTTGGCTCAAACCAATCCACTAGGCGCATTCCCTATTCATGTCCTTACTTAAAAAGATAAAAGATCAAGAGAAAGGCAATAGAGTTTTGATCATGGGATTAATTCAATGGTTTAACTTGTTAAAGAAGATGCCACTTGGAAAAATTTAGAAGAACTCACTGATCAATTTTCTTATTTTTATATAGATTCTCGATGACAAAATCTCTTGATAAGAAGAGTATTGTTATGATATCCATAATGAGAAGTAGCTTCAAGAATCTATTATTGTAGTTAAGTAGTGACATATCAAGAATTCATTGCAGTGTAAGGTGCAATGTTCAACTAAAACTTAGGCATGGTTACAATGCATTCAGGAACTAGTAGGTATATGGTATTTGCACGGGTTTAACCAAAGGTATGATTCATTTGAGATCTTAAAATTAAAAGCGTCACACATGTTGAAATCCATTAGTTTTGCAAAACCACTGTTATGAAAATTGACTCATATCTCATTCTTGGACTGATGTTGATAATTATGAAAGCCATAATGGTAAAGTGGGGAGGTTAAGTGCCTCGAAGTGACTTTAGTGAACAATGAGATCGCTTTTCATGAACAAAGACATGTAGTCAGGGAGGCAGATCCATTCAAAAGTGATCTAAGTTTATGAGTTGGGGTGCTTTTAGTGCCAACCACTCTATGAGTACTATAAATCCATCCTCGAATTGGGCGAGTTAGGGTGTTGCAGACCCGTTCACAAGCGCTCTAGACCTGTACACGAGTTGAGATGATTTTTAAAACTAGTTATGTTATATGCTTTAATGCTATAAGAATTATGAATTTAGTTTAAATTTAATAAAATGTTGAGTGATTTTTCATTTTAGTTTAATTATAAATGGTGAATTATTAATTTTATTGAATTGTAAATTGAGAAATATGTTGATTTTTTAAATGTATAGAGTGTTGAATTGTAAATTATGTTTCGTCATCTGAATTGTGAATTGTTAAGTTGATTTTTTATGATAGGTAGTTAAAAGGATGAAAAAACTATCAAATCAATTTTTTACTCGCCAAACTGTATTATTTTTTTTAATATTTTTTTGACTATGCGATTTTTCCTTTTTTCTTTATTGTGCTAAATAAATAAAAAAACCTTTTATTCTTATACCTAAAGTTTAGACCTTTAAGATTTCTAGTTTGAGCATGGTGTTTGTATATATAGGCTTATTCCTTTTTTCTCCCTGATTAAATCAATTTATCTATTGACTAAACAAAACGATAACGATATTGAAAGTGTTTAAGAGTTAGTTTAATATTGTGATAATCGTTTCTTTTTAAAATGTTTTTCGTTTGGAAATGTATTGAAATATTATTTATTTATTTTTAAAATTTATTTTTGATATCAACATATTAAAATGATCTAAAGACATTAGAAAAAATTAATTTGAAGTAAAGAAAATAAAAAAATTTCTAATGTTTTTTTAAAACATAAAAACAAAGGTGCTCTAAACTTATTAAATTTTCATAGATTGATTTCTCAACTTTAATTTTTATTGAATAAGTTGCTCATTTACAAAATCCTACGCAACTCGGTTTGGTTCGGTTAATTACTCCAGCAATGCAGGCTAGGCAGGAAATATAACGAGCCCACAAATACATTTCCATTTCCATACTCTATCGAGTCTATCCTATATGGATCCACCTTAGTCATGTTAAGAGGAAGATACTGTTTGTTTTGTATTTAAAAAACATTTTAAAAAATTTAATTTTTTTATTTTAAATTTAATTTTTTTGATGCATTAATGTCAAAAATAAAAATAAAAACATTATTTTGATACATTTCTAAGTGAAAAATACTTTGAAAAGCAATCGCAACCACATTCTCAAATAGACCTGAACAAATCATCTGATAAAGAGGGTGTTAGGAGTGTGATAGCGGTTACTTTTCAAAGTGTTTTTCATTATAAAACACATTAAAATAATTTTTTTATTTTTTAAAATTATTTTTGATATTAGTATATTAAAATGATGTAAAAATATAAAAAATATTTTAATTTAAAATAAAAAAAATATTTTTAAAATTTTTAAAAAATACTTTGCAACTGCACTCTGCAAACGTCAAACTGGCATGGCCAGTAACTCATGTGGACTCTGCACTCTGCACTCGCACACCGCGAAGCAATTCGCTGACTTACAACATAAGCTCTTCATTGCTCGATATTGGACAACAATTGATTGACATTTTTGAGTTCCCAATAAAACTTGTCTTGTCTCCTTTCACTCTCGCCTTTGACATTGTGGGCTCTGCTCCTCGTGGGTTTGGTGTCCCTGAACTAATCTCCAAGCTCTCCTCTGCTTCTATCTTTGTATAAATTCTCAAGCTTTATTAATGATTTATTATTTTGTGTCATTTATGTCATGTACATTGTGTTGGCTTTTGTAAAGTTAGAGACTTTATTGGTTGTTTTTCATTTAACTTGGTTGTTTTTCATTAAACTACTCGTTTACTTAAATGGGTATTCTTGTTTTCCTGGTTAATGATGTTAATGTAAATGAAAACTTCATAATTTGTAAGTAGGTATTGTGTTAGGGTGAACATTTAAGGATTTGGTTGTCGGTTTTGAGGTAATTTTGTTGTTTGACTCGATTGCTTCTCAGGTTATTTTTCATTTTTGTATAATTTTTGTTTTGGAAGTTGAATGCTATGATTGCTTGCATGTTCAGTATGCTTGGTGGTAGATTGAGTTTGTGGGTAGTTTTGGGCTTTTTTTTTCCTTTCATGAACAAAAAACAAGTTTAAATCTTGAGGGGTCATTTTAGTTTTATTGGATGCTGAGTGATTTGAAAGAACTTGCTTTAGGAGAAGGTTTGGATACCTTCACGCTCATCTATATTAATATTCTTGAACATCAACCTGAATGCCCGGTAAATGTTGCTTAATATTTCTTCTTTCAAGTGATTATATTGGTCCGATAATTATTCTTCTTATACTGGGTCCTGCTGTGCATAAGTGGATCACCAGTTGTCAGTTGTATGATAGGCTAGGATAAAATAACAGGAAAAAAAATGTAGTATAAATCTGTGCGTAACAAAATTTTATGATTAACCTAGTATCTGATTGTATTGTGCTTACAAACTGCAGCCTGAAGTAGTTGAAAAGCTTGTTGGATTGCGAGAAGGCATACCACAAAAGGATGCGAAAGAGGTGCGTGCAACCCATGATATGGATCCCAATGCATAACAGACACACTTAACGACAGCAAACCTCAAATATTTCTTATATTTCTCCATTTTAACATGGGAATTGCATGAGTGTATTGCTGGTGCTTCTTTCATGAACAAAGTATGTCCAAGTTTAAATCTTGCAGGGTCGTTGTAGTTTTATTGAGTTGCATTTTTCAACATTTACCAGTTTTTTGTTCTATTTGTCTCAAGTTGAATTTGTACTTAAGGATTTCCTATTAGTGCTTGAAGCTTTGATGATGATTTATTGGCATTTTTTATCATTTGATTAAAGTGCTAATAATGACTCCTTCCTGAAACTGCAACGTTTTGCTGGAACAATATACCTTTGTGCAATTTGCTTTTCGTTAAAAAGGTTTTGATGGCAAGACAAAACCTACATCATGTATTTCTTTCACTTCATGTGTGGATAAAATGCAAGCATTTTTTAAAGTCATATATGGTTGGAAACAACATCCTAGAGATCATTGCTTTTTATGCAATTATTTGTGTTTGCCGATTAGACGCGCTTTCTTACAATCTCCTTCCCTTTTTTGCTACTTTACTGGTCATTTTGGGTGACCATTAGTTTTCTTATTTTTTTTGCAGGCTATTGCTACTTTGGGGATCTATGATATTGCCTTGGAGATGGGAAAGAAAGTGATATGTCAAAGGTAAAGACCCTTGCTTATGTTAATAATTTGTTCAATTCTAGTTTGATAGCACTTTTCATGATAGTATTATGCTATTCATTGTAATTTATAGAACTTTGGACACTGGTTTCTCCATCTATGCAGTTGAATATCCTTTTCACTCTGCTAAATTATGATTTTGTGATGCAATAAGTTAATTTTTTTTTATTCTATTCAATTTAAAACATTTGTTGCTTTGGGAACAACTTTTACCAAAGCAGCCTTAGAACTTATATTGTTAATATTTCTATCTTGCAGAGTGGGTACCTTGTTTGTCATCTAAATGATACACTAGATGTTTGTGCATGCAAATTTTCCCTTTTAATTTGCCAGAATGAATTAAATATGATGCAAGATTGTGGATAGATTTTCCCATTATTGACATTCTGAATCGTTTTATCATTCTTGTATTCTAATAGCCTTTTCTTGGTTGTGATGTCCTTCACATGATAATCAAACTATTGTTATAGAATGACTCAAGAAGTTTGATGATGAGCTTTCTTTCTGGAAAACTTAAGGATGCAACTTATATTAATTAGCAGAACTGTGTAAACTTTGACTAAAAAGTGTGATAGTACATCATATCTAGTTTTCTTTCCATATTGTTTATAATAACGTACATATCAAATTGTTCATGTGGGAGTTTTATGAACACCAGAGCTGAAATATTTGAGCTTGTCATTTGTTATCAATTTATTACACAGATTTATTTTTGACTAGGTGGTGAAAATATTCTTCTCACGAATCACTTAACTTTGTTTTTAAGATTCCTCAGGTGTCATTTCTTTATTATTATGGTCCTATTGTAACTTGTGCTGAAAGTAGGAATGCCCTTTTTTTTCACTCGAAGCAATGCACCATACTGTTTCAAATGACTGAAAATTACTCCTATATATATATATATATATATATATATATATATATATATATATATATATATATATAAAGAACTAAAAAACTATGAAATTTTTTGAATCAAAAGAAGGATGAAGTTGTATCTAATATGGCTTACTATTTATAATCAATCCAGTCTCCTCGAAAAATGGTAGAAGAACATGTCTTATTAAATTGGTGTGTTGTTTATTTGATTGGCTTGTGCTTGCAGGAATTGTCAGACTTGCAATGGATAGCAGGCATTACAATGTAATATGTGCAAAGGAGCAAGGAAGGTTCATTATCAAGTAAAAAATTACACCTTGAGAAGGTAGTTAATGGGGTAAAGCTCACTAAAATAAAATCTTGTGGTACTAGAGAAAACCAGACTCTCACAGACTGAGCAATATTGATTAAATATGCATCGAAACCTTTTATAAAAGGCTACATAAAACCTGTAATGTGAACACTGCATGTATGTAGCGGCACTACAACCCCATTTTAATAAATTGGCATTACTCTAGTTATGAATTTTCTATAGTTATAGCAGAACACAAATTAAATAGGAGATTGTTTGCGTTGTTTGGCAGGAAGAAGGACACAAGAAGTTTAAGGACCAAAACTCTACACATGTCTTGGATATTTTCATCGGTGAGTTTTTCACTTTCTATGTTGCTTTGTCTTTTGAACATATTATTTATCTCCCTTTGTCAACCTTTTTATTTTTGGAAAGCACCTTGTTTCAAAAGCTATCTTGTTTTCCATCCTTGCAGCCTTATGCTTCTTGAGATCTATTTGCCTGTTTACATCTCTGATTTCAAATATCAATTTGATGTCCTGTGCATATATTTTCATGTCTTTGTCCTTAATCCTGAAAATCTATTTCAAATGCTTGTATATAATTCTCTCCAAGATACTTTCTATCAGTGTCCAGAATGACGTTTTAAATGAGCTCGTTTTTCACTTTTTCTCTGAGCTCGTTTCTCTTCATCTTTGATGTATGTTTGCAAAATCTGATATGCAGTTAGATCATTTTTTTTTTGCATATATGCTTGTCTATACTTCTCTCCAAGATACTTTCTATCAGTGTCCAGAATGACGTTTTAAATGAGCTCGTTTTTCACTCTTTCTCTGATGTTTACATTTTCAAACTTCTTGAGTATCGCAAAAAGGTTTGATTTGAATTGTGGACCTTTACCCTTGCAAACCATTTTTTCATTTAAAATGATTTTAGTTTATTTATATTCAGTTTTTAAAGTAATGAAAAACAAATACAAGAGGAAAGTAAAAGTTGAAATCAAATATAGTAACAGTTGAACTAATTAGATATTAACTGATAAACATTGATTTTAAACAGTATATTATTCCAAATAAACTTATATTATTTATATAAACATTAAACAAAATACATTTGTTTTTTTAAATAGTAAACTTACTAGCATTACGACAGTAACAGTTGAACCAACATACAGTCACAGTACAAAAATTATTTCTAAACCACAGTCCAACAAACAGTAAATATTAATTCAATTAAGTTTATTTGTTTTAGGGTTTTTTTCATAGAAATATCATAAGACATTAACAGTATTGTGCACTACTTCTAAAGATTTCATAAGTTTAGGAGATTGGATTGATTATAAATAGTAAGCCATATTAGATACAACTTCATCCTTCTTTTGACTCAAAAAATTTCATAAGTTTATATATATATATGAGTAATTTTCAGTCCTTTGAAACAGTATTGTGCACTACTTCTAATGAAAAAGAGGGAGGCACTCCGACTCTCAGCACAAGTTACAACAAGACCATATTAATGAAGAAATAAGACACATAAGGAATCTTAAGAACAAAGTTCAGTGATTCGTGAGAAGAATATTTTCACCACCTAGTCAAAAATAAATCTGTGTAGTAAATTGATAAAAAAATTGCAAGCTCAAATATTTAAACTCAGGTATCCCTAAAACTCCCACATGAACAATTTGATATATATGTTATTATGAACAGTATGGAAAGAAAACTAGATATGATGCACTGACATATTTTTAGTCCAAGTTTACACAATTCTGTTTATTATTATAAGTTGCATCTTTGAGTTTTCCAGAATGAAAGCTCATCATCAAACTTCTTGAGGCCTTCTATAACAATAGTTCTATTATCATGTGAAGGACATCACAACCAAGACAAGGCTATTAGAATACAAGAATGATATAAGGATTCAAAATGTCAATAAATAGGAAAATTCTATCCACAGTCGTGCATCATATTTAATTCATTCTGGCAAATTTAGATGACAAACAAGGGAACCCACTCTGCAAGATAGACATATTAAAAATATAAGTTCTAAGGTTGTTTTGGTAAAATTTGTTCCTAAAGTATCAGATGTTTTAGATTAGATTGAATAAAAAAATTTAACTTATTGCGTCAGAAAATCATAATTTAGCAGTGAGAAGGATATTCAACTGCATAGATGGAGAAAGCAATGTCTAAAGTTCTATAAATTACAACATGTCCAAAGTTATATAAATTACAATGAATAGCATAATACTATCATGAAAAGTTCTATCAAAATAGAATTGAACAAATTATTGACATAAGCAAGGATCCGTACCTTTGACATATCACTTTCTTTCTCATCTCTAAGGCAATATCATAGATCCCTAAAGTAGCAATAACCTGTAAAGAAGATAAGAAAACTAATGTATTTTAAAATGTTGTTCATGTTTCAAATATTAAGTAAAATATATCAAAATATCATCTATAAATACCACCATAAATTTGTCTAAATATAACCTAAAAACTCGATTCATCATGTCCTTGAACACCGTTAGGACATTAGTCAACCCAAATTACATCACTGGGAACCAGTAATATCTGTATCAAGTTTTGAACGTAGTCTTCGAGATATCTAGTGTCTTGATTCTCAATTGGTAATGCATTGACCTTAGATCTATCTTTAAGAACACTCTTTCTCTCTTTAAGTGGTCATACAAAAATTGATATTTATTTTTCACTGTTACCCTATTCAACTATTTGTGGTCAATGCAGTTAAAGTGTGTCTTCTTTCTTCTTTCCAAACAATATTCAAACTCCTAGGGGTGAATTACTTAGGTGTACAAACTCTTTATCTAGCAATTCTTGTAGTTGAATTTTTAACTCAGCTAACTTTGTAAGCAACATCCTAAATGGTGACTGTGATATCGGGGAAGTATATGATAGTATGTTAATAGATACCTCCATTCCACTAAAAATACATTTAAAAACTCTCTTACTATGAGGAGATTTGATAACTCAACATTATCTTTTTACAAGTCTATCACTTAAGTTTGGTAAGTCATACACCATTTTCTCATCTTCTTAACTGTCATAGATGAAATTATACAATTCAATATGATATTTCTCTCCCCTCTAAAAGGGTCATTACTTTTGCAAAACAGTCTATTTGAGCTCTATACATACCTTGTCGCACCCGGACATCGTGGTGGCCTTAAAAATTCATCAATGAAAAGAATAGATATCTGACATCTTATTCTTTGGTGGGAAACAGGTCTTGTTTAAGGAGTCGCCACCTAATATTATGGTCATCAAGAACCCTAACTGGTCAACATAGATTCTATGGTACGGGACTGGTTACGAAAAAGAAAGATATTATAACCTCTTAAACGTCCTGCTTGTGGCAGGCTGCTAGTTTTGTCTTAAATAGCTAAAAGTTAGTTGGTGTATGTTATGATAGTTTGCTTGTAATATTCCTGACTCTGGCATTAGTAAATATTCGACTACGAATACTTTCAACTCTGGTGTTGGTAAATATTACGTAACCAAAAATAAAAATGAATGGTGTTCTTGACTCTAATGTTTTTAAATAAACTAATAAAATGAATTTAAATTATACATGCATATTTTTTATTTTTTTATTTTTTATATTTTCATATTTTTTTGGGATCGACTGGCTTTTAACGGCAAGCATGCGTTAACAATTCACACAATCTTGCTACAGCCACCACGTACTTATATTTCACATGCATAGTGTTTGTGCATTTATAAATGGAAGGAGGAGTGAAAAGCTTACCTGGTTCACTGTCGTCGCTGGGTGAAGTCCTTCCTGAGCTTGTCACTGGGATTCTGGAAAGAAGCTATGATGCCACTCCCTGCGTCTGTCTTCCCTTCCGTTATGTCTTCTCCTCGCGCTTGTTCCTTCTCTTTTTCTCCTGTTTGTTCGTCTCCTCTCTGCTTCTTGTTTGTGTTTTCAGTCAACTCTCTCTCGGTCCCCTTCTTCGTCTGTGTCTGTCCCCTGCTCGTTCGTCTTCCCCCTCCTAGTTTTGTTTCTTCGTGGCCTTCTCTGGCTTTTATAAAGCCAGAGGACGGCCTCTGTTTCTTAGAGAAGAAACAAGGGAATGAAAGTCTGCTACCCTGGTTCCTCGTGTTCTGGGTTTGTTTTTTTTTCTCTCGGTTCCCTCCTGCTCAGGACGAAGATGATGGTAGTAAAGGCATGATGTCCTACTGGTTGAATGGAAGCTCCCTCTGGTTTTTCTCGTTTTTTCGTTTCTCCTCACCCTCTGTTTTTTTTCTTCCCCCTGTGTTTGTTTTTTTCTGTATGCTCTCTCCACCTCTTCTGCTTTCTTTCTCTGGCTTTATAGCCAGAGAATGCCACCATTACCAGGTAATAAAGTGATTGTTATTGAAGGAGTAATGGCGATGCCCCGTTGGGCATCCATTTTTTTTGGTCGGGTGAAGAAGATGAACAGTGTTGATGGCTATTTGCGTTTTAGTCCTTGACGTGTCCTTGACGTTTTAAAAGTTGTGTAATCAAGCTTCCTGGATAAACTTTAATTGGACCAAACTTTAATTGGATCCCTAGATTTTAGCACCATTTACAGAATAGTTCTTAGACTTCAATTTCTTGCAGTTTTAACCTGAATCAGCCCTAAAATTTAGTATTTATTCAATTAAGCCCTTGATTTCATAAATTAAACTAATTCCAAGTTCAATTAAGTTCAAAACTTATCAATTCTTCAATTAAGCTGTTAATTTGGTTAATAAAACTAACCCAAAGTTTAATTAAATCCCAAAATTTTTACTCATGTTGCCCTTAACCCAAATTTTACTTAATCCCAAAACTTCCACTTATATTGCCCTTAACCCAAATTTTAATTCTTTCTTCATTTATTTCATTTTTTATTTGTTTTTCATCATCATTTTTTCAGTAAATAAAATAATAGCAATAATAATAATAATAATAATTAAAATAAAAGGGTCAAAAATTAAGTTATGACATACCTAACCAGCAATACCTAATATTACATCAAAATCATGTAGCTTTAAGGGTATTAAGTTTACCCTCTTCTCACACCCATTAATATTAACCTTTACTCCTTTGTATACATTATCAATATCTATATTCTCACCCAAAATGGTACGAATTGTGAATCTCTTATCTATTTTTCTAGGTTTTCCTAAAGTTTCACAATAATTGTACTTGTTAGAAATGAATGTATTACACCAGGATCAATTAATGCATATATAAACATTAAATTCAATTATAGCATACCCGTCACCATATTAGGAGTAACTCTAAGATCATCATGGGTCATATGGAACACTCTTCCTAGCATCTTATCCCCCTAAGTCTTAGGCCTTCCCTTATTACAACTAAACAATTTCCTGGATGTCTTTGCTCACACTGTACATAGTGAGAATAAATAATAGTCTTTTGTTTTGAGACTTCTCCAGCAAAACTAGGCTTTGGGTTCGATTATCCACTAGTCAACCCTCCATCCATATGTTAAAAGGACCGAGCTGATGCTCATCTCTGTATAAAACTCCTTTATTTCTTTCTAAACCAACTTAACCAACTTATTTTTCCTTTTCTTGGGAGGGGTGATCTACTAGAAAAATCTATATCTTTTTTTTTTCCAAACCTAGATTGGTATTGCTAACCCTCACCTATACATTCCTCTAGAGCTTGAGCTTCCTCAATCAATTCTTTAGCCATCTTAAACTATAAGGTTGTTCGCTTTTCTTTTAGCTCTTGTATGAACCCATCTTGCAATCTCTCTATCAAATACTGCCCAGGAGGCATATAGTGTGGAGAAAACATAAAGAGATCATGAAATCCTCTCTCATATTCTAACACTGACATCTCTCCTTACTTTAGGGCAAAAAACTCTTGCTTCTTAATTTTATGGTGATATCTAGAGTATAACTTATTCTCCAACTCCATCTTAAGACATTTTCATGACAACACTTTAGCAACTCTCCTTAGTAGTACAGTCTCTCATCAAGACTGTACTCTGTTAGAAAGTAACTGGGTGGCACAATCCACTCAGAGTTCATATAGTACCTTAATCTAGGTTAATGTCTTCTCCACTTTTCAAATTTATCTTCCTGCAATCTTCGTATCTCAATCCTTTAAATAGAGCTCATAACTCATCTCTCTCATACTTTTAAAAAATCAAACTAAAGTAACCATATAGTTTGTGGGTGCTAGAACTACAGGAGTTATAGGGGCTGCTGAAACTGCTACACTAGACATACCAACATCCACTTCTCTAACAATCTGCGCTAGGAAAATAAGGTCAACATGGGTGTAAAAGCTCTTGTAGATGCTACTAGTAGAGGTAGAGGCATTATTGTCTGTCCCTAATAGCCTAAACCATCTGGATATACTACTCCAGCTTGTCTAAATATTTGAAATATTTGAATCACTTGGGTGTCTAGAATACTCTCCTTATTTGGAATGATATAATGTTGCTAGTACATGAGAAGTAATATCTACTAAGGGTCCTTTTTTATTTATCAACAATATTCATATCTTGAATCCTCCTTTATATTGGGGATGAATTTGTCATGGTTCTTTGTCGTGTACAGACCATCTTGAAACAATCCATCACTTATTATTGTCTGTTACAAATCTATTAAATATAGGCAAAACTCTAATATCAATTGTAACGACTCTAAATTTTAGACACAATCTCAACATAATTAATATTTTAATTAGATGAAAAACACAAGGAATATTTTTAACCATTTTTATTCACCCGGTTTACAATTCTAATATTTCAATAACTAGGAAAAATTCTAATCACTAGTTTACAAGCCGAATAAGGGAAAAATCAGAAGAAAAAAAAACTTTTGGTCAACAACTTTAGTTTTTTTTTTTTACCTTAAGGGCAAAGAAGTATTTTAATTGTTTTAAAGTTTTTGAAAAGTTAAAAACATGATTGGTCAACAATTCTAAATTTTATTGACTTCATGGGTAAAATATATTTTACCATGCAAAAAAATTAGAAAAGATTCAGATACTCCTAAACAATTTTTTAATAAATAATAAGCCATTGAAAAAGACTAAGTTACCTCTTTAACCAAGACTTATTTTTTCACTCAAGGGTAAAATAGTAAATTTATTATAATAGTCCATAGTAAATTGTGTCTAGTGCTACTGTGAAATGCTCACATGCTATATATTTTGTTCAATTATAATTATATTATATTACATTATAAAATAAATTGATTGAGGAAGCTTTTTATTATTCCTTAATACCTATTTGCATTGTAGGGAAGTCGTGTCTATCAAAATTTAACTTTGGTTATTAGAGCTTTTGTTTTTGTTTTTGTATTTTTGTTTTTTATAAACAATTTATTTTGTGTAGTTTTATGTTTTATATTTTATATTTTAATCTTTAAAGTTTATTTTCATCATGTTTCGGTACATAAGGTATAAGAAATAAGAGAGAAGGTCATGGAAAAATAAAAAAGAGAGACTTTGTTAGACTATATTTTATTTATTTAAAAAAAAATTCATTCTTAGTATTAAGAAACTCATTTCAGAGAGGAAAGTTTAAAGGTGGTAGTTTCTTCTATCAATCATGCAATTGAAACTTGTAAAGATTTTTAAAATTCAATTTAATTTTTTATTTTCAGGGTGTTTTGGGCCAGAAATAAAATAATTTAGGTTTATAGAATGTTTTAGGATTGTTTATTTGAATCAAAACATGCTGAAAATTGATCTTTTGGGATTAAATAAAAAACAGCTATAATTTTTTGAGCACCAAAGATGGTTAGAAAATTGTTGCAACATATGACATGTATATATATATTTTTGATATCAAATAGATGATGTGGCATTCACTTAATATATATATATAAAAAAAAGTGGTCAGGTATGCATGGTGGAGGATTTAGGCCTCAAAATTTGTTTTTAGTTTAAAATAAATCTTTATTTAAATTAATAATTACAATACTATTTAAAAAAACCACCTAATTATTCCCTACTTTTTAAATCAAATTAGAGGTCTTATGGTTTTATTTGCAATAACTTTTTTAATAATAAACAGTAAGGAAATTACACATGAATATTCAATAAAAATAAAATATTTTTTTATTTTTCACATATAAACCATGTAAAAATTATGAAGATGTTATTTTTTATTTTTCTTTGGAACATGCTTTTTAAATTATAATAATTTTTTGTCTTAAGAGTATGCTATTAATGAAAAAAAAATGTTTTCATCCAAAAACAATTATCAAGGGGATGAGAGTTTGGCCTCTAGAAATGATTTTTCTAATTTAATTTAAATTATCGAGTTTCTTATGAATACTTATTGTAGTTACCTTGGATTTTTATTAAAAAATATTATTAATAAAAAGTATTTTTTGATAAAAAAAAAAAGATTTTGTTTCATGGCTGGCTAGTTAAGAAAAGAAGAAAATATCTCAACAGATTAAGAGTTCTTGTCCCCTCGTTACTACTAACGAGAAACCTCAAAGCTCTATCCAATTTGCCGACACATATCCAGCGAACTAAATTTTGATGTTTTGTCGCTTGCGCCGACGATCCACGTCCTGTTCATGTCACAAAAAAAAAAAAAACAAAGAGAATCGCAATTAAGCTCTGTTTTTTTTTTTTCTTGAAAGAAAAGTCGTTCGTTCACATAAAGGAAGAGACAGACAAGACTATTTTCCGATCAATGTTTGTTTGTCATTCAATGAATATCTGCATTAAATTACTTATATAATATTATTAAATAAAGTTACCATAGTTTTTTTTTTTAACTTATAATTAGTAATGTACAAAAGTGTCATTTCACCATTTAAAAACCACAAATATCGTTGTGTTATTAGTAAGATCCAATTTATAATTTGAAGGTTGAGTGCTAGGTTGAGTGGTTGATTTTTTTATTTTTTTTTTAATTGTGCCCATATAGAATTTTTATTTTTATTTTTTTTAAATGTGTGAATTCTTAGGAGTTTATTAAAGATTCGCTATGTATAATGGTATTTGGTATTTTGATTGGATAGCTTTAAAAAAAAAATTGAATTTTTTTGTATTTTTAATGTAATGATGTTACAATTAAATTTTTAATAATAAAAAAATTATATTATTTTAATATATTTTTAAATAAATAATATTTTTTTATAAAAAAAAACTTCTACCGACCACCGTGTGATCGCATGTAAGACGTGGACTCAAAATACGTGGCATTCTGTCACTATATATATGGGTCCTTGTCTTTTGATTTCCGCTTCCCATCTTTGATAAGCTAATTATCCATAATAAAATAAAGGAAATTGATGTTTTTATAAAAAATTTTATTTGGTTTATAGTGTGTGTGTATATATAATAATAATAATTAATGATAAAAAAATATTTTTATTTACCAAAAGTTATGAAATATATATATATTCTAAAAAACCATGCATTCATGTTGGGAAAATGATAATTAATGATAAAAAAATATTTTTATTTACCAAAAGTTATGAAATAATTTATCCTTGATCTGCCAACTGTTGGACAGTATCTAGAGTAATATAATTTTCATTATTTATGGTCTCTATAGTATTATTATCAATGTGTGAGTTTATATATATATATATATATATATATATATATATATATATATATATATATTAAATCCTTAACAAAATATATATAATCTTTAAAGACCAATAATTTTACACAGGAACTCATCTATGACAATTATGTCCTCGGATTATTTTTTTCTTTTTTTTTTACAATGCAAGACATAAATAATTTTTTTCCATCAAAGAAGAAGACAAGCACACATATACGTAGTATTTAGAGGAGGGTCTGGCATTTTATTAAAAAAAATAAATTATTAAAGCCATGATTTTAAGGATTGAAGTGAAGAAACCGTATGTTCATTTCTCAGCTAGTGTATTTGGTATTATAGTAATTTTTATAATTATGATTTTAAAAAAGTTGTTTTATAAAAAATATTTTTAATTGAGGTTGGTTTGGTAAAATATATGTGTAGTTGAAACTGTAATTGAAATTAAGATTGAACAAAAAATAATTTAATATATTTGGTTAAGAATGTTTTTTAAATTGAGGTTATAAAATAACTAAAAATATATATATTAATATTTATAGTTTTTAATTAAAATATTGTAGATTTAACCACTGCTATTACATTATATAAAATATATTTTATTGTTCCATTAAACTATCTACAATTCCATCACTTATGAAATCTATCCAACAAAGACTACAGTTTTCACGGCTTTCTGAGCATGCAACAACATCAGGTAAAATATCATCAAGAACAAAATTGAAATTGCGATCAAATTCTATAAATGCTATGTCATTATATGATATTCTTCTAATGTAATTCTGTAGTGCCATTGAATAATGTTAAAAAGTAGTTTTTCAAATAAAACATAATTAAAAATAAAAAAAAAATTGAATTTTTTTTATTTTACTAAATCAGATCCAATTTAATGCATTTAAATTTAGACCAAAGCCGATCCGACCATGAAAACTCTCCACTGTTCACTCTGTGAAATACAGTATTTACAATTCTGAAAGCAGCTTGGAACAGCTTTTTGTTATCCAACAGTTTAAACATAAATATTAATGGGTTCTACAAGCAGTAATTTACATTTAGCACGGTAATTTATGTTTTTTTTTTTTTATTTGAATTGTATTTAAAATTTATTTTAATAAATAAATTTATTAAATATAATCGGGTAAATCACATATTAAATGTGTTTAATTTCTTAAGAGATTAATAAAATTTATTTGTTTTTTTATAATTTTTATATAGATTAAATATTTTTTATATATAATCTTTTTAATATGTACAATCTTGCATAGTATGTTTTTTATTATTATTATTCAATAAATTTATGTGTTTGCAGTATTTAAAATTGATTTTAATAAGTAAATTTATTAAATACAGCTGGATAAATGACATGTGTTTCAATATTAAATATATTGATCTATATTTGTTTCTTAATTTTTTCAATTACATTTTTATTTATTGTTAACAACTTTTGTTTTCTGTTTACTTACATAATGGTTCGTGATTTATTTAATTTGATGTGTGCATAAATATTTTGATTTACATTTATAATTTTTATGGAAAAAAACACATTGAATAGTGTTTTTAATTTTTTATGTTCAATTTTTTATCACACATTAGTTTTTTTAATTTGATTCTTATTTTTATGATTTTTTATTTGTTTTCCTTAAATTTTTTTATTGTTTTTAATTTCACAATTCGATTCAAGTTAATAGTGTATTGTTTTTTTTTGTCCTCATTCTTTTGATTTTTTTTTATTTTGTTAATGTTTTTGTTCTTTTCAATTTAACTCTTAAAGTGAAACTTTGTTATTTCCCTTTAATTTATTTTTTATTTTGATTTTAACTCTTATTCTTATAATTTCTAATTTGTATTTTGGATTTTTTTTTGTGATTTGTTTTTCAATTTTATCATTCAATGTTTTATTTTCTAGAAATTGAGTTTCATAATTTTTTTCATGTATAGTGCTTCAAATCTGATGAACCAGGTCACAGGTTTGAAAAATATCAAAAGCTAACATCTTTTTTTATTTTTGTCTTATTTTCTTTTTTGTTATCATTGTTTGACATTGTTTTTTTTTAAAATAGATTTGTGGTTTTTTTTCAATTTTGTTTTCTATCATATTATCTCAATTTCATAACCTAGAATGCGGGTTAATTAGGTTAATTCGGACGAGCTCGCCACTCAATATCTAAATTATATGTCTATCATACTAACTCTAGTTGGCTCACACCATTTCTTTCTTTCTTTTATTATTCTAGTTCATTCTTCCGTGTTTAATTGGCTAAAGTTTTTTGCCTAATAAATCACTTTATATATATATATATATATATATATATATATATATTTTTGTCAGACTATAACCTATATTATTGAATTTTTTAAAAAATAAATAAATACTTACAATATCTAAATATTTTACTAAAAAACAATACATACATGCAGCGTAGCAGAGTCTCATTAGCATGGTGAAATGCTATTTTGCTTATTAAAAAAAAGCCGTCTTATAACTGCAAAAATCATAGGCGTGAGAAAATAAGGATTATATATGATTATCACTAATCATTACAGAAGTAGTAATTATTAAAACACGTAATTTAGTTGGAATAGAACTCGCCGCTATAAAATTGGAAACATCTACCGAATTTTTGTCGGTGAGTAAACACCGTTCTATCGGTCTTTTACAAGCATGTTAATATAAATTAAAAATAATGATTTTGTAAATAAATAAAGTTGAATATTAATCAAAATTTAAAAAAATACTGTAGAAATAGAAAGTGCAGTTATAGTGTAACTGAGTCTGCATGAACATTGAGCTGCAATATTGAAATCCTCCAATATTAGTGTATTTAGGTTTGCGTATTTTATTGTTTTTTAAAATATTTTTTACTTGAAAATATATAAAATTAATATTTTTTTATTTTTTTAAAAAATTATTTTTAATATTAATACATCAAAATAATTTAAAAACACTAAAAAATATTAATTAAAAATTAAAAAAATAAAATAAATTTAAATTTTTAAAAAACTACTTTTAAAATATAAAAATAAACAAGATAATTTCTAGCTACGTGTTATCCCTGCAGTGATCGGTCGTCTTCTTGATCGCTTCTCTTCCATTTGGCATGTTTCAAGCTATACATTGGAACGCAATGATTGCTCCTTCAGCCTACGATCACATGAAGATAGCCTTTGACCAAAGGCTCGTGAACTTTTAATATTTGGACCCCATTCTTTGCAAGTAGTTCTCTTAACCACTAAGAAAAAACCACCTCAATATTTCTCCCATGAATTTTAGAATATAAAATCCCCTCAACTTTAGTGTTTGAACAATATTATTTATAAATATTTTGAGTACTAAAAAGACGAGAAAAAA
Source organism: Populus nigra (assembly GCF_951802175.1). Classification (NCBI taxonomy): domain Eukaryota; kingdom Viridiplantae; phylum Streptophyta; class Magnoliopsida; order Malpighiales; family Salicaceae; genus Populus; species Populus nigra. The sequence continues at coordinate 7,903,318 of NC_084852.1, forward strand.
ATATCCTTACTTACAAAAAAAAAATCTCCTACATAAAAATATACTTTTATATAATTATTCTCCAAGTTAAATAAAAAAAATTGATAAAAAAAATAAAAAAAATACAATAATAACAAGTTCACAGTGACAATGGAGATATTGGTGGCAATAATTAATTGATGATGATAATAGTTTTAGTGTGAGATTGTGTTGTCAATTTTCTTGCACATGAATTAATGTGCAAGAAATTTGACAACACAATCTCTTACTAAAACTATTATTATTATCAATTAATTATGTAATTATTCTTACCAATATCACCATTGTCATTATCAACTTGTCGAGAAAAAAATATTTTTGTTTTAAATTAATTATATATATAAAAAATTTCCTTTAATTAATTTTTTATTGGTGAACAAATTATATCCATTGAAAATGCAGGAAATATTTTCCCCTAGGCTAAATATTCAACATAATTATGAACAACCGTGTTTGGCAACTAAAACTTGGTGTGTCTAGCCATCCATACAATCTTAATTTACCCCGAGTAAATTATTTTTAGTAAATCAATTTTTTTTAATTAGACATATTCATTAAAAAGATATTGGTGGTGTGTTCAAGAAAAAAAAGAAAAGGAAAGGTATTTAATGAGGGGACGCAATATAGAAAGAAAAAAGAGGAGAGAAATTAGGGTATTTATGTAGCTTATCTAAGAAAAGGAAAGGTGTAAATGTAGGAAACAGAAAGGAAGTGTGCGTGTAGGAGTCGGTAAATACCAAAAAAAAATAAATAAAGAGCCAAATTTATGGTTCCATCTTTAATGATATTGGTTGACCTCCAAGTAAGCAATAATTGAGGAGATTTCTCAATAAAGAATTATGAGATTTCTCAATAGTTTCTACCATTACTTTTTTTTTTAAAAAAAATAGAATACAAAACATGATATATTATGTTATAAATTAACATACCAGAAAAAAAAAGTTTTAACTCATATTTTATGATATTATTAAATATTAAAAATTAATTAATTTTTTAAAAACTCACGAAATAACTTAAGAAATAAGTACTTTCATGATATTAACATAGAAAAGAATAGTTTTCATCCATGGAAAGTAAAACTACATATTTCAGTAAGTTTTTTTATATTTAGAGGGTGTTTAAAAGTGTAATAAAAATTATTTTTTAATGTATTTTTTACTAGAAAATATATTAAAATAATATTTTTTATTATAGTATATCAAAATAATTTTAAAATATATAAAAATAATAATTTTAAAAAATATTTTTTAAAACCTCTTTTGCCGGCAACTCTCCTAGACTATATAGAGCTGGTTTGGTAAACAAGGGCTCTTTCTTTACTGTACAAATTAATAAAACTATAAGAACTCAACGCCAAAGAGATTAATTCAAAATCCAAAAAAAAAAAAACACACACACTTTTAACATTATATACACGTGGAGGACAAAAATTGGGATACTTTCTTAAAAATTATGAATATAATTAATTATAAAGGTTTTGATACGAAGCAACGACTAAGTAAAGATACAGTACAAAACAATGACACAAACAAAGGGAAAGAAAAACAGTAAAACATTTATGATCATGATGAGCAAAACCATGGACAATTCAACATGCAGCGAAGGACAATGACGGCTCAGACAACAAGTTAATAACAATGAATGCAAAGATTATTTTTAAAAAAAGAAAAAGAAAAAGAAAATTGAGAGAAACATCCTATCAAAATAATACCAGATGAATCAAAATTATAGTAGGACTGATCATACATATATATCAAAATAAAATCCACCCATGTTCTAATAAATTTCTGCAATAAAACTTAATTAAGCCCAAAAACTTAAAAAAACTTTGGAACACAGATGAGTTTATTCTCTCTTCAAGGCCAGACACCAATAACAGAACCAATAAGAAAAGAAGCCACAATCACCATGACAGTTGAAGGAGTTGCAACGCAAGAAGCAGCAGGAGCAGGGGCAAGGTCTGCCCCATTGGAGTTGGGTGAATGTGCTGGCGTAAAACTTGTCTTGGGTGTTGGAGTTGATGAAGATGGAGATTTTGCTGGGATTGGAGAAACAACAGGAGCGCTAGCCAATGGAGATGGGGATTCTGGTGATTGTGAAGGTGCAGGCGGATTAGTCAAAGGAGATGGAGAGATTTCTGATCCTGGAGCCGATGCTGGTGACCCTGATGGCACTAGTGATATGTGTGGTGTCATGGCCACTGGTGATGGACCTGGAGCCCCGGTTGGAGCATCGCTAAACGGTGACGGAGCCAAGTATGGTGAGCTAGCGCTCAGTGATGGAGACTTTGCAGGAACTGGCCCAGTCGGAGCGTTACTAGTTGGTGATGGAGCCAATGTCGGTGTATCAGCGCTTGGCGGTGAAGACTTTACAGGCACTAGCGATGGACCTGGAGCCTCGAGAGGAGAACCGCTTGGAGTCTTGGAAATTGGTGCTGGGGAGACAGGTGACAATGATGGTCCTCGAGACGAGGCTGGCGGTTCTGCACTTGGTGATGGAGATTTTGAAGGCGCTGGAGATGGATTGTTATGCGCTCCCGGGGATGGAGCTTTAGGGGACATAGCTGGGGGCTGTGACACCGGCGTAGGGGCTTGTTTTGGTTTAGCAGAAAGGACTACAACGGTCAGTTTTTGCCCCTTTCGACAATTATCTTCGTTTCCACTAATGAAAAAGTAGGGACCAGACTTGTCGAACTGAAACACAGAGGAACCAGAACCCATGGTCTTGAGAGGCTTCTTCGTTTTGCAACTGTTGTAATCGTCTTTCGTCACAAGCAGCACAGAGTCTGACCCATTATTGTACTTGAAAACTACAAAATAAATCAATCCAAAAACCAACACCAGGAATTGTTTATCAAAAAATCGAATCTTGATGGTTAAAAATTACAATTCAATTGCCAAAAAAGGACGACTTACCAAGAGAGTCATTGACTTGGAATCGATTTCTCTCAGCCCAGTGATTGTAGCTCTCAGAGGGGTTTGTAACCCAGCCATCTCTGCCACCCACATCGAAGCTGTTATTATAGGCCGCAGAGGAAGTGAACAAGTAGCCAGCAAGCAAAGCCCACAAGACGCAGAGACATCTTCGAGACTCCATTTTGAGAGGAATTATTGAAAAACGAGTCTAATGCTGTATGCCTTCCCTATAGATATATATACAGTGAAGGGAAAAATGGAAGGTAAAGATTTTTGGGATTGTTTTTTTTTGGAGATCAGAAAGAAAGTAAATAATGATTTGTAAGTATTGAATTACATAGAACCTTCCATAAATGCAGTAGTAAGTGTACTAAGCGTGTCAGATCGACAGTGTACAAAAAGGCTAAAATAAAGGGCTTTGATTTGATTTTTTTTCTATATATATATATATATATATATATATATATATATTAAAAAACAAATAATTGTTTTTTAACTTTTATTTTAAATTATATTTTTTTATTATTTAGATATGTAAATGTTAAAAATAAATTTCAAAAATAAAAAATATATTATTAATATATTTCTAATTAAAAATATTTTAACAAGCAACTAACTACTGACACAAAATTAAATAAATTCTAAAGAATTATCAATGTAAAAGAAAAAAAACAAAATATCTCTTATGTTCTCCTAATTATTTATAATTTCTCTAATAAAAAATAAAAAAAATTAATAATCATCAATGTTTATTTACATTTTCTTAATCATAAATATTTTCTTAATCTAAACACTAGCTATTACCTATTTAAATCAATGCTTACCTTTCATGTATTATTTTGATTTTATAATAAAAAAATTTATAAGAAAACACAATTAAAATAATACGAAGCAGTAAAAAAAAAATCCAAGATTCTTTAACCAACATAGTTGCAAATTTTAAGGCTAAAATATCTTTTGTCAAAGTATTTACAAAACACTTCGAAAAAAAGTGGGAGCCGATATTGAAATCCTTTTTTTTTGGACTTTTGTTTTTTCCAGCTAATGAGTAGCGCTTAAAAATCTTACCATATAAATTAACACTGATTTAATATTTTTAACAAACATCATTGATTTTTATTTAAATATTTTATTTTTATTCATTTTTTAACACAAATTAACGATAAAAAGAGTTTAATAAAAAAAATCCAGCAAACACTTAACGGCTGTACTTGCTAGCATAGTTTTGAAACCTGGTCCGACTTGCAAGGTTGACTCGTGATCCGAGATTGGAACCGGGCCGGATTTTAAAAAAAATAAAAACTAGTGTGACCCGGCTAACCCGACGGGTTGTTCGGTCAAAAACTCGGTTGCAACCCGTTGACTTTTACTTCTTTTTTTTTACTAAAATGGCATCTTTTTATTTTTTTTAAAAAAATTCAGAATTAACCTGGGCAATCCGGTCAAAACCCGAAACCCTGATCTTGGACCGGGTTAGGTTTAACAGCTTTTTAAAAAATATATTTTTACATAATTTATTTAAACACGAAGATGTAATGAAATAGTAGTTTCTTCAAATTTAAAATTTAAAGTATTATATCATTATCTATTAACTAACCTATAATTAATGATTAAATGACCTAATTATTCCTGCTAGTTCTTACAATATTGAGATTACACATTTCCAATATGTCAGATTTTTAGATTTTTATACGAAGCAATGATTTGTATGTAACTGGATATCTAAAGACGCACTCCTTGAATTTAATTTATTTTAGAAATTTTCAATATTTTACAAAAAACACATTACATTAAAAAGTCAACTTAATCAAATATTTATTATTAATACGAATTCTAAATATTCACTCAATTCCTTATATATTTTAACTCAAATATGTTATATTCTAGTTATTTACTAGATGATTGGTTTGTGCTGCAAGTTAAGTTAATTTTTTAAAAAAATATAAAAATATATTCAAATGTTGCTAATTTTTTTTCTAGTGGAAAAAAAATTCTAATGGAAAAAAATTAAATCATGGGAGGGTTTACCTGATGTAACCTGGTTGACGTTACTGGTCCAAAAACAATCCATACAACCTGTGAAAACAAATTTTAACTAAACAAAATTTTAAAATGATATCTTTTTTTAATATTAAAATAACAACATATTGAATTGACATTGGACAACTCGAGTTAACGTGTCAAATTCATGACCCGAGTTATGAAACTATGATAACCTTATAGAAAGTAAATCAAAATAAATTATTAAGCATAATTCTCAATCAACTCAATATTGAATGATGAAATTAAAAAAATAATTAAAAAAAAAATAAAAAAACAACCCAGGTTAACATGTTAAACTTGCAACCCGGGTCATAAGATCGACGTAACCCCATGAAAAGCAAATCGAAACAAATTACAAATTTCAATCCTTAACCAACCCAATATTGAAAGATCAGATTAAAAAAGAAAATCATTTAAAAAAAACATAAAAAACAACCTGAGTCAATCCACTAAACTCATGACTCGGGTTATCAGACTGAGATAACCTTATAGAAAAAATATTAAAAAAAATGACATGATTTAATTTGGGTTAACCTGTCAAATCTGTAATTTTGATCTTGAGATTGAAATAACCTCATAGAGAGAAAGTCAAAACAAACTATAAAGTTCGATTCTTAATTGTTCCTGTTGAACCTAATGTTGAACGATGAAAATTGTAAAAATCTTAATTAAAATCTGACAAAAAAAAAAAGTCAAGTTAACCCGAGTTAACAATTAAGCACTATTACCGAGTCATGAGATCATGATAACGTAATAAAAAAGAAATCAAAACAAATCATAAAACTTAATTCCCAATTAAACACAATATTAATTGATGAAATTGGAAAAAAAAAAGTCAATTAAAAAAGAGAAAAAAAATGAGTCAATTAGGTTAACCCACAACCCAGGTTATGAGACAGGGACAACCCAATAAAAAGCAAGTCCAATGTTGAAAGATTTGTGACCCAGGTAATGAGACCAATAACCTCTTATAAAAAAAAGACATGATTTAATCAGAGTTAAAATGCTAAAACTTGTGACCTTGATCCTAAGACCAAGATATTATCATAAAAAGCAAATAAAAATAGGTTATGAAGCTCAATTCCTAACCGACTCAATGTTGAATGATAAAATTAAAAAAAAAATTAATTAAATAAAAGACACAAAAAACAACTTGAGTTAACTCGGGTTAATCCGTTATGTATTATTCTCGTGTCTTGAGATCAGGATAATCTAATGAAAAGTAAACAAAACAAATCATGAAGTTTAATTCTCAATAAAATCAATATTAAAGGATAAAATTGAAAGAAAAAAACTAATTAAGAAAAAAAAATCTGAGTCAATTGAGTTAACCTGCCAAATAAAGTTAACTCGTCAAACCTGGGATCCGTGTCTTGAAAGTGTGATAATTAAATAGAAAAATTCAAAATTCAAATTAAACAAAAAAAAGATTAACCGAAAAGAAAAAAAAACAAAGCAAAAAAAATAAGAAAAGCAAAAAAAAGAAGAAAAAAAGCAAAGCACTATTCCAATAAATAGTGCTTTGTGAAGAGGGGTACAATAAAACCCCCTTCTCTTTTAGTTTATAGTTAATTATTGTACATCGTATTAAGATTTCAAAATTAAAAATCTAACTTATTCTACAAACATGTAAATTAATGATAAAAATATAGTTTTTATAGAAGGAGAATAAATAGTTTTAAAGATATAACAAGTAAAAAAAGGGAAGAATTTTAAAAAGGAAAAAAAAAGGTGAGGAGGCGGGCTTGAATTGTTTGCTAGTCTTGCCGGCCTAGCCCGTCATGCCTAAGTCAAGCTCGACCTCAACCAAAATTATGTCGTGTTTGGAATTATGATGCAGGGTACTTTTCCAAATACTTTTCACTTGAAAATAAATTAAAATAATATATTTTTTTATTTTTAACATAACACATCAAAACGATAAAAAAAACACAACAAAATATTAATTTGAAGTTTTTTTAAAAAAATAAAAAATTTAAAAAAGTGTTAAGTAACCATACTTATAAATAGTGCTGTAAAACAAGATTTAAAACAAAACGGTAAAAAGAAATTGATAAAGTAAAACAATTGAAAAAATACTTGAAAAACTAGCACCTTGAACAAAATCTGCGACTTGTTTTGAATTATAAACCAGACATCTTCTGTCCGTACTAGAAAGTGGTTCTTGCTCTGCTTTTAGGGAATCCCTAAAAAGCTCAGGTCAAGGACTAGACTAAGAGCAGGTGTGTAAGCAACCAATAGTGCTTTGAGCCGGGGCAATCCGAAGACCAGTATGGACAACCCAAGCCCAGAGTTCAGCAGTCAAGTTTGTAGCAACGCCAATTCTAGCTGCATAACCTCGAAGCCAGACGCCTCCTCGATCCTACTCATGTTCGGATTCACTAACCATTCCCTTTCTCCTTTTGAATTTCTTATTTCTTGGTCGGTCACTTCCTTTTGCTTTCATGCGGAAGCCCCCCTACTGGTTAGAAAGAAAGAATTATTTTATATAGTATAGAGCATTGCGTTGGCTATGGTGCCATTTGCGAATAAATGAGTTTATGCACTTTCCCCCGCTCATCCCCTCTCACCACCAGCAAAGATCTCTCTCTACCACCAATAACACCACTTAGCAGCTCTAAAACATTCCTCTCTCTTTGAAACACTCATATTTCTCTCTCTAGCAAAACTCATGGTATCAAACCTTTCTCTCTCTACCAACAGCAAGTGTTGGATTTTCCAACCAGACCAGCCACCATTGGTTATCCTTACCACTCACATTTCACTTCTAGAGGTATATTAACATTTTTTCCTTAATTAATTAGATGTAATTTATGTTTAATTAGTTTTAATTTGATTTTATTGAATGTTAGGGTTTTGAATTAGGAATTATGTTAATTAGATGTAATTGAAGTTATAAATTGTATATAATTATGTTATTTTATTTAATTATCAATTATTTTAGGTTGTTGTTGATTGTGAATTAACTAAATTATGGCTTTGCAATGTTAGTGTTAATTTAGGTTAAATTATATATTAGATTAATTTGATATATTTTTAGTTGATAGTTTGATTATTTTGTTAAATAATCAATGTTTTTTTTTGTTATTGTTGATTGTGAATTATAAAGATTATATAATGAGATCTTTAGTGTTGATTTAGGTTAAATTATGAATTATATTGAAATTTGTATAAAATAATAATACTAGCTGTGAAATATATGAATTTGTTTGATAATTTTGTTATGGTACCAAAATTTGATGAATGTAGGTGTTCGCCGATCAATTTATGTTTTGTTGATAATTGATGCACTTTGATTAATGCTAAGATATTAATAAAATATAAATGTGTTTGGTTGTGTTGTTTAATAGAATGTCTAATAATTTAAAAATGGTGGTATCCTTTCATGGTGGTATCATTATCAATACTGAAAATGGTATCACTTATAATGCAGGAAGACACGAATTCCTAATTGTTATATCAGACATGTCCCTTAAAGAATTATCAAGAATTTTATGGGATCGACTTGGCTGGAATATGTTTGAAATAGAAGTTGAAATTACTTGGAGGATGTTGCAAACTATGGTTAGTCAAGCTTGTTATGTCAGTGTACTAATATGTAGTGATGGGAATGTGAATTCAATGTTTAGGTTTGCTAGGATTAACGGATTAATATGTTGAAGCTCTATTTAAATAGTAGACCTAGACGAGAAAACTCTTTTAGTATGGAGTTGCCTCATTTTCTAAGTAACTCTTAGAGAATTACACATGCATCATGAGCAGATGGTCCATCTAGGTTATATGGTAGTGATAATAGACAAGTGTTTGTGCTAAAAATTGTTAATATGGTACCTCAGGTAGGCATGACATCTGCTCCATATTTCTATGGAGAATCAAGTATATGTTACAAATGTATTAATTATTTTGTTATTTTAAAGTTAATTATTTAGTTTTAATTGATTATTTGAGATAACTATTTTATATGTTTTGATAGGTTATATGGAAGTCATATACGGATGACTTGATATTTTCAGTTTTGTCTATATGTCATGAGGGATTTGATATTTGGTTAACATAAATCTCTCTACACTACTTCAATATTATTGAGATGCATTGTCCAGATCAAGTAATGTGACAATTTAAACTATCTCATAATATACTGGATTATGTTTATACTGGAGAGGAGCTGCACAGTATTAGTCGCCAGGGTAAGCGCAATAGGAATTAGTTGGTAATCCATGCATCTTATCTTGATCTCTGGGATGCTAGGAGAAATCATAGTTTTGAAGAGCGACAACCTACGACTAATATAGATACCTACATGACATGATAAATGTTTATTACATGTTGTTTCATTATACCAACTTGGTCATGTTTCCCGGGACGTTCACGCAACCCGATGCACTATACCTCCCAATATATAAGACAGAATTGATTGGTATGCAATATTGTTTTATATTTATTAAATACCAAAATAGTTTTATTATGGATGGTGACTACTAATTGGTTTTTAATGTATGTATATAAATGAATTACTTGGTACGAGAAGTTTAGAAAGCACCAACGACTATCCATAAAAGTGTCAATGAGATGAGATGTATTTTGGCTAACACCACGCTCAATTTATGTCATGGTGGACTTCAAGAGATTGGGGAGGTTGAGCATTTAGAAGCAGAATTAGTGAAAGATAGGATTGTTTATCGTGGAAGTGTTGGGGATGTTGGCCTATCCGCAAGCATCTCAGGCCTGTCCATGAACGTCCCAAACCCGCCCACGAGTGGGGATGATATTGGTCCTCCTCTACATGGATATTACAAACCCGACCTCAAGTTGGATGAGTTGAAGAGATTATTAGATATAATTACATATTTATTACATGTTATGATAACTGTGGATAAATGTATAATTAGTTTAATTTTTAATAAAATGTTATTTTGTTTTAAATTCCGTGTACATTTGTTATTTGCAATTTAATCTCTTATGTGTTGTTTATGTGAATTGTGTCTTATTGGTAAAGAACTAGTTATTGTGATTGTGTGAATTGTTGTTTTCTTGGCATAGAGTTGATAGCAGACTAGATTATCCCTGGACGCTTCTATTAGAGGAATCGTCGATATTATCTTTGAAACGCGAGTCGTAGATGACATTTATAACTCTCTCAACTGTGCTAAATTTTTAATTATTTTTTCACCTGTGTTATTTTACATTTTTTTTTTTGAATGTGCTAACTTATCAAAACACTCCTTAAAATAAAGAAAACATGTGGATGATGTGTAGTTAGTAATAAATAGAAGATTACACATCATTCAATTTATTTTTCTTTTTTCAATGAGGTAGAAACAGTTGAATTTTCTGTTTCAAAAGTGGTTTATTATCTTTTTCACATAAAACACATTAAAATTATCCTAAGAACTTCAGTAAAAGTATATCAAATCTCAAAATCAATTTCAATTCTCTTTTAAACAATATATCATCAAATCAAGTTCCAAAACCTATTTCTACAATGGTGGGCTTCATATCTACCTTTTTTCAACCACTTCAAAGCTTTTAAGCACCTTCAATCGACTCGGGATGTTAAGATATATACAGTTCGCACTCACATTTGCCGAAATCTTTGTTGATGCAAGGAATGGTTCAGGCAGCAAATTTGCCAAGTATTGTAAATCATGCAACTATCTGAAAACACTACAAACCTAACTATAACCTAAATCAATCAAAGTGATTATGTTTTATTGAATAAAGAATTAATGAAATGCAAAAATAAATTTAATTACAAGGTTGTTTTTTTTTTTTAGTTTAACGTGGGTGTCCGGGCCAGCTTGTGCGCACCTCGACTAATCCCACGGGCCCTGAAGTTAACGACCACGTAAGTCTCCAGTGGCCATCATATGAGCAACCACAGGGCTCGAACCTGAGACCACAGAGGGAGCAAACCTCTTGGTCCCAAGCTCTTACCACTGGGCCACCACCTAGATGGTTAATTACAAGGTTGTTTTTGTATTGCAAATGAAGTGTTGGATGAAAAACCACTGGAGAAATTTTTTAAAAAATTTTTGATAAATTTATAGTATTAGTTTAATGGGAAAATAGTGATTATATGTTTAATGACAAAGTTATAATATTAATATTATGATGGCTCTTTATTTATTGTATGGAATATAATGATAATCATATAGATAATCTAATATTTTTTATTGATTTTTTCTTGGTGATCCATTTAAGAATGTAAAGTGTGATATAATTTCTGGAAGAATAGAGATTAAAAAAAAACTATTTTATGGGAATTAATATAATTAGAAGAATAAAACTGATAATTTTTTTTTAATATTTAGTGCTTGAGGTTAGATATGGGTAACATATTTAAGACAGATTAAAAAACGATTTAATCTCAATATAAAAGCAATTCATCTCAAAATATGTTAACCTAAAAAGGAATTCGGACTGTGAGCTGGATTTCTGTGTGATAATGGGCCAGGCGGCCTACTTTATCCACCCAAGCTCTTGACACTCTGAACACTCCTCAGGATTAAATGTTTTAATCTACTTTGGTTGGACCGAATGGGGCAGATTTGGTTTCTAGACCAGACCAATTAAATGTTAATTTTTTATTAATAAATTAATACAAACATTAATTAATTATACAAGATTTTTTTTTGGTAACTGTAAGTGTATGGATCAACTTACGAGCACCTTAATTAATCTTCCAAGACCTGGAAGTTAATGACTATGTAAACTTCTGATGGCCATGATATTTGTAGCACTCTGAACTAGTGATATTCGAGAAACAAACCAAAGATACGACCAATTAAGCTACACCTCTCAAAATTATTACACAAGTTTTTTGTATTATAAGGTACGGTTTATTAAGGTACAAAACCTGAGACTCTCTCACGGTCTATTTATTTTTACATTTTAAAAAAAATAATTATTTTTTTAAAATTTTAAATTAAATTTTTATATATTTTCAAATTATTTTAATATAATTACATTAAAAATTAATTTTTAAAAAAAATTATTTTAATATATTCTCGGGCAAAATACACCATCACTACCACGTTTTCTATCCCTACCACGCTTCCGAGTTCCGGCCACCATAAAAAAAAGAAAAAAATACTGAAATCATAGAAATTCAAACTTATTGAAGAAGCTCCGGTGGCCGGTATACGATCACTAAGCCAAGTCCTCGAGGGAGCGTTTGTGCCAGAAAATAAGATTTATGGAAATTCAAATGTGGGTGTTGAGCGTTGACGTTCCATGGAAAGAGACCAGTGACATTTCTTGAGGAAGATTCTTGAAAACTAACATCTCGTCAAGCTTTCTTTTCTGCTTGAACAAGCACCTCGCTACTTGTATCTCCTCTCTTCCTTGCAAGCATAGCATGCATGAACTCTAGAGCGTGCTCGATTACACCAAATATCCCAGAATTGTTCATGGAACAAAGAGATTTGCAAGCAATTGTGCAGATATAAGCAGAAAATGATACATTGTTTTTAACTTGGGCAAAATAAAATGTAGTAGTAACATTTATTTCCATGCATGGAAATTAAAGGTAGAGGCATTTCATATGGATTAGAGGGAAAATGCTACATGAAAATTACTTGAGAACAACCAGCAAGCAGGAAGCATACACTAAAAAAGGAGATCAAATATTTTACATCAACATTGTAGTTGCATTTAGTTTGTAAATTACTCTTTCTTCTCTTCCTTGGCATCCTCTACCTTCTTGGCATCCTCTACCTTGGCTGCCTTGGCATCCTCTACCTTGGCTACCTTGGCAACTTCCTTCACCTTTGGTTTCCCCTGCTTAGGCTTCATGAAGCAGAAACATGAGCAGCAAGGGCACTGGAACAAGAACTTCATTGCTAGCTTATGCCTTCTCCTCTCTCCAAACTTCTCCCAAACCTCTGTAAAAAACGTCTTAGCCTATGCTGTGATTTTCTATCTTCTTTCTTATCTAAATAATGTCATTCGTTCTTACTTTTTTTTCTTTTTCTTTTTATTTTCCATGGGATTCCAAATCAATCACTTTCAATACAGAAGTTACGTAACAAATAATGGCGCCTTGGACTCTTGAGTGGTGGGGGCTGCCCATGAGCGAGGATGAACTTAATACAGTAACAGTCTCTTCTTTGTGGGTCATCTCTAGCCCACCTATATTGAAATTCAGGGGATCCTTCTGATTTCGTTGTCTCTCATTAAAAACTCCAAGCTGGCATCCATTGTCCACATATATTTTACATTTGTGGTTAAAGTTTCAATCTTTTTTCTTGTTTTTTCTAGAGCAGCATAAATGTAATACACCAAGATTTTGGCCATGTTCCCAGTTTTTTTACTTGATTTTGCTTGATGGACAATTTAGAAACTTAATCAACCGAAGTATAATGGCTATTATGAACTGGAAAGCAGTTCTTCTTCTGTCTGTTTTTGGGTTTAGCCACATGCAAATGCTCTACCACTGAAAGGAAAAGAAGTTGGGAAAAGGCATGTGACTTTCAATCCACTATGCGTTTTTCATGTCTGCATGTGCCACCAGCTTCAAAGATCAGACCCTCGCAAGTTGCTGTCTCGGATCAGATTACTACTGCAAACACAAAAATTCTTGAAATCTAAAGACCTCCATGCATGCTGAGATCGCATTGCTCATTCACAAATTGAAGCACAACCACCACCATCAAAGTTCCAAGATTAACCACTGAACAAACCTTCATTAAATTGCTTGAAGTGACACAGATGGCGAGCAAGCAATTTTCGTGAGAGTTCGAGTTACCTATTTTACAAAAAACTTTAGCAAGGATAAACAATAACCATGGATCAATTTGGGTTTTACTGGCAACATTATTAGAACTCTGTAATGCTACTTCAGTAATTCATCACATGGAACTGTATACAAAGCAGGGTAACTGCAAGTAAAAATAATCAAGACATGGTACATCACATTATAATCATTCGAATTTTGGGATAACATTATTAATCTTAGACTTTTATCCTCTGCTTTATTACTTTAAGCACAATAATCCTCTTTTTGGGGTATCTCACCCCCTTTTTGTGAAAGCTACTTTTTATTTACAAAAGAAACAATGATTTGTTAAACAATGATTTGTTAAACAGTGAGTACAGTCCCCTCTGTTTGTTTGATGCGTATCAAAATATACCTTCTGAAAAAACATCAAATTAATATGATAATTTTGATGTTAAAAACAAAAAAAAAATCTAAAAATAATATTTTAATATATTTTCAAGCATAAAAATATTCCATTTAAAAAACATCATAAACCACGATAGCAAACACGAACTTAATTACAAAGGCATTACAGTGCGAGCCTCATAATTCACAATTTTCAGTGAGTTCAAAGTCGAGCAGATCGTTTTCCTTGCTCAGCTGCACGATAGTCATAGACACCAATACCACGTTTTCGTCCTAGGCGACCTGCATCAACATACTGCACAAGAAGTGGACATGGAGCATATTTATTGTCTCCTAAGCCAGTCTGAAGAACTTTCATTATCGACAGGCATACATCCAGTCCAATGAAATCTGCAAGTTGTAGAGGACCCATTGGATGGTTCGTTCCTAACTTCATTCCTGTATCAATATCCTCCCTTGTTGCCACTCCTGTATAGAGAGCATAAAATGCTTCATTTATCATTGGCATTAAGATCCGGTTTACAATGAAGCCTGGAAAATCTTGAGAGCATATCACTGTCTTGCCAAACCTGCAGAGTTAACGGCGATTGAGATAAAAATAGATGTTAGATCACTCTTTGCAACATTACAAAAAAGGCACGTGCAGGGTGGAGGGAAGAGCAAAAGGGGACCTGGTTTGCTTTTAGTTCCAAAGCAAATTCAAAATGAAGGAGATAATTATTTAAATGGATTTGGCAGGAGAATGTTGAGAGGAGGACATAAGAGGAATGAAAGGTGCTATTGTTTCATAGAAGGAGGTATTCCGGTCACCTCTCTGCCAATGCCTTGGTTGCATAAAATGTATTGTCTGATGTATCTGCACCGCGTACAATCTCAACCGGTTTCATTATAGGAGGAGGATTCATGAAATGCATGCCAATCACCTGCAGATGATACTTTTTTATCCAGTCAGAATCCTGTTCTGTGAAAACCAACGCAATAGACATGATCTAAAGTTAAAAGAACTTCATTTTGATTCGTGCAAGTGTTGTTAATAGATGTCCTTAGCATTGGCTAAAAACAAGAAACATATTCTGAGTATAACCTGGCGTGGCCTGCTAGTTGCAGATGATAGGCGGGTAATGGAGATGGAACTTGTATTGGATGCCAAAATGGCAGAACTTTTTGCTATCCTATCTAGTTTAAGGAATAATGTTTTCTTCGCATCTTCGGATTCCACGATAGCTTCAATGACAATATCTGCCATACGCAGCTCTTCTAAATTTGAGCTACACCGTAAATGGCCCAATGCATCGTTACCTGCAGCCTGTCAAGTGGAGTTAAAAAAAACCCCTTTGAGGTTAGAATATATATCAGTTTACACAAATAAATTTCTTTCTTTGTCAATATCTCTACCAGCAATCCAGCATGACATTACAACAATAGCATGGGCATTTTACTGTAGCAAAAACACTGTACTTTCTCGAGCAATGTATTTTTTTATTATTTTTCACTTTGGTTCTCGAAATTTTATTTTGCGCGATTTGACCATTTTTAACCCAAATTAACCCCTAATTGCATATTTTTTTAAGAAAGAATGATTGAATTGAAAGGTAAGGGACTAAGCAAAACTTTCGGATAACATAGGGGGGCGGGTTGAAAGTTTTGTTGCAACATTCATTTTAATCTCCCATATTTTTTAGATATTAGGTAATCAGTCCCTTGAATTTCAAGATAATATATTTTGGTACCTAACTTCAGTCTTTTTTCATTTTCCGGCCTAAAAAAGAAAGTAGTCGTTGGTGATGATTTTGACCACCAAAATGGTTGATTTTTATGTCAAAAGATTCCATAAGACGAGGGGGGTTCCATTTAGGTGTTTTTTTTACCTCGACAACACCTAAAACAACAAATCTAAGCTCGGAAAGGATTTTTGTTTTAGGTGGATTTCGGGTTTTAAGGCGGTTTATTGGTTTTTTGGTGGCCATAGATTGGTTTAACAAGGTTTCTAGGGTGTTTTCTAGGTGTTTTTGGTCAAAAATGGGTTGAAAATGAGATTTTGGATGAAAAAATGAACCCTGTTTTTCCAGCTACCACAGTGGCTGGATTCTAGGCTTCTCAAGCCACGCATCATTTTTTTTAACTATTTGGGGCGGATAATGCGTCATCGACCCCATTACACTTTTTTTAAAAAATAAAGGCCTGCACGCGACTGTTGCTTTATTGGGCTAGGTGCTGGGCCTGGCTTACCAGGCTCAACAACACTTGGCCTGGTTGTTTTTTTTATTTTTAGTTTTTTAAAAAATAATGCATTGCATGTGTATATTTTTCAAATAAATTTATTGTTTATATTTTAATTAGATTGTAATTATTTTTAAATAATATTGAGTGTTTAATTTTTAGAGAGATAGATATGATTTATATGTGGTTTTTTCTTAATTTTACATAGATTAATTTTTTTTTAATATTGATTTTTTTATAAGATTTTTTATATGTGCAGCCTTGTATTGTTTTTTTTTTTAATTATTGTTCAATAAATTGTATGTGTTATGTGCAGCCTTGCATTGTTTTTTTTTTATAATTATTATTCAATAAATTTTATGTGTATTGGTTTCTATTACAAATTTTATTTGTTTTTCTATTACAAATTTATTTTGATAAAGGAATTCATTACACATAACTAAGTAAATTACCCATGTTGTGATGTTAGATATCTTGATCTTCATTTTTCGCTTGGTTTTCTCAATTTTATTTTTGTTGATTTTTTTTTCATTACTTTGCACAATTGTTATTGGGTTGTTTAATTAGATGCATGCATAAGTTTTTCAATTTATATCTAGGAGTTTTTTTGCTATATATATATATATATATATATATATATATATATATGCAAACTTTGGTGGAGAAAACTATTTGATCAATGCTTACTCAACAAAGTTTTAAGGTTTTAGGTGCTCTTAGGTTGCTTTCTCTTGGGGAAAAATTACTTTCTACGGCAAATGTTTGAAGTATGTACCATATTCATTTTATATATTAGGTCCAAACACATAGATGAATACATAAAATGTTTTTGCAAACACTTAACTAAGTTATTTAGATTCTTGCAGTGACAAGAAGTTGACAAATATTTATTACTCTTTACTTGCTAACAGTTGTTGGGACCACTTCTCACTCAAAAGTTGGGTTTTCATACTTTTTTTTTGTCTATCATGCCACTTTTTGTTTTGAGTTGCTCAAACAATGTCTATGTTAGATTGATATCCCTTTACATTTTACAATTTGATTCTTATATAAGATTTAAGACAGTTTAAACAAGTTTTTAACATGTTACTTATCTGGTAGTTGAAAGCTAAATTATATACCTTTTAATGTTATTAGCTCTTGATTGCATGCTTAGAAAGCGTCTTTTCTTGTCTTCTAATTGTCTCACAATTAAAAGCAGCGTGCATTTCCAGAAGTAGCCCGCAGCAACGCCTAAAATCCAACTCATAAACAACTTATTATTCAACTGGACATTTTGTTCGGTTTAGGGTCTGTCTTGGACCTGCTCAATCTCACCATCTTCCATGTCAAAATATTGGAGATTCCCCCCTTTCTTTGAAGGCTGATGAAGCATTAAAGAAGCAAGTGGTCTAAACTCACAGGGAAATTGTCATCATAATGCAATGCCCAGAAGTAATGTAGAACAACTAGTTGATTTAGTTGAATCAAGCAATCATTAATAATGCAACTTTAGCCACTAAGGAACTGTTTTAAGCTTATTACCAATTACATTTATTATGGTCAAGGAGTAATCCAGCAGAGTGCTCTAACTCGAACTGGTAGTTTCATCACTGGCTAATTATCAGAACGAGTTGTCAAACGTGTAATACATGCTACTGAATATTGTCTCATGATCATTTTAATTTTGTGTATTTTTCTTTATTTTAGGATAAGGTGTTGGATATATAATACATTCAAAAGCATGGCTGAAAAATATTTAGTATATGAAATTGTGAAATATACTTGCTGAAAAACAAAAATCTACTCAACGTTTCTACTTCATTTTTATGCTGTTTCTTGTTTTTTAGGTTCTTTTATGATTTTAAATGTGAACAAATTATTCTCTAACTCTACACTTCTCAGATTTGCATCATCAACAAAACTTCTCAACATTTCGATTTTCATAATGGTATTTATATATCTCTAATTTTAATTTATGAAAGTTTATTAAAAAGAGATTTTGGAACTTCAGAGATTTATTACCTGGGAGAGTTGGCCTTTGGAGATGAGACGGTGGATGTTAGAGGTGATAGACTTTGTGGCTCTAGAGAGAGCAGCGGGATCCGTGTCAAGCAGCCACACATCGAGCCCGTGTACGGCGGCGAGTTGGGCTATACCAGAGCCCATTTGGCCACTGCCCACCACGCCTACAGCCTTGATCTCCGTCATGTTTGTTTCACTCTCCTCAATGATCAATGGTTTTGGTCGCTCCGCTCTTGATACCGTTGATAAAGTAGGGTCTCTAAAAAGTTGGCATAGAGACAAGTTCGAGAGGTGTCTTCTTCCTCGTATCTCAACCGGTGCTAAACCAAGCTAATCGGATGGCTTAGGATGATTTTCTTCTTCTTTTTATGCATCAGACATATCTGTTTACAAAAACGAAAGGTCTATCTATTAATGACGGCGCTGAATTGCGGAACCTAGCTGCTTCTCTTTTTTTTCATAGAAAAATGATTACTTTACTGATATATAAAAAATTAAAGATAAAAATATTTTTATTTTTAAAATAATTCTTATATTTTTAAGATAAAAGATAAGGGAATACATGTTTCTAAATATAACAGTTTTTTATTTTTTATCTTTGAAATATCATTATAAATAACTTTTTATTCTAAAATTATTCAATTAAAATATTTAAAAATAAAAATAATTATTATTATAATTTTAAAATATAATCTAGAGATTAACCTAGAATAAGGTCCGGCTAAACTAACTCTATTTTTAAAAAAAAAATCAAAATAACATCTTGTTATATAAAAAAGTTTTTAAAAAGTCAACAAATTTTTTACACAGGTTTTACCATGAATTGCCGGTCAACTAGGATTTTTGATTTGTTCAAGTCGAGTCAATCATTTTTATATTTCTTCTTAAATCTAGATTGGTAATATGTAAGTTTGATAATAATATAAAATAATTTTTTTATATCTTTTTCACCATCAAACAAATAGAATACAGAAATAGTCATTCTATCTTGTACACCACTGCCAAACATAATTATTTTTTTGTTTTTTATTTCTATCTTGTCTCTCTTTTATCCTTGTTGTCTTCATCTCTTCTATATTAAAATAGTGACCAAACAAATTGCATTTAAGAAATTATCAACATAATCTTATATATTATAAAATTTATCAATCATATCCGCTTATAAACTTTTTCTATAATATACTCATCAATCAATTATTTTCATAAAAAAATAATAGCCATACATGTAATAAATAATAATTTTAATATGAAATGACAAACAATACTAGTTTAAGTACATAGAAAATACAACTTTAAACAAATAATAATAATTTTAATATGAAATGACAAACAATACTAGTTTAAGTAAATAGAAAATAACAATTTAAACAAAACAAAACAAAAATGTTAGCATGGACTTATACTAGATAGTTGTAATATATAACCAAAACTAAGGTTGGAATCCATGCACCAAAATATATATAAATAGGAACAAAAGGTTATGATTGATCAATTTTTGTATAAATTTATATCATTGAGAAATAATGTGCATCTTGGTATGTTTCCCTCACAAAATCTCATCGTGGTAAATTAGTGCAAAGAATCTCATATGAGAAAACTTTTTATTTGGAGCTAAAATTTTTACTATTTTTTAATTTGAATGCCTCACTTGTTTTTTAGTTATTTGAACGAGTGACACGGGTTTGGTTCTGAGTTGTTATGTTTACCTAACATGCTGAGGTAGGTCTTATGATAATGTTTAACACTTATAAAATAGCTTACACGAGAAAACATCATTGGAGTCTTTTCTATCATGGTGAATTTGTTCTTCAATTATAGATAATTGAGTTAGATACTTTATCAAGATTGTTGTGGAGATTGAGACATCAAAAAATCATTGATAGGCCTATATTCTATAGATGGTATGTATATCTACCATTGAAAATAAACCACATTTGATTTGAAGGTCTAGAACTTTATAATTATTAATTCGAAGATTAACCCTCTATCATCTTGAATTTACTAATGCAGGAAAGACTGATTATGAACAAAATGTTGTCAAGTTTATTATGTCAAATGATGTACAAATGTTTGATAAAGATATTTGATACTTGTAGAGAAAGTTTTTCACGGTTTATTTGTGTTGGGACATGTTCTTTCAATTTTAGCTTATACATTCTTAATTGATAAAAAACTTCTCAATTTCACAATTTTATTCTCACGTCTTTTACAAATTAGACATTACTTTATAAATTATACAATTTAACCCCCATTTCTCGTCAAACTTTTAATTTGTTTCAAATTGGCTCATGATTTAATCAATTTGAGTCTTGCATGAGCACACATCTTTTATCTTGGTTCTTGGTTTTAGGATTCTTCATTTTGACCTTAAATCAACCTTCAACCTTTAAATTTATTTCAATCAAATACCTGATCATGCCAATTTGGCAATTCAAAGTTTCAATTGAGTTCTTTTCTTCCAATTAATACAGATTTACTTGAATTAAGTCATACTTGATTTTTCTTCAATTCCTTGATTGAATTCACAAAAACCATCAGAATTTTAATTAAGTCCTTAAACTTAATTAATTCTTTCAATTTTTATCTAATTGGCTTTTAAACTTAATTTTTCTTCCATTAAATCCTTAAATAAGTCAATTAAACCTATTAAAAGTTTAACTAAGTACTTAAATTTAATTAATTCTTCTAATTTTGGTTGAATTTGAATTTCAACCTCCATTTTCTTTTTATTAAGTATTTATTTATCCCATCTTATCAAAATATCCTTTCCTGACTATTCTTTTAGTATTTTGGTCTGTTGGAGCTCAAAAGCTTATTTACTCGTGTCTCAAAAATATTTTTAGATTTTGAATTTCTAATTTTTTTATATTTTTGAATAAAATAATACATATTTTTTAAAATATAATTTTGGGGATCTAAACTTGGGTTATGACAACCTAGTTCAAAAGTTTTTTTTGTTTAGTGATAATTTCATAATTATACTATTACAATAAATAGTAATATAAGTCTTAGTGAACAGAAACTTTCTTAGGAGATTTTTTTAATTATACAACTTATCAAAACTATATATTAAATATCAATTTATCAAACCCTAATTAGAATCTCAAACTTTTTTTTTTAGCTATATGTGTTTTAATAAGGGGTTATTTTAGACATAAAATCTAAACTTGGTCATGTGCAAGTCAAGTGATGTATTTTTGTTAGTTACGATGAAAAAAAATCTAAAATAGTGTTTAATTATTGTCTCGGGATAAAAAAGATAATTAAGACATGTTTCTCTTTACTTTTTATTTTAAAAGTATAGAAACTCACTCCTAAATTGTTTAAGAAACACATATATTTTATGTATTTGTCTTTCTTTCTTTAACAAATACATTTATGTATCTTCTATATCTATCTTGGGGTACTAATCAAACACATACTAATGAAATAATAAATTATAGCCACACCAAGTTTTTAGTAATAGATTAAATGCAATTATACATGTAATGATAAATCAGACACATTCTAAAATTATAACCATATATGGAGTTATTTTCCATTATTTCTAATCAACAAAACCTAAATCTTTTTTGAAAACACTTGTAGCATGTGGATGAAAATATTTTTTACTGGAATAATATTTTTACAGTTTTGCCCCTCGCACAAAAAAATCTAACACTAGCTATTATGAGTATTAAAGTCTTTTCAAAGGCCCATTAGTCATTATCAAATTGATAAGAGATAAATAAGTCATTTTTTATTTTAATTGCACAATAAAACAACCAAAATACCATTGAAATAAAAAAATAATTAAAACTAGAGTTAAAGGGCAATTTTATATTTTCACGATGGTTTTATGTAATTATCACATTAGATGAAAGGGGCATTTTGATATTTTACCAGATAAAGAAAAAAAACACAAAGCGAAACAACCAAAATGCCTTCTTTTGGTCTATTTACAAATATTTTTTTGTTATTATCAGGTAAGTTGAGAGGCAATTTGGTCTTATAGTAAAGAAAGAAAACAAGGAAAAAATAAAAATCAATTGGCGCGTGCGTAGCCTCTTGCCCGCTAAAAAACCTTTTTTGTCGTGTTGTTGGAAGCACTGCCGCGTCCTTTTACTTTTGAGGCGACGTGTGTCAATGTTGGATGATTGGTTTATCGCCGGTGAGGCTTTTTTTCTTATTATTTTCTCTCTCCTCCCCCTAAAATGACGACTTAGTCCTCTTTGTTGTTGATATTTCAAGTTCAGTCCCTACTCTTTTTACTTCTAAATTTTGTTCTTGGCTCTTTTGTAAAAGTTTTATTTGTTTTTAATTTCATCATTTTATCTCAATTGGTCATATACTATTGTTTTTAATCTGGTACTTAATTTTTTTATTTTTAATTTTTTTTTGGCTCTTTTGTGAAAGTTTTAATTTTTATTTCAATTTCATCATTTAATCTAAATTTATATCAAATTATTTTTACCAAATTGATCCTCATTGTTTTGATTTTTTTTCTTTTGTTAAAGTTATTTTTCTTTTCAATTTCACCTTTCAATAAAAAAATTATTTTTAT
Organism: Populus nigra; assembly: GCF_951802175.1. Taxonomy (NCBI): domain Eukaryota; kingdom Viridiplantae; phylum Streptophyta; class Magnoliopsida; order Malpighiales; family Salicaceae; genus Populus; species Populus nigra. Next base: position 7,926,185 of record NC_084852.1, read on the forward strand.
TCCGTATAATAAATTTTTTTTTATGAGGTTATTAATAGTTGAAAAGTTTTGTAAATCAAACACGACGATGATTTTTAAAGTGGAATTTACTTTGATTTTTCTGTATTGGGGGGAGTTATTGGTGTGTGTAAAGAGATGGTTGGGAGTGTGGTTGTGGTTACTTTTCAAAGTGTTTTTTGTATTGAAATGTATCAAAATAATTTTTTTTATTTTTAAAAAATTATTTTTAAGATCAACACATCAAAATAATTCAAAATATATATATATATAAAAATTTAAAAAATTTAAAAATATAATTTACCTGCGTTCCCAAACGGTTTCGGAATATGTGCTCCCATCGCCTTGCTCTACGGTGAAATGTTGTTCTCAAGGGGGAGAGCTGCATCCGTCGCATGGGCTTTGTAATCATCATTTCCGTTTCCATTAGTGAAACATCCTCCGTTCCAAGCCCAGAAAAGGAGTAGAGGCCCATGACCCAGAACAGTCAGTACTTTGGACAAATTAGGCCCATCTTAATTTTGTTTTTGGAAAGCCAGGCCCATCTTAACCATCGGCATTTTATTTTCAGCCTAGGCAGGTGAATGATGGAGGAAACAGAGAAAAAGGGAAGGGAAATGATTGGAAGTGGACTATCCTTCCAGCCTTTGCCCTTTTACGAGCAGTGTCAGCTCTCAATTGGCCACTAGAAAAAAGGTATGAAAATGGGCTATCATCATTGGTGAGAAATCGTGCACAATACCATCAATTGATGACCATGAAATGTCTCGGTTTCTGCAAGCTTACTTAGGAAGATTCCATCATCACTCATGATCTTCCTCAAAAAAATAAAAATAAAATAAAAAATAAAAAAAGAAAAAAGAAAAAAGAAGGAGGACCCATCCAGTAAAGCAGCCAAAATATCATAATAAACATGAACCATATAGCTATACTTTTGAAGTAATATTTTCTACTACAATTTATATTGTTTTGAAGTTTTGATATATATAAAAAATAATTTTATTTTTAAAAATTTTATTTAAATATATTTATAAATAAAAAATATTTTTGAAAAATAACTATTACTATAATACCTGACAACTCGTAATATATAATATTTTTTAAAAGTACTTTTTCTTGAAAATATATTAAATAATTTTTTTTATTTTTTATTTTTTATATTAATACATTATAATTATATAAAAAATATTATTTTAATATATTTTCAAATAAAAAATACTTTTAAAAAGCAATCGCTACTAATGCCAAACAACTTGTAGTACATGATACTTTTTAAAAGTATTTTTCGCTTGAAAATATATTAAATAATTTTTATATTTTTAATTTTTTATATTAAATTATTATAATTATAAAAAATATTAATTTGATATTTTTGAAAAATAAAAAATTAATAAAAATACTAAACATGATCTTAGAAAATGACCTCGTTATATTGACTTTGCTTAAAATTGTCACATGTAATCACGCACTTAGAAAATGACCTCGCTATATCGACTTTGCTTAAATTGTCACATGTAATTTTTATTTTTTTTTAATTTTACGATAAAATGTATTTTCAAATCAATTTATATATCAAACCTGGTGGGCTCCATCCACCGGCTACAACCAGTCAATTCTCGTGTCCTATTATCTCTGACACTTTGACTTCCGTTACTCCCTTTGCCATTTTTCTGTGTTTGTTCCCCCCATCAACTCTTAGAGCGCGTCCCTTTACGCCCCAATTACTTTGTTTAACTTTGCTATCACAATTTTAAAAAATCAGATTTATAAAAAACATTTCTAGTTCTAATTTTAAAATATAAATTTGATCAAGATTACTGTAAAATAAATTCTTATATGTAAAATAAATAAAAACATTAATTGGAAATAAAATTATATTATTGTAGTTTCTGTAAAATCAAGGATTTAGAATATAATTACGTGAAAGATGTTCTTTTTATTTTTTATTTTAAAAATATTTTAATTTTTTTTATTTTAAATAAGAATTCTAAGAAACTATTTCGGAACACGTTGTAAGTGACATTTTTAAAAAATTAAATTATTTTATTAAAATTTAATATGATTTGTATATTTTGAATCTTTTTTATGTATTAATATTAAAAATAATTTTTTTTTAAAAAAAATTATTAACATTCCAGTATAAAAAGTTATTTAAAAAATAATAACTACTATAATATTAAATATATTTAAGTTTGAAAGAATTTTGCAGAGGTCGATTGAGAGACATGGTGGTCTTCTTCCACGCACATATTGCAAACATTGAGCTTGGACTTCCAAATCCCTATAATCGATCCTCCCTCGAAGGCAAGCGAACCTCATTCTCTAAGCAATCGAATTTCTCCACCAAATATTCTCAGTTTTTTCTCAGCAAGGGACAAATATGAGGTAAGAGATACGTAGAGAGAAGAAGCCCGAGGGGCTCGTTAACTGGCAAGTGAAACAAAACAAAAGTAAAGTGATGAAATAAAATCATTAATCCTCTAAAAGTCAGCCCTTGTGTGTTCATTTCAAGTCATAAACACATACTATTATCTCTCACAAGTTTGAGGGTGTATTTTGTTGTTTTCTTTGCCCAATAAACTATAGATTCGCTTCTGTATTTCCTGTCCCTTCGATATCTTTTTCTTTCTCTAGATTCTGTCACCTGTTGCTTTCCTTAATTGCTTTTTTACGTTTTCAGAGAGAGAGAGAGAGAGAGAGAGAGAGAGGTTTTTGAAATGGGAACGAACCTATTTCTTGAAAAGTTGGCAACTGTGGGCTGCTGTATTGACATGGAGGGTACTTTTATTTCACTTGCAAGTGATGTCTTAATGCATCGTTGGAACCCTTGAGGTGGGTTCTTCTTATATAGACTCTAGACTCGCTAAAGTTTCTTTCTTTCTTTCTTCAATAATCTTATCAACTCTTCTTCAAAGCTTTGATCTTGGGATCTGGTTTAGTTGTTAACTGTTGCTTAATTTGCTAAATGTTGCTTTTCGTTGGCTTGTAGGTGCTTCGGGATGTGTGTTTGAAGTTGCTTCATTTGGATGACTTTCTTGCTCTCACAGTAGTGGTTGTTTAACAGTATAGGGTTTTGGGGATTAGTTGAATATTTTTTTTTTTTTGTGAAGGGTTTAGGTTTCAAGTGGGGTCAAGAGATCTCAGTTTGTTTGGCTGGCTTCACCTATCTATATATAATCTTATTTTTTTTTCTTGTTTAGTGGTGTGAATTATTGCTTCGCCTTCAAGTTGTTAACTCGGTCCTTGTTTTGTGGTTCCTGAGGTGTTTTGCATTTGAAGTTTGTTCATTTTGGGTGCTTATTTTATTTTCCTTTCTTTTCTCTAAAGGGCATCACTATGGTCTTGGTTTCTTAAAGTTATAGGGATTTGATTTCAAGTGGGGATTGGTGATATCTCTTAATTTCACTTCCTTTTGTTGCTTCATTTGCAATTTGGAACTTGCGAGCTGCTTTTTTTTTTTTCGCTGGAGATTTGACATGCGAGTTCCTTCAATTGGGCTTCTTCTCTTGAAAAGCAGTTAATGCCCAAGAAATATCAACTTCAATGCGGGAGTCTTTGCCTTGATTTGAGCTGGGGCTAAGCTTTGATTTCAGTAATGGCGATGGTGGAGACTGCTCCAATGACTTTCCTCAGATCGGTGTTCTTTGCTTGCTTTCTTTGTTCATCTTGGGGTCTCAAAACCACAACTCAATCCTGTGATCCAAATGATATGCGGGCCCTGAAGGAATTTGCAGGAAAGCTCACGAATGGGTCCATCATAACATCATGGTCCAGCAAGACTGACTGCTGTCAATGGGAAGGGGTTGTATGTCGAAGTAATATCAATGGCTCAATTCACAGCAGGGTTACCATGCTGATTCTGTCCAAAATGGGTCTTCAAGGGTTAATTCCGCCCTCCTTGGGCCGCTTAGATCAGCTGAAATCAGTTAATCTCTCTTTCAATCAACTCAGTGGTGGATTGCCTTCGGAGCTCTCGAGCTTGAAGCAGTTGGAGGATCTTGATTTGAGCCATAACTTGCTATCAGGACAAGTTTCAGGGGTGCTTTCTCGTTTGTTATCCATTCGGACACTGAACATTTCCAGCAATCTGTTAAAGGAAGACTTGCTTGAGCTTGGAGGATACCCAAATCTTGTTGCGTTCAACATGAGCAACAATTCATTCACTGGTCGAATCAGTTCTCAAATTTGCAGCTTCTCTAAAGGGATTCAGATTCTTGATTTATCTGCGAACCATCTCGTGGGCGATCTTGAAGGCTTGTTCAATTGCAGCAGATCTCTTCAACAATTGCATTTGGACTCCAATTCACTTTCAGGCTCTCTCCCTGATTTTTTATACTCAATGTCAGCTTTGCAGCACTTCTCTATCTCCAACAACAATTTCTCTGGCCAGTTAAGCAAGGAAGTGAGTAAGCTCTTTAATCTTAAAAACCTGGTTATTTATGGAAACCAGTTTTCAGGCCATATACCAAATGCATTTGTCAACCTTACATATCTAGAACAATTTGTTGCCCATTCAAATATGTTGTCTGGACCTTTGCCTTCAACACTGTCATTCTGCTCAAAGCTTCGCATTCTTGACCTTAGAAACAATTCTTTAACTGGTCCAATTGATCTTAATTTCAGTGGAATGCCTAGTCTTTGTACACTTGATCTTGCCTCTAATCACCTTTCTGGGCCACTTCCAAATTCTCTATCTGTTTGCCGCGAATTGAAGATTTTGAGCCTGGCTAAGAATGAATTAACCGGAAAAATCCCCGAGAGTTTCGCAAATCTCTCATCACTTTTGTTTCTCTCATTGTCCAACAATAGTTTTGTGGACTTATCTGGGGCACTTACGGTACTGCAGCAATGCCAAAATCTCTCCACTCTTATTCTCACAAAGAACTTCGTAGGTGAGGAAATTCCCAGAAATGTAAGCGGTTTCCGGAATTTAATGGTCTTAGCATTTGGAAATTGTGCTCTCAAAGGCCAAATCCCAGTTTGGCTGTTGAGATGCAGGAAGTTAGAAGTTCTTGATTTGTCTTGGAATCATCTGGATGGAAGTATTCCTTCTTGGATTGGCCAGATGGAGAATTTGTTTTACCTGGACTTCTCAAATAACTCCCTAACTGGAGAGATCCCCCAAAGTTTGACTCAGCTAAAGAGCCTCGCAAACAGCAGTTCACCCCATCTAACTGCCTCTGCTGGCATTCCTCTATATGTAAAGCGAAACCAGAGTGCTAGTGGTTTGCAGTACAACCAAGCCTCAAGTTTCCCTCCTTCAATATTGTTGAGCAACAATAGAATAACTGGGACAATTCCACCTGAAGTTGGAAGGCTGAAAGACCTCCATGTCTTTGATTTGAGCAGGAACAACATTACGGGGACCATACCTAGCTCCTTTTCTCAGATGGAAAACCTGGAAGTTTTAGATTTGTCATCCAACAATCTGTATGGGTCAATCCCCCCATCGCTTGAGAAGCTGACATTCCTGTCGAAGTTTAGTGTGGCTAATAATCACTTGAGGGGACAAATTCCCAGCGGAGGGCAGTTCTATAGCTTTCCTAGCTCAAGCTTTGAGGGTAATCCGGGACTCTGTGGGGTAATAGTCTCTCCCTGTAATGTCATTAATAATATGATGAAGCCTGGTATCCCATCTGGTTCAGACAGTAGTAGATTTGGTCGAGGCAATATTCTTAGCATAACAATCACTATAGTAGTTGGGCTTGCGCTGGTCCTCGCTGTTGTTTTGCACAAGATGTCAAGGAGGAATGTGGGGGATCCTATTGGTGATTTGGAGGAGGAAGTCAGTCTTCCGCACAGGTTATCTGAAGCTCTCAGGTCTTCCAAGTTGGTGCTTTTTCAGAATTCTGATTGCAAAGACCTCACAGTTCCAGATTTGTTGAAATCAACAAATAACTTCAACCAAGCAAACATCATTGGTTGTGGTGGATTCGGCCTGGTTTACAAAGCCAACCTTCCCAACGGTACAAAAGCTGCAATCAAGAGGCTTTCTGGGGATTGTGGTCAGATGGAACGAGAATTTCAAGCTGAAGTGGAAGCTCTCTCAAGGGCTCAACACAAAAACCTTGTTTCTCTTCAAGGTTATTGTAGGCATGGTAATGACAGATTATTGATTTACTCTTACATGGAAAATGGAAGCTTGGATTATTGGCTGCATGAATCTGTTGATGGCGGCTCAGTACTTAAATGGGAGGTGAGACTCAAGATAGCTCAAGGAGCGGCTTGTGGGTTAGCATATCTGCACAAAGTTTGCGAGCCACATATAGTTCACCGAGATGTGAAATCGAGCAACATACTTCTAGATGAGAAATTTGAAGCTCACTTGGCTGATTTTGGTCTCTCAAGGCTACTTTGTCCTTACGATACTCATGTGACAACAGATTTGGTAGGTACATTAGGTTATATACCTCCTGAATATAGCCAAACATTGATGGCAACATGCAGGGGTGATGTTTACAGTTTTGGTGTTGTTCTTCTTGAACTTCTTACCGGTAGAAGGCCCGTGGAAGTTTGCAAAGGAAAAAACTGCAGAAATTTGGTTTCCTGGCTGTTTCAGATGAAGTCCGAGAAAAGGGAGGCAGAGATTATAGACTCAGCAATTTGGGGTAAAGATCGTCAGAAACAGCTGTTTGAAATGCTCGAAATTGCATGCAGATGCTTAGACCAAGATCCTAGGCGGAGACCCCTTATCGAAGAAGTTGTTTCATGGCTTGATGGTATTGGATTCCAAGCTGCTCAACAATGAGCTATAATAATACTGCACTTAGTTTCAGGGTTCTTAGTTTCAGTTGGGGTGGACATGGGAAGGTATACTTGTAAAGTAAACTCTATTCCAAGTTTCTATAATGTTGAAATCTTGACCAAGTTTCTATTGTATTATTCTGTTATAAATAAGCATATTATAAAATGCGTTGTCCTTGCCCTTGCACAGTTTTCTTTTTGTTCCCCATTATATTACCATGGGAAGATCAAAGCCTTCACATTGTGCTCCACATATTACATATTGATGTAAATCAATTTACTAGGATTCTTTTAGAATTTGAATCATCCCCGCAGCCAGCCAGCCCCCCCCCAAATACTGGATATTCAAGGTCTTGACCTTCAAGCATGATATTAGATATTAGATATGCTGCAGATTACAGAGACTGCCCATCTTTTAGCTATTGTTTTGGCTCGCTTGCTCTCGTCTTGAGCAAACCACTATTCTGATATTTACATTACTAGTTCATGGTTTATGCATCATGTCTGCAACTGTCAAGTCTCGTAAACTTTCTTGGCATCCACCCATGTCATTCGAAAGACAGCTACATGCCATTTATGCAGAAAGATAGATTAGCCTCCCTCCACATTTTCGTGAGTAGAGAAGCTTTAAGAGGCAAAGCTAGGCGGTCACTCTGTAGCAAATCCTTTTGTGAAACAGAAGATTGGATTATATGTCACTTCCCTACATAAAACATCATGGGTAAGGTTTTTCTTGATTGAGAGAGACCCTAAAAATATTAAAATGCAACCGTAAAGATACCTTTTACGTGATTTTCTTGCTTGGGTGTCCACGTTGACATGATAGGTTGACGTGCCATAATCCCATTACTCAAGGTTACCTACCTCTCTTTTTTGACTTTGCTAGCATAGCCTGCTCAGAAACTTTTTCTAGCTAAAAAAGCAGCAGATATTGGTGATGTGAAACTCACTACTAATCTTAAACCGGAAGGATTTGAATTTTGGACACCAAATGGAGGCCTAATCATAATAATAATAATAATTAAAAAAAAACAGAATGGGATTTCTTGGGTCATACCGTGGTTTGATATAATTTGCTAGGTTAAATATTTAACAATAAAATATAGAAGAAATCTTTGTAATTTTCAAAGTCTAGGATCCTTCGCAGATGTATGTGCATGGATTGATTGAGATTAATAATTGAGTTGTGTTCGGTATCCATCTTTTTCTGTCACCTCGATCGTAACCTTTTTTTCTTTCTACCTCGAGCTTGAAGCTCCGAAAATCTCTCCCTTTTTCTACGCAAATTTCCAAACCGAACTTTCCTTGGTGTTTTTATTCTTATATCTTCCTTTGCCTTTTCTTTTTCTTTGGGCGTCCTATCACGGATTAAACATGTGGAAACAAATGTAAAATCGAGCTCCTTTGTGTCATCATGTAAGGATATTCAAAAGGTCTGTTCGGTAAGAAAATGGAATTCGATGAGGCATGATATTGAATTGGATAAGATTGAACAAGTCAAGGTTTTTTTTTTATTATCGAGGATATCTGAATTAATATGTATCTTAACTAATATTATGAAGATTAATAATTATATAAATTTTCAGTTGAATTTAAGCTGCTTCTCGTGTTACAACACAAGATTTTTACACGGAGGGAGGATGCTATGTAAAAAGTACAGACCACAGATACTTGAGAAGACGAGCTTACCTGTTATCCTATCTCATGCATGCATAGAAAAACGTTTGAGTATGTATCATAACACCACATTGTATTTTCCCTATTAAAAACTTTAAAAATCCAAAAAACTTCAGTCCATTCGTGTATGCATGCATTTCAATTGGACAGAAAATGGAAATTCAATTCTTGTTGAGCAACTTTTGTGTCAAAAAGTCGTCGTGGTTGATAAGACACGACTGATTACGCCCGTGGATCCATCACCCTCAAACCTCGAAGAAAACAAGCACTCCGATTTGGATACGGGTAATGTCATATTGGGCTCTAGGAAGAGGCCTAGATTGCTAAAGACCATGAATCTTACAAGAGCCAAGCTTATCCTAACTGATATTTTGTCACTAGTTTCTTCTAGGGTCTAGTTGTTTGTATTGGACCTTAAACCTAAAATTCTAAACAAATGGGCCTAAAGCTGTTCGAGGGAGTCAGCATTTTTGTTGCAACAAGCGGACAACATGCAAGGATCATCCTGGTTTTGTCTTTAACAAAACCTAGAGTTTTCCTCTTCTTCCACAGTTTTCTTTTCCTTTTTGGTCTTTCAATATGTTCATGACCAGCTCTCTTAAGTTGTTTTGCTACTCTAATGCCCAGTATATGAAAGTTTTGATCTTTCTAAGCTTTTTTGCAAGCATTCGGTTGCTTAATTTTGATAATTTTTTCTTGCTTTTGATAGATTGTTTCCTTGTCTTGGTTTTGTTGCATTTATTCTATTATAGTTGTGCCTATGATGATGTTAACTTTTTATATGCTATCATGTTCTATATCCATGAAAAAATCCAAATCATAGGCATATTATTTCTTCCCCCTAGCTAGTTTGGGATAGTTAAAGTATTGATTTTTTTTTCAATTTGTTAGAGCTTATATTGCAAGTGATGATAAACAAGACCAACAATCAGCCACTCCTTTCTGGAGAATGATGATGCTGTCAAAATAAGAATCATCAGATCTGATGCATTTGTACAGGCTCTTCAATCTTCTTTTGTCTGTATATTTATTTTAGTTCATTTTTTTTATGATGGTTAATGAGAGGTAATTAGTTAGTGTTTTGGTAATGTGGATGGCTTCTTATTCTTTGTCAAGATTATGCATTATTGCTTGATTGGTGTTCTTTTAGAGAGTTAAATACATTGCTTTAGTTTCATTTGACATATTTATTATGATGGCATGAGTTCGTTCTCAATGTCAAATTCTTAATTCAATTAAAAAGGAAGAAGAATTTCCATTTAATGTACAAATTAGTATGTGCTGGATGTTGAGCCTCAACAGTGCCTATGGTGGCTCTAGAGCTAGCATGGTTTGCTCCAGAATTTCAATTTAAGTAATTTATTGAAGTCTGCTTCTGCCTACAGCTTCTCTAGTTAGTGTTGACACGGCATTTTTTAAGATTTTAATTACTTACTGTGTCCAAAGTTATTCCCTTTTGGTATCAAAGTGATTTAGAACTTTGAGTGAATAAGAACTTACTAAAGTTTTGTTGTGCCTGTGATGGGTTTAGATATACTATGAGCAACAGCAATGAAATTACCTTAATATGAGGCACTGATTGTTCATTTTCTGGTGTGTTGAACGTATCATGACATTACTAATTGTGATTTGAGTAATTGGTTTGAATTTATGGTTTTGCAGAATTTGAATGTACGTTACTCGGTTGTTTCTTCTTGCATGATTACATAGCCCTGTTGGAAGAATTTTATGCTTGTTTTCCTTAAACCTCCTTCTATGAACTTATTTTGCTAGATCACTTTCTCAAATAGATTTTTTTTAATATAAATTCTTAATAGATGGTTTGCCTATGATGTGATTTACTGCCCGTATCATCAGACAAAGTGATGATATTTTCACCACCTCTGGGGCAAAACCATGATTTGTTTTTTACCACGATCTTAAGCATAATATACCCTTCATGGTGGGGTTGGGTGCCATTTGCAAGATATATAAAATTGTATTACATTTGTGTTGAAATGACATTCACTGCTTCGTCAATGAATTTGATGAACTTTGTAAATGCAGATCAGATGCATCAGCTGTTTTGGATAGCACACTTAGTAAGGTGTGCTTATTGGGTATTCATCTCTGGTTCTCAAGTCACATTCACTGTTTGTCTAGATGGTTTCATGTTTGATTCAGAGTCTCCATAACAGTTACTAGAAAGCCAGATGATATGGGGTCTTTGCAGCTTTCCACTCCAACTGCATCTCATAATGGATCTGCTTGTTGCTTCTCTTCCAGCTTTGTCTGTTTGTCTAGATGGTTTCATGTTTGATTCAGAGTCTCCATAACAGTTGCTAGAAAGCCAGATGATTGTCAAGTAAGAACTTGAGATTTGAATATGGGGTCTTCGCAGCTTTCCACTCCAACTGCATCTCATAATGGATCTGCTTGTTGCTTCTCTTCCAGCTTTGTGAAGCTCAACCATGTATATTTTGAGAAGCACTATTATTTCATTTTCAAGAATACTTGTTTTGAACAAATGGGACAGTATTATGAACAGATTAAGATTCATTCCGGTTTCCCAAGATTTGATACTGGCTAGCTAGCACACACAATTTACACATTGGTAGTTTCAGAATTCATGACTCAGAAAGAAGACACATCAACACGGATCATCCTCCTTTTGCACAAAGGAACATGTCAAATTCTCTCAAAACGTGTTCAGTTTTACATGTGCCGCACCACACCGACTTGTTCTTTATTTTACTTTTAACTATTAGGCTATGTTTATGTTCGAAGAAATCAACATTCTGCAGCAAAACATCTAGCTAGAAGGGAACTATGGCAGCACTATTTTTGGCAAAAAGAGCCGTCATTAACATCACTAGAGCTTAATCCAAGGATCACCCTCGTTGTGTTGTGTCTGCCAACAGGGCTTACTTCTCCACTGCTTTTCAACGAGCTCAAGTATCTCTATGCTATAATTCCTCTTTTTTATACGTTGATCTCTCTCTGTATCCTAAAATATTTAGACACAAATCATATAGTTTGTCTTCAGACTGAAAAGCATGGCTACCTTGTCTAGCATTGAATTACATGTATTTCCACGATGGGGACTATTTGTCGGTTCCTAAGCTAGACCATTAATAACGCTTTTTTTTTTCTTCCATTATGTGCAAATTTTTCAGGGTACCAGTGTAGCAGCAGAGACAAGAGAAACAAATAGCCCAAATAGGACACCACGAAAATCTTATAGTGCAACAAATTATCTAACTAGGCAAGGCTTAGACCCTGATGAATATGCAGGAGTAGGAGCAAAACAGTTTGTGGCTGACACTGCCAAAGAAGGGGTTAGAAAAGCAACACAAGTAGCAAACACGATTGGGGACGCGGCTAAGGAAACAATGGATGGTGCACGGGAAGCAGCCAAAGAGGCTAACCAAAAGGTTAGAGAGACAGTAGGTGGTGGAAATGATGATAGTAACAGTCATGATCGTAACAGCCACGACAAGAACAATAATAACGTGGAAGATCCAGTGTTTGTTGAGGTCCATAAGTTGATGGACCAGCTGTTGATACAGTAGAGTACAAAATTATTGATGATTTGAGAAGAATAGGTGACAGCAGATTGAGAAAGCACTTGGTTCTTAAGTTTGCTTGCATTTGGTGCAATAACTATGGTCTGTTACAATGTTTGTATCACGCTGGCTTAATTAGAAAACAATGGATTTGTGATAAGACCTGCACAGGGTCTTGTATGTTTATCTTTATTTTCAGTAGGGTTTCTGAATTGAGATAAAATGAGCTTCAATAATTTTGTTTTAGCCCTCAATCTTGAAAAGTAGTGTGCTGAGCTTTGGTTCACCAAAACAAATACCAGCAACATCACATATGAGAACCTTAAAATGGTCTAGGCAAAGGCTTATCAGGGAAGGCTGGTGCGCAGCTAATCAGTTCCCAAATGATCATGACGCCTTGTCAGTAATTATGTGGAGAATGAGACTTTTAGCCTTTGTGTATTCAAAGGAGCTTTGTCCATTTCCTTCATACATCCACAAAGGATTCTAGAACTTGAAACTGAAATAGTTTCGGACCGTGAACTCACGCACTCTCTACACTACAGGACATTTTCAGACTAGAATTCTATCTTCACGACAGAAAGTGCCCAAATTTTGTCGAGTTGCATTGTTGAACAAAAAAACATCCGACTTGGAATCTGATACGCTCTTGCTTTGGCCATTAAATTGCCAAAACAAATTCCAAAGTGAAAAGGATTGGTAAAATGTGACACACAGCAACTCCAGGACAAAGCCATTGAAAGCATTTTCCAGGGCAAGCAAAAAGGACCTGGAAAAGATGATAGGCAATCCATATAATCCAGCACTTCACTCATCATTTCCTATAAATCCATTTTGAAGGGTAATAAAGAATCAAAGAAGATGATAGGTAATGTAGATAGAGAATATATATCACTTATCATCACCAATATTGTAGCACAATTTAGATAGGCCAAATAATTTTTTGAAACAACATCATACAAGATTTTTGCATTTCGGAACTAGTTGAGAATTAGCAGTGTTATTTTTAAAAAAAATTATTTGTTTTAAATTTTAATATATATATTTTTTAATTGTTTTGATGTATTAATGTTAAAAATAAATTTTTAAAAATAAAAAAATATTATTTTAATACAATTTCAAATAAATATATTTTAAAAAACACTACTTGAAATGTCTCTATCTTATCAAACAGCTGTTTGGTTCTCTTTATAGACAAGAACTGTTCTTTTCCAAAGCAAAGTCATTATCCATTCATTTGTATTCTGTTTTTTTTACTTCATCAACGATCTAATCTTCGTGATTCCCAGCTCAAACAAATTAGAGAATCTGGAAGGAATATAGGACCAATATCCAACTCCGATATTGAGAGTAACGGGCACTTTATGGAAGTCAAAATCATATGCAAAGGCCATTTCCTTTAATGTGTTATCATAAAAGGTAAAGAAAAGAAAAGAGAGACGCGGAAGAGTGGAGGGGTGAAAGGTAGGTAGACATAAGAACATGGAATCACAGTTGTGGGTGGAAATGGATTGAGATATTTGAGAGTTCATGTTTGCCATACCATGAATGTGCTTAAACTAGTAGGTTCCTTTGTGCCTGTTAATGTTGTGTCGATTTTCAGCGTTTTGCTGATTGGGATTTTGAGCTATAGACTTTTTATTTAAATATCTAGAATTCCAATAACTAGAATTTTTTCTTCTATTTCACATAATAATCATATGAAGATGGTCATCTATCCTAAGCATAAATTTCATTAAAGGTCGTACTCCTCTGCAAGTAATTGGCAGCGGAGTACGACCTTTTCGTTCATGTGAATTGAACTCGAGACCTATCCTGTTACCACCTACAAGAACACTACTATGCTACTCACCCATGCTAAATGTTAATATCTGTGATACCATCCGCCACTTTCCTTGCAGATTACAGAAAATCAAGATGTTCAAGAAGATTGGTTGTAGGGATGCTTCATTCTTTATGATTTGACCACCATACTCTTGCCTTTCACATATATTCTTTATGATTGTGCTATGAGCCTTTAATACTGAACTCAACTTGGAGTTCCTCTGTGATAGGTAACAGCCAATCACGTACAAGATATGTGCCGGAATAGGAAGGATGCTTATAAGCAAAGGTCCCTTTTCACTGCTACAAAATTAGTCCAGCCCTTAACCTTGTACTATTAGATGGACAAACATGAGCTTTACTCAAATTCTAAGGAGCCATAACGCCTTGTATGATTTCAGCTGTCTATCTGTTTTTCATAGACATTTGCTAAAGTATTCCAGCTTGGTGCAAGAGCCACGTGAAAACTTGTGTTGGGTCATGTCACCACTGAGGTTTTGCCTTCCCAGCTATCATGGCATGTACATTGTGTACTGAGCCATGTCCCGAACTTTATAACACAAAAGACCCATAGACTTGTACCGTAAGCTAACCCTAGCAAAAAACCGCATTGATAGAAGCCAGCATTCAGTTTCAACGCAATCATCTTAAATATTGAATTAATCAATCTGCACATGGACCTGTAAGTCTTGCATCAGGTAAAAAAGACACGAGGAGAAAAGATAAGAGGAATAAAGCTTTGCATGAACAAAAGACTGGAAATCTATTAGTCCATTTCAACAAAAAAGAAGCATAGGGTACTCTGCTACAGTACACTGCTTGTCCAACCAAGAGGAGCAGAATATTGTGTGAGCATTGATTCTGTACCATTACATTAAAGGGTGCACTAAAATTTGACATGTCCTTCTCATGCCTCTGTCATAGATGTAATCTTTTCACTAACATCGCTTACTCGAGTGCAATCCAGTGCCTCTCTTGCTCATTTAAGTACCAGAAAATTTGCTTTGTAGCATACCATTAATGTCAAGATAAAGCGTAAAGAAAGCATTCGGGAAAAATGGTGATAAAAAACAGAAAGTAATGGTTTAGGGGGCCCTTTGTTGAGGATAATTCAGTCCGTCTGTGTTCTGATTTCTTCAGCAGGAAAATCAAGTGATCAAATCTGTGCTGTAGGCTAGCATTATGTTCGAAAACTATATCCTTCCTGCCGTCCCATGTTCTAAATTTGATAACAGTCGATTTGACTCGAAATCACCCAACTTTTTTTCTTCCTTCTTCATTGACAAAACCATCAATCCTGATTCCTACCTAACTCTTTCATGTCTAGAAAAAAAAGCTAGAAGATTAACCTGAACACGACAAGTGATTCATTTGACATAAAATGCACCTGCTATATTACAAAAAACTTCATGCTTAAACCAAATTGTTTACTAACTCACAGACTTACTCTGCGAATGCCCTTTCTAAACAAACAATGATTGCATAGGTGTGCTAATATCATTTAATTTCGTTTTCACATCTAGGGAAGCAATAATAATCGAGCGTCAACCACACACATGTAGTGTCAAATGAAAATATCACTACAAGCACCAATAACAGCAATGAAGCTGAAAATTTATCTGTCATAGCAAATCACAACAAACAAACTCCACACTCTAATCATTCATTAATTGTCAACTGACACCATACATAAAAAAAACACAAGAATATGTTGCTTGTGGTCCTCCCTACTTTTTTCACCTTTTACTTTACACTCTCTCCTACAGACCTTCATTTTAGTACTTCAAAAGCCACTCCTCACCTTGCTAGCTACCACACAATACCTCAATTGTGTGATATCCTCCCTAAAATAATGGACGCTAGGACTCTTGAAGGGAAGCATAGCAGTTTGAAAGAAAAAATGATCAACAAAGATGATTTCCTGATTGAGGATGAGTTGGAGGATGACATGGAAGAATATGAGAGTGGCGGCGGTGTTGGTTTAGCCGATGATGAAAAGAAGAAAGGAGCCGGTGTTATGCATGGGAAGAGAGGGACTGGTAGTGGCGGAGCGTCTCCACCATCCTGCCAAGTGGAGAAGTGTGGAGCTAATTTAACTGATGCTAAGAGGTACCACAGGAGACACAAAGTTTGCGAGGTTCATGCAAAGTCACCAGCTGTGGTTGTTGCTGGCCTCAGGCAGAGGTTTTGTCAGCAATGCAGCAGGTATTTCTGTTTCATGCGTTTTTGTTTAGCTATCTTTCTTTCAGTAGGACGTATTTTCTTTTACTAGTATGGATACATGGCATGCGACTTGACAATTTAAAGGGGTTTGAGGAGAAATATGCTACGTTCACACAAAATTTCTTTTCCCTTGTGCAGCTTCTTCATAAGAAAATAGTGGCAAGTTTTTAGCATTTGTAACATTACTGGCCTGAAAGAAACTTGTTTGAGTTTTGAAGTCGGGCGTAGTTATCTGAATTAGCCAATGTAAGCTCAGCGTGAAGAAGATTGCCTAACCCATGCAATTGACTGAAGCTAAAACTCAGTAAAGTGTTAGAATTACAAGTTCCAAATACTCTGGAGACTCATCCATATACAATCTCAACCTTTTTCACTTGCTAGTAGAGCTCAAAAACAGAAGGAAGAGTGGGATTTATTTAGTATCGTTTGAACGGTAAAATTTCTGCAACCTTCTTTGGTTGGATGACAAATATTGGATTTTCATCAGGATTCCCCAAAAGAAGGTTTGACAGAGTTAGGGTACATAAATGTAGGTTGTGAATATAATGGTCCAAGTGTTAATGATACAATTTACTTCAACAGTATGAAAAGAAATGGTGCTAATTAGGCTTGAAAGTTTCTAACTCGAAACAAGAGTTTCTGCTGGTCACGAACACAAAATCAGCTGACTGATTAATATGATCAAAATTGATGTTCCTAACATCATGGAATGTCAGAAAATTAATGGAGAGGCTGTTTCCGCTTAAGAGATTTTGTTAGATATATGAGTTTTTGCCAAGTGATATGTGTTTTCCCTTTCCATGCATTTTTCCGCGTAATGATACTTTCGACAAGAGGTGTTTTTACCAAAATTTACTTGAAAGTCAATTTCAGCTCATTGTGGCTTCTATCTGCTCATCTTCCAGTGACTTGCTATGTATATGGTCCTGTTTAAGTTGCTTTCACCATTCTATAATTATGAGCCTTTGCAGGTTCCACGAGCTAGCGGAGTTTGATGAAACTAAGAGGAGCTGCCGTAGGCGTTTGGCAGGGCACAATGAGAGGCGCCGGAAGAGCACAGCTGAGTCTTATGGAGAGGGTTCAAACCGCAAAGGCGTCAATACTTCTTTGAAAGAGAGCCCGTGCAGGCAATCTGATGAAAGAGGAAGATTTCAGATAAACATCCCACCCCAAGGAAGTTCCTCTTACAAGCGATCCCAGATCAGATGAAGACCAAACCAGCGGCATGCTCCCTCTCTTCTGTCAAGTAACAGCTTAATTCTACGCATGTTTGGGACCGTATAAGATCGACCACTACAAGGGATCGTATGTTCTTGGTGTACTTTAGTATCTACTTGCTGTAATGTTGTTTGACAGAGTCTGTATTATGTGGATTAGGCCTCAAATGGTGTTCAAGGTTCTACCAGCATTGGCTTGGTGGAATCTTTTTGCTATCCTATAAAGAATAATATTGACTATGTTCTTGCCGAACTACAAAAGAACCTCGTTGGGTTCATCTTACTAAGAAAACAACGTTGCTGAGGATAGGTGTACCAAAGAGCTGGTTCCTGGTCTGAACCAAACTCATCCGATGAAAATTAGTCTAACCCAACTCTTACGATGCTTGTAAACCTAGATTTCTAGCTGGTTCTACCCTTCCAGTTTCCCATGATTCAAGACTACGTACTATTCCCTATCCAAAAAGCATGATTATAACTTGTTAAGATAGTCTTAGATTAAATTCAATTAAAGTTCAAATATATCAAAATCTAAGCTCAAAAAATATTTATATATACAAATGAAGCACATAAATTGCAAATGATGAATCACACATCAAAGTGTGTATATATATCTATAGCAACAAGAGTTTTATTTTTATTTTTCTATTTGTTACATGTGTTTTAGGGAAAATAAAAACTCGTCACAAGTTGATGCGGTTCAACAATAAATTAAAGAGGATAAAAGAAATAAGGGAAGAGAAGACGGTTAAAGAGAGGAGAAGAAAAACAGTGTCTCATACAAAAGTTTATTTATTTTTAATTAATTATCAATCTGGTAATGTCAAAGAAAAATATATCTAAATAGTCTAAACAAACCCTAATAAAAACATTACCAACAATTGAGCTAATTAAAATGAAATCTAAAATAGAATAAAACAAAGTCCAATAACAAAAGAGTGATGAGTTAAGCTATCATCCATCATTTATATTCATATGTGTGTGACCTGTAATACGGGTCTAGCATCCTCATCAACTCTTTTGAAGTTGAAAAAATCAACCCTGTCAAGTGTAGCTTTTGAGAACTTTGATAGTGTTTTCAAATATCAGAATCAACATGCTTCAATGTATATCTACTGATCCAAGTACAATCCAAATCAGGTCACCTAACCCAATAAAATAGAAATTGATAAACCTCGTTATCCCTTATTAAAACAACTTGTTCATCCAAATAGCATCAATATGTTCCTTTTATGCTAATGAAAAAGGTAACAAGGGTCATATGAGATAGATTGTTGTCTCTTATATTCAACAAAATTCTCTATATTAAAAATAGAGTTAATACCAAAGTTAAGGATAGGTCAATGACTTGAGCATTTGATCCAAACTTAATAATACTTTGAATAGTCCAACTTTACATGCCATCAATTTTTTATTGGTTTTAAAAGGATACATTTCAAGTCTAATCCATATCATGATATATTCTCTAACATTAAATACATTGTGATGCTTATATAAATAAGCTTGAAGTTTGTATTGGACATTACTTGCTTGAATTTATTTTGTGATCTTAACATGCAAACCATGAACTTCATATAAAAAAGACTCTACTAACTTAGATTTCTTAATGTAAAAAAGACATGGAAAGAAGGTCTACAAGATTTTTAGGTTTACCATGAACAACTTTAAATGGACTCATACCTAAAGAATTATTAACCAAGATAATATAGGAAAACCAAGTCGTACGGAGAATCAAATCTTAATTCCTATTATAGTTAACTCTTCAGACATCTCAAGAGATTAACTAAGCTTCAATCGATCATCTCATTTTGACCATTTGTTTTGGGGTGATAGGTACCAAAGAATTTCAACTTGATAATTCCAAAAGTAATTTATATATAGCACATCCCTATCTAAGACTATAGCTTTAGAGAGGCGATATAACTTCATGATCTTATCAAAATATAGTAACTTAAGAGGCATCTATGACATTGGTACAAGGAATAAAGTGGGTCATCTTAGAAAAACAGTCAACAATTAAAATTATAGAATCATGCTTCTTTAAGATAAATGAAAGCTTCAGGACAAAATCAATACTTACATCTTGCTAAGGACAATCAAACACAAGAAGAGGAGTGTAAATACTTATATTTTGTTTTCTATGCTTGGCTAACTAAAATGTCAAAATTAACCAACCAAATGGCGACATCCTTGATGTACGAGCTTTTTAGAAAAATAAATATTTTTCTCAGTTGTTTCTATATCTTATTTTTAGTTTTAAATTTTTTTATTCAATATTATTGGGCTTTTCTAGTTTTTCCATTAAAAGGAATTTTTTATTTTCCTATTTAATATTATTAGGATTTCCTAGTTTTTTCTATATAAAAAGTTGTAGTAGTCTTTTGACAAGTGGACTAACATGAATAAAAAATAAATATTTTAGACATATATCCATAATTATAATATTCTTAATCTTTAACAATTTTGACTTATAACAAAAAAAAATGCAAAAAAATACCCACCTTTTGGTGTAAACACAAAGACCAAATCACATATATTAGAATTTCAAGGATTAAGCTACTTTAATTTTTTTGAAAAAAAACTAAGTTATTTTAACTTGTATTCTTCAAGCCAATTACTTTAGACATGGGGATGAAATCACATTAATTAAAGTTAAAAATATATATATTGTTTGGGAAGCTACATCTTAATGTTTTTAAAGAAAAAAAATATATAATATCACTATAGTTTAGCAACAGTGAATCTACATTTTATTTTAGCATATTTACTAGGTTTGTTGTCAAAGGTCCACTATAGACACGAACTTGAGGTGTCAATAAATTATTTTAAGCATATATTTAAAAACAAAATAGATATAAATTCATAACATATCAAGTTGATCCGGTCAAAACTTGATCTGATACAAAAAATTAAGACAATGTTACTTGAGTTTTTTAAAAAAATTAAGTAGGGACATTGTATGAACATAAAAACAAATGATCGGGCCATGGAAAACTCTTTGATAGTGTCATTAAACATGATCCAACAAGTCGACCTTAAAACTTTTTTTCTTAACTCCTTGCCTAGATCAAGCTTTAAATAAATTATGTGAGAGTTTAATCAATGTGACCCAGTCAACTTGTTGTGTTTGAAATTAACCTAAACAAATGGTAAAAATATAATTTGACTTAAAAAAAATCAAATTATATTTTTTTAAATATTGAGATGGAGACATATTGGATCGACTCTTATCAATTTAGGTTAACTTGTAAAATTCATAAGTTGGATCATGGACATGATCACAATGAACTAATTCACTTGGACCTTTCATCTCTTTCTTTTCCCTTTTTGTTTTTGTCTCCCTGATTCAGCCTTCATCCAACTCGATAGAATGAAGTCAGGATTGAATTGAAGAATTATTAGAGAATCTAGGACTAAATTGAATGAAGATGATAAAGAGTTTCTAGTGCACTAGCGTGTGAGGAAAGTCACTACATTTGGGAGGCCCGCGTGGCTTCTTTCAAGCTTTGATGATGATTTTTTTGGTGTTGTTAGAATAATCTCGGCAAGGGCATCCTTTTACCACAGTATGGGGTGACTATAGAGCTCTAATGTGGTTTCGTTAACCCATTCTTCTTTACTCTTTTTTTCTATCTCCTCTCCTCGGTTCTCATGTTTAATTTCTTCTTTTCTTCCCTTCAAAAACAAAAAAGGCTCCATTTTTTTCTTTACAATTTTCAATTGTAGTTTCCTTTAGTTTCAATCCTTTGAAAAACCAAAAATATGAATATTGTTTTACAGAATCAAGTGCTAGTCCAATGATAGGATTCTTTTTTTATCCAACAAAAACCCCACATTAAACTTATTAAAACAAGCCATTAAAACCAATCTCAAATAAAACCCCCTATATTAAACTTATTAAAACAAACCATTAAAACCAATCTCAAATAAAACCCACATGGAAAGATAGAATTGAGATGAAAATAACTACATGATTTCAAAAAAGAAAATTACTTAGTGTAAATTCACAATGCAATTATGTGTGCGCTCGTGTATAGTTAAATAAACAACATCTTACCAAGATCTTTTAATTTTTTCTTAATTAGTAGTTTTGACTGGTAACCTTATAAAGTCTATTTTAATATTTCAATTAATTCTAAAAATGTAGTCGAGTGAAATCAAAATTGATTAATATTAATTTTAAAAATATTTTAATTTAATATGTATTTTATAGTATTTAATATCATGTGTATTTTTACTTTTGAGCTTAGATATATTGTATAGATATGTATAGTTTTGATATCACACAATTAATTATTAATAACACTTAAAAATATAATTGAAAGAGTCAATAATTAAAAGAACACAAAAATCAATGTTCATAGAATGATCAAGCAACCTATATTGAAATGGTGCATGATTTCATTTAATGAGTCCATAACTATAAATAAAAAAAACCCCATCATTCTCTACTTGATAGGGTTTTTTCTTTTTTGTATTCATGTAATTTTAAATATTATTTTCATAGATTGAAACCTAATTATAAATTTATATAAAAAATGATATAATCAAACAAAAATCTTGTGTTAATTCAAAAGAATAAGAAATCACATTTTTTAAAAATGTCAATTGTAAGACCCATATTCTTAGCACAATCTAAGCCCAAGGTTCTACCCAAACCCAACCCAACCAACTTAGATATTTAAAGAAAAAATTGTTAAAAGCATTGTTTTCTCTCTTTCTCTATTTTCTCTTCTTGTCGTGACTTTCCACTCCTATTTACAAGGGATTTCAGTTTTGAATTTAAGTTTTTAGTTCAAGAAAGGTTGAAGAAATAAGTAAGTGTTTTTTCCTCTTTTGTTATTTTCAATTAAGGATTGATTATGAAAGGTTTTAAGATGTATTTAGGGTTTTTATATTGTTTTAATGATAAAATGATTTAAAGGATTGAATTGATATTTTAAGATGTTAGTTGGCCTTAAACAAGCTGATTTGATGTCTGGAATTATGAGTAGTTGAAAAATAGATTGTGTTATTATGAAATTTACAAGTTTGAAGACTGGCAAATCGAGATTCTGAAAACTCTAATTAATCAATCGATCGATTAGCTGAACTAGCTGACTGGTTGACTGATTGATGTGGTTGACCGATTAGTTTAAACCAGTTAGCCTGTGATAGTGGTTGATCGATTGGTCATCTTGGTCGACTGATTGTCCAACAATAGAGTTTTATTGGGTATGTTAGGTTTGATTAGTTTGGGTTAAGTTCGGGATCGATTGGGTGAATCAATTTGGCTTTATATTTACGTTTTGGTCTTTAAGCTTAGAGTTTTTAATCTTTTATGTTACTTTACTTCGAGTTGTTTTTTAGTGTTTTCAGTATCCGTTAAAAGTTATGTTGATGTTTCTCCTAACGATCTTCAGTAGCCTTCGGTTCTGCATCTGTTTATCTTTTTCTTTCTTTTTCCGGGTGAGTGAGATAATCTTTAATATGCATGTAATATAAATAAATATGTATGTTGATTATACGATTAGTACATGTAGTTAATTTCTTGAATATTTATATATGTTGCTTTATTTTCTAAGTAATCACTTGTTCTTGAATTTACACTCATATTTTGTTGGATTAAATTCTTTTTGATAAGATATACATTGCTTTGATAATTATGCAAGTATATATCATGTTCTAATATCGATATACTTGTCAGTAACTTCATGCTAACAGAGAATAGTTCGTCTATGTGCATATAATATTTTGTATACCTAACTGGTGAGAGAGATGTCAACCTGTAGCGACTGATCCTCCCATAATGGTCACCTTCGAGTGTCATCTCGTCATCTTTGGGAGTTATCTGATTTCTGACATATATTCCACTACTTTATGTTAATGTGCTTAGTATGTATATTTATATCAAGATATGTACGACTTGAAAACTATTAATATCTAAAATACATGTTAAATGTTATTCCCTTACTGACTTGGTTGAACTTATCCCTCTATTTTTTTTTAATATTATTTCAAGTTTTTAATTTTTGTTAGCATGTAAACTTTATTGAGTGTTATTGCTTCTTTAGTTTTAGTCCTTATGCTTTACTTGTTACACAAGACTTTCCTTTTAGTTTTTTATTTGATATTTTAGACACTTTACTATTACACTATTTTAATTAAATTTGGATTTTAATAATGTAATAAATATTATAGATTATTTGTTTTGTTTTATCCAATGAAAAGAATTTTTTAAGTGTTATTTATTTTTAATAGTTTTAAAGAATATAATATTTTAAAAAATATTAAAATGCTGTAAAATCTTTATATAACTTGTTTTATGATATCTACATTCTAAAATTTAGTGTGGTGTGATGTTCTTATGACATCGCACGTGTGTTATTAATTATAAATTTAAAATTCAGGTCATGACTTCGATGACTAGATATTATTAACCAAAAACTAATTTAAACTAAAAAATCAATAAATTATCAACATAACATCTACTGGTACTGGTAGTGGCAATATTTTCGTTATTGTAAGCACATCAATGTTATATCAATTTTGTTATCGTTGTAAAAGTTTTTAAGACTATAAGCCCTAGATTAATTAGTTATTAATTATCAAACCTCTATTATTATAAAATAAATTGATAATTAATCCCTATTTCTTGTAAGGTTATAAAAAAAAACATTATTTTTTACAATAGTAATTAATTTTGATATTATTTTTTACATATAAATAAAGGTCAAAATCATGATATATCATTTTCTTGTTAAGTTCCATGAAAAATCTAAAAAATAACCATTTAAAAACTATTTTACAACCTCAAAACACGTCTCTAGAAACTTACTTCCACAAACATATGAATCCCAAAAGACTAATATTTTTTCCGAGAATGCATGGACACACAGATTTTTGAATTACATGGCCTGAATGGAGCTCATCAGAGTTTTCTCTCTCCTTCCTTATCTCTCTCTCTCTCCACATCTAGGGACTGGCATGTATTACAAATGAAGGGCAAGAACCATTCAAGAAAAACTTGGAAACCTAAGGACCAAAGAGAATATATGTTTTCAAAAAATCAAATTCAAGAAAGGATGTGGTTGACGATATCATTTGGCCCTGATGAACAATATAACATAATGTCGAATCCACAGTGCAAACGAGTCTGTTCTACAATGTATCTACAGTAAAACACCACCCTCTTATAACTTCTTTTGTCAATAATAATATAATAATTTGGTAGCAAGGTAACATTAGACACAGTAGTTGGGGCAACCCCTCCTTTGAGGGCTAAGGCTGGCATCAAAGAGACGGTTCGCCAAACCATTCAAACATCCCTACTCCCTTTAACTATATTATAGGCACAATGATACCAAGCAGGTCCACTTCATTCTACTTGCAACAGAACACGATAACCAGCTACTAATGTAGCAGAAAACATGCATGATAGTTATTAATGTACCAGGGCTAATTACAGTATTACACACCTCTGAGAGTTTCTTATCAAACATGAGCAAGAGGAGGAATCCAGGGTGAGGTCACTGAAATTTCACAACCACGCAGGAAATGTCGTCTGAACTCTTCCTATTAAGTGCTTCTTCAGTAAGCCGCTTTGCTGCAGACAGCGCATCCTTTATGTTCTTGACAGCATCCACCGCTTCTTGGTTGGACATCACCTGGCATCAAATTGAGGAACGGATTTTAGTCCATAAAAAGGGCAAACAAATAATTTATCCTTCCAACAAAGATTAGAGGTAGAAAGTTCCAAGTAAAAGAAACCTTCCACAACCCGTCACTTGCTAAGATAATACAATCTGTATCATCATCAATCATCTCCATTGCGACATCTGGTTCTGAACTCAGATGTTCCTTCAAGCTCTTGTCACCAAATGCCCTTGCCACTGCCAACTGTCCATCAACACGTGGGACATCCCCTGAATTCATAAAGTTGGAAAGTTAATATTGATAGTGACAGACTATTGAAACATCTCTATAAGGAGGAGAGATAGTCTAAAGGTATTGATATTGGAATAAAGAAGAATCACATGGCTGATCATAGTGCAACAGATTGCATACTCACAACGGCTGTCTGAAACCAGATGAAAATGAGGAGGAATAAGCGCAAACTTAGTTAATAGAAAAGTGCAGTTCCATCAGTTTAAAAAGATAACCCACGTCTATTCATCAACAGGTCACAGGAGGTGATCAGTGCAATAACTTGGTGCAAATTCTATCATTTAAAGCATCCATTTGCCCTGTGGAAGAGTGCACAGTATGCAATCCATTTTCAAAATTCCAGCATGCAGTTGCAAGCCTCAAAACCTAAAGGCATTAAAAGCAGTAATGTCCTAACAATCTAATTTCCAATGCTCCATTTCTCACAACACAATCATAATCATATTTATGTAGAGTCCAAACATTGTAGAACAACATAGTTCTTGAAACTTAGCAAATCTCTTACCTGGAAAGTTTGACACAAAGCCACCTCTGTTCTCGATTTCCTCCCTTTCCATGCTTGGCTCATGATCAACTGAGAGTTGTTTGGCAACACCATTCTTGCAGATAACAGCTCGTGAGTCACCTACATTTGCTACTACCAGCTTCTGACAGTTAATTAGTATAGCCGTGACAGCCGTTGAACCTCCTTTACCCAAATCACCGGCTTTCTCCAAAATTGTAGTATCAGTAATACAATATGCTCTCCTCATAGCATTTTTTGGCTGTGTCCAAAAGTCTGGCTGCATGAAGGAAATATTCAAACAAGAAATAGACATTTATTTTCATCAAATCCACCCATTACAGAAAACTACAAGCAGAACGGACAATCTAAGGGGAAATAGCAAGCATATTTAGTCCATCATAAAAGTTGAAATATCAATTCTCAGCTCCACTTAAAAATGAGAAGCCATTAAACAACCAACCCCAGAATCCTATCCCATAACCATAGTAAAAAATTTAGACCTACAAAGTAGCTCACAAAATGATGCTTCAATAATGACTTACAATACACAGATAGAATACCTTACCTCCTTTAAGATATTGTCAAACAAATGAGACCGCAAATAATCAGGAATAACATGGCTGAGATGACCATCAAATATTGCAAACAAACCAAGTTCATTGTCATCGACTTCCTTAAATTGAGCAACAACATAATCTTCCATGTCATGATGTGATTTCCCCTTTACTAAGTGAAAGCCATGTGTTATGTGCTTCGAAATCTTACTCTTGCCCTTTCCACAATCTGGAGAAGAACCCAATCCAACCTTTTCCTGCAGTATGTGCATTCAAACTTGTAGGTAACTCACACGGCTAGCAATCCAATGAAAAATGCATGTGTAATCAATGTCAAAGAGCTGAACAAACCACAAAAACATATTAATTAAAAATACTTCCATAGTTGTGTAATTATAATTGTTTGGAACAAAAGAGTCTTACAATTCTTCTTCGAACGTGATGTCTTCCTCCCAAACAGAAATTATAGCAACTTGGTTAAAGATAGCAATTGCAAAGTAAAATAATAACTGCCATGTTCTAGGTTCCTTCCGAGTAAAACGCATTGTAAGATCCCATCTCATTGACATTATATCTCAGCATGCACTACACATTGATATTACATAATTTGTTCAACAATTCCTTATCTCTGAATGCAAATTGTGATTGTTAATGTCAAAATACTTTAATTTCGTATGATCATGAAAGTTCCCAATTCTCAATAAATTAGCTACTGTAACAAATAATTAGCAACTGGCTTTCATGATGTTGAGAGTACCCCCCCCCCCCATAAAATCCAGAACTGGAATGATGTTAAGACTTACTATGAACACAGAATAAGCATTATCTCTAACCCCATCTGATCCATATCACTCCAAACAAATAAATCAAAAAATAATGTCTTTAATTATAAATCAAAAAAGCACATTTATGAAGTCTCCAAACACACGGAGACCAAGCAAGAAAAAACTCATGAATTCAAGGTCATAAAAAGAAGAAAAAACAGGGAAAGCAGTAGACACATATATAATGGTTGATATATTGAAGATCTCAAATCAATAACTTGTTCACTACAAAGGATATACATCCATACATACCTTCATCTTGTGTAGGATTTCTTTGCCAATCATGGCTGCTGCTAGTGTAATAAGCAGGTGGAGATAATAAATAGGAAGGGAAGATAATTGTGATCTAGAAAATCAAGAAAGTGAAGAGAGAAAAAAGGAGAGATCAAGGCGAGTGTTGATGAGGATCCAGCAACTGTTGACGACGGTACTTTCACTTCCCAGTTTTTATTGTCCGCGTTTCTTGCATTTACTTGTGACGTGGTCTTCGCGCCACTTGACTGTTGCCTCTCTCTTTATTTTCTTTTCCTACTGCTAATAAAATTATTAACGGTGTGCTTAGCAAGGCAAAAATTTGAAAATTATTTTATATTAAATTAATTATTTTATATTTTTAAATATCAAAAATAATTTTTTAAAAATAAAAAATATTATTTTAAAATATTTTAAATAAAAAATATTTTAAACTATAACAGCCAGCATTATCTCTTACCCACCACAAACTTCGTCTGCAAAGTAACCACTGGTTCAATGAACGAGGTGTTTGAACCAATTGGGTGGTTCCACGTGGATGTTGGAGTTTGGACCTCCCCTTGAATGGAAACAGGATTGGCTGGGTTTAGATCGTTTGTTTGATTAGACTCTTTTTACCTTTACATGAAATTTTTATAAAGTCCACGGAAGCAGTTAAAACATAAATATATTTCTATCTTGTATAGCGTATGGGTTGGATTGATTTTTTAAATGTAAAAAGAAAAATCAAATGCGTTGTTAATATTTTTTTTTGCAGAAAAATAAATTAGTCATGAAATAAAAACCTAATCCATATCAAATAAAATCTTTTTTAAATACTAAGAAAGTGATATATTAAATAATATTTTTAAAAAATAATATTGTAATGATGATATATTAAATTAAATTAGACTAACTCTAGTTAAGCTGTGAAATTCACGATTCGGGTCATGATGACTCATAAAAAATAAATTAAAAAAATTAATAAATTCAATTCCTAAATAATCAATGTTGGAGGCTAAAATTAAAGAAATATTGATTTAAAAAAAAACAAAAACAAAAACAAAAAGAATAATGGCTTAAGTCAACACAAGTAAACTGGCCTAACCCATGGTAAAATCTAGTTATCTTGATCAAGAACTTGTCTCATATGCTCATGTTTCTGAAATGAATTTTCAAAACTAGTCATGGATCCATGATCACAATCCTAAGTGCTTCTTGCCCTTACCGACTAACAGTTTAATTTTTCAATTTATCTTTGCATGTCATCTATCATCAATTCTTGAACACTAATTCTTGACCACCTCTTTTCAATTTTGCAATCCATTTTTGTATGTTTTTTTATCACCAACTCTTAAACATTTTTCTCTAGATAGAAGACCTCCACATCCCCTCTTACCTAAACATGTTCTATTTAGTGACCTTGCTAGCCAAAGTTATTTACTAGCACCCAAAAATGCACAATTCAACAAACAATAATTTGGGATAGTTAGGTTCTGGTACATATATGAAAGCAATATAAGAAGAACAACAAAAATCTTATTTCAGAATTTTATTGCTGAATATTTTCTATTGATGTAGTCTATTCTCTATGAGATTTATAATCCTTAAATAAACTTAAAAACTTACCTAAACCAACAAGAAAACACAAAAATAATGAAAAAATAATAAAACTCTTTGTCGAATTAGAAAACATGTATTAAATAAAGCTGAGTGTTCTAATCTAAATAATAAAAAGAATTTTATATCAACTAGGAAAATATATCAAATCTCAAATAGTAACTTATGAGACTTATTTGAAGGCATTTCTAATGTTCGCTTTCTTTCAAGTTTTAACCCTCTAAAAAATACGGTCTTTAAAATCTTTTAGAAGATTTTCAACTTAATTCAACTGTCAGTTTAAAAGTTATGCTCAATAACATAAAACTATGTCTTAAAAAAAAAAAATCTTCTGCATCAAAACTCTTCTTTACCCTTTTATATGGTGAATTTTAGAAGTTAAAAAGATAGACAATTAATTATGATAATAACTAGAATTAATCATTGTCATTATCAACTTTAATAATCCTCCATAAAACTAGAATTATTTATGGTAATAACTAGAATTAATCCTCATTATTATCAAATTTAATTAGCTATTAAAAAAACCAAAATTAAACCTGAATATTTTGGGCCTAAATCTTAAGTTTCTGAGCTAAAAAAACTTTTCAAGTTTGCAAAATGCTTATGGAATAAGTTGATCAAATTCTTTATTCATGAGTTTAGATGGACAAAACATTGGCATGGAATAAATAATTCTTTTGGACCACACCTAAATTTAAATTTTAGTTGGCAAAATAAAAAATATTTTGTAATCTAAAAAGTTATTTTACAATAAACTTAAAAGGGATGACTTGAACATATACCAAGTCATGTGCTAGTTTAAGCTCAAAATCCATTTTATTTAGGATATTTTCCCTCTAAAAACTCGAGTGCCTTTTAATCCCAATTTCAACTTCTCAAATATCTACTATATAAACACCAAAAATATTTTGTTTTTCCCTCATGTGTGATAAAATTCTTATAAAGAGTTTTAAAATTTTATCAAAACATATTAACTAAGAATTCTTCAAGATCAGTTTTTTATTCACTTATAATTTATTTAAACCATATTAATGTTTTATATTAAAAACCTTATATTAAGGATTAAATTCTAACAAAGTTTTAATGAGTGAAATATATTTTTAATTTGGATTCAAAACCATGTTTTTAAACAAATTTCCCTTCTCCCCGTGCGAAGTCCTCTGCCCATGCAAGGAATGGAAAGATCTAGGGTTAGGGTTAGGGGATTTTTATGCATCTTCACCTTCTTTATACATTTCCAATCTTCTTCACTGCCTTCCTTACTCATATATATATATATATATATATATATATATATATATATATATATATATATATATATATATATAACCATTGAAAGGTCTCCCACATTGTTTTGGAGGTTCACTATCCACCAAGTCTAGATCTTCATTAATTTAGCTGTACAAAAGGCACATCATCTCTCAAAGGTATCCATATTCGTCGAGCGGTAAAGACGAACAAGGTGGGTTCTAGGTTGCTTTTGCAGAAAGATCGCAGTGGACTTTTCGGCACAAAAATACCTTGCATTCGGCGACTTGACCAAGTCACCGCGCAGACAGTGGTGTAGAATCCATGTGCTGGCTTGCAGAATCCTTACCAAAAACACTTCACTCACAATAAATTATGCCTTTTTCCAGGGGGGATTTCGTAATTTGCTGTAAGAAGAAGGGCTTGTCACAACTTCTTGTCTGAAAAGAAAAGTACACTCAAAGACTTTTAGTTTTTTTTAGGTTTTGTCCTTTACTTTCAGAGCAGGTAGATGAATTATTAACGTCTTGAAAATGATGGGACAACAGTGATTTGCTTCATCCACATACTAACTAGTCAACCTAATCCATTAGCGAACATGTGAGGTCTCAATAAGATAGTCACTCTATAAATCATATATTTTTTTTTAATAGGTGTTTGAAATTACAGTGGTTGTTGTTGTTTTTTAAATAATTTTTCATGCTGAAATGTATTAAAATAATATTTTTTTATTTTTAAAAATTATTCTTGAGATCAGCACGTCAAAACGATCCAAAACATACAAAGAAAATTTAGATTTTTTGCAAAAAATTAATTAATTTTTTTAGAAACGTGATTTGCATTTATATTCAAATAAATTTGTTTATTTTTTAAAAATCTTAGTTCATGCTAAAGTGCCTTCTAAATATCACTTAGAAAAAAAATATTTTTTATTGATGCATATAAATTGATTCAAAAATATTATTAACAAAAACTAAATCAAAAGGGAATGTGAATGAAAATATTGTTTACTAGACCAATATTTTCATGGTTTTTTTCTAGGTTACCACGATTATTTTTTTAAAAAAATTATTAATTTGTTGTTGTTGTTTATTTTTTTATTGTTTAATTAAAATAAAATAAACTTATTTAATCTAGATCACAATTTTTTTTATTTTTTAAAATATATTTTTGACACCCAAATATTATTTTTTTATGAAAAAAAATTATTTTCACTGTGATCCGCACCTAATTTAGGGGGAAAAAACATCTTATTTTCATGGTTATATTTCTAGTGGGTTTAGGATCGGGAGAATGGGCTATAAATTCTGAGACCCGTAATACAACGCCCATGGAACAAAACAATCTGACCTTTTCTCCGTGGAAGGTAGAGAGATCAGGCACTCGACAATTAACTATTACTCCGACCTCTGCCCAAACCCAGCTCAAAGGGCCCAAACCCCTTCTTCTAGGTTACCGGCAGCCCAATTTACCATGCTGTTTACTCCAACACTTGAGTCGGTCCCTAAGAAACATGACAGGCAAAGCTCAATGTTCTTTTATGACCCATACACAATTTCACTTGGAGCCGGAATCTTGTTAGGGCTTGCTACAAACTTTTTGTTTCTTAGAGAAAAGATTAATTCAGTTAGAGTCTGCCGCGAACAAGAGAGAGTTAAAGAAAGAAAAGGGAAGATGGAGAGGAGCTGGAGAGGAGGAAAACGGAGAAGATAAGCCTCTTTTCTTTTTTGTTTTTTCATCAAAAACTGCTTATAATATAAAAAGATTACATGCAGATACCAAAACCCAAATAGAATTCAATCATACAAGTTTAAGCTCAAATTCGTTGGACTATATTCTTCATCGTTCTTATTATATATATGTTTGCGAATCGTATCTTGATTTCTTTACCGTATATATCTGGTTTCTCTACCATGTTCTGTTTAAATCTGGTCGGTTTAGACATAAAGTGAAGCAAAATTAAAATATCATAGAATTTCGGGTCAAAATTGCTTCCCGAGTCAAACTAATTTGGCCCAGCTCTTAAATATTAGTGTGTAGTAGAGCTATCTTATGACACAATCCGACTATCAACCAAGGAAGCCTAATATAAAACTTGATTGGTGGGGAGGGAAATCTGGGTGACCGGTGGTTCCCGGGGGCATGATGAGCTGCCATGGGGCCAAAAGGTTTCGATAGAAACCCTAATGGGAGACAAATAGGTTTTCTGAAAGCTGCTCTGTCCTCATTTTGAGGAGGGTGATCAAAAGTAACCCTGATAATTAATGAATAAAGCAGTGAATTGCTAGTCAATAGACTTGCAGATTTATTTCATCGAGAGAGGTGGTCCACAGAGAGCCTTTGCTTCCACCAACACCGAGAAAGCCTTTGCCGATCCCATCATAGCATGGCCTGGTTAAAGCTCGAACATGACAATAAGCTATTGGTGCTTGTGTTGCTTGACCATCCACTCTTTCTCTCCGTATCTAGTAAAGTTATTCTTCCTTGCTTTACATGCAAGAGTATATTTGGGAAGCTGTGTTCCTTGAAGAAAACCAAAAGCAAGACCGAAGGGAAAAACCCTTTGAACTAAACAAGCTTAGGGATCTACTTATTTTCAAGTTAACCTATATAAATCCCACATTATGATGATAATAATAATAATGATCAAAACTAAGGGGAGAGCTCTATATTTCCTAGCATGAACACGCCGTTGAAAACCATTGTGTGTGTTAAATTCATGCATTTTGCATCAAAGTTAGCCTTTGAATTGTGTTATCCCAATCATTTAACACACATGTCTAAGAAACATCCCACACTAACAAAATTATTAGAACAACACCATGTATCTAAGTTAATTTAAGATTGAGTTGGCATGTAACCAACTCATGATTTTGTCCACCAAGCTAATAAATTATCAAAATCTTCTTTTATTTGATGGAAAATCTTATAAAGCACGGGAATAATTAATGGTATCTTTTTAATTTTTTTATTAAACTTTTTTTTAAGAAAGAAATAGATACACGAAGGGAAGAGAAAACCAAATCCATAATCCACAAAAAAAAATGATAAAAATACCTTCTCATATGTTTTCTCTCTCTTTTTTTATATGTCTACCCTTTTTTAATATAATGCTATTAATTACTCTTAATGGATGCATAGCACGTTCCCATCTCTTTCTCGTTATTTTTTATATGATATACAATTCCACGTTATATATTATGAGTACCTTTGGGATATAAGTACAACCTCACACAAGACTCCCACAAGCACTGCTATGGAAGAAAACCACCACCAAAAGACTAGCTCTAGAGAATACATCTTCTCGTTTCCTAGCACTCCAGGTACTCTAGATCAAGATTCTGATTTCGAATTCGGTTGTTTAACGCCGGATTCTCCCTCTTGTGATCCAAACAAGAACTCACCAGCTGATCATCTTTTTTTCAATGGCCGCCTGCTGCCTCATTCTTTTCCTGTACTTCGAAAACAACAACCAACAACTATGCTACTTATTGATAACATATATCGTGCAACTAGCAGAGCAAGCAGTGTCAGCTGCAAGGATTCCCTCATGTCATCAAGAAGTAATAGTACTAATAGTAGTAGAAGCAGTGTTAGCAGCGCAAGAACAAGCTCAAGTGACAACTCCGAGAGGAGAAGATTGTATAATAATATTACTAGTACCAAAACACCCTTGGCTAGTAAAGTTATTATGGCACAATTATACGGATCTTCTCAAAGGTGGCAACATATCATGCCTGTGCCAACTGCAGTTCTGAAACGTGAGGATTCAAGAAGGAAAAGTGGTGGGATTTTGATTAAAGAAGGGTTGATCAGCAACAAGAAACAAGTCAAGAAAGGGAAAAGAGAGAGGTCTGGGCTCTGGAGGAGATTTTTCATGTCATTTTTGGTGGCGTGTAGAGAATGCCATGCCATGGAACCATCCACAAGGGATGATATGTTGCAAGAGAACATCAAGTTATGATTAATACGAATATGGGGCTTCTTTTTTCTTATGGGGATACTGATTTTGCACATGATTTGATTCGCACTTTTGAGTAAATTTCCTGTTACCTGTAGTGTATGTGATCATACTGCAAAATCCCGCCCTCTCTCAAAGAGAGTGCATTCCAGATCGTAGCCAGGAAAACATTATTATTGGTTTGTCCAATGATCTATCTGTTTGTTAATTTGCAAATGATCATTGCAATTAATTGCTCGAGTCTTCGTAAGGGATTGCGACCATCTCAACTGCTGTAACAGCTGACAATTTGTGGGGAGGAGACTGATAGGAGTGTTATTTGTATAATCAAAAGCATGATTCAATCATTGTAAGCATCTTAAAGCATGTGGTGAGGTGTTTTGTACATTATATTTGAGTGCATTAATCATTATTAAGTGCTGGTTTCTGTTCACACATTCTTCCTCAAGGCAAAACAAATCAGAAATAAATAAAAACAAGGTTAGTGCATCTCTTTTGAGCTCTGCAAGCAGGCACAGCCCGTGGCCAACGTAGCTCTGAAGCCATTATTAACAAATGCAGATCGGAGTTCCTTCTCTGACTGCAGGAACATCACTCCATATCACTTCGGATCTGGTCTGCCTGCATCATTCAAAACCTTACTCTGGGAATTATCAACTGCCGGTTGGTAATGGTACAGGACTTCCCATCATTTGAGATGGTTTCTATTTCGTTGCAGACACTTGTACGATATTTAAAATGTCTAGTGTCTTGCTAGTATAAAAAAATAACAAGAACATGACTTTCCGTCCATAACTTTGCTTGTGAAAATAATGTTTTTAAATTTCACCGCTTTTATTTTTTGTATTAAAGGTCACGTAAACAAGAGAGTTCTCTCTTGGGGTGAGTAGGAAGGTCTACTGCAAACCCTAATATTAAAATAACTAAAATATTTTTAAAATAAAATTTTTAAAATTATTATGTAAGGGTGGTTTAATCTTTTCATACTTCTTTTTATATATACAGTGAAATAAGTTAAGGGCGATTTGATATTTTAATAAATATAAAAACAATTAAAAAAACAAAAAGTGATTTGCTTGTGCCAACAAGTGGTGCCTAGGCTTTCCAATCAATGCATATCATGCCACCATCAACCAAAATCATTTTTCATCGTGTTATTAGATGTGTTGCCACATTCTCTTTCTTATAAAACGACACGTGTGGTTAAGGGTGGTGTTATTTGTCACCAACAACCTTTTTTTCCCATCCATTTTTTTCTCTCCTCCCCTAAAAAATCACACTGCCCATGTAAAATTTTAAAATTATTCTTTAATGTTTTAAGATTTTAATTGCGGTTTCTATTCTTCTGATTTCTATTTTTTTATTTTAGTTTTTTTGTAAAATTCTAATTTGTTTTTAATTACATATTTCAATCTCAATTTATGATATATTATTTATTATGTTATGTTCCTCGTTCTTTTA
Source organism: Populus nigra (assembly GCF_951802175.1). Classification (NCBI taxonomy): domain Eukaryota; kingdom Viridiplantae; phylum Streptophyta; class Magnoliopsida; order Malpighiales; family Salicaceae; genus Populus; species Populus nigra. The sequence goes on from NC_084852.1 coordinate 7,961,745, forward strand.
ATTATTTTTTCTTTTTAGGTTCTTTTATTAAATTGAATTTTCTTTTCAATTGTACCCTTCAATCAAAATTTTATTTTTATTTTTTATTTCAATTTTGATCCTCATTCTTTTTTATTGTTTTTTTCTTTTGGGTTCTTTTGTTAATTTGATTTTTCTTTTCAATTTCACCATTCCATCAAAAATTTAATTTATTTTTTTATTTTTATTTTAGTCCTTGTTCATTTAATTGTTGTTTTTTTTATCCTTTTGTGTAAATGAAATTATTTTTTTTCAATTTCATCATTTAATATTTGATTGGTTAGAAATTGAGCTTCTTGGTTTTTCTTGATGGGGTGCTTACAGTCTAAGGACCCCGGGTCTCGGGTTTGAAACATTAATTCGGGTTGATATTTTTTTTACATATTTTTTTTTTACTTTCATCATTCAACAATGTTTTTTTTTTTAAATGGGCTTTGATATTTTCCTTGTTTTTTTTCTATCGTGTTATCCTAATCTCATAATTTGAACCGTAAACTTGACAGATTAGCTCGACCCTTATTATTAGGATTATAGGTTTATCATGATAACCCGGGCTTAATCAAGCTGGTATTTTCTGCTCTATTTTTGTTATTTAATTTTATCATTTCATATTTAATAGAATGAAAATCAAGCTACATTATTTTTCTCATTTTGAAAAAAAAAATATTTTTTCAAGTTATCGTGATAATTTTATTTTATTTTTTATCATTATATACTTTTTCTATAATCTAGTTAAAATAAAATTTAATCGAATCTATATATCGAGTCACAAGTATTTTTTCTTGCTTTAAAGTATGTTTGCAAGTCCACCTGGCTCGTTGAGCAAGCTAAAATGTCTAGAATGAGGATCCATATCAAGCCCAACTCAAGAAAGAAAAGGAAGAAAAAAAAGCAGTGGGGTGGGGAAGGTTTGGTGACCCTGCGTGTTCTCCAGTCTATGCTTTTGATAAGATTAGCAATTTTTGCATGACAAAGAATTCTTTGCGCTTCAAAAAGGTCAAGCAAATATCATACAAAACAAATGATCTCTCCAAGTTAGTGTCTTTACACAACCAAGAAAAACAATCTTGCTTGACCTCTATACTTGGCTCTCGATAGTATATTTTTTCAAGTTTTTCAATAAAGATGATAGTCGATGTAAAATATTTATAGTTTTATCTGTTTTTATTTTCCCAGGAAGATCAATATCCGAGCTTTAGTTTTTAATTAGTTTAAAATCTTACTCGGAGACTGAGGGAGGTATAAGGCCAGTAAAAGCTATTCAATTAGATGGGGGAAATAAGATAGTTGAGGGAGAATGGGCTCTGTTACACGCCAATGGCTATTCGTTAACCAGCCGTCTCACCGTGCACATTGTACTATAAAACCCAGCCTGCAAAGGCTAAAAGATGGAGAGAGAGAAATCAAAACCGACCAGCAATGGAAATATTTGACATACTTGCAGTTGTAGGAGTACTTGTTTGTTTTCTCTTGCTTCGTTGCTGGGATCAGATCAGGAAGCTAGGCGCAGATAAAACAAACTGGCCAATTGTAGGGATGCTACCACGGCTCCTTATCAATTCATCAAACGTGTATGAGTATACCACGCGAACCCTGAGAAATAATGGAGGAACTTCAAAGTTCAAGGGTCCTTGGTTTGCCAACATGGACTTCGTGATCACTAGCGATCCTAAGAATGTGCACCACATCTTGAGCGACAACTTCGCAAACTATCCGAAGGGACCTTTGTACAAGAAGATTTTTGAGCCTCTAGGAGATGGGATTCTCAATTCCGATTCGGAGTCATGGAGAGCACAGAGGAAAATGATTCAGCTATTCATGAAGAACAACAAGTACAAGGAATTGGTAGAGAAGACCATCCTCCAGAAGTTGGTTCAAGGCCTATTTCCAATCCTGGATCATGTCTCCAGAAAAGAACTGTCGGAGATAATAGACATGCAAGATGTGATTCAGCGGTTCATGTATGATAGTAACTGCATGTCTGTTTTGGGTTTCGATCCAAATTGTCTCACGATTGAATTTCCTGAGGTTGCACATGCAAAAGCTTTCGATATCATGGAGGAGGCAATATTCTACCGGCACATCGTGCCGGAGTTTTACTGGAAGTTTCAAAAATGGCTTCAAATCGGAGAAGAGAAGAAACTAAGTAGAGCTTTGCTGACATTTGATCAATTCATGTACAAATGCATCTCAACAAGGTGCGAGCAAGTCTTAAACGAAAATAAAGCCAAAATGGAGAATATTGTCGAGGAGAAGGAAGCTGCAGACTTCGACTTATTAACAGCTTATATCAAAGTTCAAATGAAAGAGCATGGAAACAGTGCAGCTTCTTTAAACAAGTTCTTAAGAGACACGGCAACTAATCTCCTGGTGGCCGGGAGAGACACTCCCAGTGCAGGCCTTGTTTGGTTCTTCTGGCTTGTCGCAGAGCATCCACTAGTAGAAAGCAAGATATTAGAAGAGATTAGAGCAGCAAATTTGGTGAAGGAAAAGGACGGGAAGCTGAGGGTTTTCAGTGCAGAAGAGGTAAATGGCCTGGTTTATCTTCACGCAGCCATGTGTGAGACACTGCGGCTATACCCATCAGTGCATACTAATCACAAGGCTGCAGTTGAAGAAGATACACTTCCGAGCGGTCATCGCATCCGACGGAAGATGCAGGTCTTGATTTCCTTCTACTCAATGGGGAGAATGGAAGCAATCTGGGGCAAAGATTGCCTAGAATTCAAGCCTGAGAGGTGGATTTCTGATAAAGGAGGTATTATATACGTACCACCTTACAAGTTTGCTGCGTTCAACGATGGGCCGAGGACTTGCCTGGGAAAAGACGTCAGCTTTATTCAAATGAAGATGGTTGCCTGTGCAGTGCTCTGGAATTATCATGTTCAAGTGGTTGACGGCCATCAGGTTTTCCCGAGTGTTGCTGTTGTACTTCGTATGAAGAATGGCTTGAAGGTTAGGATCACCAAGAGATGCTAACTATCTTTATATAGATGTTGTAATAAAAACTAATATCAAGTAAACTACGATTTTTTTTATTTTTTTTGGTATAAAAATTTTAGTTAACATTTAACAATTTATGTGAATTGTTAAATGTTAAAAAAAACATTTAAAAAACACTTTACGGAACAAACAGGACTAATCCAACAACGTTACTGGTCCGTGTTTCTGCTAATATTTTTTTTCTAACCCTTAAAAAAATTTAAAGACATTAGAGAGTAAGAAGTTCAATGTATATTTGATGAAATATTTTTAAAGTATTGAAATTGTGATATATTTAATAATATATTTATTTTAAAAAATATTGAGATGATAATATATTATATCGATTCGGATTAGCTATAGATAACCCGCTATTCTAAGCATGAAACCACGATAATTAACCTTGCAGAACTCAAATAAAAAAAATAAAAAACTCAATTCTAATCAATCAAATATTAAAGGTTGAAAATGAAAAAAATAATTAAAAAATAAATTTATTTTAAAAATACTAAATTTAATAAAGAGGAACAAATAAAAAGACTAGAAATAACCCGAGTTATTTTTAAAATTATTTAAAAATTCTATAGAAAAGAATTAAAAAAATAATTAAACTCAATCTCTAATTAAATCAAATATAGAATGATGAAACTAAAACACATAAATTTAAAAAAATATAAATAAAATCGAGCAAACATGATTAATCTCTCAAATTTATAACTCATTAAATCAATGACTCCAACTTAATCAAGAAACTCAATTAAATATTAAATGATCAAATTAAAAAATATATAAATTTAAAATATTTACATTAGCAACTTTTTTTTAATTTTTCCATTCAGATACTTCTCAATTCATTTTGTAAAGCATAGGCATTTTCAATTAAAAACAATTATCCGTGACATTAACGCTTCCGTTTTTCACATAAAAAATAATTTGAAATCTTATTAATATTATACGATAAAGTATTCAAATCAATATATTTTTTAAATATTTTTGAATATAAATATTAAAAATAATTTATTTTTTTTAAAAAAAAAAAAAAAAAAAACCATATGTCGGAGCTATTCCACTGGCAAACTGAGCAGGGGAGGGAAAGGGCAGGGGGTGGTGGCTGTACCTTTAGGTTGAATATAATGAAAGTCAAACTTGATTTGACAACCTCTGTCTGTCAGGTTGCAAATCTCCTCATGAAAAAAATAATGATAAGAGGTCTCATCAAACAGTAATTAATTGAGATTTGTTAAGATTCTGTTCAAAATAAGCACAGAAGCAACGAAGACAGATTAGAGCTGGACTGAACCTTAGTGATGACCCACATCGTACCCACGTCATGTTTGGTTTCGGAACCGTCCTTCTTTTTTAAAAAAAATTAATTAAAATAATGAAAAAAACCTAATTTCTAATAAATCAAATATTAAAAAAAATTTTAAAAAATTAAATTTTAAAATAAATCTAGAAAAAAAACCAAAATCAACTCGTGTTAACTTTCAAAGCCCAGGACTAACTCTATAGAAGACAAACCCTAAAATATAATACAAAAAAATTCTAAATTAATAAAATATCAATGGGTAAAATTAAAAAAAAAATACAAAACAAAACGATCCAAAACAAAAAGAAATAGCAATAAAAAAATATGAACTTAATTTCATATAAAAAATAATTTGAAATTAAATGTTGAAGGGTGAAATTGAAAATAAAATTCAATTAGAAAAAGAAAAAAAAACACCAATTAAAAGAATAAGAAGAAAATTTGATATAAAAGCCTAAATGAAATCAAATGACGAAGGACAAAATTCAAGAGAGAAATTAATAATATATTTTTTAAAAATAACGATTAAAAAAATAAAGACCAAATTAAATTAAAAAAACAAATGAAATGACATCTTTATATTTTGACAATGATAAGAAAAAATAAAAAGAATAAAAAAAAATTCATCGGAACTCAATCACTACTTCATTCTGTACATGCATGACATTAATAAAAAGATCACGACAAAACTCTTCCAATGTCAACCTAGAAGGTGGCATTTTGACGTGAGACAGCTAAATGCACCATACACTTGCTAGCCGGTATGTTGCGCTTGCCAATATTTTTTTAAAATAATATTTATATTTGTCAAAAAAAATCAAATCAACTTTCTAATAACTAAAAAACCAATTTTAAAATACAAAAAAAACCCATAATAATGAATGAACTCTATAGAAAAAACTATATTACATTAATAACAAGGGTCAAGGACATTGATTTTTTTTATAGAAAAACAAATAATTATATTATTGCGCTAAATAGTGGGTCTATACTTGGGGAATACATTGAATTCCCATGAAAATCAGTTTTTTTTCTTTTTAATAATCAAAATCATGACAAGAAACTCCACTGTTAATTAACTGATTTATTTTTGTTTTCTTGATTATCTTTAATTTGTTGCATGCCTTAAAGAACTTCATTGGCCAATGGCTTTCATCCCTGCTTGCCTCCTGGGGTTCCAAGCACCATAAACCCAGCAAAACCACCTTCGTCTATTTAAAAATATACTTTTTAAAATTTATTTTTAATATTAATATTTTAAAACAAATTAATCATCAAATGACACCTAAACCTGCCCTAGGATTTGGTTAAGATGATTGAGAAACCCATTAACGCTTCGCTTTCGGCCTTGACATAACATGACAAGCAAGTGGCATAATCCCACTACTAACTTTTCCTCTATCCCGGAGGAAAAAAAAAACTTGTGCTGCGATCTATCAGCTACAACAAAATGATGAGGAAGATCCGTGAATTAACAAAGGAAACACAAAGTAGTAAAAGAACATAATAAAACAAACATTAGAGTCCCAGTGCTAAAAGCACAAAAGTTTTTTGTTTTTTTTTTCCTTAGATACAAGTTCTCATCCTTTCCCCATCTAAGGCAGATTTCACTCCAAGAAAGTATCCATGACGTCTGAGTACACCCCTGATTCGGGATTCCTGTACTCCACAGGATGGTGCTGATGGTGGTCAACCGATGTGGAAGATGATGAAGTCATTCTTGCAGGCAAAGTAAAGCTCCTTTTGAACTTGTTTTCCATTTTCCTTGCACTATCAGGATGGCAATCTAAGCTCAAGAACTCGTTGGGATTCATACCACCAGCATTGTTCATATTTGAAGCATCTGAATTTGGATTTGGATTCTTCCCTTCAAGGATATGAGGGTGGTGATTGCGGTCTCCTTTGTTTCCTAAGCTCTCAGGGTTAAACAAAAGCTTGGCATCATCTGCCCGTCCGGTGAGAGCATTGAAGAAAGACAAACCATTGGGCCATTTGATGTCATTTTCATGCTCTCCCATCATCTCTTCCATTCGGGTTTCAGATGAATGGGGAAGGATAAACATATGGGGCTCATCTTTGGCTTGTGGAAATCCAAGTCTAGCCGCAGGGTTTTGAAAATTCTGTGAAGAAAGCAAAGAACCTGCTGCAGATGGAAGTGGTCTTTGACCCCAGTTGAAAAGGGGCTGCGTTGAGCGGGTTGGAATTGCAGATTGCTTAGTAGGTATTGAGGAAGAAGAGGAAGTGTTCCTGGTCGAAGAGAAGAGATGGGAGAGGTAGAAACCAGACTGGTAGCCAAGAGATTCAAACGTATGCCTCATTCTTAGTACAAAATGAAGGTCTTCAGGTATCTGAAAATATGAATGGTGCCCTCATGAGATCAAACTTCACCACAAGTAAATAACAGCTATTGAGCACAAGTAAAAAAAAAAAAGCAATTATTAAAGATCTTCAGGGAAAATTACTTTCCAAAATTAATTCTTCAAGGAAAAATAGAAACTAGATGACAAGTTCTCAGAAAAAAAAAATTTATAACTCACGATCTTGCAGGAGCCCAGTTGTAGAAGGCCATGGCCAGCTTGTATGACAGCAATGGTCTGGTCAACATTAATAAATGCGGAACACAATCTAAGTACTGGACGTGGGAAAAGTGATATTGGCAGAAAAAAAGAAAAGAGAAAAATGAGCCTAATAACTGTAAATTAACTATTTCGGTGCTGACCTGAATACCAGACTCGAACTGATCTGTCCATTCAGAAGGAAGCTGCAAACGAAACATTCAAAAAGACAAGGTTACTATCAACAATCTTAAATATGGTTCCATCTAACGTTAACCAATAATGAGGCACATTAAATTCACAACACCACTTTTTGTCCAATCTTCTTACAGGTACTTATCAGGCAAGCAAAAAAAAAAGAGGAGGATTTATGGGTATTGTTGCATACAGCATCAAATGAACTTTGCCAGTAGTTGGAAATATTTGGTTCACATTCAGTAGGTTCTTTGAAGACCCATTTATGGCACTTATCTGAGGCAACCTTTCCCATTAACCTGCTCAGAAGAAATAAAAACCAATCAAAACACATGAACAGCATATGTTTTTCACTTTCTGATTTTTGCTCTCTAACCACTTCACTCTTTCATTCAGAGAGAGTGTGAGAATTTAAACCAAAAAAATAGCACCTACCCAGTACCCACCCTTCTCCATAATTATATAACTGAATGGACATTTTGCTGAATGCTTTCCTGACAGGATCCTCTCCGTCAATTTCTTCCAGACAATCTCCAACTCTCCCTCGGCAAAACCCATCTTCCCACATCAACATCCTTCACAAGTCAATTAGTCAAGAATTAAATTCATATTAAAAGACCAAGACTTTACTTGCTTGCAAATTGAATAATCATGTACTAATCGTAATAGATCAAACCCATTTGTAATTAACATGTACGTATTGATTAAACATGGTGCTTGAATACACGAGTCAATAATCTAAGTCCTGCGTGTTTCTTTCAAGAAGCAAAAGAGTAATGCTTTGTTTGGTTACTGAGAAAAAATCAGAGAAAAAAAGAAGAAGAATGAAGTAGCGAAGCTGTAACTTTAGGGAACTTTGTCATATACTAGGAAAAGTACAAAGAATCACAACTTATTAGTAGAGTATCGGTCCACTATCGTCCCCATTTTCTTTGTTTTCTTCGTAACAAAAAGAGAATATAGAAGAAAAAACAGAAGTAAAAACTCACAAGCTTCCATTATCATCTCCAACCTTGCAACCATTACCACCCCTAACTCTTCTGCAAAACAGAAAGACAACCCATTTAAGGAAACAGTTGAAAGACAGAATTTGCAGAGCAAGAAACAGATTGAACAGTACTATAGAGATAGAAAGTTAGAAACTTTAACACAAAAAGGAAGACATATACGGGCGAGGACGAATAGTCCAGAAGACCGAGTAAGTCCAGTCTGAGTTGAGACAGACGCTTCTGAGGGCCTCATGAAGGGCCATCATCCCAACAGCTTCTTTGCTCCTATCTGCTCCTCCTGAGCCCACCATCTCTTTGTCTCTCTCTCTAGAAGTCCCTCTCTCTTTATCTCTCTATATGGAGGTGTAAGTCCTTTTTTTTCCCTTTGTTTTAAGCTCTTCCACTCCACACTTACAGTTTGCCTTTGGAAACAGAAACCCTTTTAAGCGTTTCTTTTGTTTTTTTCTATCCTCACTCGTTGATACACTGCCTACACAAACCTTATTTTGCACTTGCCTGCTTATTTATATCCTGTTCTTTCTTCTTTCTTTTTTTATTTTCTCTTTAGTAAATTCTCTTCAAGAGCCACAAAGGTGAATGGACCCTTTTCCTTTGTGTTCTCTTGATGGATCACTCTCTCAATATGCGTGTCCAGTTCTTTATGCTTGCCCCTGTAGTAATACGGGTTGGTGATCTCGATCAAAGAGGTCTGGGGTTAAAAGGGAGGGCAAGGGCAAAGAGAAGGGGGTCCAAGGGGATGTTCTCTTTTCTTATTTTGTTTTCTTCTGGTGTCGACTTAAAACCATGGAAAAAAGGGGGTGGGGACAGCTGTTATCTTCTCTCTCTGTCTCTTTGCCAAGAATGGAGAAGGAAGGGGAGAGGTAGAAATTTGTTGTTTTGATTTCTCTTCTATAGCGCGAAATTGCTATTCTATCCCTTTTCTTGGTTGGAAATCTCAGTTTTTTGGTGTTGAGGGTTAGGTTTTGGTTGTTCTTGACTTGGTTTTGCAGCCACTATTTCCTCATGTTGCCTTCTGTAAAGGCCTTGTTTCGATGAAAAGGTCAACAAGGATACCAGGAAAATTAGTCACACAGACCCCAATCCAATGTATAGTGAACAAAATTTACAACGGAGCGGGGTGAGCTATCAAGTATTATTCTAAAATATCGTGTCTTTTTTTTTTTTTTTTTGCTAGGGGAAGACTTCACTGTTTATTCTCTCGCCCGTTATTAGTTATTAGAGATGGGTTGTGCAAAATTTTATGGTTTTTAATTTGATAAAACTTTTTTTTCAATGATTATTGATTTTAATTTCTAATGAAATAGTGGGATTGAAAGAAAAGGATCGAGAATAAAAAAGACACCAAACATGAATGACATGCTATATGTTTCGTAAAACATGCATTTTGGTTCTTAAACTTTAAAAATCACATAAATTATTCAATTTCAATACCTCTATATTTTTCCAACTTAATTTTAGTATAAAAATTTATTTTTGTTATTTTTTAGTTCTTAGTTAAGGAGGAGAGAGATAACTAGATTCCGGCGATAGAGAGAGAAAAGTATCATTGACATCAATTTAGGCTATCAAAACAAACTATATTTATGTCAAATGATTTCATTTGATAAGGAGAGTTCATATGACATGTTTTACCTTTAAAATTCGTGAAAAAACATATTTGAACTCGGGTTGAATTTTGAATTTTGATTGATTTCAGTTTTTGGGGTAGTTTTTTTAGGTCATTAGCAGGTTTATTATGGTTTCTATGGTGTTTTATAGGTATTTAGGTTAAAAAATGAGTTGAAAAATATTTTTTGGGTAAAAACAACCATGCCTTGATTTTTCGGCCACCATAATGACTTAAATACGGGCAAATCAAATGATGTGTCATCAATTTTTTTTAAAAAAAAAAACCTTCCTAAATGCAAATAAAAAACAATGAAGGGCTCGATTGCGTGAGCCCTGCCAAAATAGGTCAAATGGGCTTGCTTGGCTTTTACTTCTTATTTTTCTAATTCTTTTTTTAAATTAATAATTTTTTATGGTTTTTTTTTCTAATTTTCTAATTTATATTTAAATTAATACTCTTTCTCCTTTTTATTTTGTTTAGAGAGCCTCTTTTAAATGATTATTATTTTTTTAGTTATGCATTTAAACTTGAAGAGTTTTTCTAATTCATCTATAATTTTTTTTTAATATTTTGTATGGATGAAGCTTTATTTTTAAAAATAAACAAAATTTATTTTCATATAATATTTTGAATATGTGCCTTGCATGATGGTTTTTTCTCCTTTTATCTTATTCAATCAATTTAATTTATTTTTCTATTTTTATTATCGTTTGCTTAAATAAAAAATTATTTCAACAAAAAAATCTAGCAAACACAATCGAGTAAATATCTCGTCTTTAGATATTAAATATCTTGATTTACAATTGTCTCTCAATCTTTTAAGTTTTATTTTTAAGTATTGTTAATAACTTTTTATTTTATTTGATTACATGTATATATAATTTTTTTTATTTGAAGTTAGATCTTTTAAACTATGAAAAAAAATACATACACAATTCTTTTATAAAAAATAAAAATATACTCACAACCGGACAAGATTACATAAAACTTTCTTGTTGCACTGTACAATAAATTGTAAATAAGGTCTGACAGAGATTAGGTTTACCAAAAATTCTTGAGTGAGCAACCTGACAACTCTTATACTTCTTTTGGTGTGTGGGTGAAGGTTTTCAAGTCTCTTATGCCACATTAAAGAGTTGAGAAAATAAAATAATAAAAAAATAAAATAAAAAATCAGGGTGCTGACATTGGCCTTGTGATGGTGTTGTACAGTGTTGATTTGCTACTCTTTTGGTGGACTTGAAATTATTTTGGACCCCAATTTGCCATTAAATTCGACAACTCATTGCCGTCGACCAACTGCTACATGCTAGCTTCAAAGATGTTGAATTTGTTTAAATCAACTCCTCCCTTGTCTCCCATGTCTAGTTTAAAGTAGTAGAATTATTTTTAAATAATTCTCATGCTAAAACTCTCTCATATATATGGATTGTGACGAAAAAATCATGTTTAATTATTGAGAATTTTATTTATAGACCGTCAGATCCTCATATATCCTTAATATGTTGGTAGTCATATTTATATTCAAAATACTAGATTTCACTAGAATATCGTCATTATTTATAAGAGGAAAAATCTAATTATGAAGAGCAGCTCAACTAATCAAGTTTTGAGTTTTTTTTTTAATAATTATAAATTTGAGTTTCTCATAAAATTAATTGAAATATACATAAGTTAGCCTATATATTCACGTTATTTAAAATATAAAAGAAGAAAAATCTCACTATTAAATCTCACTTCATCATTGAGAGTAAAAATTATTTAAAAAGGGTAGTAAAAACATGCACAATACCATTGAAAAGGGAATCTTAAACACTCTGTTATTATAAATTTGCTTGGTAAAAATATACTCTTGTTATCGAGAATGTGATTGGGTTTTATTTTCAAAATATCTTATATTTTTTAATGTTTTTATATCAAAACAATATATAACGCACAATAAAATCATTTAAAAAAATTAAAATTTCATGAAAAATCAATACAACGGCAGCTTTAACAGACACTAAGTGAAGAAGACGAGGGGAATGAATGATGGCAAGAAGAAACTCATGGATCTTCGAGTGTAGGCTGTGTGAACACAGCAAGCATGGTTTCGAAGCTTGAGACGAGGCACTGCTCTGAATACAAGAAAGCACAAGCATCCATCCATGTGCAGCAGTCTCCCCTTTTCATAGAACTTGGTGATTATATATCATATTCAACTCCTTTTGCTTTGGATGGTGGCTATCTATCTATCTACCTTGGTTAATTCGGTGTTTCTCTCGAGTTAACACCACCAAACACCACCTAGTGTTTCACCCTTTACTAATTGCTGATTATAATAATAATAAAAGGGAAAAAAGGGTACTTAACTAGGGCTGTTTGGCATTGAACAGAATCTTTACCGGTCAAAAGCGACGGGAAGCCCTCTGGAGATTAGATTTGGATTGATATTTTAATGGGATATAATAATGCTGTAATGTCAGTTTTGTAAGGACGGAGTTGAGGGCTGATCATAATAAAATCTGTACGGCTGGAATGTAGAAAGGACTCCAGACAGCGTTTGTGGCCACTTCGTTGCCTCTCTTTTTCTTAATTTCTTCCTGCCCTACCTCCACAGGTTAGCCTGTTCAAGGATCACAGCTTCCCCTCTTGCTCTCCACAGTATGCATGCTGTTCTTCTTGTTTTAGATTATTGGTTTTATGATTTTTCTTGCTAATAATTGGTTTTTCAATTATAATTTTTAAGTTAAATAACTACCTATAGGTGTCTTTAGATGTGATGATGGTTGTTTTTAATGTATTTTTTTGTTCGAAAATAAATTAAAATAATATATATTTTTTGTTAAAAATTATTTTTTACATTAATTAGCAACGCATTAAAATAATTCAAAAGATTAATTTTAAATTAAATACTTTATTCAAAATACAAGTAAGATTAAAATCATGTCATTCACTAATTCAAATGAAGAATTGAAGGCAAAGTCCCAAAAATTATTTAATTATTTAAAGTTTCTTTTATTAAGTTAATATGTGTTTGATAATATGGTGTAGGAATATTTTTTAATTAAAAATATAATAAGATATTCTTTTTTAGATTTTTTTTATTTTTAATGCCAGTATATTAAATTTTTTAAAAGCACCTAAAAAATCATTGATTCTAATTATTAAATTATACATAAAAATGATATTATTAATTTTTTAAAAGTAAGAAATATTTTAAAAAATTGAATCGAACAACGTTAACAAACAGTGTCTTGAAAAGACAAGAAGGCAAAGCAGGTGGCATTATGATTATTAAATTATGCTCTCTATAATTAAAAAATAACTATTTATCTAATACATAATTAAAAAGGTTGAGAGAGTCAGAGAAGGGAATAACAAGGGGGGTGGGATTAAGGGGTCACGTGCGCACGTGGCATGGCAGGGAGTCGGTGCATCGTTTTGTCATAAAGAAAACGATGCGCACGAATTGCGGAGTACTGTGTCCTCTACCTGTGACATCCTCTTCAACAACATCACGCGCTCTTCCTCTTAAACGCCGCCCACACCTGGCCAGAACCTCTCACCTCCGCATTGACCGCCCTAGGCGTCGCTACAAATCCCTTTGACCGTATCTTTTCCGGGGCCCACCTCCAAATCCCTTAACCCTGTGTTCCTACTCTAGTTACTATTTTTAACTCCTTTCTTCTAGTGGTGGGAAATGGATTGAACTTGAACCAATACACGGCACCATTAGGCATTAGCTGGATTATGAACTTTAACGGCAATTCTTACTCACTTTCACCCAAAATTAAAAAATAAAAATTCTACCATGCCTTTTCACTTTCACCCCCCAAATTTACTTGCAAAGACAACAATTATACCCTTTTCCATGTATTTGAATCAAATAAATATGAAAGGATTTTTTTTATTTACAGTAGATATCAGAATTAACTTACGCGCATCTCGACTAATCCTCTGAGACCCTGAAAAATACCAAAGGATTTTTATCTTTATAGAAATGATCGTGAGACAAAAAAAATACTTTTCAGATACAAGCAAGTGTCAGAAAGAGATATAAAACTATCATAGTCTAATTTAATGATTTGAGTTTTTTATATTGAAAGGGTCATGATAACATTTCGCACCACCCTTATTTTTTAATTAAAATTAAATTAATACAAGATAGTATTGTGTCTGTATAAGTATCAGACACAATAAAATAAATAGTTATGATATCCTTTTATTCGATTTGCATCCATGCTTGAGAATATGGTTGAAATAAGTTGTTTTTCTCTTAATGTTACAAATTAACTTTGTTCAATATAAATGTAAAACATTTTAATTTTTTCATGAGTTATATATTTTTTTCTTAATAGAAATGTACTGTGATAAAAAGTAAATTGACCTTTACTAGAGGTCAATTTAAAAGAATCTTATAAGAATATCATTTTGTAGCAAAAAAAACCCTTGGTATTTTTAAAATCATCCCTTTTAACAATAAAAAAAATTAAAAAATTAAGTTATTATTGGTACAAAGGCAAAGTTTTGTAATGTCTTTAAACTTTTTAAGTGATCTTTATAATTTTATAATGCCTTAAAGAGGTTATTGAATTAAAGATTCCACTTATTCACTTGCTTTTTTAATAGGAATTTTGATATTTCATATTGGAATAGTCTATTTACTAGTTGAGTTTGAGTTACATTAAAAAAAAAACTTAAACCTTGTGATGAGTGATTCATTCAATCTTTCATATTTGTTTTGTTTTTATGCTTTTATTCTATACGAGGTAGTTTTTCTAACATTCCCTCACTTATAATTTATCTTTTTGAGATTGTCAAGTAACTTGAACTTGAAGATCTTTATTAGACTATTGATTCCATTTAAGATTCTAACACTATATTAATTTTTATAGCCAAGTTTAGGTTCCATCCAAAAAAACTTGAGCATTGTGGTGGGTGGTTCATTCAAAATCTTTTATGTTGGTTTTGTCTTTTGTATACATTTTATGTGGGATAGTTTCTTGTAATAATAATCTTATTTTCTTAGTTTGAGTTTATTAGACCATGGAGATTTCATGAATTTCTCATTATCGTATCTTGTTTCTCTTTATAGTTGGAATCTTTATTTTTCGATCATGTTTTGCGTGAGGTTAATCGTATGGCTGATAACTTTACGAAACAAGGTGTAAATAGAATATGTGACTTTATGGCTTGGATTTGATTGCCTTATGTCATGATATGGTGTCTCCATATTATCTATGAAGTTTTGGTTCTTAATACTACCTTCATTACATGCTTCAGTTTTGGTTATTAGTTTTGGATGTCTTTATGATTTTTTGGTAACATAACTTTGGTGATTTTTTATAGTTGTTGTCATTATGTTATGCAAATTTATCTTTTATTTTATTTCGCCTTTAATAGGTGTTGCCATGCTTTTGCTTATAAAAAAAGGTCACAATGATATTTTCTTTTCCTTTAAATACACCAATCTGAATATAAATGAATAACCTAAAATTTGATATATATGGATAGATTTAGCCTCTTTTCACATTAGCTAACACAAGGATGATATTCTTATTGTTAAAAGGCAAAAGAATTAATATAAAATTATTTGTATAGTCTATTTTTTAACAAAGTGATAATAAGTTAGAATCCTAACACTACATCTTTTCTTTAAAGCTTTTATATTGAGTGATTCTTTAACAATTATAAAGTTGTTATGGATATGATATATACATTCAAATTATCGAATAGGTTCTTACAAATTATAAAGAAGGAAATATATATATATATATATATATTAGAGGGAAACTATAAGAGATTTATATAGTTCTTAATGACTTATTCTACATATTTGTATAACTATTTATATAGAAAAGGAGGAAGCTTTACAAAGAATGAAAGCATAATCATATCCCATAATTGTAGTACTCAAATTAGACATGATCCTAGCTAGAATGAATGTCCATGATCTTAGCCAATAAATCCTTTTATTCTAGCCAACATCCGAGTTTTTCCTTCCACACTCTTAAATTGATGTGAGGAATCAACCGTCATCAATTTGTTAACTAAGTAAGTAAAAAGAGTAAAAGCCATTAATTTGGTGAACAAGTCAATAATTTGATCATGTGATAAAACCAATGTTTTGTCTTATACGAGTTCTTAAATGTAGTGACAATCCATATCTATGTGCTTTGTTCGTTCATGATGCACTAGATTATTAGTAATACGAATGACACTTTTATTATCAGTATGAAGGATAATGGGGTTTGATGATGGGATACCAAGTTCCATAAGTAACCTTCTTAACCAAAAAGTTCCAAAACTTGCAGATGATATTGATTGACATTTTGGTTTAGTTAAAGACTTAGGATCTTTATCTTACTTCTTATACTTCCATGAAATAAACGAGGAACAAAAACAAATCAGCCAATAACGAAGTGTATAGTGTCCAAACAACCAGCATGATTCGTATCTACAAAAGCATTAAGTATAAGAGAAGACTTAGAAGAAAAGAATATACCCCTACCATATGTTCTTTTAAGATATTTGATAATTCGATGAAGTATAGTAAAATGCAATCCATGAGCGTCAAAAAACAAATTAACTCATAACCTACACTGTATATATATATATATATATATATATATATATATATATATATATATATATATATGGACGAGTTATAGTAAAGTAAACAAGACTTTTTACAAGACATATGTACAAATTTGGATTAAAAATAGGTTGTTCATCCTCATGTTTTATCTTTAGATTGAGTTCAAAGGGAGTTGCACAAGTTTTGTTATCAATCAAGTTGGCTAACTTGATCAAATCTTTAATGTGTTTTCGTTGATAAATAGACAATCCATTGGTTGGGTGAGTAATATCTAAATCAAGAAAGTAAGTGAATGGTCCAAGATCTTTCACGTGAAATGAGGATTTAAAAAGACTATTTACTTCAACAATGCCATTATAATCACTTCATGTTATAATTATATCATCAATTTATAAAAAAATGACAATGATTCCATTACTATATGAAAATAATGAGTAATCATTGATGCTTTACTGGAATCCAAAAAGGAAACTAGAGAAAATAATGAGTAATCATTTTCAAACCATGCTCGGGGAGCTTTTTTTAAACTATAAAGAGATTTTATTAGCTTACACACTAAGTTAGAAATGATGAGAGGATACTTAGGAGAAGGTTCCATATACTACTTCCTTTAAATTTCCATGTAAAAAAATACATTTTCTACATCTATTTGATGTAAATAACATTGTTTAGATAAATCTATAACAACTAATGTTTGAACATTGGTTATTTTTTCCACTAGTGAAAATGTCTCTTCATAAACGATCTCATATTCTTGTTTGTAATCCTAATCCACAAGGCAGGCTTTATACTTATCAAGCATACCATCAAATTTTCATTTAATTGCAAAGACCTCAGATGGGTAAGAAACTAAATCCCAAGTTTGATTAGCCTCAAAAGCTTGAAGTTCGCCAGCCATTGCTTTTATTTAACAGTTCTGTTCTACTACTTTTTTTATAGGTTGACAGAATGGTAATATAATTAATAAAAGTGAAGAAAAAAAAAAGGAAGGGCCATATCGTTTAGATGAATAACCTAGCATTTATAAGTCTTACCAAAATTGAAACATCCTGAGTGTCGAGGTGGTGGTAGACTTGTATGTTTAGATACATTATTTTTCTCAAGAGAAAAGTTGGAAAGAGGACTTTTATAAGAATAATTAGTAAGAGATAAGTCTTGTATTAAGCTCGAAGTTGCATGTTCCACTGAGTTTCTTATGAAGGAAAATAATAGCAACTAAATTGTTCTTGTTATCTAACATAACTTGTGTGTTTAACCAAGTTTCTTATCAGATGAGATAAAAAAGAATCACATTGATGTCCTCAATCCTCTTATTTATTATGTTTGCTCTAGCATTTTTAAACTCTAGCTTTTATAAGAAATAATAGCACTCAACTACGATCCCTCTCTTTCTTTATATAGTTTCTCATAGACATATTGTTTTATACATCATATCTTGTTCAAACTATAACTTCATAAGCTTAACATAAAAGCTCATAATATCTTTATCCTCCTAATTGATTTTAGCAATATCAAATTCTATATCAAACTTTCTAGATTGATTAATTTGAGAATAAATCTTCAAATAATGTCTTCATATATCACTAGCTGTCTTGAAAGGTCTTACGCTTACTATAATGTTTTGATCCATAAAATTCAATATCGAAGTAGTGACCTGAGCATTTTTGTTTTTCATTGACTTTTGTCCTTATCACCGGTTGGTTATGGTGTAGATCCATCAAGGAATCCAGAAAGTTTTGTGTACTTAACAAAGGTTAATTTTTTTTTTTCTGAAAAGCATAATTTTTTCTATTGAACTTACCAGACAAAGCATTGAATTTTTTGATATCCATATTAATAACTGATGAATCAAGATTTTATCAATATATCTTTACCAAAAAACACCAGATTAAGAAAAATTTAAGGGTACAAATTTTCTGAAACACAAATATGCCCCAGTGAAGGCACGATGGGTTTTGCGCTAGCCAGACCCAACCACAATTATATTTGATAGTGTATCAAGCCTTGGGCCCATTGGGTCTGGGCATTGGGTTTGACACCAACCATGATTGGGCATGACATTATGTTAAGACCTAGGCATGTTGGGTATGGTCAATGCCATACCCAACCATAATTAAGCTTGGCAGTGTGCCTACCTCAAGCGTGTTAGGTCTGCGCGCTGGCCAGGCCCAGCCACAGATGGCGTGGTAATGTGCCTATCCCAGGCATGTTAGGTCTGGTGTTGGCTAGACCCAAGAGATAATTGGGTCCAACACCATCAATTCTATATATTTTTATATAAAATCATAGAGGAATTACTTCTCAATAAATAGGCTTAATTAAATAAGTCTATATTCCATCAAGACTATTAAATGTATTAAAGTCTTTCATGGTCAGCCATGTCATCATATTATAGCTGAATAAAATGAGTGGAATACAATTCATAATACAACTTAAAATATCACAAAGATGAAATTACACTTCAATCTCTCCTCTTTACAAAAGGACAAGACTCATGGATTATAAATATACTTTAAGACCTTTAGAAAAAAGGTTCACAATCTTCATTCTTTACTGCATATATATTTTCAAAGCATCTCTCTTTAGAATATTATTGTATTTTCTCTCTCTATAATAATCCTTATTTAAGCATCGGAGAGTCCCCACCTCCATAAAAAAAGACTTTTTACAGGTATTAATCACAAGCTACCTTAGTCTACCAAGCATCAAATACAAGCTATTAACCAATTTGACTAGGAATAATGAATGAGATTGCTACGATCAATTAATTAACCGACTATCCAACATGAGAACCTTTGATTTTTAGAACTTCATCACTAACAAGAAGCCGAGAGAAAGGACAAATGGCACCTGGTCTAGTGGACATTAGACTAAAGTATCATATGGGTTATGGAGCTAAATAGATTGCACAACAAAGAAAACCTGACGAGGCTGGGTGAAGAACATGTTTGGGAACGCGGTGCAAACCGCGTTCCCAAAAAAATTTAATTTTTTTTTGCTAAAATTTAATGTGGTTTGTACGTTTTGGATCGTTTTGATGTGTTGATGTCAAAAATAATTTTTAAAAAATAAAAAAAATCTTTGGCATGCATTTCGGCACAAAAAGTTATTTGAAAAGCAACCGCTACCACATTATCAAGCACCCTCGAAGTATACCAAATCAACAATAGCTTCTAACTGTCATGAATCCTCTAAAGGATGCACCATGATTCTTGGAAGAAATTTCAGAATGACGATTTGCAAAGAATAAAATATATAAAAGAGAAGCTATAAGAGGTTTCTGTAGTTCTTGATGTTCTATTCTATAGATTTGTAACAGAGAAAGAGGAAGTCTTACAAGGAAACGAAAGCAAAATCATAACCTGTAATTGTAGTACTCAAATTAGACATGATTATAGCCAAGATGCATATGACCATGATCTAGCCAGTATTCGGGTCTTTCCTTTCGCAGGTTCCGGTGAATATGTAGCTCAATTAATATACAAATGCTCTCCTTCGAACAAGAAATCTCAAGTTTATATCTTTTTTGAAATAACAAAGGATTGTAATGGACAAAATTAAACTGTAGCACTATTCCTCTCGTAATTCTTTCATCGTATCTTGTTTTCATGTCCTAATGATCTTGTTCTCATTTGTGTACGTAGTTGCTGTGCAATTCCTTTTTCAAATCTTCGTAGGTTTATTTTCTCATGGACAGTAGAACATGATTGATTGCACTGTTTTGGTCAAGTCAAGGTTTGCATCATCAAAGATTCAAAATTATGGTTGATTGAACAGCAAAGCATGTAGCAAGGTGAGTTCGAATGAAAAACAGAATAGAGGCAACCCATGTACAAGCGTCCCAATGAATGTGTTTCCGTTCTTCTTTTTCTTTCTCATCTTTTTCAAATTTGAATTATATGGACCATTTAACTCTCTTTTTCCAAGAAATTTGTTCTGTACGTCGCTGCTGTTCATAATCTGCGATCCACATGTCTAGAAAGAATAGTCAACAAACTCGTGTATTATATGATCTCAATATCGACAAATTAAATTACTGATTACATATAAAACACGTTACAATTACGAACTGGGAAAGATTTTTCCTCTCGTCAACCCTGTACAGATCTCCAAGGTCCATATTGATGTTTTCAAAAGCTAGCCTGTAGAGTTGACGTTTAATGTGATATATAGAACGAAATAGGAACACGACCAAGCATACTTTTTCCTTCTTTTGATAAACACAGAAACATTTGAATAGATACAAAGGACATGTGAAACAGATAAGAGGAGCAAACCAGCAATTCAAAATAAACGACCAAGAATATTAGAATTTTTGCCATGCATGCATGGAGTAGCTATCATTCATTTAATTTCAATCCTTACCTTTTTTTTTTGAATGAGCATGTTGTGCTGAAAATATATATCTGCATGCTATTAGAATTACCAATATATCACGTTGAATAAATTAATCTTTACATATTTTCTTTTCGTCGATAGATAGCGTGCTGTGCTGAAAATATAACTATAAAAGAGTAATCTATAGTTAAGAATGCTCATGTACAGTTTCAGAACCTAATAATCGGTGCTTCTCTAGTGGATTATGCTTTCTCATGATCAATGAAGTCTTCCCGCTGTGCGTGCATGAGTTGTACATAGCGCATTATTATACACAGTACCATCCATGAAAATACTGCAGCAAACGGGAGAAACCAATGATAAATGCATGCATAATGTTTTCATTCTCCTATATACGTAATATCATTTTCTTTTTATTTTAATGGTAAGGTTATCTTCAATCATATCAATTCTTGTATACTTAACTTTCCATATATATATATATATATATATATATATATATATATATATAGAGAGAGAGAGAGAGAGAGAGAGAGAGAGAGAGAGAGGACACTACTTTAGAATTCCTCTGAGCTAGCGTTATGAAAAAGGATTTCATTTCTTGTCATTTGACAAGGATATCTACACGAGTCATCCTTGGAATTAATTACGTGAAAGGAACTCAAGTAAAACTTGGTTGCCAAGCATGCGGAGGAATCGAAAGGTGGCTTGAACCTAGCCACAAGTTTGTAATGACTTTAAAGTCACCATTAAGGACCAAGATGACTGAAACGGCAAGCTTCCTGTCCCAAGAACCCACCTGCAGCTGTGTTGTGTGGTTCTCCAAGTAGATTTTGGTATTTAATTAGTAAAAGTCTTACGATTAACTTCTATCGAAAACCAAAAATACCTTCCAACAAAATTAATTAATTTTTCATACCGCACATATACGCTGTTAATTACTCACTCACTAACTAAATAATTTTGCAAATTAAATTCTAATTTTCGAACTGCATTATGATATATTGAATTTCAACCACAATATACTGCTAAGGTAGTGCTTAGGTATTATCACGTGATAAAAAAGATAAAAACAATAAAAATATAAAAGATAAGACATAAAAGAAAATAAAAATAAAATAATATTTGGTAGTGATGTATAAGATATAGTGATCATCTCTGTATTATGTTTAATTATTGTGAATAAGATAGAATAAAATATCAAAAAGTCTACTTCATCTTTAATATATATTATTTTCAAACTTATATATTTTTAAAATAATTAGATTTTTTTATTTTAGTTTATATTAAGCGGTAAAATTAATAATACTATAATAATTCTAGTTATAAAACCTGAATTACCTTGAAGGGTTGACCACGAAAGCGAACAGGTTTATATTGTTTGGAGACATGTTCCATTTATTTCTCTTGTTTTAAAAATTATATAAATTTACTTTAAAAGTATCTAATGGATAGATTTATTTTTATATTTGTTTTTATCTCTATTTATTTAATTAAATATCTATATATATATATATATTATTTTTATTATTTTAAAATAGTATTCAAACACAAATTCACTAGTCAAGAGAACCACAATATAGACTAATTAAGATGGCGACCTAATACTTTATTTACCACATTTATGTAGGCCTAATTAGAACATTTTCTTCGTAGGGAAATAGGGAAATTCGGTGGGGTAATAGTTTATCAAAAGAAAATAAAAATTCCGTGGCATAACAATTTACAAAAACTGCCTTATAATGGTTAATTACGTGTAACAATTAACTTGGGATTAATTTTAATTATGGGTTAGATTTACAAACCGAAACGGTACAAGAAATTGTCTAGACAGGTAGCCTAATTAATTTAAAACAATCATAATTCTTTATTACATTGTTGATTCAGACTCCTCTAAATTTACTGGTCAATTCTGGACAGAAAATTGAACCGGTGCTAAGCTTTTATTCTCGCACGAAGCTTATTTGTTGCTCATATTCGCCAAATTTCACTTTGAAAGCTCTTAAAATTGCCTTCCAAGTTAGTTTTAGACGGCATTTTAAACTTTTTTCTTGTTAATTTTTAATTTTAGTTTTATTATTTTTTCAGATTAGTTGTTTCCTATTATTCCTATATGTTTAAGGTATTTAGACCTGTTTTTTAAGATTTTATACGTCACCAGAAATTCACCTAATACCAATAGAATTACAAACATAATAATAACAAAATCTTTTAAAGTTATTTTAAAATATTCAAATTCTTTTAAGGTACTTAAACCTTTCTTTTAATATCTTATAAATTAGAAATCTATCTGACGGTAAAACTATAAAATCTTATAGTTATAAGACTTTGACTAATTAAAATTACGTAGTTTTAATTACAACTTTAATTATGTTTTATCTAGTTTTAAAACTTATACGTTTGTTAAACTCAAATTCATAATAGCTTAATTTCTCAGGATCAATTGTAATAATGTTAGGCAATTGTCTTTTCATATATATATATATATATATATATATATATATATATCAAATGAAAATCAAAGAGAGCACTTTTCGTACAATTACGGGTGCCTAATTATTATAAGAGAAGTCAAAATGTATAATCCAATTGTCTAGTGCTAGTCGACGCTTTACGTGCCAAAAATATAATAATTCTTCATAAATACTGTAAAAATCCATTCCCTCGTTTCAATCTTAGACCTTTGAACGAGCTAGATTGACGAGAGATAAGGGCTACCATTCTAGCTGGATTCGATTAATACCATGTTCATTTTTTATTTAAAAATTACTTTTAAAAAATTTATTTTTTTATTTTTTTATTTTAAATTTATTTTTCTTATAATTTTAAATTATTTTAATATATTAATATCAAAATAATCACTACCACACGCTCGCACACCCGTAATCTTCCCCAAGCTTGAATAGTAGAATAGCTCTATTAAAGATACTTGAATGACAAACATCTTCCAGCTAGCGGTAGAAAGTGACAGATGGTGCATTTAAATAATTGTTGAGACGACAGGCAACCCTCTTATTTATAAAGGGCACCACCTAAATCTTGACAAAAGCACACAAGGAAATCAGATTTTGCAGATTTCTTGGTCAGCACATATAATGCCATTTTAAAATAATATATACGAGCAATGCCATTGTTGCAGCCATTTGTGCTGCATTTCGAGTTTTTTTTTTTTTTTTTTTTAAAGAAGAAGAAGGAGGCTCACGACAATTGGAATTTGAGATCCCCTCTCCAAGGGAATTGTGCGGATCAAATTGTAAAATAATTTTTATATTTTTGTTCTATGAGGTGGGAGAAATTAATTAACAAAAATTTCTTGAACACATGCACAAAGACATGAATAATGAATATAGTATCACAAGTTACTATGGGAATCCATTGCTTTATCCTTGAGGGACCCTTTCATGTTCTCTTCACGTTACAAATTGAGATTAACCTAATAATAATAATTTTAAAAAAATAAAAAATCATCATTTTAATGTATTTTAAAATAAAAATTATTTTGAAAAACAACCGTTACCACACCCTCAAATACCATCGTAATTGTCAAAGAATCATCTCAATCCAATAGCTTAAACTGTTATATGAAGTCCCAGGATATGATTTATATTATTCTCTAACACACTCCCTCAAGTGAAAACACTTTTAGTTTTAAACTTGCACAGACTCACTTTACCTTGTGTTTAATTTTTACTAAATGAAGATGATGAGATCCGAACTCGTGATCGCTTGGTCATCAAAACTCTGATATCATGTCAAAGAACCATCTCAATCTAATAATTTAAATTGTTAAGTGAGGTCACGTGATATAATTTATATTATTCTTTAACCATAATTATTATTATTATTATTATTATTTTGTTGAGCCCCCAATTATTTTAAAAGAAAAGAGAAACGGGAGAATGGTTTCTCATGGCTACATCTGAGAAATCATGAATAGTGATCGTCACGTGCGCTGATGCCATTACTTGTGGACAAGTTAATTTAGATACAGATTTACTTTAAAATATCATATTTATATTTTTATGTCTACAACTGACTGCTCTGTTCAACCAATTATATTTATATTTGTATTTTTTTATATTATAAAACAATAACTGGATGCAACCTTTATTAATTAATTATACCCCGACAGTATTGCAAGTTGCGTGCAAATTCCACTTCTTTATTAATTATAATAAATAATATAGATCACATTGTTTAATTTATTCATAGGTATTGTGCCTTAAAAATTGCTAGATGCTAGAATGGGTAGTATTTAACTGGGTTGTTACTCGTCCCATGCTACGGGCTTGTATTATGTTTTTAATAAAATATTTAGGCGTTGTTAGTATGCTTTAAAAAAAAAAAGAGGAATTTAATAACTCGGGTTATAATTCTAACTAAGTAAATAAGCTGATTTTATTTGAGTCATGTATATATAAAAGAGGAATCATAGAGAATGAATATTAATTAAAATATAAATTTAAAAAATACATAAAAAATCATTAATATAAAACAAATTATATATATAAAAAAGAAATAAAACCAGGCGCTGCTGGGCTTAGTAAACCATGCCTGGCGTCTGACCTAATCAAGAAAAGACCCACACGTAGGCCATTAATTTTTTTAAGTTTAACAAGGCAGACAATGTGTCATCCGCCTCAGTTGTATGGCAAAAACAAACAAATAACGTGTCGTTTGAAAATCTCAGAATCCAGCTACTGGTGTGGCAAAAAATACAAGGTTCTTTTTTATTTTTTACCTAAAAACCTATTTTGAACACATTGTTTATCTAAAACATCAAGGAAATACCCTGTTAAACCAATTCATGACCTTTAAAAACACAAAAAAACCATCTTAAAATTTCAAATCAACTCAAAACCAAATATCTTCTTGAGCTTAGATTTTTTTTTAGGTGTTTTCAAGGTAAAAAAAAAATATGGAATCATAACCCCTTTATCACATGGAACCTTTTGACATAAAAATAGATCGTTTGGGTGGTTGAAATCTTCTCTAACAACTACTTTCTCTCTCTAAGCCAGAATTTGCTACCCCCTCTTTCTCCTTAACAAAAAAAAAAGAGGAAAATAAAGTTTGGTGTTAAAATGTATTTTTTTAAAATTATAGGAACTGGTCACTTAATAGCTCAAAAATATGGGAGATGAAAATGAACTTTTTAAATAAATTTCAAAGTCACCACCTAAGTTACCTATGTTTTTCACTTAAGTCCTCCTCTTTCTATCAATTCAACCTTCCTTGCCTAAAAAACATGCAATTGTGATGATTTGGGCTGAACTATGAAAAGAAAACGTTTGAGGACTAAGATGAAAATTTTGAAAAAAATACACTATTATAATCCACAGTGAATTGTGAAAGAGTAAACATTGAAAATGACTACAGTTAATTCCCTACATGTTTTAGTTTTTGTTAATAGACTATTTGAAGTGTGAATTTGATGCTTTCCTTTGAGACTTGAAAATTGATATCATGTTTATCAATTTACTTTGTTAAAGAAAGAAAAGAACAAAAGGGAGAGTGAAAATTGATTATTTTGTTTTCATTTTTATTCATTGAGAAACTAATTGGCTTTGAATCTAATTGGCTTGAGAAACTAATTGGCTTTGAATCTTATAATAAGAAGCCATCATTTTTTATTTTTCTTAATCCATTTGGTTTCAAATATAAAGGCATTTGGTAATACTATCCTAAAAATCATTCATAAGAGGTCAACACAAAGTTATGAAAATGGATGGAGATTTAGAAGAAAAATTTTATCTTTGGTTATAGTCGATGGTAAACTAGTTTTTTTTTTTTAATTTTATCATTTAGTACTGAGTTTATTATGAATTGGTTTTTGTATTTTTTATCATATAATAAAATAAAATAAAAATAATTCAATCGAGTGAAGTCCATCACTCAAGTTACGAGTTTGACATGTTGACTTAGGTAAACCTAGCTTGTTTCCTTTTTTTTTCTTTTGATTTATTTTCTTTGAACCTACCTAGTTGACAAAGTTATGCCGGAACAACTCACACGTGATTTAATTTAAAAATTGAGTTAAGCAAAGAGTTGAGTCGAAAATTCTCAAGGTTAAATTTATATATCGAATTTAATGAGAATGTCAAAAAATTTCTGATGGTCTAAATAACAATTTTTTTTGTTCCAAAAACTTTTTTATCCAAGCTGAGCATGGTCGATAAACTATTGTATTAAAAAAAAAACTAAAACTAATCGAACTTTTATGCGGACCTCTCACATTTAATGTAGATTCACATGGTAAAATTACTATTTTGCCCTTGCATACACAAGACTTATAACTTGGTGCAAGAGGTAAAATAGTATTTTTCATGTGATTAAATTATCAATTCAAGTTCATAGGGGTATCTAGGTCATTTTATGGGGAGTTCTAGGTGTTGAAAAGTTATAGTTGTATCCTTTTTCTTCACAAATGTTTCAAACAAATCACTTATAAATTCACTACCATGATCATTCATTATGTTTATAATAACAAAAGAACTTTTTTTTTATTTTCAACCTTCTTTGAAAATTTTACAAATTCATAAATAGTTTTATTTTTTTATTTTAAAAATAAAACCCATATATATCTAGTAAAATCATCAACAATCACAAAAACATATATATTACCACTTAAGCTTTTATTTCTAGTTGGTCCAAATAGATCTATGTGTAGCAAGTCTAAAGATCTTTAGATAGAAATATGATTCTTCCTTTTAAAAGATGTTTTCACTTGTTTACCCATTTGACAAGCATCACATAACCTTTCTTTTTTAAAAGCAATATGAAGAAGACTTTTAACAAGTTCATTTTTGACAAGTTTAGAAAGCATATTCATGCTTATATGAATTAGTCTTCTATGCCAAAGAAAACTATCATTAATGCTAGCAACAAGACAACTTTTTATCCTTATGCATGCATCAATCTTTATCTTATATATGTTTCCTTTTTTATTTCCAACAAATATAACTTTGTTTTTTTTTAATGATTAAGCAACATGCATGATCAACAACAATAATATGGCCTTTATCACTTAAAGAATGACATGCATAAACCAAATGATCAATGACTCTATAATAATTGTATGTATGGTTTGAGTCATATGATTGCTTAACTTTAACAAAGTAATTTTTCAAATACTTTTGGTTCTTTTATTGAAAACACATCTTTGACTAGCAAGCATGACTTTCAAAATCTTAGAACCTTGAGTGGATTTAGCTAGTGTAGTGTTTAGCTTATCAATCTTTTTTTTTTGAACTTTGTTTTCCTCTTTAAGTTGGTTCATTTTATTACTATCATCAACTACAATGTATGCTTTTTTTTTCCAAAATATATTTCTTAAAAAGCAAACATGCTTGACTCTTTTTTAAAGAACTATATTTAGATCCTAACTTTTTTATATTCATCATATAATATTTTAAAAGCATCATGCAACTCGTTATAAGAAAGGTTGGATTCATCATCCAAAGATTGTACCTCATTATTTCTCTCAATAGACATGAAAAACATGTTTGTAATATGCTCTTCTTCATCGCATGAACTAGAATTTGAGTCATCACTCTGTTGTTTTCATTGCTCATTTGTGATGACGATTCTTATTTTTTGTTTTGGAGAAGAAGACAATCAACCTTTATATGTCCCGTCTTATTGCACTTATAACATCTAAATGCTTCTTTGATAGATTCTTCCTTATTTTCATCCTTCTTGAAATTTAAGAATTTTCTATTCCTTTGCTTTTTTCTTAGAAAGTTTCAGAATTGTCTTGTGATTAGTGCAATAACCTTCTCTACTTCATCATTATATTTAACATTATGCATAGTTTTGAATGCCAAATTTTTTTTTGGCTTATCTTCTAGTTCTTGCTTTTTCATGGTTATATCATGTGTCATCAATGATTCGATGAGTTCATCCAATGAAAGTTTGGTGAGATCCATAACTTCTCAGATCGTCGTTGCTTTTGCTTTCCAAGTCTTCGGCAAGGACCTAAAAGTTTTACTGACGATATCAGCATTAGCATCAGAAGTTTTCTTGTGAGGGAAGGTTGAATTGAAAGACAAGAAAATGAAGTGAAAAAAAATAGGTTAAATAGGTGGCAACTTTGAAATTTGTATTAAAAGTTCACTTTCATCCTCCATCTTTTTTGGCTCTTAGGTAACAAGTCCTTTTAATTTTACAAAATTCATTTTTGAAATCAAACTTTACTTTCCTTATTTTCAGTCATTTTTTGGTGGGAGGAGAGAGAGGGACTCGCTGGATTCTAGCGTAAAAAGAGAAAGTTGTTGTTGGAGACAATTCTAACCACCAAAACGATTGATTTGTTTTCCAAATGGTTCTACATGTTAAGAGGAGTTAGAACTTGGTGTTTTTTTTTCTCTTGAAAGTGATTAAAAAAACAGATCTAAGCTTGAGAAGATTTTTTATTTCGGGTTGATTTCAGGTTTTAAGGTGTTTTTCTATGTTTTTAGGCTATTTATTGGTTTAACAAGGTTCTTATGGTACTCTCTAAGTGTTTTGGGTCAAAATGAGTTGAAAATGAGTTTTAAATAAAAAAACATGAAGCCTGTTTTTTTGCCACCATTGTGGCTGGAATCTAACAATCCAAACGACATATCGTCTAGTTTTTTTCATAAGAAATTAGAGCAGATGACAAGTCTGACCTTGAAGGCCTACATGTGGGCCATTTCTTGATGGACCAAGCATTTGGCTTAGCTTACTAGGGTCAGTAGCGCCTGGCCTCATTCTTTTCTTTTTTCTTTAATTTTTTTAATGAATGCCTTTTTTATATGTCTTTTTCTACATAATTCTTGAGTTTATGTTTTAATTAATACCCATTCTCTATGATTGTTTTTGCTTATTTAGCATTTTTTTAAATGGTGATAATTTTTAATTATAATAGGTGTATTTAATTTTTGAGGAGGTTGGTATAATTCATCTGTAATTTTTTTATATATATTTTATATAGATTAAAACTTAAAAAAAACTAAAAATGTTTTATTTTTTATAATATTTTTAATATGTATAACCTTGCATAATATTTTTTTCCTTTTATTTTATTCATTAAATTTTATGTGTGTGTCGATTTATATTACAAATTGATTTTAATAAACAAATTCATTTAACACAACTAAGTAAATAATCTGTGTTGTACTATTAAATATTTTGATCTATATTTGTTTTTTTTAATTTTTCTACTTTTATTTTTATTTATCATCATTTTTTTTCTATTGAAATATCTTGACCTCGTGATCTAGGATACACAATAAACATGTAATGTGAACATATCTCATGTCCAGGTCACAAGTTTCTTGTGTTAGCCCAGTTTTGCTTGGGACAATATTTTTTATTTATTTGTTGTTGTTCCTTCATTTTTTAACGTATTATTAAATTAATCAAGATTTAACTTGGTTATTGAGTTTCTCTTACTTCTTTAAAAACTTAATTGTCTCCTAAAAGTTTTTTATGGTTAAATGTCTTTTGGTTTGGTCCGCCATATTGTGCGAGCTTCCAATCTAGTTATTAGCTATAATTTGAAGGTTCCTTGAAAAAACTTAACTTATTGTATATATGGATAGCCATATCAAAGGAGGACAACTAGTTTTTATCTATGAATAATGATTAACGAAAAAGAGAGAATCAGATAATATGAGAGTTTAAGTCAATCTCCAAAACAACTAAAGGATAGTAACAAACCAGATCTTCAATTGGTGCACATTCTATCTATTCAGGGAGGAGACGTGGTGATAAAGTTAAAGCCACCCCGTAATGGCTTTTTTTACCACTGAAATCAGTCGCGCAAGCTGTATGAAGACTGCAAAGTGATTGATGCGTTGACACTTGCGCAACACGAGTCAACCTTTTTTTAAATCCTTTTTTAATTATTAAAATACTCAAATGACCCCACCCCAACCAATTAATTTTAAAAAATAAAATGACACAAATACCCTTTAATCTAAGAGTTAAATTATTTGACACCAAGAACATCGAAGTTTTTTTTTATTATGCATCAATATTGAAAATAACAAAAAGGTCCTTCATTTACTCATTAGATATTTTTATTCTACGTGTAAAAAAGTTATTTTGCTGTGTATTTTTAATTGAAAAATACAAAATTAACACTGAGTAGAAGTTCAAAAATTGATTTTTTTTCAAGGGTAGTGCTGTAAAGTCACTATACAATCCAAACACAAAAATACATGTCTTACCCCAATCATTTTAAAGAACACCAAAATTGTTTCAATGCAAAAATTATTTTACCCTTAAACCCATGACCAGGAGGTTTTTTATTTTAAGGCTAAGAAGGAGAAAACACCGTTTCTATCTACAATGAACCGTGCTTGAGGGAACCATGTTTTCTCCATCTTTTTTTTTAATTTTTTAATAATATAATGATAATAAAACACAGTTAGAAAAAAGAGAGAGAAGTAAACCTTTTTTTTTTATCCAACTCAAAACGACAGTCGTTCAAGCGCTTCAGATCCTATACAGTACGGACACGAGTTCATTATTAGATAATATTATCCTTAATTTACTCTAAAAACAACAATTATTGCTAAAAAAAAATAAACACAAATTATTAGCGGAGTAAAAATCCGAAACCTCAATTAAATCAAAATATTAAAACAAGAAAAAGTACTTTCATTTCTCTCGATCCCTTCTTTTCTTTGCATCTCTTCTCAAAAGCCTCCCTTCAACGAGGCCCATACGAGAGAGACCTTGGCACACACAAGAGAGAGGCCGGCCCCAAGTAATTGATTTTTTTTTTCATTTTTTTAAAATCTTGTAAGAGACTCACACAAGAGAAAGAAAGATCTACAATTGCCTCCAACTTCAGTTCTTGTCTCGGTTAATCAACAAAAAGGTAACAAATTTGTCAATTTTGATTAAGACCCAATTTGGAGGCTACTTGTTTGCTGTTATTTCGCTATCATTTATAGAATTTTGCTGTTGCCAAATTTCTTTTGTTGGGATGTCATTTTAGAAAAATATCTCGCTTAGTTGTTCACTCTCTTACACCTAACGGAGAAGAAATAAAGAGAAACAAATCACGTGTTACTTTGAATTTCTTTATATGGGTTTTGCTTTGAGTGTAAATTTAGCTTTATTGCATTGTTGAAAGAATTTACTTTTTGGGTTTTTTTTAGATCTTCAATTGTGATAGATTTGTGATGGGTTTGTTATGAATTGTGTTGCAGAGTTGGTTTTTGAGGCTAAGATATGGATTTATAGAGACCCTGTTGAGGGAATTTGATTTTGGA
Organism: Populus nigra; assembly: GCF_951802175.1. Lineage (NCBI taxonomy): Eukaryota > Viridiplantae > Streptophyta > Magnoliopsida > Malpighiales > Salicaceae > Populus > Populus nigra. The sequence continues at coordinate 7,993,590 of NC_084852.1, forward strand.
GTGGAGAATTGGAAGTGGGCTTTTTGTTGTTTCGGAGAATGTGGGTACTGTGGACGTGCTTGTTTTAATTTTGTGTGCTCAAGTGGCTGTAAAGGAAGAGGTTTTTGTTTGATTGCATAGAAATGGCTGATGCAGCTGGGTTAATGGAGGCCGCTGGGGCTAGATTTAGTTCGTTGGAGTTGATCGGGAGAGGATCATTTGGCGATGTTTATAAAGCGTATGTGTTCATTTCTTGTTTATGTTCTGCAGCAATCACATTGCTATTCTCTTGCTTATAATAGTTTGAAACTCTATACATTTCTTAGGAAGCCTTGTTAGAAATCTGTACAATGTCACTGTAGATTGCATGGGAACATAAGTTGCCAGTACTGCACTTGTGTAACCACATTGGAGCATTAAGGTGGTGGACATCCATTACACTAGGGAAATTCTAGCTCATACCCTGCCATAGTTGAAATCACCTATGAGAATGATACAAAAAGATGCATAACACACAAAACTCCCAAAATGATTAAGTTATTTTCATGTATGGTTTCTCACAATGAGACAAACTAAGCTATCATCTATGCAAAATGGAAACGTAGAAATTAGGATGATAAATTGAAATCTTATGTTCTTGCCAACTGGAGGAACACGGGATTCTTCGCATCAAGGTATCATGGAATATGATCTGTAGAAGAAATTTAATTCCACTTGTTAAGTCATGTCATTCAGATTAGCAGAATTAGTGAAGAATTTTGTAATAAATTTGCACTTTGTGAGGGTTGTTTTGAACATGTTCCACCTTAAGTATGCTTAGTTATGTCATTGAAATTCCTTTACATGCTTAAAGCATTGCAGTATCAGAAGCTAATACACATTATTGTACTTAAATTACTATTGATATTGCATGCTATTTTTATTTCCAAAATGAAGCTTTACCATCACAATAACTATCTGAAGAGTGTACATGCTGTACTTGTTGCCGCTGATGCCTTTCTAATATGCAGGTTTGATAAGGAGCTTGACAAAGAAGTTGCTATCAAAGTTATTGATTTGGAAGAATCGTAAGCACTCAGCAAAATTGTATTCTGCTCTCTGCTATCAAAATTAGAGGATTAATCGTATCTGATCTTCAGTCTGTCCCAGGGGTGTCTCTCTGTGTACAAGTGAATATTTTCCTGGCCAGAGAGAAACTGAAAGGCACCCCGGTTTTCCATTCTTCCCTGATTCACAATTGTTCTATTACTTTACTGAAGAGATATGTGGATGGACTTCATAAATACCTCTCAAAGTAAATTATAGGCATTAAAGCAGCTGAACCACTTCACTGTGTTAGAAAATATAGACTATGGCGTTGTTTTTGAAAGCAGATCCTAGGTGCAAATAGGTGTTATCCTATGGGCACTTAACCATGTGCTGATATTTTATTGGAGGCATAACTTTATGCCACTGTTGCTGATATTGATGGTTGGGGAAACAATTGCAACATTGATATCTAGTGAAATTAAATGTTTCTTTTTTCAGTTTCCCACTTATAATGAAAGGAGATTAGTATTAGCAAAATATTTACACATCAGCCAAAAAAAAAAAAACAAAAACCAAGATGTTTGGGAAACAACAATGGAAACATGTTCTGGTATCTGTATTTTCTGACTTCATCTATGATATGTCTTGCCTTATGGTAAAATGCATGTTAGGGGAGATTACTTATTATATGGCCTCTTGGCTCTTATTGAACTAGAAGCTTTTTGTATTGCAAACAGACTGCTATTTTTTTCTCCAAAAACATTTTAGCCTGCTAGCTTTATAAACAGTATAATGTGGTTCTCTATTTCCTAAATATTGCTGGATTTTTTCTTCTGCAGTGAGGATGAAATTGAAGACATTCAAAAGGTATTACCTCTTATTCAGGGTTATCCATTTATTATATGTGATGAATTTGTTCCTCATGTATCTAATTTGTTTGCTAGGAAATTTCTGTTTTGCGACAATGCCGATCTCCATACATCACGGAGTACTATGGATCCTATCTTCACCAGACGAAACTATGGATAATTATGGAGTACATGGCTGGTGGATCAGTTGCTGACCTAGTAGGTTACTTCACTTGTTTCGTTTCTTTGTTTCATGAAATTAGTAATTTTGTCTGCAAAAGATTCCAAATAATGGTTATTTGCAATGTTGATGCAGTAATTGTCAATTATTGTTTATTTATAATTGAACCAGATAATTTTCTAGATAATGATTATTCTCTGAAAAGCTAATACTTATTTTTATTTCTGCAGCTGCAGTCAGGTCCTCCACTGGATGAAATGTCAATTGCTTGTATTTTACGGGACTTGCTGCATGCTATTGAATATTTACATAATGAAGGAAAAATTCACAGAGATATTAAAGGTTTCGCAAATTTTTTTATTTTTTTTTAATCTGCTTTTAATTTCTGTCCTTCCTGTTATTAATTTTTTTTTACCTCAATGCCTGCTTGAATTGCTTGTCCACTGACATCCTGCCCACTAAATTTTGGCAGCTGCAAACATATTGTTGAGCGAGAATGGTGATGTTAAGGTATTTCCTTTTGTCTTGAATAGGCTTATAAGGCCCCCTTGATTATCTGTAGAGTGGCGAATTAGAAGATATGTAAATGTAGTAGGTTTACCATTTTTTTATTTTTTATTTGAGAAAGTGGTGGAGTTATGAGCTCACTTTTAGTATTCCAAGTTACTATGGTGACCTTGTGACAGGTTGCAGATTTTGGCGTTTCTGCACAGTTAACAGGAACAATATCAAGGAGAAAGGTACTACAACTTATTCAGCTAAGCTTTGTTCTACAACCAGTAAAGAGTGTATCACATAGTGGAATATGCCTTGTGGATTTTTTGTTTATCATTTACTGTTAGGTCTACTGTTTTAGGACCTATTCCTTGCTAAACTTGTATTATGACATTTGCTTTTTTTGTTTGTTAAACTATTATGAAGGAGTAGCAGATAATTGCTACAGCAAAATAGCATATCAGCAGAAACTATTGTGGGAACTCATAGAAAATGATATTAGATCATAATTCAATTGTTAAATTAAAACAATTGAAATCTTTCTTCAATTCATTGAAAACTAAAAATAAAGAAAATAATTGAATGAATTCTCTAATTGAATTTTTTTTAAATTTTTTTTATTGCTTTTTGTAGTGGCCTTTTATTTTGGACGAAGGGAGTAACTATTTAGTAGTTGGAGACATCACCATTATTTCCTGTTTGAATGAGTGGTGTGGTTCCCCTTCTAATTATTATTCGTAGTTGGCTTATCTGCACTGGCCATTTTGGGCCACAGGCCCCCCTGTTTACTGTCCTTTTGTTTTCCAAGTTTTGTAATTCAAGTTGGTAGCATTTGTTGGATTACTGGAGTTCATCTTCATTAGATAATTTGTCATTTAACCATTTCTTTCTTCCGATTTGCAATTCAAGTTGGTAGCTTTCTTTGGATGACTAGAACTCATCATCTTCTGATAATTGTCATTTAAACATTTCTTGCTTTGTTCTGGCATTCAATTTTGAGTGAAAAATCTGTTCAGCAATATGCTAATTTGGTTAACAAATACAGACTTTTGTAGGAACACCATTCTGGATGGCTCCAGAGGTGATTCAGAATTCAGAAGGATATAATGTGAAGGTATCTTTGAAACAGTTCTTAGCTTTTCTTTTGGGTTTTCTGATTTGTTTTGCTAGAGCTGTAATTCACTCCTCTCTCCCTCCCTCCATATCAACATTTGAGTGTGGTCATGCTAAAGCCCTTGCTTGATGCAGGCAGATATTTGGTCTCTAGGGATAACTGCTATTGAGATGGCAAAAGGGGAACCTCCACTTGCTGATCTTCATCCTATGAGGGTTCTCTTTATCATACCTCGAGAAAATCCACCACAGGTTCTCTCTGCATTCTTTAATGTCAAACTGATTAGTGACTTTACAATCGTAGAATGATGAAATATGTATTTAACATATGGAAGTACTATTCAACATTTGTTTCTTGTGCAGCTGGATGAACACTTTTCTCGTCCTATGAAAGAGTTCGTCTCGTTCTGTTTAAAGAAAGTTCCTGCCGAGGCTAGTATTTATTTCCTCTGTATTATTTATTTCCTGTTTCCTTGTGATTATTGGAGATATGATGGGTTTCCTATAAATTGGGTGTTCTTGAGTAATTGCAAGTGGACGAATCAATTTAGGGCTTGGTTAAACTCAAGTCCAACTTTTCAATGAAATTTCATAACATACTTGTTGCTTCAAGTTCCCTTATCATGATACTACCATGCTTGCATGCTCGCACTCCCAAACACACACATTGAGAGAGGGTGCAACATGTTCTCTTTGAACTGTCAAAGATTGATCTTTAGGAACAAATAAGAAAATGAAGAGCCATTTATTTCTTCCCTGTTTGTGTGTTTCTTTGCCAGAGGTGCCCCATTTATAAATTAGAAAAGCTTTATCAGTGTAGCATGTCAGATGGTATAAACAAATGTAGTAACAATATGATAATGATAAATAAACAAATCCCTGCACCCTTGCAGAACCTCTGATACTAGTCCCCATATCCATTGTCTTGGAAATATGAAAAGTTGGAGTTTGGATTTGAACTTGATTTGGATTATTATACTGAGTTCATCTACTGGATTATTATTCTTGGTTTTCATGGCTGTTGCTGCTGTATGGCAGCTCCTTTTCGTTTTGGTGGTTACACTATACCAGTGCAACGGTTCTCATATTTCTTTTTCATGTCTGATGATTGGGAGAAGGATTTTGACCATGGTAAATGTTGAAATGGATCCTGTTTTTAAGCTCTTTACACAACCAAAGCCTTTTGGGGGTAGAATTTCATCTGTCAATCTGGTAGTTAGGTGAATTATGCAGGATATGAACTATTTCTAAAGCGAATGGGACAGTATGATTTTTATTTAGCTTTAATAAATACAATTTTCTCAAATTAACATTCAACCTGCAGTAGACGGGTTTCATAGGTGTTGATTATCCTGGGTGCCAGGAACTATTTTGACTGAAATGGTTACAAGAATGCTTATGACCAATTCAATTAATACCTTCCACAGATTCTTGTACTGAAACTGTGTTGTCTGGTAAGTTTAGCTAATATTATATGCCATATGGGATATTTGGGTGGAAAATTATGGGGTTGTGCAGCCCTACCATTTAGAATTTAGCAAAAGTTTGGTGGTGCATGATTTGTTTTTGGATAAATCATAGTTCGACCTGTCTTATGACAAGATTTTCTTAGACTCATATTTTACCTGGATTTGTTTGCGGATCTGCACATAAGAATCCTTCTTCCATGATGTCACATTTTCAAAAGGAATGTGAACTGACAAGAAAGTAGAACTTTTTACCAAGCACTTTCTACTTTTTTGTGTGAAACCTTGCATTCTGACACATTGGTGAAGCATGTAAGAGCACTGATGGTTGCTTTTTGTTTGGTTTCCTTGCACTCAAATTCCTTGAGACTTGCAAGGATTGGTTACTTGCTTTGAGCGGCAACCCAACCCAAAGAGATGGGTTTTGCTTTCCTAAATTTATTAGCATACAAATTTTACTCAATACACTAACAATACATCAATTTTTCAAAGCAATCTGATGCAATGTTGTGATTAAGATTCTTGTCTTTCAATTTTTATCTGAAGACATTTTATGCTGATACATCACTTTCTTGATGTAATATGAAGTTTAGGGGCTGTTTGAAAGCAGAGCAATACTCCAATTTTCTAGAAAAACCAGAGTTAGAAAACTGAAACTTCCTTTTCAATATAATATTTTTTCATATAATTTTTTTTCAGTTTTCCAAATTTGTATTGAGTTTGAAAACATTTTAGAGGTCCTCCATAGTTTTCCTTTATAATTTTTTCCACTTTTTTTCAAATGATGAAAAAACATGAACAATGCAATTTTTTTCTTTTATATATAAGCACGTTTTTGCCATATAAAATATTAAAATTATTATTTTTTTCATATTTTCATATTTAGTTAGTGCCATAAATTTATTTTTTATTAAAAATCTAATTTAAAGTTTGCTTTGAGTTAACAATATAACTTTTTTATGATAATTTTTAATTTGAATGAAAACAAATTAATATTTTATAATTAGATTATCATGAATATAAAATATTATGATGACTATTATAAATTATGGTTTTTATTTTTTATGAAAAATATTTGTAATCATAATGTATTTCTTATTTTTTTTAGTGGAAAAATTTCCTTTTGTTCTCAGCAAATGATCTTGTTTTTCAATTTTTCATTGGAAAAGAAAAACTGGAAAATAAAAAGAAAACTAGAAATGGAAAAAGAAAATAATTTTCTATTAGTGAACGAACCCTTATTTTCTCTTGCTGTTTTCTTTAATTAATCAATGTTTCTGAATGTTCTGATACTTGTTAGTTGAAATGGGTGCTGTGTATTTAATATCTATGTTGTTGGCTTAACCATTGTTTGATTTTTACTTTTTAATTTTCCATGTATTAAATTTCAGAGGCCAACTGCTAAGGAACTTCTAAAGCATCGGTTTATTAGAAATGCTAGAAAGAGCCCAAGGCTTTTGGAAAGAATAAGGTGCGATATTTTGCTTTTGTCCATTGCCTTAGGATGCTGCATTCCCACTAAAACAAATATGGTTGCTGAAGCTTTTTTCTTTTTAGCTTCCTTTTCTCCTCTGTCTATTTTGTTTTATTTCCTTATGTCAGTATCAAGGATTTAAGGTATCATAAGGTAGCTTGAAATGTGCTTAATTTGGTCTCGGGCATTATTTCCTGTAACAGTTCCTGGCGTGTATTTTTGTTAAACAAAATGCGAAACTGGATGCATCTTTGTTACATAAGCAAGCACAATATTTACATTCTTGTTGTCATCTTGATAGAGAGCGTCCAGTGTACCAGATAAAGGATGCAGAAACCCCCAGAAATGGTCCTATAGGAATAGGGGAAGGTTTTGATACTGTGAAGGTTGTAAGAGACTTGAGGGCTGATGGAACTGTTCGAGCCAGGTGAATTTCATTTCTTTATTGTTTGTTGTCTGCAATATGTGTTATCTTATTCCAATGGACTGGTTTAATTTGCAGCAGTCGGGGAAAGCCCTTCAAAAATGCTGGATGGGACTTCAGCATTGGTGGATCACAGACTACAGGAACCATTAGAAGTGCTGCAAGACCACCTCAGGTTAGAGAAAAGAAAACAGATATTTCATACAATAAGGATACCCAAAGAAGAGCTTCAGAGAGTGGTAATCATTTGTTGTCTGCATCTGGAAATGCACTTCAGGAATCACTGGAATTATCCTATGGTAAAGATGCTAGGGATCCATATCATGATGATCATCAGGATAATTCCTATGATGATGTAAGTGCTCTCTTTTGAATTATGCATTATATCAAGAATGAAAACTTCACCTGTGTTGTGGGCTAAGAATAGATACCATGACAGTTTTCTAAAATACAAAAAAAAAAGAAAGGTGATGAAATCAGCTGTACTAAATATATAGATGTTAGCGGCTGCCATCAACATGATTGGTAAAAGTTACATGCCTAAGCACAAGCAATGGCATTCTCCTGGAATGTTTCCAACAGCGACTCACGCTATAATTTTATATAAGCAAACGCCTATATGTTATCCAGTTTTTTTCGAACCTGCTGCTGACTGGTTAGAAATTCAATAGTGTGCTTAATTGATCGGAAATTATAGCAGAAACTGAATAAGCTGAACTCTCTAGACCAAACTCTTAATATTGGCTGAAGTACTCAATTTCCAGGATGATTTGTCCGTGAGTGGATCAGGAACTGTTGTCATACGGACTCCTAAAGGATATCAGTCATCTGCCTTGTTTCGAGATCAAAACAATGCGGTATGACTTCTGTATTAAGTTGTGCATTACGTATTGCTTTCCCTGTGCAACCCATTTATTTTATCAGATTTTTATGTTGTGTAGTCTAGCAGCACATCGTCTACTTTTGAAGATGCTTCTACCAGTGGAACAGTTGTTTTCCGTGGCCAACATGATGAATCTGATTCTCCTCGGACTCATAAATCCAGATTAGGAATGCAAGAGAGAACTTCAAGTTCCTCACTGGAGGACAGTGCTCTAAATCTTGCCGAGGTTACTTCTGTGTTTATTGTTACATGCTAATTTCATTAGGCGGCTTGTAAATATGACCATTAATCATCAGATCCTTTTGAATCAGTCTTGAATTATTATTTAGTGCTTCTCAACCGTACTCATTCCTGAAGCAATGTTAGAACTTGCGTTCCATCTTGCTTGTATTTTTTATTGTTTTATTTTCTCATCTAAAGTTGGATTGTCTGCCCCAACCAATCCTGAAGATTTGGTCTCTGGGTCTTCCTAAAGCTTTTGCTCAAATCATGTTTTTACCTTCTTTGTCAGATTCCTGACCTTTCCTTCTTTTGACAGTTTCATGTTTACAAGGAGATTCTGATCTGGAACCTTTCAGTGTGGTTATGTTGAGAAGATTCTTTGATTGTTGTGTGTATGCAGGCAAGGGCCGCGTTTCAAGGAGGGTTGAGGAAAGTAAATGCTAGAGAAAGGCTTGTACCAAGCAATAATAATAGATATGGGCTGGAGAACAGAAGAAGAGAGCAATTGACAAACAGCTCTGATTCTTCCAGGTACATTGTACTTAAACATGTGGATAATCATTTTGCTTGCAAAAAAAAAAAAGGAAAAAAAAGTTTTTTACAAATTTCATAAGGGCAACACTTCTACCTCAGAAGTTCTCGTGAATACTTTGATGCACCAAAAGCTTTTCCAAGATCACAGCAAGCCAGCAATGTTGAAGAAAATGCAGGAATAGCATCAGCATCTTTGTCAGTTTTGCTTATCCCATCCTTAAAAGAGGTGAGTAGCCAAATGATGCTGTGTATCAATTTTCAAATTTGCATGACAGAGGTATTGTAGTGTTGTTATTTCATAAATTATAATCTAATTTACAAGGTGACAAGTCAGTTATGAAGTTCCTTTCTGTCAAAATGAATTTTGGCAATAGAGCAGGTGGATGTAGTATTTCTCATCAATTCACATCTCTTTAGCTTCTAACAAACCATTGCAAAGATTGGTACTAGCTATGCAGCAAATTTGGCCCATCAGATCATTTATTATATCCGCCTAGGGTTATATGAAACATGGGAATATTTTGGTTTACTTTTCTTCAACTAATTTTGTATGACAAAATTGATCAGGTTGCTTTACAAGTTAGTTCGTAAGCTTATCAAGAAATAAAAGAAGTCAGTTCATAAAATGATTTTGTGCTACTAAATCTTTAGATCGCTATAGTCAACTGCATTTAATAATGAAATATTTACCTTGTTATTTCCCATGTTTACTAGACTTGTGCTATCGTTTCTTTTCTTTTCTTTTTCTCTTGTTCATTTATGTCCCTTTTAGAAATTGTGGAAATATGTTGTGTTTTTCTTTTCTTTTTGTCGCATTGGAGTGCTAGTGCACACAATTTCTTGTATTTTCTAGTGATTAAAAATTGTGAGCGTGTTAGGTCCCTGCCAACAGTTTAGGTATCTTTGATTTAAGTTCTATGCGCAATCTGATGGCTCCACATGTTCTTTTTAAGTTTGTGTCAATTTCATCCTCCTCTGTTTCATTTCTAATAGCTTGATATGTATAATATAGGCTGTTGCTGATGATTCAGAAAGAGCACTTTTTCATGCAGTCACAAATTCGCTTGTAAATATGGAGCGGGTAAAGCCTGGATCTTGTGATATCTTTGTCAGAAGTTTGCTTCAGCAGTTGGCAAGGTTCAAAATTCTCACTTAAACTGTCTAAGAAAATTATGTTAATGTGATAGTATTTGCCAACACAGTGGCAATTGTTAGTTCAAATGACTAAAGTAAAAGCGGTTTCTGCAGTTCGAAAGAATCTTCACTGAGAGATCTGCAGGAGCTTGCAGCTCGCCTATTAAGCAAGGACAAGACAACCCCTGAAGAAACACAAAATGGAAATACAGATGTTGATAGCAGGAAAAAGCAACCGACCAAGGAATTTAATTCAAATGCCAATTTAAGTCCTCTTGCGAGATTTCTGCTCTCAAGGTTGGTTTAAGTGATTTTTGTACCATTATTGAATTTATTACTATTTGAAAATAGGGAAATCTTGCATCCGAGTCGAGCATCTTTGGCTATTAAAGACAGTTATTAAACCCGGTCCGGTTGGCTGGATTCCGGGTTTCATGGGTCAACCTGGAAAAATTAAAAAAAAAATATTTGAAGTTTTAATATTTCATATGAAAAAATCCATATAAATATAAGATATACGTGCTGGAAATAATGAAATTTAAAAGAATATTTTAAAAAGTTTTTTATCCCACTTTAAAAAGATATTATGTTATGCTTTTAAGTTGAAGTTTTTAAACAAAAAAAGTTTTTTATCTCACATTGAAAAAATAACTTTTTTCTTGGGAACATAGAGTATATATACTAATGGGTTTCAAATTCCACCTTGAAAAAATAAAATATTTTTCTAATATTTATATATATAGTGAACTTTAAAAAGTGTTAATAACTAACTAAAAAAATATGAAAAAAAAAGGGTACAGGAGAAAAACTACATTTGAAAGAGAAAAAAATCAGGTCTCGTCCGGGTTCGTCCAGGTCATGGGTCAACCCGCCGGGTTGTTGTCCTGGCCAGTTTTTTATTAAACCCAGACCGGTTCAGCCATTAGGTGCCGGGTCGGCCTGTCGGGTCGGGTTTAATAACCATGATTAAAGATTTTGATCTTTTTATGTATTTCTAAATAGTAAATAATGATTTTTCTGATTCTTTTTATTTGTTCTTTTACTGTTTATATTGTAGTGCTTTTTATGGATATGCTATTAAAGATTTTGATCCTTTTTTCTCATGCAGATGGCAGGGCCAAGTTTCACGAGATGTCAGTCCAACTTGAAAACTTAGAAAAGGAAGAGCTTGGAGGGAGGCTGAGTACATCTTCTATCTTTTTGTAGTGTGTTACCTGTTTATGCATTCTTTCAGATTTGATGTAGATATCATTGTAAGAAACTGTGCATCTATAATATTTCTATTATGATCATTTGCCCTTTTCATGGTCTACTAATCGTAGCAGCAGAATTGGTGTATAATTAGGGGTGTGAGTTTTGTTTTTGCTATATTAATTAATCAGTGTAATTTTAGGAATCTTAGTTGTATTTATCATCATATTCTAGTCTAAATTTTGTCCCAAATGTTTGAATCAAAGTTTTAGTGTCTCTTTCCAATTCCATCTAGCTTGCTTCGGTTGGCCAGAGATTGCATACCTTGCCTTCTCTTGAAATCAATATTTGCAGATTCATCTCGCCGTGAATCTGTTCTTCAAAGGGAATGATACTGGATTGTTCAAATACTCAAAAGGATACAAGAAAACAACCAATACCCATCAACAGGTAGTATTGTTAAATTCTGGAAACAACTTATGTGTAACAGGATTGATTTTGTCGAATCTTGGATTGCCTTACCCGTTTCATATACTGTTCATCAACACATTTCCTCTGACCTTGGAAGAAGCAGTCGATATTTATAGTGAGAATGATGTGAATTTTTTTTTCTAGTATCTTCTGGTTCTAAAGTACAATTTTTGCTCATATTCCGAGAGTTACAGTCATGGAATCCCTCGTGATCAGATGCCTGTATTTCTGAATGCAGAAGCAATGACAATGTGCATGTGCTTCACATTTCCTTGAGAATAGATATTTGGTTCAGGTAAACAACTTGAGCTCATTCAGAAGAATCATATACTTGTATTGATTAAGATGGGAATTGGTTTAGGCTTTGTTCTTTGAGTGAAGGGTTCGTCCAGAGTTGGTGTAACCTGAAGCCAATAAGAGCTAGCCTCTACTGCATGAGTTGCTGGAACCACATCTGCCTCGTCATAGCAGCCGCTCAAATCTAGCAGCCGGAGAATCTCTCGATGAAAATCATCACCCTCCGTAGCAGCTGTTGTCTAAAAATTCACAAAAATAAATAAATTAGACAAGCAAATTTTTTTTATTTAGTTTATAATCATGCCAACATATAATAACATCATGATAATCATATTCATTATAAAAAGCTATTATGTGTACTAAATAAATATATAAATTTATAAAAAAATATTTAATATGAGATTTTGTTGCTGTGAGAGTAATTATAGTCTTCAAAGCTTTATTACTCTGCACTTTATATATATATATATATATATATATATATATATATATATATATATATTGTATTATATTAAACTAGTGAGCACGGATATTTAATTTATCATAATAAAAATATACAAAGCATAAAAAATTATTCAAGGTTAGCCTAAAATGCATACAATTTTAAATCTATAAACATGCAAAATAAAATTCAAGACAAGACAAACAAGCTTTCAACATAAATATAATAAAAAGAATAATAGCATTCATACTGAGCATATATTCAAACTTGTAATATATATAAAAGATCAAAGTCCTAGTATGCATATTAATAATAAAAATAACAATGCTTAAATTAAAATAAAAAAATATACTTACTTGTTGAAACACTTTAAAAGTATGAAAATTTTGTTATTGTCAAAGATAAATCATTTGTTCTTAAAATTTTATTGCTCCTTACTTGTTCATCTAGGAAGTTTACAATATGCCTCCCAAGATTCTAATATCACCATCTTAGTTTATATACACTTCTAAACACGGTGTTTGAACCAAAAAAATAAATAAATATCTCTCAACAAAATATGAACTTAAACTCTAGATTTAAGAGAAAAAATCAAAGTATAAAAGAGAATGAAAACACAAAAAATAAGGTGAGAAAGAGTGAAAAAACTAAAAAATATTCAAGTTAGAAACTCTTCCTTCACCCCCTTTCTATAGTTAATTTTAGAAACTAAAATGTTGAAGAATTAATAAGAATTAATTCCCACTATTTTCAATCTTTGATTGGCCACAATAAATCAAGAATTAAATCTAAAAAAACCAATGGTTATTTGAGATTAATTTTTTATTCACCTATAATTTATTTAAATTTTATTGTTTAAACAGATTTTTAACGTTTTTCACCATACACCATAGAAGGTTCCTCACTACTGAAGAAATACTTGCTGAAGCAACATTAATTGACACAATTAAATATTCCAGCTCCACAACAAGCAAGTAATAAAATAAACTTGTAATAAAGCAACTTAATTAATAAAAATATTTAAATTATACAAGATAGAATCAATAGTTATTCTTTTTATTGAGTTACTAAGTTGAGCCCTATTTTGTTTACCATGATTTGTTCAATTATCACTATTTCACGTGCAAATTATATTGTAAAAAATAGTATTATTTGAATAATATTTTCACTAAGTAAGTTCTTAAGAAAGATTAGAAGGGTCACAAATAATCATGTTTAAAACCTAATTTTTTAAGATAAAAATTCCTAGATTGTATCTATTCACTGCATTAATTTTTTGTAAATGTGAACAATAACATATATGAGAATAGTAACGATCAAAGAATTGTTGAAGTGTGAAAAAAAAATTTAGAAGATAAATTATAACTAAAAAAAAAAGATATATAACAACCTTATAAAACTTAACAAAAGAAAAATAGGGGAAATTATAACAAACCGAAAGGTTATAGATTAAAGCATATAGAATTAAAATCAAATCTATATGTGGGAATATAGCAAATTCAAGAAAGTTAAATTATAACTTAGGTTTTAAATATGTTAAAACCCTTTTTCAAAATTAATCTATATTATTATTATTATTATTATTATTATTATTATTATTATTCCCACAAGATAAACTATACAAAGTAAAAAATAAAAAATAAAGTCTTAAGATTGTTGTTAGAATATGTTGTATTACATTAGAGTGTTGAGCAACAATATTTAGTTTATTATAATAAGAGCATTCAAAGTGCAAAAGATTGTTCAATGTAAGTCTAAAGTGCATACAATTTTAAATCTATAAATATGCAAAATAAAATTTAAGAGAAATATGCTTTCAATATAAATATAATAAAAAGAATACTAGCACGCATCTAAGCATATATTCAAACTTGCAATATATATAAGATCAAAGTTCTAGCATGCATACTAATAATAAAAATAGCAATGCTTAAATCAAAACAAAAAAGGATACTTGTTGAAATACTTTAAATGCATGAAACTTTTGTTATTGTCAAAGAGGAATCCTTTGTTCTTAAGGCTTTATTGCTCATTACTTGTACAACTAGAATTTTTATAATAAACCTTCCAAGATTCCAATAATACCACCTTAATTTAGATGCACTTTTAAATAAAGTCTTTGAACCAAAATAAAAGAATTCAAATATCTCTCAACAAAGTATGAACCCAAGCTCTAGATTTGAGAGAAAAAATCAAAGCATAAAGAGTATGAAAACATTAAAAATGAGGTGAGGTAGAGTGAAAAAATCTAAAAAATTCAAGCTATAAACTCTTTCTTCACCCTTTTTTTTAGTGAGTTTTGGAAGTTAAAAGGTTGAAGAATTAATAAGAATCAATTCCCACCATTATCAACCTTTGATTAACCACCATAAATCAAGAATCGAATCTAGAAAAACTAAGGGTTCCTTTGATTAATTTTTTTAAATCATATTGATTAAATAAATTTCCAACAACTTTTTATTTAGGTACACTCCTAAATAAGGTACAATGAACTCAAAGGAACAATACTCAATATCTTTGCACAAAGACTGAACCTAAGCTTTAGAGTAGAAAGAAAGAATGGAAGAACAAGTCTTTAGAAAAACTAGTAACAAAAAGGGGTAAGAACAAGAAAATTTTTAATCCCTTTCCACTCATCCAATACACCTATTTATAGGACTTGAAAACCAAAACATTAATACTCATAATTCATGAATCTTTGTAATTCATGGATGTTTTATTAATTATGATGAATGTTCATAGTTCATGGATTACTCATAATTCATGAATGTTTAAAGTTTATGAATTACTCATAATTCATGAATATTCATAGTTTATGAATTACTCTTAATAACATTTATTCTTATTATATAATTAATGTATTGGTTCATGTATTAAAACATTTTAGGGACTAAAAATAAATTACTGATCAAACATAACTTAATAGAAAATATATTTTTCATTAATCAAACCCAAACCCGAACCTAAACTTATAAGCCCACAAGATCATAGCTTAATCCATCAAAATTATTTTGGGTTTGAAATTTTTGTTATCCAAAGGTTCGTTGAGAACAATCTCTCATTCACCTTTAATTGATTTTTAAAATATGTTAATATTCCATGTTAAAACACTCATGTTAGATCACAAAATCCAATATGGTTTTAACCTCAAATATGAGTGGACCTCACATATAATTTAGTCTTAAAGTGGCTCATTACATGTTTTATAAAACCAATCCCAATAATAGCAACATTCGTATCATTGTCAATTGGCTGCAAGAATTTAACATTGGAACAATTGGTGTTGCAACAATGATAATGGATGAAATATATGATTCAATTCAACAACCATCAAATCATTTTTGAAGTTATGCAGAGTTGGTGGTTTACAATAAAAGGACTCTAAATTATCATATTGCAACCCATTATCAAAAAGTATTGGTTCAAGTTTCAAGTGTTATTGTTGGTTTTCCACTTAAAAACACCTTTTAATACCCTATTGCAACCCATGATTTGTTGCTGATCATCTTCTTCAACATTGAACCTTTAAAGTATGGTGTATGTTGTTGAATTAAAAGTAGGGCTCGTTTACTCTTAAAGTTAAAACTTTCTTAAAAAATATTCTTCAACAAAATTCTTTTAAAATGGAACATGAACATAATTAAATCAAATTGTAGATAAATGAGAAATTAATATAAAAAACCCTTGGTTGGAATTTTTTGTAAAACATAAAAACCTTCAACAAAAAGTACAAAACTTTCTTATAGTTTATATGGTGAAAAGTTGAAGAGTGATAAATAAGCCTAAATAAAATGGGCTTTGAGTTTAAGCCATACTCATGTTGTTAGCACAAGCATGACCTTTAATCCTTGTTTGGGTTTGGACTTAGGCTTAGGTTTGCTATAAAATAATTTTTTGAATTATAAACAATTTTTTTTCTAACCTATTTTGGGCTTGGGCTTGGGCTTGTGACGCGAACCTCATAATCATGCAACCCACAATTAAGATTGAAATCCGATCCTGAAAAGCCGAAAGAGGTTTGAAATGAGTGAGATACAATAGAAACCTATCCCAAGGCATCAACATTATTCGAATGAAGTCGAATGATGCTACGAAGCCAGTTGATTTTTAATAAGTCAAATTCAGTTTGTTAAAGAACCAAATAATACAAGATTCTCTCTCGCATGTTAAACTAAAAAGTTCAAAAGTGTTATTGATCAAAAGTTTTTTGAAACTTAGGCTTACGAGGTTTAACTAATTCTAAAAAATTAACCTTAATGGATAGACCATTGTGGACTGAATTGACCCCCTTACAAAACTGACCCAGAACCTATACTAATAAGCTCAAACCTTGATCCAAACAAGCCTTGGATTCTAGCTAAAAATAAAGTATTAATTATACTCAAACAAGCCTTGGTTAATAGTTGAAATAATAAAAATAAAACTCATAAGTTATTCTCTATGCTGTTGTGAGAAGAGAAGAAGAAAAGAAAATAATACAAGTCTGACATAAGGTTTATTTATAGCCTATAATGCTGCCCAATTAACCTATAAATCAATCTATCATTAAATATCACTAGCCCTTCTTTCCTTATGTAGTTAGGATGGATAAGGAATCATTGTAAGAAAAGAATTTCGGAATATTAATGAATCCTTGTCACACTTGAAAATTATGATGCAACCCATTAAAGATCCTTGTAGAACTAGGAAATTTTCAATACAAGCTGCCAAATCCTTATGGAAAAAGGATCCTTACGAAATAGAAAGTTCATAAGTCAAAAGAAAGTAAATAACAAAATCCGTACAACTTGTTTTGACCTATATCGCAAGTCCTTCCCAAATGTCAATTTACCTGACATTTCACCTTAAGATAGAAATATACCTTTGGAATCTTCTGGTAAAGGTTCAATTGATACAACGGTCAAAATTAGAATTATGCTCAATAGTGCAAAACAGAACAGTAGGAAATTTTATGCCAAAATCCAAATATTACCTTGTTTGGATCGTATCATTCCCTGTCTCTTTAAGATGTTCGTCCTTAAATCATAAATAGGTTTAATAGACAATTTCTTAGCCTTTTGTTGAAGCCATTGGAGTTCTCTTCATGCACACACTTGCCTCCAACAACATTATATGAAAATAATAGTTGATAATAATTTCAAAAAAGCATGTCTTGCCATCAACTTGTATATATTTTTTTGAATGATAACCACTATTTTCCTCCTTTTTTTATCTTTTTGGCGTTGAACTGATGCTCTCCATTCTTCGCGTTCTTTATTAGTTTCTTTATAAGTCTTTACAAGTCGTTCAACCTTACGCTCTTTATCTAACCTCATAGAAGCATTATGATTATAAATATTTGAAACTTGTAACCTTCATTTCTCTTCCTTACTCATATTGAATCTCCTCTGATTAGCCCCACTATTTTATTGCTTCATCGAATCTATATCATCTTTCAGCTCTTTTATCACCCTAGCTAGCAGCTCAAGTTGTTTGGTGAAAGCTTGCATCTGAAAGGTGTTATCCACTTTCAGTGTCGCGGAGTCCTTATTTTCAGACATCTTTAAATCTGCAAAAATTGATTAATGCCAAGAAAAATATATCATCAAGGTGTTATCCACTATCTTCTTTCACATAATTCAAGGCTTTTCACTAAATTTTTCTCACTACGTCTTTTACCTTTTGGCTCACCTTTTTACAGTTCTTTCAGAACTGAAAATTAATGAACCAAAGTCAATGGCTTTTGCTATGCAATCCAATTATAAATATAGACTTAAGAATCAATAAATATACTGAAAACAAATAAAACAAAACTACGATTATGATTTCACGAGTAACAATGCAAATTCGTAAGCCCAAAAAACTTAAGCTATAAATATACCTTATATCAGACTTGTTTTGTTTTCTTCTTCTCTTCTCACAACAACATAAGAAATTAACTTATAAGTTTTATTTTTATTATTTCAGTTATAACTCAATTATCCCAGAAACCAATATGTTATTAAATATCACTATCCCTTTTTTCCTTGTGTTACTAGGATGGATAAAGAATTCTTGTAATAAAAGGATTTCAGAACATTAATGAATCCTTACTACACTTGAAATGTAAACCCCAGGAAAAATAAATAAATAATAATATAATAGAAACTATGGTGTAATTAAATAAAATATTAAATGAAAAGAAAGAACAATACGAAGATTAAAAAAAAAGAGTTTTTGGCTGAAAATGTAAATTTTTCCAGTAGAAAAAACAGTCTAGTCGTTTTGAGAAACAACTAGATCGATTTGCATAAATCAACTAGACCATTTTCAAAATGGTCATACCATTTTGACTATTATCCTTGGTATAACCTAACAGATGCAATAAAAGAGAAAACAATAATTTCACCTTTTCTTCCTTTCTTCCATCTTGAAAGGTTAGAGATTAAGGTTTAGAAGTGAAAAGAGATGGTTTTGAGAGGGAAAACACATCCATACTAGAAATTAAGAAAGATCATATACATATATATATATATATATATATATATATAGAGAGAGAGAGAGAGAGGATTAAGTATGAGAGAGAAGGTGAAGAAAGACGAGGAAAAAAAGGTGGAACGCAGAAAGTTTTGATTGGTTAAGATTCGAAGACTAGATTATTGTTTGGTAAGAAGTTCTAAACCTAATCTAGCAAGTTTGTATGAAATGAATTATAATTGAAGTTGAATTTAAGAAATTTAGGGGAAATGCAAATTGACTACAAATTAAGTTAGATTAAGTTGTGTTGAGTGATGAAATTGGTTGAAATAATGAAGAAAATCATGGGGTTCTTAAAGTTCTAATGGCTGGCCAATGAGGGACTAAATTTTATGTAATAGAATTGTGCGTAGTTAAGTGATATTGTGATAGATTAATGTATAATTTTGTGAAGGAAATGATTTTAAATGAGTTTAGTTAAGTTACATAGATTGATTTAAATGTTTACATTGTTAAAAATTTGAAAATTGAGGGAGGATATTGAAACTAAAGATGAATGTTATTGTGAACGTGTTTGACTTCTTATGAAAGGAAAGAGTTAATGGAAAGAATTTTAATATAAATCACAGTATAAAAAGAAGTTAAGGTGTCGACCAAGGTTGTCAAAAATGTTGTCTTAACACGACACGAAATATACAATATAAACTTGAATCGTAAACTCGAATTGTAAAATCATAAATAAAATATTTTAATTAATTATATATTGACAATTTTAGTCAAATAATAAATAATAATATAACACAACTAAAATAAAAGTGAAATAAATTCATTATTCCTACGAAACAGAGAGAGTTCAATTGCTGCATTAATAACGTTATCACATCTTGCTACAAAAAATTTATTATTCCTAAAAAAGTAAATATCAGTTACGGTGGAGATTACTGCTTTTTCTAAGCTTGCATATTTCATATCATCACATCTCAAACAAGCCCACATGGAACACCATGGAAGAAAACATCAAAGTTATATGCTCAAAATAAGAGCACTTTGAGACTTCATGAAATCTGGAAATGAAGATTTACTAATCACATGAACTCAATAGAGAAAGGATAAAATGTGTCATTCAATTGCTGCCCCTTCAAATCATTACTGTTATTATTCCAACTCCTAAGATAACAACTCCTATTAGCCCCAAACAAAAAGATTGAAATAACATACTCCAAAGAATGGTTAGATGGAGTTTGCTGAGATTTTTGAGAAATCACCATAGCTTATTCATTATATAAATTATATGAACAAGGAAATTATCAAAGCTTGCTAAATCTGAATTATGGAACCACAGAGCTTGGAAATCAACCTAGAAACTCAAAAGTCAAAACCATTAACTAATCAAACCAAAAGAGGTTAGATGAGTTAAACCCAGAAATTCAAATGAATTGAAAACTAAAATCAACCCAGAAAATAGAGATGAAAGAATGGTGAGATTGAAAATTCAGTTTAGCTAGAATAACTAGTACTAAAATCAAAGTAATTATATGAACAAGGAAATTTAAGGGCAGAGTAAACATGTCGGAGAAAGAAATTGGCAACAATGATGTTGATCGATCATTGTAGAGAAAAAGAAAAAAAAACTCGTACACGAGGAAGAGGAATAAATAATACATTTTTACTTGAGAGCACTTATCCTTATTTCATAAGGGGAGTCAATTAAATTTTTTGCTTTTCTCAGACTTCTAAACTCGATCCGAGTTTGCTAGTTTTCGAGTTTTTAACTTGAATTTACATGTTATATATATATGTTGACTCGTAAAATCATATGATTTTACGAGTCAACTCGTGATTTTGACAACCTTGGTGTCCACCAAAGAAAGAATAAATAAATAAAAAATCAATGCAAATACAATATTGTTTGTATGATATAATGCATGTATAAACATGATCATACAAAAGAGAAACTATAGATGTTGATGAAATTGTTATTGAGTTTTGTTAGAACTTCTTGTATGTGTAAGGAGAATGGGTAAGAGTTGGTGAATTTTTAATATTCCATTGTTTGCTTCCTAAATAGATGTCATGTACTTCTTTAAATACTTTCTAATTGTCATGCGTGTGCAGCATCATGGTGATCATCCTTTGGGATCAGGATCTTCAAGTGTGGGTGAAAAGAACAAGAAATTATTGTCCTTTATCAGTAAAATAGGTTTGGAGTCGCCACTTAGTATTCTTGTCAATAGAAACCTTAACTGGTTTTTAGAATCTGGATAAGAGACTGATTATATATAGAGAGAACAATATCACCTCTAGTATACCCTGTCTAAGATAAGTTGTATTGTTTATTTGTCTAATTACTAAGACACTGTTATGTTTTTCTAACTGTTGACATGTCTATTGATCAAAGTAGGTCTACTCAAGTATAATGGATCATGGCTTTATAGGTCGTGCCTAGCAATTCTAAAGCTTAAACTTTTTTTTTTGTGTTTTTGTTTCTTTTAATATTTGGGAATTCGTCTTACATATAAGTTCATACTTCTTTCTATTCTTTCACAAAAGTACATTCAAAGATATATAAAAACTACTTTTCTTGAATTTTAGAATTTTAGAAATGCTAAATCTTGCCATGTATTTATTATTATTATTATTCAAATATGATTTTTATTTGAGAGACCTGGTCATATGCAAATTTAAAATATTTTAAATAAAGAAGGATTTTATTATTTTGTGAAAGAAACTGATTTATTTAATATAAAAAAAACACCTTGCATGTAGATCACAACTCCAAGTACTAAATAATGAAAGAGCAAAATAAGAGAGCCATAAAAAGAATTATTGCAAATAGGTCCATTAAAAGTATAAAATTGAACTAATTAAAAAACAAGGGTTGTGTTTAGCAAACACTAAGAAAAAGGAACACATTGCTGGGAAATTAGTAGATATGTTTGTCAAACACACCTTCAGCTAAAAGTCAAAGGCTTAAAAATTGCCTTAAGGTCACATTTGACAAACATGTCTTAAGAAAAAAAATACAATTTTTCCTTTTGAAAATGGTTGGCATACTAAACACACCCTTAACCCTGATTGACTCAGCCTAGCCATGTGGGTTAAGCTTCCTAGTCCAAACCCCAAAACATGACCTACAATGAGAAAAGAAAGAAATAAGATCAAAATGGATTTTTATTTGAATTTTTTTAAGAACATAAAGAACATTCAAACCAACCCAGAAATTGAATAGATGATAAAAACTAAATAACACTAATTAAAGGGCACAAAGAGATAAAATATGGAACATTAAAGCATAATGATGCATAAAATGAAAACAAACAGGCCATAAATTGCATGAATCATAACTGACAGCCTTTAACCCTAATATAGACATTCAAAGACTAAAAAGGGTTGATTGATCTAAGATAGGCAATTAATGGGAAAGTAAATGGAATAAATAAATTATATATAGTTCATTGCTTTGATCGAAGCACATAAAAAAAGTTGAAGCATCAATTAGTAGGAAATCAAAATTTACAACTATGAATGTTCAAAAGAAAACCCAAAATGTGCCTTAAACCTATAATTTGGCCTAAACCTCGTAAACAAAACATGAACCTATCCTAACTTGACCTTTTTAAACCATAAAGAATTCAAGGAAACAAGAAAAGAGGATAAAATAGTAGTTAGACAAAATCAAACCCTATAATTTCAACAATGCATTTCCTTTATCATAAACATCATTACATCAATTTTAACATTGTTTTCATCATCCTTACCATGTACGAAGCTGGACTAAACCTCACATCATGTCAAAGAGAAAAATAAAAAATATAATCTAAACAAATCAAACATTAATGCATAAATCAAAAAGAAATGAAGTGATCAACCTAAACTTCAAAATTGTCATTCAAATATGCTAATTGCATATCTTTAACAATAAAAAAAAACATCAAGTTATATACTCAAAACTGTTTTGAACTTGCTTTTCTTAACAAAAGCATATTAAATATAAGAACAATAATATATTAAACATAACTTCTATACTGAAATGAAATCAAAAGAATCAATAATAAACAAACAAAATACAAACATGGAAGATAGTAAAGGAGAGGTGTGTTGATTGGGCTGCATCATCCCACCAAAGTTTTAGGTATATCTTTTTTAATAATACAACTTTCTTTTCCTGGGTTTTGTTGCTTCTTTCCTTTTATTCTCAACTTGTAATCTTTTGCTTGTATGAACTCCTTTTTTCTCTTTTCTTCCTTTAAATTTTTGCATGATTCCCCTAATTTTTTATCTCTATTTACTCAAGAATTCTTCTATGTTTTCTCTATATTTTCTTCTCTAAATAGACCTCCTCTCTTTCTAGTTAAGAGCATCAGCCTTTTTATAAGAAGCCTAAAAAAATAAGTTGCAAAACCATGGTGGTTTTGCCAAGAGAATTTATGGAAGATTCTTATTCTTTCTTTTCCAAAACCTTCCTCCCTAAAATTGATGGTGTTTGGTTTATGTTTTTTCTTCTTGTAAACTGTAATCAAGCATGAGAAAACAACCTTAGAGTTTTTTCTGCCATGGTGAGTTTATTTTTTAGTCATAGATGATTAGATTGGGTACTTTGTCAAGATCATTGTGGAGATTGTGACGTATCATTGATAGACCTAGATCTTGTAGAGGGTATGCAGATCTACCATTAGGAATAAACCACACTTAATTTAAAGGTCTAGAACTCTACATTTATTGATTAAAAGGTTGACCTTCAATCAGTTTAAATATGTCAATGTATGTGTGGCTGACTAGGGACAAGAAGTTTTTAAGCTCATCGAACCAAATGAGGTACAAACATTTAATGAAGATAGCTTATCCTTGTAAGAGATAATATAAATAGGTGGTGAGTGCTGAGGTGATATTGAAAGGGAAAAAATGAACGATAGTGATCATAAAACCCTCTAATGAAGAGAAAGAAGAGAAAATAATGTATCTCACTTCAAATCACATCACTATTAAAAAGGATCATAATGATGAGCTTCCCGTCGAAGAAGATATCAAAGAGGCTTCACTCGCCTTTGAATCATAAAATAAGCTTATAATGGATGAACTTAAAGAGGTTAACTTAGGCATTGTTAAACACTTACGCCCAACCTTCATCAACACAAACTTATAACTTGAAGAAGAAGGGAATTACATGAAACTTTTGATGGTGTATCGAGATATCTTTTCATGGCCCTACAATGAAATGTTAGGTTTAGACTAGAGGGTTGTTATTCATCAGTTAACAGTAAAAAATAAGGTTAAACCTATAAAACAATTTAAGTGTCGCTTTCATCCTGAACTCATCTCATACATTGAGGTCAAAGTCAATAAAATTATTCAAGTAGGCTTCATTCATGAGGTCAAATATCATCTCAATAAAATAAAATAAAAAAGAATGGTCAAACCCATATTTATATGGATTTTTAAGACCTTAACAATGATTGTCTCAATAATAACTTTCCACTTCCAATCATCAAGATCATGGTTGATGCTACCATAGGCCATGAGAGATTAACCTTTATGGATGGTTCATTTAGCTGTAATTAGATTTGAATGGCACCCGCATATAAGGAGAAGACAACCTTCCAGACTCCGAAATTGTTATAAAGTCATGTCTTTTGGCTTGAAAAATATAAGTACCACTTATCAAAAAGTGATGCAAAAGATTTTTATGATATGTTTCACCAAAATATTGAATGCTACTTTGATAACCTTGTGGTGTGAAGTCAAAGGAAAAAGAAAACCATTTGCAAGGTCTTTGTTTGGTATTTGAATGATTATGTCGATTAAGATGAACCTATTAAAATGTGTATTTAGTGTTTCCTCGGCCAAATTTCTAGGATTTATAGTTCGACATCGAGGAATTGAGATTGATTAGTCTAAGATCAATGCCATCATACAAATGCTAGAGCAAAAAAAAAACATCCATGAGTTGAAGAGTCTCTAGGGAAAGTTGGCCTATATATGGAGGTTCATTTCTAACTTAAAAGGTCGATGTCAATCATTCACTCATTTGATGAAAAAGGATACATCATTCTATTAGGAAGAATATTGTATTAATACCTTTAATAAGATTAAAAAGTATTTGCTTAATCTACCTATCCTATAAGCACTAGTATTAGAACACCTGCTTATCATCTATATTGTAGCTCAAATACATTCCTTGGGAGTTTTATTGGTACAACAAAATGATAAAGGTAAAAAATGATCTCACTACCTTAGTATGGCATTAAATGAGGCTGAATTGAATTATTCTCCAATAGAAAAGACCTGTCTATCATTGATGTTTATAATAAAGAAATTAAGGCATTATCTCCAAGCGCATTTAGTATGATTAATCTCTTGAGCTAACCCTCTAAAGTACATTATCTCAAGGCATGTACTATCGGGAAGATTGGTAAAATAGGCTTTATTACTTCAAGAATTTGAAATTGTCTGCGTCTCATAAAAGGTGGTAAAAGGGCAAGCATTAAATGATTTTTTTTTTGATCATCATATTCCCAATGAATGGAAGTTCTATGAAGACTTGCCTAATGAGGATGTCTTATTCATTAAAATTTCAGAACCATGGAAAATGTTATTTGATGGTGTATCACGATAAAATAGAGCCAGAATTGAAGTAATCTTTATCATATTTGAAGGATAAGTATTGTCGTTTGCCTTCTTACTTACTGAATGTTGCTCCAATAAGGTGGCTGAATATCAAGCTTTGATCGTTGAGCTATAGATGGTATTAAATATAAATATGCCTTACTTTAAAGTTTTTGAAAATTTTCAATTAGTCATCTTGCAACTCCTCTCACTTTATGAAGTCAAGAAGCCAAATCACAAGTGTACACTGAAACTGATGGCATCACTTGATTGCGTCACTTTGAAACATGTACCATAAAAAGTTATATGGATACAACATATATCGATGAAGTAAGTTTAAGGTTTGCTATTCATTACTTTAGAAGCCATTGAAAGAAAAATAATTTGTCAATTGATATTTTTTATGCAAAATTTAACATGAAATGATTGAAGTTAATGTATAAAATTATTATACACTTTAAACAAAGAAAGAAAAGAGGTTAGAGAGTCTTGATTGGACATTTATAAGATCGAGACAAAAATAATTTGAACACGAGAATGAGTTCCTTCCAACCTGGAGAGACTGATGCAGGAGGATTTTTAGAGGAAGTTATTTATTTACTTAGTTATATTTATCCCTATTTAGTTTAGAAAAATAATTTTCTTTATGGTGTTTTATTCTTCCTATTCATTTTAATAATTTTTATTATTATTCAATTTAAGCCAAGAATTAGCATAAATAGAGTTGTTTAATTTGTATATCAGTAGCCTACTTAAAGAAAAATATTCAGTAATAAATTTTTAAATTAGAGTTTTTTATTTTTTTATTCTTGTGTTGTTTTTGTCTGCATTGGTACCACAAACAACAACAATGATAAGCATCTGTTGTTGGACATCGATGACCTGTTGTGTGAACCTGAAGATCAGTTCAACATTCATACTATCAATGTTGCTAATCCCTCTTCCGATGCATTCTCATTTGCAAAACTTGACTTCACTTAGTTTTAAAGCCTTTCTTTGTCAACCTCCATATTTCAACCCACTGGCTGTTGGGTTTCTTGAAACATATACACATAGTGAAAACGGTGAATTTAAAAAAACATTAGAGTCTCAAGGATCCTATTAGACAGATCTATAGTTGTTTAGGGTTTATACGAAGATTACCTAAAGATCTAAACTTCTTTTCGACATTGAATATATGTTTCAAGGCTAAGTTATCACAAACTACAAGACGTCCAATTGTCCGATCTCTAATGGTAATCCACACAAACCACCAGTGAAAAATATCATAAACCTTTGTTGAAGAAAAGAATTGTTGTACCTTAGAGAGTTAGCTCTTTTATTTTTGTGTTTAGGTGTTACCTATTGTACTCTTCTCACCTTAAAGCTCTTAGGAAATAAGAAACATGGCATTCTATTTATAGGAAAATCTAAAAACCTTATAAATGACAAAATATTAATTTTCTCCTTAAATCACATATACTATTTTAGGCTAATTTTAGAAATTTATGCAACCAACTCTCCACTTGATTTTCTAGGTCTAGAATTATAATTTCATGTATAATTTACACTTTAGTCCTCTATTTCTTAAACATATTTACAATCAAGTCATACTTGATTAATCATCCCATTTTAATTTTTGACCAATGGTTCTTATATGTGTGACTCTTTAGGTTCCCTAATAAGTTGACCCAAATGTAAGTCACGATCCTAATAAAATAGGATTTAATCAATTAAACAAATTAATTTATTATCAATTCAACAATTGATTGACTTATATTTGAAAATCAAGTGCAATGTCTAGCAACTTTTTATGATCTCTCCATATTGAATTATGATGTGAGTCAATTCAGTAAACATGTCATCTGACAAATACTTACATATTAGTTTTAAGTATCTCTAATACCTTAGCTTATGAGAACAATTGTTTCCTTTCATAAAGAAAAAAACATAATATGTATCAGTCTTAACAGCTCTAATTAATAACCAATCTTAATAAAGTATGGACCATGAATATTTTAGGAATAATATTTTGATGCAATAAGAATTTCATAATTATAACTTTATAATTTTCTTTGCAAAGTTTTTTTTCAAGGATTTTATCTTTACTTTATATTCATTAATCAAATATTTGATGAACATTAAAAATAAATAAATCTTTATTAATAAATTAAATATATATACATAAAAATAATTGATGTCATATGTAAACAACTAATTAACTACGAGATATATGCATTAATAATCTCTTATTTACACTAAAATCAATTACTTATATATCAAATATCGTATTGTTTTACTTGATAATAATATTTTTACTGGTACAATGATTTAACAAGATACTCGTCGGTAAATACTCGTTATATCTTTTCTTTTCTTTTTCAGAAAGTTGATCCGCTTGCGTGGTCTGTATAAATCAAGAGCTTGCTCTGATTACACCTCTAATTTCAACTTCATTATGATCTTTCAATAAAATAAATACTAATAAAAGACCCAGTTAGACCCTACTTATGCCATTACTAGATAATAATAACTCAATTTATAAACCAAATCTCAAGCCCAAGAGTTTGGCACTATGAAATCCTCTCAAACCTTGAGTATGCTCAATCTGATCCACCTTCTTGAATCAAATTCTCTGTTCTGAGGCGATAATTATATAGCTTTAACAAACTTCGAAACTGAACCAAGATTGCCAACTCTTCTCTTCTTCTTTCTTTCACGCACAAGCCTTGACGATTCATCCCATTCATTGCGTCTTTTCTTTCCTTCTTCAGCTTCATTCTTCCTTTAAGTATGGCCACTCATCTTGCATTCATTTCTCTAAGTCCTCTCCAACAAAACCCCACCAACTTCCTCAGGCTTCTCTTGCTTATATATATGCGCATGCAGTGAGAGAGTTGTGAGTCACAACATTAGATAAACAAGCAAACAGCCTAAGCTCCAAAAACCCTCTTCTTGAAACAAAGTTTACCTTATCTTGTCCCTTTATACAAGAAAACTTTACGTGTCCATGGATGATACGAAAGAAGAAGTGCCAAACACCATAGTCACCAAGCTCTCAGCGGATGTGATGGTTGACATACTATCAAGATTTCCCGTGAAGACCATCTTGAGCTTCAGGTGCGTTTGCAAGACTTGTCTTCGCTTAATTTCAGATAAAGACTTTGCCAACCCCCACCTTTCAAGATCTCCCCCTGGAATCTTGATCAAAGCCTTGCCTGAAGGAGGCATATCAAGTATATTCCATTTATTCCAGATTCATGAGGAAACTGGTAAAACTTTCAAGGTTGAGAGAATGGAGTTTGTTCCTGAAACCAACTTACCAGCCACAGCAAATATTGAGTTGATGAATTCTTGTAATGGACTGCTTTGCTTATCAGGAGGTGAATTCCGCAATGTTATTCATGTTTGCAATCCAATTTTATGTGAGCACATCGAAATCCATGTGGATGATCATAAAACATGTTTGTATGGCAACTATTTTGCTCTTGGATGTAGTGCCACTGGCAATCAATACAAAGTGCTGTGGACTTTTTATCAAAATGATCGGCATAGGTACCCTAAGGCTGAAATATACACAATTAAGACAGGACATTGGAGAAGCGTAGGAAATGGTTTCAGCATTGGAAGACTGGATTTTAATACCTCTCTGCATGGTTGCATCCACTGGGCCCGTTATGAAACAAGTTTGGAGTGTATCTGCTCTTTTGACTTTGAAAGTGAGCAGTTCAAGAGATTGCCGGCACCTCCTATCTGTGATGAAAATTTGGATGGATTCATAAGGTTGGGGGTTTTAAAAGATTGTTTGTCTGTGACAGTACGTAAGTGGGATGCTCCTTATGAAATTCAGGTATGGGTTATGAACGAGTATGGTGTCCAAGAGTCTTGGTCCAAACAGATTCTGTTTAAACCCGACTATCACCATTTTATTTCTTATGAACCGTTAATTCTCTTGCGAAGAGGGAAAATCTTAATTTTACTCGATGGAGAATTAGTGGTCTGTTACAATATAGAAAAAATTAGGTCTTGGGGGCGTATTATCAAATGTGAAAATATGGAGGATACCCATGCGATTGCATACAATCCAAGTTTCGTTTCACTCCACCATATTGCTGCAGGAGAAGAACAAGTGCTGAGGTAATCCTTTGCGAATTCTAGTCAAAACAGTGCCTTAAATTTACTGTTTGTTAAAATTGATGCACTTTAGGCAAGTTTAGACATTTAGATTGTGTTTGGTATTGCGGTAGTTGTTGTGATTGTGGTTTGAAAAAAATTGTTTTATAAAAAGTATTTTTAGTTGAGATTGATTTAAAAAAATAGGTGTTTAGTTAAAACTGTGATTGAAATTGAGGTTGAAGAAAAAATAGTTTAATATGTTTGATTAAAAATGCTTTTGAAATTAAGATTATAAAATATTTTAAAAAATATATATTAATATTCATAATTTTAAATTTAAATATTATAAATTTAGGGATCCAAACTACTATTAATATATATTATATTAATACTTGCAGATTTAGTGGTCCGAGACTACTATTAATATCAAATTCTATTGTTATTCGCATCTTGAAACAAGAATACATGATTAACACTCATTCACCCTGTCAAATCCAAGGTGGCGGTAATACTTTCATCACCTGAGAATCATAGTTTTGGCATATGATTTAAGTTTCTGTCATTATGCATGCAAGTTTACTCCAGTCATGGCCACATCTCCAGACCACCTTAAAAGTAGAAAGTTTTGCATGAGTTACTGGTCCTGGCAGAGTAAATTTCCTTGCCTTACCATTATTAATCATTTCCATGTTTATTGCTATTTCATGACGACTTGTCAACAGGACCAATACGGGCTTAACTGAGATTCCAATGTCTTTGACGAGAGGTTCTGAAGACCCAGCAGAAAAGGGTGACTGAATCAATCATTACAGTAGTTCAAGAGGTCAAGTCTGTTTCTTTAAAAGATCCAACACTTTTCTGAAGTTTATGAAGGTTATTGTGATGAAAATGCCAGTTCAATCAAGTACAGTCTTGAATTTTGTTAAAGGATGTTGTTATGCTAGAAGGCGTGGTTTGCCTGTGACCAGTCACTGTAGTGGGCATTCTGTCATTGAAAGAGAAATGGCGACCCTGAAGTGATCAAACTTTTGATTGAAGTCTCTTTTTATCGTGTCTTTGCACTGACTTTGGTTGATCTTTTATAGTATTTAATCCCGTTTATACTTCTTATGCATGTCGTGTCTCATGAAGCAAAGGAAAACTGAGAACTGCTTATCTGTATTACCTCAAAGCTTTGGTTTTCTTTCAGTATGGGAAGTGAGTCCAAGACATCTTCAAATTTTTCAACATTTTCTGTTGGCTTTGCAACGTGTAGGAACTTGAGGAAGAACTCAGGATTGAGTTAATAACTTGTTCAATGGTAGAATCTGGTACCTAGGCTTGATTTTATGGGTGCTCATCTGTGTCCGCGAGCGCCCTTTCTTTTCTTTTTTTCTGGGGAATCGATAAAATTTATTAATATTGAAAAATATTGTCACCACCAAGAAAGTTGAGAGCAAACTGCAGAAAAATGGACAGCAAAGATGAAAGTAGCAGCCATCATAGCCAAGCTATAAACTCCCCTGCTCCATCTATGCTCTGCTTGGCTAAATGATCCAAAGCCTTTTTTGTCGCATGAGCTTCAGCCACATTAGAGTCCAAAACACCCATGAGGCATGAGGAAACAGAGGAAAATCCCTTCCGAATCTCTAAGGATGTTCCCAATACCTGCCCTTCTCAGTTTCCCCAGCGACAGGCCATCAACATTCCATTTAAGAGAACCTGGAGTAGGCTTCGCCCACGATGTTGTAGCTCTGATCTTGACTGGATTAGTCCACTTTTAATCTATGGGTCCAGGCGATAGAACAGCACGCAAAAGGCCTTCCACGGATGAAACAAGAGGTCAACAGAGTTCGGTATTGCCCAAAGACATCCCGGCCAAGAACTTAGACGAGACCGAACATCCACTCCTGGTGGCTCTCAAAGAAAAGATGCCGAATTGTCAACGCACACACTATCATTACACAAAGGAAACGTATTTTGAGCCGCATTGATGATACCTCAGTCTTTGCAAGAGATGCCTCCATGTGACTTCTACTTAAGGAGGGGCAGTAGACAATAAGAAATATGAAATAACAGGATTATCGCCGGCTAACAAGATTGAATCCTCCATGTGACTTTACTGAGAAATAACCACGAGAATCAGGCCTCCATCATCAATGAATTTACTTTTACTGAGAAATACCAGCAGAAACATCATGAAAAATAATCATCCATTGAGTTTTGCAGCTGAAACTAAATAAATGGGAACTTGCGAAGATATTTGTTGTGTTTTTTTAGCACTGTCAGGAATTCTGACTCTGGGGCTGACCTAGAATCCCAAAGATCCAGATGCAGTTTGCTTGGAAGAATGCTAAAAGATGGTTAAGGGCCCAAAGGGTTCTTAAACAACATGTCCCAAAACAGAGGATTATCCTAACTAATGTCAAGTTCAAAAGCAAAACTGTATTGATTCCCAGCAAACCACATAACAAATCATATAACAGTAGAGAGATAAATGTGTCTTGTCACTATCGCTTCAAACGGTGCATGAATTGGAGATTCCTAGAGAGAGAGCCATGGTTTACTCTCAAGTGTGCAGGCTGTCAGGAAATACGAAATCTCTCCCCAGCATTAACTTTAACTTGCATAATTCTTCCCCCTTTGCCAACAAACGCTACATCAAGCTTTTGGCATTGTTATTTGAAGGTCACATGCATGTGGAAGCGCCTCCATAGTCAATGAAGTAGCTTCGATTTTTCCTGATACAATATCCACAACTTAGACTAGGTGCAGATGGAGAAGGATTTTATGTTGAAAAATCTGCTACCTTGAAGATTCTATCACCTCCTGAAAGCTAGCTAGTTTAAACTTCGTATTTAGACATGGAAGTGTAGGTTTTGTTGTTTTCCTTGCTTGGAGGGATTGTTCCAAGTATAAATAAGAGCGTTTCATCATTGTAGATACTGGAGAATTTGTTGAAATTATAAAAAATAAAAAATAATATTTCAAAACGCAGTGTGTTCAAAAGGTATTTTTAAAAAAAATTAAAAAAAATTATTTTGAATTAATATATTTTTAATGTTTTTAGATTATTTTAATGTACTGATCTTAAAAATAATTTTTAAAAATAAAAAAATATTATTGACATACTTTTATGAATGAAAAATATGTTGAAAAAACAACCACAATCATATTTTCAAACACGTATCTATGAATGGTTTATAAAAAAAACCCACTTGAAGATTAAAAAAAATGCTTAGAAGATTGTTTTAGGATTCTTTAAAAAAAAACTTTGAATTTCAAAGTTGATCACTAAAAATAAATCATGCAGTGAAGTTTTACAATTTAATCAGTAATTCCAGATTATAAGCAAGCTAAAATTATAAAACTTAAATATTAACAATAAAGAATACCCGAAATTTAAGAGCAAAGAAGTTGATTGCAAATAAAACTTACATTCATGTAGTTATTATTGATCTCATTACAACCATACACTGAAAATCCTTAACAAAAGAATATAGGTTAATATTTTTTATTATTATTAATATGAGTATCCGGATCAGTTTACTCGTACTTTGACTAATCCCACTAATCCTAAAATAAACGATTATGTAAATCTTCAGTGGCTATCATATTAGCAATTATATAGCTCGAACTTTAAATCACAGAAAAAATAAATCTTTAATTTCAAACTTATTATAACCCTGCACTGAAAATTCTTAATAAAAAAATATAAACTAATATTTTTTATGAGTTTGTATATACTTAAATTAATTTTATAAATTCTAAAATTAATAATGATATAAATTTCTAACCATCCTTGTATTAGCCACCACAGTAATCAAAGTTTAAATTACAGGAATAGAAACCCCTCGTTCCAAAATCATTGAAAACCCTGCCACTGAAAATCCTTAACAAAAGTGTATAGATTAATATTTTTTATTGTTTTTTTATGAAAAATATTGTTTAGTGATTACAAGCCTATGATTATGAACCTATTGATTATCAGTCTAGTGACTACAAGCCTACGATTATCGGCCTACAACTGACTATAGCCTGTTAATTACAAACCTAATTTATAAATAGGTTTTGAAAACAACTTGGTTGAATTCCACAGCCATTCTTGTTGATTTGTTTGTAATCCTCTATCTTTCTTTTCTTTTCTATTTTTTGCCTTTGTCTTGTTTTAAATAGGAAAAGCATTAATAAGTGTGTGTGTGTGTTTTTTTATTAAAATAAAAATAAAATCTAAACTATTAAGAGCAAAATTAGAAAACTTACATTAAAGTCTTTATTTTATTCCCGAAGATATAATAAAAGCTCCACTTAAAAAGAACAAAATAAAACTTACAGCTAGAAAACTTGAAAGAAATCTAACAAAAATGACACAGTGTGTTGAAAGGCATGTTAATCTTTGTAATAAAATGATTTTTGGACCATTTTCAATCAAAATCTATATGATATATTAATTTAATTTTTTTAAAACAAAAAAATTAAAAATAAATTAAACCTTAAAATCAAATACAACCATATAAGCATAGGAAATGCTCACATGTCAAGATGGTTATTTTTAAAGTATTTTTTGTTTTAAAAAATATTAAAATAATATTTTTTTTATTTTTTAAGATTTTTTTATATTAATACATTCAAACAATAAAAAATCATAAAAAAATAATTTTAAAATTTTAAAAAAAAATTAGAACCGATTTGTTTTTGCATTTCAAAAATATTTTTGAAAAAAATTAATATTTTATTTTTTCTTTGTTTTAAATTATTTTTTTTGTATTTTTATATTGTTTTAATATATTAATATCAAAAATAAATTTTAAAAAATAAAAAATATTATTTTAATATATTTTTAAAAATAAATATCATGACCATACCAATCAATTTCTTAAACGCAAGAAACAAAGACACTATAGTCTTGTCAGCGGCCATGGAAGTTTGCTATGAAATAAACTTCTTCAAAACTTTAGCCCAGTTCAAGAATCCTGTGTTAGGTGTGGATGTATGAAAAGATTGATATATATTTTTAAATGTCAATTTCTGTGTTACTTTATAATCAGATATTTGATTAATCATGTATATTAGATGGTTCAGTGATGAAAATTTATGATTAAAAGATTTGTTCCTTCTATGATTTTAGATTTGAATCTTATAATGGCTAATATAATAATTAATGAAGGTTTACATGATCATTAACTTAAAAATTTGTATAATTAGTTGAAATATAAGTAATTACCCCACTCATATTAATAAAAAAATAAAAAAGTAAAGATTCCTTGTGTTTTGAGCGTGTTGGCAGTGTGGTTGCGTGTACTTTTCAAATAGCTTTTTATGCCGAAATGCATGCCAATGATATTTTTTTCATTTTTTAAAAATTATTTTTGACATCAGCACATCAAAACGATCCAATAAATATAAACCGCACTTAATTTTAGCAAAATAAAATTTTTAATTTTGATAAAACACAATACCAAATATGTTTACAATGGTTCCTCGTTGCAGAAAAAGGCGGGTCTCGGCAATTCTTTTTTTTTTTTTAAGAAAAGAAAATACGCTGATTCCAACAGTTATTTCTAGCTGTGTTATTAAAAAAAAAAAAAAAACTGTGTAATTTTGAAGAAAACACTCCAAAATCTGACACAAAGGTGTCGATTAGCAGACAAAAACTCTGTGGAAAAAGTTTGGATGGAATGCAAACCTTTGTCCTTGATAGGCGGATGCCTGATTCTGCCTACCAATCCTGTATTTCATTCATTGCTATTATATTCCCCAACACGTGTCCAGATCACAGCAATTTAAAACCTCGCCTATCCACCGTTAGATCTAACTGGACCCCTTCGAAGGATCAGCAACTTCCATGCAGATTCAGACCCATCCTCCACACGCGGCGAGAAGAAAGAGGAGGCCACAATAGAACACAAATGTTGTTTAGCTGCCGTCATCTATTTTGAACTATTTTTGCCAACAGAAGACAAACAAACGGCGGCTGACTTCACGCGTCACACAGAAAGCGAGGTGCTTACTGATACTAGGCCGTCTTAACCGCCGTTTAAACGACGCCAACGCCGCCCATATTTATTCTGTTTGGTGATATCAGACGCTTGTCCTTGCATTACGCGTGCCACGTGATTCTTGTCTCCTCTCTGTTCATGACGAGTAGTGCTCGATTGAAAGTGGTTTCTTGAGCTATTGCTATCCCTTTATTTTTGGTTCAAAATTAACTGTGGCATGTCAAACTGGCTTTTGTGTTTCTTTCTTATTAATTTTTTTTATGGAAAAGTATTTTTAAAAAAATTTAATTTTTTTTATTATTTTAATAAAATGATATTAAAATAAATTTTAAAAAAATTATTTTAATGATATTTTAAAATAAAAAACACTTTAAAAAATAATTATCACTATAATACTAAATAAGTTCTTTTGATGTGTCTGAGAATATTATTAAACCACACTTCTGAATTAATTTAAAATTATTTTAAAATTAATTTTTTATACTTTAAAATTATTTTAATACAATAATGTTAAAAATATAAACTTCAAATTATTTTAATTTTTTAAACA
This sequence comes from Populus nigra, assembly GCF_951802175.1. NCBI lineage: Eukaryota > Viridiplantae > Streptophyta > Magnoliopsida > Malpighiales > Salicaceae > Populus > Populus nigra. The sequence continues at coordinate 8,029,434 of NC_084852.1, forward strand.
TCATCATAATCTCAAGCATAATTACAATATTTAGAAATTAGATTAAAACTTCATTCGAAACAAAATCACTTATTATAGATTATTACAAAATTGACTCTGAATTTTGCTTAATTAAAAGTTTAAATATAGATGGTTTTTGGGATGATGGTAACGGTTATTTTTTAAAGTGTTTATCGTTTAAAATTAAAATAATATTTTTTATTTTAAAAAAATTATTTTTAATATCAGTACATAAAAAAAATTTAAAATCATAAAAAAAATTGAAGCAAAAAAATTTAAAAATTTAAAAATAAATTTTTTAAACACAAAAACAAACACACTTTAAAAAATATACCTTGAATGATTTTTTTATCAAATATACTTAATTTCATTTAAATTTTTTTATTATAAGTATTTATAAAAAATAATTTTTAAATTATAATTCAAAATCAAAATTTATAATTTTAAAAAACAAACATAAGCACAATAAACATGGATGATACCAGTGAAATCCGCTCATTCAGTAGTAGATTTTATTCTTTTTTTATACTCTTGTGAGGGAACTAGCATGTTTTTTTTTAAAAAAAAAAAAAGAAGTCTTAAAATAAATAAGCCAAACTCCGCCTGCCACCATAGCGTGATGTGGCTACGTGGCGGCAGATATATAAAGAGGCGGCGTGAATTTAATATAGGAGCAGGTACACGCAAGAGAACAGACAAATGTTGCTATAATTATTAAGTTGCGGTAAGGGCGGCGGCCCTATTTATACACACTTCGTTGACTGAGCCCTCCCTCGGTTCACAATCAATTAGCTCAATAAAATAACAGGAGCCACAGTACCACGTGTGTGGCGCGTGCTTCAAACGCCCCTGGCTAAGAAGTACAATTTGTTACCTTAATACAACCCACGCTCTTGTGCACGTGTTGCCCTTTCTCGATTTCGTTGCACTTTGAATAAACACGTGAGTCGGGTTACGCGAGCTCTGTGTCTGTAATTATTTGTTTTTAATTTGGAAGGGAAAAAAAAAAAAAAGCGAGAGGGCTCTGCAAATTAGTAATGACTCAGAGGTGTAAATTTTTTTATTATTTTATGACCAGGTTGAAATTATTTATGCAGTTGGGGTAGGATATGTGGTGGCTTTTTTTTTTATTATTATTATTATTATTGTGGGATGTTCGGACCAGCTTGCGCGCACGACTATTCTCCACGGCCCACTAAGTATCTTGCAAGCCCAGTGAGCAGGTAAGTCACCGCGGGGGTGACAGGCGTGCACATATAGAATCGAACTCGAGACTGAGACGGAACAAGTCACATGGTTTACCACTAAGCCAGACCCTCAAGTGCATGTGGTGGCTTTTATTTTACTAGAATGTGGTGTTTTTTCCGTATTATTATTGACTAAAAAAACAGATGGTATAATAGAAATTATTTAAAATTCAAGGACTTTGATGAACTTTTAATGACAACTATTTTTATTTTTTAGTTTTTATTAGAAAATTCACCGTTCAAAGAAGAAAGATAAGAAACTAATAAATTTATCATGAACGATATAATTAATCAAGAGTAATTCTATGACATTGATAGAATCATAATGTTGTCGGTTAGTATCTCAACGGCTTTTTTACTTTTACACAAAAAAATAATTAGAAATTGCATTTAACTAAATTGTTGGTCCGGGCTTTACCCTAACCGTGTCAATTTTTTTATAACATAAAAATGTTAAAACATTATCATTATATTTAAAAAAATAAAAAAAATCAATGACTTGATGTAATAAAAAAAACTAATGATTGTCAAATCTCATGAATTAAACTCTAAAAAAATAAAATTGAATTTTGAATTTTGGAGAACAAAATAAAAAAAATACAAAAAAAGCAGCATCTAAAAAAACTTAGGTCATTCAGATAAATCTCTCACCTAAATCATGAGATAAAGATAACATGATTGGAAAGAAAACTGAAGAAAATAAAGAAGTTTATTTTTTTAAAACAAACAACTTCGAATGATGCAATTGAGAAAAAAACGACGCTAACCCGTGTTAACTTTTCAAACTCATGACCTTAGCTAGTGATTAAACTAAAAGCATTGTTTTTAGAAAGCAACTATTTAAAACTTGGCTCGACTCGACGAGTTGACCCGTGTTCTAAGTGATCCTTGGCTTAGATCGACCCAAGTTTTAAAAAAATTTTAGGAAGAATTGATCTGGTGTAATACAGTCAAAAACCTAGGTTGACCAATGTTTCAGTTAACTTGGGGAAAATTCAATCAAAACATGTTTACTATATTCATTTTTTTTAAAAAAATGGTATTATTTTGACTTTTTCTAAAAATAAAAAAATCTGGTTGATTTGAGTTAACTCGAGCCTATAATTTTATTCATTACCTTTTCTGCAAATATATGTTCTTAGTATCATATAACTAAATATAAAAATGATTTCAAAAAGTGAAGTTTTTAAACCTAACCAGGTTCATAACCCAGTTCATGGATTCAATGGGTAAACCCGAGTTAATTCAAAACATTTTTATTTCAGTATTTGTAAAAAAATGTTAAAATAATGTCGTCTTTAAAATTTTATCTTTTGAAAAGAAAAACAATCAAGTTGGGTTTTAATCGGTTTGATAGAATTCCTTGTGAACCTGCCAAATTGACTTGGTCTCGCGTGTCAAGTCCTACCTTTTTATTTTGAAATCTAACCTGAGTTAAATCGAACCTATAAGTCAAGTAGAGTTTAATAATATTACTAAAAAGTTTTATAGAGTCAATGCAAGTAACCATACTAAAACCAATCTATATATAACTATGAAAAGGATTTTTAGGTAATTCAAAATTATAAAATTTTTTCACAAATATGCACATATAACTTAGGAACAAATTTATAAAGAAAAAACCACTAAGAAAAGATAGTTTTTTATGTACTTATATTAAAAGATAATATTTTCTAGAGAGAGTTCTTATCCTCAATTAATATAGCATCCTAAAACCAATCTATATATAACTATGAAAAGGATTTTTAGGTAATTCAAAATAAAAAAATTCACAAATATGCACACATCACTTAGAAACAAATTTATAAAGAAAAAGACCCACTAAAAAAAGATAACTTCTGATGTATATATATTAAAAGAAAATATTTTCGAGATAGAATTCTTAACGTCCATTAATATATAAATTAATTTAAAAATATTTTTTATCATCAAATAAAAAAAGGATATATTTTTTCATAAACAATACCATGCATCACTTGCTAAGTTTGTTTATGAAAATTTAGATATACTCATTTACATGCACATGCTACATTGCAGGTTAGATAAAAAAAAATAAAAAAAAATATTTAGGTTGCAATGAAATATTTGATATTATTACTAAACTCAGTTCGACAGGTCAACCTTGAATCTCTAACCCAACTTGTTACCTAACACGGGTTTAAAGTTAAATCTTGTGGGCGTTTCAAACATGATCCATTCAATTTAGCGAGGTTAGAGACTACCCGGGTGACAATTAAAAAGCGTGGTTAGTTCTTCTAAAAAAATAATCAAAATGATATTTTTTTTGTTTTTAATATTGAGACGGTGACTTAATGGATATCAACCTAAGTTTAGCTACTTAACCCGTCAAAATCATGACTCATATCATAGACACTACAAGGTTTGATAACTTTGTTCTTAAAAAAAAGACAATTTTCACTTAATTATATAATAACAAAAATAGACACTTATAATATCGAGCACAAACTAAATATGAGGATGTTTTTTTGAGACTACAATAAACTCATAAAAAATAAATTGAAATCAATTCAAAATTAATTAAAAGTTGAAGGATAAAATTAAAGAAAAAAAATAAAAAATCTTAATAAAAACCCAATATTGAAAGATAAAATTAGAAAAAAAAATCGAGGACAAAAAAATAAAAATAAAAGGACAAAAAAGAGGGGCAAAGTGGGAAAAACCAATAAACAATCAATTAAATGTTGAGACACCAATTCAAAATCATTTAAATATTAAATGATGAAATTGAAAAAAATATCAAAGAAAAAAAAACAAAAATAAAAGGAAAAAAAATAGAAGAGAGATATGCTTTACTATTCATATAAGTATATTTACATAGGAAAAAAAATACAAATAAACATTCGAGTAGGTGAGTTAAAATCTTATTTTAGCAAAGAAAATAGTGCACTTATGAAATGCTATTACGAAAAGAAAACACAAATCTAAGTAATTACTCCCATTAAAAAAAAACATTAAACCCCACCAATGTTTTATTGTAGGGCAAGACATATTACACTATTGATTGCTACAACGAAATGATACATTTACCTTTTATTATACAAAACAAATGACCTTTATATGGGGTGCGATGGTCTTTTTCATAAATTTATTTGGTTTTAAGATATTAATCAACGGTATAATGGTTTATCAACTTTTTGCATGGTTAAATGACAAAAATACTCACATCAAAATCATCACTTAGATCATGGACTCTACTAGGTTTGATAACTTTATTTAAAAAAATATATTTTCACTTAATTATATAATAACAAAAATAGGCTCTTGCAACATCGAGCACAAACCAAATATCGAAATATTTGTTTGAGATTATAATAAGCTTATAGAAAGAAAATCGAAATCAATTATAAAGATCAATTCAAAATCAATTTAAAGTTGAAGAATAAAATTAAAGAAAAAACAATGAAAAATAAATCAATGAAAATAAAGATGAAAATAAAAGGAAAACGAAAAAGAAGAAGAAGAGAGATACACTTTAATATTCATATAAAGTTAATTTGCATAAAAAGAAAATACAAATAAACAGTGGAGTAGGTTAAAACCTTATTTTAGCGAAAACAATAGTACACTTATGAAATGTTATTAGAAAAAGCAAACATAAATCTAAGTAATTACTCCCATTAAAAAAAACACTAAATCCCACCAATATTTTATTGCAAGGCAAGACACCTTGCATATTAATTGTTGCAGTGCAATGATGTATTTGTTCTTCATTACACGAAACAAATGAAATGACCTTTATATAGGATAAGATGGTCTTTTTCAAGGATTTATTTGGTTCTGTGAAATTAACTGGGGGTATAATGGTTTATCAACTTTTTGCATAGTTAAGTAACAAAAATACCTTTAAAAAGTAAAATAAAAATTAAAGGATGGGAGGGGCTCTCGCTTCATTTTATTTTTTAAAATAAAAAAATTACTTCATTGCCCTTCAAGTAAAAAAAATAAAAGAGAGGTCAAGGGGTATTTTGGTATTTTTATACTGGTTTTTCTGTTCTTATTTATTTGAAATAGGGGCAAATTAGATTTTTAACAAATAAAAAAATAATTAAAAAGAAAAGGTAGTTGGCATCTGCATTGCATGTGATAGCAAATGCACCTCACTCGCTCTCTTTAGGTAGCACATGCGGTGTTTTTTAGCAACCCAAAAGGTTCACCTACCATTTCTTCCAAAGTATCCAGTGGTAGCGCGGTTAATAAGTGGCACGTAGTGTGCAATTTATGTCGGTTCAGCGCAAGCGAGATTTTTTTCTCCTCTTCTCTCTTTTCCCTCTCATCTTTTTGAAATTTGTGATAGGTCAACCAAAATTTAGAGTTGTTCTCCCATTTATTTATTTATTTGTCTTAATTGTTGTCTTCGTTCTTTTAATTGGTCTTTATTTGTTTTGGATTTTTTTTTGAATTTCATCTATTCTCATTTGGTTTTATTTAATTTTTATATCAAATATAGTACTCATTGTTTTGATTGTTGTTTTTTAATCTTTTCTTGATTTGTTTCTTTTTTTAATTTTTATTCTCAACATTTTATTTTATTTTTTTAATCTAATTTTGTTTCTCATTCTTTTAATTTTTACTTTTTAATCCTTTTTTTAAATTTTTTAGTTATTTATTTTATTCCTCAATATTTTATTTTATGTATTTATTATCTAATTTTGGTCCTCATTGTTTTAATTGCTCCTTTTTATGATGTTTTTAATTTTTTTATCCCTAAACATTTTATTTTACTTTTTCTCCAATTTTGGTCATTATTCTTTTAATAACATGCTAGTCAAGTTAACCTGGGTTATTTAGATTTTATTTTAATTTTTTTAGTCTTATACTTTAATATTAGGCTATTGGGCCTTAATTTTTTTTTATATATGTTTTTCCTTTCTATATATTTATCTTGGGCCGCAGGTTAGTTAGATTATCTTGGGTCGTGGATTATTCAGGTTAACCCGAGGTAACTTAATGTTTTTGTATTTAACTTCAATACTTTTCTTTGGGTCATTGATTAGTATATTAATTTTTTAATCATGATCTTATGTTGCGGGTGAAGAGTTAGTAGAGTGAATTCGGGGTGATTCATGTGTTTTTTTTTTTGTAAATTTTATCATTTGAAATTAGGTTATCAGGCCTTAATTTTTATGTTCTTTTCTCTTTCCATTCCATGAGGGGTCCTTGTCTAATATTCCACATGTTTGTCAAGTTAACCTGAGTTTACCGGGTTATCATCGATTAATCATCTTTTTTATATATTAAAAAAATTTAACACAAATAATCTTGTATGGGATTAATGTGCATAAAAAGGAAAAGTCAATGCACAATAACAAGAATGGAAAAGAAGAAAAAGAAGAAGAAGATAGAAATGGTATTTTGACCATAGTAATGAACATGAATACCTTTATGTGCCTTTAAATAGCCACTTTAATGACTATCACATGGGAGTCCCAATTCCTCCCCGAAAAAAAACGAAAACATTTAATCATGTACTTCCCGAATATTTTTTTCCTTTTCAAACGGACTCGTCGTATCTCATTCTTAGAGAACCTAACGTGTCAAGATCCGATTAGCCCAAAAACTCACTTGAGTTGTTCGTGTAAGAGAAGCCACATATCCTACCTTTGTATGCACACACAAAACACAAACAAATTGCCCCCAAAAGCAGCATGCCTTTCTCTCTCTTCCTCTCTGCTTCTCCGCTTTATAAATAAACCAGCTCCCTGCCTCTTTCCCATCCATCCTCGCGCCTTATCATCAAGCAAATCCCATTTATTTCTTTAATAAAAAGAGAAACAGGAAGCCCTCTCAACACCAAAATGGCTCCCATAGAAAAACCCAGCAGCAGCAACCCAAATAGCCCCAGATCAGAGATCCGTTTTAGAGGCGTCAGAAAGAGACCATGGGGACGTTATGCAGCTGAGATCAGAGACCCTGGCAAGAAAACGAGGGTGTGGCTTGGCACTTTTGATACTGCTGAAGAGGCTGCGCGTGCATATGATGCGGCAGCTCGCGAATTTCGCGGAGCCAAAGCCAAAACTAATTTCCCTACGGTCGGTGAGCTTATTCCTATCCCAACGCGCAGTCCCAGCCAAAGCAGCACTGTAGAGTCCTCCTCCCCAACTCACCCACGCGCCGCTTCTCCTCCGCCACCACTCGATCTCACCCTTAGCAGTGCTCACCATAATACCGCCCGCCACCAGTTCCCAGATGGGGTTAGTTTCCCTGGAGGCGCGTGGTCCCAACTCCCTGCAGCTCAGCGCCCAGTTTTCTTTTTCGACGCGTTTGCACAGGCGAAGAATAATGACAAAATTAGTATAGCGAATAATATTAACATGTGCAGGTTTGACCGGACAGCGATGGTGAATGGAGGTGGGGTCCAGAGTGATTCGGATTCATCATCAGTCCTTGATTATGATCATCATCATGATAACAAGGGATTATCACTTGATCTTGATCTAAACCTGCCCCCACCACCGGAAGTCGCATGATTTTGTGGTTTTTTTCCTTTTTTTTTACGGGGACAGCTTATTTGGAAGTCGTCTTATGGCATTAGTGTTTGTCGATTTTTTTCTCTTTAATTTCCTGTGTACGACCGGAAATGAGAAAGATGTAGAGCTAATTAAGGGAGGAAAAGAAGAGAAGCAGCTGACATATGTTTTGTGTATATAGAGAGAGATAGCGGGGGCGATCTAGAAAGTTGTCCTTGTTTTTGCATCTGGGAAATCTAATGAGTTTCTCAAATGTTGTTCTTACTACCATTGTTGTTCGTCATGCATGATCAATCAAATCTTTTAATTAAAATTCAAAGTTCACACTCCTCTCATCCAGCTGAGGTTGCTGCCTGTTGCTGCAGGTTTGGTTTGTTGTATCCATGAATGCTTACCAAGAACACCACCAAAAAAATCCGTCGAGCTAGGGAGATGGATTGCTTTAGTAGAAGTTAATTCGTTTCTAGATAATTAAGAATGGACAAAAGGAACTGTTTTCATTTGATCCAATGAGGGTTACACAAGGAGTTCTCTAACTGATGTGTCTGAAATCTCTACTTCGTGCCAAGACCCAAGTGGATAAGCCTCAACAAGTCATACAATCTTATAGACGTCGTAACTGTTCATTATTTAAAAAATAAAAAAATATTATTTTGATATAATTTTTTAAATAATTTTTTTTTTAAAAAAGTAATAATTAACTGGCTGCGTATTTGAATGTGTAAGCAACATCCAAGTGCCCAACAGCATGTCGCCGGCATGATAGCTGGGTGTTGATTTTGATGCGCAAGCGTAGCCTAATACAAGGCGTATGTTAGAGATCTGTCCGTTTACGTCACCCGTAGGCCCCTCCACCGTCACTCGGAAGCCGAAACTACCTTCGATTACCTTGTTAGTATTTCTTTATTAAGGGCAAAGGAGAGGTTACGTTTTAAAATATTCTTTATTTTAAAAAACATTTTATAAAAAATTTATCCCTGATATTTACATCGTTAAAATAATTTAAAAATACTAAAAAATTAATTTCAAATCTTAAATAAATTGATAATTTAACCGCAGTGATGAAAGCTCTCTTAGGCACCGTTTGGGAACGCGGCGGCTGCGGCCGTGTTTCCAAAAAAATTGAAATTTTTTTTTTGTTAAAATTTAATATGGTTTGTACGTTTTGGATCGTTTTGATGTGCTGATGTCAAAAATAATTTTTAAAAAATAAAAAAACATCGTTGACATACATTTTAGCATGAAAAATTATTTGAAAAGCACCCGCAACCACACTGCCAAACACGCTTTTAGCATATTGGAAAAGGAAACGTGAAATAAAGTGTTTTAAAATAATTTTAATTAAAAATATATTAAAATATATTTTAAATTTTTTTAACATTAATACATTAAAACACTTAAAAAATTCCTATAATATTTTTTCCATAAAAAATATTTTTAAAAATAAAAGCTACTGCAGTAATGAACACTAAGAAAATCTGAGTTTTTTTTTATTAATTAATAAATGAAGATCGGAAAATGCAGCCTTCATGATGAGAAACATGGCCGCCTGTCTTTCTTACTTCTCTCTAAAAATGCTCCTCGTGATTCGTGTACTTGTTTGTCATTTTCGGTACAGATATCGAGAGTGTCTTCAAAAAATCAAACGTGAGTGGGTCCAATGCGGGTGTGTACGCGTTTCTTGCAGGTTGTTTTAATTTATTTATTTTTTTTTTTTTGCGCGCGCTATATTATTATTACAGGCGGCACTGGCGGCAGAACCACAGTTCCGTTTGGTTTAAAAAGGCAGATCGAAGGGATAGACCGAGTCAAGAGGCAAGAAGCGGGGTCCATGGGAGAGGGAGGTGGGGACCGGGAAGAGTAATTCCGTGTTGACGGGGTACATGTCTGGATTCGGGTTGTCGTCACATGAACATCCACCGTCCAATAATTTTAAAAGTATATATATATATATATATATATATATATATATATATGTTTTCGGGGGCAGTTTTTGAGCCTCTTGTTTTTTAAACGTATCCCCCTTTCTTCTTCGCCAAAACGCTTGCGTTTCTATTACGTGAACATTCATGGCCTGCCACCGTACTTTTTAAAATGTTTTCTATTTAAAAAATTTTAAATTATTATTTTTTAAAATTTAATTTTGTTATTAATAATTTTAAAAAAATCTAAAAACACAAAAATATAAAAAATTTTGAAAACGTTATTATTGCTTATCCTATTACTGCTAGGCAGTGATAAATGCAAATGAAAAACTCTGTTGATGCGAAAAGCTAAGGCAAATGAGAAGCAGATTGGCATATATAGGTTAAGTCTTATTTGTTTTTATATTTTAAAAATATTTTTTAAAAATAAAAGAAGTAATTTTTTATTAATGTCTAAAATAAAATTTTAAAAATAAAAAAATATTATTTTAATATATTTTCAAACAAAAATATACTTTAAAAAACAATTATTACCAAAAATTAACCCTCTTTTAATCAGTTTGGTCCCCTGTGGTATTATTTATTTTTTACACTCTAACATTTATTTATTTATTTATTTTGTAGAGATTGGTTTAGGGAGTAGTATAATTGGACATGTACGCTAAAAAATCTATTGGAGAAAGATTCATGCCACTACTCTTTTAAGATTTTGCAATTGTCACATAGACAAAGAGTACACGTGTGAAACAGTCAGGTAAAAGGAGGCGCGGCGGCCGCTTACGGTGGGGGTCCGCATTTTCTCCATTCGCCTTCTGAATCCATTTTCAAAGATCTCATCTTTATGGTTATAATAAAGTAGGTACTGCCCGGTAGCCACATGACACGTGGACATGACCACGTGAATACATGTACGGATTCTCAGAGAAAGCAACGTGAGTGGTCATGCTGTGTGGGAAGGTGACAGACAGTTGAAACCGGCGTGTAGGGGGGAATTAAGGGTGGGACCTGTGGGTGACGGAAGGGATACCTGGTTGCTTGACACCTGGGGAGCTGTGTCAGAAGAGAGATAACAAAGGCATGATTATAAAGCAACTTCCAAGAAGAAAATGAGGGCGTTAGTTAAGTTCTGGGCGGCTGCTTTTTCTGGAATTAAATTTTATTTTTTAAAAAAACATATTTTTAATAAAAATATTTTAATTTAGAAATAATAAAAATAAATTAATTTAAAATAAAAATATTTTTTTTTATTTTTTTAAAATACTTTAAAAATATAAAAACAAACAGTTTATACACGATAAAAATAAAAAGGAGATGTACATATTGTTCTTCGAGATAAGGCACTAAAAAGGTACTTCTTTTTCTTCCCACAAAACTTCATATTATAACACATATCTTGTTGTCAACTAAGGATCCCCACTCAATAATTAAATGACCACACTCCAAAATTTGATTTCAATAATAAAAGAAAAAACAAGGAGAAAAGAGAGAGATATTTAATCAAATATATAAAATAATAAGCAATTAGAAAGCACAAATAAACAATCAAAATACCCTTAAAATAGAAATTTTAAAACTAGTATATTAGAGCTTTTTTGTTTTCATAATGATTTTTTCATTATTATTAAATCATTTCAGGAGCAATTTGGTATTTACCTAAATTAAAAACAACAAAAAAAACATGAATGTGTATGATATCGGGAGGCACCCAGACACTTCATGCCACGTGTTTGGTGCCTTTCGACATCCAAAAATGCTCTTTCTCCATGTCACTAGAAGTGTTGTCATATCCTCTTCTCTGTGAAACAATATGTGTTGGTATTGGTGGTCTGGTTCGCGGTCATTGAGTTTTTTTGTCATCATATTTTTTTTAAAAAAAATTATAATTTGGTCCTTTTTATTATTGATTTTTTAACTTTAATCTTTATTCTTTTAAATTTTATTTTAAATTTTTTTTATTATCAATTTTATCTATGAATCTCAATTTACAAATATTACATTTAAGTTCCGTACGACTCCGTTGTGCCCACAAGTAAAACATGGCTGGGCCATCCACGTTCTTAAACCACGTAAATTTTGTCCTCTCTTCGACAACGCATTTATTGCTTGGGGTCATCTTCTCTCTCTCTCTCTCTCTCTCTCTCTCTCTCTCTCTCTTCCTAACCACCAACTCTTCTTCACAACAAGAAGTAAATATGGTAGACGTCTTTTTTGGGTTAATGAAATGGAAGATTAAGGTGGAGGAAAAATTTAGCCGTTAAAATGTCATCAATTAACCTCATGAAATTTTAATTCCAATCAATTAAATATAATATATTGAATAAAAAAATATTACTCAATAAAAAAGGAGAAGATAATAAAAGTGATGATGTTGAAAATATCATTCTCAAACACTGAAAAATAGTGATTACTTAATTAGTTGATATAAATGTGCAATCTTAAAAAATCACATATAATTAACTAAAATTAAAACTATAAGAGCTCAATTGACTTAAGCAATCGAGTTTATTTTACTGATAAATTGGGAACACAAACTATACATAATGAGTTTTGCCGATATTTATTATTAAATTATTTTAATTTTAATGAAAAAAAGCTCAATTATATAATTTTTTCAATTACGAAACAACTATTTTTTTTTTGAAGTCTTATCATCGAACTACTTTTTTGTTTAATCATTTTATGGTCTAATTTCATGAGATAATATTTTAAATTGTAGTACAAATATTAAATTAAAAGGCAAAGGACACAATGTATAACACAAAGAAAATGTGCGACAAATCTCAAAGTTTTAGAAATTTCATTTCGTCTTCAAAGCTTATTTTGTTTATTTTTCCGTCCCTAAGTTTCAGAGAAAAAAAAATCTATAAAAAACAATGAATAAAAAAAAAAGTTATCGGCTGGTCATATTCTTACAACAAAAATTACTAATCTTAGTATTAAAGTGTTCTTTTCAATTAAAAAAGTTTAATGATAATTGTTTTATTTCTATAAACATGCATTAAAAAGTAGACCAGGTCCATTTAGATATTCCAATATGATTGATTTTAATTTTTTAAGTGATTTTGAGTTGGGTATTAGGTGTAGCTTATGAGGGGGTCTCCTTGCTAAAAAAAGCCTTTCTGATTGCCTTGGCCCCTATCTTTTAAAGCTACGACATCCCCATTTTTCTTCTTGGACAATTCGGGTGGGACGTCTCCGGTCCCGTAGGGTTCTTGTCTTTCTCTTTCATACGACCCGCATGCACGTGTTAAGCATGTAGGTTTTGATCTAAACGCCTTTTCTCTTCTTTCTCTTCTTTGGATTATGATACTTGTATTGCACCCACGGTGTGGTACACCGAACACCAACAAGGTTGTTAGATGATTTATGAAGATTTTTAGATGAAAATAAATAAAAAAAAAATAATTTTTTAGGGCAAATTCCCTGTTTTTCTACCCGTCACAAAGTTGGCTAAAATCTAGGTGGCAACCCAATAGGTAATGGGTCGCTTGCTACTGCTATTACATGCAACCTTTTGCCTAATATAAAAAGAAAAAGGAGTAGACACCAAGTTATCAGCTCCTTAAAACAAAAAAGCACTAGCCTAGGATTTTTAATTAATGTTAGGCATGTGGGTTTGACTTGCTTATCAATATAGTTGGGCTCTTTTTAAAGGGCCAGGCATGTTGGGTTACACAAGGCTACATGTCTAGCTTAATATTTTTTTATCTAGTTTCTTTTCTGACAACATATATTTTTATTATCATATAATTAAATAAAAATTATTTTAGGAAAACAATGTTATTAAGCTCAGCTGAATCCAACACATGAGTCACGAGTTTGACAGATTAGTTCGGGTTGATTTAAATTGATTGAAGATATTATCATTTTAATATTTGATTATTTTTTTACTTCTTATTCATTAAATTTTGAGTTCATAATCAAAATTGTACTTATAAATAAAAAATGTATTATCAATATCTGCATATTTTCTTTTCTATTTTGATAATTAGCCAACTGATACAGGTGTAAATTGTTCTCACAGAGATATAAGAAATTTCGAAAAGCAAAGCATCCAAAATAAATGAAGGAGGGCTTTCCAGCCATATTCTTTCCTTGGCATTAACATAGTATTTATTTACCGTCTCATATTAAGAAGAAAATAGAACAAATCATAGAAAAATCATTTTACCCATGATATCATCAAACTTATGATGCTTGTAACAATCAATTGAGGTCATTCTTTCCACTTTAATTTATAATGAGCATTAATGTTTTTTGAACCAACTTCAAGTGATTATTTCTCCACTCATCAAAATCAGGAAAAAAAGAATTTGTAATCATTGTTAAAAAGATAATTCATTGCTAAGATTTAAATTATATATAAATAAACTCCATCAATCTTTTACTTCAGGGCTAAAAACATTGTATTGTGGATTACTACAATGCAATGATGTCTTTGGCTTTTATTAGAAAATATAAATGGCTTTTTTATGGGATAAAATAATCTTTTTAGAGGATTCATTTGGTTTCATGAAATTAATAGAAGGTATAATGGTCTATTAACTATTTTTGCACATTTAAATTATATAATAAAATTAAAGGATAAGAGGAGCTTTTTGCCATTTTATTTTTAAAAAATAAAAAATTACTTCATTGCCTTCGAAGTAAAAAAAATAAAGAAGGGGTCAAGGGGTATTTTAGTATTTACATAATGTTTTTCTTGTTATAATATATTTGAATTAGGGGCAAATAAATCTTTTAACATATATATATATATATAAAAAATTGCTAGAGCATGAGTAGCACGCACAAGCGTAGCCGCTGGTGCCCTTAAGACAACGCATGCTACATCTTTCGGTAGCCAAAAATATCTAATCGCCATGTTTTCTAAAGCGTTTAGTGATAAGGCAGCTGATGGGGCGATGACTGTAGGGAAATTCACAGCAGTGGGAGTTTTTTTTTCCCTCCCCCTTATTTTCTCTTTTTTCTCCTTGAAATTCATGCCGAGTTAGCCAAAATCCACAGTTGTCCTCCAATTTATTTTTTCTTTCAATAGTGATTTTTTTTATTGGTCTTTATTTGTTTTGGATTTGTTTTGTTTTTTTTGCTTTCCATTTCATTCATTTTCATTTGATTTTATTTAAATTTTATATCAAATATGATACTTAAACTTTTAATTGCTGTTTTTTCAATCCTTTTCTTGATTTTGTTTTTAGTTTTATCCCTCAATTTTTTTTTTCATTTATTATTTACTCAATTCTTGTCCCTATTCTCTTAATTGCTCTTATTTATTTATTTATTTATTTTGTTTTTTTTCAATTGTGTCCCTTAATATTTTTTTTCACTTAATTTTTTATCCAATTTAGGTCTTCATTCTTTTAATTAATTTTTTAACCTATTCTTATTTTATGGGATTATCCCGGGTCACGAGTTAGTCAAATTATCCCAGGTTGTTTTAGATTTTCTTTCAATGATTTTTTTAGTATTTTTCTTTATTTCATCCTTTGATATTCGACTATTGGATCTTGAGCTTTTTTATTTTTTATGCCTTTTTTTAATAGGGTTATCCTGGATTAAGGGTTAGTCAGGTTATCGCGGGTCATGGGTTAATTAAGTTGATTCGGGACGACTTAAGCTTTTTTTAATAGGGTTATCCTTTTTTCTAGGTCATTTAAAAAATATTAATTTTTCAATCTTGATCTCATGTCTTGAGTGATGGGTTAGTAGAGTGAACTTGGTTAAACTCAGTTTTTTCTTTAATGATTTTTTTAAATTGATTTTTTTTTCAATTTCATCATTTGAGATTAGGTTATTGGACCTTGAGTTTTGTGTTTTTCTCTTACTTTCCATTCTATAGGGTATATAATAGGAACAACAATAAAAAAGAACTAAAAACATTGACAATGATTAATTACAAAAAAAATGTTTGTTAGTATTATGAAAATATATACCCTAATATTCTTAAAAGATCTCAATGATTGTATTGATTACAAAACAAAAGTTAAATAAAAACGAGATAACCTCATGAAAAGTTAAAAAAAAAAAAAGAATTCAAGTTCAATTCTCAACAAATAAAATATTGAAAGATGAAACTAAAAAAAGTAAAAAAAACTCAACTCAAGTCCACTTGAATCAATCAACCAAATTCACAACCTGACCGTGAGATCGAGATAATCCCATAAAAAACAAATGAAATAAAATTAAAAAGTTCAATTCTCAAGCCAACCGTATATTAAAAGATAAAACTAAAAAAAATAACAAAAAAAACCCAAGTTAATTCAGGTTAACCTACAAAGTTTGTGATCTGAGATATGATATTATGATAACTCTATAAAGAGGAAAGTGGAAAAATCACAAAATCCAATCTCCAACCAATTCAATGTTGAAGGATAAAAATTAATTTTAAAAAGGACTGAAAAAAAGACCAAAATTAAATTGAGCTAATTTTCCAAACCCGTAACTTGAATCATCGAGGCTGGTTTAGTTTTTTAATTCGTTTGAATTTTATTTTTGTTGGGATTTTGAAGTATTTTATAATTGATAGTAGATTTATCAACATTTATATAATGTTTTAAATTTATTTAAAATAAAAACAAGCTGAAAATAGTTTTTAGGAATCTAAAACTTAGAACTTAATTTTTCCATCATTGAAGTGATAAAAAAAACCCAAGTCTAGGAGGTGCCCTGTGGCTAAGTTATATAAAAAGACTTTGCTAATTAAAAAGAAAAGCCCTGCCAGGCACATGACTTGGGGGCTTCTGGTTGTTAAGCCTGTTGCTTAGGCGTGGCTTTTTGTTTTTGTTTTTTTCCCTTTACATTAAATTTAAATTTAAATATTAAATAAATAAAATAAAAAAAGATAGCTAAGATAAAATAAGATAAGGTATTTGTATTTGTATTATTTTATTTTTTATTATAAAAATTAGATTTTTATTTTAATATTTAATTAGTGTTAAATTTTTTTTTTATCAACTAATACCTTTTAATTTATTTTATAAAATATAAATAACATCTCAGCAGCAGAGAAGTGTGGTCATGACGGGATATAATTATATAAAAGGATGTTTGTGTTTTTTAAAATAATTTTTATTTAAAAATATATTAAAATAATAATTTTTATTTTTTAAAAATTATTCTTAATATAGCATATTAAAAAAATTTCAAATATATATCTATATATATATATATATATATATATTATTTTACTCGATTTCTGGAACGCAATACTGACAGTAATTACTAGCCAGGCCCGAGGAGTCAGAATGGACTCATAGCATGACTCACACATGCAATGCCAAGCTCTATATGGACTGAGGACATACAAAACATCTGGGTCCGGTGATTATATTTTTTAAGAAATTAGATTTTTTTTATTTTAAATTAATTTTTTAGTATTTTTAATCATTTAATGTATTAATATTAAAAGTAAATTTTAAAAAACAAAAAATATTATTTTAACAAAAATAATAAAAATAGAATTCCTCCAGATCGCCTTGTAGGTTTTGTGAACCATCACTCGGAGTAAATCAAAATAGTCCCTCAAGCAACCTCTCTAGTCAATACGAAAAAGGCTTCAACTTGTTTCTTGTTCCGCAAGAAAGAACGAAATAGGGAAAGTAATGCTGTACTTAAATAGAACTACCCCAAATTTCACAAATTATTTCCAATATTTTGTAAACCTATTTAGTTATCTAATTTACCCTGAACCCTCTCTCTCTATATATACTAATGTTGCCCAAAAGCTAGCCGTTTTTTCCCAATGCCAGAAGCTGTAGGCTCCTCTCTTCTACAGGTATGGCGCCATCGATCTCCATGTATCAATATTTTGTTTTTTGGTTCGTGAGCTCTGTATTATTTGACACTGAATTTAGTTCTCCAATCTTTTGAATGTGATCGTTTGCTATCTCCTTTATTTACTTGTTCGTTCTTGCCTAAACACTGCATTGATTCTTGTTTGATGAAGGATTATAACAATCTTATACAGGATTTACTGCAACCCACATTCGTAATTATTATATAGAAATAATTAACGTTTTCTTAGGAAAAACTATATTATTATCATCATGCACCTCTTGTAATTTCAGAACAAAACTGTGGTTACTAATTGCTTGACAGTCTTGTTTTTGTTAACAAGTCCAGAATCTCTTGACAGTTTATATTAGTTTAGCTCATATGAAATTAATAAAGTCTTGCTAGAATGAGATATTTCTAGTAAGGGGAGAGCCGATTAGGGCAGGCGAGTAAAGAAATTTCAATTCCCTTTTGATTTTATTGTGAGACTTCCAAATAATGGAAGCGAAATTGTTCAACTGACATTATTTCCTTTCCCTTTTCCCGTTGTATCTTTTAGATTGCCAAATAGTTACTGTTGGTTAGTCTCTCCAAGAAATCAATTGATTTCTCTCAAAAACATTATCATGGAAAAGGAAGATACGAAGTTGATGAAGCTTGAAAAAATGGACAAGGATGACTACCCTGAAGAACTCAGAGAGCAAGGAGCAGCAGCTCTACTTCTTTCCTGTCTACTGCACACAAGGCTTAGCTGCAAAACTGCTTTGGCTTTGGATAAAGTGAAAAGCAATATCCTTGGTGGTGGAAGGAGGAACCAGAATTCACACTCCAGCAGAAGGCGTCCAAGAGTTTCTCCAACTCAAAATCCTGGAGCTGCGGTCAGAAGAAACCATTTTGATGATCAACAAGGTGATCAAGACAACAGTAATGCTGCTGCTAGAAACTTGCCAGGAGAGCCACCACTACGAAGCCTAGAAGTAGCTCTCAGGCTCATTGAAAACTACGACCCCCATGAAGTCCCCTCAATTCCAGGTTTAAATGGGATAATTGGAAGATGCAGCAAGCCTTTTGAAAAGCAGTTGACAGAGAGTGATTTGAGGGATGATCAAAGCAGGCTGTCAATTAACAAAGCAGATGCACAAAAGTACCTCTACCCATTGCTGAATGAAGATGAGAATCTTGCTGAAGGAATCAACGTGACCACTTATGACCCTAATGGCAAGGAATTCGAGATGGTATTCAAGATCTGGGTGTCCAAGATTCATGTCCTCATTGGAGGGTGGAAAGCATTCTTTCATGAGCATCAGTTGAGGAAAGACCAAGACTTTGTTACTCTGTGGATGTTTCGAAGACTAGATACAGAAAAGCTTTGCTTTGTGATCAATTGGAGGAGATTGCCAGGTGTCACCACACCGATTAAAAGGAAAAGGGTCAGGATGAATAAGTCCATGGATCAATTGCCTTGCTGACCAGGGCCGGAACTAGGAGGGGTTTGCAGGGCAGGAGCCCTGAATTTTTTTTCCAGCTTTTCTCCTTCAATAAACTATACTTTTATTTTTCTTAATTTTTTTTTAGCATTTTTCTCCTTAATTTAGCCTTTTTAAACTAAAATCCCTAGCTCCCCCACCGTTGCCGACATTCTGGCAAGTTGGATTGCTGGATCGATTTTGTTAAGTGAAGTGAATTCTTTAGTTTATTAGTGTAAAAAACAGCTGAGGTTTTTTTAGTTACTCTACTATTTGGTATTTGGCATTGAAACATAGTACAAGTTAGTTGGTAGTATAGTTAATGTAGTTAGAGTACTAAAAAATTTATTAAAACTGCTTGGTATATAATTCTCTCTTATGTTTATTTAATATTTTGATACATTATATTTTAGAATATAATTTATATTATTTTTTAATATACATATTAAATGAAAGTTCTTTAAACTTAAAACTTGCACAAATCTACAATATAATATGTTTAATTTTTATCAAATAAATAAAAATAATAATATTCAAACTCGTAACTGCTTCATCATTAAAGCTCTGATATTTTTTTAAAGAATCAATTCAACTCAATATCTTAAGCCGTTAAGTAAGGTATTATAATATGATTTATATTATTTTTTAAAAGTATATTTTATTTAAAAATATATTAAAATAATTATTATTTATTCACATCAAAATCATTAAAAAATACTTTTAAAAAACATTAATTTAATGTTTTTTTAAATCAACTTATTTTTTTAAAAATATTAATTTATTTTTAAAAAACATCAAAAAAATAAAAATAAAAATAACCGTACTTTCAAACAGAATCTCGACCTCTATTGTTGATGGATTCTCATCTACCTCTATGCCAATGATTCTTGTTGACGATGTATATCACTTGTTAAAGAGAGGGGCTTTTAATAGCTGATTCTTTTATTTATTTATTTATTTATTTATTATAATCCTTGTAAAACAATATCAACCATATGGGTTACTTATTGTATGAAGATTTTACTCGAAAATAAATATAAAAAAAACTATAGTAACGAAGAAATGATCAAAACTTGCATTAATCAGAATTTCTTGTGAAAGTATCATTAGTAGTTCGATGGCTCAGTGTTTCTTTCTCTTTTGCAAAAAGCAAGCAGTGAGAGTTTTTATTTTCAATTCGATTTTGTTCTTATTAAAAAAATTAATTAAATTATTATTTTTAACTAAAATTGGATTAAACCGACCGGTTTTGGTTCAGTTTTTTAGAATAAAAACCGGTTCAAACCGATTTGACTGGGTTTTATTTTTGTTTTTTTTGTTTGGGTTTGGTTTGATTCAGTTTTTTTGGTTTCAATCTTATAAAATCAAAACCAAACCGGTCAGTTTTTTTTTAAATTTTAATCAGTTTAATTGATTTTTTTTACAGTTTGATTCTTTTTAATTATTTTTTAATTTAATTAATTTTTAAATTTTTTTGTTCACCCTAGCAATCATTGAATTCATGTCCAAGCCGTGTCTTCAGTTTTCAGACACTCGAAATGGGTCACCTCTAGACATTGCTACATTTGGATACATGCTGTCTTTATTACAAGCTAATGTCTTGTCCATTTTAATAATTAGTTTATATGGAAATAAAATTGTTTTTCTTAAGATAAGAGATCATTCAAATTCCATTAAAATAAAATAATTTTCTAGTATAATTTATCCTTTTCTTATTAAAATATTATTTTCAACAATAAAAAGGATTTTTTGAGCTATATTCATTATTTGATAAAGACTGAGATAAAAAAAATATCTTTAATTAAAATCCATCTTCTTATTAATACACTCTTTTTTTTTAAAAAATATCTTTAATTAAAATCCATCTTCTTATTAATACACTCTTTTTTTTTTTACCACTTTTCTCTAGATATATATATTTTTTTAAATAACAACTTATCACAATTCCAGAAGCAAGTTTTAATTTTTTTTTAAATAATGTTTTGATAGTTTTAAAATGAATATATTAAAAAATATATAAAGCTAATATGCTACTTGGGCATTGCTGAAGAAAATGTTTTAGAATTTATTTATTATTTAATTAGATGATAGTAAAAATAAATATTTATAAAAAGATAATCATTTAAGAAGAAAAAATCTCGAAGATATGCACAAAATGTTTATAATCTCATTTTAAAAATAAAGTAAAAATTAAATAATATTTAATAAAAAAATTAAATATATTTTTAATTTTTTTAATTTTTCATGAGATTTAATTAAAATTTAAGAAAAGGTTTTAAAAAAATATCATAAAGACTTTTATAAAAATAGATAAGGCATTTGACACTAGAAAGCTAGGTGTGTGTAATTGGCCATCATTAAAAAAAAAAAAAACAAAACAAAAAACGTGTTGTTTGTACATCATCTTGTAGTGGAACATAGATCATCTCATGTGGATAGGAAGTTCAAAGTTTGGCACTAACTCCTTTCATCTAGAAATTTTTAATAAATTTATTTCTAGTCTTAAATTAATTTTTAATCGGTTAATAAATAAAAAACATTAGCCCAAATAAAAAAATATCATGAAGCCCCAATATATTTTTTTTGGCAAGAATAATAATTACAATTACTTCAATAACTTGTTAAATAAAATCTGTTTAATATTAAAATTAATTTTTTACGATAGAAAGTAATTAATTAATTATTTTTTAAAATTATTTTTTTAATATTTTTTTAAATTTTAAAAATAAAACATAATTAAAATAAAGTTTTGATCAAAACTTAAAATTTTAAGACTAAAAGGATAAAAACAAATGTTAAGAGAGAATATACCTTTTCTATCTAAGGATAAAGTTTTGATTATAATTAATATTGTGATATTTTTTTTTCATTATGTTTTTATGCTATAAATTTAAATTATATTTTATTAAATAGACCTCTATGGAATTTTGAAATCAAATCAAAATCTTTAATTATGTATATAAACATACGAAACGTCACAAACAAGACATTAAAATAAGTTTTTTAGATATTTTATTTTAATTTTAAATTTAACACATTTAAATTATTAAAAAAAACATTAAAAAAACTATTTTCTTCAAATAAAACATACTTTCAAAACACAATAAAAAATAAAAGTCACATAACTCAATCACTTGATAAAAACTCTCTTATTTACCAATAAAATAAAATAAAAAAACTCCCCAGCAATAGCAAAGAAAGAAAGATGGATGTTGCGCCTTTAGGGTCGTACAAGGAAGAGAGAAGACACTTGGAGAAGTAAATCAAAGAAGCTGTGGCGTCGTGATGATTCAGAGTCTTTTTCCGATGATGATTTGAGAAGTTCACTGTCTGCCTCGTCTTTTGATTCTGAGAATAGTTACAGAAGTGGTGTACAAGGAGGGGATACTGGTCAGGTAGCTGTTCATCATGCAGTAGATATGGTGTAGGCAGTGATATTTTTATGTCAAACACAACGATTGGTGAGAACCCCTCAAAGCAGCCGAGGACCGTTATTATTCTTCCCGGGGAGGATAAGCACAAAGAGGAGATGACATATGATGATGATGATGATGATTACCCTTCTTCTAGAAGCAATGGTAGTGATGACGGGCTAAATAACATGGAGAAAAGGCCCATAGAGGATGAAAAAAGAGAAGATTATGCTGCTTCCAATATTGAAGCTAATGAAATCACAGAAAGTGACAAGGTTGGAGTGGGTCAACTTCCTAGAAATAAGCCTGGCTATGACATTGACAAGGGTGGAATAAATGATGCTAAAAAGGAAAAGAATGAGGTTTCACGGGTTATTATTGATAGCGTGAGCGGCGATGATTTAGAGACAATTTTAAGACAAAAGGCTTTGGAAAATATAAAAAGTTTCCGAAGTGGACTTGGACGGTCCCAAGCAGCTGCAAAGAGTGCTGTGATTCAGAAGGATAAGCATGATGGTGCGGTGGAGGCACTGTCCCCTGTGATGCCTGAACTAGGCCAAATTAAATCCTCCAAGAGTAATCTTACCAGAATGCCGGGAGAAGACTATGCTCACTTTTTGCAACATGAGAAGATTCCCAATGGAGGGATTTGTGGCAGTGAATCTAGCTCTGCTAGGAATAATGTTCATCCACCTGACTAGGTGGCTATTCCTGGCAGAGAAAAGGTTAGTACAGTTTCTAGTTCTAGTAAAAACAAAACACGGTTGATTACATCAGCATCGAGGCAAGCATTATCAAATGCTATACCACCACCCTGGAAGAAACTCTGGATTAACCGGAAGCTAATCAGGCAAAGTTGGCAAGTGGGACTAGCTTAGGCAAGGGTGCCAACCTGAAAGAAGCACCTGCCCCATTGGAAGCCAATCAGGCAAAGTTGAGGAGTGGGAGTAATGTAGTTAAGAATGCCACTCATGGTGCTCACACTGTCACCTCTCCCATAGTCAATGGCAATGATGCCTCTGTATCTACTCCTGCCGAGCCTTCAGTCTGCATTGCATCCTCAGCAGGAGATATTACCTTGAATAAATCGCTTGATGAAGGCAAGGAAGGCTCACAGTTGGAACAGAAGACAACGTCTGTAACGCGTGGTGGGGGAAATGGTACAGGTTAGTGTTTGAACCTGTCCTAGGCACGTTAAATTAGTTTCTGTGATATTATAAGTTGTGAAAATTGGCATATAATTCTTTTTGTTTTGTTTATGCATCAAGGTTATTGCAGTAATCGAAAATCCAAAATATTATTTATGTATTTGTATGATCATAGACGATGGATGATAGCTCAAACAATTAAGAGATTAGACTTTAACTTATGTTTTAGTTTAATTTATATGAACTTTTAGTTGGGGTTTATTAATTAAGCTTTATTTGTTGGGTTTGATTTAATTATTGTTGGGTATTTTATTTAGTGTGTTATAAGCCCAATCACTTGTTTTAGTTAGAGTTTTAGTATTTATATCCAACTTTTCTAAATGTTATAGAATTTTTTTATAATTAATAAAAAATATTATAGAGTTGTATATTTCGAACCTCATTCTTTTTTTTCTTTACTTTTAATTCTTAACTTTTTTCTCTAAAATCTTTTTTTTTTTTGCTTTAATTATTTTAGTTTATTGTTCCGCGTCAGAGGAATTCTTGTCATGTTTGAATTCACCTGACTTTAAAGGATTTTAATTCCATTAAGTAAAATTACCTATTAGTTTGCATTCATCAATGAACAACTTGTTTCAGGGGATAAGTGTTATGCTATAAAAATATATGAGAAATAGTTAAAACAAAAAAGAGAAGGAGAGTTATAAGATAACTAGGATTAATTAAAAGAAATTACTTGAGTAAATCAGTTCAACTGAGATCGAACCGATTATTAAAAAAAAAAAAGAAAAAAGAAAAAAAAAAGTTCACCTAACACTAAATCACCACTAGCTTTCACTTTAACCATTTTCTATAGAATTCCGAAAGGGAGAGAATGCAAAGAAGCAACATGCGCAGTGCTGATTGTAACCTCACAAGTAGATATCTCTTTCAAGCCAATGGAATCAGCTGCTTGTGAAAGGCGGAATCGATGCAGACCTACAAAAATAAATAAATAAATAAATCATAATCAAAGATTCTGGGTTTCTCTTTATACCATTTTCATCCAGTCACATTTTTGGACGGTGGACCCCATGGTCGGTCGCCGGATGAATTGAAGAGTTGAGGAACTAGGAACAGAAAAAAGCAATGGCCATTCGACACTCGGCCTTCGCTTTGATAAGAGTGAAATCTCTGGTTTTCCTCGACACTATCTATGTTTTTCTTTTCTTTTCTTTTTTAAAGTATTTTTTTAAAAATATATTAGAATAATATTTCTTTATTTTTTACAATTTACTTTTAATATTAATGTATTAAAATAATCTAAAAATAAAAAAATTAAATTATTTTGAAACTCAGAAAACAAACATGGTTTGGAAGAGAATTTTGCTTTAAGAAAAAGGGAAATCTTCGAGAAAAGAAAAGAAAAGAAAAGAAATTGCGGGCTCTATCATTGATTGTAACCACCCAAAACCCAAAACCAAAACCAAAACCAAAACAAAAGGAACAACACTCTCCTCGAAGTATGGTTTTCTCATCAAACCCTTTATCACTAAGCGTCACTGACACCACCTTCGACGCATGGCTCCGCGACTCCGGCTACCTCGAAATTCTCGACCAACACTCCTCCTCCTCCGCTACCGCCCCCCCCGCCACCACCTCAACTATCACGTCAACTACCACCACAGCAACAGCCACTGGCCTCTTCATTTCATTCTTTTCCCATATTCTAACACTCCTTTCTCTCTTCACTCTCAACCCCTTCTCTAAACTCACCACCGATGACTTCTCGGGTCAAACCCCATCTTGGACCCGGTCGTTTTTCGCTGACTGTCGGTCCTACTCGTTTCCATCCGGGTCGGACCAGGCTAGGCTCCGGGTTAATGAGAATGTTAAACGTTATGCGAGAAATTATGCCTCCCTTTTCATTCTCTTCTTTGCTTGTACTTTGTAAGCGTTTTCCGTCTTTCTTTATGTTCATTTATGTGTATTTTGATTTGGGTTGTTTTCAATTTTTTATTTTGTTTTCGGAAAATTTAGAAAGATTGAAGTTTTTTTTCTGGGTGCGTTTGGTTGCTGAGAAAATTGGAGGGACTGAAAAGAAAGGGAAAAACGAATTTTGGGTTTTGATGGTGTTATTGTTTTATGTTAGTTTTTGGTGTTTCAAGTATGTAAATGGTGTTGCTTGTAGCCTACTATCCTATTGCTTAAGGTTTATAGGTCTTTCGATTATATTAGGACTGTTCAGCAAATGATGCATGGTTCTATAGTGATTTGTTAAGTTGCTATAGAAATTGGAATACTGTAGAAATTCAATCTTCAGTCAGTATGGAAGACAATCATTGAACCTGGATCATTCTTGATATGACCTTTATGCTTTTGTATTTTTCAAAGAATGGCGATAGGGATGCTTGTGGCATAAGTAATTTTCCTATGTTGTTAATATTTTTGTGTTTTTAATTTTCTTATCTGGTAATTAACTCTTTGTATGTCATTGGGGTTGTAGGTATCAAATGCCACTTGCTCTTATTGGATTGATATCAAGTTTGGCACTTTGGGATGTTTTCAAGTTCTGTAGTGATAGGTGGGGATGGGATCGATATCCTGTACTTCGGCAAGTTATGGTCCGGACAGCCCAATGTGGTAAGTGATCAAGTCATTTCCTTTTGTTGTCATATATCGTTAAACAGGTCTGCTCTGTAACTAAAACATGGTCGGTACTTTCAAGAATATTGGGGATAGAGCAGACTGTTAAGATAAAAACATGGCCACTGGAATTTTCTTTTGCCTCTTTCACAAGCATTTGTTTTCAGCTAAGAACTGAGCAACGTCCTAAGGTAGAATTGGGGCTAATGATACCCTAACTGAATGATCGTGAAATCAATTGGAAATAGATTGCTCTTCCATTTTAATCCTGTGTTTGCACCTCTAAACAAATGGTAGAATTGGACATGTTGAGATTCTTTAAACATCATGTTTTCTTATTACTTGACTTCCATTTGCTCGTTCCTATTTGACTTTTTTTTTTCTAAGCTTATGAGTATAGCAAGGCAAATTTTGGATGATGAAAATTATTTTCTGGACCTGACTTCATCATATCAACCTGTCATTGCAGTAACTGCAGTTGTTCTGATATGTTTAAACGTTCAAATGGCTTTCTTTTGTGCAGTTGGCATTAGTTATACAGGTAAAAAATTTATGTTATTTTCCTTTTCTTCTTTTTAGTCACGTTCCTTTTTTCTTGTATGTTGAGGGAAACCCTCATGGTCCACCTTTCTCATTCAGTAATGTTCCTTGCCCCTCATCTGAGCTGCTATTTCCTCATCCTTTTGCAGTTATGGTCTTGCATGCTGCATTTCGAAAGCTGACTCCTGCAAAACAATCTGCTCGCAGGAGATGAAGTAGGAAATTTGAAAACTAAGCTGCAAAACAAGAGGCATCAATTTTGATTCTGCTTTGCTGAAATTGGTGGACTGGTTCTGCAGATTGGCTGGATGTGACAAAAGGCTATCTCTAATATAGTGGTGGGCAAGTCTTTTGTTTATCATTTTGCAGTCGCACTAGTCATGCGAAGTAAGAAATGCCATATTGCTGATAGCTGATTCAGCTTTGATCCAACGTACACAGCAGTGTAAATTGCTTTGCTTATCTAGTTGTCAGCGATAAAAATAGGAGTCAACAAAGATATTTCAAGCTGTGTCATCATGCGAGCTCGAGTGAAATTTTTTTGTAGTTCCTGTTATATTTTGAGGTGTCCATGTGATTTGTTTCGGACTACTTTATTGCTGTCAATTGCCTGGTGGATTTGTAGAATACGTGGGATCCATTTGATGTTTGACTAATTATTCCTGTATCTTTAGGCTTTTTTTTCTTCCTAAAAGAAAATGAGATCTTCAATTATGGAAATTTAAGCTCCGAATTATGTTTTGCAATTACTTCAATTTTAACTGAAAAACTTTGGTAATTAGAAGGTTCTGTTGTCTCTATTGCCAAAACTCAAAAAATAAAAAAGGTCCAAGAAGGCCTTCAAATCCTGCTGAAGACTCCTTCAAAAGCCCAGCTAGATTAGCACTATGAGCAAGCCAGTAAAACTACTAAATCCCACAACAACTGCTTTGAGAGAAGAGTTCTTTAAAGAGCGTGAATATTCTATATGCCTAGTAGTTACTGTCCACTTGTATGCATAAAAGCAAAGGCTATTCAAATGTCCTAGGCCAACGGACAATTTTGACAATGGAACTCCTTTCTGCAGAGAGATGTAATCAAGGCATCAGCATCCTCACCTGCAACGTATCGCTAGAGTTAACTTAAGCACCAATGTCCAAAAAAGGCCTTCTGACTCCGATGATTGCAGGTTTATTTTAGGTTTTGGCGTGCAATACTGTGGAGTTCAGCAATATCAGTGGCTTGGAGCTACAGAAGGTCGAGTTGCTTGTTTTGCGTGCTTTTACTATAATCTGTTGCTGGTTAGTCTGTGTTTGAATGTTTAAATGGCTGCTATTCAATCTTCGTTTTGAATTTATTTATTTGTTGTGATTGCTGCGATGCTCTTCATCAATCTGGGAATTTTTGGAAATCAAAGAAAAATACACATAATGGCAGGGAAATTTAACAAAAAAATCATGTGCTCCATATTTTTACTTTAGATTTTGGATAAAGCTGTGATTCCTGTGTATATTTGCATCTCAAGACACAGGTAAGAATAAAAGAAAACATAAGGAAGCTGGTGAAGCTTCCATGGATGACATAGTAGAATGAGCAATAGAGAGGAGGCAAGCTGTGATATCATAACAGTCCAGTAAGTTTGCCTTACTTAGCATGTAGGATATTCGACATTTCACTTGTAATATTTCAGTGCAGAAAGTTTGTTTGCTCTTTCAGTTTTCTTTTTTTCCTTTTTGATGAATAATGAGCAAGTTATTTGAACCGCATCTAGAGGAAAGAATATGATATTAGTGTTACTGATTGTTTGTTTTGGTTCTTCTATGAGCAAAGGATCCTTACCAACTAGACGTAACATTATTGTTTTTTCAACTAGCTTGGAAATGAGTTTTGTTGCTATACAGAAACTTGCTCTGCAGCCTTTGTTCCTTGGTTCTCAACTAGAAGGTACCATATTAATACATGATCTCTTGTCGTTCTTTTTGTTGGATCTGTTTAGTTATAAGAACTAGGGCAAGGAAATTGCTAGGAACCTGTAGATTGAATAGAGTGCCATCAAGGTTAGTGGTTTCGGGGATAAAGTCAGCTAATATGGGGTTGAATCGCTACAGAATTGTCAGTAAAGGATCTTCAACCCGCATGAAAGGCGTAATGACCTGGGCACTGTCTTGGAGAGAGGCTCGGCGAGCTCTCGCTCATTCAGTTCACTGAACCTGAACCCTTCCACCAAGAAGACAAACAGAGCGATCAGTGTGTTCAAGAGAGCTATCATGCTTTTTCTGGCTTCAGTGGGATACCTCAGTTCAGCTATGGTTTTTATTCTTTTGTTGAATCCGAGTTCCTCATGCCATAAAGACCAGCCAAGCAGAACTAAAGCTCCACAATCTGTTCTTCTCGTTCAACCCTTCTAGTCCTGACTTTGCTTTCAATGGACCCCATCTGTATCCTTCCCAGCGACGCTGCTTGTATCGACCACCCAAGCAGATGTGATTCTGTCTCTTGCTAAGAAGAATGCTTATGTTGTGGCAATTTCACCCAGAAGGTCTAGGAAAGGATGGCTGTAGTGTGCAGGTATATGAAAAAGAAAGAAGATATTGCAGTTAAAAGTTCTTGCAATCACCCAAAAACCACAGGCATTCACAGTCCGGGTGGTTTAGCAAATCCAAACTGCTTCTATACACTCATTGCTACTGAATTCCTATGCTCCAATGCTAGAGCGAAATCCCACTAGAAAAATGTCAGTTATTTCTAATTATGGCTCCTTAAAACATCAATAAAAAATGAGACTAAAAAAGAGCAATCTAATCAAGTGCAAACATGATTAAAAGACTCAAATCCCCATTAGCATTACAATCAAATGCCATCACTTAAAGATCATAATTTCAGTATTTCATAATAGAGTATCACTACAATAGCTGGTCATTGACAAATATACTCCTTTTAGAATAGCAACAACCTTGACAAAATTCATGTGCAGAAATGATCTTTCAGGAGTGAACTTGATTTTACTGGCATTTGCATTATGACAATCTCAGAATTCTTTGACCTCTTACTCTGGTAACCTCTCACCTTCATAGAATCTGACTCCGATCTCAGATGAAAGGGTTGAAACTTTTCCCTCTTCATCACCTTTCTTTTTCTGTCATGAAATTTTAACGGACATAGAAACGATCAGTAATAGTAGAAAACTCAGTCCACCAAGTCTAGTAATTCATGCATCCAGAAATTACTCTGCTGGAGATAAGATGCTCTTAGAA
Organism: Populus nigra; assembly: GCF_951802175.1. Lineage (NCBI taxonomy): Eukaryota > Viridiplantae > Streptophyta > Magnoliopsida > Malpighiales > Salicaceae > Populus > Populus nigra. The sequence continues at coordinate 8,059,292 of NC_084852.1, forward strand.
AGGTGTAAAATTGCAACCATAATTACTGAAACTTAAATCATGCCAAAACTATATGACTAAAATCTTGGAAGACCAAACAAGTTTTTCTATTTCCATAAAAACTAAATGAAATATACTCTTAGATCACCAAAATCTGCCATTAAAGAAACTAGCACATCACCTAACCTTCCATGAATAAAGTAAACAAGTCAACTTCGAGCAAGGAATTTTTTGACATTAACACATTGAAAGAAAGTAAATTTCAATAATCTGTGCGTCTGCATCAAAATTGGCAACGCTTGTTTTGCTTATGCACATACATATCTGTATCAAAAGTTCGGAATCTGAACAAACTCTTTGGCACTATGCTAGATTATATTTTGATTTCAAGATCCAGAGAGAATCAAGAATTCTAATCTGGAAGACCAATCAAGTTTTTTTAGGGAGAAGTAGAACAACATGCATGCAGATATGCATGATGTTAATAGTGATATATACGTATGAAATTATCAAAATAAACAGTATTATTATTTCAAGGATTAGCAAAGAGTTACCTCTGGCTCTGGCAGTGTCCGCACTTTTTCTCCTCTTGCAACAACGTTGAGTGAAACTAAACTTGGATTATATGCAATCGCATGGATACCTCCCTTAGTTTGAGTTATTGTACTCTTCTTCGCAAGCTTTTTCAGTGTTGTGTTGTAGCAGACTAAGAATTCACCATTGAATGATATCAAGATTTCACCAGTGCTCAAGAAAATTAAGGGTTCATAAAATTTCAAGCGGCCAACGTCTGGATAGAGGTTTTCAATCACATACTGTTGGATCCAGGACTGCTTGATGCCATACTTCTTCATAACCCATATGCCAAATTTATCAACACTGCCAACCTTCTCAGGAACACTCACACATAGACAATCTTTCAAAACTCCCAACTTTACCCTGGCATCATTTCCATCATATGTAGGAGGTAATGGCAATTGCCCAAACTGCTCTTTTCCAAAGTTAAAAGAACAAATAAACTGCAAAATTTGTTGATCAGGAATCCAGTGGATATAACCATGCACAGAAGTATCAAAATCCAGTTTTTCAATGCAAGAAAGAGGATTTCCTATTCGTCTCCATTTTTTCGTGCCTATTGTGTATATCTCAGCCCTAGGGTAACCTGGAGCTCTTCTATTGGTCTTAAGACAAAAAGTTCGCAACACTTTGAACTCATATTTGCCATTGGTGATGCCAAGTCCAAGACAAAAACTATTCTGATAAAACGGCAGGGGTTTATTCACGGAGATTGTTATATGCTCACGAAAAACTGGATTGCAAACATGAATAACATTGCGGGATTTGCCTTCTGATATGCAAAGCAAACCATGACAAGAATTCACTAACTCAAAATTTGAAGTGGGCAAGTCCTTCTTCGGAACAAGCTTCTTTGACTTCTCAACCTGGAAAGTTCTACCATTAACTCCTTCCGCTATCCGAACTGAAATGATTTCTCTTGATTGGTACGTTTCGGGTATGGTTTTCACCAACATGCGAGGGTGTGATTCAAGCTTTAGTTTGGAAAAGTATGTCCCTGAAATCATGTGAAGCCAAGTTTTGCAAACCAACCTGCATTGCCCTAGGGCAGGTGACCTCATGGGCAATCTTGATAGTATCTCTTCCAGCAAACAATCCGGGAGGTCGGTGGTTTCGGTTTTTGTCACTTTCTTCCTTCTATGATCCATGGAGGCGTAAAGGTTTCTTGTTTGGAGGGACAGGATGAGTGAATATATAAGGTGAACTTCGCTTCAAGAAGAGGGGTTCTTGAAAGCTTTGGCAGTTTGCAAGGAAATGAAAGACCGAAGTTGTTAATTTGTGCAAGATTCAGAGAATGGGGGTGCCATACGCAAGAGAACCAAAAGAGTTGCTGTATGCCAGATGATATAAATTTCAATTACTTGCTTCAAGTCGATAAAGAAGCATGAGGAAGCTCGTGGGGTTTTGGAGAGAAATGGATGCAAGATCAATTATGGTGATTCTTGTAACTAGATGGAAGTAATTGTAGGCAGATTGGGTATATGAGGAAAATGAAGCAGGAGAACGAAAGAAACTGGGAAAGAGATGCGATGAATATGGTCGAATCGCCCAATGTCCGTATAAAAGAGAGGAGGAAGAGAGAGGTTGGGTGATCTTGGTTCTGTTTTAAGGCTCTCTTCAAGAACAGAGAATCCGATTCAAGAAGTCGTCTACTTCACTGGTTTGGGAGATGGTGGGCTCCGAATTTGTTGCGTGGGTTTAATATTGAAAATCCCGTTTGCCCTAGCAATGGCGAGGGACTTTTTATTCGGAAGAAAGCTCATGATTTTATCTTGGTCTCGATCTTAAGGTCAACCCTCGGAGAGGATCCCAACAAATGTATTATTTTACGCACGAGTCAATTAGCAGCTTTCTTGAACAAAGTGAACTCCTCTATGATGCTAAAAGAGTACCACATCTATCTTCAGAAAAGCACCCAAGCTTTTTATAACGATGAGGAAGAACAGCCCAACAAATCAAAATACAAGTAAGTTATTCACAAATTTTCTTCTCGTAAGAGTTAATAGCCTACAAAAAGTTCTACCAGCTAACCATGGCCTGTGTTTGGCACTGCCATATTAAAACTTGTCCACAAGAAACAATGTTAGGAGTACATGATCCAGCAAAAGTTTAAGAGAATAAAAAAGCTATGCACAAGCTTCTCACTGTCTTCATTTTGATTCTTTAAAGAATCTTCTCACTGTATTCATTTTGATTCTTTAAAGAAAACATGATGCTTGACAACAGGGTCATATTTCTTAATCTCAAGCTTCTCACTCTTCTTTCCTTTTCTCTTGGCATAGACATATCCAGTTCCTGCCGCTGAGACAAGCCGGATGATTTTGAAGCTATCCTTATTCTTCCTGGCTGCCTTCCTTCTACGCTTCTTCTTCTTCTCTCGGTCACCACCCTTTCTTCTGCTCTGTATCTGCAGGCAGAACTCGAAAGGTTTGAGATTTAGAGACACTCTAAGCCCTTTCAAAAATTGATTTTCATTTTCAAATTAATGATGGCATAAAATCAAAATACAAAAAATGCTTTTGATAAGAAAATAAATCTTCTTTTGAAAGGAAAAAAAGAGTTCAATATGATAGAGAGAAGAATAATGTACATAAAAGAGAAGAGGCAGCTTCTTAAGAACAGAAGAAATAAGAAACTGGAAACCAACTCTGCAATCGTCCAAGAAAGCACCTGAACAAATAACACGTAATAGAGCACTATTTTTTATCCCAAATCAAATGCAGAGATAAATGCCTGTCCTGAAAAATTCTATAATCTTGTCTCACAGAAGATACACCAAAATTTTGGAAAACAAACAAACTGCCACAATAACAACTTACAATTTCCAAAACCTGCAAATTGACTCAAAAGAAAGTACCCCTCCAAGCTTTGAGGGAAGATACATGGATGCATGAATAAGTGATTTCACACCTAACAGTACACATGCATGCACTTATTGATAACACAATTAAGCCTTCTTTCTTGCAACAAATTGTTAAAATGTTATGAAGGACTGCAATTCTACAAAGCAAAAACATATATAATTTTAGAGAGCACCTTAATGTTTGAGATATAATAGTCAAATGATATTGAGAGGGGATAGGACTATATGTAGAATGAACAACCAATGATTCAAATGATATTGAGAGGGGATAGGACTATATGTAGAATGAACAACCAATGATTCGCACGTAAACTTTTCCAAAGTATCCCAAGTCCAAAACTCTCCTATTTATCCTTGAAAAAGAATTAGAGATTAGAATGTGGGTTAAGTTGCAAAGAAAATAAAAATTTCAAGAAAAGATTCACTTTGGGATTGTTGAAATTAAAGGTAGGAGGGCAACGAATAGTTGAAAGAGAAAAGAGACGGGGAGAATATACACAGAATTCCCCAAATCCAGAAATTTTACCAAAATTCAATTCATCAACCATCTCTCCAACCTTATGATGAATTAGAGGATGTAAAAATACCTCAGAGATGAAATTTATAGGTTCAAATGGGTGTCATAAACACAAACTTTAGCACCCAACCACTTATGTAAGAGGCCATATACACTTCAAAGCACTTTATGCTCTCAAGAAGAGAACGTCAAAACCCTTCAGCTACTTAAGTTATTCTTAAGTGTTAACTTCCCAGTCCCAAGACCCTTTCAGATTTTGATTGTCTTGGATCCACCTTTTAAACTCAATTCTTTTAGATAACAAAAGATACCTCTCCAATTTTATAAGAGCAGCACCAACTGCAACCTTAAACAAAGATATATAGGAGTAGGGATTGCTGAAAAAAGGATCATCAAGTACTGAGACCATCAACAGAGAACAGAGGCCCTTTCAATCCAGCCAATCTCTTTAAAATCCTTATACCAACTGATCCTAAAGCTGTGCTGAAGGTTTGAACAGAAAGGAATACCCAAATAGTAAAGGTGGCGCTCACAATGTTTGTTTTAGTGGTCCAACCATACTTTTAAAAAATTTGATTTTTTTTTTTGAATTAATTTTTTTTTATGTTTTTGGATTTTTTAAGTATCAAAAATAATTTTTTAAAAATAAAATTAAAAAATATTATTTTAATAGATTTTCAAGTAAAAAACACTTTAAACAGCAACATCTACTATAATCCCAAACGCCTGCCTTAGTTGGTACAACCAACTGAAGCGGGATTTGATCCATAATATCAGGCTCAAAATAGAAGGAAATATACATATGGTGTTTAGGCAAATTTTAGTGAAACTGGCATGAATTGAAAGGAGGTACCTTTCTCTTCCTAGTATTGGCACCATATCTTCTAGCCATGCAGACAACAGACTGACGAATTGACCTCTCAATAGTGTTTATTGACAGAAAACCTGAGAATTGACAAAAGCCCATTACTTAAGGAAAAAAAGTCTCCCATATGCATTTTGCTCTGTTTGGTACCTAGAAAATGAAAGGCATTAGTGAAAGAAGTAGAAAAGAAACATTTTTTTTTTTTAAATATAGACGATCACAGATCAACACCCCTTAAATTTGAGAAAACCCGAGTACTTAATAAATGCAAAAATAAATAAATCCATTTTCTCTGTTTGGTTACAAATAATCGAAGTAAGAACAAAATTTAAACTCGAATGTGATTGATAACGCACCAAAAACGGAGATGGGTATTTTGGTTTCCCAAAAAAGCAACAACCAAACATCAAAGACCCAAAATTTTGCTTTCTGGCCACCAAGCAATTACTTTAAGCAAATGGGTTATCTTGATTCGCATAGAAAATGTAATTTGCAAGAGAAAGAGGCTTGTAATATACCTTTGGAGAAGAGACCATGAGAAAGGAGGTCAGAGAGAGGCCTGGAAGTTGCAAGATTTAGATGAGAAGAGAGAGAAAGGTTGGTGGTGAGAGATGGATTCCTTGGCATGCAAGGAAGAGTCAAGCAGTGAATTGCAGTTGTCATCATCATCTTCTTTGTCTCTGTGTCGCGGGAAATTTTGAGATCACAATTTGAATCAAATGGAATTGGCTTTCACTACCGGGCACTAGAAGAATCAAACCCACACTGTAGAAAAGAAGGAAATTAGGTACTTGTTTAATTTAACAAGTTTTTTAATAAGTAGAGAGTTCCGACGTCTACCTGTTAACTCAAGTTAACATTAATAATTTAATAATAAAAGAACCGAAACAGCATGCCTTTTTTTAAATAAATAAAAAAACTCAATGGTTTTTTTTTTTATTAAGTTTTGCTTGGCCTGGGCTACAACTATTATTAGATTTAATAAATTGATTTTATTTTAATTAAATAATAAAATAATAACAAGTTATAATAAACAGAAAAAAATAAATAAAAGATGATGAAAACTTGGAAAAAAAAACATTGGAAGCATGAAATTAAATAAAAAAATGATAAAAAACAATTTTAATCAACTCGAAATAACATGATAAACATATAACCTGAGTAATAAAAGGCAAACCAACCCGGATTAACCTGTAAAATTCATAGCTCAGGTCATGAGATTGAGATAACCAATATAAATTTTTTTTCAAGAAAACCATAAAGCTAATTTTTTAAAAATAATAATATCAAATAATAAAATTAGAAAAGAAAATGAACCAAATAAAAGGATGTCAATTCGCATTAATTTTTCAAACTTATTACCCAAGTCAATAGACTAAAAGCACCATAAATGAAAAACAAAACACAAAACCCAATCCTCAATTATTCAAACATTGAAGGATGAAATTGTAGGGAAAAAAAATCAATCATACAAAAAGATCTAAAAAATAGCAATTAGAAGAATGAAGATAAAAAAAATAGAGGGTAACCATAAATTTTTGATTGAATAGTGAAATTGAGAAGAAAAATAAATATAAAAAAATAAGGATTAATTGAAAAATTAATATACCATAAATTTGGATTAAGGGATGAAATTGAAAACCGGTAAAAATTGCACAAAAGGGTTAGAAAAAAAATCAGAAATCAAAAGAATAAGAACCAAAGTAAAAAAAAACAACACATGACAAATTGGAATTGAATGGTGAATTTGAAAAAAAAATCAAAACTTCAAAAATTAAAAACCAAGAAAACAAGGATCAAATCCAAAGGCAAAACAAATTGAGTGGCAGCTTTGAAAATTTACAAGGTCGACAAAAAACTAAGAAGGAGAGAAAGAATAAGAAAAAAAAAGGTTATTACAGCCAAACTTGAGATCCATTCAAGACACGCGCCGACCAGGGATGGAGGGTCTGCTGAGATGATTTGAAAGCCACCGTTAGTCCACTTGAAGATCACAACATTCCTTCACGCACTGACATGTATGATGCACGCGCCAACTATGTTTTTAATATTATTTAAATGTAAAACAACAAATATACCCCTTACTCCAGTTAAGAATAATAAAAAAAACCAAAGGAAAAAGATGAATGACTCTGATCAAAGTGGCAACAAAGTAAAATCAAAATGCATTTAAAGGTGAAAAGATGGAAATGCCCCTATATGCCATGCCTAATTTTTTTTTTACCCTAGGAGTATTTTTATTTTTTTTATTATTCATGAAAAAATTAAAAGATCTTAATATCTCCATTAGCCAACATAATTGTTTATGGCTTGGGAGCAAAATCATAAATTTATTATTGTAATTCATAGTAAATATGATCCTATAGCTATAGTAAAAACATTGATAAGGCTTTTTTTTAATTATTTTTTTATTTTTGTATAAATTAAAAAATGATTTAGTCTTTAATGTGTGAAATCAGACATAATATACTCTTATTGTAAATAAATTAAAAAAATTTCATATTAAAAGAAAAAAAAGACTAAAAAAGAACTCACCTACCTAAGACATAAATCTTGAAATGGACAAAAATAACTTTGAGCTAAAAGATTTTATTATTTTTTATCTTAAATTTTTTTATTTATTGAAAATTGTTATTCTGTTGAATTGTGGGCACATACTCAATGAACTTAATTGCAGACTCAGTGTGCACTAGGTTTTTTTTTCATCCTTGTAGAACCAAATTAAAGATCAATCCATAAGTTAAATTATTAAAAACAAAAAACAAAACTAAAAGGCAAAGCATCAAAATGAAAAGAAATAGAAAAATAAGTGACAACCTCAAAGTTTGAGAAATGAGAGAGAAAATCATTATATTCCAGTAGTAGAAAGAGAAAATGTTGATTAACATCAATTTAGGCCATAAAAAAATTAATCTTGGTGTAAATGAGTTCTATTTGTTAAGAGGAGTATCATATAGGTGTTATCTGGCTTTTTTATAACTTAAAATGGTAGATTTGAGCTCAAGAAATTTTTTAGTTGTAGGTTGATTTTGGGTTTATGAATTGGTTTTTGGCTTATTTGAGGCCATAAACATGTTTAAAGATATATTTTGTTTTATAGGTGTTTTATATAAAAGAAATAGATTGAGAAATGAGTTTCTAGGTCAAAAAACAAAAAATCTTGATTTTTCAGCCACCACTATGATAAAAATCTAGGAAGAAATAGGTCACGCATTACTTGCCTTTTTTCTTCAAAACAATTTAAGACAAATAATATATAGCTCTCCTCATTTCAAAATAAAAAATAAGGGCCCACACACACTGGTCCTTTTCAAAATGAAACAAGCGCGCGAGCTTGATTTGCTGGCCTAACAACATCTTGCTTTTTTTTTCATATTTTGTTTTTTTATTTGATACCATTTTTATTTTTATTTGAAATAATTTTTTAATTTATATTTAAATTAAAACCTCCTCTCTTATTTTTTTAGATTTTTTATTTAGTCCCTTTTTTAAATAGCAGTTGTTTGTTAATTATCTTGTATATATTTAATGTTTCGAAGAGATTATTCTAATTTATATATAATTTTTTTATGATGTGTTTTTAAAATAAAAATTACTTGTTCTTGGTAAGAAAAGTGACCATTAAAATGTTTTTTTAAAAAAGAGAGTGCATTAAAGGGGAAAAAATTAGAGTTAGATATCATATTTATCTATCTTTTACTTTTAGGGTAATAATTATTTTTTTATTTTAGAATTTTATTGGTATTAGAGTTATTTCTCAATTTATCGGTTCATACATTCGAAAATTTATTTCGTTTAGTGTAAACAATGTCTTTATGTTTCTCAATTAAGAAAATCATAATACAGTTAAATACACTCGCAACATTGTTCCATTTTTCTACTACATTAAAATTTAACTTGAGATCTTACTTGCGGCATTGCGTTTAACAAATTTTTTTTATATTTATTAACGCATTTGATCCTCACTTTATTTTATTATATATAAGCACCAATTTTTTGATTTATAGTTATATTTTTTTCTCAATGTCAAAAAGCATGTTAACAACACTTACATAATTATTCTTTTGTGTTAGAAACTAAAATTATCTGATCCATAATGAAGCAAGTTAAATAGATACATTAAGACTTTTTTGCATTTATTGGCATGAATAGTTCTCGATTTATTTAATTAAATGCATGCATAAACATTTCTATTTATGATTCACATTTCTTTGTCAAAAAATATGTTGAAAAAGCTAGTATATTTATTTGTCTGCTGAAAAAATAATTATCCGACTCACAGTAAAGCACGAGTCAAATAGCTAATAGAAAAAAACTAAACCTTGTGGCATAATCATTATGGACCAAAAAAGTGTAACACCTCTCATATTCCATTATGGATCCACTATCTTATTTTTTTCATTTTGATTATCAAACTTTTATTTTGGCAATTTTATCCTTTTTAGACCTAATCAAAGGCCAATCTCTTTAAATTTATTGAGGAAGGGCAAGATTGAAAGAAGGAGGACCATAGTGAAAAAGATAAAGAAAATAGGTGGTAGTTTAAAAATTAGATCAAAAAATTCACTTTGGTCCTCTTACTTTTCAAATGATAAACTTTTGGTCCCTCAATATTTCAAAAAAACCAATTTCAATCTAAAATTTTATTTTTTTTATTTTTTTAGTCCCTAGTTTGATGGAGGAGAGAGAAAGTAATTAGATTCTAATGATAAAAAATCAATTTTGGTGTCAAAGAGTTTCATTCATTAAAAAGAGTTTATCATATGTGTTCTTTGCCCTTCACCATGCATGTGATGTTAAATGAGCTCAGAAAAGTTTTTTATTTTAGGTTGATTTTGGGTTTTTGTGCTATGTATGGTCATTAATAGGTTTCTTAATGGTCATGTATATAGTGTTTTCTAGGTATTTTGGATCAAAACAGGTTGAAAATCAAGTTTTTTTAGCAAAACAATCTTTGGCCTGAATTTCCAGTGACCTTTTGCTCACTTGAAACTAGACAGTGGGAGACGCATCACCTGGACCGTGTACCTGGGTCTTTTTTTGGATCCATTGAGTTTTTTTGTTCTATTTTTTATTTGTATTTTCATCATTCAACAATAAATTTTTTATTTTTTATGATGTTTTTTTATAAAATATGATTTCATTTTTAATTAGTTTATGAATACGCTTTAAAAAAAATGATCTTAAGAGGCATTATTTTGTGCAACCCTATTTTTTTTTTCTTTAATTTTATTAAATCACTTTTCTATTTGTGTTTTTTATTATTTTTTTATTAAATAAAATATTGGTTCTGATAAATAATGTTATTAAATGCAATCTAGTCTATGACCCATTTATGCGTTTATTTCTATTATCATTGGATTAAATAAAAAAAAAATTGATTGTAATAATAAAGTTATTATACACTATTTGAATCTACATTTCTCTTGATTTTTTTCAATTTAATTTTTAGTTACCGTGAATAATTTTTTTTGCATTTATTAACACAAATAATTCTTGATATATTTAATTAAATATATGTATAAACTTTTTTTTATTTATATTTAGGATTTTGTTATGTCAAAAAATGCATTGTAAAAGCTTGTATATTCAAGTATGTTTTTGCTAAAAATAATTATCTAAACCGCAACAAAAACACATGTCAAATAACTATTTTTTCTTCCAGTTTTTGAGTTATTATTACAGTAAGGTTTCCAATTTTTCTTCCATGGGTTGACAGAATTCCAATTTCTGGTGGTTAGCTTTTTTCGCACAGACCACTGTTACTCTGTTTTGATCAATCCTTTTTGTTTTAAAATCACAAACACTACCTTAATTCCTATTTAAAAATTATCAATTGCAATGATGGTTACATATATGATGGATGTTTGAACGTTAAGGGAATTATTTTACAGGTCAAATTGGTGATTTTCTTCTTTCTTTCTTTTTTCAAGAAAGTAAAAATGGTGATTTTAAATGGTAACCGGTCCACTAAAAGTAAGGTTTCCATAGGGCAAATCACCGTAAAAAGATCATTTACTCATCGTTGAACACCACCCACATTAACCTCTTTAACCATCTCCACGCAACATGCAAGGGACATGGCCTTTCACAGCCCATCCACCCAAGCAATTCATTCACAAGTCATCGTCACAAAAACTAGCTTTCTAGAGCATGTTCTCTGCTAAGAATTGACACACTGACGACATATATTGTCATATTTTGGTGACAGAACAGATAGATGTCTATTATATGCACCAAAAGGAATTACACATCTGTAACAAAAAAGAGAGCATCATCCTCCAAATACAAAGAAAAATTCCCCTCTTCTATGCTCCTTTACGTAAGGTAAAACCAAGGTGTCCTAACTTGCAGTTGCTGCTGCAGGAGCAGGAGTATACCAGCCATGGTGAATCTCCACAGCCTTTTTTCTCCGGGCAAGCCTTGACTTTCTGCGTGCGCCAGTGTTTCTATGCAAGGTTCCCACTTTTATAGCTTTATCAATCACCGAGTATGCCTCTGCTATTAGCTTTTCAATAGGAAGGACCTCCTCAAATTGTGCTTCAGGTTTCTTTTTCAGATCATCCAGTGCTTCCAAGACCTGCAATAAAAATTACCATTCTGAGATCCATGAGATTCTCATCACTGCAAAGCAGAAAGGGGAAGGGGAAAGCTTAGTAATTTCTATTTTTCCCATTACTAGTATTCAGTGCACGGAACTCCTAAATTTTCACAGCAGCATTACGCAATTAGTTATTCAGCCCAATTTCCATTAGTCTCAACTGAATTGACTCCGGATCACTAAATTTAAACAGTAAAGGCCAATTTGAGAGCACCAGATCATCTAAGTCAGCGGTACTAATCATTATCAAGCAAAGATTCACGCCCAAAGCCCTTTTTGCACCAAAGTCCTGCAACATTGCAAAACTACCCATACTATCTTCATGCATATGTGATTCTAATATTCCTAAATTTAAACAGTAATTGGTCAATTTGAGAGAACCAGATCATCTAAGTCAGCGGTACTAATCATTATCAAGCAAAGATTCACGCCCAAAGCCCTTTTTGCACCAAAGTCCTGCAAAATTGCAAAACTACCCACACTAACTTCATACATATGTGATTCTAATATTCATACACATGCTAACTTCATGGTATGTAGTTCTAGTATTCCTGTCTCATACAAATTAAGAATCCAGTGTGGAGATAGCATACACATCATACACCCAAAATGGCAAGTTCAAAAAAAGCATTAAATCCAGTATATACTGTGCATTGATAGTTAAGATTTCTACATGAATATAAACAAACTTTGGAGAACTATCAAGTTCTGTGGAAGCTTATTTTTTGCGTGTTATCTATCCAAAACTATAAAATAGCACTTAGAAATTGTATATATCACTCGTGAGCTTCTTCTTCTAAGGCTGGTCAAAGACAATGATTCAGTAAGTGCAAGGGCTACCAGTCTTTGTTGTAAGCAACAAAACAAGCCTTGACTGAAACTGGCATCATGCCTTCAAGCTTTTCTCTAATGATTGGAGTGCTTCAGCACACTATATAACATCCAAGAAACACAACATAAGCAGGAATTCTTTTGCAGAAGTACAGCAACCTTCCTATGAATTCTTCACAATAGGGCATTTCCATGTTTTCCAACCCTCACATGATTTGTTGAATTGAGAGACCAAATACAGTCACCTTGAAATCTCAAGAAGCAAATGAAACCAATTTATTCACCTAAATCAACTGTCAAATTGCAATTGCATGAATAATCAGTGAGTTCCTTTGATCCTACTCTGAAAACTTCCATGCCAATTTAAGTGGTTAAAATTTGGAAATTTCTAGTCAAAGCTAGTTTCTGTAGAAAAAGGATATATGCATATAAAAACCAAATGCACAAGGTCACTAACTACCATCTTAACACATGACAATTGAGGCACTAAACACAACATTCAGAACACCATATGAGCGCATCGTCTAATGAAAGTTATGGTGAAATTTTCCCACGATGAAACTTAAAACTCCTCATGTTCTCTAGACTCATAACATGACTCTCTCTCGCTCTCCAGTCGTTTAAACAACAAATAGCAACCTATTTCTGTCACGGCTCAAAGCTACAGAACTGATGTAGGAACAAAAACCCAAAGATCCAAACCCCCAGCTATGCTTTTTTTTTTTTCTTTCAAAAGCAACCATTATCAGCATTCTTAAAATCAAAACATATAGAATATACAAACATGGGACAAGAAAGGAAGCACAGATATTTCGCGCGCACAAAATTAAGACGCAAAATAAGTAAAAATTCACGAGCACAACACATCAATCTTAACCCATCAATTTAACAAAAGTATAAACAATCTTCACATCGCTTCAATTTCGTAACATTCTGGAAACAAACACTTGACCACATAACAATGAAACATACCCATTTCACCCGTAAAAAGAAAGAAAGCAAAGCCCATGAAAGCATACATAAAAAGAAAAAAAAATCAATAAAAGGAGGAGAGTTACCTTCTTCATGCGGGTTTTAACTTCGGACTTGCGAGCTTTATTATAAACTCTTCTTTTCTCAGCTTGACGAGTTCTCTTTTCAGCTGAATCAGCCTTTTTCTTTGGAGTCGACTCACAGACAATAGAGAAATTGTGAATTGATCTTTGAGTTGTCCTCATTGACAAACACCCTGCAACACCCACATCACCATTTGGAATTAAAAAAACTCAAAAATATTTAACAAAAAGATTGAAACTTTCTTGAAAAACAAACAAATGGGTCCAAAAAAGTCTTTTCTTTTTTCTTTTCTGGGTTCTCAAAATAAAAATTCTAGCATTGTCTAACAAAAAGATGAGAACTTTGAAGATGTGATTGAAAAGGATGCTTATTTTAGGGTCATGAAAATGAAATTACCTTTGTTGAAGATGCTGTGAGAGAGGGAAGAGGAGAAACTGAGGGAGCTGAAAGTGGACGTAGAGCATGTTGTGGAATTAAGGGAGAGGTTTTTGAGTTTGGGAGGGAGGCCTAAGCAAGGAGACAGAAGGGAAGTCGCCATTTTTTTCACTCTGAGCAGGCTCTGGGTTTTTTTTGGCTTATGAGAGATGTTGAGGACTGTGAAGTGGATAGGATGGCTATGCAATAGCTTCTCCGTTTTGTTATCGTGAGTTAGGAGAGTGTTTGGGTAGCAGTATATTATAAAACTTGGGCCAAGGTAAGGATTTCCTAATCATGGTTGTAATTCGTCAATTGTCCAGCTCCTTTTTCTTCTGTTTTTTCGTCTCAGAATACATGCCAAATTAATTTTTAGTTATTTCTCACCCATCATCATTAATTATTTAATTATTTAGCCCTTTAATTTATGAATACATTAAACATTCTTAAAAACCAACTTTTTTATTCTTAAAATGTGCTCTTATAATAATTAATTCTCTAATAATTCACCTTTATTTCTTTAATCTCGTGTCAAATAATTGAAGTACAACTGCTTTAACTACTTTTTGATATATAAAATAAATATTTGATTAACACTTGTTTTGCTTTTAAAGTAAATCAAATTTAAACAAAGCAGGGTACCTATTTTTAATAGTAATTAAAAAATAGTTGCTTAATATAAAATTCATTTTTTCTAGTTAAAAAGACAATTTTTTCTATTAATTTTTTTTTATAAAAAAAAATTACATACATTCCATAGATTCAACTGTTTTATGCAACTCTATGTCAAAATCCTTTTTTATGTTGTTGATTTTATTAAGAGTTTTTTTGTTGAAATAAAATGTGGATGTGTGTATATATTATCACCCAATTTAACTCTTTTTTTGTAGTTTTTTTTAACTTAATAATTACTCTAATAAAATATACACACGCTTATAACATATAAGATTAAGTTCGTAATTATTTAGTATAAAATGGAATGTTTATTTTAAAAATTATTTGTAGTATGTTAAAAAATCATTTTATATCTCAAAATCACAACAATAGAATTTAACCAAATAATACTTAATTATATTAAAAATATGTGTTCATGTCATAGTGAATAACTACTTATATGACTTCTGCTTCATCTCGGGTTGAATTAAGTTATTTAAAAATTAAAAAAAAATATACAGGTTTTTCTAACGTTTTTTTAGATATAAAAAATTTCAATCACAAACCGAAATGCTTATAAACACATATAATTAAATAGATTGATATTTGATCAAGAGATTACTAGGATTACAATACTTGATCTCGCAACATGGATCATACACTAATTGTGTCTAGTAACTTTGTTTTTTAGGAATTGTTTTGTTTAATCAGACGATTCTTCATGCCATTAAAAGGTAAAAAAACAATTCATCAACAAAAGCACAAAAGCAAATTGAATAAAAATATTCCGCTCGACTATCAACCAACTCAATATTAAATGACAAAACTAAAAAAAAATAATTAAAAACAACAATGAAAAAAAAAGATATGGGTCACCATAGATTAACTCATTAACCTCACGACCATGAACATAAGATTAAAGTAGGCCCCATAGAGAGAAAAGTGAAAAAAAAGGAATATATATATATATATATATATATATATATATATATATATATATATATATATATATATTGAAAGATGAAATTGAAAAAAAAATTATTTTTAAAAAGAATAAAAAAAAGAACCAAAGTTAACACATGTTAACTTTTGAAACTCATTATCGTGATCATTACATCAAGACTGACTGGTAGAGGCAAATACAAAAAACAATGAAGCAAAATTCTCAATAAAAAAAATGTTTAATGATGAAACTAAAAAATAAAATATTTTTTTTAAAAAAAAAGCAATGAAAAAAATTCGAGTCAACCCGTGATTAAGATAACCCCATATAAAAAAATGTGAGAAAAAAGCACAAAGATCAATTCAAAAAAATCAAATATTAAAGGATAAAATTGAAAATAAATTAATTTTATAAAAGGATTTAAAAAATTAAAGTCAATCTATATTAATATTTGAGATTGTCAACCCTAGCCATGAGGCTGGGAATGACCCTATAGAAGGGGGGAAATTGCGAAGAAAAATTTTCAATAAAAAAAATACCAAGGGATTAAATTGGAAAATAATGCAATAAAATAAACACATTCAAAACAAAACAATCAACAATAAAAAAAAACGAGGATCCAATTTGACGTAAAAATAAATTAAAACCAAATGCTTAGGGATAAAATTGAAAATAAAATTTAGTTAGTAATAAAGATCAACTTTGACATGAAAATCAAATTAAATTAAATGACAGGGGCAAGATTGTAGAAAAAATAATCAAAATAATATTAAAAAATAAAATATATAGTAATAAAAAGAATATGAACTAAATTAAATATTAAAAATAAATGATATAACACACTCATACCATGACAGGGAGAATGGAAAGAAAAGAGGGAGAGGAAGAAATTTTTTTACCAAGGCTCAACTAGAGGAGGTTGGCGCACTTCCAACACCACATTTAAAGATGTCGTTTGATCTTAGGATGCTATTACAAGCACCACCCAAAGGGCATGAATGCATTTAGTTGCTGGCACGTGCTAACAATCTGTTTTTTTTATTAATATTGTATATTTTCTAAAAGATCAAAGTGTCTTTTAGCTCTCATGAAAATAATAAAAAAAACCAAGATAAAAGGATGCAAAAGCCTTTGCAAGGAAGCTTTTTTTATTATTATTTTTATCTCAAGGATAGTTAAGTGATTTTATTATATATTAAAAATTTTAATTTTAATAAATCCTCTCCACCAACTTATTATTAAAAAAATCATTTTGAAAATATTAAAACACCACAGATCATTAGTGAATAAAACTTAACTTTTTACAAGTAATTTAGATTTTTTTTGTATATATAAAATCTAAAGGATAAAAATACCTTTAACCCCAACTTTAAGAAATTTGATCAAAGAATATTAAAGTTATTTTATTATGCATAACACATGTAAAAAGATCAAGATATCTTTTATAAATATGGCAACGATAAATGGACTCATGTTAAATGAAAAAAATACACCAAAAATTATTTAATTGAGTGGTTTCAAGACGGGCAAAATAGAAAGAACATTGTGGACTATCCACAATGTTTTTTCCACATTTTTAGTATTTTTTATAATTATAATTATTTAGTATTTCTTATAATTATAATTATCCAATATTGTTTTTATTTTACAATACAAGTACTTAGTATTTTATTAGTTATTTTTCTATATATCCAAAATGATATTTCATAAGACATGATATTAATGAATAAAATTAGCTGGTGACTTGAAATTCGTTACTATTAGCTTCCTTTAAACTAGTTAATCATTTTGTTATGTTGTAGCAGATTTTATTTATTTAAAAATCTAAAAAAAATCACCATTTATATGTTATGAAAACAATAAAATCAATATATTACAAATTACACTTACAAACTAAAAGAAGATGTAGTTTTACTATTGCAGTTATTATCTATCATCTTACAAATGCATTGTAGATTGTTATGGGGCAATGCACCATTATCCCTTTTCTTTTTTTCTTTTTTTTTTATCTTCAAAAAATCAAACAATACGTGATCAATAAATATATTTTTTTAATTTTATTTTATGATAGATTGTCCAAGTTTTATATTTTAGGATTTATTTTTATTTTTATTTACATACTCTAATGTATTTGAGTATCATAAAATATTCTGATATTAAATTAAATATTTATATTATAAAATAAAATTTTAGATATTCAACTATGAGAAAATCTCTTTCCTCTCTAAAAAAGAATTTCTTTATAAATATATTTTGAGAATTCTTTATAAATATATTTTGAGAACTTTTTTCAAGTCAATAGCTTCTTACACCCTGTTTATTTATTTAATTTTCTTTTGAAAAGTAAATTCTAAGAAGTAAATTATTTTATAATGTTTAGTAGTGTAATAAAAATAAGTTGAAAAACACTTTCCAGTGCTTGGTTATATCATGGAAAATGAACTGAAAAATAACTTATTAATGTTTTAATTTTTTTAAAATTTATTAAAATAATGAGAAACAAATCTTATAAATTAAAAAGTTAAATGAGAATAAAATTGAAAAAAAAAATATAATTTCATAAATTATCTCAAATAAAATAAATAATAATCAAAATAATAGAAATCAAATCTAAAAAATAAAAAAAAATTGAAAGATAAAAAAATTAAAATAATAATAATTAACATTTCATAAATTATTTCAAATAAAATAAATAACAATCAAAAGAATGAATATCAAATTTGATAGATAAAAAATTTCAATTAAAAAATGATAAGGAAAAAACAAATAACAATTATAAAAATAAGGACCAGAATTATTATAAAAATTAAATTTTAAAGAATGAAATTAAAAAATAAATATTCAAAATAAAATATATAATCAAAGATTTGAGAACCTGACATTTCTAAATTTTTCACAATTTCACGGAAAGTGTTTTTCGCTTAAAATAAAAAGAAAATATTTTTTCTGGAAATCAAGCTAAATTTTTTTTTGACTAGAAAATATTTTTTGTTATCCTGAAAGTATTTTTCGTTGATTAACTTTTTTAAAGAAAAAAAAACACAAAAAAATTTAAAAAATAATTGATCAAAAATCACTTTCTAAGAAACAAA
This sequence comes from Populus nigra, assembly GCF_951802175.1. NCBI lineage: Eukaryota > Viridiplantae > Streptophyta > Magnoliopsida > Malpighiales > Salicaceae > Populus > Populus nigra. The sequence continues at coordinate 8,077,683 of NC_084852.1, forward strand.
CGCATAAATGTGCACCTACGCTCAGCACCTCAGTGATTGTAACTTCCTTTTTATTTATTTTCTTTCCCACGGGAAAAAAAACACCCTCACAATTCTACACAATTCAGAAATTTGTTGGCATCACAATGCTATCCATTTGTACCTGTAGATACCTGTAGATATACCATGCCATAGTTAACATTGCATAAGCCACCACCTCATCTCGTGCCCCGAGCACAGCCTACAAGTCCACAACTCCTGAATTGTATGGTAAAAAGAGCAACTGTGTCCTATAGTCTGGTGTCAGCCTTATATATGTGAAACCATATGAAAGCGGTACGGAGTACATAACAACAGATGGGAAAGTTATATCTCGTCTTGCCTAAGCAAGTTAGAATCTATCAGCTGTCACAACCATAGGTTGTGCTTCACGATAAATCTTGTCTGCAAGATATGGACCTCGACTAACAGCTTCCTGCAGCTGTAATCAGATCAATGAAAACCAACGGGTTAGAAAGAGGAGGTTCAGCAAATTTCATCAGTCAGTTTTGGAGATAGCAAGGCAACAAATATGCCTGATATAACTAGTTCTTAAGAACGTGGAAGGCACTGTTTGAAGCTGTCCACAAAGAAACAACCAACAAGAAGAAGGAAAAAAGAAAATACTTCCTCTGCAATAAAGAAGCAAAAGGAACTGTGAATTACTATCAATCTCACCTTGGCAGCTATTGGAGCAAGAGCAGGGTTGCCAGTAAGTTTACTGGAGGACATGAAGGCTCTGTGGATTGCTACGCAACATTTATATCTAGCTTCCATACCTGAAATTTTCCATTAAAAAGATTTTAAAAAGCAGTAACTCTTGTAGACTCAAAGTATAAAATAAACTAAATGGGGAGGAAAAGGCACAATAACAAAACCAAATTCCACATTCTCAGATAAAATAATCCAGGAGAAGACATTTTATTACAGACGGCAAGCAAGGGTCAATTGAATGATCGTATTTATGGTTTCTGTTGAGGCATGCATGGAGATGAATAATAAACAAAGTTATATGCTCTTTAAGTTCCACTCTTTAAGACTGTCCTCCTATAAACAAGCTTCTTCGGTGAGGAAATTGAAGAGATAAAAATAAATTGAGAAAGGAAAAAGGAAACAAGAATTTGTATACAAAGAACACAATAATAACTGTAACTGTAGCTAAGACTGCTCCCAGTAGAGAGAGTCAAGCACACACATAATAGCAAATACAGCAGTTTTAACCATGCAATGCGATCATTGCAGCACAAAAAAAAAAATGCATGATAGTTTTAAGCATGCAATCATTTCAAATTAAAACAAAGAATAAGAGACAATATAAACCTATTTTTGTTGTTTCAGTATTTGGACCAGTCACTATATTTATTATCTCTTGCTTTGAGCAAATTTCCATTAGGCACCATGGCCGAGCCACCAACCCAGTTAACACTCGGTAAGCCTGAAAATAATCACACAAGGATGTCATATTACATATCATTGATATAATCTGTATCCAGCAATTGTAAGCACCAAGATACAGCTAGACTCAAATAATGTTAGTTCAACTCAACCAAAGGCTAGATCTTTTGAAAAGCTACTTTTGACATGCTTAAAACTGCTTTTCCAGGTGTTTATTACTTTAACTATGAACCAGGCTTGTAAAAAGGAAAAAAATGAAATGCAAAATCACAAGAACTCAAGAAAAAGGGCTTAAGAGAACCACTCAACTTTACTTATAATAATTTGAGATGTCTTTAAAATTTCATGTCGTGTACCAAGTAAATGAGAGAAAAATTGTGGAGATAAATTCTTACTGCCAGTCGAACTTGTGAATCTTGTTGAAGAACTGATAGGAAAAGTCCCTGCCAATTGAACCAACTTAATTTCAATTATGAAAAATTGAAAGGTGCGTACAACAAGAAGAAAAGGAAATATTCTCCCCTAGCTGAAACAAAAAATGCAGGTCTTACACAGGACCCATGATATGGCAACCTGCTTGTTGCTGGCGCTTACGTGATGTATTATTAACTTAAACTTGTAGCAATGTGAATCACAGAACTTTATGAGAAACAAGACCATGCTGCGACAGAACATGCAAAGAATCAAGAAATTATATCAAAAAAATGCTCACTGATGGTGTCAGCTTTGAGCTCTTGGATGCTGCTTCATAGATCAAGAGCCGGAGGCTTTCTTCTGCATCACCATTCAGTATGATGTTGCTATCAGATCGAGTTTCGCCCGAGATGTTTGCAAGAGAGTGCAATGAAGCCTGCATTTAACATTAAAAAACCATCTCAGATTTTAAAAAGAACATATAGAATGTCACATATGATATTTCTTTTATTCTGAATTCTCTTGATAGAAGATCACTCATTACATTTTCATAGTGAAAAGACTTGCAAACTAAAAACACTGGCTGTTACTTGGGATGAAGTTGCAGAGCTGGAGTATGGATAAAGCATAGATGCAATACTAATTCCTTTAATAAGGAGAAAGTTCAATTATAGTTAAAAGAATTCAGTTACTTCTAAAACATGCTAATTGGGTAAAGCTCATAGATGCAAATGCAGAAGAATATACAGAGACTGCGAAGAGATGTTAAGCAGCATGGTAAAATTTTGCACATCCATATTGGATATCTTTTTAACTCGCACACATCTTCAACACGTTTAATATATTTGATTATGTGATGTCCTTCCAGAGATCTAGCAGTACTTCTCTGAGGCTCCTGATACATAGCAAAGAAGGCTCTCATACTGGAGACAGCATACTTCAGATGAGCATGGGAAGTCAATGAGAAATTCCTTCTGATCTTCAGAAATGATTAATGCTGTATCACTTGATCTACAAACTAGGACACTTGCAACAGATTATCATATGTTATGTTTACATTCTGTATGTATCAAAAATTAATGCTCGACTCCTCAGATACTGAAGTAGGGTAGCATAGAATGATTTAAAATGCATCAATTTAGCGTTATAGTTGCATTATTTCTGCAGTCAACAATTTTGTAAGGTGAAATTTACTAGTGTACTATGCCTTCATATTTCTATCTACCTACTAGACTTGTACGCATATTTCTATCAACCCTTTTTTTAGTTAAAACTATTGACTAAAGGGAAGCTTCCCATGGTTTATCGCGTGCCAACAAATGCAAAAGGTAGAATAGAATGATCTGAAGCACTCACCAATTGTTTGCCACGTGCATGTTTATCAAAGGCCGCATCAATAACATGTCTAGCAGCAGGAGGTGAAATTGTGAGTAGCAGTGTTGCTCCTTGGTTTGCTAAGAGCATATGAAAACAATAGACAGCTTTCAGTTTCATCAGAGATGACAAATGAAAAGAGTTTCAGGAATTTCTCAAGCAGATTAAAGTGAGAACTTGTAAATCATTTTATGATATAATAGATAAAATAAGACCTAATGATGTCTTTTCAATCTATGCAATGTAGATTTGAATCCTCCAAACAAACAGTCAGACAGACATCTCATCTAGTCCATGAAGTTCTACATTGAGAGCATACATTATTTTGAGTTTGCACTCTGGTGTGTTTGAGTTATCATTTGTCAATAATAATAAAATAAAATAAAAAGGAAACAGATTTATCAATAAACATCAAAGAAATCGATATGACACTACTTTAAGATTCCAAACAAATTCGAAGTGGGCCCATGTCAAACAAGTCGAAAGTCTCAAACATGCTATTATTGATGCAGTGAGTAACTGGAGCTCCACCAAAACCATGTTAACAAATATAAAGACTTAATGTCAATGTACATCCATAAAAAAACACCATCAATGAACTGAAGCTGCTTCAAGTTATGGCAACCATATCACTTGCTTACATCAATTTGCCATGTGCTTAGTACTTACATGATCCTATTTGGCCCAATGCTTCAAGGGCAGATTCACATTCATTCAAATCTTGACTTTCTAACCGAAGTCTTCCATCAATGGCTGATATAATGGTTTTAACACCTAAATCTGAAAGGAAAACAGTACATTTACAAACTTCTCAATATTAAGATAAAAATTGGTGGTTGTTACATGACTCAGAAAATGCACATCTCACAGTTGTGCAAGATGCATGATGCCTTATTTATAGACCAGTTGCACTCAATGTGACAGAAATAAAATGAAGCACTAATGGTGAACTGAAATGCAATTTCTTCAAATAAATATCTCACAGAAAGTAAGTGGCTGTTACATGACTCAGAAAATGCACATCTCACAGTTGTGCAAGATGCATGATGCCTTATTTATAGACCAGTTGCACTCAATGTGAACAGAAATAAAATGAAGCACTATTGCTGAACTGAAATGCAATTTCTTCAAATAAATATCCTTATGAAAATCTATAAGCTCAAGAACTCCAGGGTAAGTCTTACTGGATTCATCAATGAACATGTATATGTTGTCATTAGAGAGAAGTCTTCCACTTATCATCATTGCTCTTGATCTTAATATAGCTTCTTTTGACATGTTGCTTCAAAATAAAGGGGTAGAAACAAAACACATAAGAAGAGGAAGATAATATCAAAAGCAGAGAGGATCAAAATCTATGGAAATAGTCGTACACAATATTACTTAAACAACTACCTGATTGTAGAAGAGAGCAGTTGGACAAGAGTGGTCTTTGATAAGAATTCCGTGGCATGTTTTACTTCTGCTAGCTTCATTCACTCACCATGCATAATAAGGAAAGATCAAAATGCACACAAGATAACAAATAAAGGAAAACAGAAAATAAAAAATAAAATGAGGCCAGAAGGTAAAATATTATTCAGGCAAACAATATCATTCAGAAGTATTGCCTGAATGTTGCTTGGTATGAGATCACATATACCTCCTCTTAGCAACCCAGGTGTCTTAAACCATGTGAGCCATGATTTGTCCATTACATGGCTTTACAATGATACATGGAACATGGTTTCTTTGGACACACTAATAATATTCTCTTGTTTTTTTTATAATTATGATGATCTATCATTAGATTATGATGCTCTACCATATTGTTCCACTTATTGCTGGTGTTTAACATTTTCAGAGTTCCTGTGATTGCATCCAAAAGAAAACATTTTACTAGGATCTCAACTTCCTATTTCTTCTTCGGTCTTTGAGGAGCATGAGATCTTTGTCCATTAGAAAAAGAAACTTGTCACAATTCAATCCTTCTCATTGGTTCAAACATTTCAGAAATCCTTCTTGTTAGCAAACAAGGTGGCATCTCCATTGAAAGAGGACAACCTCAGTATCTCTTCCCTTCAAAACTGAACTCATAACTAAGGTTCTGTTACATTTGCAGGAGCATCTCCTAATTCTTCAAACTCCTAGTAAACTCACTATAATTTTTCCATTTCCAGTATCTAAACAGCTAGATTTTTAACCATTATCCCATCCCCTAAACCTTGTTTCTACACACTTTTCACAACCTCCATGTATTTTTCAGCTAGAATTCTTAACTTCCTTTGATCTGCAATACCAAAAGCCCAATTAGTACCTAGAATTGCCTCATTCTTCCCCGAGCCTGCTCCTGTCTGTCAACCAATCTAATGCCATCGTATCCATGAAACTCTATAATCCATGCTATTAAAGAAAAATTGTAGTTTTCACCCTGTGAGTGAATTTTCGAGTGGTTTGTTTGACACTTGACTGGTAAAATTAGGAACAAAGATGAACCAGTCAACCATTAAGAAACTGATTGACACTGCCTTAAAAACAAGTTCAATAAAAGGTGAAAAAGGCAGCGGGAAAAACAATAGGGTAAGCAAATCCTCTTTCTTATGTTCTGCATGTTATGGGGTCACATTTTCTATGGTCTTTTGCATACTGAAACTCCAATGACAAGCTAATTATTGAAGTTGAGGAATGGAACAAAAGATTTATAATTGATGCACACTTCAAAGGGATGTATAATGGTACTTGGCACTAATTAGCTGCTACTAACTATCAAATGATTAGAATGCTTGCTTTGGCCTTTCGATATGGATTGAGAGGATAGATCATTTCAAAAGCAGTTAAGAAGGAAAAGAGAGATCAAGTAAAAAGTAGATAAGCAACACCAACCTCATAAAAGAGCTCAAAAACACTTAGAGATACAAGAGTATCATCTGTATTGCTGATTTTTGCCTCCAATAAACTCAGCAGATTTGAGTTGTAAACCGCTGATGCCACATCTCTAGAAACAGAGAATAATTTCACTATTAAAGATAATACCCGGACACGTCCCTGAAAGAATTTTTTGCCATGTATAACAAATTAGCCAAAAAATTCGACTTATAAAGAACACATGTCATCTAAACAAGCTTAGCTACTGTATAGCAATATGGAAGATGGAACTGTAAAATCAAGAAAAGATATCATGAAGAAAGAACATCAGTTTTAAGAAATCCACTCCCCAATAAGCATACCAGTGATGAACATCGGGCTGATAAGTTTCCTAGGTGCATATCATCGCTGTTATTTGCAGGGAAGACAATTTCCTGCATACATTTTGCAAACAATTGACAATCATCAGTCCAAATAAATTAAATAATAACTAACTTGATTTCCAGATTAGTGGCACACTGATCAGTCTTTACCATGCCTTTTTGAGAGCCAGCTAATTTCTCAATTGCCTCCATTGATGCAGTTGCCACTTGTTCATTTCTGCAGAAATAGAAATAAATTTCACAGGTAGCATCACATCAACAGTAGGTTTCAGACAGCATGACCTCAGTATAAGCTTTGAATACATGTACTACAGACACCCATCAACATTACAGTGAGAGGAAATAAAGCCTTTCAAGGTGACGAGCTACACAAAGTGGTCCCAGCACATGTAGACCCTAAATCATATATTAGGTTTATCGAGTCATCAGACAGCCAATCTTAATCTGTTATTAACATATTGACGCCAGATGAAACAAGTGGCATTGTTAGCCTGTTGGTAGTTTGAGAAATTTAGACAACATGGAGGAAACATCAAACATCTAACCAGCATAGAAATCAGCCTTAGTGCATCAACATCTTTGAAGGAAATTAATCCATCAAGAGTCAAGATAGACTGCATATTTCTCCTTGAGACGGGTGTGTCAAGATCAATATGATTTTTCTACTATTTTCAAAAATAAAATAAAGCAACTGATATTTTGCTTCTTACCCATTTATGAGACAATCAAGCAAAAGCGGATATACACCATTGTCAGTAATCAGCTGTGCAGCTGATATGGTTTCATCAATATTCTCCAAGAGACAAGAGACCTGCCAATAACATTTGACCTAGCAAATTATTATCAAAATTGAAAACATAACAAGTTTCAAGTATTTAAATAAATCCATACCGTTTTGCAAGCTAAACACCTGACTAATTGAGAATCCGCCGTCAGACCTACTTGCACAAAAGGCTGAAATGAAAACACAAAACACAAAAAAATAGAAAAAAATAACCCATCATAAATTCAATTTATAATAATAATAATAAAAAGAAGCAAAACACCCATATTACATACCATATAGTGTGGAATAAGCGATGCACCACACTTAGTTTTAAAGATTCTTTCTAAACAAGCCACTAAAGTTGCTTCTAATCCAGGCACTTCTGATTTTGTTTGCAGAGCACTGCAATTTCAATTAAATTAATTAATACAACCTAATTTAGAAAAATAAGCAGCTTTTTTCTTAAAGAAAGAAAAAACAACATTCGTGAATAATAAATAGGTAGCTATAAAAATACTAGTAACTTACTTGATGATGACTGGAAGCGGAAAACGATCAAGAAATTCCTTGGCTGCGACGTCATTTGGAACACCTGGATTTTTAAAGACAGCACATGTTAAAAATAAGCTCAAAAAGAGAAAATAAAATAAAAAATAAAGAAGGTTGAGTAACCTGGATAGTTAGCAAAATCAGAGGCTGATTGGAGTAGCTGTGAAGGGTCTTCCATTGAGAATTCTTCTCCGTCCATCACTGATGCTTTCTTTTGCTTTGCTTGCAGCGAAAGTTGAAGCTCCAGCAGTGAAGAAGGCGACGACGAAAAGGAAATTGAGAGAGCGAGGTTTATATTAAATGGCACGTGGCTACTTTATTTGCTTCGTGTCGGGTTGAGATTTGAGAATCCGAATACCCGGGATAAGGTTGTCAAGTGATAACATCGCATCTTTTGAATAAAGGATTGGGTTTCCTGGTCCTTTACTATTAAACAATGTTTTCTTACCATAACCCGTTTGGCATTCGATCTAATTGCGTTTTTAAAATATTTTTTTTATTTTTATTTTTATCAGTTTAACAATGTATTTATATTAAAAATAAAATTTAAAATTTAATAATATATTTTAATATATTTTCAAATAAAAAATAAATTAAAATACAATATATGTTATATTCTCAAACAAGCCACGCGGACTTTTATAACAAAGTTTTTATTAATATCTATTATTTATACATTAATGGAGTTCAAAATTGATGATCGAATCCTATCATGATACATACATAAATTTGAATATTTATTTAATAAAAATTTCAGTTTTGCTAAAATATCTAATAAGTTTTATCAAATTAAAGAAAACAAAATATAATGAATATATTCCACAAAAAGAGTTTTGTATATTCTTGAAATTATATGCTGGATTTTTTTTTATTTAAAAAAACTTATTTAATATCTTGCAAAAAACAAAATTAATAAGAAAATTAATCCAAGCACTCGCAATATCATTTTACTGTTATTAGAATGGTAAAACTAAAAGTCATTATAAAAAAAACAAAAAGTCATCAGCAAAACACTAAGAGTGTGTTTGGTATTGCGGTAGCTGTTGTGGTTGTGGTTTGAAAAAAGTTATTTTATAAAAAGTACTTTTAATTAAGGTTGGTTTGAAAAAATAGGTGTTTGGTTAAAACTGTGGTTGAAATTGAGGTTGAATAAAAAGTAGTTTAATGTGTTTGGTTAATAATGCTTTTAAAATTAAAGTTATAAAATAATTTTAATATATATATATATATATATATATTAAAATTGATGGTTTTTAATTTAAATGTTGTAGATTTAACTATTGTTATTACTTCATGAAATAAATAATGCTTTATATAAAATATTTTTTATTATGCTATTAAACCATCTACAATTCCATTACATACAAAATTTATTCGACAAGAATTACAGTTTCTATTATTTTTTGAGCGTGCAATAAAATTAGATAAAATATTATCAGGAATAAAATTGATTTGATATTACAGTGCGAGTGAATTTAATTCACTCTACACTAGTTTTTCAGGAAAAAAATATTATTTACATGACAATGCGAGTAAATTTAATTCATTCTAAACTAGTTTTTTTTTAAAAAAAATACAAAAACTAAACACACTAAAAAAAAAAGGAACAGTGCAAGTGAATTGCACTGTTCACGTGAACAGTGCAATTCACTTGCACTGTTCGTGTGCACAGTGCAATTCACTTGCACTGTTCACGCAAACAGTGCAAGTGAATTGCACTGTTTGCGTGCACAGTGCAAGTGAATTGCACTGTGCACGTAAACACAGAATTTTGCAAAGCAGCCATGAGCTGCTTTGCAAAATTCACGTTCAAAACGTGAAATTATATGGGACCCATTAAAATTAAAGTGCGTTTTTAATGGAACCAAACATTATGTTTGCTGTGGTTGCTTCAAACGCAGAAGCAACCACGCAAACAAACAGCCTCTAAGTCATGGACATATTTTACTGTTAATTAGAATAGTAAAAATGACAAGAAAAATCTAAAAGCCATTAGTAAACATTTTATTCATAAACACATTTCATTGCTTGTTGAAATAGTGAAATGACATTTATATCCTTAAAAAAACTTAAAGAAGCTTATAATTTGGAATAGAATTGTTTTTCCCGTACAATCCATTAGTCATTGCAAATTTATTAGAAACAAATTGTTCATGACACCTTTTTTTATCACGGCAAAATGATTATTTTGTCTTTAAAAACAAAAAAAATGTTAAGTTTTTAGTTATGAGCTCTTTTATCTTTTTTAAAAATACTACACAGTAAAGTTACGATCATATCTTGAGAAAGAAAAAATTAAACATGCACATGGGGTCATTTTCTTTTCCATTTTTTAAAACAATTAAATTATAGAATTACCCTTATTTAAAAAACTAAGGTTAGTTTCAATTACGTTTTAGTCTTTTCATTCTTGTGGTTGTTTAGTAATTTTAAGTAATTAACTATTATTAAAAAAGCTTGTGTGCGCATGACAGTTCTCGTATCTTTTGGGTGGTGTGTGTAGAGCCATACAGTTGTTAAAATCCTTCATCTGCGATGGCTTTAAGAGTGACTAGTCATCCTCTTTCCAGAAATTTAGTGCGTGTTCATGACTGAGATCCAGTTGAGTTGCGATAGAATTTTTTTTCCTTCGTCTCTCTTTTCTCTCCCATGCTCTTGAAATTTGCAACAATCCTTTCAAAAAACAATTGTGTCCTCTAATTTGTAATTTTATCGATTTTGACTCTCATTATTTTAATTACTATTTATTTTGGTTTTCATGCTTTTAAAGTTTTTTTTTTCAATTTCATCCCTGGGTATTTTATTCCACTTGATTTTATATCCAAGTTGGTCCTCCTAATTTTGATTACTCTTGTTCTATGTTTTATATACTTTTCCTTCTTTTTTTTTTAATTTTATCCATTATCATTTTATTGCATTTGTTTTTTTTAATTCAATTTTGGTCTTCATTCTTTTAATTGCTATTTTCTTATTCTTTTCTTGATTTACCTTTTTTTTTCCTCAACATTTTATTTCTTTTTGTTTTTTATTCAATTTTGGTCATCATTCTTTCAATTATATTTGTTATTATTTTTTAATTTATTTTGTTTTTATACCATATTTGGTCCATATTATTTGAGTTTGAAATGGTTGGAGGTTTTACTTTGTTATTTTTTCATGATTGCCTTCCTATAGGGTAATCTTTGTCTCATGACCCGAGCCTAATTAAATTCGACCTTTTTTTAGGGTTGTTTATTAAAATTTTTTTTCCAAATTCATCATTTGACATTTGATTATTCGGCCCCTGACTTCATTGTTTGTTCCATTTTCCTTTATTGAGTTATCTTGATTTCATATCCTGAGTAACGTGTTAGTCGAGTTAACCCAGGTTAACTCAGATTTTTTTCCTTATATTTTTTTATGAGGTTGCTTTTTTTTTCTTTAATTTCTTCATTTGACATTAAATTATTGACCCTTGAGCTTCGTGATTTTTTCAGTTTTCTTTCTACCGGATTATACTGAGTGCGGAGTAGTCAAGTTAGCCCGAGTTACCTTGAGTTTTCTTTTTCAATATTTTTTTATTTAATTTTTTTTTGCTAGGTTCTTCTTTTGAAAGTCTCATTTTTTTTATTCTGATCACATGTTGTGAGTGACGGGTTAATCAAGTTAACCAAAGTTGACTTAGGTTTTTTTCCCTCGACTTTTTTTATGATATTGATTTTTTTTTAATTTTATCATTTGACATTAAATTATTGGCCTTTGACCTTTGTCATTTTTTACTTTTCTTTCTATTAGGTTATCCTAAGAGTGGATAAGTAAAATTAACCCGGATTAACTCGATTATTTTTTATGTTTTTTTATTGAGCTTGAGTCTTTTTTACTAGACTCTTCTTTTGAAATTCTATTTTTTTAATATCAAACTCATATTGCGAGGTGTGGGTTAGTTAAGTAACCCTTGACAATTTGGCATTCAGTTATGAGGTCTTGAGCTTTACAATTTTTTTTTCACTTTCCTTTCTACTGATTATTTTGATTCTATATCTCGGGTCACGTGTTAGTAAAGTTAACCTAGATTTTCACAAATTGTCATCGCTTAGGCTTGCTTTTTGTTTTTTACGTTAGAAAAGATTTTAACTTGGTTTGTGTCAACTCAAATGATAAACTCGTAAACCCGATAATCAGGGTCTAGCTAACCCAAATTATCTCATCAAATTTGTGGCTCAGATCATGAAATCAGGATAACCTGATAGATAAAAAAAAACATAGAAAAATAACAAAGCTCATTTAAAAAAAAAATGTTGATGTTGAGCGATGAAAGCAGCAAAACAAATAAGAAAAAAAAAACAATTTCAATTAACGTTAACTTTTCAGTATTTCAGTTTTGAATAAATAATTAAATTATTTAAATGCCCTTAAAGTAAAAAAAAAAAAAGACAGCTTTCAGTCAAGGGCTTTTTTTTCTTTTCAAGTGGCTTTTTTTTGTTATTTACTGTTTCGTTGAGGGTATTATGGTCTTTTTCACCTAAATTAATTATTATTACATCTTAAAAAGTTGTTAGTGCGTGTAACTAAAAAGCTTTTGGCGTGTGTGTTGCTCATGCCATCGTGTGGGAGATGCTTGTGCTCTTTGATCGAAATGTGTATGGTGCCTTCTGGTAGTGGAACTTGCCTTTCCACCGTGTTGGTGGATGTGGCGCCACATCCTTTTCCTCCTAGTATGACACGTGTTAGTGTCAAGTGTGTGGTTTGTCGTCATTGATCTTTCTTTCTTGGTTTTTTATATTTCTACTTTGGTCTTTTTTCTTTTAATTTCTTAGTTTTGTCTTTAACCCTTTTGTATTTTATTTCTTTTCAGTTTAGTCCTTCAATTCCAATTTGTCTTGTATTTTTTTTCAATTTGATTTTTATTTTTTTAATTTTAATTTTATTTTCTTAGCATTTTTATAAAGTTTTGTTGGTTTGATGTTGTGTTATTATTTTCAATTTGTTCTTCATTGTTTTTATTTTTTTTATTTTTATTAGAGTTATTTCTCCTTTTAATTTGGCCCTCGAAGGACAAGCCTCAAATTAGTGTCCAAAGATTCTGAAAATTCACAATTAAATAATTCCATCCATGCATGAACGAATTACACCCACCGTTTCAACACAATGTCATTTCATAAGAAGCTTGATATTTTTTGTTAAAACTTTTTAACATTTTAAAAAAATTTAGGATCAAAATGTCAAGTATCTTAGCGTGCAAGGGATCCGTGTAAAGAGTTTGTGAGAGTATATCGTTTCCAATAAGAAACAAACAAAGAGTGTATACCATTTATTAAAATTACAATAAATAAATAAAAAGTATTTTTATTGAAACAATAAGTGATTATTTTTCTATCGACAAACAAAAATAATGAACTATCATTAGGATTAAAAAGTATTTTTCTTAAGATCTATTAGTCAAATCGATCTTCTCTCATTTTTTTTAGTACAATAAAGTTATTGAATTGCCTTTAAAAACAAAAATTTTTAAACTGACTTTCAATGGCTTTTGAATCTTTTCACCATTTTCAATACAATAAAAAAAGCTAAATTACTTTTTAATTTTTTTTTTACTTAACTAGCTTTCATGGTTTTTTTTTTTATATTTTCACCCTAGTTTTTTTTGTTATAATTAATTTGAGAAGCAATTTGATAATTCAATAAAATAAAATATTATTTTTCAAAAACAGTTTATACTTGCAATGAATGTTTTAATGCATGAGTTGCTCCCATCATCTATAGAAGGCGCAAGGGGAGTCTTGTGGCAATCAAATGGTGGCTTTCATTGCGGTGTTCAAATTTTTTTGACAGATCTTTTATTATTGGGTAACATATGTGGCCAACAGAGCTTTATTTTAGCGTCGATAATCTCTCTTTTTTTCCTTTTTTTTCTCTTTTTTTCTTAATTTCTGCATTAACACTTCAATTTTCAAAGCACCCTTCAATTTATCTCTTCTTCAAATCTGATTTCTATTCTTTTAATTACTATTTAATTTATTTGAAATAATTTATAAAATTAGATTTTTTTTCAATTTCACCCGCCTTTAATATTTTATTTATTAGATTTAGTTCCCATTTTTTTTATTGTTATTTGTTTTATTTGATGTAATTTTTAAAATTGATTTATGAGTTCACCCTCCAGGTTTTTTCCTATCAGATCTTATCATTGTTTTTTTTATTATGATTTTTTTTAGCTTCGACAAATTTTTTAAATTGATATTTTTTTATTTTATCTTTTGACATTAAATGAATTGAAATTTGAGTTTTTTGATTGAGCCCGAGTCTTGTATTTCATGGGTTGTGGGTTTGAGAGATGAACACAAGTTTCAAAGATTTTTTCGGGTTTGCTTTCTATATGATTTTTCACTGATTTTAAAAATAAGTCGGGTTATCTTGGGTCTTTGTATTTGTCGTTCTTTGATAAATATAGCTTTTTTAAAAGAAATTTTGTTTTTTTAACTAAATTAAATTAATTGATTAAATATAAGCATGAGATGTTTATTTCATGATATTTTGCTTTTCAGGTCGTTGCATTAACGACGCGTGGTGTCATATTGCAGTATTTCGTAGTGGCATTAGAATCGTCTCGATGAATTTTTTCAGGTGGCGGGGACGGTATCTACAGTTGAGCAATGATGGGTATCAAATGAACTTTTCTTTCTTCTTCTCCCATGTATGATATTGACATATTGACAACTCATTTCTTATAGTTAATTATTGTTATTTTCTTTATTCGCTTTATTTATTGTGGATTTTTTTTAAAATTAACCGAGTTTATTAAACCTAGTTAAGTTAATGACTCGAGTCTTAAATTTTTCTTACTTATTTAAAAATGTTAGTGTCATCCAATCATCTTTTTTTTTACATCAGAATTTTTTTTACCTAGCCTCCAATGTAATGGATACCACTTATCTAGTTAATTATCTATTCTGGAAAAAAAATTAGGTTAAATTTTTGTGGTTAAAATATCATTATAAGTTTATTTATTACCTCCGTATCGCTTGGGCATAAAGGCCATTCAAATTTCAAGCTCAAGCGAGCTCCAGCTGCCAATAAAACCATCTTGAATGAAATTAAAGGCACAGTCCATAATTTTTTTTTTATTAGACCGAACCCTCTTTTTTAAGCTATCCATTTTGCACCATATTGTCATTCTATTAGGATATTTAAAAGTATAGTATGGATTATTTTTTAAAATATTTTTTATTTTAAAATATATTAAAATAATTTTTTTTATTTTTTTAAAAATTATTTTTAATATCAGCACATCAAAATAATTTAAATACATAAAAAACATATTAATTTAAAATAAAAAAAATTATAATTTTTTTTAAAACATTTTCCAACCACAGGCCAATCACTGTCTAAAAAAGGCAAATAATGAAACTCAGAAATCAAAATTAAAAAATATCTGTTCATCAGAAACTGGCACGGCCCAAATACATTTATGTCCACAAGTTGCACCAATTGAGGTGCTAGCGTGCTCCACCATTTCCATGCACAGCTAGACCCGACTCCACTGGTCCCAACGCAGCCCAAAATGTTATGCCACTGAATGCATTGCCCATCATGAACAGATCATGTGCCCTATTGCTACCTTAATACACAAAAAGATGCTGACCTTCCTCATCATCACAATTCACAGCCCATCCATCATTACTTCAGAGTTCTTTTGTGCACTCAATTGGTCCCAAACAAATTTGACCCTCAAAGCTATGTAACGTTTGTAACTGTTTGCAGCTTTCTTCAAACACAGTGACCTTGTGTCCTTGTTCAGTCTGTGACTCGTGAGATAAGTTATGTCATGAAATCCTTCTGAAGATGGACGCCGGTGGTAGTCTAGTGCATCTCTCTCAGGGCGTACATTTTCTGTCACAGAAATTGTAAGGTCTGGTGACGGGAAAACAAGTTTTGAGGTTTGGATTAGATTTAAAAAACTAATTGAATCAAATTATATTAATTTTATGAAATATTAACGGAACCAGTCCGATTGGGTTAAATTTAGTTTTTTTGGCAAAAAACCAGGAAACTTAATCCCATCATCTAGACTCCCTCAAATCCCCTCCTCCTAGCTCTGAAAACTCGAGCCCTGACCCGCCAATTCAAAATTCCACCTGATCCTTTGGCTCTCTCATCCAAACCTTAGCAATCAAATTTGAATTCATCATCGAAATCTACAAGAAAGACCTAGAAGAATTCGAATCCGGCTTGAAAAATGAATCCGCCATCATCCGCGATGTCATTAACGCGTTGGCCATGATCTCCCTGCTTCCTTTGAGGCCACTGTTGGACAAGCCATCAGTGGTATTGGATCTACCATGTGAAAAATCATTGTCCCATATGGCTAGAAAACATAAATTATTTCAATCTTTCAGTGGAATTGATCAAATATGTGCCAAGTTTCTAGATACTTGAGATAAAGATGACTTCGAGCCTTTAAATGTCCATCGCCAATCTTGCAAACGACAAATAGTACAGGAGCAAAAGGAGATTGATACGCAAAGGGCATTTGATCTCTTTTATGGCTGCCCCACTACTTTTCATACGCATGTAGTTGCTTATCTATGTCAAGAAACTAGAAAAGAAAGATTGGGAATTAATTGAAAGGGGAATGAGGCGACTTTTAGTGAAAAGCAGGAAGGTGATGTTAATTGTTAGGGTTAGCCGATTAGATTGTAAGTTAACTATTTATACCATAAATTTTTGTTAATTATTTAGTGGATCCGGTTCGGTTTGGTCCGGTTTCTGGTTCAAAACCAAAACTGAACATAACCTGTTAAAATTTATGATTTTAAAAATTAATTTAATCGATTTTTTATTTCGGTTTGGTTTTTTTAGTTAATTTTTCTTTAATTTTTTTAGTTAATTAATTATTTTGAACACCTCTAATTTTGAGTGGTAGATCTATGTGCAGAGCGCTTTCCATGAGTACTGAAAACCCTTTGTGTAGGTGAGACCAACCCGGGAAAGATATTAATTACCAATTTGACTGGAAGAAACTCGGTAAGAAAATCTGGTTTCTCCTGCTCAATTTGACTTGCTACTCCGCACTTCCTACATTATTGCCCCACTAGTCTTCTGCAATGGTCTCCCACAAATAGTGCTAGAGGTTGGAAAGATTCAATCAGATGGTAGACTATTATGGACAGCTGTTGTTGGTCGTGATAATTGGTCACAATCTAAAATAGTGCTGCATTTCATAGATGATAGGTCCTATAAACTATATTATCGACAGCATGTTTTCCCAGAAGTAATCGATCATGCAAAGCACTGGCAGCCAGGGATCCATGAACTGGAGAATAACTTATTTAATTCCCTTAAAAGATGAAGAACTCTCTCAGATAAACGACTATGATGACAGATTGAAGTTCATCAGCATAATTTCAGGTGGCTTCTCCTTTTCTCTTTTCTTGTAGAAGTTTCGTTTAGAATTGTAGTAACACTGTTTTTAGAGTAAAAATACATGAAATCTTACAACACAGTAGAACAAAGTAGGAACACAGTCATGCCAGCAATATAACTTGTCAGCTAGAGGAAGTACCATTTACTAGGACGCATGCAGGTGGATAGACTGGTCCTTGCCCACGCTGACACAGAAGGGAAACAATGTCAAAGGAGCATTAAATGTGTCCCTTCTACAAGTAGGGATGGGGCATCCATATTCTCCAAGTCCCTTCCTAGACCAGGACCATGTGTGAAAGGTGAGCTCCAAGTTTCCAAAACCCCCCCCCCCCCCACCAATCGCCACCAAATTCAATTACCGCAGTTTATTTTTATGTTTTAAAAATATTTTTTTTATTTTAAATTATTTTAATGAATTTTTCTCTTACTTTAATTTTTTTAAATTAATATTTTAAATTTTTTCTAATCACTTAAATAGAAGGAATAAAAATGGGTGCATTCAAATAGAAATAATAAAGAAAAATACATACACTAAGACACAATTCGAAATAAAGTATAATGTTCATACCCGACACTTGATTTGAAAAATAAAATAAAATTAAAAACACACAAAGTAAAAGTTGGTGCACTCAAATAAAAATAAAAAGTTTATAATTAGCTCAATCACTGTCCTTTCTCCTCCTTCATTAATTGCAGGAAAATAACAGTAGAATCTGGCGTTATCTAATTAGGGTTTTTCTTCATTGATGATCAGCCAGCAAGTATATATCCAATTTTCCCATAAAACATGCCATAGTTTTGTAATTAATCACTTTAGCAACCTAATATAAACTTAATATAACGAGTACCGTTCATCCGCATGTGAAACATCTTAGTGTTTGGATATTGAGTTGAACTTGATTTTCAATAAAGTTTATTTTTTTTTATTTTTTTAGTATTATTAGATCGTTTTAATAAATTATTATAATTAAAAAATAAATTTTAAAAAATAAAAAAATTATTTTAATATATTTTCAAGTAAAATATATTTTTAAAACTAAATTTTATTAATTTTTACTACAAATAAATATGCTATATTCCATAATTGAAGCCTACTTGGAAGTACAGTAAAGATTTATCTTTAAAATGTTTTTCTTGAAATATATTAAATAATATATTTTTTATTTTTTTAAATTTATTTTTATATAATCAAATCAAAATAATTTAAAAACAATAAAAAAAATTCTAAAACTAAAATTTCAAAAACACAATTAGGCTGCGTTTGTTTCCTAAAAAGTGGTTTATGGGAAAACCACTTTCCAAACTTTTCTATGTTTGTTTATCATTAGAAAAGTTGGTCAACGGAAAACACTTTCCAGTCAAAGGAAAATTTAACTTGGTTTTCAGGAAAGTGTTTTTCTTTTATTTTGAACGAAAAACACTTTTTGAAAGTTGTGAAAAATTTAGAAATATCATCTTATATGCTGATTATATTAAATTTAGTCATCAAACTTTTGATTGCTATATATTATGTTTTGAATATTTTTTTTAATTTCATCCATTAGAATTTAATTTTTATATTAATTTTGATTCTTATTTTTATAATTATTATTTGCTTTTTCCTTATCAGTTTTTTAATTGAAATTTTTTTATCTATCAAATTTGGTCCTCATTCTTTTGATTGTTACTTATTTTTATTTAAAATAATTTATAAAATGTTAATTATTATTATTTTAATTTTTTAATTTTTTAATTTTTTAAATTTGATCTCTATTATTTTGATTATTATTTATTTTATTTGAGATAATTTATAAAATTATAAATATTTTTTTCAATTTCATTCTCATTCAACTTTTTAATTTGTAAGATATTTTCCTTATTATTTTAATAAACTTGAAAAAATAAAACATTAATAAGTTATTTTACAGCTTATTTTCCATGACATAGCTAAACATTGTAAAGTATTTTTTAATTTATTTTTCATTACACTACCAAATATTAAAAATAATTTATTTTTTAAAAATTTATTTTTCAATAAAAAAACTTTTTTCCAGTAATAAACCGGGCATTAGACGGTAATGCCAAACAAATTAGTTATAAAAAAAAAACTAATAAAAAAACATAACATTAACGATGATGGGACATTACAAAGTCACTTTCCAAATTAAGAGATAATCATCACACATAAACCAGTAATTCCTACTGATACTGACATCTGACAACAAGATCGATTACCAAATCCTGCCCTGGCTATTATCAGGCCACTTAATTAGTACAAATAATACAGAAATCATTAAAGAAAAATATGCAGACAATTTTAGCAGTCAACACATAACTAGTGTTCATCTCTGGCTTTGGAAACTCGAGAAGTCCACATGCAACCAGCACCACCAACCCTCCCGGCCCCTCCTCAGGGGTTTACCATCCAATTCATGGTGGTGGTGGCACCACCGCCATGAAACGGCGGTACAGCCACAGCAGAGGCTGGGGAGGCAAAAAGGAAGGGCAGCTGAAGATTTTCCTGAATGGACCTCAAACTTGGGAAGCAATTGACACCAGTGTTTCCAGGGAATGTTGAGAATGGATCAGTCATTGGAGGTGGAGGCAGTTGAGCAATATCAAAGTTAGTGTTGTTATTAGCAGCGGCATAAGCAGCAGCTGCAATGGTGGAGAAACAGGACACGTGCTCGTGCTGAGTGTGGTTGTCGTAAGAGCAGCTGTCACGGTCATTGAGAGTTGTGGTGGTAATGGTAGTGGTCGCATCAAGGAGGGGAGGGAGAGAGACTGAAGATGGGGAGTTGGCTTCTGTGTAGAGATTGATAGTGGTGTCGAAGCGGTTTTTCTTGGTGATGTTTCCACTGCTCGCAGCAGCTCCACCGCAGCTCTTCTGAAAGACTCGGGAGATTACCCACTCGTCCTGATCATAATCACTGAAGGTTTAAAACGTAAAATGCTATAATATATGTGAAGGTTAAATATTGCAAACAGATTGCAAAGATTGGTGTGATTACATTGCAACAGGTCTAAAAATGAAAGACAGCACTTGGAATTACATCATTTGTTAGCCAAGATACAATAACATTACTTAAAGGACATAATATCCAAGACCCATGATTTTCTTTGAGGAATGGAGTCTTCAAAAAGGTGAACGAGAACATTTGGTTACTAGAAGATCATTCAAATCTCAGGCTCAAAAAAAGATCCTACTGCTTTACAAAAACTTGTTAATTCAAAGGGCAGTGGCACAAGCAAGCATGTAAGTGGGTATAGGAACTGTGCAATCAAGAGACTGAAACTATTAATCAGTAGCCTCTGGAAGAATGACAAGAATATTAATGATGCTGAAGTGCTGTGATCTGTCTAAATCCCAATAAAGATGATGGATATGCCCCTTAATGAATAATGGCATGCCTTTTTCAGCCCCTTAATGAATAACAGCTGCAGATTCATTTATTGCTGAGACCATAACTACCATGAAATTATTTGCATCAGAAATGCTTGAATTATTGCTTTTCCAAAAAGAATCTAAGAGCAAAAGAAAAAACACACACGCAGTCCTAGCCCTATATCATCTCCATGCCACTGTATGGAAACTAAAAAACCTAATCTCTTTCTTCGATGCACTACCACAACCCTAATCATGACATATGGCACCTCAGTGTAAGGTCACTAGCAAGCGGTATCCAAATAATTAACACGGCGTGGACTGGGATGACAAACAAGGCTTGACAGGGAAACGAGTATTAAACCCTAGAAAACAGGTTTTTCCTTGCATGACTTGAAAGAGAGAACATGGTGACACAAAACAAATGAGCTCACTATACCTTAGAGCACCCGGAGATGTAATGGTAAGCAAATTTTCCTTCAAGGCGATACTCATGCATAACCCAGTTACTTTTACCTCCTTCAGGGGCTCTCCCTCTGTAGAACACCAGAGTCTTCTTCATTCCTACAAGTGCACCAGTCTTTGAGCTACGAATCTCCCTGTCTTTCCCTGTAGCCTTCCAATAACCAGCTTCAGTGGCTCTATTAGTTCTCAGCCCAGTCGGGTACTTTCTATCTCTCAAACTAAAGAAGTACCACTCTTTCTCTACCATCTTAGCTTTCCCTGTCAACATAAATCATATGGAAACCAGAAGTTAGCAACTGTTTGTGTGAAAATGAAAGTTTAAGTGAAGAGAATGTATCTTAATGAATTACCTGGAAGTTCCCATGGCTCACATTTGTTAAGGTCAACTTCAGCAATGGCCCTACCAGTGAAGTTTCTGTCAAGAACCTTCTTGAGGAGATAGTAGGTGATAAGCTCCTCATCAGTTGGGTGAAACCTAAAGCCAGGAGGCAAATGGGTATCACCATCGCCAAAGTGGTGGTAGCTCTCCATTGAAAAGAAAGAGAAAAAAAACCCACTTCAATAAATTGACAAAAGAAAGTCAAGCTCGAGAAAAGGTTAAAGAAAGCCAAAGAAATTGCTGAAGTTCCAAACTTCTTCAAAAACCCATCAAAACCCACACTGCAAAACGTCTAAACAAAGCCAAGAAACAATGCCGGACTGTGTTTCTACAAGATATAGAGAAGTTTTGTTACTTTGCTGTCTAATGTATGAGATCACTTTAGCTAGTAATTATAAGGCCAGAGAGAGTGAGTGAAAGCGTGCGTGGTTTTAAGGGGGCGGGGGGTTATGGGGAGGCAGGGTAGAAAAAGGGGAAATAAATCAATAATAGTGATTATGATCTGGCTGGTTTGGAAAATCTCTGTGTTTTCCCTGCTCTGTCCTATCCTGTTTCTCTCTCTTTCTGTCTATAGGAGCTATGGATATGATATGGCCCATAGGAGAGAGGGAGGGGGTGATGTATGTGTCTGAGGAGAGGGGTTCTGCTTTGGAGTATGCGTGTGTGCGTGAGAAAGTGTGCAGGTATTCCCCGTCAGTGAAGAAAATGAAAGGAAACTTGTTTTTTTATTGAATGGATTACTCTTGTCCTAGTTGCGTAATCCCTTATTAATTTAACATTTTTATTTAATGAGTTGTGTCATTATGTAATTCTTTAAAAAAATAAAAAGTTTCTATCATTAAATATTGATTGAGATTATGCTAATATTTATTTTTTGTTTAAAAATATATTAAAATAATATATATTTTTATTTTTTAAAAATAATTTTTAACATCATTAATATATTAAAATGATTAATAAAAATAAAAATAAAATTAATTTTAAATAAAAAATTTTAATTTTTTAAAAAATATTATTTAAAATACAATTCCACACGGAATTGTGGAAGTCTTTAGAATTTTTAAGAAAAAATTCGTTTTTTTTCCTCAATTGAGGAACATGTTAAAAAAAACAAACTTTTTTTTCAAGATTTTTACCATGAATCGATAAAGCTGCTTCATATCTCCTCTGTTAGCATAGTACAAAGATTAAATTATTAGTCTTGTCAGAGACATTGTTATTACACGCCATATATATCTCCACTCCTCCATTCTCTTCTATTATTTTTATTCACTGTTGAATGGTTATATCTGTTTTGGGGAACTATTTTTTTTTTTTTATGCTTTTGATGCTGAGTTTTTGTTGATCTCATTGAGCCCCAAATGAAAAGGATGCAAATGTTTATAGGCTCTGTGTCTGCAAAGTTGCAAAAAACTTACATCTAATGATGTGGATTCACTGCCCACAGTTTAGCTTTTTGGCTGCTTACAGTTTACACCATTAACATTTTTATGGTAAGAAGGTGCAATCACAGTTCGATAAGTTATACAAAAAGATTTCTCCAGGGAATAGCTAAAAGCAAGGTGGCAAAGGAGCTTTTCCCACCCCTAACCTCCCTCTTGCTGTATCTAGGGTTTTGCAGCTGTTAAACAGTTGGCTTCTTCAGGTGATGTAATATTTGAAGTGGTTTTGTTTATTCAAATTGAAATCCCAGGAAATGTTGAAATTTGAGTATCCTTCTAGTGTTGATGTTAAGAATTTATCAACAGTGAGAAACTCAGAATCCCTCCAGACCACGTTGTAGTTTTACTTGTTTGCCATATGTCACCATGAAAGTCGATCTTCGAGACAGGGAACAAGTGCCTCCTCTAGTCTTAAACTGTGAAAGCATCAATGATTTACTTTTAGAATAGCAGATGCTGAATAGTGCAATGTTGCAGATGCTGAGATTGAGAGAGTGCAGGAATCTTTAATATCCATCTTAGTCATTTGATTGATCCAGTTAACTGTTCAAGCTGTTGTTTCAGATTGAAGATCTTACAAATTCCTCGTATTACAACAAATCACGCATGATGTTCATCAGTCCATCCTTTTCATGGATCATAACAAAAACAGCAAAAGTTACTTAGTCTCGATATTGAAAACAAGGCCCATCGTAATCATAATCTACCTTTGAAAATTAATGGGCGAGAAATATTTTATAATTGCGGGTAAAAGAATCCAACCCTCGTATCTACCCTCATAACTTCGTAATGAAACAAAGAAATCTTTTTTTTTTTTATTTATATAAGTGTTCGGGCTAACTTAAGCGCACCATGATTAATCTCATGACCCACTAAACACCCAACAAACTTAATGAACATACAAGACATCACAAGAATAACAAACACACATGAAAACTCGAACCCACAATAAAAAAGACAAGCCCCTCTCGGCCAAGAGCCTCAGTGCACATAAAACAAAGAAATCTTATTTGAAGGGGCAGTGGATTTTCACGCCGCCACGTCATGCTTTAAAATATTAACAAAAACACCCGAGGGTAAGGTTTTCTCTAAGAAATTCAACCATATGATTAAACCGGGCAAACCATAATAAAATAACTGGAAAACCAAATCGAGAGAGAAAATATAAAAAAATGATCTAAAAATTAGAAAAATCACCCAGTCTTTTCTGTTTCAGAAAGCTGAAACTGAAACTAGAATCTATCTAAAAAAATAAGCAGAGTATAAGAAAGTAATTGATGATCATATCTTGCATCAAGATGTAGCCGAGGTTTCCACTTTCCATGCCCTGTTTGTGTCCACTTTTGAGAAAATCTTGTTGCGCTGGATTTTTTGGTCAAATTAGAAGATCTGAAATTAATGATCTTATTTAATGCTAGTGCAGAGAGAGCGCTTTGCAACTGCTCTTTTTGTTTGTTATGATTTTTATTTTTGGGTAACTGTTAGTATCCGAGTCATTTCATGAATCTTAACTAAATTTTTAAAATTTTAAAGTTAATGATCATATAAGTATCTAGTAATCTTGAGATTTGTGAGACTCAAACTGCTAACTATTGAAAAACAAATTCAGAACTTAACTAGTTAGCTACACCCTTTCAAGTTTGTTAGTTATTAATTTTGATTTGACTAGATGTTGCTATGGAGCCGACATGGATGAACAATATGATTGATTTTACTTTTTAATTTTTTTAATTTTTAATACTAAAAAACTGACCAGTACCAAATTGGTTTGATTTGAACTTGTTTTCAATCCGGTCCTGATCATGTTATCAAGGAATACTAACTTTCGATTGGGTTAGATTTTTAAATTCAAACCGAACTGTGAACACCTCTACCAAAAGATGCAGCTAAATCAATATAGTCACACTCATAAAACACTATTTATATATTGAAATATTGATTTTCTTTCTTTTGTTAGTTTTTTTATGTGTTTTTCAATTTAACCATTCAACAATCAAATCCCATTCTTCTTTTTTTAGTTTTTTTTCAATTTTATTATTCAATATTAGTTTATTTTAAAAATTGTGCTTCGTCATTTTTTTATTTACTTTCTATTGGTTATATACTAGTTTCACATTTTTTTTTTCTTAATTTCAATTGTCAACATTAGATATGTTGGAAATGAAGCTTCATAATTGTAAATCCCTGGATAGATTATACATAAATAGTAAAAAATCTATTATATTAAAATAATATAAGAAAATTTATTGCGTGGGAAAGATGATAGCTTTGAAAATTTGAAAAAAAATATTTATGTGAGAAAAATATCCTAACATATATTCAATGAAAATTTCCAATAACTCAGCCTCAATTTAGAATAAATTAATGGTGGATTTGGGGACAATTTAACCTCAAAATAAATGATTAAATCAAAAGAAAACTCTAATTAAAAGAAAAGGATAAAAAAAAAAGAATGAGAAAAGAAATGATGTAGCATTAAATTATTAGAAAGGAAGAGTTTAGTGGGCTAATGTAGGAATAAAAAAATATTGGAGTCAATGTGAAAATGAGGGGAAATTATAGGGTTAATGTGTAAATAACAAAAAAATAAAGGGCTAATGTGCAACTATAGAAACTATGAGGGTCTAATATACAAACAAAGGATTTATAGGGTATAACTAGGAGATGTGACTTTCAAAGAAAGCCAATTTCCAACTTGCCTTACATGTTAGGGAGAGAGGAGAAAGCCTTGCAAATTTCTTACAAATTTCTTGGTAAATACTAAGAGAAACATAGATTTAAGGGATTTGGAAGATCAAAATCACAAAAAAAAAATAAAAAAATCAAGGGATGTTAGAGAATATAGGTTGTAAGTGATGGTTTTAGAGGGAGTGAAGGGAGAAAAGAGAAAGTGAAGACAACTTAATTATATCCTTACATTTGTCTTTTGATTTATCTTTTAACAAAGGTAAAAACTCCATCCATGTTGCTTGGATTGGATAAAGATATGCTATGAGATGTGTTGAAATTGTTAGTGAAACGAAATGGATGCCTTGAATGATGAAGAGATACATTAAAACATTTAGTTGCTACAAGCTAAAAAAGAATAGCTTTACCACTAGATGTCCAACTATAATTTGACTTTGAAAATGATAAAATACGATTGTAGGTATGAGTGTTAGCTTTCAAATGCAACTGATTTTGCATAATAGGGAGCTACAAAACTCCAAATATAGGCTAAAAAATGATGAAAGGTTTAACTTGGAATCTACTGGACAGTCCTAGTCCTACACGTTACTGTCATGAGAAAGTTTTTATATATAAATGGCATATCTGGGTTCATTACCTTTCATAAAATTTGTAGCCTTATATCTTATCTTTCTAACTAAACAAACCACATTTAAAACTGAGTCCTACGACTATGGTTATGATTGAAACAATAAATAGTGTTCTGAGAAGCCTTAAGCTAAAATGACGAAAATAATTAACTGCCAACCTTTGCTTGTAACTCGACATTACAGAAATTATGACAAATAAAGCATTGTGTACATGTGTAAAAGTTTAAGGATCTTACTTAGTGAGTTAAAATTTGGAATGGATTAGAATTGAAATGATATTTTTATTGTTCGTGAAACTTGTAGATGATGTTTGTATTTATTGGTACAAGAGAGGCTACACTAACAGGACAACAATAGGGTGTCACATCTAAAGGTTAGACACTAAGTATGTCTTTTTGCATCTTAGTTTTTTAATTTTAAATATTAGTCTTGTAATTTTTTACATTTGATAAACCTTGATAAATGTTACAAAAATATATTGAAAAAAGGTTCACAGAACAACTAGTCAAGAAACTAATTGAGATTGTGGGTATAGAATTTTGCTAGGTTTTCTCAAAATAAATATGCAATAGGATTAAAAAAAATATTAGTTAACATTGTTATATGATGAAAATAAAAATAATTAAAAAACTTCAATTAATATAATTGTTACGTCAAAATTGTTGTGTGGAGTCATATTACTAATTATTTATAAATCAGCTAACTACTTGTAATTTTGTTTGTTTGTTTTACATAAAAAAAAGATTTGAATTCAAAATCTTTTATAAGGAGGAAAAACACAGAAATTATATGTTCGTGTAAAAAGTTTTTATAAAAGTGTTTTTAAATTAAAAATATATTAAAATAAAATTTTTAAGTTTTTAAGTTTTTATTTTTGACTTTAATACATTAAAATCATTAAAAAATACATAAAAAATTAATTTATTTTTTTTTAAATAATCTTAAAAACACTTTAATAAATTAATTGAATCTTGGAAACAAATACTACCCTAATGATTAAGGTAGTGTTTGAGGTTATTGTAACGGTTATTTTTTAGAATGTTTTTTGGTTGAAAATGCATCAAAATATTTTTTTATTTTTTAAAATTTATTTTTGATATCAATACATTAAAACAATACAAAATTATAATTTTTTTAAAAAAATTCAAAAATATTTTTTAAAGGAAAAACAGACATAACCTAAAGCTATTTTGTTAGTTGTTTTCTTGGTTTTGTTACAAAACTCTGTCCAAAACAGCCACCGAATTTGTTCTCATGCAGAGACAGGCTAGTCGGGGAAAACGTGTGGTATGCATGCACTCACTTTCACCCCCTCCTCCATCTATCTTAACTCATTTTCCCTATTTTCACACAGATAAATTAAAAGAAAACCAAAAACCCAGTTTCCAAGACACTAAAGAAGCAAGAACCAAAGGTACACAGCAGGAAACTAAAAGAATTACTTGAAGTATGGAGAATGGAGCGGTGAATGGTTATGAAATGGAGACACCTAAAAACATTACCATCAAAGGAATTCGCAGTTTGTTAATGGGTGACCCTACTGCTCATTCTTGCTTTCACACTTGCTCAAGAAGCTGTTGTTGATGCTCTTCAATCTGATAATTTCAATGGTTATGCACCTACAGTAGGCCTTCCTCAAATAAGAAGGTAAAAATTTAGTAAATTTTTCTTCTGTTTTGGCTCTGCAGTTGAATGAATTTATTACATGCAGATGTTTATTGGGACTAGATTTCATTCTTTTTCTGTTCTTTCACTAGGAACGAGTTGCATGATGTTCGTTGGTATAGAATGATTTTGTAAATCCTGGATTTCTTTAGAGTTATTGCTCAATTAACTTTAATTCTGGAGTCAAATCTTGATTGTTTGTATGGATTTCAGTTTTATGAATTTACTTTGGCGCAGAAAATTACTGTTTCTGCTTCCTCATTTGTTGAAGTAATTTATTGTAGCCGTAATTCCTTTTCTTAACGTTTTAGTCCTATGATGTCTTCCTCTTGACTTGTTTCAATTTCTTTATTCTTAAGATTGCAAATGAAAGTAATGGAAAAGAGATGATCTAGGTACCCTTAATTAGCTTTAATTTCGCATTGCAGATGCAGCTAAATTCAATCCAGAATTACAATCTGGGCCTGCTTGATTTAGTGCTATTTACTTATTTGCTACGGTTTCTGTTGAAATAATCTACAATTAGCAACTTAATATTGTTTCTTTTGGCTTTAAATGTTTTCTTTTTCTTCCAGTTTAAAGTAATAAAAAGACAACTTAAATACTGAGTTCTTATTTTAGTTAACAGTAAATTAAGAGTTATAAAGCAATTTTAAAGTACCGAGTTGCCTTAGGTTTAGCTTTAGATTTAGCCTTTGGTATACTAAGGCTCCTTGTTCAACTTTGAGAGTCTGCAATGAATCATATGGTTTATTTGTTTCTGTTTATTTCTTAGGTTTCTTGAGAAGAGGTTGTAGAAGAGTTTTGCAGAGAAGATTGAAAAGAATTCTTTTGTATTTTTTCTACTGTTTTATCAGTGCAGGAATTCTGCTTTTATACAAATTGTATGCAGTTAATAACAAAATCTTAGATTTTAGGAATCAAATTCATCTCAACCATTCATCAATTGAGGGCTACGATTCTTACACATGCAAGCAACGGTTTGTAACAGAAAGTAATAGAAAAAACCAAATATAACTGCCATAACTGTTTTAACTGTTTTTTTTCCTGCTTTAATAGAAACTTCTTCCATTTCTTCATTCTTCGCATTATAGCTTGCAGGATCTTCTTCTGAGGCTTTAAAAACATGTAACCAGCTTAGCTTTCAACAGCCTCTCCTAAGCTGCTTACTTGTTTAATTTCAAGTTCCAGTCTTAGTTGCTTGAATTTGTTTTTAGGCAATGCTTCGTGAAGATGTCTGCAGGTTGTTCTTCACTTCTGCAGAATTGCACATTTATTACTCCCTCTTGTAGAGCTTCTCTTATGAAATGATACTTTATGTTTATGTGTCTGGTTCTTTGATGAAAAACAGGAATCTTGGCCATTGAAATTGCTGACATGTTATCACAGAACAAGGATGTTGCTTCTGCTTGCATTTCACCAAAATCATCAAGAACAAATCTTAACCAAATGGCCTGAGCTGTTGCTTCAGATGCTGAGATATACTCAGCATCTGCAGTTGATAATGCCATCGTGTTCTGTTTCACAGAGGCCTAAGAGAATGCTACACTTTCAAAACTGAATGCACAGCCAGAGGTGTTCCTGCTATCATCTTCACTTCCTGCCCAATCTGCATCACAAAATCCAATAAGAGTTGCTAACTGATCTCTCACATATTCAATGCCATAGTTGAGCGTTCCTTGCACATATCTTAGAACCTTTTTTGCAGCTTCTATATGAATTTTGGTAGGGCCATTCATGAACCGTGATAGCAAGCTGGCAGCATACATTAGATCAAGTCTTGTTGCTGTTAAATATAGTAAGCTTCCTACTATTTTTCTGTAGAACCCTTCATTAGCTAACTCACTCCCATCCACCTTCTTCAGTTTCTCACCAGTGGCCAAATGAATCGAGACTGGTTTGCAGTCCTCAAGTCCAAACTTACTAAGTAAGGATTTGGCATACTTGCTTTGATGAATGAATACTCTTTGATAAGTTTGCAGTATTCCCATACCCATAAAATGATGAAGAAGTCCAAGATCAATTATCTCATATCTCTGTATCATTTCTCTTTTAAACTCACTAAGCATCCTCTCATTGCTACCAGTATATACAATGTCATTAACATAGATTGAAACAATGATCAAGTTACCTTCACGATCAGACCTTGTATACAAAGTAGCTTCACTTGTGCTCATTTCAAATTTGCACATAGAGAGATATGCATCAATCTCACTGTACCAGGCCTTTGGTGCCTGCTTTAATCCATATAAAGCTTTCCTTAGTTTGTAGATTTTATGTCCTGCATCCTTCACTTTAAACCCCTCAGGCTGCTCAACATACACATCTTCTTCAAGTACACCATTTAGGAATGCTGACTTAACATCCAACTGGAACAACTTCTATCCCTTTTATGCTGCAAGTGCAATAAGAGTTTGAATTATATCTAACCTTGCTACTTTCATTGTAATCAATTCCAGATTTCTGTGCATATCCTTTTGCTACAAGTTGAGCCTTGTGTTTTTGTACTGTTCCTTCAAAGTGAAGTTTGGTTTTGTACACCCATTTCACTCTTATAACAGGTTTGTCAATCGGTCTCTTCATCAATTCCCAAGTATTATTCTTCTCTATCATTTCTAATTCTTCCTTCATAGCCTCCTGCCAGGCATTATCTCCAACTGCTTCTTGATAATTCTCAGGTTTTATGATGCACATGTGACACCTTGTGTATGTGTGTGTGTGTGTATCTTCCAAGGTTTTTAATTTTACTAAAGTAGACCTAGGTGTGGATTGTTAACTGCTATCATTGCCAATGTTCTCAGATAACTCGCCAACTGTAGAGTTTAGATGGAAACATTCAGCATTATCGGATTGGGTTGCAACAGAATGTTCTTTAGAGTTTTCACCTTCAACTTCATCTCCTTTAAGGTTGAGAGGCATTTGCATTGGTTTCATCTGATTTCTTCCCTAATTCCATGACTTATCCTCACTAAAATTCACACTTCTTGAGAGAACAATCTTCTCAAATTTCAAAACATATTTTTATCTTTTTATTTTAAAAGGATAAAAATATATCCCAATATATATATATATATATATATATATATATATATATATATACCGTTTAAGTAAGTAATTATGGATTTATATGTAATCCTGAGGGGTGTAGCTCAACTGGTCAGGTTCTAGTTGCTTCCTGGAGATCACCAGTTTGAGTCCGACAAATCTTAGAGCTACTAGAGGCTTATATGGTCGTTAACTTTAAGACCCGTGAAATTAGTCGAGGTACGTACAAACTGGCCGGGACATCAACATTAATAAAAAATATTATAATTTATATGCTTAATTAAAACTATATTTTTACACAACTTGTTCTTTTTTTCATTGTGGGAATAAGGAGGGTGGGAGAGCTGACAGTGGCACTCTCTCTGATTTGCTCTGGGATGACATGATTATGGGCCCTGGTACCTTGAGGATTCCTGTTCCTTACAAGGAGTGAGCCTCATAAAGATCAAATCAATGAGGCCAGATAAATGATTTTAGATTCTTCGTTCTTATTGCTTATAGTTGTATGGCATGAAAAATTGCTTGCTCAACTCAATCATGGTTCATTTTATTAAGATTTACTATTATTT
The DNA here is from genome assembly GCF_951802175.1 of Populus nigra. Lineage (NCBI taxonomy): Eukaryota > Viridiplantae > Streptophyta > Magnoliopsida > Malpighiales > Salicaceae > Populus > Populus nigra. The sequence continues at coordinate 8,109,074 of NC_084852.1, forward strand.
ATTTATAATAGCTCTATATTGTCCTAGTCTTTAGGGATTTATTCAGTTAAACAAATCGTGCTTTTATGGCTAAGTAAGTGGTCTTTATGTCTTATTCTATAGGAGTAGTGGTTAATGTTAAGAAGGAATCCTGTGATGTAAAGCCTATAAATAGGCTTTTTCTTATTCAATAATATATTGCTTTTTCACCATTCAAATTGCTTTTTCTCTTTTGTTTTTCAACGTAGCAACAGTGGTATCAGAGCTTGGTTAATGAGATAAAAACAAAAGAGAAAAAGTTTCTAAACAATGAGTCTCCAAAATAGTAAAAAAATAGCAGTAGCTTTTTCTCCTCTTCATCTTTTGCAGGTAACGATCGCATCAGATTCAAATTTTGTGCAAGTAGCGATCCCACGTTTTGATGGTCACTATGACCATTGGAGTAAGCTAATGGAGAACTTTCTTCGGTCAAAAGAATATTGGGTGATTATTAAATCTGGAATTGAAGAACCAACAACAACTGCAGCTTTGATAGATGCCCAGAAAGTTCAAAGATTTGAAGGCAAAAAATTATCTTTTTTAGGCAATTGATCGTCCCATCTTGGAAACAATTCTTGGCAAAGAAACTTCCAAGGATATATGGGACTCCATGAAGAAAAAATATCAAGGCTCTGCTAGAGTAAAGTGTGCACAACTTCAAGCCTTGAGACGAGATTTTGAGACCTTACAAATGAAAGTTGGATAAACTGTCACCAACTACTGTGCCAAAACTATGGAGATAAGCAACAAAATACGATTTCATGGTGAAAAAATGGATGATGGTGTCAATTCAATTGAAGAATCAAAAGACATAGATGCATTATCTATTGATGAATTGTAGAGCTCCTTGCTAGTCCATGAACAAAAGATGAACCGAAGTTCAAATACAGATGAGCAAGCTCTAAAGGCTTTTACCTTTACTCAGTTCTCAAATTTTAGAGGAAAGGGTAGAGGTAGAGGCAATAAAGATGGTAGCAGATAATTTTTTAAGGCTGATAATGATTAATATCAAAGTAGAGCCAGAGGACGGGTTCAACACTTTGATAAATCCAAGGTAGAGTGTTTTAGATGTCATAAATTTGGACATTATCGTTCTGAATGTTATGCTAGGCTGCCTAATGACAAAGAAAAGGGAGAGCAATCACATTTTATCGAAAAGAAGGAAGTGGAAACCTTGTTGATGGCTGTTGAAGCTAATCAGAAGCTATAGTCTGATGTTTGGTATGTGGATATAGGCTGCAGTAATCACATGTGTGGATGTAAGTCTTTTTTTTCTTATTTGAAGATTTTCATTATGTCGTAAGTTTTGGTGATTGTTTCACTGTGAATGCAATGAGAAAAGGTGATATTGAGATAAGAACCAAGAATGGTTTTATAGAAACAATTTCTGATGTTCTTTACGTTCCTGATTTGAAAAGTAATTTATTGAGTGCTGTTTAATTGCAAGAAAATGGTTATGTGATAACTATTCAAAATGGTGTTTATGAAATATTTGATCCTTCAAGAGGAGCAATTGTTGTTGCTCATATGAGTTCAAATAGGTTGTTTCCATTGAAGATAATAACATCTCAACCTTGTTTAATGGCTGAAATAAAAGACCCTTCGTGGCTTTTGGCATTTTTGTTATGGCCACTTGAATTTTAGCAGATTAAAGACTTTTCAACAGAAAGATATGGAGACAGGCTTCCCTAAAATTCACATTCCTTCCTAAATTTATGAAGAATGCGTTGTTAGCAAACAACATTGCTCTCAATTCCCTTAAGGAAAGTCACGGAGAGCAAAACATGTCCTAGAGCTGGTACATTCTGACATTTGTGGACTGATAAATCCATTTTCTAATGGAGATCATGGCATTCGAAGGGAACTTATAGCTGCTTATACACCACAACAAAATGGTGTATCAGAGAGAAAAAAATAGAACCATCCTTAATATGGTGAGAAGCTTGTTAGCAAGAGGAAACATTCCAAAGAATTTTTGGTCAAAGGTAGTAAATTGGAGCATCCATGTGTTAAACAGAAGTCCTACCTTTTCTGTTCAGAATAGGACACCCGAGGAAGCTTGGGGTGGCTAGAAACTAGTTGTAGATCACTTCAGAATTTTTGGTTGAATAGCTTATGCACATGTTCCGAATGAGTAAGGAAAGAAGCTTGACGATAAGGGTGAAAAATGTGTCTTTCTTGGCATTAGTGAATGTTCCAAGGCTTATAAATTGTTCAATCCACTCACATAAAGAATTGTGACCAGCTGAGATGTTGTCTTTAATAAGGAAAACACTTGGGATTGGAATAGGCAGCAGGTACACAAGTTGTTTTTTACATTGACTCTAAAAGTGAGCTAGCTCCAGTACCTATTATGCCTAACAATTCATCAGAAGCAACCCCAACAACTGCTGAAATTTTGCCAACAGCAGCCACTGTTGCAGCAGCTCGATCTCTTCCTACCCCAACAACTGCTGACATTTTGCCAACAACAACAAAAGCTATTATTGTAGCAACTCCATCTCATCCTCGTATCCGAAAAAGGCCCGCATGGATGGAAGACTATAAGGTAACTAGAATTGAAGATCCAATCACTCATTTTGATTATTTTTTTCAGATTGTGATCCTACAGTTTTTGAAGATGCTGTCAAAAACTCAAAATGGCGAAAGGCGATGGATGATGAAATTGCTGTTATTGAAAGGAACAACACTTGGGAGTTGACTGATATTCCAAAAGGACATAAGACTATTGGTGTCAAGTGGGTTTACAAGACAAAATTGAAGAAGAATGGAGAAGTCAATAAGTACAAGGCTCAACTTGTTGTAAAAGGGTACAAACAAGAATTTGGCATCTACTACAAAGAAGTGTTCGCTCTAATAGCAAGGCTTGACACTATTTGGTTGGTGTTATCTATTGCTGCCCAAAACTCATGGCCTGTATATCATCTTGATATAAAGTCATCATTTTTGCATGGGGAATTAAAAGAAGAGGTATACATAGATTAACCTCCATGTTATATGAAGCAAGGTCACGAAAACCAGGTGTACAAGCTAAAAAAAGCATTATACGGACTAAAACAAGCACCTAGAGCTTGGTATAGTCGTATAGATGAATACTTTGCTAAAGAAAGTTTTCTTAAATGTCCTTATGAACATGCACTTTATATTAAAGCTGGAGCAAATAGAAAGATACTTATTGTGTGTTTATATGCTGATGACCTTATTTATGTTAGTAATGATGGAGTTATGCTTGCTGATTTTAAGAAGTCTATGATAAACAAATTTGACATGTCGGATTTGGGGTTAATGCACTATTTCCTTGGCATCGAAGTAGTGCAATCTTCTACTGGTATCTTTATTTCACAAAAGAAATATGTCTTGGAAATTTTAGACAGGTTCCACATGAAGGATTGCAATCCAGTTTTGACTCCATCTGAACCTGGTTTGAAACTCACAAGATTTGGAACAGGAGAAAAGATGAATTCTACTATTTACAAGCAAATTGTTGGAAGTCTTATGTATTTGACTTAAACAAGACCTGATATTATGCATGCTATTAGTTTAATCAGTCAATACATGGAGAGTCCAACTGAAGTTCATCTCTTGCCAGCAAAAAGAATTTTTCGCTATTTGAAAGGTACTGCAGACTTTGGAATCTTTTATAAAACTGGTGGAGAATCAAATTTGATTGGTTTTTTAGATAGTGACTATGTTGGAGACATTGAAGATCGTAGAAGTACTTCTGGTTTTGTTTTTTTGATGAACTAAGACGTTGTATCGTGGTCTTCAAAGAAATAACAGATTATGACTTTGTCAACTATAGAATAAGAATTTGTTGCAGCTACTTCATCTTTATGCCAAGCTATCTGGTTAAAGAGATTGCTTGAAACACTTCACAATCATCAACAAGGTCCAATAACAATCCATTGTGATAATGTGTCAGCAATCAAGATTTTAAAAATCCAGTTTTACATGGAAGGAGTAAGCATATTGATGTTATATATTATTTTTTACGTGATCTGTGCAATGATGGTATAATTGATTTAGTGTTATGTAGAAGTGAAAATCAAGTGGCTAATATTATGACTAAATCACTTAAGCAAGCTGTGTTTGTGAAGCTTCGAAAAATGCTTGGAGTATGCTCTTCAAAGGATGTGGTTCAAGAAAGGGCATAACATAATTGTTGAAGTCTATTTATTTATAAACTAATTTCTGCAGATTTCAGTTTATGAAAGGGTGTTAAGATTTACTTTTATTTATTTATAATAGCTCTATGTTGTCCTAGTCTTTAGGAATTTATTCAATTAAATAAATCGTGCTTTTATGGCTAAGTAAGTGGTCCTTATTGTCCTATTCTATAGAAGTAGTGGTTAATATTAAGAAGGAATGCTATGATGTAAAGCTTATAAATATGCCTTTTCTTTATCAATAATATATTGCTTTTTCACCATTCAAATTGCCTTTTCTCTTTTGTTTTTCAACATAGTAACACATTTTATGTTGAATAAAATTTTAAAGTTTGTTGTGTCTTTTCTTTTGTGTTTACTCCATGTCTAAAGAGCTAGAAAGATGAAAATAAAAAAATATTTTTCTTGACACAATTTATAATAAAATAAACATTTGATTTTCAAGCTCTAAGATTATAACTTAAAATTGAAGAGAAAACTCTATTGTTGTTTAAAAGGTTTGTAATTCAATATTTTTTAATGGAAAAACAAAAACAAAGATCCTTATTTATTTTAATTCTAGATCAAGTATTCTTATATAACAAATATTTTTATTGAAAGTTACATAGCTTATAAAATCAAAATAATATTAAAATTCCTAAATTAAACAAATCCTTGTAAATCTTAATGATTAAATAAATATTACAATAAAAATAATTATGTCATAAATTTAAAAAAACAATAACATTCCACTTTAGTCCTTTTTACTTGTTAAAAACTCATTCTCGAGTTAACTATCAGAAATTAAACTTGATTATATCAAAAAAATAAATACTCTGAATATAATATTGTAATTAGTCTATTCACAAACTAATTTTTTTTTACTGTCAATTAAATCGAATTAGTTTCCTCAACCTTTATATATAATGGACTCCTAAGATAATCTTTTAAAATATCTTAAAAATACATGTAAAAAATCATTGTCATTCATGTACTTGTTTGCAAGATCTTTATTCATGATAAAAAGATCATTATGTATCAATGTTTTGTCCAACGTAACAACAAAAGACTGAAAACTACTTTTCAGCTCCCTCTTCGACCATGCTATCTTAATCACAATGGGGTAACTTTGAGATTTTAAAACTAGATACTTTTATACTCTCTTTAATTCATCAACTTGTAGATTAACCTTGACAATAATCTTTGGCAAGGAAGAATTTTGTGGATCTGCCAATATTTATACTAATGGTGTTTGATTATGCTTTTCTAATTTTTCTTTGAAGAATGTTAAACTTGAAGGATTCCTTTTTTTTTTTAGAGTAGTGTTTGCAAAAATATTTGTTATTGTACACCTTTTATACATTTTTCCTCCATGCTATTTGAGAAAGTTGAATAAAAGGTAAATAATAACAATCTAATTGATTGTTTGCCCAATATAAAATCTCTTTCTACTTATTTTGTGCAAACTTCAAAATCAATGATTATCTTAAAGCTTGCTATGATGGAATTAAACTCTTACCAATATAAGTTCTATATTCTAGAACTTCAAACCACCATTTTTTAACACCACAAGAAAGTTTATGTATGACAAGTTCTATTTTTTGATAAAAAGAAATATTGCTAAAATAAAAGTCATCTTCCAACTCTAACAACCATCTAATAAATCTTTTCTTCAAAAAATTCCCATCAAAGAAAAGATTCTCATTGAATTCAAGAACATATCTATGAACATGATGATTGTTATTTGAGTTTTTAATGCATCACTCATTGTATACATCAAAGAAAAGATGTTTATATAGGTTTGCAAGAATAGATCTAAGGTTTGGTATGCCTCGAGGTAAGCCTTTAAGCACCTCCCTCTACTCGATATGATTCTTGTTTGTACCTCTCAATAGTCAAACTAGATGTTTTAAGCTAGTTAATATCATTTCCATTGTTTTCTCTAAACAATCTAGTTTTTATGATTAGGTTTCTTGCATTTCCTCTCGAGCCCTCACATTGTCCTAGATAACCTCCACTCTTGCATCACAGATACCATCTTTGTCCATCAAATAGACCAACATGCTCTTATATCAATCAATTCAATGTATATCATGAATAAAAACTAGGGTTCTCAATGTTTTCATTGGTTACCACTATTAAATAGGTATTAAAAGTATTTTGTGTTCAAGTTCTTTCCATTATTATATCTATGGTATTGATTGGTAAATTTTTACCTATTGCTGTGTTGGATATTATATGGTCCAAGTATTGCTATTTGCTAGATGACCTTTTGCCATGTATGTCTCAAAGGAGAGTATTGTAAAATATATTAGTTGTCTATAATGAATTTTTCATACTACCGAATGATTGTGCATAAAAAAATTTTAGTCATTCAGGCAAGGGCAGAGCGACATCACCCATACTCACCCTAGGCTATCCAATATTGTTTCTTCGTATATAGCTCAACATGTTTGTGAGTTTTCGAGAAGCTAGAGCGGCTTTGTACACCATCCATCAGCACACATGTCCTTCTAAGCTATAAATTCTTTGTGCAGAGCAAAAACACGAACTTATCCACCAATGATAATGTGATAAGCATCACAAACTAATGATAAGCACCAATCTCTTTACTAAAGGTATTCATTTTTCTCCATTAACCATAAGGTTGATCTATATCATTGCTTTATTTAACACGAGACACTTGTAACTTTATATACTATAAGATATTTGCAATACCAATCTCTATATTCCACAAGGTAAGTTGAAGTGACTACAATCTATATATAACACTGGTCATCAAGTAAAACAAAAAAGCCATTCAAACTCATTTAAAGGTTTAACAACAGTTTTTTCAATCACAAACTCTCTATAATCTTCATTTTATTTATTTTTCCTTTATATTATTTATTGTATCAGAGTTCCCTGCTAGAATATGAACTCTTCATCTATAATTGGAGGTTTGTAAGTGACTTATGTCTTAGCTTTTTAATCCACCTTTTGTCCAAGTTGAAAGCTAAGACAAATGAGCCCTGTGTAAATTGAGAAATGAAATAAAAGTGTAGATGTCTCTAGTCTTCGTTTAGGCTGCTAGTTCAGTCCTAAACCTGAGAAAAATTGTTAACAAATTAGGCCCGTACTTAGCCCATAAAATATAGGGTCAAGAGGTTTTAACGCAGAGAGCAAAAGTTAATCAAAAGATTATAATAATTTTTGCATTTAATTTTTTTTAAATTAATTTTTTATATTTTCAGATGATATATTAATATTAAAAATAAATTTTTTTTAAAATAAAACAATTAAAAAAATAATTACATTAATAATTCATTCCTAATTTTCATGTTATGCATATGAGTTTCATGTGTTTGGAAACACAATGTAAATTATTATTTTTTAAATTTTAAAAATATTTTATTTAAAATAATTATTTTATATTTTTAAATTATTTTAATGTGATGCTAAAAATAATTTTTAAAAAATAAAATATTTTTATTTTAATATAATTTTAAACCAACAACACTTTAAATCATCATTCCTGTAATGTCAAATATATCCTCAGTCTCTCTCACTCTATGTTTTTTTTTGGTCTCTGTGGGAGGATAGGTGGCAGTGTACACCCAAAAATAGCGATTCTTCCACAGCACTCGAAGAGTCGCAAAAACTCACCATCCAAACTTTATTTATTAAAGCATCTTCTCCTAACATGTAAAGATAAAGCAAACGAATAGAATCGCCTAACGCTAACGCGGAGAACAAATACTAAAATAAAAATTCCATTTTGATCGCAAAATAAAATAAAATAAAAATTAGGGTTAAGGAATTTGAGGTAAATCGAAAGAATGGCAACCCCAACAAAAACAGGAAAGGAACAGCAAGAAGAGAGCAGCAATGCGGGTGGGAAACCTGGACTTAGAAAGCCTGTCTTCACCAAAGTGGACCTGCTCAAGCCTGGAACTGGAGGTCATACCTTGACTGTCAAGGTCCTTAATTCCATTGCTGTCCTTCCAAAGGGCCGATCGGTCTCTCACCATCTCCGTCAGTCGCGAATCGCTGAATGTCTTATTGGGGATGACACTGGTTCCATCATCTTCACCGCAAGAAACGAACAAGGTTCCTTTTTTCTTTCTCTCTCATTTATTTATTTCTGAAGAAGATGTATCTGCACGTTGTTTTTTTTTTTTTTAAAAAAAACAATTTTGGTTTATGATTTGTTTTTTTTTTTAACATTTAATATTTTCTGCTTGTTTGTTGAGTGTGAAGGATAAATGGTGCTTAAATTTATGTATGTATGTTTCAATGGATTATATGCCTTGATGTAAGACATTTTTGGGCTCTCTTCCTTTGCATAAGAATCTTAGGATTCATGATGAATTTTTCTTTCTCACCCTTTCCGCTTAGGAAAAGAGATGAAAGTTTAGGATTTGGAATTGTTTTTGTTCCCATAACTGAAATTATCGTTGCATCTTTGTGTTGAATTTGGTTCCTTTTGAGATTGGAAAAATGATTTTGGGCCTTGTTTTGAAATGTCATTAAAATTTACGTTTGCATTTTAGAGTATGATGATAGAAGATTCCCTAGAGTATGATGCCAATCACTATATAAATCGTAGCCCTGGTTTAACAAGTATGATCTGCGACTCTATGAAGCGAAATGATGTCTATTAGGTCTGGATGGGGAACTGTAGCCAAGTTAATATTAGCGGTCTAGAGGCTTTCTCCTCAACATGACTTGCAAAAGGTAGCCAATTACGCTTAACAACTCCCATTTTAACTTGTGCCAATAAGAAATAATAGCATGTTCTCCAATGGCAAAGGTTGAATTATCTGTGAATCTATAGAATATTGATGGATAGTGGTTTTCTCTTAATTCAACTGCCTACTTAGCTAGGAATGGTTGCAGTATTCATGGCTACAAAAAATAAATCAATTTATATGCGCGTGCATGCGATCTTGTTGTGAATATGGTTATTATTTTTATGCAATAGATGTGGATGAGTGCTAGATTTGTTTTGTTCAATAGAAGGGGCTATGTTTAACTTGATGGGCTGAATTTGATGTTCTGCATCAGAGGTGGTGTTCTCCGCATCTTTAGTTACTGCATATATCATGCACTCTGGTTCTGCTCTGTGAATAAGCTGTAATTGATGGAACTGGTTGTGCAGTTTATGGCTAATTGGCTTTGTGGATGGTCTGACCAAGGATCATTCTTGTTGGGTTTCATCAACATGCATTATTAATGTTGTACAACCTCAAGTCTATTAGTGAATGAACTTGTTGCATCCCCCCCTTCTCCATTTTAGTGATCTGTTGCTTTTAATTTATGAGCCTTGTTTTCCAAAAACTTAAACTATAGTCTGAGTGTTAAATTATATTTGTTTATAGTTGAGCTTGTTGACTGGAGAGGATATCTTTTTCTTGCCCAGATTTCAGTGGTGCAACAAACTTTAATTCAGTGAGATAGCTCAGATGGGATGTTTAATAACTAGATGCTCTCTGCTTAGGGGATTTATATTACTGGTCATGATTAAAGTCTTCTAAATTGTCACTACAATTTTCATAATTGTCTTCGAATTCAAATGGTTTAGGAAATTGTGGAACAAGCTGGATATGGATAAAAATGTAGATTCTTTGTGATTTAAAGTTTTTTTGTTTTAACCTTACAAATGTCCCCATTACTGGCTGCGTTATTGTACTAACAACCTTTTCTTTCTTTCTTTTTCTCAGTTGATTTGATGAAGCCAGGGACAACTGTAATCATCCGCAATGCAAAGATTGACATGTTTAAGGGATCTATGAGGCTAGCAGTTGACAAATGGGGTCGTGTTGAAGTCACTGAGCCTGCAGAATTTGTAGTCAAGGAAGACAACAATCTCTCTCTTGTTGAATACGAGCTTGTGAATGTTGCAGGAGAGTGATAGGGATCTCTTGGCCAATATATTGTGATACAGAGTAGCTTCAGAAATCTAAAAATTATGGTGGCACTTTTCTAATTCCGAGTAATATTGTATGTGGTGAGAGTAGCTTCGGAAATCTAAAAATTATGGTGGCACTTTTCTGATTTCGAGTAATATTCTTCTGAGGTTTCAGTTTATTTTGTGGATGGTGTATCTAGCTTGAAAATGGTTCACAGACATGACGAAAACCAAAGCAATGCTGCTTTCTTTTCCTTAAAGATGACCTCTTTTATCTATTATGAAGAATGAAACGGTTTTTTTTTGTTTAAAAATATATTAAAATATTTTTTTTGATGTTAACCTATTAAAATCATTAAAAATATTTAAAAAAATTAATTTGATATATTTTTAAGTTAAATACATTCAAATTTAATTTGAAATATAAAAATAAATAATTTAAAAAAGGTTTTTATTAGTTGGCGTGGACGGTGGAGGCCTAGCATAACAAGGAAGAAATGGAAACATGTGTCAACGACATTTTTTTTCTTCCTTGTGATGCCTCACAATGAGACCTCGTAACAAAAAAAAACTAAACTGCTGTGTATATAGAAAATTAGGCCTGGCGTAACTGGTTTGTCGCGGTGGTGTTTTTCTTTTGCCTCTCTTTTCTCTTCTCTTCATTTAAATTTTCATAGTTGTTTATTTATATTTTAACTTTAATTTTTATTTTTTAATTTATAATTTTTATTATGGATTCTTTTGAAAAAATTTTAATTTCATCATTTAATCCTATTTTTTTTTCAATTTGATTTTTATTTTTTTTCTTGATCCTTTTATGTATTTTTTTTCTTCAAATTCATTATTCAATCCTAATTTATGATATATTTTTTTTTTCAATTTGATCCTTATTCTTTTTTTTTTTATTTTTTTTGCTCTTTTGTAAAATCTTTATTTGTTTTCAATTTCATTATTCAATCCTAATTTTTGATTTATTAGTATTATTTCAATTTGATCCTTATTTTTTTTATTTCTCTATTTAGTTCTTTTAATAAATTAACTCTTTTTTTTTCAGTTTCTCCTTTTAATAAAAGATTTTTTATTTCAGTTTTTTTATCATCATTCTTTTGATTGCTATTTTTTATTTTGGATTTTTTTTGTATAATTGAGTTTTTTTTTTATTTTATCCTTTAATATTTGATTAGTTGGAGATTGGACTTTGTGGTTTTACTCATGAGTTTGAAAAGTAAAGCGAGTTGACATTTATTTTTTTTAATAAAAAAACTTATTTTCTTTTCTGATTTCATCATTCGACATTGTTTATATATATATATATAGAGGCTTTGTGATTTTTTTTTCATCGAGTTATTTCAATTTTATGACCTGAGTTGCTGGCTTGGTGAGTTAACCCGAGTTGGCTTGCCTTTTATTACCTAGGTTACAAGTTTGTCATGTTAACTTTATTTGACTCGGGTTAGGTTTTTTTTTCGTTATTTTTTTCAATTTTTTCCTTTCATATTTAATTGACGAATAATTAATTTGTATTGTTTTTCCCTTTTTGAAAAAAAAGTTTTTCTTCCCAAATTCTCATGATATTTTTTTTAAATGGTCCATTTAATACTGTACTTTTTTCAATCATTTAACCCCAAACACAATTTTTTTTCTTTCTTTATAATGTGTTTGTGACACTTGAACATATTTTTTTATGAAAGAAAAAAGCTTTACAGTGTAGCGCGGACCTATATCTAATGGGGAGCTCATTACATGCAATCCTATTAATATGACTAAATTGCTTTGCAATATAAACCATTATTTTCTTAAATAAAAATACCTATAGATTTCAGCAAGAGGGAAGCCAACTAAGTAATCTTAATAATGGTCAATCAAACAAATTCTTCCAACTTTAATTTACATTATGATTTTTAAACAACACATATTTTGGCCCAATCTTTTATTTAAATGGAATATAGCCGATTGCATGTTGGCTTTTCTGGCATCTCCGGTTCCTTGCAATAAACAAGTTAAGAATACCTTACAATAATCAAACCGAATCTCATTCTTAACAGTCATGTTGAAGTTTGAACTCAATAACATCAGTCGGTGCATAGCCACCATTTTTTAACCCATTTTCTATCGAAGTAAGTTAGGGTTTTTAGAAAGAAATAAAAAGGGGTATTTGTCTTTGAAAGGCGACAGTGTCCTATGTTTTGCTGCTGGAAGCGCAGTGTTTGGGATCAATATTTATTTAGTTTGCTTGAATTTTGTTTTCTTAAACGGGTCAAAGCACAGAAAGTTTAAACATGCATTCATAATTAATTAATGTTAATCTTGCTATTGAGCATTTCAAAGAACAACAAAAAAGAAAAGAACAGATGGAGATAAAAATGTCTCTCTCATTCACTCATGAAATGGTTAGCTTTACCCATAATTGATAAATAAATAAATAATTATAAACATAGTAACTCATAAATCGCAATCATATATTGAGTGTGTTTTTGGTAATGTGTTATATGATATTTTTGTAAAAATACTTTTTAATTAAAAATATATTAAAACAATATCTTTTTGAATATTTTATTGGGATAATTATAAAAAAGCCTTTATACCTTGGTCTGTTTTTCATTTTCATTCTAAGATTTGAAAATTTTTAGTTTTTCTCAGTGATTAACGGGATAAATCAAATTAATCGAAAATATATTTTTGTCCTTGTATATAATAAATATAAATTTGTACACTTTCCTCACAAACCTCGTTTCTCTTTTCCAAACATGATTTCTCTCTCCAATCTCTCTTTCTCTCTCTCTCTCTAATAACACGACATACTCATACAAAAACATTAAATCTGAAGCAATGTTTTTATTTTTTATACTTAATCTCTTCACTTGAGTATCAGGAGCTGAAAAGCTCTTGTTAGTGTTATTTTATTCAACCTTTTTTTCCTGGGAACAATAGATAACAATGGAGAGAGGTAAGTTTTTTAAGTGAATCCCAATTGAATGACGTGTGTGTGTTTATTGTATGTTAAATCAATGGGTAATGGTTATAATATTAAGTGTTGTAGTAATGTTTAAATTAAATTTTATACTTGTAATGCATGTCTTATGAAGAAAATATAAAAACTTCTAATTTGATCAATTAGGATTACTATATATATATATATATTGAATATTTTTTTTTTCAATTTCATCATTTAGAATTTAATTTTTATATTAACTTTTGTCCTTATTTTTATAATTGTTATTTGCTTTTTCCTTATCATTTTTTATTTTTTTAATCTATCAAATTTGGTTCTCATTCTTTTGATTGTTACTTATTTTATTTGAAATAATTTATGAAATGGTAATTATTATTATTTTAATTTCTTCATCTTTCAATTTTTTTATTTGTTAGATTTGATCTATATTATTTTGATTATTATTTATTTTATTTGAGATAATTTATGAAATTATATATATTTTTTCAATTTCATTCTCATTCAACTTTTTAATTTGTAAGATTTATTCCTCATTATTTTAATTAAGTTGAAAAGAATAAAATATTAATAAGTTATTTTCTAGTACATTTTCTATGACATAACCTAACACTGGAAACTGTTTTCCAACTTAATTTTCATTACACTACCAAACATCAGAAAATAATTTACTTTCCAAAAAGAAACTACTTTCTAGCAAACAAACGGGACCTAAGTTTTTTATCATCAACGGAACTTTTTTTCTGTCATGGAATATTGGCTTCATCATACCTTCAATTTCTATTACTTATCTAGCGCTGGTTCACAATTATAACATCATCAAGCACATTTGTTTTATAAGTTCGCGGCAGTGCGCAGATATATCGTCTAGTATATATCAATTTAGATAAAAATCTTAGCATATACACGCAATATAAATTTTTATCATTAAAAACAAACATAAAAAAATATTTTATTTAGAGTATTTTAACGTTATTTTAATCTTTTCTTTAATATAAAGTACTTACCTCAAAGATCTAGAGACCTTCTAATTATCATAAACGATTTTTTTTTATATATATACTCTTAGCTTCTTCCTGAAGTCTCCGGTGACACTTTCCTTGTCCATGTAATTAAGAATGTTAGAAAGTACACATTGATCGACACATTAGTTTGACAACGATCGTATTAGACTTTTATTACAAATTGATTGACACATTAGTTTGTAAACATGCACCTCCTCTCTCATCTTCACCAACAACCGTCCATCCTCATTTTTTACTATGGTGTAACCGAAGTTTCATGAAATTAAATTTTTTTAATTTAAATCATTTTTTTATAAATTTTTTGAATTTTTACTTTAAATTAGTTTTTTTTATTATTTTAATATATTAATATTAAAAATTTTAAAAATATTATTTTCAAGCATCGCTTGGGTGCTTGAGATAACATTAGTCTCCACGGCTACTTTTAGAGAGTGCTGTTAAAGTAATTCAGATCAAACATAAAAGGAGGCTAAAATTCTCAATAATCTATTTATTATAAGTGTTTAAGTTAACCTAAATACAAAGGAATTATATATAGGTTAAAATGAAAATACTATTCTACCCTTAATAAATAAGACTAGATAAATATTATTTAACATCTCCCCTCAAACTCACGATACGACAGTTACAAGCATCGAGAATTTGCCAACTAGAAAATAAAAACGAGAGATGGAATGCGCCTTGGTAAATAAATCTGCAATCTGCAAGAAAGAAGGAACAAAAGGCAAAGTAATGGTGCCATGCTTGAGATGATGACGAGTAAGATGACAATTGATCTCAATGTGCTTAGTTTGCTCATGAAAAGCTGAGTTGTGAGCAATCTGAATAGAACTCTGGTTGTCACAATACATAGGAGTAGGATGAGAAAAGAAAATTCTCATATCAGCAAGTAACCAATGTAATCAAACAATCTCTTTGGTAGTAGATGCCATGGCAGAAGCTGAAGGAAAGTCGAAATACCAGATTTTACAGAAGCAGAAGACAAAATATCACTCTAAAATTTTTTACAAAAACTGAACGCAAATACCAAATTGTAGAAACTGAAGAGAAGACGAAATACCAAAAAAATTGTAGAGATAAAACACAAATACCAAATTACAGAAGGTGAAAGAAAGTCGAAATACCAGATTTTGCAGAAGCGAAAGACAAAATATTACTCTAAAAAAAAATTGCAGAAATTGAATGCAAATACCTAATTACAGAAACTGAAGAAAAGATGAAATACCAAAACAATTACAGAGACAGAACAGAAATATAAAATTGCAAAAGCTGAAGAAAAGTAATACCAGATTTT
Organism: Populus nigra; assembly: GCF_951802175.1. Classification (NCBI taxonomy): domain Eukaryota; kingdom Viridiplantae; phylum Streptophyta; class Magnoliopsida; order Malpighiales; family Salicaceae; genus Populus; species Populus nigra. The sequence goes on from NC_084852.1 coordinate 8,124,396, forward strand.
ACAGAAGCGGAAGACAAAATATCACTCAAATGTCTTTTTGCAGAAACTGAATACAAATACCAAATAGCAGAAAATAAAGAGAAGAGGAAATACCAAAACAATTGCAGAGACAAAACAGAAATACCAAATTGCAGAAGCTGAAGGAAAGTTGAAATACCAGATTTTGCAGAAGCAGAAGACAAAATATTACGCTAAAAAAATTGCAGAAACTGAATGCAAATACCAAATTGTAGAAACTGAAGAGAAAACAAAATACCAAAACAATTGCAGAGACAAAACAGAAATATCAAATTATAGAAGCTGAAGGAAAATTGAAATACTAGATTTTGCAGAAGCGGAAGACAAAATATCACTTCAAAAAAAATATTACAGAAACTAAAGAGAAGAAATATAAAAACAATTGCAGAACAAAACAGAAATACCAAATTGTAGAAGCTAAAGAATCTATAATAAAGGTTTAGATCTTAATTCTTCAACCACAAGAACAAAACTTGATCTTCATCCTCCAACTTTTAATTGGTCAAACAACCCATGTCTGATGTTTTGAAAAATGGATCTGAAGTTAAGCTACAAAGAAATGCATTGAGTGTGCTAGAACATCCTACTGAGAATGAAGTGGATGATGATAACGATTTTGATACCAGCAGTGACTCTGACATTGGTGAACATGATTTCTATAGGGGCAACGAGTTCCATAAAATTAGCAAGTCAAGGGTTCGACCAACCAGGCTCTGATACCATGTTAAAGTAATTCAGATCAAACATAATGGAGGCTAGAATTCTCAATAATCTGTTTATTATGAGTGCTTAAGTTAACCTAAATACAAAAGAATTATATATAGGTTAAACTGAAAATACTATTTTACCCTTAATAAATAAGACTAAATAAATATTATTTAACAAGTGCTACAATCAATTTTTTTTTCCTAAAAGGAGCTAGAGAAATAGACGAGTTACAAACCATAACATTTTATAAAATTTCAACAATGACATGGTTAATAAAGGAGGGTTTAGTAAAAGAGGATTTGGAAGTATGGTAGCGGTTATTTTTTAATTTTTTTTTTACTTGGTTTAAAATATATATTTTTTTTAAAAAATTTATTTTTGACATTAGCATATCAGAATGATATTAAAACACCAAAAAATAATTTGAAAAAAATAAAAAAATAATTTCAAAAGCGTTTTTAAAATACAAATATAAACAAGCTCTAAATCTCACAAAACTTCAAAAACAATTCATTTCTACAGTAAAAGTCATCATGTGTTTAGTTTCTTTGTTAATGGTTAGTGGTATGATTTTGTCATGTGAATCATCCACTAGATATAAACATGCCTAAAACCGTTTTAACCATCCGATTATGATTGGAAGATATTTGAGAATTTTGCGTTTCAAAATTATTTTTGAAACAAAATGAATTGTTTTTATTTTTTACTTTACTTTTAATTTTTTTCAGTGTTTTTTAATTTATATAAAAAATAATTTTTTAAAAATAAAAAAATATTATTTAAAAATATTTTCAAATAAAAAACACTTTAAAAAATAATTATTATTATACTAACAAACCTCCTTTGTGACTAACGTTGATTAGTAACTTCACATCTTTGGGTTATGTTGGGTATTGGACGTCTTCTAGACATGTATAACTGAATGTAAAGTCTCACCCAAACTGGTGAAGACCCCAAATCCAATATGAAGCCCAAATGATTTGTTGACGTGCGATTGGATTCCTTGAAAGTCATGTCTCCCTGCCTGGGTCTAGTAGAGCTCCTCGAAAGTTATGTCTCGCTGCCTGGGTGATTGCAGGCCTTTAGGTTTCTTTATTGGATTGCCCTTTGCTCTTATTGCTTTGGTTTGTCTCTTATCGGAGCTGTTGTTTGGGTTATCGGGTGAGTCTTCCCTTCCATTCCCATCTGCGTTTTTTTTTTTGTTTTTTTTATCAATATACTCTGCATTTCTTCTGTACTTCATGCCAATGTATCTTTGATATACATATAAACCAATTAAGAATACGCAAATTCTTCTTAATCTCCTCAACTCGAACAGAAAAAAGGAATTTGTTTTCATTTCCTTTTCCTTTTAATTAGTTCGTGCTTCTTGCATTATATTTTCCTTGCTACTGATATAGACATGTTCCTTGTTCCCGGTTCCTTAGAACTGGATCTTATGCCAAGTTAATAAATCTCTTAATCTATTGACGATTTGTTTTTCTGTTTATTAAATAGATTTGATGAAATTATTGTTAATTAATAACCATTGAGCCAATGAATATTTGATGATGACAGTTCTGCGCTGAGTTGCCTCTACCCTTGTTGCATTTGTTGTGCTGGACTCGCAAATCTTGCAGCGAGCCTGGTGAAGTAATGAATATTTTATTGTCATTCGATGGTTTATTGATGTAATGTACAAATATATATAGTTTATCATAATAAGATTGTTGATAAAAAATAATTAGTATGAATTGATAATTTATCATCACAAAAACATGCTAAACAAAAAATATCCTAAAAAAGACTAGTATTTATACATGTTTAAATCTACAAACTCAAGACAAAAAAGCTTAAATCAATTAGATTTGAATTAAATCAAGAAGAATAATTATTTGTTGAAACATTTAAAGTAATGAATATTTTATTGTTGTATAGGATAGATCCTTTGTCCTTATGACTTTTTCGCTTATCATGTGCAACCAGGATGTATGTAATACGTTTTCCAAGATTCTAATAACATCACCTTGATTTAAATGCACTTCTAAATCAAAGGTCTTTGAATAAAAAAAAGTGAAACTAAAATATCTTTCAACAATATGAATATAAGCTCTAAATTTAAGAGAAAATATAAAGCATAAAATGAGAATAAAACACTAAAATATGAGGTGAGGAAGAGTGAGTAACATCTAAAAAATTCAAGTACTAAACTATTTTTCCATCCCTCATTTTTTATAGTGAATTTTAGAAGTTAAAATGTTAAAGAATTAATAAGAATTGATTACCACCATTATCAATCATTGATTAGCTACCATAAATCAAGAACTAAATTAAGATAAACCAAGAGTATTTTTAGTGGGAAAACCAAGGGTTTTTTAATATTAATTTCTCATTCACTTATAATTTGTTTATTTAAAAAAAATTTCCAATAATCCCTTAGATGAATGGAAATTGTCTAGTCAGTTTGAAAACGATTTAAAAATTAGTTAAGCGATACTGATTTGGTAGATTACTACATTAGAATATGTAGTTTTTGGCTTTGAACCTTCCATGGTGAAATACTATCGGATTTACTTGGCTAAATAGTAAATGCGATGTCTTGAACTATTCAACCTTTTATGTAACCAAAACAATAGTACTCACATAGTTTTCTACCTATAGATTTTCTTTGTTCTTGGTGTTGTGTTCATTTTGGCCCTAAACAACTCTTGAATTTATAAATGTTTTAGAGAATTAAGCTTTTATTGAAATTCTTAAATAAACAATCATATTTCTCATTCACACAGGTGATCTTTCATTAAAAGTATTCTGCTATACTCTATTTGGTATATCAAGATATGAAAATCATTAAGAGCTCATCTCACTATTTATCACGCTATAATCAACACTTATTTCATCATAAGAATAATTAGGAAATAATGATTTCATAGCGCTACTGAGAATGTTATATAACGTAGTTTTTCATTTGAACCTAGATCATGGAATCTCTAATCAACTAAGTATGATTACTACCATTACCCTCTTTCATCTTTAAAAAACTTTAAGCTTATTCCCCTTGATGAATTATACACAAGATCTCTTGACAAACCTTTGGATAGCGGATCCGCAATAATTTTCTTTGACTTTACAAAGTTGAAAATAATTTTATTTAAGAGCAAGTGTTTAATGATATTATGTCTATGGCATATATATCTACACTTACTATTATACATAATACTTTATGCCATTCTAATTGTTGACTGACTATCATAATGGATATAAATAGTTGACACTAGTTTTATCCAACATGAAAAATCCTCTAAGAAATTCTAAATCTATCTGGCTTTCTTTACACCTTTATCAATTTTTATTTGATCATGGATCTAGTGATACATATTTGTTTAGGGAATTTTCATGAAACAGTTGATCCACCAAGCGTGAAGACATATCCATTTGTGGATTTTGAATCCTCATTGTTAGATATCCAATTAGCATAATTATACCATTTTAGCACGGCTATGTAACCACTATAGTGTATCCTATAGTCAACGGTATACCTCAAATATTTTAGTACCCTTCGTATTGCTTCCTAATGATCCATATTTAGATTACTTAAAAATCTACTAAGTTTGCTAACTAAGTAAATAATATAAGGTTTTGTGCAATTCATAACAGATATTAAGCTCTTAAATATCCAAGAATATTCTAATTCGTTTATTCCATTATCTTTATTTTTGGATAGATAGACACTTAAGTCCATTGGTATTTTCACAATACTATTGTCACCTTTAAAACATTTCGAGAATATTCTCAATATAATCAGATTAAGAAAATACCAATTCATTAGATGTCTTAAAAATATTTATTTCTAGTATGACATCTGTAACACCAAAATTTTTTATGTCAAACTTATTTAGTCAACATTTTCTTAGTAGACTTGATAATATGATCATTACTACCTAAAATAAACATATCTTTCATATAGAAATATATAATGAAATAACCTTTATTTGTGTTTTTCACATAAACACATATATAAACTTTGTTGATTTTAAATTTGAGAACATAAATTTGTTAAATTTTTCATGTTATTTTTTAGGTGTTTATTTCAAACCATATAATGATTTGATAAGTTTACAGACTTTCTTTTTTTGTCCATTAACAACAAACCCCTCATATTGTTCCATGTACATTTCTTCACAAAGGTCATTATTTTAAGAAAGTTGTTTTTACATCCATTTGATATATATCTAGTTTATTAATAATTATAATAGATATTAACATTTCTATGGAATTTATTTTTGACACAAGTGAATATATGTCAAAATCATCCATATTTTCTGTCATAACCCAATTTTTGACCATTTTATTTTAATTATTATTATTATTTTATTTACTGAAAAGAATAAAAAAAATGATGAAGAAATAATAATAATAATAATGATGGAAAAACAAGTAAAATGAAAAAAATAAAGAATGAATTAAAATTTGGGTTAAGGGCAAAATGATTGGAAGTTTTGAGGTTTAATTAAGCTTTGAAATTAATCTAATTAAGCTTGGAATTAATTTAATTAATCCAATTAAGGGTTTAATTGGAGAATTGATAAATTTTTAGACTTAATTAAGCTTGAAATTAATTTAATTCATCCAATCAGGGTTTAATTGGAGAATTGATAAGTTTTGAGACTTAATTAAGCTTAGAATTAATTTAATTAATCCAATCAGGGGCTTAATTGAAGAATTGATAAGTTTTAGACTTAATTGGACTTTGGATTTAATTAAATTAATGAAATCAGGGACTTAATTGAAGAAATAACAAAGTTTGGGGTTAATTGGGGGCACTATTGCATCAGATTAAAGTACAAGGACTACATTGAAAATTGCGCGCAAATGCAGGGGGCCAATTACAGTTTGAACTAGGGGCTTAATTACAAAACATTTAAAACTGCAAGGGGCAAAACACAAATAATCGTTAAACTTCAAAACGGCGCCGTCTGTGGATTCGCTGTTCATCTTCTTCAACGGACGCCCGCCGCTGCCATCGCTGCCATTACACCTGCAATGAATGATTGGAAGAAACAGATTGTTCTTTGGCTATAAAAGCCAGAGAACGAAAGGTCACAAAAAGGGAGGAAAAAGGAAGAACCGAAAGCACATACTAAGAAAAGGAAAGAGCAAAAAGCCAGCAATCCCAGCTTTGCTTTCGTCCCCAGAACGCAACCAAAGTAAACAAAAGAAAACAAAAAAAAAAAAACAAGCAGAAAAGAGAAGGACCACCAGAGAGCACCAACATCATCATTGGCTTCCCCTTCTACAGTGCTAGCTTCCACAGCCAGAGGAAGAAGTTAAAAAGGAGAGGAATGAGCTGCTGACGAAAGGGAACACAGACAGAAGGGGAACGAACAGAAGCAAACCAGGAAATAAAGAAAGCAAAGAAAAAAAATAGAGCAGGAGGAAGCAGCGTCGTTCGTCCAGCACAGCACGCCATCGCCTCATCTTGCTCCCGGGTAAGTATCTCCAGTTTGCAAAATAATTCCCTAACACTGTGATTTAGAAATATAATTACATACTAACTGTTGCCAGCGTTCGTGAGCAATTCGCGCACGCTGGCGGGTAAAAGCCGACTGGTCACTGGCCTGGCTGGGCCGGCTGGGTCCAGCCCAACCCATGTGGGCTGAGTTGGACCCAGCCCAAAAAATAATAAAAAAATAAAAAAAATAAAAAAAATAAAAAAATAGAAAAAATAGAAAATAAAAAAAGTGTATGCATGGATAAAAATAATATAAATTTATTGGTTTATTCACTGACGTCAAAGTCAGGAATAAAAATACTAGTTTAAATTTATATTATTTTTATTCGTTGTATTTTATTTTATTTAGCTAGAAAAAAATATATATGTGCATGCGTAAAAATAAATTTATTTTTATTTATTTATCCATTGGCGGTAGAGTAGGGAATAAAAAATATTGATTGAATTTTTCATAGCTACAAATTTTTACCAACGCCAGAGTTGGAATTATTCGAGCTCGAATATTCACTGGCGCTAGAGTCATGAATATTATAAACAAATCATCATAGCATAAGCGAATAAATGTTTAGCAATTTAAGACAAAACCAGCAATACAGTCTACCTCATGCAGAACATTTAAGGGGTGATAATATCTTTCTTTTTACGTAACCAATCCCGAGCCATAGAATCTCTGTTGACTTGTTAGGGTTCCTAGTGACCATAATACTAGGTGACAACTCCTCAAACAAGAACTTTTCCCCTAAAAGAACCAGATGCCAGAAATCTGTTCTTTTTCCATATATAGAGAATTATTTGAGGGCCGCCGCGATGTCGGGTGCGACATCTTCTTGTTATTTAAAATCTTTAACAACAAGTGCAGCTATATATATATATATATATATATATATATATCAAAACTGCCATCAACTTTCATATTTCTTTTCAAGATCCACTTATAGCCCGATGAATTATTTCCAAGAGGAAGATCCACTAGTTTGCATGTATGATTATTTATAATGGACTCAATTTCATTGTTGAGTGCCTTTTTCCAATAAGAAGCTTCTAGACAAGACATTGTCTAGGAATAGGTTCGAAGTTCATTTTCTAACAAGTATGTTAAAAAATCAAGTCTAAATGCTTTGAGGACATTAAAAAATTTTAAAGCTTGTGGCCAAGGGATTTTTCATCTTTTCATTATGTTTTTTTTTTGTTATTATCAAGTTGATTGATGATAATTTAGTCTTTTATTGGCTCTTGGGATGCACACTCCAATGTATGAGAGGTGTCCATATCCTTTTGGTTGTGAGTATGGTGCCTCCTAATGGCCAAAAACTCCATTTCACAGTGTCCTTTTTTATTGAGGCGGCGTGTGGTGGTAGAAATAACATAGTTTGTCGCCGACGGAGTTTTTCCCCCCTCTTTTCTTTTCAATCTCTCTTTTCAATAAAAGATTTGTAGTTGTACTCTGAGTTATTTTTCATTTCAGGAGTGGTCAATTAAAATCTGTTCAAGAAATTGTGTGTCAAATTTGTGAAACTAATGAACACTTAACCAATGATTGTCCAACTTTTTCTTCTTTTAATCACCCAAATTTCAGTTGGAAGAGTAGTAACAATAACACACAAACTTCACAGCCACCATTTTAAGCACATCATAATTTTCAAAGTTCTCATGGGTATGCATCTCTTTATGTTCCCCTTTCTGGAAGAAATCTTTCATTGAAAAGCAAGAGACAATCAACATTTAACTTGTTCAAAGCATGACAGATTTTAAAGATACTCTTGCAAAATTCACATATGCTTTAAGTTTTCAAGAGAAAGGTAAGTTCTCATCTTAACCACAGAAAAATCCCAATGAGCAATACAATGCAAATGCAAGTAGTTCTAGAAGCCAATACATGGATCAAGTCAAATTAGTCATTACTCTCCACAGTGGTAAGGTTATTAAAAAACCAATTCTTGAACCTTGTGAGAAAGATGATGAGTCAATCTCTGAGGGTAAGGAAGGGGTTAAACCTGAACATTGCAAAGAAAAGAACGATTCCCCACCAGTACTTCCATTTCCTCATGTTATGACCAAACAAAGGGAAGTCAATCATGTTTTGAAACTTTCAAACAAGAAGGAATCGAGGACAAAAAAGGCATCGAAAATGTTGTCACGGATCATTTGTCAAAATTGACGATAGATTTGACATCTAACATCACACCAATTGACGATTACTTTCTTAGTCAATCTTCACTTTCTATTTGCTTCGATACCTTGGTATGCTAATATTGATAATTTTCTTGCTTCAGGATTTTTGCCAGCTCACTTGAATACCCAAGATAAAAGAAAGTTTTTGAGCGACGTGCAGAACTTTTATTGGGATGACCCTTACTTATTCAAATATTATCCTAATAAAATATATCAAAGATGCATTCCTGATAATAAGGTAAGTAGTGTCATTAAATTTTATCATTTTGAGGCATATGGGGGTCATTTCTCGTAAAAAAACAGCTGAAAAAAATCTTACAAAATGGATTTTATTGGCCCACCATATTCAAGGACTCATATGCATTCTGAAAAACCTATGAAAAATGTCAAAATATAGGATTTATTTTAAAGCATAGAGAGTCTTTAGACATAAAACTAAGAAAAGATGTGAGTCATAATCACAACTACGATTTAAGCCTTAGCTTGTAAAAATTTATGTATTCTAGTTTTATTAATAGCATATTATTTATGTTTGGTTCTTTCTTATATTTGTTTAAGTGTGTGTCAGGTTTGTCAGTAGTTGCTGTTTCAGATGATATCTTCTATACTCTATCTTTCTGTCTTAGAACATTAAGGACAATGTCTCGTTTTGGTTGGGGGGAGATGGTAGTAGTTGATATTAAAAAAATTAACTAACTGTGTTTTCTATTATCAAAACCATTTGCAAAACTGTTGTTACTATGATGGCAGAGTAAAGGAGGAATTTTAATGACTTGAGACGCATCTTAGTAAATATTCTTAACAAGGTCTATCAGATACTTCTTGAAATATTCAGGTTTACAAACTCTCGCATTGTTATCACTTGATTCTCCTCATATACTCATTTAACAAGTATTCCTAAACTTTCATTTTCACACACACACTTTAACATATGATTGTGGGTTGCACATTGGATTATTATATTATTCATGTTCTTTTGTTAATGGTAACAATTAAGGGAAAGGGTAGTACATAATATGAAAAAACAACAACAACAACAACAACAACAACAACAACAAATAGAATAAATAAATAAAAAAGTAGATAAGTTTGGTTTCGTAGCTTCCTTGACTTAAATAATTAAGCACGAAGGGGTATTTTAACACCTAGTACCCTAAAGTCAACTGACTTGGGATCTATTGGCCCAATGCTTGTTACATAGGTTGAGGAGAAAGCTTGAGGGAATCAAATATTGCACTATCTATATTTTAGTATCTGCAACCCAAGTTACTAAACTTGAAGGGATGTCTCAACACCTGATGCCATAAGACCAACTGATCTAGGAGTCATTAGCTAAAAGCTCGTTACACGGGTTTAATATACATTGTGTTATATATTCTTACTTAAAAAAAAAAGATAATAATCCCAACCTAAGGAAGTTAACCTTAAACATTAGAACAAAATATTATTTTCTTCCAATAAAAGCCCCATCATCTATGTTTTCATACATTGAGCACATAAAACACGGTTTATTAATATCTTGTTTCAACAGTATGAAGCAGATATATAAAATTAATGAGAGTTTGTTTATTTGGATAGATTAATGTAAGTTAAATGATGAATACCTTACTTTGTGGAACTTGCAAATTGTTTTTCTATTTTAATGCTTTGATTACTAGGAACTAGTAATAAGCTGGTTGGGGGATGTGATTAATACTTAAAACTGTATTCTCATTAAGGCTTTATATCATTATATTGCACCTAAAGTATCATTAAATTCCCTAACTAAAGCATGTTTTATAATAATAAGTCTGATAATATAATATATTTTTAATTTATTGTAAAAGCTTGTTTTGAATGCAGGTATATCTCACAATTCAAAGGATTGATTGATGTGATTAACTATTGAAACTAAGAAGACAAAGAAAGGGCTAAGAAAAGAGATGCTGGTTCAAACTGGAACACCATTCAGTTATTGGATCATAACTGGAGTTGCAAACCTTAGATTTAGGTCTATTTTATATGGATGGAATGCTAAGACATAGACCTAAAACTTTCATATGGAGTCCAAGACTCAATTATGTTGTTTTCAAGTTCAAATCTTAGAAACAACAGAAAAGTAAGAATTTATCCTGCAACTCAGATACTGTTCGGTTTTTAGCTCATATCTTGAGTTCTAGAAGTCGAAATGAGCTTTAACCAATGCATGCTAAAATAGTAAAAAAAGCATAAAGAAATAAATAAATAAAACTTGATAAACTCAACATAGCCACAACAAGGAGAAAAAAACAATACGACAAACATAGTTTAGCAATAAAAAAGACAAATAGCAAAGCTTAGTCCTAAAGTCCTCAGCGGAGTCGCCATTCTATCACACCTAGACATCGCAGTGACCGGTTAAAAATTAATGTCTCGATTGAAAAAGGAACAAATATCTGGCATCTTGTTCTTTTAGGGAAAAATGTCTTATTTAAGGAGTCGCCACCTAGTATTATGGTCACTAGGAACCCTAACTGGTCAGTAGAGATTCTATTGTCCGAGACTGGTTACATAAAAGGAAAGATGCTATCACCCTTTAAGCATCCTGCTTGAGGCAGGCTGCATTGCAGATTTTGTCTAAAATTGCTAAATGTTTGTTTTTGTTCTGTTCTTATGGTCATCCTATAATATTCCTGACTCTAGCGTCAGTGAATATTCACCTATGAATATTTCCAACTCTTGTGTTGGTAAATATTATGCAATCCATAAAATACGGTATAATTCCTGACTATGGCTATAGTGAACTATGAATATTTCCAACTCTAGCGTTGGTAAATATTGTGCAATCCATAAAATACAGTATAATTCCCAACTCTAGCACTAGTGAATAAACCCACAAAAAATCTGAATAAATTTTTTTTTATTATGTGTTTATTTATTTATTTTTGGATGGGTCTGACCCAACCTGCATGGCCGGGTAGACCCAACCTAGGCCAACGTGAATTATAATACAGGAGGGGAAGCGACTCACCAGTAGCAAGTGAATTATATTTCACAGGTACTAACGTGAATTATAATACAGGAGGGGAAGCGACTCACTAGCACTGGCGATGGCTGGAGCCACGACCGGAAGAAACAAGAGGAAGCTGACCACGGTAGAGCAGGATCTTCTCCCGATCGAGGAACTAGTGAACGGTGGCAGGAAGAGCACGGTGGGGAGAGAGGAGTGCTGTTGGAGCTTGTAGTCTGCGGCTGTTCACAGCTGGTGCAAGGGCTGGCGAGAAGAGTTTTGCTGGCATTGCTGTTGTCGCCGACTGAAAGCTGGTGCTCGGTTGGGACGATAAAGACTCCATTGTTGCCGTTACATGTAAGTGACCACGCCCTATTGCTACTACTGAGGGGTGCTGTTGTCTTGAGTTCAGACTGTGGAGAAGGAGTGCTGGTGCAGGGGCCAACGAGAAGAGTTTCTAAACGTTGCTTCAATGGAGGCTGGGACAGTCCATGACTGCCATGCTGCTCATGATACTATTGTTCCCAGTGTTGTCATCTCGTTCATGGTCGAAACAGGAAACCACGATGGGGCAGCTGAAGACTTTGTTGATGTAGCTCTCGTCCACCATGCTGGTGTAGAGTTGCTATTGGAGGACAATCTTTCACTTATGTCACTATTTTGTGATGTTGTGTTGCTGAGGTTGCTCTGGGTGCTGGACTAAGAAGAAGAGGCTTCTGGCGACTTGCCCGTCTATGGTGGCTGAAGAAGTGCGACTGTTGGTGATTGCTGCGTGCCGGTACTGCAGACGGTTGAGAAGGAGGAAATCCCCTGCTGGCGAGGAGATAAACTCTGTTATGGTTGAGGCTTCAGTTGGCAGGGAGGGAAGGAAGTGAGGCGGAAGATGGTGGTGAAGAGGAAATAGAGAAACGGGCTGAGGGGGAGGGTCTAGTTTCGGAGAGAGAGACTAGAGGGTGGTCTTTTAAAAGTAAGGGTGAGGGAGCAATTCCTGTGAGAAGGCAATGCTTTGGCTGGTTTAGGGAGAAGGGGAAGAAGGGCTGGGACAAAGAAGCTGGAAGGAGGGGCAAGTGACTGCTAGTCTAGGATTCCGCCGCGCCCCTCTTTTTTTTTATGTTTTTTTTTACTTTTAATTTTTTATAGGGTTTTTTGGTAATGGTCTTCTCCTAAGATTTCCTTTTTTTATGATTTTTTTTTTCTAATCGTCCTTCTAAGATTTGGATTTATAGTACTAGAGTCCCTTCACATGTGAGAAACTAAGTTTCAATTAAACTCTTTTTTTTTGAAGTTTGAATTTGATTAGGAATCAAATTTGAAAGTAGATAACTATCATTATCTTGAAGATAATGATTATCTTAAAGATAAAAATAGAATGACAAAAGCACATTGTAGTCCTTAATTTTCATGGAAGTTGACAAATCACACTTTTTATCAAAATAAATCTCTGATCTTTTAATTTTTCGTTTTAAACCCTGTAAAAATTAAATTAAAAGCCAATGGGCTAAAATAGAATGACAAAAGCTTTTTTTTTGAAGTTTATAGTGCTAGAGTCCCTTCACGTGTGAGAAACCAAGTTTCAATTAAACTCTTTTTTTTTTTGAAGTTTGAATTTGATTAGGAATCAAATTTGAAAGTAGATAACTATCATTATCTTGAAGATAATGATTATCTTAAAGATAAAAATAGAATGACAAAAGCACATTGTAGTCCTTAATTTTCATGGAAGTTGACAAATCACACTTTTCATCAAAATAAATCTCTGATCTTTTAATTTTTCGTTTTAAACCCTGTAAAAATTAAATTAAAAGCCAATGGGCTAAAATTGGGTTACAACAATATTAATCATCTTATTTACGTAACACCATACTTTTAAATATTGTCAGGAATTCATGACGTTAACTTATGTTAACAACAAATCAAGTTCCTCTCATAACAACAATGTCGGCCGAAAACTATGAAGGATCAAGCATTTGATGTACCAAGTGTTATACAACACAAATCTAAATTAATCATTTAACAAGCAAGGTATTAAGAATTGATAAGATAAAAAGATAAGACATGTTAATATCAAACTTTCTTGGATATAAACATTAAAATTCATGTTGAGTTTATATTATACATATTCTAACACCATTGGTGAAACCTTTTCACCTTGACATAATTAACTTAGCTAGACATTATAAAGAGGAAGAATATAAATAAACAAAATAAGAACATAATTATATAAGTACACTAAAGGAAATGAAAAACATAAACAAGAGATTAAGAAAAATATAACATGGAATAAAACTTCAACATTACAAAATATAAAGAAAGCAAGAACATGATTTTGATCTAAAAAACAAGATGCCTAAATGAATGACAAATGCCTCCTTTTATAGGTTGAAATCTAGAACTATTCATTTGGTAATTGATTATTGATGTAGTGGCCAACTATTGATTTAATGAACTTGGTGGACAACAACATTTAAGCATTTTGGTTGGATGAAATGAAATTGATGCAATTAGAACTGGCAAAGTGTTCCCATGAAAGTTGTTGGAAATCATCTCCTTTTTCCACCCATAAAATTGCAGAGCATTTGGATCACTAAACTCGAGATATATCTAAAATACCGAGTAGTGCTTCTAGTGGACATAGTGGATAGCTCTTAAGCTCTTATCTAGATGAAATGTTATTGCTAACATAAGAATTTAAAGAGGTAATCTTCATGAAAGTTGTTGAAAATTGTCTGATCTTTCCGCTCACCAAATTGGACGTCTTTTTGCGTTTTAGAACTCCAGCTATGGGTAAAATTCTGAGCAGTGTTTGGGCTGGATTGCAAGACAGATTTTAACTCCTCTTTTGTGGCCAAAATTTGAATTTAAAAACAGCAGATTTGGGTCCTCCATTATTCATGAACATTGTAGGCCTATTTCGTAGCTTTCTATCCATATAAACAAACTGAAATCCAAGATCTAAAGCTCTAGGTATGACTCAATGACTGAACAATGTTCCAATTTGAGTTGAATCAGCATCTCCTTTCTATGCTTAGTCTTTTCTTTGTCCTTTCACTTTCAATAGTTAATCACAGTAATCAATCTTTTCAATTGTGAGATATGCCTGTATTTAAAATGAGTATTTACCATAAATTAAAGCTATCTTACATTATCAAACTTGTTATTATAAAACATGCTCTAGTTAAGGAGTGTTTGATACTTCAAGTGCAAAATGATTATATAAAACCTTAATAAAAATGCATTTTTAAGTACTAATCAATCAACCTTTCTATTTACACACAACATCCATAATTCAACGTTTTCTCTTTTATCTCAACCCCTAGCCATAACACATACCATATAAGCATGTCAAAAATATTTTTTTAAGAACCAATTTATCATATTTATTTCAATCTTCACTCTTAACGTTAAAATAGAACATTTTTATTGATTTTATGAACTTTTTGAACAATATTCTTCTAAACATAATCCTTGACATTTCAACATGCATTTTTTTTCTTATTTTGACACAATTAAACACACATCATCAAGCTAAATATATCAAATTAAACATCCTTTCCCTTTGATGCATAATTGACCGAAAGCATGGCCTTAAGGAATTAAGAGTTCCTTCATTCTTTTCATGCTAATTTCATTCAATTCACACACACATGCACATAAAGCAAACAACCTATTATAATAATTCATTAAGAAAACCATAATTTCCCCCTTTTCCTCTTTGCTCTTCATTGGTTGGTTACCTTTCCTTGCCCCTATTCATGTGGCCGGCTTTTTATATCAATCTGAGTTGTCCTTAGAAATTAAGATAACAACCACAATAACCTTATAATTTTTTTTTTCCCGGCAACACTCATAACACCAGCCGTCATGTTTAATCTTGTTTTCACTATCAAATTTCTCATCATTTACTATCATAAATCAACATGCAGCATATACAAATAAAATTTTAGAATGTGTTAAACTCTTCAAAATATAAAGAGATGAGGTGATAAACACCTATACGTTCCTCTTAGCAATCCCGTTCTGCTAGCTTGAGGTTCCACAGTCGATGTCTCTCCTGCTTCATACAAGACCAATATTTAATATCATTCATTCCCCCTTTTCATGTTTTCTTATCAACTAACAAGCATTATTATATGATTTCATGCAAAATTTTCATATCTAAATTAGATTATTATTTCACGCTCACATAGCTATCCGTTAACCTAAACCATGTATACTTTTCCAAGCTAATTTCTTAACCCAAACTTACCTCACCTTAATCACTTTCTATAAGACTCCAATTTCCTATAAGTTTTTGTTCTTAGGCTTGTCCAAATCAGCCCCTTAACACCCATTAGTAGGGTTGTGACAGTAGCCTTACTTTAGTTTCTTGGAGACATTTTTTATCCCTAACAACTCTATACTTAAGGTTGCCGTTCCAACCCCCATTTGTTTTTTAATTTTTGAGAGATATTTAGCCCCCCTAAACATTGACTTTCAAGGCTATCATAGCAGCCCTAAAGTCTCCTAAAAATTATTTCTCTATTGCTCTATTTCCTTTTAATTTTGGGGTTGTTTCAGCTTACACAAAACTAATTTTGGTAACAGTTTCAATAAACCATAAATACCAAAAAAATAATATTACAATCAATCCATACGGTCAAGTTATAATTCATTATTATAAGTATCACATATCCAAATATCAACTCCATCCAATTGTCAAATTTCCAGACACATAGGTTTAATCGAACTGGCCTAAAACTTGTAGACTTACTGTGCAAGAAGCATAACTTCTGTTTGGAGTAGATGGTTATGATCTCCACCATTCAGAATCTATATAGCATTCAGATGAACAACATATCCAAATTATAGCCCGATCCAATAGTGGACAGTGGAGAAAATGGTTGGCGATTGAGACTGTCCAAAAGTGTATTTTCCAAGAACTTTACCTCCTGTGATATCTCTTAAACAGGGATTGATGTAGAAGATCCCTCCAAATATCATTCTAATCCAATGATGGAAGGTGGAGTTATAGCTGTCGGAATTTCTGCTATCAATATGTTTTCTCTTTGTCTCCTAAGTTTCCTTGTTCCTTCATTTCTCTCTTGTTTCTTATTGATTTCTAGCTAAACAAAATACTTTTCCTAACACAATTTTTGGGTTCATCCTTGCCTTTTTCTCTCTTTCTCTCCCAAGCTCTCTTTTCTCTCTTTTTTTTCCTCCTATTTTTCTGTCCAACCATGGTTTAATGAATAATAGAGTTGCTAGAATTTTCCAACTGATCAAGCATATTTATGAAAGTGCCATTAATGATTTTCATGCTATTTTTAAGTCTAATTGTCGACATTATTTGACAACCTTGCCAAACTTTAATCGCTCTAAAATTTTACTTGTATATTACACTATATGTGAAGGAGGCCCTCGTAAATGTATAGTCCAATTCGACAGTTAGATTAAGCGTTTTGCTTAATAGCACTAAATTGGTCAGTAGATGATTTTTACACAAGAAAAATCCAAATTTTCATGTTTAACCCTTTTATAAAACATATACATTAATCCTCTAAACCTAGGGGTTATTTTATCATTTGTACATAAACCCCTAACCTTCTGTTACTTGAACATTGTCCACTCTCGGTCTTACGTATTTATTTTTTCCCTATAATTTTTTCTTTCTAACAATTTAACACTATATTCACTTTTCATTTCATTAATTTCACTTTTTTTAATCTTGATTTAGGTTTTTTTAATTTACTTTAACTTATTTTACTATCAGTTAAATTTCTCATATTTTAATACCCTAGAAAAATTATAACTGGGGGTTTACATGTTTTCTCTACGCCCAATCCCACGTTAGGTCAGGACCCGTCTGTGCCTAACCATTCTTAGGTACAGTCATAAGCTAAACCCAACTCCTCTTAGGTTTAACGTATAGCTAAAAGATCACCCCATACTAAACCTTCCATACTCCGGGCCTGGGCTAGTAATTATGATACCTATCACATCCCATTAATTATGAACAAGCAGTCTATGCTAATATTAATTAGATATGATGACGTGAGCAGTAGAATAATATTATTTTACCATTACAAGATTACATCTCTACCCCTTTTATATTATATAAAGTAAGTTACGTCAGGTAATATAAAAGGAAGCTTAAGTACACATAAAAAAAGGTTCGAAACCTTATGCTCTTAGACAAAAACACATTCCTTCTTTTTTCTTCCCTAACTTCTACATTTTCTTCTCCTTCTTCTTCTCTGTCTTCATAAAAGCTCATCAATACCTTCATTAATGTCTTTTTGCCAAAAAAATTACCTCGTAATGACTTGATCTTCGAAGAGTCTTCCATCAACATCCCTAGAGGTTTCTAAGGGACATTGTGCAGGTATTCACTGAAGAGAAGATTTACAACCTTTGAAAAAATCCATTAAAAAAAAAAGTCAATATAGTCTAGAAATAAAGTTCGTAGAATACGTTATAAATTATCCAACAGAGATCTTAAAGATTAATTCTTTTCAGAATATTTCCTGTTATTTTTATAGCCTAGGCATAACTTTTACGCCATTAGAGAAAAAAGAAGCAAAAGATTCCATTTCAGGCCTCTTCAAAGCCACACCAATTTCAATCCTTCGGTCACTTCCATTTCCAATATCCAACACTGAAAACGCTCCAGTTCTATCTATGGATGTGAGCTCCACCTTCTCGACATTTCCCCATCCAAAATCCGTGTTGTAAAATTTTAATCCGGTCGCTCCAGCAACACTAATTAGTCGCACTTCTGGTCCCAAACTTAACAACATCTCAAACCTCTCACTTGAACCTTCAAGGAGTCCCTTGTCCAATCCGTTTATGGAAGCGCTAAGCTTTCCGGCTATAATAGCTAATCCATTTTCCTGCATAAAATCTCCGGCTTTAGAAACTATGTGACGAGCCACAACAGTGTCACCAAAATGATTTGGTGGAAGAGGAGGGTCTAAACGACTTCTACAATCCACTGACCACGCAAAATAAACCTCTCTGTCGGCATCTCCTCCTCTTGCTTTGACAAGACAGATCAATACATAAGAGCATGCCAGAAGATAAGTGGAGAGATGAAGTCGTTTTGTAGGGTCTGTTGCTTCCGGGTGATAACGCAACACACTTTCTCTAAGCTTCTTAATGGCTTCACTAGATAAATGAAAGGTTGCTCGAAGCAAGTTAGGTTGCACTTCAAGTTTCGTCAACGGCTTCACGCTTTTTGGGTTCGAGTCTGAACCTGATTCTAACCGTTTCCCCATGGTTGCCCACAAGTTAATGTACGCCTCCTCCAAACCTTTGGAGTCTTGGATACTTTTCCATCCAAAACTCGGGGTGATTTCTGCTGGCAATAAACGTGGGGCTTCACCTTTTTCGACAATATATTTGCATGTATAAGCCCAAGCTCTGAGGAACATAGATACGCTTTTCCCGTCAAATATTGCATGGTGCGTTGCCATACCAATGCAAAAGCCTTTGTTAGGAAATAACGTTACTTGTAAAACCACTAATGGTGACATAGTTTCAGTTGCGACAAATTGGGGAGCATAAGGATGTGATTCAACAGCTTCAAGGATTCCATTGCCTATAAGGCGATCGAAATCACCATTACACTCGGCAAGTGTAACTGAAACGGAATCGTTATTAGGATGGTAAACAAAGATGGGTTTGGAGGATTCAGGGGGCCATGTTAGGCTGCCGACGATAGGGAGGAAGTGGAGGAGTGCATTGGAAAGTGATTTTTTGAGACTGGGGAAAATTACAGAGTGAAAGAAGGTAGGGTTTGCATCAGTAAGTTTGAAGAAGAAGAGGCACTCAGTTGGAGGAAATCTGAGACCTGCCAGTTCAAAACAAGTAGGAGAGAGTATTGTTTCGGTGGCTGACTTGGTAGAGTCATAAGCGGGAGCCACTTCGCAGATATCAAGTATCTTTACAGAGTTCGGTGATGCCATGGAGATAGCTAGAGTGAAAAAGAGAGAGAGATTGATAGTGGGATATGTTTTTTTCGTTTCAGCTCTTGCTCCATTAATAGAACTCGGCAACCAATAGTTTTCAGATTGATCGAAATGAGCCATTTCTGTGCCAGGAAAAAAACAATAGGATAGTAGGTGAGCTTGCTACTTATCATGGTGTTCTTTTTCTCGTTTTGACTGACTGGTACTTCTCTCCAGTCATCCATAATTTTTCCATGATAAAAAATACTTAATAAAAAACTATATAAAATTATTATAATTATAATATTTTTTTTTATATTAAATTATTGTTCATAAATATTTTTAGTTAATATTTTATTAATATTAAATATTAATAAAAGCTATTGAAATTAATAAAAAATATATTTTTTTTCCTTATAAGAAAAAGTTAAGAGGCTTGACCTTTAGTTAACCAATCATTTTCTATTTATATGTGTAGGGCAATATATAATAATAAAGATAAAAATTATAACACTAAAGTAATGCCTATAATATTTTCTATATATACATTCTAATGTTTTTTATATATACATTCTATAATATGGGTAGAAGTTGCATTTTAAAGTTTTTTTTGTCCAGAAATATATTAAAATAATATTTATTATTATTTTTTTAAAATTTTATTTTTGACATCAGCACATTAAAATCCCTAAACACTTAAAATATTAATTTTAAGTAATTATTTTTTGTAAAAAATTAGCTTTTAGCCAAACAGCACCTTGATCCTTATCTTTACAGCTTCCCTCTACATATATTGTTTAGATCCCTTAAAAACAAAAATATTGCTAGGAAATTTTTTATTGTTTCTTATTGATTTGTTGATTTCTAATTAATTATATTTTTAATTTTTAATGTGCATGATATCTTTCCTATAATTTTCCAATTTTTTTTAATTTCTTATCTATTTTTCATATATATATATATATATATATATATATATATTGCATAGTCTTCCACTATTTTTTAGTCCCTAATCATTTTAGACTATTTTTTTAGTTCCTATAATTTTCCAATTTTGTTTAATTTCCTCTACTTTTTCATGCTTGACTCCAATTTGGCTCCCTAAATTATTTATATTCTCCTCTCTATTATATGTATTTACCTATTCTATTACGCAAAGAAAGTAACAACAATCCAAAGTAACAACTTTTTTTTTTCAAAAAAAAAAATATCTTTAAAAATACATGGAAAAGCTAGAAGTAAACAATAAATTATCACATCTTTCTTTTGTTTTCCACAATTTTATTGTGTAATAACTTTTTTGTTATTTATAAAGCAAATCTCGAATAAATGAATTATTTAATCATTATTCAAGAATATTAACAAAATGGATAATATAAATTATTAATACACGGCTCTTTATTTAAAAAAAACACAAAAAAAATTAAATGTAATTTTTTCATTATATGATTTTTGTAAGCCTATTTACAAATGTATTAATCATTATCATTTAATTGGATCTGTATTTTAAAATTAAAGATTAGATGATCTAGTTAGGCAAGGCTCCTAAATTACTGCATTAGGTTTTGATAGTATTTTATTTTATTTTAATAATATACAAATACAAATTAAGATAAAAATCTTAGAATGTACATGCAATTAAATATTTTATTTTAAAAACAAACACGAAAAAACTTGTTTTATTTAAAGTATTTTAGCATAATCTTAAACTTTTCTTTAATATAATTAATTTTTTTTGACCTAAAATATCTAAAGAACAATTAATTTTTCTAATTATCATAAACGAATTTATTTTTCTTTTACTCGTAGCCACATTAGTTTGACAACGATCGTATTACACTTTTATTACACGTTGATTGACACATTATAGTCGTCTACAAATCATGCTTTCACCAACAACCGTGTCCCTCCTTCCATAAAAGATATTTCTCCATCCCACTCCGATGAATTATTGGTGTGATTTTGTCACGTGAATTATTCACTATATATAAACATGCCTAAAATTGTTTTGACCATCCAATTATGACAGGTAGATATTGAGAGTTTGTTGGTTTTACATTTTAAAAATATTTTTTTAAAAAATTAAATATTTTTTATTTTTTTATTTCAAATTAATTGTTTTGGTGTATTATTTTGGTGTTTTCTAATTATTTTGATGTATTTATATAAAAAATAAGAAATATTATTTTAATGTATTTCCGAGCAAAAAGAACTTTGAAAAACAACCGTTATTACACTTCTAAACACCCCTTTCATGTTGATTAGTAACTTCACAGAGAGGGGGGGTGAACATCTTCGGGTCAAGCTCTTATGTTTAGTATCAGATGTCTTCTAGATATGTACTAATTAGGTGGCCCCACTGCATTGTGAGTCAACCTTTTATTTTCATAAAAAATATAAAAAAAATCTAAAACCCAAGAGCGTTGGGTCTGACTACAACACCAGACTCAACAGTAAATATTTATAATATTATTAATAATATTTATCTTGTCTGCTCAAGTTCTTATATTTTTTAATCTTTTTAAAAAACAATTTATGATTTTTCTTCAATAGTAATAATAGATTTTTATTTTTTATTTTTTCACTAATGATGATGATGATAATAATAATGATTGATTAGTAGTGGTGGTGGTTGTGGTAGTAGTAATAATAAAAATTGATTAGTGGTGGTTGTGGTAGTAGTAGTAGTAATAGTACTAGTGGTGGTAGTAGTAATAATAAGAATAATAATTAATTTTAATTTTAAAATCAAATCTATGTTTTTTGAGCGAGTCAAGTCTAAGATAGTGTGGATCCACCACATATGCTGAAATCACTACACTTGAACTTGGCAGCGGTCAAGGTAGCGTAGATTCAGCTCGAATGCTGAATTCACTACACTTAGACTCCAAGTTCACGGTACATGGACTTGGCTATTGGCCAAGTCCAAAGGACTCCTAGGCTTAGTAGGCAACCAAGTATAGGGTATTGTGGGTCTAGCATGCATACTGGATCCACTACACATGGACTTGGCAGATAGCAAAATCCAAGGTAGCATAATAATATTTATACCTTGGATCTGGCCAATTGCAAAGTCTTAGTACCTTGGACTTGGATGATTGCCAAGTCCAAGAGAACATGAGTTTAAATTTAAGTGTTTTTTTCCAAAGTTTTTATAGTTTTTAATTTTATCTTTGAAATCAAATATAAGATTTTTTTTCTAATAATAAAAATATTTTTTTTAAAAAAATAATTAATAATTTTATATCTAAACCGTAAAAAGTCCCTCAACACATGCATATTCCCTCCTTCAAAGACATGGTAGTATTTTCATTCACTACGCTATTATACAGTTTTACCGACGGATTAATTCTGTCGGTATAAGGAACACAAACCATCGGTAAAATAATTACCAATGGTATCGCCGACGAAACAAATCCATCGGAGTCATGAGCATCGGTATTTCTGATTCCGTCGCTATTTCTGTCGGTAATAAAAAAACAAAATTACCGACGAACATACAGACAGATAAGCGCACCAAAAAAATATATTCCCACCACCAAGTTACCGACGAAATATTCCGTCTGTAAAATTCAACGATAATTCCGTCGGTTACGCCGTCGGTAATTGTGGCACAGGCCCGTAATTTTTTTCCAACTCTCTGTGAAATACCGACGGCACTATTCCGTCGGTGATTCCGTTGGTAATTGTGGCACAGGCCTGTAATTTTTTTCCAACTCTCTGTGAAATACCGACGGCACTATTCCGTCGGTGATTCCGTCGGCAATTGTGGCACGACCGTAAATATTGTAAACGATACTACAATACTCTTGGTATAAATTTAAAATATTTTTTAAAAAATTATTTATTAACAATTAAAAAACTTATAACCAAATAAATTTTCATTAGACATTAAAAATGTAAAATTAATGTTAAATAATATTCATCGAAATATTCATTACAAATTTAATGTTTTAAAAAAACAAAATTAAACTAATTAAAATAGCAGGGGAGCTAGAGGAGGAGGAGGAGGAGGAGGAGGCTGGTTGTTGCCAGGACCGTACGGCAAAAAAGAAGCAGCACATGGATCATCACCCATCTTTGATCTAATCTCCATGACCATTTGATGAAGCTGAGTATAATCCGTCGAGAGGCGTTCATATTGTTGTTTTAGGGCTAAAAACTCCTCTGACTAGGTGCTCGATACTGATGGAGAGCTCCCAATGGTTGAGACACTACGGGCTGACTGTAATTTATCAGCCGTCGTGTTGGAGAGCCCGTAGACCCGATTTTTATCGGGTCCACCAGACGATCCGACCTCCATCCACAAATCCGGATCGAAATCTGGTTGGGTCAAAGGATCGTCCCCATATCTCTCTCTCAACCGGCTATTATAAGTCTCCTGAATTTTTTTTTTAAAAATCATCATATTCAATTCAAGAAAATAATAACTTAAAAAATAATTTGATTGATCGAACATACCACAAAATGCTGAGCACGGTTGTCCACGTACTGCTGCACCCCCTTTTGGCGGTCTTGACTCTGCACGTGCATCTCTATAAGTAGCTCCATTGGACTCGGCTCACGTCCAAGAGACGTAGCCTGTAAGGAAAAAAAAGATTGCAAGTGAAATATATTTATAAGCAACAACAAATTAATTAACGATGTCGATACACGATGTCGGGCGACGGCTCCCGCTTTTTTTGTTTATTTAACAAAAAGGGTTTTTTCTCGATTGGGAGAAACAAAGATTTTATTGGAGTCGCCATCTAGTAATTTAAGGGAACTAGAAATCCCAAATTAGACACTGGTCCCAGAGATTCGGGTACGGGGTTAGTTATGATTAAGAGAAGGTAGACACCACCCTTAAAACATCCTTTCAAAAGAAAGGTTACCCTTTGATTCAAATGCGATTATATTTTGGGCTTATTTGTAATTCTTTTTTTAAAAGATTAACGTCGGTCCCTAAAAATAGGAGACACGTTAAAAATGACATCAGTCCCTAAAGATTAGGAGACTCGTCTAAAAACTAACGTTTGTCCCTAAAAAGGAGAGTTACGTCTGGGTTACCAAAAGAAATAATGGATATAATCCATTATATTTTGGGTTTATTGGTAATTTGTTTTTTTCAAATGATTAACGTCGGTCCCTAAAAATAGGAGACGCGTTAAAAATGACATCAGTCCCTAAAAATTAGGAGACTTGTTTAAAATATGATGTTTTAACCCTAAAAAGGAGAGTTACGTCTGGGTTACCAAAAGAAATAATGGACATAATCCATATTTGGTATTTACATTTCTGACATTGGTCCTTTTTTAAAAAAGAGACGTGTCGACTTTGGTTTTTGTATTTTTTTACAACATGCAAGAAAATTTACAAGCATTTATATATAAAAAATATCAAAAATACCAGTAGAAACCCAAAAAATTACCTGAGTGCCACTATATAGGTAAAATACTGAAATACCCTCGGATTTCTTGAAAAATTACAAAAATGACACTGGCGGCGCGTGTGGCACACGCGCAGTTACTGTGGGCGGCGGCGAGATTTTCCGGCGAGATTTCTGTCCAACCGACGGTCGATCCTGGTAGATCTGATGTCGAGGATTCTGATGGCGGTGGTCTCGACGGCCGTTGATGGCTGACGAGGGAGAATCGTCGGTTTGAAGCTTCGGTGGCCGATGAAAATCGCGGCCTTTTTCCGGCCAGATAAGGGGAAGAAAACGATGAAAACCACCGGGGTTTTTCTTTACAGCAGGGTAGATACCTTTCTGTGGTGGTGCGGAGGCTGGAGACGGCCGGAAAGTGGAGATCGGATGAGAGAGAGAATCGTCGGCGAGAGGAGAGAGAGGCTCTGAGATGTGCTATGGTGTAAACGCGTGCACGGTGCACCGGTGCAGCTCAAGGCTGTGAACCATTGGATCTCCGTTGAACTAATCCTGCGGCTGTGATTGGCTGGATCTGCAAGTTGATCGGACGGTCTGGATGAGCGGAGGTGTGATCCGGTGTGTCGCGGTGTACTGAAAGCTTGGTACACCGTGTGACGTTGCGCCACAGGATCTAAGAGAAAATTGTTTTAAGGGCTGGGATGGATTTGGGTTTTAATCTAGTGTGGTAAGCCCTATTGTACCCTATTAAATCAACAGTTCAGATCCAAACACTATTAGATCTAACGGTTAGGATATATTTGGTATTTTTCAAATTGTTTTTTTTTGAAAATCAATATCCTACTCGCATGAAGAAATAGTAAAAAAAACGTGAATAGTAAAGATTTCTTTTCTTTATTTTTTTTTCTTTCTCCTGCTTCTTCTCTTTCATTTTTCTTCCTCTGGCGAACTATCACTGGCTATTTATAGCCAATGACAGGGAACAACACGAATATGCTTTAAGAAAAATTGTGTACGCACAACTACTCCGCCTACAATTAGTGTAACTACCCCACCTAATATAACAAATTTGTATTATTAATTTTGTTTTATTATATATAATAATAAACAAATCAGTATTAGAAAAATCTCGTTTCAACCGCTAAAAATCAATTTTAATGACCGAAAATAATAGTTTTGACCCAAAATAACCTGAAACTCATTTTTTACCCCGGTCGACATGGTTGGACCCGTATGGACTCGGTGGACTCGGTTTTGACCGAATATGACGGTTTTGACCCAAAACGACCCGACACTTATTTTTTACCCTAGTCGACATGGTTTGACCCATATTGACTCGGTGGACTCGGTTTTGACCGAAAATGACGGTTTTGACCCGAAACGGCCTGAAACTCATTTTTTACCCTGGTCGACATGGTTTGACCCGTATTGACTCGGTGGACTTGGTTTTGACCGAAAATGACGGTTTTGACCCGTAATGGCCTAAAACTCATTTTTTACCCTGGTCGACATGGTTTGACCCGTATTGACTCGGTGGAATCGGTTTTGATGGAAAAATGCGGTTGACTCAAGAAAAATATATTTTTGAATTTTAAACTTTTTCTTAATTTTTTTGGATTTTTATAAATAATAATAGAAATAAAATATCATTCGAGAAAATCTTGGTGAATCCAAAATTGGGTTACAACAGTTGCCCCCTCTTTACAATTCTTACGGTGCAAAGGCATTGGAAAATTCATTTTCTTTTGACTTTGCATAGTAAGTTTTGTAAAGAAAAACGATGGAAGTGTTGAAAAATACAAAGATTTTTCAGTTGGTCTAATTCTTATGGGCGACCTGCCTAAGTGAAAAACATGAAAGTGTTTTCAATGTGAAATACATGAAAGTGATTTCGGATTAATGTTGTGAAATACATGAAAGTGATTTCAACAATGGTTTTGTGAAATAGATGAAAGTGATTTCAACAATGATTTTTTTTGTGAAATACATGAAAGTGATTTCAACCTTAGTCTTGTGAAATACATGAAAGTGATTTCAAAATTGATTTTTTTTTTTGTGAAATACATGAAAGTGATTTCAACCTTAGTCTTGTGAAATACATGAAAGTGATTTCAACAATGGTTTTGTGAAATACATGAAAGTGATTTCAACATTGGTTTTTTTATGAAATACATGAAAGTGATTTCAACAATGGTTTTGTGAAATACATGAAAGTGATTTCAACATTGGTTTTTCTTGTGAAATACATGAAAGTGATTTCAACATTAGTCTTGTGAAATACAGGAAAGTGATTTCAACATTTGTTTTATGAAATAGATGAAAGTGATTTCAGATTAGCATTGCGAAATACATGAAAATGATTTCAACAATGGTTTTGTGAAATACATGAAAGTGATTTCAACATTGGTCCTATTTTCCAGGTGACCACCCTGATGATAAAATACAAGGAAACTCGCAAGTGGTCTAATTGTTCCAGGCGACCTGACCGATAGTGAAGATGAAAGCAAAAGAATTTGGCGAATGGTCTAATTGTTCCAAGCGACCTGCCCGATGATAAAATGCGAAGAAACTCGCAAGTGGTCTAATTGTTCCAGGCGACCTGCCCGATGATAAAATGCGAGGAAACTCGCAAGTGGTCTAATTGTTCCAGGCGACCTGCCCGATGGTGAAAATGCGAGGAAACTCGCAAGTGGTCTAATTGTTCCAGGCGACCTGCCCGATGATAAAATGCGAGGAAACTCGCAAGTGGTCTAATTGTTCCAGGCGACCTGCCCGATGGTGAAAATGCGAGGAAACTCGCAAGTGGTCTAATTGTGCCAGGCGACCTGCCCGATGATAAAATGCGAGGAAACTCGCAAGTGGTCTAATTGTTCCAGGCGACCTGCCCGATAGTGAAATGCGAGGAAACTCGCAAGTGGTCTAATTGTTCCAGGCGACCTGCCCGATAGTGAAATAATTGAAAGTGATTTCAATATAGTTTTGTGAAATACATGAAAGTGATTTCAGCAATGAGCTTCAGGGTTAATGAAAAATTCTAAAGGAAGGCAATACCTGTATGGTTGAGATTTGATTTGTAAATCGATCTCAGAGATGATGAAATCTTCTTAAGAAAGTCTTGTATGTACGGTTGGGATTTGATTTGTAATTGGATCCCAAAGATGAGGAAAGCTTCTCAAGAAAGTCTTGTATGTACGGTTGAGATCTAATTTGTAAATCCCAAAAATGAGGAAAGCTTCTCAAGGAAGTCTTATATGTGCGGTTGGGATTTGATTTGTAATTGGATCCCAAAGATAAGGAAAGCTTCTCAAGAAAGTCTTGTATGTACGGTTGGGATTCGATTTGTGGATCTCAAAAATAAGGAAAGCTTCTCAAGAAAGTCTTGTATGTACGGTTGAGATCTGATTTGTAAATCCCAAAAATGAGGAAAGCTTCTCAAAGAAGTCATGTATGTATGGTTGGGATTCGATTTATGGATCCCAAAAATAAGGAAAGCTTCCCAAGGAAGTACTGTATGTACAGTTGAGATTTGAGTTGTGGATCCCAAAAATGAGGAAAACTTCCCAAGAAAGTACTGTATGTACAGTTGAGATTTGAGCTGCCGTTCAAAACGATGGTAGGAGTAAATTCCTTATAAATTACGCAGTATTTGGCAAAAGACATCATCAACTTCTTGTATTTCAATACTTTCATAGTTCTCAACTTTTGAAGCTTTGACCATGTCTTCCTCTTCTTCCAATGCTAACCCAAACCTTGTTCCTGCAGTAGAGCCTGTAGTTTGGCGTACTATCTTTGAAGTGAATGGTCATCCAGTTACAATAGAAGATACTGTAATGGATGATGAAGATACTGTTATAGCCGTGGCTAGAGACATGATCCTTCCCCGTGATGAAACAATATTGGCAGCCAGGACCGATATTGAAGCAGTGAATCAGTCACTTGCTCTCAGTATCAGGGCTACTTCATCTTTGGTGAACGTTGCAGAGCGTCTTCATGCCAAAAGACTTGAGTTGAATACTCAGGTTCTTGATCTCCATCATCAGATTGAGAATTTAAGGAATAGACTCCGTGATGAGAGACATCACAGAAACAACTTGGAGAGGAGAAACCAAGAGCTAAATACACGTGTTGACTTTTAGAGGGATTATGTTAACACACGACACCTTGAGTTTGAGGAAGAGATGGAGCGCATGCATAAGCAATTTGAAGAATTCTGAGGCATGATTGGCCATCAAGATGAAGATATCCCTAATCGTCCTCGCAGTGTTTAACGTTTGTACTTGTAAACCCTTTTCCATGAATAAAAATCCATGTTTCTCGTCTTCATTCATAAATTTTGCTTTTGTGGAATTGCCATGTTTGATGTGATTTGGAAGAATCTTCATTTGATCTGAATCTCGTTGGATCCCAATGGGAATTTTGTTTCGTGAAATATCTGCAAAACAAATATGCAATGCTCGTGAAGTTAGATGATATGCAATGCATCTTACCTGTTTTTGAAATATAGGTCCCCCCTCTTTGATGCTTCATCATCATAGGGTGGCTTTGTTTGCACTCCAAGGCCTTCTTTGTTCTTTCAATGTATTGGCTCATTCATGTGTTATTCATTCGCTAAGTTGTAAATGCAGTGCCCATCTTGGACTGTCCGCGATAATTACTGCTCTCGCTGTTTATCACTTGACAATGCCCTCAAGTGTTGCTTGATTTATCATTAAGAAGTTTAACAGATCGTTCATCTCCTGGATTCTTTCAAGAATTGTTCTCTGATTGATTGTGCGTATCGTGCCAACACCCATCAAGATTGTCAATCAGTTATGAACTCACCTCTAGTTGAAACATACCCTTCAAGTATATGCAGTCATCCATTTTCATGGAACTGTCATGTCATTCAGACCTGCATTTCATACTTTGCAGTAAAAAGCTCATCGTTGTATGCTCAGTTTCTTTCTCAATAAGTTCTTCTCAACTCATCTAACCAGATTGTGAAAAGAAATGCCTCAACCTCATTAATGATGTCACTTTTATCACCCATACTCATGTGGTGCGGTGCACATTGACTTCAAATCAGATGGTCCCACTGTCAATCTAGGTGGGTGCGGTGCATCCTTCCAACATTCATGCAAAAGCAATCATGTGATAACATCTTTCAATAGTCATAGCCATATTGGAGATGATAAACCAAGATGAAGATATGAAGATGTCCTTTAGGTACATCTTTGCTCTCAATTGTTGTCGGGGTTTACTGGATCATAAATTGTTCTTGAACATCATTGCCCTTAATTGATCTGAATGTGCTCATTCACTGATTATCATTCTTTGATTCATCATTTGATCATCTTTACCCCCCAGCTGATTTAAATACTATTTTTTTTCCTTCTTGAAGGTCCATTGTATTGCCCCCAGCAGTGTCGTGGAGAATTGATGTCATTTCTGTCAGGAATTTGCAAACTCGGTCGATGTTTTTCTTGTTTGAAAATCTTTCTTATTTTGGAATCAAATCTCACATTTCAAAGATCATGTCTATTCAAGTCTGATTGTTGAATATGAAATCAGAGAGATGTCAATTTTTGAAAGTATTTTTGGAAATCAAGCTTTATTGGTCAAAGATCCAACACACGTTATTCAATGTAGTCCTTTGATTGTCTTGTATTTTGAGAGAGAAAAAATTGACTCGTTGTAAGATTAAAATGACTTTTTCCATGGTTTTTTGTATCCATTTTAAACTCTAATTTTGGGTATATCTTTTGATTATCTGTGATGAGGTGACCTTTTATGAATTTCAAGAAAAACAAGGTACCTGAGTCAAAACTTGAGGCTTAGTCAAGAAAGATTGTTTTTTTTTCTTAGCACCAATTTTATCAGCATGCATAATAATCAGTAGCTTGATTCATGAAGTCACGACCTGTATGAAACAACTCTTCAAGTTTTGAGATCGCCATTTATCGGTTCAGATTGCTTACTTGATTAAAAAGGACTTTCTAAAGCATGTAATGTAGGCTATGGGTCCTGGCTATGAAAGAAAGGAATTTCACAAGCTCAAAAGGTGTTTGAGGGTTTCATGAACCTAGGATCACCATCAATTACTCATCAATCTCTTTTCCTCACGTTGTCTTTGTAGAGACAGTGACATATAACCTTGTTAATAGGTCATAACGCAAATCCAACTTTTCTTTGATGAATAACCAATCTAAACTTTTGAAGATCATAGAGGCTTTACCATAGACACACCAAAAGACATAATGCTTGATTTTTCGTGTTAACTTTTGGTATTTGTTGTGTCTTTATCAATCTTTGGCTTTCTTCTTCTAGCCTTTTCTCAATCATTGGACTTTTGTTCTAAGCCTTCCCTTTGTCCATCGACTCTAACATTGTCTTCGTCTTTTCTCGGAAAAGACTCTCATTGCCCCCAGTGTGGGGTGTGATCCTAGTCAGGGTTTTTTATGAAAGAAATATTCTATCAGCTCAAAATGGAACTGCAAGGGATATATATTTCAAGAATTGTGAAAGGATAAAACAGAAATGGCCTTTTCTCATTTCAAGCAAGGTCGGTTAGAACCGATAAATTTTGACCTCATCCAATGTAATGGTTGAGACTTGTAAGAATCATAATTCATGAGTCCATAACTAATGAATCCACTACGTGCCATTATGCATACTGCTAAAACGTAGCTACATGGTGTGTGGTTCAATTTCATGTGTGAGCTCAAATGCATAAGTTTTTTGGTCACCTCATGTCATTTCAGTAAGCATTGAGTCATTCAAGCAATATAATTTTAATCTTCAGGATTGAATAATCTTAAATGCATGTTGGAGCTTGATCAAAATATTTTATAAATAACCTTTGAAAGAAAAATCTCGTGCGTTCAGAACAACAAAGGGACAAAGAAAAGACATGTTTTGTTAAAAGATGAGATGTGATCCCAAAATAAAATGCAGAATGACAAAACTCATAACAAAAAGGATCGACAGTTTAACACTCTTCTTGGATCAGCTTTTCTGGCGATATCTGTGTTTTGCCAAGCATTTCGATCACTTGTCAATCTAAGGATGTTGAGGTGACAATATGGCCGATTACGTCATTTTGCACAAACTCAACTTGATTCTTGAAATTCTTGCAACTGTTCAACTGAATGACACAAAATCCCCTAATGATATTCAAATCACTTTTCTGGATTATACCACCTAGAAAATGATGGTTGTATGGGATTTGGCGGAGTCAGGGCAATAAGTCCAGAATCTAACAGATGCTGGTAGACAAACTCGAGTGGTTGAGGTATGTCAATCGTGGCAAAGACATTTGAGCAATTGATGCTACAATGAGACCTGGTTGGACCACATAATTAAGGCTTCCCATCGTCAGAGTCATCCTTTGATTCATCTCTCATTATTGTTCTAGAATCCTTGGCAGAATCTTCAATCATTCCCCTCTTTGTAGCTTGTTCAATTCTTTCGACAATCCTCACAACATCATGTCAATCTTCCCATGTTGTGGTTATTTGTGGATTGGTAGAAACTTTCCAACAGCTAGGCAATCTTGGTAGCGTATAGAAACATGCAGCACCACCACTACCGACGTGTGGAATCACACGTTGTCTCAACTGGAAGAGAAAATGATGAATCTGAAACCCTTTTGTCTCCTCTTCGATTCCTCACCGGCAGTACATCAAACAAACACCTATAGTAGGAATTTTGCTTTGTTAAAGTTGCAATGTTTGCTATTGTTTTTCTCAGATCAGCATCTGATCCTGCTGGACCGGAATGGTGTTCACAATAGAGATGTCTGGAAAGAAAGCCAATGCACCAGGAACAGAAAGCTAGCAGCTATTATGTGCTTTTGGAATATGTGAAGGCTTTGAACGAGAACAAGGGTTGTCATTAATTGATGACTGAAGGCATTGCTGTCATTGTTCATGACGAAAAAAGAGAGGTGCAACTTCAATGGAACGTGGACAAGTAGTGTTCCCAACAAGAGACTGTGCAGACATTCCCTTTCCATTCTTGAAACTCAACACTTATTCAAACAGATTTATGAGTCGAGCTACTTCACCTTTACTGCTCTCAACTTCCTTTATCAAACCTCTGTCTAACCTCCGTCTTTATTTTCCATCTTCATCAGTCCAGTAGACCTTAGGTGGGGGAACGTATGTTTCAACCGTGTGCATGCTTGATAAATGAATGAAATGCACAAATGGATGTAAAATGCCATATGTTTTATGCATGTTTGTTATTTGTTTCAAGGTTTCCTTATGACGAGGAATAGACCAGATCATATTCTCTTAAGAAAGTTCTCACTAAGGACTCCAAACTTACAGGAACTTGAACCGATTTGGGGGAGAAATTTGATGCCATAAATCAGAATCAAAATAAACATTTCTCATAACAAAAAGATGATGAAATTGCCTTTTATTAATTGATATTAAAAGTACAACAAGTCAATCTTTCCAAAACCTTGGACCATCGTATGCTGAGATCTCATTAATTCTATCTCTGATCAACCCAAAAAACTAATGGAATTCATTTCTGGTCATTGGCTCACCATCTGCTATTTGTTGGGCTAGGCCTCTTAATCCTAAAGCATAATTCTTGGCATCATCTGCTTGTACATGATAGCGCATGACTTCAGAAGCCCAACATTCTGCTTCTTTTTCTGCATTTTCTTTTTCTGATGATAAGGTTTGCTCAATAGAAAGCAAATGGTCCACATGCTCATCTAAATTGGCAATGATAGTATCTTCATTTTGACACTGTTCTTGAAGTGATTCTTTTTTCTCTTCCAATTTTAATACTATTTTCTCAGCTTTTGATGCTCTTCTAACCCATCTCTTCATGTTGACATCTTGCTTCCTCTTATCTTCTGACAAAAGTACATATTTTTCTTGTAATTGTTGGAACTCAAGTTGTTGATGTTGTAGCTGAGCTGACAAGTCATCCTTTTCTTGTTTTACGATAGCCAAAGTTTTCTCTCGAGTGGCTAGATTAGATTCTAACTTTCTTTTTTTACCCCATAACTCTTCTACTTCAGCATTCAAACTTAGGTTATAAGATTCTTGTTGGGCGCAGACTTCTTCATGTATGTCTTCAGCAGACTGAATCAAAGACCTGAGTGACCCTTCAAAAGGAGGAACTTTGTACCCTTTCCCTCTCTTCTTTTGCCATATTGGATATCCTTTAGTTGTTTTTCCTTCTACTCTCTTAGCAGAAGTAACCCTACCAGGATATTTCCATGCCTTCTTCACTGACTCTAATAATTTCTTCGAGGTCTTGAAATCTTCATAAAATGTTGCCAGTTCGGTAGTCCTTGGAATAAACTGCTCAAATCCAAATTGTCGTAAAACCATGTTGGGACAGTAACTAATACAACAGCGGTCTCCTATCAACGAGACCCATGGGTACTCACCACAGTATGCCAGATAAGATTTGAAATAAGAGTATCGACTTCTCCAATGAAATGGAGATTTACTTAAACTCAAAAACATTGATTCCCATGTGGTTCTTCCTACTTCATGCAAGTGTTTTTCAGCAAAATTCTCCAGCTGAGAATAAAGATGCCATGGGGTACCAACCAAACCTGAAATCTTCCCCTCAATCATATGACTCATAGTCCAGACAAACAACAACTGCAAGCAACATCTTAAACGACCCCTTCCGACTTTTCTACAATAATTCAAGGATGAGAAAGTTTCTGCCAATATTGCTATAGCCGGGTTAATTTTAAAGGTCACCACATTTTTAAATACATTGACAGCCTCAAAATCGATCATTCCCTCTGCAGATGGGAAAAGAACTAAACCATATATGCCTAAGGCCAAAATTCTCAATCGAATTTCATTGCTTTCATCGTGTAATCTCCTTTTGAATATGGCTTCTAGTTCATTCCAAAACCAACCCTGGCTATTTCCTCGTTTAATTGCATGTGATTTTGCTAGTTGACAGTCTGTCTGAGTAATCCAAGCAAAGTTAGAAAGTGCATGCTCTATAGGTGTGTAAAAGTACACCTTTTCTGACTTGGGACAATTTAGCAGGGATTCATACTCCTCGATAGTAGGGGTCATATCCAAAGTATCAAATGTGAAGCACCGATATTCTGGATCCCAAAACCCTATCATGGCCTGAAAACAAGCATGTTGGACCCTAATCTTCAGTAAATGTGATAGATTCCCATATTGTTCCTGAAAAGTGATTTGATCATGAGGGGATAACTTTTCCCAGCAGTCTAGCAGTTGTCCTGTACCAAGTGGTCTGTCATCTAATTTAACATGCTCTGGCAACTGAGACTCAAATTCTGATGGCAAACAATCCCCTTCATCATGTTGGCTCAATTCTGATTTGGTCAAAAATTCCTCAATAGTAATAGGTTTTTCCATCTCACATTTCATGAGGATCAGTGGAGACTTAATGAGCATATGAAATGTATATGAACATGTATGTTTATGCATTGACATTTGTTCGTGTCCTAATGGGTATATCCTACTTGATAGGATCTAGCTCATAAGGTTTGGCTCAGTTTAGTCTATCCTTAAAGATATTTTTTGGTTCTTAGATTGCCCGAATTACTCGTGAAGTAATCGGCCTCTTAACCTTATACAACATGAGTAGGGGAGAAAGACTCCACAGTACTAGTTGCATAGGGTGAGTTACAATCAAAGCAAAAGTCCAAATGAGCATCAGTGGACATAAGTCACACTTGCCACTTGAATCTCTCTTTTCTAACCTTAAACAGGACGAGCTCGGGTCCAGAGCTTTTATGGGTTCACCGTGAAGTGTGTGAATACACAAATAAATAACATGTATGCATGTGATGATATGAAAAATTGAAAAGAATCACAGTAGATATTGCATAAAATAAATAACGCAAATAAAATAATACCAAAAAATAAATAGCAATAAGAAAGAGTAAATGAAAAGCAAACACAAGCAGTTGGCTCAACCCTAAGTCCCCAGTGGAGTCGCCATTCTGTCGATACACGACGTCGGGCGACAGCTCCCGCTTTTTTTGTTTATTTAACAAAAAGGGTTTTTTCTCGATTGGGGGAAACAAAGATTTTATTGGAGTCGCCATCTAGTAATTTGAGGGAACTAGAAATCCCAAATTAGACACTGGTCCCAGAGATTCGGGTACGGGGTTAGTTATGATTAAGGGAAGGTAGACACCACCCTTAAAACATCCTTTCAAAAGAAAGGTTACCCTTACTTATGTGTTTTTTATTTGATTCAAATGCGATTATATTTTGGGCTTATTTGTAATTCTTTTTTTAAAAGATTAATGTCGGTCCCTAAAAATAGGAGACATGTTAAAAATGACATCAGTCCCTAAAGATTAGGAGACTCATCTAAAAACTGACGTTTGTCCCTAAAAAGGAGAGTTACGTCTAGGTTACCAAAAGAAATAATGGATATAATCCATTATATTTTGGGTTTATTGGTAATTTGTTTTTTTCAAATGATTAACGTCGGTCCCTAAAAATAGGAGACGCGTTAAAAATGACATCAGCCCCTAAAAATTAGGAGACTTGTCTAAAATATGATGTTTTAACCCTAAAAAGGAGAGTTACATCTGGGTTACCAAAAGAAATAATGGACATAATCCATATTTGGTATTTACATTTCTGACATCGGTCCTTTTTTAAAAAAGAGACGTGTCGACTTTGGTTTTTGTATTTTTTTACAACATGTAAGAAAATTTACAAGCATTTATATATAAAAAATATCAAAAATACCAGTAGAAACCCAAAAAATTACCTGAGTGCCACTATATAGGTAAAATACTGAAATACCCTCGGATTTCTTGAAAAATTATGAAAATGCCACTGGCAGCGCGTGTGGTACACGCACGGTTACTGTGGGCGGCGGCGAGATTTTTCGGCTAGATTTCTATCCAACCGACGGTCGATCCTGGTAGATCTGATGTCGAGGATTCTGATGGCGGTGGTCTCGACGGCCGTTGATGGCTGACGAGGGAGAATCGTCGGTTTGAAGTTTCAGTGGCCGATGAAAATCGCGACCTTTTTCCGGCCAGATGGGGGGAGAAAACGATGAAAACCACCGGGGTTTTTCTTTACAGCAGGGTAGAAACCTTTTTGTGGTGGTGCGGAGGCTGGAGACGGCCGAAAAGTGGAGATAAGATGAGAGAGAGAATCGCCGGCGAGAGGAGAGAGAGGCTCTGAGATGTGCTATGGTGTAAATGCGTGCACGGTGCACCGGTGCAGCTCAAGGCTGTGAACCATTGGATCTCCGTTGAACTAATCCTGCGGCTGTGATTGGCTGGATCTGCAAGTTAATCGGACGGTCTGGATGAGCGGAGGTGTGATCCGGTATGTCGCGGTGTACCGAAAGCTTGGTACACCGTGTGACGTGGCGCCACAGGATCTAAGAGAAAATTGTTTTAAGGGCTGAGATGAATTTGAGTTTTAATCTAGTGTGGTAAGCCCTATTGTACCCTATTAAATCAACAGTTCAGATCCAAACACTATTAGATCTAACGGTTAAGATATATTTGGTATTTTTCAAATTGTTTTTTTTGAAAATCAATATCCTACTCGCATGAAGAAATAGTAAAAAAAACGTGAATAGTAAAGATTTCTTTTCTTTCTTTTTTTTTTCTTTCTCCTCCTTCTTCTCTTTCCTTTTTCTTCCTCTAGCAAACTATCACTGGCTATTTATAGCCAATGACAGGGAACAACACGAATCTGCTTTAAGAAAAATTGTGTACGCACAACTACTCCGCCTACAATTAGTGTAACTGCCCCGCCTAATATAACAAATTTGTATTATTAATTTTGTTTTATTATATATAATAATAAACAAATCAGTATTAGAAAAATCTCGTTTCAACCGCAAAAAATCAATTTTAATGCCGAAAATAATAGTTTTGACCCAAAATAACCTGAAACTCATTTTTTACCCCGGTCGACATGGTTGGACCCGTATGGACTCGGTGGACTCGGTTTTGACCGAATATGACGGTTTTGACCCAAAACGACCCGACACTTATTTTTTACCCTAGTCGACATGGTTTGCCCGTATTGACTCGGTGGACTCGGTTTTGACCGAAAATGACGGTTTTGACCCGAAACGGCCTGAAACTTATTTTTTACCCTGGTCGACATGGTTTGACCCGTATTGACTCGGTGGACTTGGTTTTGACCGAAAATGACGGTTTTGACCCGTAATGGCCTGAAACTCATTTTTTACCCTGGTCGATATGGTTTGACCCGTATTGACCCGGTGGACTCGGTTTTGATGGAAAGATGCGGTTGACTCAAGAAAAATATATTTTTGAATTTTAAACTTTTTCTTAATTTTTTTGGATTTTTATAAATAATAATAGAAATAAAATATCATTCGAGAAAATCTTGGTGAATGCAAAATTGGGTTACAACAAACGATATATTTCATTTAAAATAATCTTACCATCCGCTTTGCATGTGTGCTGAACGGGACGGAGCCGCCGGTGTGCGTGGTCACCGAACCATGAATTTCCCAGTTCTGGTTGACGGCTTCGGATTGTGAGCGTCGTGAGAACCGCTCAGACATCACGTGCTTAATATATGCCGCCCATATACCTCCCGAGATGAATAGCAGTTTAAATTCCCGCCAAACTGCCACCTCGTTCCAGCCTTCAAGATCGTTGTCCCTCGCATATCTTTTCGCCCTTTTTTGAGTGTCGTACCAAAAATCACGCAACCTACTTCCATAGTAACTAATTAGAATTTAGAACATAAAATTATAAATCAAAAATAAATATTATTTTTGATTTTACCTAATTGCCACGTGATTCTCCAATACTCTCCTGACAACATTGTTGTCCACGCTATCCCACTCAAATTTATTCTGTATATATAAATAATTCATTGAAAATAAAAAGAGTACAAGATATAAAATTACAAAAATTATTTATTAAAAATAAACTGAAAATTAAAAATTAACACCTACCTGAAATCGCCGAAACCAGGCATCGATATTAGGTCTCCACTCAGGATGTTTGGAGACCTGACTCCATTGAAACAATGGAATCTTCATCGATGATTTCATCGCCAATGTAATTGTCCTGGCAGCCTCAATGTTTGTGAACTTGAAATTAAATAAAAAAAATAATTATTTGTTCATAAATTATGTTATAAGTATTAAAAAAAACCTAAAACCTAAACAAACTTACATTGAGAGGTCATCTTTCCATTGTGCCTGGTACTTGCGGGTGAATTGACCCCACTGTGAAGGCACGCCGCTCCTGCGCTGTGAAATTGCGGTAGAAGAGGAAGCATCACACGGTGGCGCAGATGCATCGCCATGATCAGCACCTAAGGAGATGTCCTCCTCGCTGCTAAAAGAACTATGTGTAACCATCTGCTGATGACGTGCTGTAGATTTCATTCGACGCATCTACAGAAATGTATATGAATTATTTCATAAATTAACTATAATTATTTAAAAAACAAATTCAGCATCACCTCCTTTATACTAGAGACTACCCACAATTTTCAAACCTGCAACATTTACAATAACCACAATCCATATAATCTCCATCAACATCATATATACAACCTAATATCATTATGAATTCAATCATTAATAAAAATTCAGTAGCACCTCCCCTATATTGAAGACTACCCACAGTTTTCAAACCTTCAATCTTTACAATAACCACAATCCATATAATTTTCATCAACATCATATATACAACCTAATATCTATACCAATTCAACAATAACAATTATTCAAATAAAAACAATAATATCCTAAAATGAATATAAACTAATTAAATTTAATTCTATATTTCAATTCACATTTATAACATAAATTCAACAATAACACTTATTCAAATAAAAACAATAATATCCTAAAATGAATATAAACTAATTAAATTTAATTCTATATTTCAATTCACATTTATAACATAAATTCAACAATAACAATTATTCAAATAAAAACAATAATATCCTAAAATTAATATAAACTAATTAAATTTAATTCTATATTTCAATAACAATAAACAAAACATCCTAAATACAAAACAAACAATACACAAAACTAAAAAAACAATACATTAATTCAAAATAAATTTTGGAATAAAAAATGCTTACCTTAATAGTATTGATTTTTAGATTTTATCTATAAAAATACACAAAATAAAGAACACCAAAAAAATAATGATAATTAAAATAAAAAAAATACAAAGATAAAGAAAAACATGACATACCTTTTAATATGTTGCAAACTACCACCAAAACAATCAAATCTTTTCCAAAACTTAAACTAAAAACTGAGAGGAGAAGAAATAGAGATGAGAGCCAAGAGAAAAAATGAACCAAATAGGGGGGAGGGGGGTTTTTATATGCCAATATTTCCGTCGGAATTACCGACGGAACATTAATTGTTGTCGGTGGCATTTATTTCTGTCAGTAATTCCGACAGGAAATAAATTGAAATGCACACCAAAATTTTCAAAACTGCCGCCTTTTGTTTTTATCCGTCGGTAATTCCGTCAGGAATTACCGACGACCTACAATTTTGTCGGTAATAGCGCGCCTCTGACAGCATGCGCTTTGGGACGTGTGATTTCTGACACCATTCCGTTGGTAATTGACGTCGGTGATTCCGTCGGCAATTGTGGCACAAACCCATAATTTTTTCCCAACTCTCTGTGAAATACCGATGGAAATATTCCGTCAGTGAGTTCCATCGGTAAAACAGTCAATATTTATGCGGCTTCTACATGAATTTTCTTCTATCCTCCTGCACACTTAGATCACACATAGCACAATAACAGGAGCTGACAATTAAAAAAGAATAAATATTTCATGTTCCAAAATATTACGTTATAAAAATAAGGTTTTACAACATGTTTAGTTAGAATTTTCATCTTTGTCCTCAATTGAATTGTTATCATCCGCTTCATCACGCTCTTCAATGTGGTTATCATCTTCTTCATCAACATTTTGTACTGCACTAGTAGAGCTCAAAACGGCATTCATCTCCTCTGCGTCAACATCAACAAGACTATCATCGAAAACACGAAAATTCAAATTTTCTTCTAAGTCAATCGAAGAAGCAACTCGGTATGGTTCAACCAACTCACTAGCTTGAAAGACTTCATCTATCACACTTGTGTCTTCGTTCTCATCCTGAACAACCTTGACACGACCCTTGGGTTTTGTTTTTAAAACAGATAACCAATCAACTCTTGATCGGTCCCTTCTAAAGGAAAGGGTGTATGTGTAATAAACTTGTTGGCATTGCTTTGCGAAAACAAAGACGTCGTTTACGTTGCGGTGTCTAGCTTTTGAGTTGATTTCAACGAGACCATAGTGAGGATCTACTCTGATTCCTCTATCAGTTGTGTCATATCAATAGCATTTGAATAAAAACACTCTATTCTGTTCGCTATGATATTGCAGTTCCTTGACCTCTTCCAATCTACCATAGTAGTCAACTTCAAACTCACTAGAAGTCGATCCTTTAATACAAACACCGTTGTTGTATGTCTTTCTTCCATGCCCATATTCTTCAGTATGAAAGATATATCCATTGATAAAATACCTGTTATAGCACTTGACTTTTCTTTCAGGGCCCAGGCTTAGTAAAGACAGTGAAATAGTAGCACTAACTCCCATTTGATAAACCTTGTATAATAAATACAACAATAATCAATAAACAGATATTATGTAATATATATTTACGTACAGTGAATTACATTGCAAGAGATTATGAGTTTGTGATAGGACTTACATGTGTTCTAAACCATGTGGCAAATTGTTCATCTTGTAATTGAAAGATCTGGGATTCGGTCAGCTGTGAGTTATTGGACAGTAAGTATCGTCGATGTTGTCTGCAAGATTGTTTCAAATTATATGAGTTTATGGTATCACAAAACATAAATAATACACTCTTGACAAAGTTTATTTCGAACATCTACTTACTTAATAAAAGGTCTCAGCTCATCACAGTTAAATAGGATATAATTGTGTGCTTGTCTGAACTCTATTTCAGACAAATATCTTCCCCTCACAGCATTTTTAGGTGTGGGTCGTCCAGGATTAGAGAATATTGACAAGTTCCCACTTGAAGGCACTTCACCACCATCATCATGTCGTGGAACACGGTTGATCCTCGTTCTCAAATGAGGTTCGAAATAGTATGAGATAAATGTTGAGATCTCCTCAATAATATAAGCCTCACATATTGATGCCTCAACATGCACCTTGTTCTTAACCTTTTTTTTAAGATTGAACAAGTACTTGCATATATATATATATATATATATATATATATATATATAGAATTAATAAAAAATTATAAATAAAAAAAACAAAAAAAAAACATTTAATTATGAATTACATAGCAACTGTAATATCTAACCTCTCGAATGGATACATCCATCTGTACTGGACCGGTCCTCCAACTTTTACCTCAAACGGTAAATGTACGGGTAGATGCTCCATTGAGTCAAAAAATGATGGAGGGAATATCATCTCAAGTTTGCATATTGTCTCCACGATATTCGTTTTAAGCCTCTCAATGTGATCAACATTCAACTTGCTGGAGCATATATCTCTGAAGAAATGACTGATCTCTGTTAGTGCATCCCATATCCCCTTTGGCAACAAATCATGAAAAGCTAATGGGATGAGTGTTTGCATAAACACATGGCAGTCATGACTCTTCATTCCATATAATCTGCATTCCTCGGTATTAACCAGCCTTGATATGTTCGAGGCATGTCCATCGGGAAAATGCAGACTTTTAAGCCATTTATAGACTAGTAGTTGTGCGTTTTTATCTAACACGAAGCTTGCTCTTGGTTTTGCGACCCGTGACCCATCACAAACCAACTCCATATTTTTACGGTTACAGAACAACGCTACATCCAATCTAGCCTTGATGTTGTCCTTTGTCTTCCCCTTCATATCCATGACGGTGTTGAAAATGTTCTCAAACGCGTTCTTTTCAATGTGCATGACGTCAAGGTTATGACGGAGAAGATTGATCTTCCAATAAGGAAGCTCCCAAAATATACTTTGCTTCACCCAGTTATAGGTCAAACCAAAACCAGGAAACTTCTGCTTCCCTGATTGGAGATCAAACACAATGTCACCATACTCTGAAACAACATCAAACAATTCTTCATCAGAAAGACGCGGGGGTGCAACATCCTTTTCAACTCTGCCAACAAAGAAATCCTTTTTGTTCTTTCTATACCTGTGATTCGGCGGCAAGAAGCGATGGTGACAGTCAAAAAAAGAAGCTTTACCCCCGTTTGTTAGTGTGAATGCCTTGTTGTTCTCCATACAATATGGACATGCTAGCTTTCCATGCGTGCTCAAACCAGAAACCATTCCATAAGCTGGGAA
Source organism: Populus nigra (assembly GCF_951802175.1). Taxonomy (NCBI): domain Eukaryota; kingdom Viridiplantae; phylum Streptophyta; class Magnoliopsida; order Malpighiales; family Salicaceae; genus Populus; species Populus nigra. The sequence continues at coordinate 8,167,384 of NC_084852.1, forward strand.
ATCATTGATAGTCCACATCAAAGCTGCTCTCATAACAAAATTATGTTTCCTCAAGATGTCATAAGTCAAAGCTCCAGAGGACCACAATTGCGTCAACTCATCAATCAACGGACGAAGACAAACATCTATATTCTGACCCGGACTGCTCAGACCTGGTATGACCATAAATAGAAACATAAACTCTGGCCTCATACACATCCCCGGTGGCAAGTTATAAATTGTCAGTATGACCGGCCAACAAGAATAAGGAGCAGCAAATGACCCGAATGGGTTGAATCCGTCTGTACACAACCCAATACGCACGTTCCTTGATTCAGCTGAAAAGTGAGGATGCACATTGTTAAAGTGTTTCCAGGCTTCACCGTCAAAAGGGTGCACCATCACTCCATCAACCACATGATGTGATTGGTGCCATGTCATGTGCTCAGCAGTCCTTGGTGACATGAATAACATCTGTAGTCTAGGTGTGATTGAGAGATATCTAAGTTTTTTATATGCCACGAGAGTCTTTACTCTTCCAGTTTTGGGTTTGTAACGGGAATGCCCACATGTCATGCACTCGGTCAACTCAGCATTTTCAAGGTAGTATAACATGCAGAAGTTAGGGCACATGTCAATTTTCTGGTATCCTAAACCGAGGGGTTTCATTATGGACTTGGCAGCATAGAAGTTCTCTTTCAACTTGTTCCCCTCAGGTAAAATGCTTCTCGCCCATTCGATAATCTTGTCATAATCGGCCTCACTCAACCCGTGATCTGATTTGATGGTGAACACCTATGCTACTGCCGATAATTTACTGTGGTTCGTGTAGCCATCCCATAATGGCTCGTCAGAATCTTTCAACAGATCAAAAAACCTTGCTGCATCTGTATTAGGTTCTTTTTCTATGTTTGGAAATTCACTGGCATTACCTTCACTCATTCTCATTGCATCCATAACCATATTCCTGTAACAATTACTGTTCTCATTTCCAACTTCATGCATGTTGCTAGCACTAGAAGTTGACCCGACCACCCTTTCAACCATGCTCTCATTAGGAACAAATAGTTCTCCGTGTGCATACTAACACAGGTAGTTCTGCATGAACCCTTTGGTTAGAAGATGCATCGTTACAACATCTTGATGCAAAAACTTTAAATTTTTACACTTCCTGCATGGACACCTAATACCGCCATCAGTAAAATTCCTCGGGATAGATGTTGTGAAATTAATAAAACCCTGAACACCGTTACAATAATTCATCCTCCGCAATCCTTGGGGTGAGTCCCGATACATCTATGAACGATCATCCATGACTTCTATTGAATCTCTATAAAATATAAAAAAAAAATATTGGTTTCTTATGTTAAATATTCACTATCAATTATCCAACAAACTAAAAAAACACTTATGTTAAATATTCATTATCAATTATCAACTATCAACGTTCATACACACAAATTTATACATATATATATTTACAGAAATCACAACTTCGCAGTAGAATTGATAACAATTAAAACATACCCGTTAAACAAGCTATAATATAATTCGGTGTAATTCAAACAAAATTTCAACAATTTACAAACAAATATAATTTGATAAAATATTCTAAAAAAAACTATAACAATTACAAAATTATACATTCATACAAGAAGTTTCTTTAACAAAATACATATACTAAAAAAACAATAAAATTCACATTTAAAAGTTAAAATTAAAAATGATAGATTTACTTACAAAAAATGATAAAATCCACAAGAATTAACGGATGTTGTGACCACCTACAAAAGTATAAGAAACTTGAGTGCTAGCTTGTGTTGAGAAGAGAGGAGAGTTGAGATGGGTGGTTGGCTGCAGTTTGGGAGGGGAGAGGTGGGATGTGGAAGAAGAAGGGGAAGAAGAAGGAGAAACAGAGGAAGAGAGGAAGAGAGAGTGTCGGCAGAGGCAGTATATACTGGCGTTTACCGACGGACTGACCGACGGAAATATTCCATCGGTAACACCGTCGGTGATTTTGCCGGTGTTAGCGACACGTCCCTGCTTGGCTGTCTGGGTTTGAATCCTTTGGTATTTCCGTCGGTAAATTCGTCTGAATAAAATCCACGTCATCCCGCCGTTGCAATTTTCAAAAAAAATTTCTCGCCATCGGCGATGCCGCCGGTATATACCGACGAAATTATTCTGTCGGTATATACTGACGGAATTCACCGACAAAATTTTTCCGTCGGCTAAGTCCGACAGAATTTGAGACGGAATTATTTCCGTCGGCAATTTTTACCGACGGAAACTTTCCGTCGGTAATTCCGTTGGTATTATCCGATTTTCTAATAGTGATTGTTTTTTTTAAAAAAAAAAGATAAAAGAAGCCCCTAACCAAACGGTTAATAATGAATTAATGTAAAGAAACAACATATTCTAAGATTGCAGCATGACAAATAGGTTCAGATCTATTAAAAGGTATATGTGACTAAGGGTTTTATATAAAAGGAGGGAATCCATTATAAGGTTCGTAAACCAGTTCTTACATTCATCTTAATAGGCTCATTCTAGTCATTCTCGCATATCTAGCTAGATCTAAAGCTCAGCCAAATGTTAAAACTATTTATAATAAGAAAAACTAAACTGGAAAAAAATATTGCTAGGGAATTTTATATTGTTTCCTTATTGATTTGTTGATTTCTAATTAAATAATTTTTTTTAATGTGCATGATACCTTTCCTACAATTTTCCAATTTTATTTAAATTCTTATCTATTTTTCATATTTGTTTTTGCATAGCATTCCACTATTTTTTAGTCCTTAATCATTTTAGACCCCTTTTCATACTTGACTCCAATTTGGCTCCCTAAATTATTTCTCTTCTCTTTCTATTATTTGTATTTACCTATCTTATTACGCAAACAAAGTAACAACAATCCAAAAAATAATGTATATTAATTAAACTTCACTGAAACATACATTTTTTAGGAAAAACATTATCTTTAAAAATACATGAAAATTGTAAAAACGATATATGAAAGTTAATACATTTGATGATATATTAAGTGTATGAAAAAAGGTAAATGCTCAAAATCTTTCCCAAAGCCATTCAAGACAGCAACAACCTTTGGTGATAATGGTTTTGTATACTACAAGGGTTGTCATCAGCACAAGAATTTCATCCTTAAAGAAGGAATACAACTATACAATGAATATGTTGTCTTATATAATAGAGTTATTATTGAGATACAATGCACACATCAATGTTGAGGTGTATTGTCAGTTAATGCTTTTCAAATATCTTTTCAAGTATGTCAGTAAAGGACCAGATAGGTGTAGAATGGATGTTGAAAAAGAGAAAAACGATGAGATTAAGGCCTATCTTAATTGTCATTTTATCTACCCATATGAAGCTGTCTGCCGGCTCTTAGAATTTCCTATTCATTCAAGAAATCCTCCAGTTGAACGTCCGCAGGTTGATTTACCATTACAGCAGAATATTGTCTACTCGGGAAGTGAATCATTGATATCTATAATGAGGAGACCTGGTATTCATAAAACAATGCTTACAGAATGGTTTGAATGCAATAAAAGTGATCTAGTTGCACGGGACCTTTATTACACAGATTTTCCAAGCAAATTTGTTTGGGATTCCAAGTAGAAGTAGTGGACCGCAAGAGCAAAAGGGTTTAATCTTGGTTGTCCAACATATGTTCATCCTGCAGCATGAGGGGAGTAATATTTTCTTAGATTGCTTTTGAACCATGTCAAGGGGGCATTAAGTTTTGATGACCTTAAAAATGTTTTTGGAATTGTGCATCCTACATTCCAGCTTGCTTGCAAGTCTTTGGGTCTTTTAAGAGACGATAAAGAATGGGCAGATGCTTTATGCGAAGCTATTGCAACAGCAACATCTCCACAAATTAGACAAGTTTTTGTTAGTTTGGTTCTATTCTACGAAGTTGGTGATCCAAATGGTTTTTTTCTTCAGTTCTGTAGATCCATGCATGATGATATTGTATGTTGTTTAAGATCATCTTTAAACAAGCCAAATCTTCTAATGTCTGATGATGAACTTAGAAACTATGTGCTTTATAAGCTTAAATTGCTTTTCAATGCAACATCGACATCTCTTGAGAAGCATAAGCTTCCAATGCCTGATGAAAGATTGCTTACAGAAATAAGAAACAGATTATTAAGGAAGGAACTTAATTATGATGTTATCGATCACAACATTCAACAACTTTCCCATTGCTTAACCAGTGCCAAAGAAATGTCTATGAATATGTTGTTACAACTATCATAGAAAGAAAACAAGCTCTAATATTTGTTCATAGACATGAAATAACAGGAAAAACTTTTTTATGGCATACTATAATAAACAAAATATGGTCTGAAGGTTTAATTGTCTTTGCAGTTGCTTCACCTGGAATAGCATCATTATTATTGCTAGGTGGTCGAACGACGCCCTCACTCTTCAAGATTCCACTCACTGTTTTTGAAACCTCATCATACGAGATAAAAAAGAATATGGACCTTTCACGTCTTCTTGAAATGACATCTCTTATTATTTGGGATGAAGCTCCAATAAATAACCGATGTTGCTTTGAGGTATTAGATCGTTCATTGCATGATGAACTTGCATGCAACGGTCCACAAAATCAAAATCAACCATTTGGTGGCAAATCAATTTTATTAGGTGGGGATTTTAGGCAAATCTTGCCACTTATTCCAAGAGGGACGAGAGAAGAAATCATCCATGCTTATTTCAGCAGCTCACCATTATGCCACAATTTTAAACTTTTCACACTCAATGAAAACACGTGACTCCCATCGGATGGGCTAAGTGATACCGAGAAAAAAGAGCTACAGTTGTTTGCCAAATGGATTCTTATGATTGGTAATGAAGAAATATCTGACATCCCATTTGAAGATGACTATGATGCATCCTTGATCAAGATATCAGCAGAACTGCTTCTGGATACAAGTTCCAACCCCATTGCATCCATGGTTTCTGCATTTTACCCTCACATCAGCAACCATCACCTAAATCCTATCCATTTTCAAAAGAGAGCAATAGTCACACCAAAAAATGCTATAATTTCTGTGATTAATGATTTTATTCTTGACATGTCACCAGAAAGTAAGCATGTTTATCTAAGCAATGACAGTGTCTACACATCATCAAGCAATGCTGAGAATGCTGATTTGTTGTACCCGGTTGAATTTATCAATCAGCTTGAATTTAATGTTGTTCCTTCACATAAACTTTCCTTGAAAATAAGAACGACAATCATGCTATTATAAAATTTAAATCCATCAGCAGGTTTGTGCAATGGAACGAGGCTTTTAGTTACACAACTGGCCAAGAAAGTCAATGGAGTGTAAATAATAACAGGTTCCAAAATTGGCAACCATGTGTTCATTCCAAGAATTGTATTCCAAGTAAATGATGGGAAATGTGCATACACAATCAAGAGGAGATAGTTTCCTATTCACTTATGCTATGCAATGACGATAAATAAAAGCCAAGGGCAGTCATTAAAAATTATTAGGGTTTTTCTTAAAGACCAAGTTTTCACCCATGGCCAATTTTATGTAGCCCTTTGAAGAGTTACTTCGAAAAAAGGACTCAAGATAATCACACTCATTGACAAAGAAAAGCCTATTGACTATGCAAGGAACAATATTGTTTACAATGATGTTATTAACGTTGTCAAAAGAGAGTGATATAATAACATTGGAAATGCAAATCAAAATATATTTCCTAATGAACTCAGTTTAATCACTCTTTCTCAGGTCTATCCTTTAATCTCAATTTATTTTATATTTGAATACTACATTTATTTATTATTTGTATTTTAAATTTTGCTCAGCACATTCCATACATGATTATGCTATTTAGTATACCATTACCAATTTTTCATTCTCGGTTTATTGCTTTTCCTTATCATATACATAGTCTTTCAGTTCTATTCTCCCGTTATTAACCTAACATTTTTTAATATAGGGTCATGGCTGTACCGATTAAGGATATCAAGAAGTACACCTTTTATCCATTGATGAGAGTACGAGTTTGCCGTGTATGGATTGCAAAAATTCAAAAACAAGTCAGCAGTTTTAATTGCCTTTTCATCGACAATCAAGAATGATTACCTTTTTTTTTATCTTCCCATTAACATATTTTTTTTCTTTTTTTTTTTGCCAAGTGCAATTAACATTTAAACTAAATGCTATGTTTACTTTATTGTTTGTTTTCTATTGACTCATGCTTCCTTTTTTCACTTCATGTTTAGGTTTTTTCACAACGCAAATGTAGCCATCTATTTCAAATTCAATTTTCATTGCACTTTTATCTCTTTTTGCATTAAATTGCCACTATTTTTTAAACGGTGGAGCTATTCAAGGATCGTCAAAAGCAAGAAATGTTGCTCATTTCACTAACGTAATAGTTTAAGGTCTCTACTCTCTACTATGAAGTTAAGGGTCTTTACACCTATGAAAACATATCAACAAATATAGTCATTGATAACGATGGGGTTGTCGAACTTAAGTCTAGCGTCAAAACCAAAGCTATTGATCCTTTCACTCCTGTCGTGTCAAGATATTATTTCAGGTTCATTGAATTTGCACATGTTCTCTCTCTAGAAAAGGGTTCAAGAGTTCTCCCAAGTATAACAATGTTACTTTCATATTACATGTAACCTATACACAACTTTACTTTATTGTTCGTTATCCATGTATATCCATTTAAAACTAATATCTGCATTTACTTTTTTTATTTAGATGTTCTTGGAAGGCTCAAAGCTATTCAATTGTTAGAGCAAGTATTGGTTCATGGCCAAACATTAGAGAAAAAGAGGGAATTTGTACTTGAAAATATAAGGTTCAATAAAACACTTAATACGTTTTTTTCTCGATGTTCTTTTTTAACATATTTTCCCAATCTTTGTTAAAGGGGTATTGAGATGCACATAACTATATATATAAGGTGATAGCGTGAAGGATTTTGATGATTCTGCTCTTCAAACACTTAATTCGCCAATTAAAATGCCTTTTGCAGGCTTCCGTGTAATAGAGTACCGAGGTTTCAATACATTATATTACCTTAAAACTCCTACTACTTTTTTGTTTGTCATTATTTTTAGAATATATTTTCTTACTTGCACATCTCATTCCAATTCCAAATCTTTCCTCTGTCAGCCAGCCTAATTTAAATGGGATAGCTGCTTCTATATGTTACATTAGAAGTGTTGCCTTACCATCATTAGTAGGTTTCTCCCTCATACTTCATTTAAATTTAACTTCTAATAATTGTTTTGGCTCATTTACTTGCATGTCAATTTTATCTTGACAGCTTCAACCAGCTACTTATTGAGTTGTACCGACTATTCCTTCATCCTGCAATGCTGTTTTGAAATTAGAAGACCAGATTCATGAGAATAGAAAGACAATTAGAGAAATCCTTTGTATGGAACCATATGAGCACAAGTTGAATATCTTTCTTGATATTCTTTCTTCTTTAATTTTTTTAAAACTAAACTTCGTGCGTCATTTATCATGTATAGAAATTTATTCAATCTACTTTTTATATGAAAGATGCACTAAATACATTTTACCTACACTATAACAGAATATGAGATTCACATGTCGTGCATCCATTACTGATTTTGATATCTTTAATGGATGGTGGTACCCAAATTGTCTTTATTGCAACAAAAAACTTGGCGACCCTGCTAAGAATCCAGTTTGCATAGATCATGATGCAATAACATCTTTTCCTCTACCATGGTAAATTTTTCAAAAAAATAATAATTCATGATCCATACTCACACGTAATTTCCGCTGAAACAATATAATCCATATCTTTTGCATTTTGAAATTTAAATTCAGCATCTAGCCAAATAAGAAGGTGGGTGTGCGGAAGTCTCTCTTTTTTTTAAACTAAACAGCACAAACATCTTTTTTGAAAGTAAAAAAAAAAAGAAGATAAGAAAGGCTAAAAATGACATTCAATGTATAATCTACTAACTCGAGGAACAACAAACAACAAAGTTATAAGCACCTGTAATTGTTCTACCAAATGGTTTGCTTGATTTTATATAGGCAATCATATCAGTTACTTTTATTTGAAAAATTCTTGTGACAATGTCAGGCTTGTCTTCTTACTTGTAAGGCCTATTTTTTTAAGATCTCTCAAAAATTTCGGCCAATTTCTATTGCATGTAAATGTAATGAAAAGATCTGGGTTTCTATAAGCTCTATAAATAGCTATTGCATCTTGATAATTATTTATCATATAAGTTGGGCTACCTGCAGCATTACTTTTAACATCTCTGAGTATTGCTTTATGTATACCTTTATAGACTCCTGATATTAGATCACCTTGATTAGGCCTTATATAATCAAGCCGATCTTCTTCTACATTGACAAATGCATCAACCAAAAACTATTGATACAGACGACCAACTTTTATAATGGTGTTTTCAATTCCTACCCTTTTATTAATCAAATAAGCATAATATGCTCTCATTGGAACTTGTGAATGTTTTCCCTGTGGCTGGTGATCTTGGTCAGCAAACATTATGTTACATTGATATCCATCATCACCATAAGAAAAAAGCAAGGGATATTGTATGGACATAAATTTTGGTTGTAGCTTAGAAATTCTTTGTAAAGAACCAGAGCTATGTTCAAGGATAATATCATGTTCAGAGTGAAAGTTACCAATATCTCCAACAACCAACCCGCCAATGTCATTTGATGATGGATCATGCTTGTATGGGGAAAGCATGCTCATTGATGGCATATCTATTGCTAGAGTCAAGCAAGTTGGATGTGGAAACCTCTGAAATTGAACTGTCATGTGAAGTTTAGGAAGTATTTGATTGTGGCGAACAATCAACATGTTTGTTGTCTGTATAGTTGTGCATAAATGCATAAAACATGAAAGGTTCCATTGAAATATGTTCTTGCATTGTAATTGTCTCATAATTGTTACTTCGATGGCTGCCAATGTCAGAAAAAGTTGTTATAGACTTGTGTGCTAAAGAGAGGCCAGCGCCAGTGTGTTGTGACGGTTAAAGCCTTTGTCGACGGCTAATCATTAAACTATTTATCTATATGTAGACAAAAATACAAAGGAATTGATTATTATTTTTTTGAAAAAAAAAGTCTAAAAAGAAAAGGGAAATGAAAATCATATTATTAATTCAAGGGAAACGTGAAATGAGGAGGACGCACAATATTGTTACAACTTAAAATGAAAAAAATGAAGGTTTATTTTTATTTACCATTTAAAAGTAATAGCATAGTGGTTCAAGCTGAAACAACCGCTCATAAAAAAACAACAACCATGGTTTTATCGCAACAAAACTAAACAAAATGCTACGAAAAAATGAGTTGAAGAATAGTAAATGAATCTAAATGCCAGTATAAGCCATCAACAAATCAAACAATCATGAAATAAAGATACTTTAAAGTAGATGTAAGTCAAATAATCCATCATAGTACTCATCGCAAGATTATTGACTTGGGCAAAACATTCATTGCCAGGAAATTTTAAACACTCATTATAAACATTGCCCCATATATCACTTAAATTGCTATACATGTGTAAGTAAAAGATCATAAAAGTGAAAAGTAATTATATTTTTTAAATATCATGACCTTCCAAGGTAAAAAAAAAAAAGTAGACAATATCTAAAAAGGCAAGTAGTTGCGAAAAATCAAAAGGAAAGTGAATTATAAAAAACATGATGCTCAAATCATAAAGAATTAATGTAATTTGATTTTGGATGGAGAAAAAAATAACCCGAGTTTGATGTTCAATAATATAGTGAAAAAGGTTTAATTAAAAAATCTATAAAAACACATAACTTTCAATAGCCTAATAGTAGGCTTAAAATTTAATGTAAGAATTTGTTGTATTATATAAGATCACAAAATCAGCTAAAAAAAGATTGCTTAAGTTTTATGTTCATACCTGTAAAACTATCTCAATTTATTACACAATTACATCAAACATCGTATTAAAAATGTTATCTAGGCATTAGATACAAATTAAAGTAAGAGTAAGACATGCAACTAAAAACCAAACTACCAATAAAAACAAAATTCTATATAATATGTAAAACAAATAAAACCAACTTATCCAGCAGAAAAAAAAAGTGTTTAAGACAAAAAAGTCTTTAAACAACAACAAAGGACACTGCACTACCCAACAAAGCAAAAGCAGTACCTTTATAAAAAAAATTAAAGCAAGCAGTATAGGATAGGAAGAGCTCCAAACTCCTGAAAAACATCACAAATCCAACACAAACAGAAACAAAGAATCAGTAGAGAAAATATTGTTGAAAACAAAAAAAGTGCAACACAACAATTAAGGAAATGAAAATGTACCAAAGAAAAAATACTTCAATAATTTCACAGCCAAAGAACAATACAAATAGCATATAAAGATCAACCAACCACATAAAAACCTAGAAGACAGTTATGCAATCCTAAAAGGCCACTATAAAATCTGCAAAAGTAGACTTAATAATGCAATAGTAACACCATAAAATTTTCAAGCATTTGAAAAAAAAATTCAAACAAAACAAAACATTGCCTTGCTGGAATAAAAAGCACTCTAAAAATGCTAGCCAAACTGTGCAAACAAAGACAAACAACACAGTTGTGCCAAGCAAAGATAAACTAAAAATAAAATAAAAAAGCACGTGGCAACCCGACAAATAGGTTATATACAGTAACCAACATAAAAATCAAGACATATTATTTATTTATCTCTATAAGAGCAAAAAGAAACCAATTCTTTATTATTAATATCAACGCATAATTATCCAAACAGAACACATAAAACAATAATCATCTATTAAATTAGATATCATTATCAACAAACTTAAAAAAAAAAAAAACCAACTCAATCCACTAAAACCAACAACCAATCACTAGAGTCATTAACCCACACAACAAGCTTCATCACCCAACCTAACAATTTTGAAAACCAAAAAGAAATAACAAAAACCAATCAGCTAAAATCAACATCAACACAAAACGAACACACACAGACCCCCACACCCACACACACATATTAAGAACAAACAAAAAAACAAACACCTCAAAATAAGAGCACTTCGATCCTATGCAAAAAAATAAAATAAAAGAAAATAAAACCAAGAACATCGCAAATTAGCCTAGCAAATCAAGTCGAAGACAAACCAATGTAAATTAGAAAAAAAGACAATGACAGGGTAACAAAGCTATGAACATAGAACGTCTTCCTGCGCTAAAAAGAAAGACATAAACAATAAGCAAATGTCAAGAACAACATATTAACCTAAAACCCACTAATTCAACTCCAATAGACAACAACAAACATTGCAAAGCTTTATATAACATGCAGCCCAAATGACACCTAATATGTCAAAGAAAATATAAAACATGAATACTATACAAAAAATATCATACAGTAACAAAAGCCATTCTAACAGTACAACTGGTTTAATACAACAAGAAGAAAATGCCCTAATATTTTACCAACTATATCACAAAGCAGAAAAAAATCTCATCGAAAACATTAAACTTATCTTGCAGCCTTATCCGAAATGAGACAGCACGAAACAAACACAGATCCACAACAAATCAAGATATTATACAAAAACTAATCATATATCAAATCCACAACTTCCCAGGACATGGCAAGTAATCGGCACATACACCCTTCCAAATAATAGAGACTATGAATGCTCGAACATCGATTGTGCTAAGACATGGCAGGTAGATTGTGCATTTAACGCAAATTGTTGCACACAAATCAACTCTTCCATAAAACAGACAACCAATTACACGTGCTTATAGCCATACTAAAGCAACCCTTTACTACCAAGATACACAATTGAGATGAGCCAAACACCCGAACACAACAGCTTCCAGCCACACGAAAGGAAGCCTCCACTGCAAAGGCACCCAAGAGACAAATCAATGTCAAGTGATGCGCAAACCAACCTCAAAAACCAAACACAAAAGTATTATCAGAGCCTAAGAAAAGAGACACCATCTATAAATCCACAACAGCCAAGAAAAAAAATAGTTGAATCCAACACTCCCTCCCTTCTGATTTTTAAATTTGTGGTTTCTCTTCAATAATAATAATAATATTTATTTAAAATTTAACAACAACAACAACAACAATAATAATAAGACCCACACCGGACCCAATAGCCTTGGGTCAGGCGAGAATGCAAAACCCAAGTTACTTGGGTCTGGCGTCCATGTCGGCCTAAGCAACTTAGTTCTGGAGCCCCTTTCCAGCCCCAAGTTACTTGGGTCTGGAAGGGCATCCCAAACTCAAGTTAATAACAATAACAATAATAATAATAATAATAACAATAACAAAAATTTTCAAAAAAATTATGGTTGTTTTTCAATATTAATAATTGTTTTTCAAATGTATTAATTATTATATTAATAATATTAATTATAATAAAAATAATGATATTTATAAAAATAATAATAATATATTTAATACTAATTATAATAAAAATAATAATATTTATAACACAAATAATAATATTTTTAATATTAATACTTTTAATTATAATAAAAATAATTATATCTATAATACAAATAATAATATTTATAAATCTAATACCCAAAAACCTTTGGTCTTGACCCCAGATCCAAGAGAATTGAGTTTTGATGCAGGACTCATTAGCTTGGATCCTAACCCGAAACCGAGTCTTGGGTCCTCACGCGGACCCTAGAGTCCTTGGTCTGCACGCCAGACCCATTAGCCTTGGGTAGGACGTGGGACCCGTTAACATTGGGTCCCGATGCATAATGCAAGTGTCTTAAATCCTGACACTGGACTCACTATCATTGGGTTAGGATGCCGGACCTCAGTGCCTTGGGCTAGGCAGATTGCAAGACCCAAGGGGCTTGGGCCTGCACCATGCCACACCTAACAAACTTAGGTCAGACGCCCCTTTCCAGTTATAAGTTTCTTGGGTCTCAAAAAGGATGTCAGACCCAAGTTAACAACAACAACAACAACAACAACAACAATAATTGATTTTACCCTTCAAACCAAATTTATATATTTTTTTCCATAGCAATAATATTAATTTCAAATTTAATAATACAAATGAATCTTCGATAGTAATAATATTTTTTTAAAAATTTATTGATGATGATAATAATAATAAACTCGTCTAACTCAAATTCTTATAGTTTTTAATCACTTCAAATCAAGTTTATGGCTTTTCTTCAATAGTATTAATATTTTTCCAGCTTCAAGTTACTTGAGTCTAGAATAGGATGCTAAACCCTAGTCAATAACAAAATAATAATAATAATAATAATAATAATAATAATAATAATAAATAACAACAATAATTGATTTTACCCTTTAAATCAATTCTATGTTTTTTTATAGTAATAATATTTATTTTAAATTTAATAATATTAATGAATATAATAATATTTATAATATTATTAATAATATTAAATTCATCTGACCCAAGTTCTTATAGTTTTTAATCTCTTCAAATTAAATTTATGGTTTTTGTTAAACAACAATAAATTTTTTTTAAAAATTTATTAATGATGATGACGACGACAACAACAACAACAATAATAATTTTTAATTTTATTTTTTAAATCAAATATATAATTTTTTAATAATATTGAACAACAGGAGTGCGAAATTGAACTTCGAAGAAAAGTCTCACACTCTTCAAGAAACACTCCTAAAATACCCGTGACTCTTTGAAAAACTATTTTTTTTCTATTAGGGTAGTTTTGGAAAAACAATAATCTTACATAGCCCAAGGATTCCGCGTGCAACCTGCACTCATTTGCTTGGGAAGATAATGATTGTAATTAACCTTTCTTGCTTTGGATCCCTTTCTCTCGCCAAACACCAAATATATCCTTGTTGGCGAAAAGGATTTGTCCTGTGCTGTTGATACCTGAAGAAAGAAAGATAAAAATAGACGGAAAAAAGAGAGAGAGACAGAGAGAAGAGAAGATTATATATTATGGATGATTGCAGGCCTTTAGGTTTCTTGATTGTATTCCCTTTGCTCTTATTGCTTTGGTTTTGTCTCTCAACGGAGCTATTGTTTGGGTTATCGGGTGAGTCTTCTAGTTAAACGATACTGATTTGGTAGATTACTACATTAGGATATGTAGCTTTTGACTTTAAACCTTCCTTGGTGAAATACTATCTGATTTACTTGGCTAAATAGTAAATGCGATGTCTTGAACTATTCAACCTTTTATGTAAACCAAAACAATAGTACTCACATAGTTTTTTACCTAGAGATTTCCTTTGTTCTCGGTGTTGTGTTCATTTTGGTCCTAAACAACTCCTGAATTCATAAGTGTTTTAGAGAATTAAGCTTTTATTGAAATTCTTAAAGAAACAATCATATTTCTCATTCACATAGGTGATCTTTCATTAAAAGTATTATGCTATACTCTAATTGGTATACCAAGATATGAAAATCATTAAGAGCTCAGCTCACTATTTATCATGCTATAATCAACACTTATTTTATCATAATAATAATTAAGAAATAATAATTTCTTAGTGCTACTGAGAATGTTATATAACTTAGTTTTCCATTTGAACCTAGATCATGGAATCTCTAATCAACTAGGTATGATTACTATCATTACGCTCTTTCATCTTTTAAAAACTTTAAGCTTATTCCCCTTGATGAATTACAACAAGATCTCTTGACAAACCTTTTGTTAGCGGATCCGCAATAATTTTCTTTGACTTTACAAAGTTGGAAATAATTTTATTTAAGAGCAAGTGTTTAATGATATTATATCTACGACGTATATATCTACATTTACTATTATACATAATACTTTATGCCCTTCTAATTGCTAACTACCTGTCATAATGGATATAAATAGTTGACACTAGTTTTATCCAACATGAAAAATCCTCTAAGAAATTCTAAATCCATCTAGCTTTCTTTACACTTTTAACAATTTTTATTCGATCATGGATCTAGTAATACATATTTGTTTGGGGGGTTTTCATGAAACAGTTGATCCACTGATTAGTACTTAAAAATACATTTTTATCAAGGTTTTATATCATCATTTTGCACTTGAAGTATCAATATCTCCTTAACTAGAGCATGTTTTATAATAACATGTCTAATAATATAAGTGACATGACCAAAAAGTTGATGTCTTCTTCCAAATGTAGGAGTGTCGAAGTAATAAATAACCCGGCAAGACCGGAGTCGAACCACAGGAAGGTTAACTGTATAAACTATAAATAAAGAAATAGATAATAACAAAAAAGGAGTTGAAGAGAGCTTTGAGATGTGATATTGATATAAGGATTAAACAATGATAAAATAATTATCAAGGTTAGAAGATCTATTAATGGTATTTCAAACAAGTATAGTATAAACTCTTTTTATTATTCAACTGGAAACCACACACAAAGGACGTTCCAATCAGATTATAAATTGTTAACATGATTACATT
Source organism: Populus nigra (assembly GCF_951802175.1). Taxonomy (NCBI): domain Eukaryota; kingdom Viridiplantae; phylum Streptophyta; class Magnoliopsida; order Malpighiales; family Salicaceae; genus Populus; species Populus nigra. Next base: position 8,182,860 of record NC_084852.1, read on the forward strand.
AGTTATCTTATTGGAATAATGCTAATACTTGTAAATGTTGTCAGATATTCATGATTATAACTTATGTTAACAACAAATCAAGTTCCTTTCATAGCACAGGTGTTGGTTATACCATATGGTTGGGCTATAAAAGTGCCAAGTATTTATTGTACCAAGGGTTATACAATATAAATCTAGATTAACCATTTAACAAGCAAAGTATTAAAAGTAAACAAGATAACAAATACAAAACATGTTAGTATCAAACATTAAAGTCCATGTTGAGTTTATACTATACTTATTCTTACACCATTAGTGTAACCTTTTCACCTTGACATAATAAACTTAGCTAAACATAATGAAAGAGAGAAACATAAATAAACAACATAAGAACATAAATAAGATATAAGTTAACTAAGTAAAGGAAAAGAAATGAAAAGCATAAACAAGAGATTAATATAACAAAACTTAAGCATTACAAAAATATAAAGAGAGAAAGCAAGAACATGATCTTGATCTGAAAACCAAGATGCTTAAATGTATGGCAAATGCCTCCTTTTATAGGCCAAAATTCAAAACTATTGATTTGATGACTAATTGTTGAGTGGGTGGCCACATCTTGACTTGGTGACAATCCTTATCTTCTTGTCTGAATAAAACGTCATTGCTAACGTCAAAATTTGAACAGATAGTCTCCATAAAAGTTCTAGGAAATTGTCTCAGCGTTCCAACAAAAAAAGAATCGGTACATTTGGACTTCTAGAACGCAATATATGGGCTGAACACTGAACAGTATCTGGGATGCAGGACAGATTCTGACTTCTCTGTTGTTACTACAATTTGAACTTGAAAATGACCTTTTTGAATCTTGGACTTCTATGAAAGTTTTAGGCTTATGTCTTAGCTTTCCATCCATATATACTAGACCTAAATCCAAGTTCTACAGCTCCAGGTATGGTCCAATAACCGAATAGTGTTCCAGTTTGGACTGAACCAACATCTCTTTTCTAAGCTTGCCCCTCTCTGTCTTCTCAATTTCAGTAGTTAAACTAATCAATCAATCCTTTGATTTATGTGATAGGTCTGCATTTAAGATGAGCATTTACCATAAATTAAAGGTATCTTATAGTATCAGACTTCTTATTATAAAGCATGCTTTCGTTAAAGAGTTATTGATACTTCAAGTGCAAAATGATGATATAAAACCTTGATAAAAATACACTTTTAAGTACTAATCACACCCTCCAACCAGCTTAATGCTAGTCTTTAGTAATCAAAGCGTTAAAATAAAAAAATTAATTTGCAAGTTCCACAAAGTAAGACATTCATCATTCAACTTCCATTAATCTATCTGAAGAGAAATAATATACTTCTTATTATTTCAATCAACGAAAAGATTACAATATATACTGATAGTTCTGCATCAGGATCCTGCACTATTGCCTACAATCAAGCCTAATTATTTACAAACAAGGAAACAAATAATTAACGATTCAATTACAAGTTTGCTACCTATTCAGTGCTGATTTGGTTTGTTGCCTAATCAGTGCTTAATTTTCTTAACACTCCCCCTCAAGTTGGAGTGTATATTAATTATACCCAACTTGCTAAGTAAATTCTCAAACTGTGTGGAGCTTAATGGCTTAGTAAATAAGTCTGCTGGTTGCTGTGTAGTTCGAATGTAGGATGTCTAAATCATTCCTGCTTGAATCTTCTCACGTATCAAGTGACAATCTATTTCGATGTGCTTTGTTCGCTCATGAAAGACTGGATTTGATGCGATGTGCATTGCTGCTTGATTATCACAGAATAGAGTCACTGATTGTGTGTGATTTATCTTCAAGTCCTTTAAAATATTTTTCAGCCAAGTAATCTTGCAGCATGTAGCAGCCATAGAGCGGTATTCTGCCTCTGCACTTGAACGTGATACCGTCATCTGTTTCTTGGTCCTCTAAGAAATAGGTGCTCCTCCAAGTAAAATGCAATAACCGGTAACTGATCTCCTTGTGTCCTTACAACGAGCCCAATCAGCATCACAAAATGCTTGTAACTGAAGGTTACCCGTGGATGGTAACATGATGCCTTGTCCAGGTGTTTGCTTGATATATTTGAGGACTTGATAAGCTGCTGCTAGATGGGGTTGCCGAGGTTTGTCCATGAACTGACTTAAGATGTGCACAACATAAGTCAAGTCGGGTCTAGTTATAGTTAGATATATCAACCTTCCAACCAACCTTCTGTATGCTGATCCATCCTCCAAGAGCTTCCCATCAGATTGTGTTAATGATACATTTTGGTCCAAAGGAAACCAGGATGGCTTGGCACCCAAAAATCCTGTATCATTCAAAATATTGAGGGCGTATTTTCTCTGTGACAAGCTGATCCCATTCCGTGATCTTGCAACTTCTATGCCAAGGAAGTACTTAAGTTGTCCCAAGTCTTTCAGCTTGAATTGTCTGGACAAGAAAAGCTTGGTGTTCTCTATATCCTGCAAATTTTTTCCAGCCAATATCACATCATCCACATATATCAGTAATGCTAGAAAGTTACCCTGATAGCTGCGGACGAACAAAGAATAATCAGATAAAGACTGGTGGAATCATGTAGCCTTGAGTGCATTGGACAGCTTGTTAAACCACTGTCTGGAGGCTTGCTTCAAGCCATATAGGGATTTATGGAGTTTACAAACTCGTGTCTCCCCCTTTCGTCTGAAGCCAGGAGGCAGTGATGTGTAAACATCCTCATCCAAGTTGCCATTCAAGAATGCATTGTTGACATCTAATTGGTGGAGATGCCAACCACGCAAAGCTGCCACACTAAGTAAGACACGGACAGTGACCATTTTTGCAACAGGGGCGAAGGTTTCCTGGTAATCAACTCCTTCAATTTGGCTGTATCCCTTAGCCACCAGTCAGGCCTTATACCGTTCAACTGTCCCATCATCTTTCAACTTGATCTTGTAGACCCATTTACAGCTGATTGGCCGTTTATGAGAAGGCAAGGGAACCAAGCTCCAAGTTCCAGTAGCTTGTAAAGCAGCGATTTCAAGATGCATGGCCTCACGCCACTGTGGATGCTGAACAACCTGGGAAAAACTGGTAGGTTCTTTGAGAAGGGTGAGTTAAGTGGTATAAGCTTTATGATTTGGAGAAAGATGAGCATAAGATAAGTAGGAACAGAGAGGATAAACAGTACCTGAAGTGTGAACCAAGTTCGTGGAGGATGACGGTTCAGTCCTTGAAGGGAGGGTCATGCCGAGGTGAAAGTCCTGCAGATAAGAAGGAGTGGTAATCAATCGATGGCCACGACAAAGAGGTTGAGTGGGAATAGGGGAAGAGTCGGGTTGAGTGATCTGTGAGGAATCAAGTATGTGTGGGGTAGGGGTGGCTGGAGAGGAAAGATCATTGAGTGTTTGATGGGTAATAGGAGGAGGGGTGCAAAATCTATGTCAAAAGGTAAAAATGAATTGGGAGTGGGAGAAGTACCAGCACTTGGTGTGAGGGAAGGAAATATATTTTCAAAGAAAACGACATCCCTTGATACTATGACCCGTTTTGTAGCTAGATCAAAGACTCGATATCCCTTTTTCCCATAAGGATACCCAAGAAAAATACATTTAGATGCTCGAGGATCAAATTTGGAGCGACTCTGTGCATGAGTGGAAACAAAACATAAGCAACCAAATACTCGTAAGTGTGAATAATTGGGAATTATGTTAAATAATTTTTCATATGGTGTCTTTCCGTGGAGAATGGGGGTTGGTGTGCGATTGATGAGGTAAGCGGAAGCAAGAATAGCATCACCCCAAAATTGATGAGAAAGACCGGCCTGAATAAGTAAAGCACGTGCCATATTTAACAAATGTCTATGTTTACGTTCGGCAACACCATTTTGTTGTGGAGTATTAATGCAACTAGTTTGGTGAATGATACCTTTATTAGCGTAAAAGCTTTTGAGTTTGAATTCAAGACCATTGTCACTACGGATAATTTTGACATTGAAATCAAATTGATTTTCAACCATGTCGATGAAGTTGACTAGAAGATCCTTAGTGTCTGATTTGTGTTTCATAAGATAAATCCATGTGCATCTAGTGTGATCATCAACGATAGTGATAAAATATTTTGCACCTGAAATAGAAGCAACTTTATAACCACCCAAAATGTCAACATGGATTAAATCAAATGGAGATGTACTGGTAATGGAACTTGAAGAAAATTGAAGTCTTGTTTGTTTTGCTAACGGACAAATTAAACATTTGTCGTGAGAACAAGAATTAACTTTAGGAAATAACTGGGATAGTTTGGCTGAGGGATGTCCAAGATGTTGATGTCAAAGGTTCGGATGAAGAGTTTGGGCATGGTTGCATGTTCCTTTCTTGGCTTGGTCGAGAAAATATAGACCCTCCCTTTCAATTCCCGTCCCAATCATCTTCCCCGAACATAGGTCCTGAATCACACAAAACTGGCTTAGAAAGATGGTTATACAAGAGGAATCAGATGCAAGCTTGCTAATTGAAATTAAGTTCAATCAGAAATATGGGACACACAAAACATTGTCAAGAATTAAATCAGAGGATAGATTAACTCTGCCAATATGAGTTACTTGTGTTATTGACCCATTCGGTAATTCAACAGTGCGGCCATTGACAGATCTTGAGTATGTGAACAGGTTTTGATCAGAAATCATATGATCTGTGCATCCACTGTCCAAAATCCATGTACTTCTGTTGCCATTAAAAATGAGTGAAAAGGCCTTACCTGAGAGTTCATCATGAGTTAGGCAGTTACTAACATGATTGGCAGAAGTTGTTTTATTCTTTAGCATGCTGAGTATCTGTTTGCATTCTTCAGTTGTGAAGGTAAAACTCATCTCCTTTCTTTCATTCTTGTGTGATGCCACTTGGTTACTTTTAGAAATTGTCGCATTAAACTCAGCTTCAGTCACTGCTTTCTTTTTGCGACAATATTCTGCTGAATATCCCTTTCAGTGGCAAAAGGTGCATCTGAGATGTGCACGGCAATCCTTGGCAGTGTGGTTTGTTCTGTTACACTTAAAGCATCTCAGTTCAGCTTCAATCTCATTGTTTGAATTCCTTACAGCGAAGACAGCAGCCTCAGGCTGAGTATGGCTTTTCCCGGTTGTCACCTCTAATTGTTTCTCATGGTGAATGACCAGTGAATATGCTTTGTTTACTGTGGGTAGTGGATCTTGTAACAGAGTGTTGCTGCGAACACCTACATATGAATCATTAAGAACCATGAGGAATTTCATGGTTTTCTGCATCTCTATATATGCAGCTACTTCTTTGATTGCCCCACAAGTGCATGTTGGAAAAGTGCAAAGTGCATCACGTTCATCCCATAGGCCCTTTAGCTTTGTGAAGTAAGACCCTACAGACATGTTTCCCTGCATCATGAATTTCATTCTCAACATTAAATAGTTGAACCACATATACATGCGAGAATCGTTCCTGTAAGTCAAGCCACATCTGTTTGGCATCTTTGCAGTTGATGATGCTTGTGGCAATTTCTTTGGACATGGATCCTAATAGCCAAGTTTTCACCAGACTATTGCATCGGTTCCATTGTTGATGTTCATCAAATTTCTTCTCATTAGGCTCCTTCATTGAGCCATCTATGAACCCAATCTTATTTTTAACTGTCAGAGCCATAGTTATAGATTGGCTCCATGTACTATAGTTGTCGTCAACCAGGGATTGTGGCACAAGAACAGTGCCAAGTTGGTCTGAATGGTGAAGATAAAATTGATGATTGGGATGATCCCATCTTGCGCCTGCTGTTGTGCTTCCTTGGTCTACCATAGGAGTCGGCTGAACGCTTTGTGTTTTATTTTGATACCTACACTATTGCTCTGATACCATGAAGAGAAATAATATACTTCTTATTATTTCAATCAACGAAAAGATTACAATATATACTGATAGTTCTGCATCAGGATCCTGCACTATTGCCTATAATTAAGCCTAATTATTTACAAACAAGGAAACAAATAATTAACTATTCAATTACAAGTTTGCTACCTATTCAGTGCTAATTTGGTTTGTTGCCTAATCAATGCTTGATTTCCTTCACACATTCATCATTCAACTTCCATTAATCTATCCAAACAAACAAACTCTCATTAAATTTATATATCTGCTTCATACTTTTTAAACAACATATTAATAAACCTTCTTTTTTATGTGCTCAATGTATGAAAACATAGATGATGGGGCTTTTATTGGAAGAAAACAATATTTTGTTCTAATGTTTTTCTAAGGTTAACTTCTTTGGGTTGGGATTATTATCTTTTTTTTAATATATATACATATAACTTAAAACACAATGCATCTTTAACCCATGTAATGAGCTTTCAGCTAATGACTCCCAGACCAGTTGGTCTTAGGGCATTAATTGTTGAGACACCCCTACGAGCTTAATAACTCGGGTTACAGATACTGATACGTAGATAGTGCAATGTTTGATTCCTTTAAGCTTTTCTCCTTAACCCATGTAACAAGCTTTGAGCCAATAGCTCCAAAGTCAATTGACTTTAGGGTATTAGGTGTTAAAACACCCATTCGGGCTTAATTGCTTAAGTTAGGAAGGCTACGAAAGCAAACTTATATATTTTTATATTATCATCAATATTATTAATTTTTTTTTTCAAATTATATACTATCCATTTCCCTTAGTTGTTACCTTTAACAAAAGAACATAAATAATGTAATAATCCAATGTGCAACCCACAATCATATGTTAAAGTGTGTGTGTGAAAATAAAGGTTTAAGAATACTTGTTAAATGAGTATATGAGCAGAATCAAGTGATAACAATGCGAGAGTTTGTAAACCTGAATATTTCAAGAATAATTATGATAGACCTTGATAAGAATATTTACTAAGATGCGTCTCAAGAGTCAATAAAATTCCTGTTTACTCTGCCATCCTAATAACAGTTTTGTCAAATGGTTTTAATAATACAGTTAGTAAGTTAGTTTTTTTTATGTCAACTGCTACCCTCTCTCCCCATCCAAAATGAGACATTGTCCTCAATGTCTTAAGGTAGAAAGATAGAGTATAGAAGACATCACCTGAACAGCGAACACTGACAAACCTAAAACACACTAAAACAAATATAAAAAAAAAAACAAAATAATATACTATTAATAAAACCAAAAGATACAAGGTTTCACAAACGAAGACTCAAATTCAATCTGAGCTTTTTACAGCTTTCCATAGTTGACCAATTTATGCAACTCATGGAGGGATCAATTACAGGAATGAAAGATTGCAGTTGGTCAATCAATTGTTCAACAGTAGTAGCAGATATTATGATTTGTCGGGTCGAAGATGTTAGAAATTCCTGTTCCAAAGCTTGATCAAGAAAAGACAACAAATTATCATAAAAACCATTAACATTTAACAAACCTATAGGTTTATGATGAATGTGCAGTTGGGCCCAAGAGGAAATATGAAAGATCTCTTCTGATGTGCCCAGACCACCTAGTAAAGAAATGAAGGCATCAGCATGGTTAAACATTGCATTCATTTGATCAGACATTATGGAGACTTGTAGTTCATCTCCAATTGTTTTTCTAATGATGCCCCATTTTGCTAAAGCTTTGGGTACAACGCCCAAAACTTGATTGCCTCCTAAAAATACAGCAATTGACACACCTCCCATTAACTCAAGGTTGGCTTCCCCATACACTAAATGAATCTTTCTCATAGCTATTACCCAACCAAAATGACTTACTAATTCTAAAAACTCCTTTTCTTTCTCAGGACTAGATCCACCGAAAACACAAATATTTCTTATGTGATGACTTAAGGAACCTGCAATTTCTACACATTTCTATATCTATTGAATGTAAGGATTGAGTAGAAATGTAGGGAAGGAAAAGAAGATTTTATAGATAAGAAAATGCAATCATACCATTGATTAGTACTTAAAAGTGCATTTTTATCAAGGTTTTATATTATCATTTTGCACTTGAAGTATCAATAACTCCTTAACTAAAGCATGTTTTATAATAACAAGTCTGATACTATAAGATACCTTTAATTTATGGTAAATGTTCATCTTAAATGCAGGCCTATCACATAAATCAAAGGATTGATTGATGAGTTTAACTACTAAAATTAAGAAGACAAAGAGAGGGTTAAGTTTAGAAAAGAGATGCTGGTTCAGTCCAAACTGGAACATTGTTCAGTCATTGGGTCATATCTGAAGCTGTAGATCTGGATTTCTTTTCACTTTTCATTTTATCTAACTTTTGTTTCTTTTCTTTTCTTTTCTTTTGTTTCTTTTTCTTTCTTTTCTTCTTTTTATTCTCTTCCTACACGTGCATGAGAGTTTGATCACATACATTAAGTGGTAGACTTTGTAAGGGTATCTGACACGACCAAAGAGTTGATTTCTTCTCTTAAATGTAGGAGTGTCGAAGTAATAAATAACCTGGCAAGACCAGCGTCGAACCATAGGGAGGTTAACTGTATAAAATATAAATAAAGAAATAGATAATAACAAAAAACAAATTAAAGAGAACTTTGAGATGTGATATTGATATAAGGATTAAACAAGGATAAAATAATTATCAAGGTTAGAAGATCTATTAATGGTATTTCAAACAAGTATAGTATAAACTCTTTTTATTACTCAACTGGAAACCACACACAAAGGAGGGTCCAATCGGATTATAAATTGTTAACATGATTACATTAGTTTTCTTATTCGAATAATGCTAATACTTATAAATGTTGTCTGGCATTCATGATTATAACTTATGTTAACAAAAAATCGAGTTCCTTTCATAGCACATGTGTCGGTTATACCATACGGTTGAGCTATGAAAGTGCTAAGTATTTATTGTACCAAGGGTTATACAACATAAATCTAGATTAACCATTTAATAAATAAAGTATTAAAAGTCAACAAGATAACAAATACAAAACATGCTAGTATCAAACATTAAAGTCCATGTTGAGTTTATACTATACTTATTCTTACTCCATTAGTGTAACCTTTTCACATTGACATAATAAACTTAGTTAAACATAATGAAAGAGAAATATAAATAAACAAGATAAGAACATAAATAAGATATAAGTTAACTAAGTAAAAGAAAGGAAATGAAAAGCATAAACAAGAGATTGATATAAACAAAACTTAAGCATTATAAAAATATAAAGAGAGAGAGCGAGAACATGATCTTAATCTGAAAACCAAGATGCCTAAATACATGACAAATGCCTCCTTTTATAGGCCAAAATTCAAAACTATTGATTTGATGACTAATTGTTGAGTGGGGTGGCCACATCTTGACTTGGTGACAATCCTTATCTTCTTGTCTGAACAAAACATCATTATTAATGTTAGAATTTGAACAGATAGTCTGTATGAAAATTCTAAGAAATTGTCTTAGCGTTCCAAAAAAAAAAAAAGAATCAGTGCATTTGGACTTCTAGAACGCGAGATATGGGTTGAACACTGAACAATGTTTGGGCTGCAGGACAGATTTCGACTTCTCTGTTGTTGGTACAATTTGAACTTGAAAACGACCTTTTTGAATCTTGGACTCTTCATGAAAGTTTTAGGCCTATGTCTTAGCTTTCCATCCATATAGACCAAAGCTTAGCCCTCTCTTTGTCTTCTTAATTTCAGTAGTTAAACTCATTAATCAATCATTTGATTTATGTGATAGGCCTGCCTTTAAGATAAACATTTACCATAAACTAAAGGTAACTTATATTATTAGATTTGTTATTATAAAACATGCTTTAGTTAAGGAGTTATTGATACTTCAAGTGCAAAATGATGATATAAAACCTTGTAAAAAATGCAATTTTAAGTACTAATCACAATACATAAATCAAGTCAAATCAATCATCACTCTTCACAGTGGTAAGGTTATTGAAAAACCTACTCTTGAACCTTGTGAGAAAGATGATGAGTCAATCTTTGATGGTAAGAAAGGGGTTGAATATAAACGTTGCAAAGAAAAGACTGATTCCCCACCAGCACTTCCATTTCCTCATGCTACCACCAAACAAAGGAAAGTAAGTTACAACTTTGAAATCTTTGAAACTTTCAAACAGGTAAGGATCAATATACCTTTTCTAGATGCTATTAAATAGGTACCTTCCTATGCTAAATTTTTGAAAGATCTGTGCACTGTGAAGAGAAAACTGAATGTGAAAAAGAAAGACATTTTAGCCGAACATGTAAGTGCAATTCTTTAGAACAATAACACTTTGAAATATAAAGACCCTGGTTGTCCTACAATTTCTTATTTTATTGGAGAACATAAAATTGAAAGAGCTTTACTTAATCTTGGAGCTAGTGTGAATTTACTTCCATATTCAGTTTTTCAATGTCTCAATCTAGGTGAGTTAAAACCAACTTTTGTAACTCTTTTACTTGCCGATAGATCTGTAAAAGTGCTTAAAGGAATAGTTTAAGATGTGTTAATACAAGTCTATAAATTCATTTATCCTGTGGATCAAATCTGTGTAAAAAAAAACCAATATCATCCAATTTAACCTTTCAAATTTATGAACTCAATAATAAGTCTAGTGTAACCTAACTGGAAAAAACCATAACCTTCAATTCCTAACCAACCTAAGGTTAGAAGAAAAAAATTGAAAAAAAATCAATTTGACAAAAAACTAAAAAAAAGTATTATAAAAGAATGATGACCAAATGTTAACAAAAATATAAGGGGGAAATGACATTGATTGATTTAAATGTGAAATTAAAAGAAATCAAACTTTCTACAAAATAAATCAAAACTCAAAATAGAAAAGGATAAAAACTAAAACAAAAAAAAGAAGAAAAATAATATTTCAATAAAAAATGAAATAGAAAATAAAGTTAAAGTTTATAAAAAGGAATTATGATGAAAATAAAAAAATAAAAAAGAAGAGAATCAAATCAAAAAACTAAACAAAATAAAAGAACAACATGTATTGTTTGATTAGATAACGTGCTTTTCGAGGCAAATAAATAGAAAAAGAGAAGAGAAAGGCTAATGAAAATGACATACAAAAGTACAAGGCAAGATTTATTGTAAAATGTTACTCATAACAACTTATAGTATACTTTATATAAACTTTTGCACCTATTGCTCGAATGGAAACTATTATAATTATTCTTGCATTGGCAGCTTAGTTGCAATTATAGGCTTTTTAACCTATTATGAAATCAACTTTCCTTAAAGAAGAATTGAAGGAAAAGGTTTATATAGATCAAGCTCCAAGTAATGTGAAGAGATAAAGAAGAAAAAGTTTGTTGACTTTGCGATGCTCTTTATGATTTAAAATAAGTAAATAAGTACCAAGAGCATGAAACATCAAGATTAATTAATATTTTCATCAAATGGTTTTGATAGATGTCAGTGTAAGTCATCACTTCATGTAAAGAAAATAGTAGCAAATTTTTTTATGGATTGCTTTTATGTTGATATTATGATATATACAGATTCTAATGCAAACATGGTTAAGGAATTCAAGAATGTATGATATGGCAAGTTGCAAACGAGTAGCAATTCCTATGGTAATTAAAGAAAAGTTCTAGCAAGATAATGATGCAGAGAAGGTGGATTTAAAAAGTTTTAAGAGTTCCTTTACTTATCTCACAAACAAAAGGCTATATATAATTTATTCCATGAGTTTTATTTCCTAACTTATAAAAGAACCACTAAGCTTCATTTTGTAGCAGTAAAAAGGATTTTGCATTATCTTCAAGTTATGAAGAATCTTGGGAGCAAATATATGAAATAAGAAGATAAAAATTGACTAATTTTGCAAATAGTGATTGGGTTGGTACTCTTGATGACAAAAAAAAAAAAAACATTAGGATATGTTTTTTTTAGGCTTAAATGTGATTCCATAAAGTTCAAAAAAGCAAAATTAAGTTGCCTTGTCACCAGCTAAAGTTGAATGTATTACTCTTACTGATTTACACAAGAAACCTTTAGAATCTAGTGCCATTTTATATGATAATATGTTAGCCATTGCTATAATTACGAACTTGATTTTTCATGTAAGTTCAGAATATTGAATTACATCATCATTTTATTCATGAAATGGTTAATAAGAAGGAGCTTTATGTAGACTTCATCAATTCAAGTGATCAACCAAGAGATGTTCTCATCAAAACTATATCTTCAAAAATGTTTCAGCAATTCAAGAAGTTCTTAAAAATTACAGGTTAAGAGGGAGAGTTAAAAAGTAATTTGTATTTTGCTATGTCTATATTAATTATTTTCTGTCAAAGATGTTTTTTGTCTTTTGATTATCCTAGACATTAAGACTATTGTATCTCTACATTTCTTGATTTACAAATATTTTTAATGTCTTTAAATAGAGTTTTAAAATTAAATACAAAACTTTATAAAATACAAATAAATTACTTTTGAATTTTGGATGAATAGAAGAAAAAAAAATTATGTCAAGAATTATATCTTTTAAACTTAATGTTAGATTACTCGTCACTTTTCAATGCAAATAATCTTTGAAGATTCCAAATTCCAACTCCAAAAAGTACACTAACAATCTAGAAGACTAATTCATTTGCCCAGTATGAACCTTTTGCTTTATATCATGTTGAATAAGAGAATAATTAAGTAGTTTAATAATATAATAACTTGAGATGGGGAACCTAATACCATAGTAAGATCATTTATTATTAGTTTCCCAGATGGTCCTTTCATTTCACAAAGCTGTTTTAACTCAGATGAGATGAGAATCAATCATTGAACATATAATAAATTAAAGAGAAAAGGGTTATACAATAATGATTCAAAAGAAGAAAAAGAATCTTCTCCCATGAAATGGGAATCCACAACAAGAGCAAACGCAAACCATAAACAAAAAAGCAAAGTATAGTAAAGAAATAACAAGAAAAGGGAGATAAAGCTTACAATATTCAAATCCAAGCATAAAACAAATTGATTGGTGGAAATGAGCCAAAGCCAAGGGAGAACATAGATAACCAACACAACAATTGTCTATTGAATAGTAAACATGGAAAACTCTCAAATATTAGTGAAAGAAAACAAATTCCAAGCCATGAAAAGGGAAGACGGGGCTGTGAATTCAACTATTCATCTTAAAAAACTGGATCCACAGTTTAGACGGGAAAGAATGCACAATGAATCTCCCACCTGCTTTAGCTATATACCATCAAAACCATGGCGCCACCCACATCAACCAAAAGTATATGGGTTTCCTTTTCTGTTTCTTTTTTCCCCTTAATCTCCTCAACCCTGATCCTCCAACCCAATCCACACCTGTATCATGTCTGTCCACAACACCCATCTCTCTGCGCTACTCACGGTGAAGAAACTCAGATAGTAAAACACATTAGAAAAAAGAAGGGCAGAAGTAAGAGGATGTGTTGACGATGACTAATTTGAGAGATGAAAGCACTCTCTCTCACACACATCAAACGAGAACTAATGTGGGTGGGGAGGGGGGGGGGGGGTTGATGGCAGGAGACAGAGGAGAAAAAGCCATGGTGACCAAATGACCACGTTTCAACTCTTTTCTGGTAGAAGATATTTTAGAAAACTTAAATTTCAAGGGAAGAGGGGAGGAAGTGCACTTTACTATCTTTTCACTTCATAATTCACTGAAAAAAAATGCAAATATTATTGGCTGGGATTTAATGATAGTTCTAAAGAGTTCTTCACGAGAATGCATAAACAATGTAATATTATTGTATTTTTTTATTACATTTACATTAAAATCATTTGGGTGTTATATTTTGAGAATTGAAATTTTCTTTTGAAATGATGATAGAATGTTGTTTAAAAAATAATACTTTTAGTGAAGATTTTTTTTTTAAAAAAATTGAGTATATTAACGAGATAAAAAGATTTTAATTTGTGATGTATATTTTTTTATCTTTATTTAATCACTTTGATTTTTTTTGGGTACATCGATTTTTATAATAATGTTTTTGGTTTTTATTAAATAAATGACTAGAAAAAATATTATATTTTTTAAAATTAAATATATTAATAACAAAATGAAAACATTTAGTGGAAAATCATTTTGTTTCAATAAAAATTAAATTATCACTTTTTTAAAAGAAAATGCAAGTTCCACAGAAATTATATTTAGCAATGCTTGAACATAACGTTACATGACATCTAGGATAGTCTCCTTTATTTAACACCAAATTAACTAGGTAATTGATATGGAGCTTGAACTGAAAATACAAAAACCAATCTCACACAGAAAACCTTCTCTTCTTTCTTTTCATTGAATTTGCTTGAATGGCATAACTTCTACGCCATTAGAGAAAAAAGAAGCAAAAGATTCCATTTCAGGCCTCTTCAAAGCCACGCCAATTTCAGTCCTCCGGTCACTTCCATTTCCAATATCCAACACTGAAAACGATCCAGTTCTATCTATGGATGTGAGCTCCACCTTCTCGACATTTCCCCATCCAAAATCCGTGTTGTAAAATTCCAATCCGGTCGATCCAGCAACAGTAATGTGTTGCACTTCTGGTCCCAAACTTAACAACATCTCCAGCCTCTCATTTGAACCTTCAAGGAGTCCCTTCTCCAATCCCCTTATGGAAGCGCTAAGCTTCTCGGCTATAATAGCTAATCCATTTTCCTGCATAAAATCTCCGGCTTTACAAACTATGTGATGAACCACAACAGTGTCACCAAAATGATTTGGTGGAAGAGGAGGGTCTAAACGACTTCTACAATCTGCTGACCACGAAAAATAAACCTCTCTGTCGGCATCTCCTCCTCTTGCTTTGACAAGACAGATCGATACATAAGAGCATGCCAGAACATAAGTGGAGAGATTAAGTCGTTTTGTAGGGTCTGTTGCTTCCGGGTGATAACGCAACACACTTTCTCTAAGCTTCTTAATGACTTCACTAGATAAATGAAAGGTTGCTCGAAGCAAGTTAGGTTGCACTTCAAGTTTCGGCAACGGCTTCACACTTTTTGGGTTCGAGTCTGAACCTGATTCTAACCGTTTCCCCATGGTTGCCCACATGTTAATGTACGCCTCCTCCAAACCTTTGGAGTCTTGGATACTTTTCCATCCAAAACTCGGGGTGATTTCTGCTGGCAATAAACGTGGGGCTTCACCTTTTTCGACAATATATTTGCATGTATAAGCCCAAGCTCTGAGGAACATAGATGCGCTTTTCCCGTCAAATATTGCATGGTGCATAGCCATACCAATGCAAAAGCCTTTGTTAGGAAATAATGTTACTTGTAAAACCACTAATGGTGACCTAGTTTCAGTTGCGACGAATTGGGGAGCATAAGGATGTGATTCAACAGCTTCATGGATTCCATTGCCTATAAGGCGATCGAAATCACCATTACTCTCAGCAAGTGTAACTGAAACGGAATCGTTATTAGGATGGTATACAAAGATGGGTCTGGAGGATTCAGGGGGCCATGTTAGGCTGCCGACGATAGGGAGGAAGTGGAGGAGTGCATGGGAAAGTGATTTTTTGAGACTGGGGAAAATTACAGAGTGAAAGAAGGTAGGGTTTGAATCAGTAAGTTTGAAGAAGCAGAGGCACTCAGATGGAGGAAATCTGAGATATGTCAGTTCAAAAAAAGTAGGAGAGAGTATTGTTTCGGTGGCTGACTTGGTAGAGTCATAAGCGGCAGCCACTTCGCAGATATCAAGTATCTTTACAGAGTTCGGGGATGCCATAAAGATAGCTAGAGTGAGAGAATGAGAGAGAGAGATTGAGAGTGGGATATCTTTATAGAACTCGGCAACCAATAGTTGTCAGATTGATCGAAATTAGCCAAGAAAAAAAGAAAAGGAAAATATATGTGCTAGCGTCCTTATGCATGATGTCCGTCTTCTAGTTTTGACTGATTGGTAACTTGGTACTACTCTCCGGTCATCTATGTACTTGTAAGTCATTGAAAGTAGGTTTGGAAACCCTTTATTTTCTATATATACTCCATCCAACAGTCCACTACACTACGTTACCTTTGTGGGACGAAGATCACACTGACAACAAGATTACTCACTTTGGTTAACAATGAGTTTTATATACAAGATTGAATTTGTTTATATAAACAAATTTATTTTTTATTTAAAATTTTTATTAAATATTTTATTAATAAATCTAAAGAAAAATAAAGATATCATGATAAAAATATTTTAAAAACATTATAAAGTTATTATAATTATTATATTGTTATTGCATCAACATTTTGTTTATAAATATTTTTAGTTAATGCTCTACTAAGATTAAACATTAATTAGAGTTGTTGAGATTAATTTATATTATGTCTTTTCTTTTATGAAAAGAACCAACTATTCTCAGAAGCTGGGGTATGAGGGATATTTAAAACTAATATGTAAGTGCTTGTCAGATAATAAGTTCATTGAACTAACTTGTATGAGAATTCTATATAGAGAGATCATTTGTGTTTATGAAAAGACTTATATGATGATTGTGTAACTGATACTTAGATTTAAAATCACTAAGTTATCTTGTATATGGAATATTATGCTTTGATCCTATTACATGTTGTTCTAATTAAAGGTAACAAACAAACATATATTGAGTATAACATAAGTATATAAAGGTATTTGAGCAATAAAGAAAGGATTCATCACCCTAAGTGAATTAATGAAAATGTTCAATTTGTTTTTAAATAGTTTTAATTATAAATTCTTGCATAAGGTAAAAAGAGTTATGAAAAAAAATTCAAATCTTATTCAAATAATCAATGACTATGGTGTTGAGAACAAATATGATTTGACAGAGTGGATACATTTTATGCTATAATGTCTAAATTGAAACATTGTTGATGAATAAATAATAATTACACTAAGAAACTAGTCATTAAAATGTTAAGTCAAATCACTTACGACTTTCTTAATATTTAAGGGATTATGACAGGTACTAAGACATTATACTTGATCTTCAAATATAAATTCAATCAATTATTGAATTGATAATAATTTAATTCGTTTAATTTATTTAATCTTATTTTATTTAGGATTGTGATTTATATTTGGGTCAACTTATTAGAGAACCTAATGAGTTATACACATAATAACCATAGGTAAAAAACTAAACTAGGATGATTAACTAAATTTGACTTGATTGTAAATAAGTTTTAGAAATTGAGCATTAGAATGTAATTTATATATGGAATTACAATTCTAGACCTAAATAAATCAAGTAGGGACTTAATTGAAAAAATTTCTAAAATTTTCCTGAAATAATATATACAATATTATCTAGGAAAAAATTGATATTTTACTATTAATAGAGTTTTTAGATTTCTCTATAAATAGAATGTTATGTCTTTTATTTTATGTACAGTAAACAATACAATATTATCTAGGTGGTGAACATTACTCGCACTACTGGCATGGCTAGCTATGCTTCACGCATAGCCAGCATGCTGCTAGTGGCGAGGCATTAAAAATAACTTAATACACAACAAAGGAGATTGATATAACCTATTAAAGATTATGATTGTGTTATAGGTTGTCATTTGAGAAGAGCAAATATGGTCGTAGATGCTCTTAGCAAAAAAAAAGAAGGCTATAATAGGAGAATCAATAGAATGGAATAAAGGAACCATGATAGAGTTAAAGAAGATTGATTCTTAGTTAAAAGTAAGGTAGGAAGGTTTTTTATTAACGCAACTAAAAGTATGTTCTATGCTTCAAAACAAAGTATTGGAAGCTCAATAAAAAGAAATATTTTGTCTTTTGATTATCCTAGACATTAAGACTATTGTATCTCTACATTTCTTGATCTAGAAATATTTTTTAATGTCTTTAAATAGAGTTTTAAAATTAAATACAAACTTTATAAAATACAAATAAATAACTTTTTAAATTTTAGATTAATAGAAGAAAAAAAATATTTCTGTCAAGAATTATATCTTTTAAACTTAATGTTAGATTAATTGTCATTTTTCAACGCAAATAATCTTTGAAGATTCCAAATTCCAACTCCTCCAAAAATTACACTAACAATCTAGAAGACTAATTCATTTGCTCAGTATGAACCTTTTGCTTTATAGTCATGTTGAATAAGAGAATAATTAAGTAGTTTAGTAATATAATAACTTGAGATGTGGAACCTAATACCATATCATTTATTATTAGTTTCTCAAATGATTCTTTCATTTCACAAAACTGCTTTAATTTAGATGAGATGAGAATCAATCATTGAGAATATAATAAATTAAAGAAAAAATGGTTATATATTTTTTAAAATTAAATATATTAATAAAAAAATGAAAACATTTACTGGAAAATCATTTTGTTTCAATAAAAATTAAATTGGACTGTTTCAATAACAAAATGAAAACATCTACTGGAAAATCCATTTCTGCGCCAAGAAAAAAACAAAAGGATAGTAGGTGAGCTTGCTCCTTATCATGATGTTCTTCTTCTCTCCAGTCATCCATGTACCTGTAAGTCAATTGATTGATGCCATTTGAAGTTAGGCTGTCGTGTTGATCCACCGACAAAAAAGTAAGTGCAATATCCAGAAACTCTTTATTTTCTTACTCCATGCAACAGTCAATGAGTTTATAGCCACTGAGTTACTAATATAATTGATTGACTTTCTTTATATAATCAAATTTAATTTTTAATTAAAAGTTTTGTTTATTTTTAATATTTATTAAATATTTTATTAATGAATCCTATAGTAAAAATAAAGATATCATAACAAAAATACTTAAAAGAAATTATAAAATTATTATAATCATGATATTTTTATTGCACTAAAGTATTATTTATAAATATTCTTGGTTAATGTTGTACTAAAATTAAACATTAATTAAAGTTATTGACATTGATACATATTATGTTTTTTTTTTTATGAAAAGAAGCAACTATTCTTAGAAACTGAGGTATAAGGGATATTCAAAACTAATATATAGGTGCTTATTAGATAACATGTATACTGAACTAACTCGTATGAAAATTCTATATGGAAAGATCACTTGTATCTATAGAAAGACTTATATGATAATTGTGTAACTAATTCTTTGATTTAAAATCACTAAGTTATCTTGTATATGAAATGTTATGCTTTGATCCTCTTACATATTGTTCTAATTAAGAGTAACAAACAAATATATATTGAGTATAACATATAAATATATAAATGTATTTGAGCAATAAATAAAGGATTCATCACTCTAAGTGAATCAATGAAAATGTTCAATTTGTTTTTAAATAGTATTAATAATAAATCCTTTCACAAGGTAAAAAGAGCTTTGAAAAACATTTCAAATCTTATTCAAATAATCAATGGCTATGGTGTTAAGAAAAAAATATGATTTGACAGAGTAGACACATTCTATGTTATATTGTCTAAATTGAAACATTATTGATGAATGAATAATAATTACACTAAGAAACTGGTTATTAAAATATTAAGTCAAATCACTTATGATTTTATTAATATTTAAGGAATTATGACAGGTTGCTAGACATTGTATTTTGATCTTCAAATATAATTCAATCAATTATTGAATTGATAAGAAGTTAATTTGTTTAATTTATTTAATCTAATTTTATTTAGGATTGTGATTTATATTTGAGCCAGCTTATTAGGAAACCTAATGAGTCACACACATAAAAACTATAAGTAAAAAATTAAATTAGGATGATTAACCAAATTTGACTTGATTGTAAATAAGTTTTAGAAATTGAGCACTAGAATGTAATTTATACATGAAATTTCAATTTTAGACCTAGATAAATCAAGTAGGGACTTGATTGAATAAATTTCTAAATTTTTCCCGAAATAATATATATGATATTATTCAGGGGGAAAATTGATATTTTACCATTAAAAAAGTTTTCAGGTTTTCCTATAAATAGAATATTATGTCATATTATCCAAGAGGAAGTTGATATTTTACCAATAATAGGATTTTTAGGTTTTCCTATAAATAGAATGTTATGCCATAATATCGAGGGGAAAGTTGATATTTTACCATTAATAATGTTTTAAGGATTCCCTATAAATAGAATGTTATGCCTCTTATTTTATGTTTAGTAAACAATACAGTACAAAACACCTGAAAAGCACATAAAAAAATAGCAATTAAAGGCATATCAATCTCTTTCTTTTAAAAGGGTTTAGAAAATTTATCATTGATGGTTCATGTGGATTACCGTTAAAGGTCAAACATTTGAATGACTTAAGGTTCACAATAAATAATCAACATTGAATCTCCATATACATCTATCTTCTTTATCTTCAACTCTAATGCCGCTTCTAAACCGAGGATACAAGCTTCATACTCAGCTGTATTGTTGGTGCACTCGAAATGCAGTTTAACCGAAACTGGATACTGTTTCTTATCGGGAGAGATTATTACCGCACCGGCCCCGTTACCATATACATTCACTGCACCGTCAAAAAACATCGTCCACCAATCTGTCTTCTCTTCTTCTTTCTCTATTGACAATATATCTTCATCAGGGAAGTCAAAATCCAAAGGTTCGTAATCTTCAACAGCATTATCGGCCAGATGGTCCGCGATTGCACTTCCTTTCACGGCTTTCCTTGTCATATATACTATGTCATATTCTGCCAATAAAATTTGCCACCTTGCAATTCGACTTGAGAGAAAGGGCTTGTTACAAATATACCTCAGAGGATCCACTTTTGAAATTAACCAAGTGGTATAGTATAACATATAATGTCGCAACCTCTTTGCCGCCCACACCAACGCACAACAAAGCCTTTCTATCTCCGTGTATCTAGACTCACATTCAGTGAATTTCTTGCTTAAGTAATAAATGGCTCTTTCCTTCCTTCCGGTTTCATCATGCTGTCCCAATACACATCCCATGGCTGCTTCAGTTACTGTGAGATATAATACTAGAGGCTTTCCTGATACCGGAGGAACCAGTAAAGGTGGATTTTGTAAATAATGCTTGATTTTATTGAATACCTCCTCACACTCCTCATTCCAGGTTCCAGGATTCTTTTTCCTTAGTAGTCGGAATATAGGTTCACATGTTGTTGTTAGCTGAGCTATGAACCGAGCAATGTAGTTTAACCTTCCCAAGAATCCTCTTACTTCTTTCTCCGTCTTGGGGGATGACATGGCTTGGATGGCCCTTACTTTATCTGGATCCACCTCTATACCTCTATCACTTACCACAAATCCTAACAGCTTGCCCGACTTAACTCCGAATGAACATTTTGCAGGATTAAGCCTTAGTTCATATTTCCTCAACCTCTCAAACAACTTCCTCAAAATTTCAACATGATCTTCTCCCCTTTTAGACTTGGCAATCATGTCGTCTACATACACCTCAATTTCCTTGTGCATCATGTCGTGGAACAAAGTCACCATTGCTCTTTGATAGGTTGCTCCTGCATTCTTCAATCCAAATGGCATGACCTTGTAGCAGAATGTTCCCCAAGGTGTGACAAAAGTTGTTTTCGCCTTATCCTCCGGAGCCATTTTTATCTGGTTGTATCCTGAAAAACCATCCATAAAGGAATATGTGGAACTCCGGGCAGCGTTGTCCACTAAAACATCTATGTGTGGTAGAGGAAAATCATCCTTGGGACTAGCTTTATTCAAATTCTGAAAATCCACGCACACTTTAATCTTCCCCTCTTTCTTAGGCACCACAACAATGTTAGATACCCATTGTGGATACCTAACTACTTCTAGAAAGCCAGCATCCCATTGCTTCTCGAGTTCTGTCTTGACCTTCATCCAGACATTCGGGTGGGCCCTTCTCAGCTTCTGCTTGACTGGCTTACAACCTTCCTCTAACGGTATCTTGTGTACTACAATATTTGTATCCAAACCAGGCATATCTTCATAGGACCAAGCAAAGACATCTGAATATTCTTGTAATAGGGCGATCATTTTTATCCTTTGCTCAGAAGTAATTAGGGTACCTATTTTTAACTCCTTCTTGAACTGATCACTGCCTACATTGATGGTTTCGAGTTCCTCTGCAGCAGGTTTCCAAGTCTGTTCCTGTTGTTCTACTAGCCTGGTGAATTCACTGATATTGCTTTCATCCCACTCTTCTTCTTCCATAGTTATCACATGTTCATTCAAGTTTGGCCATTTATTCTTGATGCTCAATGTTTGTGATGTTGCAGGAGATCCGCTTTCAGGATTCCTGAAAGCGGGAAGTGTTTGGTGTAAATGCATAAAAAAAAGAAGGCAATTTGTGAAAAGTGCATGATCTCACAATTTATTTAAAGAAAAGGTGGGCTCCATGTCAAACATAAAATCTAGCTGACATCATGAGCCTTGATTGTCAACTAGAGGAAATAAAAGCAAACATAAGCAATGACAAAGCATGTTAAGGCAAACAAAGTTGGTTTACATTTTGAAAACCACTGGAGCTTCTTGGGTAATCCAGTTTTGAAACTTCTCATCCGGAGCCAACTTGCGCACAAAGGTCTTGGCAGACACTTCTTCTATGGTGTAGACCGTCAGTTGTGGGAGTGCTTCATCTCCCTTTCTTGCTACTGTCTTCATGTCATCTTCTGCCATCTTGTTTTCCCCCAAGGTATTTATGCCCATGTTTGACAGTTCTTGACCAAGGCTTTCAGCTTCTTTATCATGTTGTATTATGTATGCAGCTTTTGGGAATGACACGCTAAGGAGAGGGATTTCTAGCTTTTCTTCTCAGGCTCTCTTCCTTTAATTCTAGCCATCCTTCTTGCCCTTCTTCGACTAGCAGCCCACCGATAATCCTCTTGGTTAGGTTGATACCCTAACCCAAATCTTTGAGCAGCACTTTTCATCCTTGCCGGATTAACCCCTCCTGGTATCCCGATAATAAGGTTATACTGAAATAGGATCCCGCGGTCCAAAAAACATAGACTTGCCATCCTTGTTGCTTCTGAGATCCTTGGCCTTCTTAGCACTGTGTTCTCCGGCACCTAGTCAGTGTTCACAATCTCAAAGGCATGGATATTGTTATCCTTGCAATCATCTGCTTCGATAAAAGGCACAGCCACATTCTTTATCATGGATACTGTCTCCTCGGCCTTGACAGTTAGCAACATCCCATTCATGATATACTTCAGGCATTGGTGCAATGACGAAGCTACTGCCCCCGCTGTATGAATCCAAGGTCTTCCTAACAACATACTATAGGAAGGGTGGATATCCATAACCTGAAGTGTTTCTAGGAACATTTGTGGTCCCACATACAACTCCACTTCTAAAGTCCCAATTATTGGCCTAGGTGAGCCATCATATGCTCTGGCCATCATAGTACTCGGCTTTATATGGGATTCATCGATCGGCATTTCTTCCAGAATATGCTTTGGCAACACATTAAGGGCCGAGCCATTATCAATGAGTACTTTTCCTATGAGGCAGTCCTTGCACCTAACCGTAATGTATAAGGGCTTGTTATGTCCGGTACCTTCAGCATCAAGTTCATCAGCCGTGAAGTATAGGTAATTAGTTGCATGGATCCTCCCCACTAGATGCTCCATGGTTTTATGTTCAATGTCTTGGGGTACATATGCCTCATTCAGTACCTTCTGCAAGGCGTTTCGATGCGGCTCAGAGCTGAGTATCAAGGACATCAGGGAGATCCTAGCTGGAGTCTTCTTTAGTTGATCTACTATGCAATATTCACTATGCTTGATCAACTTCAAGAATTCATTCGACTCTTCTTCCGTTACCGGTTTATTAACTTCTAGTGCTTTGTCCAGATCTACCATTTCTTTACCCTTTTCCTTTCTCAACTCCTCAGGTGTAAAGCAACGACCACTCCTGGTCAAACCACTTATCTCAGTTTGGAACAAAGAAAGAGGAGCTCGAACGTTGGAGGTATAACTGTAATTATAAGGCATGGCATTGTGATTCCCTTTGGTGTAGGATGGTTTGACCAAGATTAACCTTGGGGGCCCATTAGTCGTTTGTTGGATCCTGCATACTCCTGTCATCTCATCTTGACTTTCCATCATGCTCACCTCACCCCTGCTCTCCATGGGTTCAATTCTCAATTGCCTCATTTTTAACATTTTTGCAATCATTTCACAAAACTCGATGCAATCTTCAATATGGTGTCCATCTCTTCCATGGAACTCACAATAATCATCTCCCGCCGGATGGCTTCCCACATTCACCTCTAGAAATCCTGATCGTACTAACATGTCGTACATCTTTTCCATAGACACCTTCAACATCTTGCATTGATTTCCAACTTCTATCATGCCTATTCCACTACTACTTGAGGCATGTTTAGGCAACGGGTTTGAATTAATGTTGGGCTTGTCTTCAAAGGATACCCATCCTATCTTAATAAGCTCCAACAATCTTTTCTTGAAAGCGTAACAGGTTTCAATCCCATGCCCGGGATTACCCGCATGGTACTCACAAGTCAACTCGGGCTTGTACCAAATTGGGAATGGTGGTTGTAATGGTAGTGTAGGGATAGGAGCGATGTGCCCAATGCTCAATAGTTTGGTGTACATGTCCTTCAAAGGCATGGGTAGTGGTGGTAGTTGTTCTGAAGGGTATCTTATATAGGGTCTTTGGTAGTGATTTTGGTGGTTTGATTGGTTATTTGTTCGATTAGGGGAAAAAGGTTGGTTAAAGTTCATGTTGAGAATTGAGAGGTAGGTACTTGTGGATTGTGGGAATCTACTTTCTTGCCCTTATACCCGCCTTCCAAGTGGTTAATATCACCTTCCCTCTTTCTTCCAATAAAACCCTTCTTTTCCACTGGCATCGCTATTCGCCCAGCTTTAATCCCTTGTTCTATCCTCTCAGCTATGCGTACCGCATCATAGAAATGTTGAGAGGAGCTACCCATTAGGTGCTCATAATAAGGTGCCTTGAAGGTATTAGCAAACAAGCTCACCATTTCTGTTTCTATCAAAGGGGGTTGGACATGCATTGCCTCATCCCTCCATCTTTGCGCATAAGCCCTTACCGACTCCTGGCTCTTTTTCTCCATTGCCATTAGACTTGTTCGATCAGGAGCGATTTCCATGTTAAACTTGTACTGTTTGAGGAAAGCCTCCACCAAGTCTCTCCAGCTTCTGATCTTGACACTATCTAACCTCATGTACCAACTCAAAGCGGACCCTGAGAGGCTATCCTGAAAGAAATAGATTAGCAGCTTATCATCGCGGATCACTTCTGCCATTTTATTGCAGTAGGAACGAAGGTGAGTGTTTGGGCATTCCAAACCAGTGTACTTAATGAACTCTGGTATCCTGAAATCTTTTGGTACCACGATGTTTGGTACCAGACATACTTCAGCTGCTCGCATAGGGTCAAACCAGTCATTACCCTCAACTGCCCTTAATCTTTCTTCCAAAGCAAACAACTTGTCCTAGTCCATCAGACTGGGAGACCTATTATCCGGGGTTCCTTCCGCTCTTAAGTCAACAGTGACCGGAGCATGAGTTGGTAGAATAGGAGTAATAGGCACAAACTGCTGCCCATTGGCCGAGTTTGCCCCCTGGTTTTGAGATGTTTGAGGAATGTGAACTGCTGGTGTTCCTTCAAGCTGTTGTGCTGATGTACCCTCCCCATTCTTAGCTCTTAGAAGCTGCTCCAGTAAGTCGGTTAGCCGAGAAACTTCATTCTTTACGGACTCCAACTCGGTCTGATAATGTGACTCTAAGTGAGCTCTCTCTTCGTTCTCCATTCATGCTCGAGACCGGGTGTTGTGGATTTTGGATGTGGGACCTATGTTTCACGGTCTGGGATGCATGGAGAAATGTAAATGAATGTATGATAAAGAAACAATGTATGAATGCATATGTAAATATGCATATGAGTTTTTTTTTTAAAAAAAAACGATCGATGGCCAACATTCCTCTTGTGTAATGGGCATGGACTCTTTTTGTCGCGTTCCTTATCAGGAGTAGTTTCTGCTCAAGCTGCTGCTTTGGTAGGCTTATATATATTTGTTACAAAAGGTGGGTCAAAGCCCCTTTCATTAATATTGGCTAATACATTTCTTGAAAAGATGATACAGAAAAATACATCAATCTTCCTCTTCATTCATATCTCTAGCCACTGGTAGGAAAGTGAGGCCTCGATTCTCAATTTTCTCTAAGAAGGCGTCCGTCTCAGCCAAGCTTCGTCGATAACGAAAGATGTCCCTTCCTACCCTTCGAGCATTGGCTCTAATAATCCGTGCGTGAATGGCAGCTTCATCCATTTGCTCATCTACTTTGGCCATCTTCTCTATAAGCAACATGTTGTTATGATTCAAGGTATGGTTGTTGGTGTCGATTTGTTCTTTATGTTTTTCTGAAACTTCCAACTTTTTGGTCAACCATTTCACCTTTTCTCATTCTTTGTCAAACTTCACCTTCAGTATTCTAATTTCAATTTTCTTAGCTGTCAAATCTGCCTTCAACACCTCCTCTTCATTCCCCTTTCTTTCGAACTCTTGTAATTCAGCTAGGCGACTTTCTCTCATCATGTATTTCTTGTTTAACTCATCATACTTCTCAATTCGGTCCAACAACTCTGCTTGAACATGCAAGAATTTATCCTCGACATTCTCTTGATAGCCATTGAAGTCGGCTTTCAATGCTTCCAATTCAGAGTTGCTTTGCATCCAATCCAAAATCAGTCTTCCTCTTTCTTTCTCAGATTCTTCTATTACGGCCTTTCCTTTGCTCAATTGCAGCTCCAACACCCCTATTTTCGCATCTCTGGATTCGAGCTGTTCGTTTAGAAACACTCTACTTTTATCTCCTTCCATCATCATCTTTTCTAATGTTGCTTTATCTCCCTTACTCTTTCCCAATTCTATTTGGAGCCTTTCTAATTGCTCCATAAGGTCTTCCTCATTACTGACCTTTTTTTCTTTTTAATGACCCTTCTTCAATTCGTGAAGGCCCATCTTCTGGACATGGGTTTTTCGGAGCGGCAATCGGGGTCAAATTCCTCCACCTTTCATATCCTTCACTTGAGCTCGGGTCTCTCAAACTTTCTGACTCCTTTTGAATCATAGTCAAATGGCACCAATCTTGTTTGATGGTTTCAAGAACTTCTCTCACGGATTGATCCTTGAAAAACCCGAAAAATTCAGCAAGTCCCATAGTTCTTGGGATGTGTTGTATGCCACCTAATTGTCTTATCACCAGAGCCAGAGCATAGCTGACATAACTTGTGATCCCAATTAAAGGTACCCAGCATTTTTGTCCACAACTTACTATGACATCAACTGACTTAACCCAAGGGGCCTTCCAACTAAAGCTGCTACTAGGTAACTCTTGCAGTTTTTCCATCCAACCTTGATCAACCAGGTTTCCCCATTCTTCTTCCTCTACTATCTTCAAGGGTTTTTGGTTAAACCACCAAAAATTATTAAAGATCGGCTTCTTGGTTTCAACATGGCTCACCATCCAGATATATAATAACTGAGTACAACATCTTACTGCACCTTTCCCCGTCTTTCTAAAATGGTTGAGGGTCAGCAAGGTCTCAGCTAATATGGCAGTTGTAGGGTTGACATGAGTATTTTCATATTCCACGAATGCAGCAGCAGCTTCTAGACTTATAACCCCTTTTAAGCTTGGAAATAACACGAGACCATAGATCCCCAGAGCGATTAACCTGTCTCTTTCTACCATTGAGACGTATTGCTCCTTTTTCCTTTCTAATTCAACTTCCAGAAATTTCCACCTTAAACCGCTGCCATTCTTCTCTAAAAATCTGCTCAGATGTGGAATCTTCAATAATTTTGACAACTCAGGAATCACCTTGTCATTTCTCAAAGGAAAATAAACTCGGTGTAGGTGTTTGGGAAACTCCGTCAACATTCCATATTCCTCTATAGTGGGACACAAATCCACATTTCCAAAGGAAAAGCATCTGTAATCGGGATCCCAAAAATTAATCAAGGCTTTGATAGCTGGGTTCAATACTTCTATCTTTGCAATGTCTAACAATCGCCCATACTTCCCGACAAATGCTGCCTCATCAATGCTTTGGCTATGGCCCAATATTTTCTTCATCTCATATACTACGCAATTCAGGTCTTTGACTATTGGAAGCTTCCTTGCATCATATCTAGAGCAGTTTCCCTCTGATAGTTGTGACAATTCAGAATTCTGCCCATATTCCATAGTAGAAAATTTGGTAATGATGGCCATCTTATCGTTTCAAAAGACCTGAAAACCAAATGCTTTATGGTTTAGATTGTTTTATGCAAAATGTATTTTGTGGAGCATACACCCTATAGCCGGTTCTAAATCTTTTATGCTTGACGAGAGTAGGTTAGCTATTCAGTCTCTAAAAAGGGTCTCTTGCTGTCCCAGTGATTGCCCTCGTGGAGGCAATATGGGGGCTTGTAGGCAATGAGATGGCACATGTACCAACTATTGCCAGTCTAAGCACTCAGCGAAGAGTTGGGGTTTACACAAACTTAAACCTTGACTAAAAGTCGTAAGGTAAGCTGCTAGTCCCCCACTTAACTTAAAGTTTGTGTGCTCTCAAAAAAACAAAGTATGTGATGCATGTGACAGTTCTATAAGATGTATGAGACAATACAAATGCATGAACAATATGTAAAAATATTTAAAGCATATAAGCAGATAACAAAAGGAAAGGCATATTAACAATAAACACACAAACAAAAACAAATCAGACAAAAAACAAAGCTTAGTCCACAAGATCCCCAGTGGAGTCGCCATTCTGTCGCGGGGTGCGCGACGTCGCGGCGATCGTCCACCCTCAGGTGTGTAGTGGGGGGTATATATATCAGGTAAATATGGGGAGACAAGGAGTTCGTTGTCTCTTAGCAATGAAAAAAAGGTGTGGGAGTCGCCACCTAGTATTTTGGTCACTAGGAACCCTAACTGGTCTCAGAGATCGGGCACGGGGACTGGTTGCGTAAAGGGAAGGTATTAGCACCCCAAGTATGCCCTACCTAAGGTAAGCTGCTTTGTTTATTTGTCTGATAAAATCAAGGTCCCGTTGTGTTTCCTAGTTGTTGGTCCGTCTATGGTTCAAGAAAAGTCCTCCTCAATAAGGAGGTCCTTATCTTATCGAGTAAAACCTAACCGTTCTAATGTCTAAAAAAAACATATTTAATATCAGGACTACGTTTTATGCATAAATTCGTAATCCCATATACCAAAATAAAACAAATATATTTTTTAGAATTTTTGAAATATTGGCCTAGTTCTCATGGCTTAAATAAACCGGTTATTAAAGTCAAAATGCATGCTAATACATATATTGTTTTTTTTGAAATTTTATTTCGTTGTGTGAAAATATGATGTTATGATATATATATATATATATATATATATATTGAAGAGACTAGGCCGTATTTTAAAACAAAACATTTTTTAATTATGTATATTTTTTTTGATGTTTTTACGCAAATCAGGTACTTTAATACTGGGTTGGTATCCTTACGGTATAAAAATACAACCAAATATTAATCCACTTTGATAAAAATATGCAGAAAAATCAACAATATTTTTAAAGATATTTAGGAAATTTTTGAAAGCAAAAGACATTTTTTATTTTGAAAATCTTTGACGCTTTGATGAAAACCGGGTATTTTAATACCGGATTTGTATCTTTACAGTATAAAAATACAAACCGATATTGGTCAAAATACAATAATAAAATTACAGAAAAAAACATATTTTTTAAATAATTTTTGCAGAATTTTCTTAAATTTATATATATATATATATAATGCAAAATATAATATATATAATATATAATATTAAATCGGGCTGGGCTGGCCCAACCAACTGGGCTGGGCCGGACTCCGCCCCAAAGGTGTTTGGGCCGATTTCGGCCCAAAAATAGATTGGGCCGATCTCGGCCTAAAAAGAAAAAAGAAACTAATGCTGCCTTCTGGGCCAGGCCCGGCCCAGAAGGCAGGGCTGGGCCAGGATCCGCCTGGCCCAGCAACCCAAAACGGGCGGGGGGAATTATTTTCCCCCCACCCCTGCATGCAGAACGCTATTCGTTCTGCATGCAGAGAAAGAAAAAATAAAATGCAGGAAATGAAAGAGAAGAAGGGTTACCTGGAGGAGGAGGCGGCCGCGTTGCTGGTGCTGCGGTGGAGGCCGGTGGCGGTGCCCAGCGGCGTTGTGGTTCCAACGGCAGTTCCAAGCGGTGCTCCGGTCTCCAACGGCTCAGCGACGTCCCTCCCGGTTCGTTTCTGTGTTTTTGTTCTCTATGTTCCCTCGCGGTTTCTAGCTTTTCTTCCTCTCAGTGCTGGGTTTTCGGTGCCCCTCTCCCTTGTTCGGCTGTTTCTCTCTCCTCTTCTCTCTCTTCGGTTTTTCTTCGGGTCTTCTATTTTTTTTTCTCTTCCCCGTTTCCTCTTCTTCCTCAGCGTTCTTGGGTCCTATTTATATAGCCCAGGGCATGGCTTTTTACAGCTCTCATAGGGGGCAGCCGGCTGGTCAGCCATTGGGCGCGACTGCCAAGGCTCGGCCCCTCCCTCCGGTTTTCTGGCGAGTGCGTGGCGGGTTGTCGGCCAGTGTGTTCGGTAGGTGGGCTCCAGGCGAGAGAGTGGCCGGCAAAAATTCAAAGAAAAGGCATCCCTTTTTGCCTTCTTCCCCGCTGCATGTTCGGGGGGGAAGAAGAAAGATGAACAGTGTCGTTCAAAACGACACCGTTCTGCTCTTTCCTTTTTTTTCTTTTTTTTAATATATGAAACGGCGTCGTTTTGGAGAAAACGCGTCGTTTCATTTAAATGTGGCGCCAGAACGCGCCAAAGTCCAAATCAACTCTCAATCATCTTTTGTCCCTTCAATTGCATCCCTGCCGAATTCGAACCCCGTCCCTATATTTGGCCGCGTTTTTCACTTTGGTTCTTGGCCTCTGAATTATGCAATTGAGCCCTTAATTGATCAAATAACTTCCAATTTCTTCAATTAGGCCCCTGAATCAATTAATTCCAGCCCCCCTACTTGCGCGCCTTCTCCAATTTGGTCCCTAGTTTCGGATTTTCTCAATTAAGTCCCCAATTGGCCCTTAAACTTCAATATTTATGCAATTTAGCCCCTGATTTGACTTAATAAATTCCTAAAAAATATATTTTGGCCCCAAAACTTAAATTTCTTCTAATTAAAGCCCAAATTGACTTAAAAATCAATTTTTTCTTGCAATCAAATCCCCTATAAATTCATTTAAAAATCAAATTAAATCCATAAACATCCAAATTTGGGCTTTTCTCCTCAAATTTCAAATTTTCCTTCTCAATAGGGCTCTCCGCCTTCAAGAATATACTGTGAAAAATCCAATCTTCGTATTTTCCGATCATTTTCTGAGCGCTTTTGCCTCATGTTATTTTTTCCTAACCTCCTTTGGCTATATATATATATTGTGGGGGACCCAAAAATGGGTTACAACATTTCTTATTGCTATTTATTTTTGGTCATTTATTTTATTTGCATTATTTATTTTGTGCAATATCTACTGTGATTCTTTTCAATTTTCCATATTGCCGCATGCATGTTATTTATTTGTGTATTCACACACTTCACGGTGAACCCATAAAAGCTCTGAACCCGAGCTCGTCCTTTTTAAGATTAGAAAAGAAATGGCAAGTGTGACTTATGTCCACTGATGCTCATTTGGACTTTCGCTTAGATTGTAACTCACCTTATGCAACGGGTATTGTGGAATTTTTTCCCATACTCATGTTGTATAAGGTTCAGAGGCCGATTACTTCATGGGTAATTCGGGCAATCTAAGAACCAAAGAATATCTTTAAGGATAGATTAAACTGAGTCAAATCTTATGAGCTAGATCCTATCAATTATGATATACCTTTTAGGACACAAACAAATGTCAATGCATTAACATACATGTTAATATACATTTCATATTCTCATTAAATCTCCACCGATCCTTACAGAAAGTGTGAGATGGAAAAAACCAATACTATTGAGGAATTTTTGACCAGATCAGAATTGAACCAACATGATGAAGGGGATTGTTTGCCATCAGAATTTGAGTCTCAATTACCTGCACACGTTAAATTAGATGACAGACCACTTGGTACAGGACAACTGCTAGACTGCTGGGAAAAGTTATCCTCTCATGATCAATTCAATTTTCAGAAACAATATGGGGATCTATCACATTTACTGAAAATTAGGGTCCAACATGCTTATTTGCAGGCCATGATAGGATTTTGGGATCCAAAATATCGGTGCTTCACTTTTGATACTGTAGATATGACTCCTACTATCGAGGAGTATAAATCCCTGCTAAATTGTCCTAAGTCAGAAAAGGTGTACTTTTACACACCTATAGAGTATGCATTTTCTAACTTTGCTTGGATTACCCAGATAGACTATCAACGAGCAAAATCACATGCAACTAAACGAGGAAATAGCCAGGATTGGTTTTGGAATGAACTAGAAGCCATATTCAAGAGGAGATTACATGATGAAAGCAATGAAATTCGATTGAGAATTTTGGCCTTAGGGATATATGGTTTGATTCTTTTCTCATCTGCTGAGGGAATGATCGATTTTGAGGCTGTTAATGTATTAAAATATGTGGTGACCCTTAAAATTAACTCTGCTACAACAATATTGGCAGAAACTTTCTCATCCTTGAATTATTGTAGAAAAGCTGGAAAGGGTCGTTTAAAATGTTGCTTGCAGTTGTTGTTTGTCTGGACTGTGAGTTATATGATTGAGGGGAAGATTTCAGGTTTGGTTGGTTCCCATGGCATCTTTATTCTAAGCTGGAGAATTTTGCTGAAAAACACTTGCATGAAGTAGGAAGAACCACATGGGAATCAATGTTTCTAAGTCTAAGTAAATCTCAATTTCATTGGAGGAGTCGATACTTTTACTTCAAATCTTATCTAGCATATTGTTGAGTACCCATGGGTCCCGCTGATAGGAGCCCGCTGCTGTATCATGGTTTTACGACAATTTGGATTTGAGCTGTAACACCCCACCTCACTAGCAAGATATTGTCCGCTTTGGGCCTCTCAGTCCACCCATGTCCAGGGCTTCCACCCAGGTCCCCCTCACGGGTTTGTTTTTGGCAGCCACGCATGGCCCCAAAATGTGTCTTTCAGAGTAGCGCAACACACTCACCCTATCAGATACTATCCCTTCTAGGCCTCCCTGTCCACCCATTCCCAAGGCTTCCACCCAGGTCCCCCTTAGGGTTTTAAATGCGTGTTACTAGTCAAGATGAGCATGAACTTATAAGGCCCTGGCTCTTGACGCTCGCTTCCGATGTGGGATCTTACATGAGTAGTTTATTTCAAGGACTACCAAACTGGCAACATTTTATGAAGATTTCAAGACCTCGAAGAAATTATTAGTCAGTGAAGAAGGCATGGAAACATCCCGGTAGGGTTACTTCTGCTAAGAGAGTAGAAGGAAAAACAACTAAAGGATATCCAATATGGCAAAACAAAAGAGGGAAAGGGTATAAAGTTTCTACTTTTGAAAGGCCACCCAAGTCTTTGATTTAGTCTGCTGAAGACATACATGAAGAAGTCCACGCCCAACAAGAATCTTATAACCTAAGTTTGAATGCTGAAGTGGAAGAGTTAGGAGCTAAAAAAAGAAAGTTAGAATCTAATCTAGCAACTCGAGAAAAAGCTTTGGCTATCATAAAACAGGAAAAGGATGACTTGTTAGCTCAGCTACAACATCAATAACTTGAGTTCCAGCAATTACAAGAAAAATATGTACTTTTGTCAGAAGATAAGAGGAAGCAAGATGTCAACATGAAGCGATGGGTTAGAAGAGCATCAAAAGCTGAGGAACTGGTATTAAAATTGGAAGAGAAAAATGAATCACTTCAGGAGCAGCATCAAAATCAAGATGTAATAATTGCCAATTTAGATGAGCATTTAGACCATTTGCTTTCTATTGAGCAAACCTTATCATCAGAAAAAGAAAATGCAGAAAGAGAAGCAGAATGTTGGGCTTCTAAAGCTATGCGCTATCATGTAAAAGCAGATGATGCCAAGAATTATGCTTTAGGATTAAGAAGCCTAGCCCAACAAATAGCAGATGGTGAGCCAATGACCAGAAATGAATTCCATCAGTTTTTTGGGTTGATCAGAGATGGAATTAATGAGATCTCAGCATATGACGGTCCAAGGCTTTGGAAAGATTGACTTGTTGTAATTTTAATATTATAAATTAATAAAAGGCAATTTCATCATTTTTTCGTTATGAGAAATGTTTATTTTGATTTTTATTTATGGCATCAAATTTCTCCCTTAAATCGGTTCAAGTTCCTGTAGGTTTGGAGTCCTCAGTGAGAACTTTCTTAAGAGAATCTAATCTGGTCTGTTCCTCGTCATAAGCTAAAGGAAAACTTGAAACAAATAACAAGCATACATAGTCCATATGGCATTTTGCATCTATTTGTGCATTTCATTCATTTATCAAGCATGTTGCTTGACCGCTTTTTATGATCGGCTTGTTTTAACTCGCAAGTGCACGAGTGTTCGATGTAGCAATTAACTCGGTAAGATCGAGGTCATATTCACAGAGAGCTAGATCTGGAAATTAAGCTAGGTAACAAAAAAAACTCAAAAGAAATTAAATTAACAATAACTTGGTTGAAAATGATTGATGGATTTGTTTTCAAAGATGAAAAAGTGTAAATAGATTTTAAATGACAAAAAAAGGTAAGTCTTGGTCCAAATCAATTTTAATGGTGATGTATTAGGGATTCCTTCAACATATATAAGATAACTCAACCTAATATCAACGATGGTGATATTAGATCGGAAGATATTACAATGAAGTTTAAAAAGATGAAGATTGATTATTGCTTAAGAATGAACAAGTATTTTCATATTAAGTAAGACATTGAATCAAGCAATCTCTATACCAAAACTAAGGTTTGTGCATAAAAATTCAAGATTATAACATTACCTAAATGATTTCTAAAATTTCTTTGCAATAATAAAACATTCATGAAGAAAATGAAAAGATAGACATTAAGATTCATTCATATCTTAAAGAACTCACCTCAACCACCATCATCGTTGATTTGGATCCAAGAAGAAGATTAGCCAACCATGATTATATATAATAACACTTTAATAAACATAAAATAACTTGAATCAAACTGAAATAATGAGTTTTACAAGCTAAAGAACCGAAATCTATAAAGAAGAACACAACACAATTTTAGTAAAAATTCGAACACAAATCTGACTCTAACTTTGGTTAGCAATTCGACCCTCTTATAAGCCTCCCCTGGAGATGGCTATTATAGATTTATAGCCCATTTTGTTAGCTTTCCAGATCATTAAAGAACAACTCATTTGGACATCTGAGTCAAAAGTTATGGGCAAAACACCGAAAGGTGTTCTGGAAAATCAAATCAGGCCAGCTTGGAGAACACTTTGGTGCACGTTTTTCTTCCTCCTTTGTGAGTTGTCTCTTACTTCTTTTTGACCTACAATAATGTGAAAATATCCCCTCCAGCTTTCCATCCATGTGCTGCCCTCTTGGGTCAATGAATTACCCAAAATAAATCAAATGTTATTTGTTGTGTGGACATGTAAGATCATGGATTGTGCTTGGGCTGTTTTGAGGCTAATTTGGGGCTGAATTTAAGCATCAAATAAAGATACAAATGTACCTATTATTTGGGCTAAGATTGACAGTAAAACCTTGAGTGTTTGATGGTTGAAGTTTGCACACAACATAAGGCAAGTTTGGGCTTGAAATAGATCATATGATATTCTTTTCTAGAATTGGAATAGAATTGATTTTTAGGGCAAATTTGGAGCACTTATTTGAACCAAGATTTGCTTCAATCTTCAACTAAATTTCTCTTCAATTCTTTGTTCTGAATTCCGATGTTGAATTTTCTGAAATAATTCATTTAAGCTTCAAAAACCTATCGAAACATTAAAAGAAACTTCATTACTAAAAAGCACATCAATTATTATAAAAAACCCAAATAAAAACAATAAATACATATGTATAATAAGAGACTTAATGATACTTTCAATGCACAATCACACCCCCCAACTTAGATTTTGCTAGTCCTCAAGCAAAACAAAACATAAAACATTTGAAACAAAAAAAATTATAATAATAATATCATAATGAGGCTCGACTCATCACACTTAAATGACCTATCATGCAAACATTGATATCTTTAACTTAGTGTACACAATAGCAAATAAAGAAAAATAAACATACTCACATTCTCTAAATCAAATATCCATACAAAATTCCAAATTCAATCGTATTTATCATACAACCAACATAATTGATTCATGCAAAAACTCAACTTGTAATCTTCCCTTCTCACTACTACAAATAAGGTAGCAAACTAGAGAATTTTCTATATATATTGTTTTCTTTTCTTTTCTTTTCCTCTTTTTTTTTTGATGATATTATTTATTCTTTTTATTTAAGTGGTCACTTCCCTTTTGACACGAATACAAACATTTGTGATGAATGCACCCGGTTACTCACAAAGTCACAAACTTAAAGTGCTTTGCATACTCATATTTCAAGCTGCCGTTTGACGTAAAGATAAACATTCGTGATGAATACCCCTAGTTATTGAGCAACTCAAAACATTGGAGTAGATAGAACTTTGTACACATTTGTGTAATAATGATTACTCTATTTACTTAAACCTTGTTTAGGACTAGATCAAAAGGGATGATCACAAGTAAAGCATCACACTCATCTTTCATGCATAATCACACAACTTTTACAAGGAAAGATGTACTTCAATAATCTTTTAAAAAAGTATGTTATATCTTGTTTTATAAGATATTATCTATCCCAAATTAAAGCATGCAATGTTCAACACAATAATGAATCCAAAAATATAATGTTGATCCTAAACAAGTCTCATTCACATACGAATGCAAGTTTTTTTTTTTTTCAAACAAGCATGGTTATCTCAAGCATTCAACATAATCAAATATCTAAAATTAAGTTTTACATTATCCTCAATGTAAAAAAAAAAAAGGAAGAGAAGAGAAGCATAAAGATTAGAAAACTGTTACTTCCCTTTTTTTTTCAAGGATGAATGTCTGATTGAATTGGATATGAGCTAACTTCTTACTTGATTTTTTTTTTAACCTGTATATCACAACTAAAAGAAAACATCAAATATTTTTTTTTTTAAAATAAAGAACCTCACACCCCCCAACTTAAAATAATGCATTGTCCCTAATGCATGAACAAGAAAATATAAGAGATGGAAGAAAGAGAAAATAAAAATAAAAATAAAATGAAAAAATAAAAATAAAAACTCATTACTTCTGATACTACAATGGTATTGGATCTTCAAGATCCAATGTCTCAACTTCTGCCACAAAGTTTTCAAGATAAGGTTTCAATCGATGATCATTTACTTTGAAAACATTTCCATTCTTAGGATTTTCTACCTCAAATGCACCATGCTCAGATATGGATTTAATCACAAATGGACCAATCCATTTTGTCCTCAACTTCCCAGGAAAGAGATGTAATCGTGAATTATACAAGAGAACCTTTTGACCAACATGAATGGGGTTAAGGGGCATCATGTTACGCCTAGTGAGGTTACCTAGTCGTTGGCATCGGTCACATGCAACACAGAAGGCATGAACATCTTTGAACATGGTGGGCTAATAAAAACCACACTACAAGATCTTGGCAGTGGTTTTCTTGGAAGAGAAATGCCCACCACAGGCTAATGCATGATAAAAATTAATGACAATTAGAATTTCATGATCAGGGATGCACCGCCTAACAATTTGGTCAGGGCAGTATTTAAATAGGTAAGGGTCATCCCAAAAAAAGGTACGCACGTTGCGCAAGAATTTTTGTTTGTCAAGTTTAGACCAATGAGAAGGAATCTGACATGTGGCTAGGTAATTTGCTATGTCAGCATACCATGGAGAGCCAATGTAGGAAACAGTACCTGCACAAAATAAATTTTCATCAGCAAAGAATTCATTTCTTGGAGATTCATCAATTATGGTCTCATAACTTGAAAGACGGGACAAATGATCAACCACTACATTCTCTACTCCCTTTTTATCTCGAATTTCAAGGTTAAACTCTTGGAGTAGGAGGATCCATCGAATCAAACGTGGCTTGGCATCTTGTTTTGTGAGCAAGTATTTCAATGCTGCATGATCAGTGAAAACAATAATAAGAGATCCAACCAAATAAGACCGAAACTTGTCTGATGCAAAGACCACAACTAAGAGTTCTTTTTCAGTTGTAGTGTAATTCAATTCAGCATCATTCAAAGTCTTGCTAGCATAATAAATAACATGAGGCTTCTTATCTTTTCTTTGCTCTAAAACAGCCCCTACCGCAAAATCACTAGCATCACACATCAGTTCAAATGGTAAAGACCAATAAGGAGCTTGCATGATTGGTGCAGTGGTCAACAACCCTTTAAGCTTGTCAAAAGCTTCTTGACATTTTGATGTCCAATCAAATTGAACATCTTGTGACAACAAGTTACACAATGGTTTGGCAATGGTACTAAAAGAATGAATGAATCTTCGGTAAAAACCAGCGTGTCCTAAAAAGGATCTCACATCTTTCATAGCCTTAGGGGTAGGTAATTTTTGAATGACTTCAACCTTTGACTTATCTACCTCTATCCCTTTTGAAGAGACAATGTGACCTAAGACAATGCCATGTGTCACCAAACATGACACTTCTCCCAATTGAGTACAAGATTGCTCTCTTCACACCTTTTAAGAACTTTTTCTAGATGCATTAGACACAACTCATAAAATCCCCATAAACTGAAAAATCATCCATGAAAACTTCAAAAAAATTTCCACCATGTCACTAAAGATACTCATCATACACCTTTGAAAAGTGGCTGGTGCATTACACAAACCAAAAGGCATTCTTCTATAAGCATAGTTACCAAAAGGACAAGTGAAAGTGGTTTTTTCTTGGTCTTCTAAAGAAAAAATAATTTGGTTGTAACCTGAGTATCCATTAAGAAAACAATAAAAAGCTCTTCCGGCTACTCTTTCAAGCACTTGGTCTAAAAATGGAAGCGGAAAATGGTCTTTCCTAGTCACCATGTTCAACTTACGATAGTCAATGAACATACGCCATCCAGTTTGGATTCTAGTTGGTACTAGCTCATTATTTTCATTCTTCACTATTGTGACTCCAGATTTTTTAGGGACAACTTGGGTTGGACTAACCCATTTTGAGTTTGCAATGGGGTAAATGATACCTACATCAAGTAGCTTAAGCACTTCACCTCTTACTACTTCCTTCATGTTTGGGTTCAATCGTCTTTGCATTTGCCTCACAGATTTAGCCTCTTTTTCAAGATAGATTCTATGTGTACATAAAAGAGGGCTAATTCCTTTCAAATCAGTAATAGTCCACCCAATTGCTTTCTTGTGTTTTCTCACAACTCTCAAAAGTTCTTGTTCCTGCTCTATGCTAAGTTTTGATGAAATCACAATAGGATATGATTCATCTTCCCCTAGAAATGCATACTTAAGATCACTCGGTAAAGGCTTCCTTTTTGGTTTATAAGGTTGGACAAGAGATGCCTCAACTTTCACTTGGGGTGAAATCAAAGGCTCAAACGATGGGGTCCATTGACCTATTGACATAATAGGCATTGGATCTAGATAAGTCTCGAGTTCTCTTACTTCCTCATCAACACATTCCAAAGAACAAAATCTTTCATCATCAATTAAAGTTCTCTCCAATGGATCCTTTATCCATTCTTTCTCAAAGTGTTCTTGACAAACTGTTTGGATCAAATCCACCTCTCTAATGTCCTCATGTTCACCAATTTGTTTAGAGATATTGAATATGTTCATCTCCACAGTCATGTTCCCAAAAGACAATTTCATCACCCCATTCCTACAGTTGATTAAAGCATTGGATGTAGCTAGGAAAGGTCTACCTAAAATGACTGGGATGGGAGTATTAGAACCTTGAATAAGTGCGGTGTCCAACACTACAAAATCAACAGGAAAGTAGAATTTA
This sequence comes from Populus nigra, assembly GCF_951802175.1. Lineage (NCBI taxonomy): Eukaryota > Viridiplantae > Streptophyta > Magnoliopsida > Malpighiales > Salicaceae > Populus > Populus nigra. The sequence continues at coordinate 8,222,794 of NC_084852.1, forward strand.
TCTACTTGGACCAACACATCCTCAACAATACCCCTGGGAATCTTGATTGACTAATCAATTGATTGAAGGGTGATTCGAGTAGGCTTGATTTCTCCTAAACCTAACTGTTTATAAACAGTGTAAGGTATCAAATTCACACTTGCCCCTAAATCCAACAAAGCTTGGTCTATCTTATGATTTCCAATAATGTATGAAATGGTAGGACAACCAGGATCTTTGTATTTGGGAGGGGTCTTAAACTGGATGATGGCACTAGCATGTTCAGTTAGAAAGGCTCTTTCTTTCACATTCAATCTCTTTTTGACTGTGCATAAGTCCTTGAGGAACTTTGCATAAGAGGGGACTTGTTTAATTGCATCAAGGAGTGAAATGTTGACTTTCACTTATTTGAACAATTCATAGATTTCCGAGTTCATAAGATCATGTTTAGGTTTCCCTAACCTTTGTGGAAATGGTGTTCTAGGAACAAATTCTAAATCACTCACTTTGACTCCAATTTTGCTTGAATCATCTCCTTTCTCACTCATCTCTTTCTCATTTATCTCACCTTCTTTATCACTCAAGCTCTCATTGGTCACTTGTGTTTTGATTTCCTCTTCACTTTCCCTAGATTCCTCCTCCACAATACTTCTAGGAATCCCAAAACCTATAGCTTTGTCAACAATCTTTCCATTTCTAAGGGTAGTGATGGCTTGGACTTGTTCATGGTTTGAAGGTTCACTAGATGAGGATTCACTCATGTGTACTTGACCTCTAGGATTTGGCATTTGTTGAGTTGGGATCTTTCCCTTCTCTTGAATGCTTAGTGATTGAGTCAACTTGGTTAGTTGACTTCGAATGTCATCTAAGGTCCTATTGGTCTTGAAATTTGTAGGCTTGGTTGTTGATTCCTCCTTGTGTTTGCATGAATTGTTGAAGAGTATCCTCTAGGGATCTCTTATGAGGTGGTTGGTATGTATTATGTGTGGGAGCATGAAATGGTTGGGGTGGAGGTTGAAATGTATGAGGTACTGAAGGGCCCTCATTTCTCCATCCAAAATTTAGGTGGTTCCTCCATCCAGGATTGTAGGTCTCAGAGTGGGGATTGCCTACTTGATTTGAAAATGGCTTTCTAACATTACTTGAATCAGAAGTTTGGCCATATAGCACTTCCTTGAAGGCTGGAATGGTAGGACACTTAGTTGTCCTATGCCCTTTCCTCTCACAAACAACACAACTTTCCTCTTGTTGTTCACTCATGACATGCACTTTTTTAATCTCAAGAGACTCTACTTTCCTAGCCAATGAGGCTAATCTAGCATTGAGGTCATTAGTCTCTTTCAATTGGAACTTCCCGCTTGAATGAGAAATGGCGTTTCTAGACTCAACATGAAGTGGGAGAGAAGTCTCCCATTGCTTTGTGTTTTCAGCCAATTGATCAAAGAAATCAAAGGCTTCACTTGGTTCTTTGTCATAAAACTCACCATTACACATGGTTGACACTAGCTTTTTAAAATCTGCGGTAAGAGAGTCATAAAAGAAACTCACTAACCTCCACATCTCAAAACCATGGTGGGGGCATGCATTTAACAAGTCTTTGAACCTTTCCCAAGCTTGGTGAAATGACTCATTTGGACTACAAGAAAAATTCATCATTTGACATTGTAAGGCTGTTGTCCTATGAGTGGGGAAGTATTTTTTCAAAAATTCAGCTTGCATTTCTCTCCATATACCTATAGACCTAGGACGCGATTTTAGCCAAAGCTTGGCTTTATCCTTTAGAGAGAATGGGAACAATTTAAGTCGAATGGTTTCCTCGGTGCATGTTCTATCAATAAAAGTATTACATACCTCTTCAAAGTCCTTAATATGTATGTATGGATTTTCAGAATCCATACCGTGAAATGTGGGAAGAAGTTGAATCATGCCCGGTTTCAAATTGAAAGCTTGTTGGTTAAAAGGCAAGATAATACATGAAGGTGTACTTTGTCTAGCTGGGTGAACATACTCCCTAAGAGTTCGAAAATTAGGTTGATCATTGAATTGTGGAGGTCCATTACCTTGAACACTCCCTTCACCCTCTACATCTTCAACATAAGCCATGATGAAAAATAATATAACAATTATATGAATATGAAAGAAAAAGAAAAAGAAAAAGAAGATTGCAAATAAAAGTAAATGAAATGTAAAAGTTAAAGTAATAGACAAAAATAAAAATACAACAAATTAAGAAATTCACACTCTAACTAATAAGCAATAATAACAACAATAAATATTAAAAGATAATTATAACAAACATGAATAAAAAGGCGGTAATACCGGCCAAGCACTTCAAACAATAAATATAAGAAAAATAACAACAATAAACAACAAAATAAAATAAAATGAATAAAAGGCGGTAATACCGGCCAAGCACTTCAGACAATAAATATAAGAAAAATAACAACAATGAACATTAAAAGATAATTATAACAAGAATGAAACAAGAGGCGGTAATACCGGCCAAACACTTCAAACAATAAATATAAGAAAAATAATACCAACAAAATAAAATAAAATAAACAAGAGGCGGTAATACCAGCCTTATAAATATAAACAATAAAAATTAGAAACTAATTAGAATAGACAATAAAAGAAAAATGGTTGAACCAACCAAAATCCAACAATTAATAGTCCAGTCCACAATCCAATATCCGAAAAGTTGAGGTAAATTTTTTTTTTAGGCGGTAAAACCGACCATTTGATTTTTTATTTATATGTATTTTTTTTTGTTTTCCAATAATCAAAAATAAATTTGTTACCTTTGCTTGCTAGCTCCCCGGCAACAGTGCTAAAATTGCTTGACCGCTTTTTATGATCGGCTTGTTTTAACTCGCAAGTGCACGAGTGTGCGATGTAGCAATTAACTCGGTAAGATTGAGGTCATATCCACAGACAATTAGATCTGGAAATTAAGCTAGGTAACAAAAAAACTCAAGAGAAATTAAATTAACAATAACTTGGTTGAAAATGATTGATGGATTTGTTTTTAAAGATGAAAAAGTGTAAATAGATTCTAAATGACAAGAAAAAGTAAGTCTTGGTCCAAATTAATTTTAATGGTGATGTATTGGTGATATTAGATCGGAAGATATTACATGAAGTTTAAGATGAAGATTGATTATTGCTTAAGAATAAACAAGTATTTTCATATTAAGTAAGACATTGAATCAAGCAATCTCTATACCAAAACTAAGGTTTGTGCATAAAAATTCAAGATTATAACATTACTTAAATGATTTCTAAAATTTCTTTGCAATAATAAACATTCATGAAGAAAATGAAAAGATAGACATTAAGATTCATTCATATCTTAAAGAACTCACCTCAACCACCATCATCCTTGATTTGGATCCAAGTCGGAGTTTAGCCAACCATGATTATATGTAATAACACTTTAATAAACATGAAATAACTTGAATCAAACTGAAATAATGAGTTTTACGAGCTAAAGAACCGAAATCTATAAAGAAGAACACAACACAATTTCAGTAAAAATTCGGACACAAATCTGACTCTAACTTTGGACAGCAATTAGAACCTCTTAGAAGCCTCCCTTGGAGATGTCTATTAGCGACATATTTATAGGCCATTCTCTTAGCTTTCCAGATCATTAAAGAACAGCTCATTTGGACATCTGAGTAAAAAATTATGGGCAAAACACCGAAAGGTGTTCTGGAAAATCAAATCAGACCAGCTTGGAGAACACTTTGGTGCACATTTTTCTTCCTCCTTTGTGAGCTGTCTCTTTCTTCTTTTTGACCCAAAATATTGTGACAATGTCCCCTCCAGCTTTCCATCCATGTGCTTGCTCTCTTGGGTTGATGAATTTCCCAAAATAAATCAAATGGATCCTTTATCCATTCTCTCTCAAAGTGTTCTTGACAAACTGTTTGGATCAAATCCACCTCTCTAATGTCCTCATGTTCACCAATTTGTTTAGAGATATTGAATATGTTCATCTCCACAGTCATATTCCCAAAAGACAATTTCAGCACCCCATTCCTACAGTTGATTAAAGCATTGGATGTAGCTAGGAAAGGTCTACCTAAGATGACTAGGATGAGAGCATTAGAACCTTGAATAGGTGTGATGTCCAACACTACAAAATCAACAGGAAAGTAGAATTTATCTACTTGGACCAACACATCCTCAACAATACCCATGGGCATCTTGATTGACTAATCAGTTAATTGAAGGGTGATTCGAGTAGGCTTGATTTCTCCTAAACCTAACTGTTTGTAAACAGTGTAGGGTATCAAATTCACACTTGCTCCTAAATCCAATAAAGCTTGGTCTATCTTATGATTTCCAATAATGCATGAAATGGTAGGACAACCAGGATCTTTGTATTTCGGAGGGGTCTTAAACTGGATGATGGCACTAGCATGTTCAGTTAGAAAGGTTGTTTCTTTCACACACTACAAGATTTCACAGTTTTACCGACAGAACAATTCTGTCGGTGTGTGATTAGAAGTTTGTCAGTGATTTTTTCACCGACATCATCACCGACGGATTACGTCCGTCAACTTTACCTTCGTTGGTGATTCCCCATTCCGTCGCTATATCGGTCGGAAAAACAAAAAAACCATTTGCCGATGGTTTTACAGACGATATTTGCACGCAAAAAAAAAGATTCCCGCTTGAAATATACCGACAGATTTTTATTTCGTCGGTGATATTGTGATTGACCGACGAAATCTATCCGTCGGTAAATTCGTCGGCGAGTGTATGAAATACCGACCGAATATATCCGTCTGTAAATTCGTCGGTACTAGTGGCAGCTTACTGTTAAATGCCGACAGATTAATTCCGTCGGTAAGTCTGTCGGTGAGTGTTTAAAATACCGACCGAATTCATCAGTCAGTAAAATCCTTGGTAATAGTTTTTTTCTTAATTTGTTTTTAAAAAATTATTTAGGATATATAATATAAAACTATATAAATTACGTGTAATACAAACCAATTATGCAAATAAAATTTATATTAAACATAAAAAAAAACAAAGTTAAATAATATTCATTACAAACTGACTATGTTTCAAGAAAAATATTAAATGAAGTTTTAAAGGTAAATAATGTTTATTACAAATTAATATAAAGGTGGAGCTGGAGGAGGAGGAGATACTGGAGGAGGCTGGTGGTTATATGGCCAAAAAAGATTAGGCATACATGTTCCACTATTTGCCATGTTCATAATCATTTCGCGAAATTGTTCATAAGCCACTTTTTGTTGTTCATAAGCCGCTTCATACTCTGCTTTTTGTTGTGCTTGAGACACTTTGATTTGCTCAGACTCTGCTCTTTGTTGTGCATGAGACGCTTTGAGTTGTGCGTACTCCGCTGATAGGTTATCGTATTTCTCAGTAAGTTGAGTCGTGTGTTGCTGCAAGGCCATGAACTCCTTAGATTGAGAGCTCGATATTGATTGGGAGCTCCCAACGGTTGAAACACGACGGGTCGACCGCAAGTTATCGGCCGTAGTGTTGGAGAGCCCGTAAACTCAATTTTTATCGGATCCACCCGACGAGCCAACCTCCATCCACAAATCCGGATCGAATTTCGGATGGGTCAAAATCTCATCCCCGTATCTCTCCCTCAACCGATTATTATAGGTCTCCTACAAATAAATAAAAAAGTAATCATCATATTCAATACAATAAACATAATAACTTACATAATAACTTACAAAATAAAATGGTTGAACAAACATACCATGAAATGCTGAGCACAGTTATTGACGAACTGTTGCACCCCCTTCTAGCGGTCTTAACTCTGCACGTGCGTCTCCACAAACAGCTCCATCGGGCTCGGCTCACGTCCAAGAGAAGCAGCCTATAATGAAAAAAGATATATTAACAACAACTGAATTTAACGATATATTTCATTTAAATTAATCTTACCATCCGTTTTGCATGTGCAACAAACGGAACGGAGCCGCCAGTGTGCGTTGTCACCCCGCCATGAATTGGCCGATTCTGGTTGCCAGCACCAGACTGTGAGCGTCGTGTGAACCGCTCAGACGTCACGTGCTCAAGATTGTGCAGCCATATATCTTCCGGGATGTATATCGGTTTGAAATCCCTCCAAACCACAACATTGTTCCAGCCTTGGAAACCCCTATCCCTCGCGATTTTTTTTGCTTTTTTTTGTGCTTCATACCAAAAATCACGCAACTTACTTCACGCAACCAAAAATTACATTTCGAAACATAAATTTTTGTCTAAAAAAAATCTTGTATTGTTTTCGATCTTACCTAGTTGCCACGTGATTTTCCCACACCCTCCTCACAATAGTGTTATGCTCACTGTCCCTGTAATAGCCCGGCTTTTTCAAGCCCAAAACAACAGTAAATTTTTTTTTGTTTACTTGACACACATCGTGTCGGTAATCGGCGAACATATTCCCTTCACATCATCAATATATAATCCATACATCAACAACAATCAACATTTCATTTAAAAGTGAATCTTACATAAACTTATAATATTATGTTTGCATGATTAGAAGTTCGCATTTAAAATATATATGCATAGTCATGAGTTTATATTCTATCCTACAAATAGTCATCACGAATTTAATCTAAAAGGATCTAATAATAGTTATACATTCAGTACATCGATTCATATAAAATACATCATGATTTAGAATGCAACTACATGATTCCTTGCAAAAGTAGGTTCCCATGTATCGGGTTTCCTAGGCACCTTGTTGGTATGACGTCCCTACTGCAGTACAAAACATTTACAAGAATACAATTACTTATTAATAATAATAACAAGAACAATAAGAAAATGGTTTGGCAGTTTAACGAAGCATTAACATTATCTCATGTTTGAAGCGTGACATTTGTAGTTCCTTCATGTTCTTGGTATACACAACTTGCGGTATATATATATATACACCAATTCTTGCAATCAACTATAATCTTAAATCCGACCATTCTTTTAAGACATCATTTGTCGAGGTTAACTATTCACTCACCCCGGCCATCCCCTTCGAATTCCATTATCCAAAACTAATCAACAGTTTGTCCAGGTCATCCTTTTGGATGCCATTAGCCGAAGCTAATCTTTCATTTATTCCGATCATCCATTCGGATGCTATTAGCTGAAGTTAATTAATCGTTTGTCCCGGTCATCCCTTCAGATGCCATTACCGAAGCTAATCATTCATTTGTCCCAGTCATTCATTCGGATGCCATTAGCCGAAGCTAATCAATCGTTTAGCCGAAGCTAATCAATCGTTTAGCCGAAGCTAATCATTCATTTGTCCCGGTCATCCATTCGGATGCCATTAGCCAAAGCTAATCAATCGTTTGTCGCCGAAGCTAATCATTCATTTATCCCGGTCATCCCTTCGGATGCCATTAGCCGAAGCTAATCAATCATTTGTCGACATTTAAGCATTTGGCTATCTGATATCTGAATTAACACAATACGGCAACGTTCATGATAAGGTATTTCATTGTTCAAGGTCATCTCTTCTGATGCCTTTAGCCGAAGCTAATCGTTCATTTGTTAACATTTAAGCATTTGACAGTCTGGTATCTGAATTAACACAATACAGTAATATTCATGATAAAGCATTTTCATTATTCAATATTATTTAAAAGAAAGGTGAAAGTCACCTACCTGCAATAGAAGCTCTACTCGTGCTCCCCTGTTGCTGCTGTTGCACCACACCGGTGGTCCCTCCTGCAGTCACAAACTCATCTCATAGATTTTCCTCATTCAAGGATATGTTTTATAATAATCATATCAATAGCTAATAAATCTTTCTTTGTATCTTATGTTTTTTTCATTACACCCATTAATGTTGTCATCCTTTATCCAACCATAGTTATCATTCCCTCAGGCCGATATTATAGAGAATCCATATTCATCCATTACTCATATGTTACTTTCTTATGCATGTTCATATCCTTATAATAACATACATACATATATCATGTATATTTTCAGAGTTAGTATCTCAATGTGCAAGTGTTCGTATGACTCAATTCCTTTATATAGTATTCACGTGAAAGTCTACTGTTACTGTTTGACTTTTCCAACCGTTACTGTTTGACTTTTCCAACCATTACTGTTTGACTTTGAACTGTTACTGTTTGACTTTTCCAACTGTTACTGTTTGACTTTTCCAACCGTTACTCTTTGATTTTTCCAACTGTTACTGTTTTACTTTTCCAACTGTTACTATTTAACTTTTCCAACTGTTACTGTTTAGACATTTGAATTGTTACTGTCTATACTTTGAACTGTTACTGTCTAGACATTTGAACTGTTACTGTCTAGACATTTAACTGTTACTGTCTGAATACTCATCAGATTTTTAACTATATCTAGACTTATAGAACTCTGTTTCAAGCGAGATTAGTCTCGTTGGAAAGCTAATACACGAGGCTACAAGTTCTTTGAAGGAAGGAGAACCCAGTTCTGCCTTTGAGATAGTTAAAATTGCTCATCAACAAACACTACCCTACAGGGTCTGTCAAGACCCAATCTCGGTTGATGACCCATAGCTGGGGTTCTACAGCTCCACATGGAGCAAGACCAATTTCTTAGTTAGCTAACATCTAAAAGTACAATTACTATGAGAAACTTGATCTTAATTCTCTCATCCTTCTACTCAAATTCTCTCTAAAAGTTAGGAGACGAATCTGTCCAGATTTATCAACCTTTCCATTTACACACAGCATCCACAATTTAACTTTTTCTCTATAATCTCAATCCCCTAGTCATATCACATATCGTTTAAGACTATAAAAAATATCTTTATAAGAGTTAATTTATCTTATTTATTTCAATCTTCCCTCTTAACGTCAAAATAAAACATTCTTGTCGATTTTACAAACTTTCCAAACAATATTCTTCTAAACACAATCCTTGACATAGTTCCTATAAACCATAAATAACAAATGAACAATATTCCAAACAATCTATACTGTCAAGTTATAATGCATTAGTATGAGTATATCCAAATATTAACTTCATCAAATGGTGAAATTCCTAGAAATATGGGTTCAACCGAACTGACCTTAAACTTGCAGACCTACTGTGTGAGATACACAACTTCTATACCAAATGTTTGTTTCAGATCTCCACCATTCAGAATCTAGAAAAAATCAGGAAAAACAACATATCCAAGTTATAGCCTAATCCAACGGTGGCCGAAGGAGAAAACAGACAGCAAAGAAGACTGTCCAGAAGTGTATTTTCCCAAATATTTTCCTCCCTCGATATCTCTCAAACGGGGACTGATATAGAAAATCCCTACGATGACAATGTACAAGACATGGATTAGAACAACATACCCGAATATCGTGCTGATCCAACGGTGGAAGGTGGAGTTATAGCTGTCGGTTGATTTACCATCAATATATCTTCTCTCTAGCCTCTCTCTAAACTCTCTCTTACTCTTGCCAGTCCCTCCAAGAGAGAAAATAGAATGATATTTATAGTTCTAACATCTTGTTAATTGCACATTTATCCCCACCCCTTTTTATCATTTATACATAAACTCCCAACCTTCTGTTATTTGAATATTGACCTCTCTTGATCTTACGTATTCATTTTTTTCTCACAAATGTTTTTCTTTTCAATGATTTAGTACTATATTCACTTTTCATTTCATTAATTTCACTATTTTTATCTTGATTAGGTTTCTTTAATTTAATTTAACCCATTTTACTATTGGTTAAATATCTCATCTTTTAAATACCCAGAAAAATTATAACCGAGGGTTTACATTCTTCCCTTCTTATAAAATTCCGTCCTCGAAATTTAAGATTCATACTTATCTGTGAAGCAATTTCTGCATTCTTTTTCATCATTTTAGACTTCTGTATCCAAGTTTCTTTTGCAATATGGGAACTTATCCATAATTTTATTATTATTATTATTATTATTATTTTCAGAAAAACTCATGACACCAATCATCATGTTTAATCTTGTTTCCACTTTCAAAATTCTCATCCTTTACTACCGTAACTTAACATGCAGCATAAATAAATAACATTTTAGAACGCATTAAACCCTTCAAAATATCAAGAGGTGAGGTGGTAAACACCTACCTACTCCTCTTAGTGGTCCCGTTCTACTAGCTTGAGGTCCCACAGTCAATGTCTCTCTTACTCCACACAAGACCAACATTTAATATCATTTACTCCCCTTTTCAATGTTTTCTTATCGACTAGCAAGCATCATTATATGATTTCATGTAAGATTTTCATATCTAAATTAAATCATTATCTCATGTTAACATAGCCACCTGTTAACTCGAATCGTGCAAATTTATTTTTTTATCCAGCTAATTTCTTACTCAACTTACCTCATCTTAATCATTTTATATGGGACTCTAATTTCCCATCATTATTTTATTTATTTATTTATTTATTTTATTATTATTTCTAAGAACTATCTTATTCCCTAATTTCTTTACATGTCGATCAAAATTCTCACTGGTGGCACTTCCACGTCAAATCATCTAAGATCTCAATAGGAACTTATTTCAACATCTATGTGGAAACTAACCCAAATTCCACCCCAATCCTAATATATTAATCTTACATGACACATACATAGAAATTTAAAGCAACCCATTCTTAACCTTTCAAATCAATCTCCACACATGCTCATCAAATACCCACACTAGCTTTCAGCAAATCATTTTAGTTACCAATCCATCTATTCTATATAATCGTTGGTCAGTTCTCTTAGTCACTACTTTAATCACTAACTACCTTATCTCCCCCAAGTATCGTATCCACCTCATGCATATAGCTTGCATTTAATTATTCCTTACTTAAATATTTTACATTTCCAAGACATATTAATAATGGTTCAACTATCACTATTCAATCATATCTTTATTCTTTCATTTAACATCAGACACACATTTTATTTTTTATCCATCCTTCCTTAAGGGATGTGTGTGTGGGTGTGTATAAAATTATTTTCTCAAAATATCACATTGATCCCTCACATCATAAATCAATTTATATAATTTCCAATACATAACTTCAACTAAAAAAATGTAAACCGTAACATCTCCCACTTCTTCCCAACATAAAGGGGTACGACACTTTTAGCCATACAATACTTCAAAAGGAGTCATACCTATGGTGGCCTGATAACTATTGTTATACGCGAATTTCACCAGAGGCTAGTATTCTTCCTAACTACCCCTGAAGTCTAATATACATGTCATCAACAAATCCTCTAAAGTTTGAATGGTCCTCTGAGTTTGCCCGTCTGTCTGTGGAAGGAATGCAGTGCTCAACCTCAATTTTATCCGTATAACATTTTAAATTCTTAGCCATAAGCTAGATGTGAACCTTGGGTCACAATCACGCCTAATAGATACCGGCACCCCATGCAACCTTACAGCCTTTTTAACATACAATTTGACCAATTTATCTAATGGGTCAGTCATCTTTAGTGGTAGGAGAAAGGTTGACTTAGTTAAATGGTCCACAACCACTCATATTGCATCATTCTCCTCTCTTTTTTTTTGTCCAACCTTTATGGTTTTACCTTTACACCGTAAAGAACTAGTTTAAATTGTTCCATTATGTATTGTCTAAGAGTAACCTTTTATGTTGAATCCCACCACTAAAACTATTACCTTCTGCATACCATTATATTAGCAAAATTTAGCCACCATTCTTACACATCAGGATATTGTTATAACTTTTAATCGTGTATCATTTAGTTATCTAGCATGACTTTTGTTTGTTCGTAACTTATTTATCAAAACCACAACTTCATCTCCCCTTTTTAGGCCTTCACTTTAGTTTTCATTCATGAGATTTTAACCTACTTTCACCTCCCTTGATTATTCAGACTTATATAAATTTTAAATTCATCTACGTTCCCTTCACTTTCATTGTACTGTGATTTTCTTAGTTTTATTTGTATGAATTATCTTAAACCATTCTCATCACGTGACTTCTAGGTGTACTTCATCATCCTCATCGACCATATCACAGGATATGTATCATCTTGTGCTACATAAGCAACATCCATTTCTATGCACAACTTCTATTTATCCCAAACATTTTCGGTGAGAATACTATTGGGTATATACATCATGTGATATTCTGCTAAAAATGGTTCGGCCTTCATCATTTTTTTGTAATAAAATGCTCAAAACAAGTACAAAGCGAGCATTTCATTAGAATTCATATGCAAAACCCCATTTCACCACTTCCTCCTTTTATTTTTTATTTAACTAGATTTTCCATTCAAGAAAATCATACAAAATCCCTTACATTTTCTTATCAACTTTCTACACATTTACATGGAGTCTACACACATTTTAAACCTTTCCAAAACACGACTTCCAGAATTCTCCATAATATGGGTAGTCAGTTTTCGTATATTTCCTAGCTAATTTCTACAAATTCAAGAGAATCAAGGGTATAGACAACTTTCCTATCGTTTTGGAACCATTTGGAAAAGGGTTATGCGTTTTCTCCGCCCCTTTTTCTTCACTCTCTCATGGGTTCTTTCAATTTGTTATCGGCAATTCTGTTCACTATTTTACCAATATAAAATCGTATGTGTCATCATGATGTTGGTCACATAACCGTTCAACATTCAAAATGGATCCATCCTTCGTTGATTCATCTATCTCCTTAAATTTCTCCTTACAATCCATCTAAATTGTAAGGTTTCATCCCTAGCTTTTTATAAGTTAAGGGATCAAGAACCACAGAGTTGTTGACACCTTTATCCTGATTTGCCTAAACTATATAGGCAACTTAATCTCCCACATATCTGAAAAATTTTATTATTATTTTATTACCATCATATAACACTTATCAATACAACAATTTTCTTTTTCTTGTGTTACCTCTTGCAACTTTTGCATTTCATAAACCTACTGAACCTTATCCAGTAGCTCTGATACCAACTGCAATAGCCCGGCTTTTTCAATAATAAAACATTCATGAAGAAAATGAAAAGATAGACATTAAGATTCATTCATATCTTAAAGAACTCACCTCAACCACCATCATCGTTGATTTGGATCCAAGAAGGAGATTAGCCAACCATGATTATATATAATAACACTTTAATAAACATAAAATAACTTGAATCAAACTGAAATAATGAGTTTTACAAGCTAAAGAACCGAAATCTATAAAGAAGAACACAACACAATTTCAGTAAAAATTCAGACACAAATCTGACTTTAACTTTGGACAGCAATTCGACCTTCTTGGAAGCCTCCCCTGGAGATGGTTATTAGAGACATATTTATAGCCCATTCTGTTATCTTTCCTGATCATTAAAGAACAGCTCATTTGGACATCTGAGTCAAAAGTTATGGGAAAAACACAGAAACATGTTCTGGAAAATGAAATCAGGCTAGCTTGGAGAACACTTTGGTGCACGTTTTTCTTCCTCCTTTGTGAGCTATCTCTTACTTTTTTTTTACCCAAAATAATGTGATAATTTCCCCTCCAGCTTTCCATCCATGTGCTTGCCCTCTTTGGTCAATGAATTACCCAAAATATTGTTGTTTGGACATGTAAGATCATGGATTGTGCTTGGGCTGATTTGGAGCTGATTTGAGGCTGATTTGGGGCTGATTTGGGGCTGAATTTAAGCATCAAATAAGGATACAAATTTACCTATTATTTGGGCTAAGATTGACATTAAAACCTTGAGTGTTTGATGGTTGAAGTTTGCACACAACATAAGGCAAGTTTGGGCTTGAAATAGATCATATGATATTCTTTTCTAGAATTGGAATAAAATTAATTTTTGGGGCAAATTTGGAGCACTTATTTGAACCAAGATTTGCTTCAATCTTCAACTGAATTTCTCTTCAATTCTTTGTTCTGAATTCTGACGTTGAATTTTCTGAAATAATTCATTTAAGCTCCAAAAACCTATCGAAACATTAAAAGAAACTTCATTACTAAAAAGCACATCAATTATTATTAAAAACCCAAATAAAAACAATAAATACATATGTAAAATAAAAGACTTAATGATACTTTTGATGCACAATCACATACACACGGTTGAAACATAAGTTCCCCCCATCTGAGGTCTACTGGACAGATGAAGATGGAAAATAAAGATGGGGGTTAGACAGAGGTTTATTATCAAAAGGAAGTTGAGAGCAGTAAAGGTGAAGTAGCTCGACTCATAAATCTGTTTGAATAAGTGTTGAGCTTCAAGAGTAGAAAGGAAATGTTTGCACAGTCTCTTGCTGGGAACACTACTTGTCCACATTCCATTGAAGTTGCACCTCTCCTTTTTAGTCATGAACAACGGCAGCAATGCCTTCAGTCATCAACTAATGACAACCCTTGTTCTCGGTTAACTACACTGATAATCATTCAAAGCCTTCACACATTCCAGGAGCACATAATAGCTGCTAGCTTTATGTTCCTGGTGCATTGGCTTTCTTTCTAGACATCTCTATTTGTGAACACCATTTCGGTATAGCAGCATCGAATGCTGATCTAAAAAACAAAAGCAAACATTGAACTTTAATGTAGCAGAGCTCTCTCTATAGAGATCTGTTTGTGAATCTGTCACTAGGGAATCCAAGAAGGGGTGTAGTAGTTTTAGATCAGTTATAATTTTCTCCCGCTAATGTCAGCATGAAAAAGCAGAAGTAGGGAGAAGAGACAGAACTAGTCTAAAAAAACAAGAGCAGACATTGAACTTTAACAGCAGAATTCCCCCTATAGGTGTTTGTTTGCTGCACTGCCAGTAAGGAATCGAAGAGGAGACAAAAGGGTTTCAGTTTCTCTTCCAGTTGAGATAATGCGTGATTCCACACGTCGGCAGTGGTGCTGCTGCATGTTTCTGTGCGCTACCAAGATTATCTGGCTGTTGAAAAGTTTCTTCCAATCTACAAATAACCACAACAACATTGGAAGATTTACATGATGTTGTGAGGATTGTCGAAAGAATTGAACAAGCTATGAAGAGGGGAATGATTGAAGATTCTGCCACGGATCCTAGAACCATAATGAGAGATGAATCAAAAGATGACTCTGATGATGGGAAGCCTTAATTATGTGGTCCAACCAGGTCTCACTGTAGCATCAACTACTCAAATGTCTTTGCCAAGATTGACATACCTCGACCACTCGAGTTTGTCTACCAGTATCTATTAGACTCCGGATTTATTGCCCTAACTCCGCCAAATCCCATACAACCATCGTTTTCTAGGTGGTATAATCCAGAAAAGAGATTTGAATATCATTGGGGGATTTTGTGCCATTCAGTTGAAAGTTGCAAGAATTTCAAGAATCGAGTTGAGTTTGTGAAAAATGACATCATCAGCCATATTGTCACCGCAACATCCTCAGAATGACAAGTGATTGAAATACTTGGCAAAAAACAGATATCGCAAAAAAAAGAGCTTATCCAAGAAGAGTGTTATTAAACTATCAATCCTTTTTGTTATGAGTTTTGTCATTCTGCATTTTATTTTGGGATCACATCTTATCCTTTAACGAAACATGTCTTTTTTTTGTCTCTTTGTTGTTCTCAACGCATGAGATGTTTCTTTCAAAGGTTATTTTGACAAAATATTTTGATCAAGCTCCAACATGCATTTAAGATTAGTCAATCCTAAAGATTAAAATTATTTTGCTTGAATGACTCGATGCTTGTTGAAATGACATGAGGTGACCAAGAAACTTTTGAGCTCACACATGAAATTAAACCACACACTATGTAGCTAAGTTTTAGCAGTATGCATAATGACGCGTAGTGGATTCAGTAGTTATGGACTCATGAATTATGATTCGTACAAGTCTAAATCATTACATTGGATGAAGTCAAAATTTATTAGTTCTAACCGACCTTGCTTGAAATGAGAAAAGGCCATTTTTGTTTCATCCTTTAATAGTTCTGGAAATATATATCCCTTGCAGTCCCATTTTGAGCTGATAGAATATTTCTTTCATAAAAAACCCTTACTAGGATCACACCCCACACTGGGGGCAATGAGAGTCTTTTTCTAGAAAAGACGAAGACAATGTTAGAGTTGATGGATAAAGGGAAGGCTTAGAACAAAAGTCTAATGATTGAGAAAGGGCTAGAAGAAGAAAGCCAAAGATTGATAAAGACACAACAAATGCCAAAAGTTAACAAAAAAATTGAACGTTATATCTTTTGGTGTGTCTATGATAAAGCCTCTACGATCTTCAAAAGATTAGATTGTTTATTCATCAAAGAAAAGTTGGATTTGTGTTATGACTTATGTTAAACGAATTTTGATTTTTGAGATTAACAATGTTATATGTCACTGTCTCTACAAAGACAACAAGAGGAAAAGAGATTGATGAGTAATTAATGGTGATCCTAGGTTCTTGAAACCCTCAAACACCTTTTGAGCTTGTGAAATTCCTTTCTTTCATAGCCATGAACCATAGCCTACATTACGTGTTTTAGAAAGTCCTTTTTAATCAAGTAAGCAATCTGAACCGATAAATAGCGATCTCAAAACTTGAAGAGTTATTTCATAGGGGTCGTGACTTCATGAATTAAGCTACTGATTATTATGCTTGCTGATAAAATTGGTGCTAAGACAAAGAAACAATCTTTCTTGATAAAGCCTCAAGTTTTGACTCGGGTACCTTGTTTTTCTTGAAATTCATAAAAGGTCACCTCATCACAGACAATCAAAAGATATACCCAAAATTATAGTTTAAAATGGATACAAAGAACCATGGAAAAAGCCATTTTATTCTTACAACAGGTCAATTTTTTCTCTAAAAAATACAAGACAATCAAAGGACTACATTGAATAACGTGTGTTGGATCTTTGACCGACAAAGCTTGATTTTTGAAAATACTTTCAAAAACTGACATCTCTCTTATTTCATTTCAACAATTAAACTTGAATAGACATGACATTTGAAATGTGAGATTTGATTCCAAAATAAGAAAGACTTTCAAATAAGAAGAACATCAACCGAGTTTGCAAATTCCTGACAGAAATGACATCAATTCTCCTCGACACTGCTGGGGGCAATACAATGGACCTCTGAGAAGGAAAACAAACAGTATTTAAATTAGCTAGGGGGTAGAGATGATCAAATGATGAATCAATATGGTTCAAAGAAAGATAATCAGTGAATGAGCACATTCAGATCAATTAAAGGCAATGATGTTCAAGAACAATTTATGATCCAGTAAACCCCAACAATAATTGAGAGTAAAGATGTACCTGAAAGACATCTTCATATCTTCATCTTGGTTTATCATCTCCAATATGGCTATGACTATTGAAAGATGTTATCACATGATTTCTTTTGAATGAATGTTGGGAGGATGCACCACACCCACCTAGACTGACCGTGGGACCATATGATTTGAAGCTCAAATACGCATTGCACCACATGAGTATAGGTGATAAAAGCAACATCATTGATGAAGCCGAGACACTTCTTTTCACAATCTGGTTAGATGAGTTAAGAAGAGCTTATTGAGAAAGAAACTGAGCGTACAATGATGAGCTTTTAACTACAAAGTATGAAATGCAAGTCTGAATGACATGACAGTTCCATGAAGGTGGATGACCGCATATACTTGAAGGGCATGTTTCAACTAGAGGTAAGTTCATAACTGATTGACAATCTTGATGGGTGTTGACACGATGTGCACAATCAATCAGAGAACAATTCTTGATAGAATTCAGGAGATGAACGATTTGAACGATTTGTTAAGTTCTTAATAATGAATCAAGCAACACCACACTTGGGGGGCATTGTCAAGCTTGATAAACAGTGAGAGTAGTAATCATCACGGATAGCCCAAGATGGGCACTGCATTTACAGTTGAGCGGATGGCTAGCACATGAATGAGCCAATGCATCGAAAAAACAAAGAAGGCTTTGGAATGCAAACAAAGGCACCCTATGATGATGAAGCATCAAAGAGGGGGGACCTATATTTCAAAAACAGGTAAGATGCATTGCATATCATCTAACTTCACGGGCATTGCATATTTATTTTGCAGATATTTCACGAAACAAAATTCCCACTGGGATTCAACGAGACTCATATGAATTGAAGTTCTTGTAAATCACATCAAATATGGCAATTCCACAAAAGCAAAATTCATAAATGAAGACAAGAAAGATGGATTTTTATTCAGGAAAAAGTGTACAAGTACAAATGCTAAACAGTGCAAGGACGATTAAGGATATTTTCATTTTGATGGTCAATCATGCCTCGTAATTCCTCAAATTGCTTATGCATGCGCTCCATGATTGTGCATCAAAAGTATCATTAAGTCTCTTATTTTACATATGTATTTATTATTTTTATTTGGGTTTTTTATAATAATTGATGTGCTTTTTAGTAATGAAGTTTCTTTTAATGTCTCGATAGGTTTTTGGAGCTTAAATGAATTATTTCAGAAAATTCAACGTCGGAATTCGGAACAAAGAATTGAAGAGAAATTTAGTTGAAGATTGAAGCAAATCTTGGTTCAAATAAGTGCTCCAAATTTGCCCCAAAAATCAATTCAAGTCCAATTCTAGAAAAGAATATCATATGATTTATTTCAAGCCCAAACATGCCTTATGTTGTGTGCAAACTTCAACCATCAAACACTCAAGGTTTCAAAGTCAATCTTAGCCCAAATAATAGGTACATTTGTATCCTTATTTGATGCTTAAATTCAGCCCCAAATCAGCCCCAAATCAGCCCCAAATCACCTTCCAAATCAGCCCAAACACAATCCATGATCCTACATGTCCACATAATAAATAACATTTGATTTATTTGGGTAATTCATTGATCCAAGAGGGCAAGCACATGGATGGAAAGCTGGAGGGGACATTGTGACATTATTTTGGGTCAAAAGAAGAAAGAGACAACTCATAAAGGAGGAAGAAAAACGTGCACCAAAGTGTTCTCCAAGCTGGCCTGGTTTGATTTTCCAGAACACCTTTCGGTGTTTTGTCCATAACTTTTGACTCAGATGTCCAAATGAGCTGTTCTTTAATGATCTGGAAATCTAACAGAATGGCCTATAAATATGTCTCTAATAGCCATCTCCAGGGGAGGCTTCTAAAAGGGTCGAATTGCTGTCCAAAGTTAGAGTCAGATTTGTGTCCGAATTTTTACTGAAATTGTGTTGTGTTCTTCTTTATAGATTTCGGTTCTTTAGCTTGTAAAACTCATTATTTCAGTTTGATTCAAGTCATTTTATGTTTATTAAAGTGTTATTATATCTAATCATGGTTGGCTAATCTTCTTCTTGGATCCAAATCAAGGATGATGGTGGTTGAGGTGAGTTCTTTAAGATATGAATGAATCTTAATGTCTATCTTTTCATTTTCTTCATGAATGTTTATTATTGCAAAGAAATTTTAGAAATCATTTAGGTAATGTTATAATCTTGAATTTTTATGCACAAACCTTAGTTTTGGTATAGAGATTGCTTGATTCAATGTCTTACTTAATATGAAAATACTTGTACATTCTTAAGCAATAATCAATCTTCATCCTTTTAAACTTCATTGTAATATCTTCCGATCTAATATCACCATCGTTGATATTAGGTTGAGTTATCTTATATATGTTAAAGGAATCACCAATACATCACCATTAAAATTGATTTGGACCAAGACTTACTTTTTCTTGTCATTTAAAATCTATTTACACTTTTTCATCTTTGAAAACAAATCCATCAATCATTTTCAACCAAGTTATTGTTAATTTAATTTCTCTTGAGTTTTGTTTTGTTACCTAGCTTAATTTCCAGATCTAGCTCTCTGTGGATATGACCTCGATCTTACCGAGTTAATTGCTACATCGCACACTCGTGCACTTGCGAGTTAAAACAAGCCGAACATAAAAAGCGGTCAAGCAATTTTGGCGCCGTTGCCGGGGAGCTAGCAAGCAAAGGTAACAAATTTCTATTTGATTATTGGAAAACAAAAAAAATACATAAAAATAAAAAATCAAATGGCTGGTTTTACCGCCTAAAAAAAATTTAATTTGACCTCAACTTTTCGGATATTGGACTGTGGACTGGACTATTAATTGTTGGATTTTTGTTGGTTCAACCATTTTTCTTTTATTGTCTATTCTAATTAGTTTATAATATTTATTGTTTATATTATAAGGCTGGTTTTACCGCCTCTTGTTTATTTTATTTTATTTTGTTGTTTATTGTTGTTATTTTTTTTTATATTTATTGTCTGAAGTGCTTGGCCGGTACTACCGCCTTTTGTTCATTTTATTTTATTTTGTTGTTTATTGTTGTTATTTTTCTTATATTTATTGTTTGAAGTGCTTGGCCGGTATTACCGTCTTTTATTCATGCTTGTTATAATTATCTTTTAATGTTTATTGTTGTTACTATTGCTTATTAGTTAGAGAGTGAATTTCTTAATTTGTTGTATTTTTATTTTTGAGCTATTACTTTATCTTTTACGTTTCATTTACTTTTATTTGCAATCTTTTTTTTCTTTTTCTTTTTCTTTTCCTTTCCTTTCGTATTCATATAATTGTTATATTATTGTTTTTTTATCATGGCTAATGTTGAAGATGTAGAGGGTGAAGGGAGTGTTCAAGGTAATGGACCTCCACAATTCAATGATCAACCTAATTTTCGAACTCTTAGAGAGTATCTTCACCCGGCTAGACAAAGTACACCTTCGTGTATTATCTTACCTCTTAACCAACAAGCTTTCAATTTGAAACCGGGCATGATTCAACTTCTTCCCACATTTCACGGTATGGATTCTGAAAATCCATACATACACATTAAAGACTTTGAAGAGGTATGTAATACTTTTATTGATAGAACATGCACCGAGGAAACTATTCGTCTTAAATTGTTCCCATTCTCTCTAAAGGATAAAGCCAAGCTTTGGCTAAACTCCTTGCGTCCTAGGTCTATAGGTACATGGAGAGAAATGCAAGCTGAATTTTTGAAAAAATACTTCCCCACTCATAGAATGGCAGCCTTACAACGTCAAATGATGAATTTTTCTTGTAGTCCAAATGAGTCATTTCACCAAGCTTGGGAAAGGTTTAAAGACTTGTTAAATGCATGCCCCCACCATGGTTTTGAGATGTGGAGGTTAGTGAGTTTCTTCTACGACTCTCTTACCGCAGATTTTAAAAAGCTAGTGTCAACCATGTGTAATGGTGAGTTTTATGACAAAGAACCAAGTGAAGCCTTTGATTTCTTTGATCAATTGGCTGAAAACACAAAGCAATGGGAGACTTCTCTCCCACTTCATGTCGAGTCTAGAAACACCATTTCTCATTCAAGTGGGAAGTTCCAATTGAAAGAGACTGATGACCTCAATGCTAGATTAACCTCATTGGCTAGGAAAGTAGAGTCTCTTGAGATTAAAAAAGTGCATGTCATGAGTGAACAACAAGAGGAAAGTTGTGTTGTTTGTGAGAGCAAAGGGCATAAGACAACTGAGTGTCCTACCATTCCAGCCTTCAAGGAAGTGCTATATGGCCAAACTTCTGATTCAAGTAATGTTAGAAAGCCATTTTCAAACCAAGTAGGCAATCCCTACTCTGAGACCTACAATCCTGGATGGAGGAACCATCCAAATTTTGGATGGAGAAATGAGGGCCCTTCAGTACCTCAAACATTTCAACCTCCACCCCAACCATTTCATGCTCCCACACATAACACATACCAACCACCTCATAAGAGATCCCTAGAGGATACTCTTCAACAATTCATGCAAACACAAGGAGGAATCAACAACCAAGCTTATAAATTTCAAGACCAGACCAATAGGACCTTAGATGACATTCGAAGTCAACTAACCAAGTTGACTCAATCACTAAGCATTCAAGAGAAGGGAAAGATCCCAGCTCAACCAATGCCAAATCCTAGAGGTCAGGTACACATTAGTGAATCCTCATCTAGTGAACCTTCAAACCATGAACAAGTCCAAGCCATCACTACCCTTAGAAGTGGAAAGATTATTGACAAAGCTATAGGTTTTGGGATTCCTAGAAGTATTGTGGAGGAGGAATCTAGGCAAAGTGAAGAGGAAATCAAAACACAAGTGACAAATGAGAGCTTGAGTGACAAAGAAGGTGAGACAAATGAGAAAGAGATGAGTGAGAAAGGAGATGATTCAAGCAAAATTGGAGTCAAAGTGAGTGATTTAGAATTTGTTCCTAGAGCACCATTTCCACAAAGGTTAGGGAAACCTAAACATGATCTTATGAACTCAGAAATCTATGAATTGTTCAAACAAGTGAAAGTCAACATTCCACTCCTTGATGCAATTAAACAAGTCCCATCTTATGCAAAGTTCCTCAAGGACTTATGCACAGTCAAAAGGAGATTGAATGTGAAAGAAAGAGCCTTTCTAACTGAACATGCTAGTGCCATCATCCAGTTTAAGACCCCTCCCAAATACAAAGATCCTGGTTGTCCTACCATTTCATGCATTATTGGAAATCATAAGATAGACCAAGCTTTGTTAGATTTAGGAGCAAGTGTGAATTTGATACCCTACACTGTTTACGAACAATTAGGTTTAGGAGGAATCAAGCCTACTCGAATCACCCTTCAATTAGCTGATAGGTCAATCAAGATTCCTAGGGGTATTGTTGAGGATGTGTTGGTCCAAGTAGATAAATTCTACTTTCCTGTTGATTTTGTAGTGTTGGACACCGCACCTATTCAAGGTTCTAATGCTCCCATCCCAGTCATCTTAGGTAGACCTTTCCTAGCTACATCCAATGCTTTAATCAACTGTAGGAATGGGGTGATGAAATTGTCTTTTGGGAACATGACTGTGGAGATGAACATATTCAATGTCTTCAAACAAATTGGTGAACACGAGGACATTAGAGAGGTGGATTTGATCCAAACAGTTTGTCAAGAACACTTTGAGAGAGAATGGATAAAGGATCCATTGGAGAGAACTTTAATTCATGATGAAAGATTTTATTCTTTGGAATGTGTTGATGAGGAAGTAAGAGAACTCGAGACTTATCTAGATCCAATGCCTCTTATGTCAATAGGTCAATGGACCCCATCGTTTGAGCCTTTGATTTCACCCCAAGTGAAAGCTGAGGCATCTCTTGTCCAACCTTATAAACCAGAAAGGAAGCCTTTACCGAGTAATCTTAAGTATGCATTTCTAGGGGAAGATGAATCATATCCTATTGTGATTTCATCAAAACTTAGCATAGAGCAGGAACAAGAACTTTTGAGAGTGGTGAGAAAACACAAAAAAGCAATTGGGTGGACTATTACTGACTTGAAAGGAATTAGCCCTCTTTTATGTACACATAGAATCTATCTTGAAGAAGAGGCTAAAACTGTGAGGCAAATGCAAAGACGATTGAACCCAAACATGAAGGAAGTAGTAAGATGTGAAGTGCTTAAGCTACTTGATGCGGGTATCATTTACCCCATTGCAAACTCAAAATGGGTTAGTCCAACCCAAGTTGTCCCAAAAAAATCTGGAGTCACGGTAGTGAAAAATGAAAATAATGAGCTAGTACCAACTAGAATCCAAACTGGATGGCGTATGTGCATTGATTATCGTAAGTTGAACATGGTGACTAGGAAGGACCATTTTCCACTTCCATTTTTAGACCAAGTGCTTGAAAGAGTAGCCGGAAGAGCTTTCTATTGTTTTCTTGATGGATACTCAGGTTACAACCAAATTGAGATTTCTTTAGAAGACCAAGAAAAAACCACTTTCACTTGTCCTTTTGGTACCTATGCTTATAGAAGAATGCCTTTTGGCTTGTGTAATGCACCAGCCACTTTTCAAAGGTGTATGATGAGTATCTTTAGTGACATGGTGGAAAATTTTTTGGAAGTTTTCATGGATGATTTTTCAGTTTATGGGGATTCTTATGAGTTGTGTCTAATGCATTTAGAAAAAGTTCTTGAAAGGTGTGAAGAGAGGAATCTTGTACTTAATTGGGAGAAATGTCATTTTATGGTGACACATGGCATTGTCTTAGGTCACATTGTCTCTTCAAAAGGGATAGAGGTAGATAAGTCAAAGGTTGAAGTCATTCAAAAATTACCTACCCCTCGGACTGTGAAAGATGTGAGATCCTTTTTAGGACACGCTGGTTTTTACCGAAGATTCATTCATTCTTTTAGTACCATTGCCAAACCATTGTGTAACTTGTTGTCACAAGATGTTCAATTTGATTGGACATCAAAATGTCAAGAAGCTTTTGAAAAGCTTAAAGGGTTGTTGACCACTGCACCAATCATGCAAGCTCCTGATTGGTCTTTACCATTTGAACTGATGTGTGATGCTAGTGATTTTGCGGTAGGGGCTGTTTTAGGACAAAGAAAAGATAAGAAACCTCATGTCATTTATTATGCTAGCAAGACTTTGAATGATGCTCAATTGAATTACACTACAACTGAAAAAGAACTTTTAGCTGTAGTATTTGCATTGGACAAGTTTAGGTCTTATTTGGTTGGATCTCTTGTTATTGTTTTTACTGATCATGCAGCATTGAAATACTTGCTCACAAAACAAGATGTCAAGCCACGTTTGATTCGATGGATCCTCTTACTCCAAGAGTTTAACCTTGAAATTCGAGATAAAAAGGGAGTAGAGAATGTAGTGGCTGATCATTTGTCCCGTCTTTCAAGCTATGAGACCACAATTGATGAATCTCCAATAAATGAATTCTTTGCTGATGAAAATTTATTTTGTGCAGGTACTGTTTCCTACATTGGCTCTCCATGGTATGCTGACATAGCAAATTACCTAGCCACAAGTCAGATTCCTTCTCATTGGTCTAAACTTGACAAACAAAAATTCTTGCGTAACGTGCGCACCTTTTTTTGGGATGACCCCTACCTATTTAAATACTGCCCTGACCAAATTGTTAGGCGCTGCATCCCTGATCATGAAATTCCAAGTGTAATTAATTTTTGTCATGCATTAGCATGTGGTGGGCATTTCTCTTCCAAGAAAACCACTGCCAAGATCTTGCAGTGTGGTTTTTATTGGCCCACCATGTTCAAAGATGTCCATGCCTTCTGTGTTGCATGTGACCGATGCCAACGACTAGGTAACCTTACTAGGCGTAACATGATGCCCCTAAACCCCATTCTTGTTTTGGAAATATTTGATTGTTGGGGGATTGATTTCATGGGACCTTTTCCAAGTTCATTTGGTTACCAATTCATCTTTGTAGCTGTTGATTATGTGTCTAAATGGGTGGAGGCCATTGCATCTCGAACCAATGACCATCGAGTTGTGGTCAAATTCTTGAAAGAAAATATTTTCTCTCGTTTTGGCATGCCCCGGGCTATGATTAGTGATGGGGGTAAGCATTTTTGTAACAAGCCCGTTGGGATTTTGATGAGAAAATATAGTGTAATTCACAAGGTCAGTACCCCCTATCATCCACAGACTAGTGGCCAAGCTGAGTTGGCAAATAGGGAGATCAAGAACATTCTAGAGAAAACAGTCAATCCAAACCGTAAAGATTGGTCCCTACGACTAGTTGATGCTTTGTGGGCATATCGCACTGCTTACAAGACCTCTTTAGGAATGTCTCCTTATAGGCTAGTTTATGGAAAGCCTTGTCATCTCCCTGTTGAGATTGAGCACCGTGCATATTGGGCCATCCGGCAATTCAATGATAATAAAAACGAGGTTGGCAAAAATAGAAAGCTTCAATTGGATGAATTAGAGGAGCTGAGAAATGATGCATTTGAAAATGCAAAAATTTCAAAACATAAGATGAAAGCTTTGCATGATAAACACATTTTTAGAAAATCCTTTCATGTTGGTCAAAAGGTTCTCTTGTATAATTCACGATTACATCTCTTTCCTGGGAAGTTAAGGACAAAATGGATTGGTCCATTTGTGATTAAATCCATCTCTGAGCATGGTGCATTTGAGGTAGAAAATCCTAAGAATGGAAATGTTTTCAAAGTAAATGGTCATCGATTGAAACCTTATCTTGAAAACTTTGTGGCTGAAGTTGAGACATTGGATCTTGAAGATCCAATACCATTGTAGTATCAGAAGTAATGAGTTTTTATTTTCATTTTTTTCATTTTTTTTTTATTTTTTTTTCTCTTTCTTCCATCTCTTATATTTTCTTGTTCATGCATTAGGGACAATGCATTATTTTAAGTTGGGGGGGTGTGAGGTTCTTTATTTTCAAAAAAAAAAAAAACATCAATGTTTTCTTTTAGTTGTGATATGCAGGTAAAAAAAATCAAGCAAGAAGTCAGCTCATGTCCAATTCAATCAGACATTCATCCTTGAGAACAAAAGGGGAGTAACAGTTTTCTAATCTTTATACTTTTCTTCTCTTTCTTTTTTACATTGAGGATAATGAAAAACTTAATTTTAGATATTTGATTATGTTGAATGCTTGAGATAACCATGCTTGTTAAAAAAAAAAAAAACTTGCATTCGTATGTGAATGAGACTTGTTTAAGATCAACATTACATTTTTGGATTCATTATTGTGTTGAACATTGCATGCTTTAATTTGGGATAGATAATATCTTATAAAGCAAGATATAGCATACTTTTTTCTTAAGATTATTGAAGTACATCTTTCCTTGTAAAAGTTGTGTGAGTTGTGTGATTATGCATGAAAGATGAGTGTGATGCTTTACTTGTGATCATCCCTTTTGATCTAGTCCTAAACAAGGTTTAAGTAAATAGAGTAATCATTATTACACAAATGTGTACAAAATTCTATCTACTCCAATGTTTTGAGTTGCTCAGTAACTAGGGGTATTCATCACAAATGTTTATCTTTACGTCAAACGGCAGCTTGAAATATGAGTATGCAAAGCACTTTAAGTTTGTGACTTTGTGAGTAACCGGGTGCATTCATCACAAATGTTTGTATTCGCGTCAAAAGGGAAGTGACCACTTAAAGAAAAAGAATAAATAATATCTTCAAAAAAAAAAAAGAGAAAAAAGAAAAAAGAAAAAAGAAAAAAATATATATAGATATTTCTCTAGTTTGCTACCTTGTTTGTAGTAGTAAGAAGGGAAGATTACAAGTTGAGTTTTTGCGTGAATCAATTATGTTGGTTGCATGATAAATACGATTGAATTTGGAATTTTGTATGGATGTTTGATTTAGAGAATGTGAGTATGCTTATTTTTCTTTATTTGTTATTGTGTACACTAAGTTAAAGATACCAATGTTTGCATGATATGTCCTTTAAGTGTGATGAGTCGAGCCTAATTATGTTATTATTATTCTTTTTATTTCAAAGGTTTTATGTTTTGTTTTGCTTGAGGACTAGCAAAATCTAAGTTGGGGGGTGTGATTGTGCATCAAAAGTATCATTAAGTCTCTTATTTTACATATGTATTTATTATTTTTATTTGGGTTTTTTATAATAATTGATGTGCTTTTTAGTAATGAAGTTTCTTTTAATGTCTCGATAGGTTTTTGGAGCTTAAATGAATTATTTCAGAAAATTCAACGTCGGAATTCGGAACAAAGAATTGAAGAGAAATTTAGTTGAAGATTGAAGCAAATCTTGGTTCAAATAAGTGCTCCAAATTTGCCCCAAAAATCAATTCAAGTCCAATTCTAGAAAAGAATATCATATGATTTATTTCAAGCCCAAACATGCCTTATGTTGTGTGCAAACTTCAACCATCAAACACTCAAGGTTTCAAAGTCAATCTTAGCCCAAATAATAGGTACATTTGTATCCTTATTTGATGCTTAAATTCAGCCCCAAATCAGCCCCAAATCAGCCCCAAATCACCTTCCAAATCAGCCCAAACACAATCCATGATCCTACATGTCCACATAATAAATAACATTTGATTTATTTGGGTAATTCATTGATCCAAGAGGGCAAGCACATGGATGGAAAGCTGGAGGGGACATTGTGACATTATTTTGGGTCAAAAGAAGAAAGAGACAACTCATAAAGGAGGAAGAAAAACGTGCACCAAAGTGTTCTCCAAGCTGGCCTGGTTTGATTTTCCAGAACACCTTTCGGTGTTTTGTCCATAACTTTTGACTCAGATGTCCAAATGAGCTGTTCTTTAATGATCTGGAAATCTAACAGAATGGCCTATAAATATGTCTCTAATAGCCATCTCCAGGGGAGGCTTCTAAAAGGGTCGAATTGCTGTCCAAAGTTAGAGTCAGATTTGTGTCCGAATTTTTACTGAAATTGTGTTGTGTTCTTCTTTATAGATTTCGGTTCTTTAGCTTGTAAAACTCATTATTTCAGTTTGATTCAAGTCATTTTATGTTTATTAAAGTGTTATTATATCTAATCATGGTTGGCTAATCTTCTTCTTGGATCCAAATCAAGGATGATGGTGGTTGAGGTGAGTTCTTTAAGATATGAATGAATCTTAATGTCTATCTTTTCATTTTCTTCATGAATGTTTATTATTGCAAAGAAATTTTAGAAATCATTTAGGTAATGTTATAATCTTGAATTTTTATGCACAAACCTTAGTTTTGGTATAGAGATTGCTTGATTCAATGTCTTACTTAATATGAAAATACTTGTACATTCTTAAGCAATAATCAATCTTCATCCTTTTAAACTTCATTGTAATATCTTCCGATCTAATATCACCATCGTTGATATTAGGTTGAGTTATCTTATATATGTTAAAGGAATCACCAATACATCACCATTAAAATTGATTTGGACCAAGACTTACTTTTTCTTGTCATTTAAAATCTATTTACACTTTTTCATCTTTGAAAACAAATCCATCAATCATTTTCAACCAAGTTATTGTTAATTTAATTTCTCTTGAGTTTTGTTTTGTTACCTAGCTTAATTTCCAGATCTAGCTCTCTGTGGATATGACCTCGATCTTACCGAGTTAATTGCTACATCGCACACTCGTGCACTTGCGAGTTAAAACAAGCCGAACATAAAAAGCGGTCAAGCAATTTTGGCGCCGTTGCCGGGGAGCTAGCAAGCAAAGGTAACAAATTTCTATTTGATTATTGGAAAACAAAAAAAATACATAAAAATAAAAAATCAAATGGCTGGTTTTACCGCCTAAAAAAAATTTAATTTGACCTCAACTTTTCGGATATTGGACTGTGGACTGGACTATTAATTGTTGGATTTTTGTTGGTTCAACCATTTTTCTTTTATTGTCTATTCTAATTAGTTTATAATATTTATTGTTTATATTATAAGGCTGGTTTTACCGCCTCTTGTTTATTTTATTTTATTTTGTTGTTTATTGTTGTTATTTTTTTTATATTTATTGTCTGAAGTGCTTGGCCGGTACTACCGCCTTTTGTTCATTTTATTTTATTTTGTTGTTTATTGTTGTTATTTTTCTTATATTTATTGTTTGAAGTGCTTGGCCGGTATTACCGCCTTTTATTCATGCTTGTTATAATTATCTTTTAATGTTTATTGTTGTTACTATTGCTTATTAGTTAGAGAGTGAATTTCTTAATTTGTTGTATTTTTATTTTTGAGCTATTACTTTATCTTTTACGTTTCATTTACTTTTATTTGCAATCTTTTTTTTCTTTTTCTTTTTCTTTTCCTTTCCTTTCGTATTCATATAATTGTTATATTATTGTTTTTTTATCATGGCTAATGTTGAAGATGTAGAGGGTGAAGGGAGTGTTCAAGGTAATGGACCTCCACAATTCAATGATCAACCTAATTTTCGAACTCTTAGAGAGTATCTTCACCCGGCTAGACAAAGTACACCTTCGTGTATTATCTTACCTCTTAACCAACAAGCTTTCAATTTGAAACCGGGCATGATTCAACTTCTTCCCACATTTCACGGTATGGATTCTGAAAATCCATACATACACATTAAAGACTTTGAAGAGGTATGTAATACTTTTATTGATAGAACATGCACCGAGGAAACTATTCGTCTTAAATTGTTCCCATTCTCTCTAAAGGATAAAGCCAAGCTTTGGCTAAACTCCTTGCGTCCTAGGTCTATAGGTACATGGAGAGAAATGCAAGCTGAATTTTTGAAAAAATACTTCCCCACTCATAGAATGGCAGCCTTACAACGTCAAATGATGAATTTTTCTTGTAGTCCAAATGAGTCATTTCACCAAGCTTGGGAAAGGTTTAAAGACTTGTTAAATGCATGCCCCCACCATGGTTTTGAGATGTGGAGGTTAGTGAGTTTCTTCTACGACTCTCTTACCGCAGATTTTAAAAAGCTAGTGTCAACCATGTGTAATGGTGAGTTTTATGACAAAGAACCAAGTGAAGCCTTTGATTTCTTTGATCAATTGGCTGAAAACACAAAGCAATGGGAGACTTCTCTCCCACTTCATGTCGAGTCTAGAAACACCATTTCTCATTCAAGTGGGAAGTTCCAATTGAAAGAGACTGATGACCTCAATGCTAGATTAACCTCATTGGCTAGGAAAGTAGAGTCTCTTGAGATTAAAAAAGTGCATGTCATGAGTGAACAACAAGAGGAAAGTTGTGTTGTTTGTGAGAGCAAAGGGCATAAGACAACTGAGTGTCCTACCATTCCAGCCTTCAAGGAAGTGCTATATGGCCAAACTTCTGATTCAAGTAATGTTAGAAAGCCATTTTCAAACCAAGTAGGCAATCCCTACTCTGAGACCTACAATCCTGGATGGAGGAACCATCCAAATTTTGGATGGAGAAATGAGGGCCCTTCAGTACCTCAAACATTTCAACCTCCACCCCAACCATTTCATGCTCCCACACATAACACATACCAACCACCTCATAAGAGATCCCTAGAGGATACTCTTTAACAATTCATGCAAACACAAGGAGGAATCAACAACCAAGCTTATAAATTTCAAGACCAGACCAATAGGACCTTAGATGACATTCGAAGTCAACTAACCAAGTTGACTCAATCACTAAGCATTCAAGAGAAGGGAAAGATCCCAGCTCAACCAATGCCAAATCCTAGAGGTCAGGTACACATTAGTGAATCCTCATCTAGTGAACCTTCAAACCATGAACAAGTCCAAGCCATCACTACCCTTAGAAGTGGAAAGATTATTGACAAAGCTATAGGTTTTGGGATTCCTAGAAGTATTGTGGAGGAGGAATCTAGGCAAAGTGAAGAGGAAATCAAAACACAAGTGACAAATGAGAGCTTGAGTGACAAAGAAGGTGAGACAAATGAGAAAGAGATGAGTGAGAAAGGAGATGATTCAAGCAAAATTGGAGTCAAAGTGAGTGATTTAGAATTTGTTCCTAGAGCACCATTTCCACAAAGGTTAGGGAAACCTAAACATGATCTTATGAACTCAGAAATCTATGAATTGTTCAAACAAGTGAAAGTCAACATTCCACTCCTTGATGCAATTAAACAAGTCCCATCTTATGCAAAGTTCCTCAAGGACTTATGCACAGTCAAAAGGAGATTGAATGTGAAAGAAAGAGCCTTTCTAACTGAACATGCTAGTGCCATCATCCAGTTTAAGACCCCTCCCAAATACAAAGATCCTGGTTGTCCTACCATTTCATGCATTATTGGAAATCATAAGATAGACCAAGCTTTGTTAGATTTAGGAGCAAGTGTGAATTTGATACCCTACACTGTTTACGAACAATTAGGTTTAGGAGGAATCAAGCCTACTCGAATCACCCTTCAATTAGCTGATAGGTCAATCAAGATTCCTAGGGGTATTGTTGAGGATGTGTTGGTCCAAGTAGATAAATTCTACTTTCCTGTTGATTTTGTAGTGTTGGACACCGCACCTATTCAAGGTTCTAATGCTCCCATCCCAGTCATCTTAGGTAGACCTTTCCTAGCTACATCCAATGCTTTAATCAACTGTAGGAATGGGGTGATGAAATTGTCTTTTGGGAACATGACTGTGGAGATGAACATATTCAATGTCTTCAAACAAATTGGTGAACACGAGGACATTAGAGAGGTGGATTTGATCCAAACAGTTTGTCAAGAACACTTTGAGAGAGAATGGATAAAGGATCCATTGGAGAGAACTTTAATTCATGATGAAAGATTTTATTCTTTGGAATGTGTTGATGAGGAAGTAAGAGAACTCGAGACTTATCTAGATCCAATGCCTCTTATGTCAATAGGTCAATGGACCCCATCGTTTGAGCCTTTGATTTCACCCCAAGTGAAAGCTGAGGCATCTCTTGTCCAACCTTATAAACCAGAAAGGAAGCCTTTACCGAGTAATCTTAAGTATGCATTTCTAGGGGAAGATGAATCATATCCTATTGTGATTTCATCAAAACTTAGCATAGAGCAGGAACAAGAACTTTTGAGAGTGGTGAGAAAACACAAAAAAGCAATTGGGTGGACTATTACTGACTTGAAAGGAATTAGCCCTCTTTTATGTACACATAGAATCTATCTTGAAGAAGAGGCTAAAACTGTGAGGCAAATGCAAAGACGATTGAACCCAAACATGAAGGAAGTAGTAAGATGTGAAGTGCTTAAGCTACTTGATGCGGGTAT
Source organism: Populus nigra (assembly GCF_951802175.1). Taxonomy (NCBI): domain Eukaryota; kingdom Viridiplantae; phylum Streptophyta; class Magnoliopsida; order Malpighiales; family Salicaceae; genus Populus; species Populus nigra. Next base: position 8,255,234 of record NC_084852.1, read on the forward strand.
CATTTACCCCATTGCAAACTCAAAATGGGTTAGTCCAACCCAAGTTGTCCCAAAAAAATCTGGAGTCACGGTAGTGAAAAATGAAAATAATGAGCTAGTACCAACTAGAATCCAAACTGGATGGCGTATGTGCATTGATTATCGTAAGTTGAACATGGTGACTAGGAAGGACCATTTTCCACTTCCATTTTTAGACCAAGTGCTTGAAAGAGTAGCCGGAAGAGCTTTCTATTGTTTTCTTGATGGATACTCAGGTTACAACCAAATTGAGATTTCTTTAGAAGACCAAGAAAAAACCACTTTCACTTGTCCTTTTGGTACCTATGCTTATAGAAGAATGCCTTTTGGCTTGTGTAATGCACCAGCCACTTTTCAAAGGTGTATGATGAGTATCTTTAGTGACATGGTGGAAAATTTTTTGGAAGTTTTCATGGATGATTTTTCAGTTTATGGGGATTCTTATGAGTTGTGTCTAATGCATTTAGAAAAAGTTCTTGAAAGGTGTGAAGAGAGGAATCTTGTACTTAATTGGGAGAAATGTCATTTTATGGTGACACATGGCATTGTCTTAGGTCACATTGTCTCTTCAAAAGGGATAGAGGTAGATAAGTCAAAGGTTGAAGTCATTCAAAAATTACCTACCCCTCGGACTGTGAAAGATGTGAGATCCTTTTTAGGACACGCTGGTTTTTACCGAAGATTCATTCATTCTTTTAGTACCATTGCCAAACCATTGTGTAACTTGTTGTCACAAGATGTTCAATTTGATTGGACATCAAAATGTCAAGAAGCTTTTGAAAAGCTTAAAGGGTTGTTGACCACTGCACCAATCATGCAAGCTCCTGATTGGTCTTTACCATTTGAACTGATGTGTGATGCTAGTGATTTTGCGGTAGGGGCTGTTTTAGGACAAAGAAAAGATAAGAAACCTCATGTCATTTATTATGCTAGCAAGACTTTGAATGATGCTCAATTGAATTACACTACAACTGAAAAAGAACTTTTAGCTGTAGTATTTGCATTGGACAAGTTTAGGTCTTATTTGGTTGGATCTCTTGTTATTGTTTTTACTGATCATGCAGCATTGAAATACTTGCTCACAAAACAAGATGTCAAGCCACGTTTGATTCGATGGATCCTCTTACTCCAAGAGTTTAACCTTGAAATTCGAGATAAAAAGGGAGTAGAGAATGTAGTGGCTGATCATTTGTCCCGTCTTTCAAGCTATGAGACCACAATTGATGAATCTCCAATAAATGAATTCTTTGCTGATGAAAATTTATTTTGTGCAGGTACTGTTTCCTACATTGGCTCTCCATGGTATGCTGACATAGCAAATTACCTAGCCACAAGTCAGATTCCTTCTCATTGGTCTAAACTTGACAAACAAAAATTCTTGCGTAACGTGCGCACCTTTTTTTGGGATGACCCCTACCTATTTAAATACTGCCCTGACCAAATTGTTAGGCGCTGCATCCCTGATCATGAAATTCCAAGTGTAATTAATTTTTGTCATGCATTAGCATGTGGTGGGCATTTCTCTTCCAAGAAAACCACTGCCAAGATCTTGCAGTGTGGTTTTTATTGGCCCACCATGTTCAAAGATGTCCATGCCTTCTGTGTTGCATGTGACCGATGCCAACGACTAGGTAACCTTACTAGGCGTAACATGATGCCCCTAAACCCCATTCTTGTTTTGGAAATATTTGATTGTTGGGGGATTGATTTCATGGGACCTTTTCCAAGTTCATTTGGTTACCAATTCATCCTTGTAGCTGTTGATTATGTGTCTAAATGGGTGGAGGCCATTGCATCTCGAACCAATGACCATCGAGTTGTGGTCAAATTCTTGAAAGAAAATATTTTCTCTCGTTTTGGCATGCCCCGGGCTATGATTAGTGATGGGGGTAAGCATTTTTGTAACAAGCCCGTTGGGATTTTGATGAGAAAATATAGTGTAATTCACAAGGTCAGTACCCCCTATCATCCACAGACTAGTGGCCAAGCTGAGTTGGCAAATAGGGAGATCAAGAACATTCTAGAGAAAACAGTCAATCCAAACCGTAAAGATTGGTCCCTACGACTAGTTGATGCTTTGTGGGCATATCGCACTGCTTACAAGACCTCTTTAGGAATGTCTCCTTATAGGCTAGTTTATGGAAAGCCTTGTCATCTCCCTGTTGAGATTGAGCACCGTGCATATTGGGCCATCCGGCAATTCAATGATAATAAAAACGAGGTTGGCAAAAATAGAAAGCTTCAATTGGATGAATTAGAGGAGCTGAGAAATGATGCATTTGAAAATGCAAAAATTTCAAAACATAAGATGAAAGCTTTGCATGATAAACACATTTTTAGAAAATCCTTTCATGTTGGTCAAAAGGTTCTCTTGTATAATTCACGATTACATCTCTTTCCTGGGAAGTTAAGGACAAAATGGATTGGTCCATTTGTGATTAAATCCATCTCTGAGCATGGTGCATTTGAGGTAGAAAATCCTAAGAATGGAAATGTTTTCAAAGTAAATGGTCATCGATTGAAACCTTATCTTGAAAACTTTGTGGCTGAAGTTGAGACATTGGATCTTGAAGATCCAATACCATTGTAGTATCAGAAGTAATGAGTTTTTATTTTCATTTTTTTCATTTTTTTTTATTTTTTTTTCTCTTTCTTCCATCTCTTATATTTTCTTGTTCATGCATTAGGGACAATGCATTATTTTAAGTTGGGGGGGTGTGAGGTTCTTTATTTTCAAAAAAAAAAAAAACATCAATGTTTTCTTTTAGTTGTGATATGCAGGTAAAAAAAATCAAGCAAGAAGTCAGCTCATGTCCAATTCAATCAGACATTCATCCTTGAGAACAAAAGGGGAGTAACAGTTTTCTAATCTTTATACTTTTCTTCTCTTTCTTTTTTACATTGAGGATAATGAAAAACTTAATTTTAGATATTTGATTATGTTGAATGCTTGAGATAACCATGCTTGTTAAAAAAAAAAAAAAACTTGCATTCGTATGTGAATGAGACTTGTTTAAGATCAACATTACATTTTTGGATTCATTATTGTGTTGAACATTGCATGCTTTAATTTGGGATAGATAATATCTTATAAAGCAAGATATAGCATACTTTTTTCTTAAGATTATTGAAGTACATCTTTCCTTGTAAAAGTTGTGTGAGTTGTGTGATTATGCATGAAAGATGAGTGTGATGCTTTACTTGTGATCATCCCTTTTGATCTAGTCCTAAACAAGGTTTAAGTAAATAGAGTAATCATTATTACACAAATGTGTACAAAATTCTATCTACTCCAATGTTTTGAGTTGCTCAGTAACTAGGGGTATTCATCACAAATGTTTATCTTTACGTCAAACGGCAGCTTGAAATATGAGTATGCAAAGCACTTTAAGTTTGTGACTTTGTGAGTAACCGGGTGCATTCATCACAAATGTTTGTATTCGCGTCAAAAGGGAAGTGACCACTTAAAGAAAAAGAATAAATAATATCTTCAAAAAAAAAAAAGAGAAAAAAGAAAAAAGAAAAAAGAAAAAAATATATATAGATATTTCTCTAGTTTGCTACCTTGTTTGTAGTAGTAAGAAGGGAAGATTACAAGTTGAGTTTTTGCGTGAATCAATTATGTTGGTTGCATGATAAATACAATTGAATTTGGAATTTTGTATGGATGTTTGATTTAGAGAATGTGAGTATGCTTATTTTTCTTTATTTGTTATTGTGTACACTAAGTTAAAGATACCAATGTTTGCATGATATGTCCTTTAAGTGTGATGAGTCGAGCCTAATTATGTTATTATTATTCTTTTTATTTCAAAGGTTTTATGTTTTGTTTTGCTTGAGGACTAGCAAAATCTAAGTTGGGGGGTGTGATTGTGCATCAAAAGTATCATTAAGTCTCTTATTTTACATATGTATTTATTATTTTTATTTGGGTTTTTTATAATAATTGATGTGCTTTTTAGTAATGAAGTTTCTTTTAATGTCTCGATAGGTTTTTGGAGCTTAAATGAATTATTTCAGAAAATTCAACGTCGGAATTCGGAACAAAGAATTGAAGAGAAATTTAGTTGAAGATTGAAGCAAATCTTGGTTCAAATAAGTGCTCCAAATTTGCCCCAAAAATCAATTCAAGTCCAATTCTAGAAAAGAATATCATATGATTTATTTCAAGCCCAAACATGCCTTATGTTGTGTGCAAACTTCAACCATCAAACACTCAAGGTTTCAAAGTCAATCTTAGCCCAAATAATAGGTACATTTGTATCCTTATTTGATGCTTAAATTCAGCCCCAAATCAGCCCCAAATCAGCCCCAAATCACCTTCCAAATCAGCCCAAACACAATCCATGATCCTACATGTCCACATAATAAATAACATTTGATTTATTTGGGTAATTCATTGATCCAAGAGGGCAAGCACATGGATGGAAAGCTGGAGGGGACATTGTGACATTATTTTGGGTCAAAAGAAGAAAGAGACAACTCATAAAGGAGGAAGAAAAACGTGCACCAAAGTGTTCTCCAAGCTGGCCTGGTTTGATTTTCCAGAACACCTTTCGGTGTTTTGTCCATAACTTTTGACTCAGATGTCCAAATGAGCTGTTCTTTAATGATCTGGAAATCTAACAGAATGGCCTATAAATATGTCTCTAATAGCCATCTCCAGGGGAGGCTTCTAAAAGGGTCGAATTGCTGTCCAAAGTTAGAGTCAGATTTGTGTCCGAATTTTTACTGAAATTGTGTTGTGTTCTTCTTTATAGATTTCGGTTCTTTAGCTTGTAAAACTCATTATTTCAGTTTGATTCAAGTCATTTTATGTTTATTAAAGTGTTATTATATCTAATCATGGTTGGCTAATCTTCTTCTTGGATCCAAATCAAGGATGATGGTGGTTGAGGTGAGTTCTTTAAGATATGAATGAATCTTAATGTCTATCTTTTCATTTTCTTCATGAATGTTTATTATTGCAAAGAAATTTTAGAAATCATTTAGGTAATGTTATAATCTTGAATTTTTATGCACAAACCTTAGTTTTGGTATAGAGATTGCTTGATTCAATGTCTTACTTAATATGAAAATACTTGTACATTCTTAAGCAATAATCAATCTTCATCCTTTTAAACTTCATTGTAATATCTTCCGATCTAATATCACCATCGTTGATATTAGGTTGAGTTATCTTATATATGTTAAAGGAATCACCAATACATCACCATTAAAATTGATTTGGACCAAGACTTACTTTTTCTTGTCATTTAAAATCTATTTACACTTTTTCATCTTTGAAAACAAATCCATCAATCATTTTCAACCAAGTTATTGTTAATTTAATTTCTCTTGAGTTTTGTTTTGTTACCTAGCTTAATTTCCAGATCTAGCTCTCTGTGGATATGACCTCGATCTTACCGAGTTAATTGCTACATCGCACACTCGTGCACTTGCGAGTTAAAACAAGCCGAACATAAAAAGCGGTCAAGCACTCCATCTCTTCCTCGAACTCGTGGTGTCGTATGTTAACATAATCCCTCCAAAAGTCAACACGTGCATTTAGCTCTTTGTTTCTCCTCTCCAAGTTATTTCTGTGATGTCTCTCATCACGGAGTCTATTCCTTAAATTCTCAATCTGATGATGGAGATCAAGAACCTGAGTATTTAACTCAAGTCTTCTGGCATGAAGATGCTCTGCAACGTTCACCAAAGACGAAGTAGCTCTAATATTGAGAGCAAGTGACTGATTCATTGCTTCAATATCGGTTCTAGCTGCCAACATTATTTCATCACGAGGAAGGATCATGTCTCTAGCCACAGCTACAGCAGTATCTTCATTATCCATTACAGTATCTTTTATTGTAACTGGACGACCATTCACTTCAAAGGTAGTGCGCCAAACTACAGGCTCTACTATAGGAACATGGTTTGGGTTAGCATTGGAAGAAGAAGAAGGCATGGTTAAAGCTTTAAGAACTTTGAAAATATTGGAAATGCAAGAAGTTGATGATGTCTTTCACCAAATACTGCGTGATTTATAAGGATTTTACTCCTACCATTATTTTGAACAGAAGATCAGATCTTAATCGTAGATACAGGACTTCCTTGAGAAGCTTTCCTCATCTTTTGGGATCCATTTACAAATCAAATCCCAACTGTACATACAAAACTTCCTTGAGAAGCTTTCCTCATCTTTTGGGATCCATTTACAAATCAAAATCCCAACCGTACATACATGACTTCCTTGGAAAGCTTTCCTCATCTTTAGGATCCATTTATAAATCAAATCCCAACCGTACATACAGGACTTCCTTGAGAAGCTTTCATCATCTCTGAGATTGATTTACAAATCAGATCTCAACCATACAGGTATGACTTCCTTTAGAAGTTTTCATCAACCCTGAAGCTCATTGCTGAAATCACTTTCAGGTATTTCACAAAACTAATCTAAAATCACTTTCATCTATTTCATAAAAAACCATTTCTGAAATCACTTTCATGTATTTCACAAAACCTATATTGAAATCACTTTCAAGTATTTCACTATTGGGCAGGTCGCCTAGAACAACTAGACCACTTGCGAGTTTCTTTGCATTTTATCATTGGGCAGGTTGCTTGGAACAATTAGACCACTTGCGAGTTTCCTCGCATTTTATCATCGAGCAAGTTGCCTGGAATAATTAGACCACTCGCAAAATTCTTTGCTTTCTTTTTTATTATCGGGCAGGTTGTCTGGAACAATTAGACCACTTGCGAGTTTCCTCATATTTTAGTTTCAAGTGTTTCACTATCGGGCAGGTCGCCTGGAACAATTAGACCACTTGTTAGTTTCCTTGCATTTTATCATCGAGCAGGTCGCCTGGAACAACTAGACCACTTGCGAGATTCCTCATATTTTCACTATCGGGTAGGTCGCCTGGAACAATTAGACCACTTGCGAGTTTCCTCGCATTTTATCATCGGGCGGGTCACCTAGAACAACTAGACCACTTGCGAGTTTTCTCGTATTTTCACCATCGGGCAGGTCGCCTGGAACAACTAGACCACTTACGAGTTTCCTCACATTTTAACTATCGGGCAGGTTGCCTAAAACAATTAGACCACTTGCGAGTTTCCTCATATTTTATCATCGGGCGGGTCGCCTGGAACAATTAGACCACTTGTGAGTTTCCTTGCATTTTCACTATCGGGTAGGTCACCTGAAACAATTAGACCACTTGTGAGTTTCCTCACATTTTATCATCGGGCAGGTCGCTTGGAACAATTAGACCACTTGCGAGTTTTCTCGTTTTTTCACCATCGGGCAGGTCACCTAGAACAATTAGACCACTTGCGAGTTTCTTCGCATTTTATCATCGGGCAGGTCGCCTGGAATAATTAGACCACTCGGCAAAATTCTTTGCTTTCTTCTTCACTATCGGGCAGATCGTCTAGAACAATTAGACCATTTGCGAGTTTCTTCGCATTTTATCATCGAGCAGGTCGCCTGGAATAATTAGACCACTCGCAAAATTCTTTGCTTTCTTCTTCACTATCGGGCAGGTCGCCTGGAACAATTAAACCACTTGCGAGTTTCCTTGCATTTTCACTATCGGGCAGGTAACTTGGAACAACTAGACCACTTGCGAGTTTCCTTGCATTTTCACCATCGGACAGGTCGCCTGGAACAACTAGACCACTTACGAGTTTCCTCGCATTTTAGCATCGGGCAGGTCGTCTGGAACAATTAGAACACTCGCAAAATTCTTTGCTTTCTTCTTCACTATCGGGCAGGTCGCCTAGAACAATTAGACCACTTGCGAGTTTCCTCGCATTTTATTATCGGGCAGGTCGCCTCGAACAATTATACCACTCGCAAATTTCTTTGCTTTCTTCTTCACTATCGGGCAGGTCACCTGGAACAATTAGACCACTTGTGAGTTTCCTCGTATTTTCACCATCGAGTTGGTCGCCTAGGACAATTAGATCACTTGCGAGTTTCCTCGCATTTTATCATTGGGGTGGTCACCTGGAAAATAGGACCAAAGTTGAAATCACTTTCATGTATTTCACAAAACCATTGTTGTAATCACTTTCATGTATTTCACAACAAATCCATTGCTGAAATTATTTTCATGTATTTCAAAAGGCTAATCTGAAATCACTTTCATTTATTTCATAAAACTATTGCTGAAATCATTTTCATGTATTTCACAAGACTAATGCTGAAATCACTTTCAAGTATTTCACAAAAAAAAAACCATTGTTGAAATCACTTTCATGTATTTCGCAAAATCAATATTGAAAACACTTTCATGTTTTTCACTTGGGCAGGTCGCCCATAAGAATTAGACTAACTGAAAAATCTGTGTATTTTTCAACACCGCTATCGTTTTTCTTTACAAAACTTACTATGCAAAGTCAAAAGAAAAAGAATTTTCCAATGCCTTTGCACCGTAAGCATTGTAAAGAAGGGGCAACTATTGTAACCCAATTTTGGATTCACCAAGATTTTCTCGAATGTTATTTTATTTCTATTATTATTTATAAAAATCCAAAAAAATTAAGAAAAAGTTTAAAAATTCAAAAATATATTTTTCTTGAGTCAACCACATCTTTCCATCAAAACCGAGTCCATCGCGTCAAACCATGTCGACTGGGAATAAAAATGAGTTTCAGGCCCTTTCGGGTCAAAACCGTCATTTTTGGTCAAAACCGAGTGCACCCGGTCAATACGGGTCAAACTATGTTGACCGGGATTAAAAATGAGTTTCAGGCCATTTTGGGTCAAAACCGTCATGTTTTATCAAAACCGAGTCCACCTGGTCAATACGAGTCCAACCATGTCGACCGGGTAAAAAATGAGTTTCAGGCCATTTTGGGTCAAAACTGTTATTCTTGGTCAAAACCTGGTCCACCGGGTTGATACCCATCGGAAGTTTTTATTTAGTGTTTCAATATAATTTTTGGTAATTAAAATTGATTTTTAGTGGTTGAAACAGGCTTTTCTAATACTGATTTGAGTTTTTAGTTTTACCCATATAAATACTTATTATTATATATAATAAAACAAAATAAAAAAGTCAATAATGCAAACTTTTTTTTTCATAGCAAGCGGGGCAGTTGTACCGACAATTTTTTTTCTTACAAGTAGATAGTGTTGAGATTTTGATGTCCCCTGTTGATTGGCTATAAATAGCCAGTGAAAAAAATGAACAAAGTGAGAGGAGAAAGGGAACATGAGGGCAAAAAAAAAAAAAGGAGAGAAAAGAAAGAAAAGAAATGAGAGAGTAGAGGTTGATACTATTCAGGTTTTTTTTAGTTTTTCTTCACAAGAGTAAGATATTGATTTTTATTAAAAACAATTTGAAAATTATCAAAAATATCCTAACCATTAGATCTAATAGTATTTAGTTACTTTGATTTAATAGGATACAATAGGGCTTTACCATACTAGATTAAAACTCAAATCCATCTCAGCCCTTAAAAACAATTTGCTCTTAAATCCTGTTGCGCCACGTCACCCGGTGTACCCCGCTCTCGCTCTCGGTACACCGCGCCACACCAGATCAAACCTCAACCCATCCGGACCCTCCGATCAGCTTGCAAGTCCAGCCAATCATAGCCGCAGGATCAGTTCAACCTCGATCCAACGGTTCACATCCTTCAGCTACACTGGTACACCATGCACGCGTTCACACGGTAGTAAATCTCAGAGTCTCTCTCTCCTCTCGCCAACTATTCTCTCTCTCTCATCCGATCTCCCATTGCCAGCCATGTGAATCTTCTGAACCACCACAGAAAGGTTGCTAGCCTCCTATAAAGAAAAACCCCGGCCGTGCTCAGCGTTTTCGCCTCCCTATCTGGCCGGAAAAAGGGCACGATTTTCGTCGGCCACCGAAGCTTCAAACCGACGATTCTCCCTCGTCAGCCATCATCGACCGTCTATACCACCTCCATCAGAATCCTCGCCCTCAGTTATACCAAAATCAACCATTTGTTGGCCGGAAATCTCACCAAAAAATTTCACCGCTCCAACAGTAACCGCGCGTGGGCCACACGCGCTGCTAGTGGCATTTTCATAAATTTCAGAGAAATTCAAGGGTATTCAGTATTTTACCTATATAGTGGCACTCAGGTAATGTTTTGGGGTTCCCTATGGTATTTTTGATATTTTTGTATATATAAATGCTTGTAAATTTTCTCGCATGCTAAAAAACAACAAAAAAAAACCAAAAAATAAATATAAACGGAATAACGACGCGGGTCCACCACCCATCTTATCATGTCATTGTTTGTGGGCCCAAAGCCCGATTCTCAAGTATGGTTATACCTATTTCTCAACAATATCAAAATAATTTTGTTTTATAAATGAATATTGTTTGTCGACACGTCTCTTTCTTAGAAAATGACCGATGTCAAAAATTTAAAATATCAAATATGGATTATGTCCATTATTATTTCTTTTGGTAACTCAGACGTAGCTCTCCTTTTTAGGGACAAATGTCAATATTTTAGACGAGTCTCCTAATTTTTAGGGATTGATGTCATTTTTAACGTGTCTCCTATTTTTAGGGACCGACGTTAACCATTTTTATAGAAAAACAAATTGCAAATAACCCCAAAATATAATAGCATTTGAATCAAATAAAAAACACACAAGTAAGGATAACCTTTCTCTTAAAAGGATGTTTTAAGGGTGGTGTCTATCTTCCCTTAATCATAACTAACCCTGTACCTAAATCTCTGGGACCAGTGTCTAATTTGAAATTTCTAGTTCCCTCAAATTACTAGATGGCGATTCCAATAAAATCTTTATTTCTCCCAATTGAGAAAAAATTATTTTTGTTAAATAAACAAAAAAGTGGGAGTTGTCGCCCGATGTCGTGTATCGACAAACACGATGAAAGATTTTGTTGTGGCTAGTGCAATTGAAAAAAGCGTTGTTCTCCGTGGAATCAGTAGCTACCGGTTTGGTCATGATATAGAGGAGTTGAGGCTGAAGTTGTTATTGGTTTAAAGAAGAAATGTTGGGCTGGAAAAATGATGATGGAAGAGAGGTCAGTGATGTTGTGGTGTAGCTGCCATAATGAGGAGATAATGGCATACAACAGAGGGTGCTGGAGTTGTGGAGGAGCTGGTGCAGGGGTGGTAGTGATGGTTAAGAGGGAAAGGGAGGTAGGTGCAAGTTTATGGCTCCTGGTGGTTAGGTTTAGAAAAACAGTTTAGGTTTTTTTTAATAAGAGTGTAAGAAATTTTTTGGTTTTTTATTTTATTTTGTTATTTTTTTCTAGCCTCTCATCCCTCATTGTGTAAAAAAACCACCTATTTATAGATGAAAAATTTTGTTTTCTTCCCTAATTGCTTGGTCTAACTAGTAACCTAAATTCTCTATATCCTTTATTTTCTTCCTTTTCATTTTGGTCCATTTGTCCAAAAATTTCTTTTATTTTTTTATTTTTCTTATTTTTTATGTTTTTATTAAAAAAAAAGACAGTATCATCACCAACTCAACTAGAAAAAACAATGATTTAAAAAATAACATGTTAAAAGCTGAACAAGATGAAAAGAAAATTAAAATTTTAATCTTTTTTAGACGATGCTAAAAATGTTGAAAATGACTTAAATACATCAACATATTTTTTTATTTTTTGTATTTTAAAAATATTTAGAAAAATAGAGGGTCAAAATTGAGTTATGACAGTTGCCCTCTTTACAATGCTTATGACAAAAAATCTCATAAGAGATTTTGGATAGTAAGCTTATAAAGAAGAAAAGTTAAAAGGTTATGGATTTACCAGATCAAGAAAAGGTCAATTCTTCAAAAAAATTTGAGATATTCAAAGATACCTCATAAATTGACAGATCTTTAATGAGAGTTTTAAAAGTGGGATGCTTGTTAGCTCACTCAAAAAGAAATAGATATACCTTGCAAACGCACTGTCTAGTATGAGAGGGCTGAAAAGTGCATTCAGAAGTAAATAGATAGAGCTTACTAACACATTATTTGATATGTAAGGCCTAGAAAGTGCACTAAAAAACTAATAGATAGGGCTTGCTGGCACATTATCTTATATGTGAGGGCTAGAAAGTGCACTCAGAAGAAAATGAATATGGCTAGAAAGTGCATTATCCAATACGTGAGGGCTAAAAAGTGTACCTGGAAAGAGATAGATAGGGCTTGTCGATGCACTATCTGATATGTGAGAGCTAGAAAATGCACTCAAAAGAAAAATGAATAGGGCTAGAAAGTGCATTTCTAGTATGCGAGGGCTGGAAAGTGCACTAAAAAAAAGAAAAGATAGGGCTTGAGGGTGTGCTATTTGGTATGTGAAGGCTAGAGCATACTAAAAAGAAAAATGGATAGAGCTTGAAAGTGCATTATCTAATATGTGAAGGCACATTAGGAAGGAAAGAGATAGAGGTAGAAAGCTCATTATCTAGGAGATGAGGGATCAGATATGCTTTTAAAAGAAAAGGAGATAGGGCTTAAAAACGTACTATTTAGGAGATGGGGGCTTAAAGGCACACTCAAGACAAAAGAGATAGGACTCAACGGTGTATTATCTAGGAGATGAGGGCTCAAAAGCGCACTTAGTCAAAAAAGATATAGCTCAAATGTACACTATCTAAAAGATGAGGGCTCAAAGACACATTCAAGACAAAAGAGATAGGACTTAAATACGCACTATCTGGAAGATGAGGGCTCAAAAATGCAATCAAGACAAATAACTTAAAGTTTTTATTAGTTGTTGGCGTGGACAGTGTGGGCATAATATAACAAGGAAATAAAAATAGGCGTTAACTACTATTTTTTTCCCCATATGATGTACGTAACAAGAAACTAAAATGCTACGTATATAGACATGTTTTACTATTTACTATTATAGTATTATTATAGTTTTGTATTTCTTAAAAAACATCAATGGCCTTAATATCGAGGATATTTTAGTCTTTTTATAAGGTCCATTAAACATTACCCAATTGATTAGAGGTAGAATTGTCTTTTTACTTTTTAAAAGCATAGTGGAACTACTCATTTACCTTTAAAAACAAAATTTTAAAAACTGACATCAAGGGTTTTTTAGCCATTTTAATTGGTTTTGGATAGTAAAATTACTTCATTACCCTTACAATAATTTTTTAAAAAAGCTTGTTTCCAAGGGATTTTTCATCTTTTCATTATGTTTTTTTTTCATTTTTTGTTGTTATGAAGTTGATTAAGGACAATTTAGTTTTTTATTGGCTCGTGGGATATACATGCCAATGCATGGGAGGCGCCCATTTCCTTTTAGCGGTGAGTACGACACCTTGTAGCAGCCAAAAACTCCTTTTTTATCTTATCGTTGGAATCTTCACTTCTTTCAATTGCTATTTTTAATTTTGAATTCTTTTGTATAATTGATTTTTTTCTGATTTTATTCTTTAACATTTGATTATTTGGAGATTGAACTTTTGGTTTTACTAGGTATAGTGCTTTTGGTCTAATGACTGGGGTTATGAGTTTGAAAAGTGAAGTGAGTTGACATATGTTTTTTTAAAAACAAAACTTATTTTCTTTTTTAATTTCATCATTCGACATTGTTTTTTTTAAAAAAAAAATAGGCTTTGTGATTTCCTTCGTTTTCTTTTTCATTAAGTTATCTCAATCTCATGATCTGGACTGCTAGCTTGGTGGGTTAACCCAAGTTGGCTTGCCCCTTATTATTTAGGTTACAAGTTTGTCATGCTAACTCTATTTGACTTGGGTTGATTTTTTTTTGTCTTTTTTAATCCAATTTTATCCTTCCATATTTAATTGACTAATAACTAATTTGTATCATTTTCCCCTTTTTTTTAGAAAAAGCATTTTCTTCTTAAATTATCAAGATATTTTTTAAGAAACAATTGGTCCATTTAATATCATACCCTATTTCTTTATCATTTAATTAAAATAAAAACAACTTATTAGATCCATTAAAGTTTATAACCCGAGTCACGAATTTTCTTCTTCCTTTAAAGTGTGCTTGTGACACTTGAACATGTTTATTTATGAAAAAATATGGCCTTACAGTGTAGTGCCGACCTACATCTAATTGTGGGCCATCACATGGAAATTTTGGTGTCGTTGCCGGGGAAGTAATTTTAGTTGATTCTTGTGCTATTATTTTTATTTGCTGTGATTGTTATTTCTTTTTCTGAAAAAAAAACAGAATTTTTGTTTGCTGCGGTACTGTTCAAAACAGATTTTTTGGTGGAATTAGGTATTGGCCGTTTGTTTACTGAAGGGAAACGACGTTCTAAACAGGACTAGTGGTAAACCACTAGCCCAACCCTATCGAGGCCAAATTCCGCTGTTTTCTAGGGTTTTTAGGCAGTTTTTGTTTTCTACCATAGGATTTTCGTACAATTTGCATTGTTTTCGATCTCTTGTGTGGTTGGTTTATTTTGAGTTTTCTTGATGATTTATGCCAGTAACCCGTTCTACTAATCAAAGTCAAGTGCATTTGGATCTCGAAATAGAAAAAACTTTACGTAGGTTACGAAAGGAAGCTCGCCTTAACACCATGGTTGTTGCACGACAACAAACACTCAAGGAGCTTGCTGCTCCTAACGTGGAAAATCAGCCATTGTGCATAAACATCGACAATAATGTAAACTTTGAGCTCAAATCTAGTTTTATACATTTGCTACCAACTTTCAATGGTCTTGCAGGAGAAGATCCTCATACTCATCTCAAGGAATTCCATATGGTTTGCATTGGCATGAAACCGAATGGAGTTGATGAAGAACAGGTTAAGTTGAAAGCTTTCCCTTTCTCTTTAAAAGGGGCAGCAAAGGTATGGCTTTTCTCCATTCTCCCAGGTTCAATTAGAACGTGGAATGGCATGAAGAAGATCTTCCTTGAGAAGTATTTCCCAGCATCTCGAGTTGCCAGCATAAGGAAAGAAATATGTGGGATTCGACAATGTCATGGAGAGACACTTTCCGAGTATTGGGAAAGATTTGAGCAACTGTGCATTCAATGCCCTCATCATCAAATACCCGATCAGCTGCTCATTCAATATTTCTATGAAGGATTGATGCCTACTGACCGTAGTATCATTGATGCTGCAAGTGGAGGGGCATTGGTAGATAAGACACCCGAGGCAGCACGCCAATTGATCTCAAACATGGCAACCAACTCGAAACAGTTTGGCACTCGTGGAGACTTCGCAAATAAACGAGTAAATGAGATAAGTATTTCTAACCTTGAGAATAAAGTTAATGATCTTACTTCTCTTGTGCGTTCTTTGGCTTATGGCAATGTACAACAGGTGAAAGTTTGTAGCATATGCTCCTTACAAGGACATGCTTCAGATATGTGCCCAACAATGCAAGAAGATTACATTGAACAAGCTAATGCAGTTGATGGAGCATTCAATGGACAACCTCAACGTAAGTATGATCCTTTTTCCCACACGTACAATCCTGGATGGAGAGATCATCCCAACCTACGGTATGGGAACCAGCCTCAATAAGGCAATCAAGGCCGACAATTCCATCCCCATGGATTTCAGCCCCAACAGAATTATCAAGCAAGACAACCCCCTCCATTCACAAACTCCAATGTTATGGGGTCGTCATCCAGTGATGATCTTCGTGAGATGATAAAAACTTTGGCTTCTAACACTGTGACCTTGCAACAAAATGTCATGTCTTTTCAACAGGAAACAAGGTCAAGTATTCACAACTTGGAGAAGCAAATGGGGCAAGTAGCTTCAAGTGTGGGGAAATTGGAAGCACAAATGAATGGAAAATTGCCCTCTCAAGCATTGAATCCAAAAGAGAATGTTAGTGTGATCATGCTGTGAAGTGGGAAAGAACTTGAAGAGAAAAGGTCGAAACAAATTGAGATGGAGGAAGAAGAAGAGATAGAAACTGAATTGAGTACAAAAAAGAAACATACTTCTCCTTCACAAATTGAAACCACGACCAACACTCTAAAGGTAAGTCCTCAATCAATGACTTCCAGTTTTAAAACAATTCCACCCTTTCCTGTGAGTTCTTCTAGGTCAAAGAAAGAGGACAAAGAAAAAGAAATTTTAGAGGTTTTCAAGAAAGTAGAACTCAACATTCCTTTGCTTGATGCTATCAAGCAAATTCCCAAGTATGCAAAATTCTTGAAGGAGTTGTGTACTACCAAGAGAGCTTTCAAACTGAAAGGTCATGAAACGGTAAGTATGGGTGAAGTTGTATCTGCTGTTGTTCAAAAGAATCTGCCTTTGAAACAAAAAGACCCAGGTGCGTTTACTATCCCATGTGTTATTGGTAATGCTAGTTTTAAAAGAGCTTTATGCGATTTAGGTGCATCCATTAGTGTTATACCCAAACATGTTTATGATTCTCTTAGTCTTGAGCCTTTGAATAAAACTAACATTGTAATACAACTTGCGGATCGTAGTTTTGTTTACCCACTTGGTGTGATAGAAGATGTCCTAGTTAAGATTGATAGTTTGGTCATTCCATGCGACTTTTATATTCTTGATATGGAACATGATTCTTGTGATTCATCAAACAGCACTCCTATATTGTTTGGGAGACCATTCTTGAAAACTGCCAATACAAGGATAGATTGTGGTAAGGATACTTTGTCTATGGAAGTAGGAGATGAAAAGATTGAATTTAATTTTCATGATGCAATGAAATATCCTTATAGCAATGTTTATTCTATCACATGCTATGACCAAGTTGATAAGTGTGTGCAGCAAGTTTTTGATTTTGATTGTGAGGATGGATTAAGCGTAGCTTTGAGCTATGACTATGATTTTACCGAGATAGAAGAGATGGAGAGGCATATATGTGTTCCCCAAAACGTGCATGAATCAGCATTGGCTTTGCAATCATTGCAAACTGTTCCCCATGGTAATGTCTTTGTTGATTTAGTACTCTCACATAAAAAGCTTTTGCCATCTATTTTACAGGCACCCGAGTTAGAATTGAAACCTTTGCCCGATAATTTGAAGTATGTATTCATTGGCGACAACAATACACTTCTTGTTATTATAGCATCAGGTTTGACAAATGCACAAGAGGAAAAACTTGTGAAATTGTTGTGTGATCACAAGACGGCCATTGGATGGACTTTAGCTGACATCAAGGGCATTAGTCCCTCAATGTGTATGCATCACATACTATTGGAGGATATTGCGAAACCAACAAGGGAAATGCAAAGGAGGTTGAACCTGCCTATGATGGAGGTAGTGAAAGCTGAAATTTTAAAACTGTTAGATGCAGGAGTCATTTATCCCATCACGGATAGTAAATGGGTTGCGCCAATCCATGTGGTGCCTAAAAATACCGGAATCACGTTGGTGAAAAACAAAAATGATGAGCTCATTCCTACTCGCATCTCGAGTGGATGGAGAATGTGTGTTGATTACAGAAAGCTAAATCTTGCTACACGTAAAGATCATTTTCCATTACCATTCATGGATCAAATGCTTGAACACCTAGCAGGTAAGTCTTTTTATTGCTTTCTTGATGGATATAGTGGATACAATCAGATTGTTATTAATCCTGAGGATTAAGAAAAGACTACATTTACATGTCCATTTGGTACATATGCATATAGAAGAATGCCCTTTGGTCTCTGTAATGCACCTGCAACTTTTCAAAGATGCATGATGAGTATTTTTTCTGACTATGTTAAAAGAATAATTGAGGTTTTCATGGATGATTTCACGGTGTATGGTGATTCTTTTGATAAATGTCTAGAAAATTTATCTTTGATCTTGAAAAGGTGCATTGAAACTAACCTTGTCTTAAACTATGAGAAGTGTTATTTTATGGTAGAACAAGGAATAGTTCTTAGGCATGTTATTTTACGGTGTATGGTGGATTTTGTGTTTGATCAAGCATGTAAAGATGCCCATGATGAGCTTAAGAGGCGTGTCACATCTGTCCCTATCATCCAACCACCAAATTGGGATGAGCTTTTTGAGATAATGTGTGATGCAAGTGACTATGCGGTGGGGGCTGTCCTTGGGCAAAGAATAGGGAAGAATTTGCATGTTATCGCCTATGCTTCCCGCATGTTGGACGGTGCACAATGCAATTACCATACAACTGAAAAGGAACTTTTTGCAGTGGTGTTTGCTCTTGAAAAATTTAGGTCATATCTACTTGGTACAAAAGTCATTGTTTTTACTGATCATGCAGCTTTAAGGTATCTTTTGAAGAAAAAAGGAGTCCAAACCAAGATTGATTAGGTGGATCTTGCTTTTACAAGAATTTGATCTTGAGATCAAAGACAAAAAAGGTGTCGAAAATCATGTGGCTGATCACTTGAGCCGACTGAGGACTGAGGATATACAAACCGAAACAATAAGAGAGACATTCCCCGATGAGCAGTTGTATGTGTTACATTCCTCTACAAGACCATGGTATGCTGATTTGGTGAACTATTTAGTCACCAAAGAATTCCCTCCAGGTTTGTCTACATCCCAAAAAGACAAGTTATGAGCTGATGCTAAATATTATTTTTGGGATACTCCTTATCTGTGGAAATTTTGTGTGGATCAAGTAGTTAGGAGATGTGTACCACAAGATGAATTTCATTCCATTCTTACCTTTTGTCATTCTCATTCTTGTGGTGGGCATTTTGGAGCAAAAAGAACGGCCCACAAGGTACTTGAAAGTGGTTTTTATTATTTTTAAGGATGCATATCATTTTTGCAAATCATGTGAAAAATGCCAAAAAACAGGTAATATCACTCATAAGAATCAAATGCCTTTAACGAATATTCTTGTGAGTGAAATTTTTGATGTTTGGGGTATTGATTTTATGGGTCCATTTCCTTCTTCTTTTGGCAATCTTTATATCCTTCTTGCTGTTGATTATGTGTCCAAATGGATTGAGGCGAAAGCCACACGAACTAACGATGCTAAGGTTGTTTTAGATTTTGTCAGGACTCACATATTTGACAGGTTTGGAATCCCTAAAGCTATCATTAGTGATCATGGCACTCATTTTTACAATCGTTCAATGGAAGCATTGTTACGCAAATATCATGTGACTCATCGAACTTCCACAGCATACCATCCTCAAACGAATGGCCAAGCTGAAATTTCAAATTGAGAAAGCAAGTCCATTTTGGAGAAGACAGTGCAACCTAACCGGCGAGATTGGAGTCTACGACTTGGTGATGCACTTTGGGCTTATCGAACTGCTTACAAATCACCTATAGGAATGTCACCTTATAGGATGATTTATGGAAAAGCATGTCATCTACCGGTGGAGCTTGAACACAAAGCTTTTTGGGCCATTAAAAAATGTAACATGGATTATGATACTGCTGGGATTGCAAGAAAACTGCAACTGCAAGAGTTGGAAGAAATTCAAATGATGCTTACGAGAATGCGAGGATTTACAAAGAAAAGACTAAGAATCTTCATGACCGAATGCTTACAAGAAAGGAGTTTCATGTTGGAGACAAAGTCCTTCTTTATCATTCGCCTTTGAAACTTTTTCCTGGAAAATTACGCTCTCGTTGGATTGGACCCTTTGTTGTTTCTAATGTTTTTCCTTATGGTGCAGTTGAAATTGCAAGTTTAGAAACCAACAAAGTACTCAAGGTCAATGGGCATCGTTTGAAACCTTTCTATGAAGGTTGGAAGGCAGAACTCACCGCTTCTGTAAAGTTAGCTGAACCAATCTATGAAGAATGAGCATGCCACATGTCAAGCCAATGACATAAAACAAAAGCGCTTACTGAGAGGCAACCCAGCACAAAAAAATAATAATCAGATTTGCTTTCTTTTTCCTTATCTTTTATTTTTTCATATTTTAATTTATTTTCTGTCATTCTCTTCTATTCCTTTGCTTTTATTTCAACATTGAGGACAATGTTGTGTTTTAAGTGTGAGGGTATTGGGAGAATGTTGGTTTTCTAATTTTAGTTTTCTTTGTTGTTCTTTTTTTTAAAAAAAAAAATATGTTTGATCTTTTTAACTCCCATTGGTTTTTGAGAATATGAGTATTATGTATGAGAATTAATTGAGATAGATGAAGATATAAATTAAATGGAGTATGCATGCAAATTTTAAGGTTGAATTGGTTTAGGGATTGACTTTGAGAATATGCCATGTTGACTTTATAGTGTTATACCAATGCAAGCTTTTGAGCCTTCAACATTATATTCTTTGATTGTGCCTTCTTTCAATGATATGTATCTTTAGAACTTGCTTCATATCTTGTTGAGATTACATTCATATTATATACATACATGAAGATGATAAAGGCATTAGGAATTTTAACCACTTGAGCCAAAAAGCCAACCTAAAGCATATTATCCTTAGTGAGCCCTTTTTGAGTTTGTTTATCTTATCTTTGCTTTATCCATGTATAAACCTTAACTTTTTATATGTTTTCCTTTTCCCTTGGCCAAGGATTAGTAGAGCATATATTTATGATATCTCATGGAATTATGGTTGGAAATTATGTGAAAAGAAAGAAGAAGTGATGCTTGATGAAAAGATGGGCAAAGTTGCCAAAGGTAAAAAAAAAAGAAAAAAAAAAGAAAGAAAAAAGAAAGAAAAAAGAACAAAAAAAAAAGTGCTCCTTTATGTTCTTAAGATTTTATGTTGAAAAAGCTTGAAATCAAAAGAAGCTAAGCATTGGTGATTAAAGATGGAAAATTTATGTGCTTTGATGAAATATCTTGTTTGAAATATCATTTTTCAGAATGCTCTACTTTCTTTGGTTTGAACCTTTCCTTTTACTTTCTTTTACCTCACCTTAACCTTAGCCCCATTACAACCGGAAAATAAGACCTTTTGATTCATGTAGTACTTGTAATAAGTTGCTAATGGAGATGAGATTGAAAAGCAAGCCTATGGTAGAACATACTCTTTGATTGAATTTGAGAGATTTGAACACATAAACCCTAAACACATGAGTGTTGGAGTGTATATCAATGAGAGGACCTATCACTTTGGCATGGCATAGATTTCATTTAAATCCCGACGATTGATTGAGTTTTGAAGTTTGCATGTAAATGAATTCATGAGAATTATACTATTTATCCTTCATGATTGTATTCTTGTTTATAATGCATATATTCTTGGACATTGATGGGAGATTAAGAGATTGATCATAGTTATTTTCAATTTGATTTTATTTATCCTTTCTCGAGGACGAGCAAGAGCTAAGTGTGGGGGTATTTGATGTAACCATATTATTCGATAGTTTCACCCACATCTACCTAATGTTTTGTCCATGTTTTATATATAAAATGCCTTGATATTCTTTGTTTTATGTTTTGAAGGTATTTTTGGATGAAAGATGCAAAAAGGAGTAAATTGGAGGTAATTGACAGATTTGACGTTCAGTTGATGTTTTGTGCAGAGCGTGAGTTCTAGAGATCGAAATGAAGTGATTCTAGTGGCACTAAAAAGCTAACATCCATACCTTTCTGGAAATGTAATGCAAGAAAAATAAAAGGAGAAAGATCATGGAAATCACATCCTGCAAAGTCAAATCTCGCATTCTGCCAGTGTTGACCTTTGGCCATTAAAAATTTAATATCTGGAGCTACAGAAGTCCGATTGATGTAAACTAAATTTTCTTGGATTCCTAATTTAAAGACCTATCCACGCTCAAAATTTCAGCCAAAAACGATGTCATATGAGGGAGATATGATTTTCCAAAGATGACAACTGAATTCTGCCAGCAAACAGGTTTCGTGAAGAAACGAGTCCAACTTACGTTCCGAAGCATCTAAACCGACATCCAAGTTTTTATATCAGCAATTTAGCTCCTCTAAGTCAGAGCTTGAAGATTTCATGCAAGGCTATTTCTCCTTTTAGGAAAAAATAGTTATTAAAGTACTTAAATGTAAACTGCCAACTCAAGGGAGGACTATTTTGTAAAATAGAGACTAGGGTTTCTTAGCATATAAAAAGAAAGAGAGAAGGAGGCAGCAGCCAGCAGAAAAGAGGGAGAGCAGAAGGAGGCAGCAGCCAGCAGAGAATAAACACAAATTCTCTCCTCTACAAACCCAAAAAATCATGCTCTTTTCATTCTTTTTGATTAGTTGTTCAACAAACATACAAGGCTTAACACTTTTTCTTGGTTGCAAGGACACGGAAACCTTCGGATTTCAAGAACTGTGAGATTTATTTTACCTTTTCTTTTCAGTTTATATGATGAATAAGTTTTTTCTCCTATGCTTATTTTTCCTATGATTGTTTATTTTAATTGCTAGAGCGGACTCTAAGTTATTATTGTAGACAATCTATTGTTAAGTTTGATATCAAAACCGGAGTTGTGGTATATGAACTTGTGAAGCAACTGAGTTTAATAATTGTGGCGGATCTATGTTATTAATCTTAGGGAGAACATTCAATCAAATCAAACATAGACTGCGGACAGTTATGTTTTCTTGATTAATCAACTTATCTAGTTCTTAAGGCTGCCATTGAATTAAATTACTAGTGCGGACACTGTGGTTGTTTGATGGTTAGGGCTAGTTATACGGCGGATCCGTTAACTAACTAATGTTAAGAAGAGATAAATATTCAGAATATAAATTGATGTTTCGTTTCCATGATCAGTTCTGATTTCTGTAGGTGGATGTGTGCTTGTGACCAAGGTTTGTTCTCTTGATAATTTTCTGATTTTATTAAATTTAGTTTGATAGTTTTCTGTTTTCTTTTGCTTTAGCCTAGATAACGTCCAACCCCCCCCCCCAAATTGCATATCATCTAGCATAAAAATCTGACTTGAATCTTCCTCGTGGGATCGACCCCTTGCTTGCTTTATACTATCTTGTGTGTTGTGTTTGAAGCTTGGGTAATTAATTTATGCGACCACGACATCGCAACAATGACTAAATTTTTTTGCAATGTAAACCATTATTTTCAGATAAAAGTACCTATAAACTTCAACTTTTGTGATAGCAAATGGGAAGCCAACTAAGTAATCTTAATAGTGGTCAATCAAACAAATTCTTGCAACTTTAATTTACATTATAATTTTCAAACCAACACATATTTTGGCCCAATCTCTTATACAGATGGAATATAGCCAATTGCATGCTTGATTAGTACTTAAAAATGTATTTTTATCAAGGTTTTATATCATCATTTTGCACTTGAAGTATCAATAATTCCTCAACTAGAGCATGTTTTATAATAACATGTCTAATAATATAAGATACCTTTAATTTATAGTAAATGTTCATCTTAAATGCAAGCCTATCACATAAATCAAATGATTGATTATAGAGTATAATTACTAGAATTGAGAAGACAAAGAGAGGGCTAAGCTTAGAAAAGAGATATTGATTTAGTCCAAACTGGAACACCATTCGGTTATTAGATCATAACTGGAGTTGTAGAACTTGGATTTAGGTCTAGTGTATATGGATAAAAAGCTAATATATAGGTCTAAAACTTTCATGAGAGTTCAAGATTGAAAAGGATCGTTTTCAAATTCAAATTGTAGCAATAACAGAGCAGTCGGAATTTGTCTTCTGGCCCAGACACTGTTCAGTGTTCAGCCCATATCTCAAGTTCTAGAAGTCCAAATGACCTCATTCTTGTTTTTTCTGGAAAGTTGAGACAATTTTCCATAATTTTTATGAAGATTGTCTATTCAAATTATGATGTTAGAAATGACGTTTTTAGCAGACAAGAAGATAAGGATTGTTACCAAGTCAAAAGATGGTCATCCACTCAACAATTAGTCAACAAATCAATAGTTCTGAATTTTGGCCTATAAAAGTAGGTATTTGCCATGCATTTAGGCATCTTGGTTTTCAAATGAAGATCATACTCTTGCTCTCTTTCTTTGTATTTTTATAATGTTTAAGTTTTGCTCTCATTAATCTCTTGTTTATGCTTTTCATCATAACTATGTTCTTATCTAGTTTGTTTATGTTTCTCTTCTTAATCATGTTTAGCTAAGTTTATTATGTCAATGTGAAAAGGGTACACTAACAGTGTAAAAATAAGTATAATATAAACTCAACATGGACTTTAATATTTGATACTAACATGTACTGTATTTGTTATTTTATTCACTCTTAATACTCTGCTTGTTAAATGGTTAATCTAGATTTATGTTGTATAAACCTTGGTAAAACAAATACTTGGTACTTTCATAGCCCAACTGTATGGTATAACCGACACATGTGCTATGAAAGGAACTTGATTTGTTGTTAACATAAATTAACATCATGAATACCTAACAACATTTACAAGTATTAGCATTATTTAAATAAGATAACTAATGTAATTATGTTAACAATTTATAATCTGATTGGAACCTTCTTTGTGTGTGGTTTTCAGTTGAGTAATAAAAAGAGTTTATACTATACTTATTTGAAATACCATTAGTTGAGTTTATACTCTTAATACTCTAACCTTAACAACTGCTTTCATCATTTTTTAATCATCACATTAATTTTACATCTCAAAGTCCTCTTTAACTCACCACCACCACCATCACCACCATTATTATTAGTATTATTATTATTATTTATAATTTATATCGTTAACCTCCCTATGGTTTGATCCCGGTCTTGCCGGGTTATTTATTACTTTGACACTCCTGCACTTGGGTTAAGAGTCATAAGACATCAACTCTTTGATCATATCAATGCTAGGTTTTTTGCCATCTCAGATTCTAGGTAATGAAAGATCTGAGATAAAAACTACTGTATGGCTTCTTTTCCTACATCTTTGTAAAACTATAAACAAGTTAAGAATACCTTACAATAATCAAATCAAATCTCAACAAATGAAAGCTTATATTCTTAACAGTCTTTCGAAGTTTAAACCCATTAACATCAGTTAGTGCATAACCACCATATTTTAACCCAATTTTCAATCGAAGTAAGTTAGGGCTTTTAGAAAGAAATAAAAAGGGTTATTTGTGGAAAATAATTTCCATTGTCAATTATAATTGAATTCTATTTTACTAGAGCTTGAATATCACTTCTACACTATCCGATCATCTATTCATTTGCTACTTCAATTATAACATTTCTTTCTTTCTTTCTTTCAAAAACGATATGTCCTCTATTTTGCTGCTAGAAGCACAGTGTTTGGGATTAACATTTATTTTGTTTGCTCGAATTTGTTTTCTTAAACAGGCCAAAGCCCAAACACAGAGAGTTTACACATGCATTCAGAATTCATTAATGTTAATCCTGTTATTGTACATTTCAAAGAACAATAAAAGAGAAAAGAAAGGATGGAGATAAAAACGTCTCATTCATTCACTCATGAAAGAGAATTCCTTAGCTTTACCCATAATTAATTAATTGATAAATAAATAAATAATTATAAACTTTGCAACTCATAAATTGCAATCAAACATTAAGGTTATGTTTGGTAATACGGTACATGATATTTTTGTAAAAATACTTTTTAATTAAAAATATATTAAAAATATATTAAAATAATATCTTTTTGGAAATTTTATTAGAATAATTACAAAACACCTCTATACTTTGGTCTGCTTTTCGTTCTCATTCTAAGATTTGAAAAAAATATGGTTTTCCTTCATGGTTAATGGGATAAGTCAAATTAGTTGAAAATATATTTTTGTCTTCGTATATAATAAATATAAATTTGCACACTTTCCTCACAAACCTTGTTTCTCTTTTTCAAACATGATTTCTCTCTCCAATCTCTTTCTCTCTAAAAACATAACACACTCACACATAAACCTTAAATCTGAAACAAAGTCTTTATTTTTTTATACTTAATCTCTTCACACGAGTATCAGGTGCCAAAAACCTCTTGTTAGTGTTATTTTATTCAACCTTTTTTCCTTGTGAACAATGGATAACTGTGGAACTCAACTATTATAAGTCTGGTGTAACCCAACTGGAAAAACCACAATTCTTAACCAACCGGAGGTTAGAAGAAACAAATTGAAAAGAAATCAATTTGACAAAAAACTAAAAAAGAATTATAAAAGAATGATGACCAAATGTTAACAAAAATATAAGGGGAAAATAACATTGATGATTTAAAGGTGAAATTGAAATAAATCAAAACTCAAAATAAAAAAAAAAGTTTCAAATCTAAAACAAAAAAAATAAAAAAAAGAAGAAAAATAATATTTTAATGAAGGATGAAATAGAAAATAAATCTATAGTTTCTAAAAAGGAATCACGACAAAAATAAGACAATCAAAAGCAAAAAAAACCAAATCATAAACCTAAACAAAATAAAAGGACAAAATGGATTTTTTGATTGGGCAACGCACTTTTCCAGACAAAGAAAGAGAAAGAGAAAAGATAAAGGCTAATGAAGATGAAAACATACAAAAGTACAAGGCTAGATTTATTGCAAAATGCTACTTATAACAGCCTATAGTATACTTTATAAAAAATTTTGCACCTGTTGCTCGGATGAAAACTATTAGAATTATTCTTGCTTTGACAGCTTAGTTGCAATTGCAGATTTTTCAACCTAATATGAAATCAACTTTCTTCAAAAAAGAATTAGAGGAAGAGATTTATGTAGATCAAGCTCCATGTGATGAAAGAAAAGGAAGACAAGGTTTATTAATCTCGTAAGACTCTTTATGATTTAAAATAAGCACCAAGAGCATGAAACATCAAGATTAATTAATATTTTCATCAAATGATTTTGATAGATATCAATGTAAGCCATCACTTTATGTGAAGAAAATATAGCAAATTTTTTATGGTTCGCTTTTATGTTGATATTATGATATATGCAGATTCTAATGCAAACATGGTTAAGGAATTCTAGGATGTAATGATAAAGGAATATGATATGATAGATTTTAGTCTTATAAGGTATTTCTTTGTAATTCAGATAAAGTAATCAATATGAGTTAATTTTATTTCTCAACAGAAATATGTTATAGACTTGCTTAAAAAGTTTGATATGGCAAGTTGCAAACGAGTAGCAGTTCCTATGGTAATCAATGAAAAATTCTAGCAAGATAATGATGCATTCAAAAAGTTTTAAGAGCCTTGTTAGTTTCTTGAAGTACTTATCTCACAAACACAAGGCTATATATAAGTTATTCCATGAGTTTAATTTCCAAACTTATAAAAGAACCAACTAAGCTTCATTTTATAGCAGCGAAAAAGGATTCTGCATTATCTTTAAGTTATGAAGAATCTTGGGAGCAAATATATGAAATAAGAAGATAAAAATTATATAGTTTTGCAAATAGTGATTGGGTTGGTATTCTTGATGGAAAAAAAAACACATTAGGATATGTTTTTTTTAGGCTTAATTTTTTATATATATATAATAAAAAAAGATAATTTCAAAAAAAATCATAAAAAAAACAAAAATAAAAAAAAAACCATACAGAGAAACACTGTAGCAATCAATAATGTTTTAAAGAAAAAAATTACACAACTAAATTTTCAATCAGTTCAATATAAAAAAATCGACAAATATAATTTTGAAAAATAAAAAAATAAAATAAAAAAACTATTTGAAAAAACACCGTAGCAATCCACAGTATTTTAATGGAAAAAATTATAAAGCTGAATTTTTAGTCATATCAATATTTAAAAAGTAAAATCAACAAAGATAATTTTTTAAAAAAAATTAAATGGAAAAAAAAGAAAAAAAAACAAAGTTGGAAAAAAAAGGAAAGTAATTTTGGAAAAAAAAAAGAAAGGAAAGTTGGAAAAGAAATGCAAAAATGCAAAAAGAAAAAAAGAAAAAAACATTATACATTACTATTATAATTCATAATAATTTAGGCGTGGATAACAGTGATTCTCTTGCAATTTGGTTACTAACTGAATGTAAAGTCTCACCCAAACTGGTGAAGACCCCAAATCCAATATGAAGCCCAAATGATTTGTCGACGTGCAATTGGACTACTTGGAAGTCTCACTGCCTGGGTCTGGTAGAGCTCCTTGAAAGTTATGTCTCCCTGCTTGGGTCTAGTAGAGCTTTGGATCATGTAGAGTGGCTGAGCCCAAATGAAGAGTTGAGTGCACGTCCTAGCCCACTAGTTCTTAGGCTCGAGTTGCATTCTTGTTTTGTGTCTTGGAAATGACATGCGTTTCGTACTCTGTCCTGTACATGGTGTTTCATTGCATTTAACTCTCCATTGATAAAGATCATAGCAAAATGTAGAGTGAGAAAGATGGATTTATTTGCATATAGGGTGATATACGTTATGGGATAGCACTCAAACCGTATTATCTATCAAACAAGTGAATACCTCCCACGGCAAACACAACAAAGCATGGGAAAACCATGGAAGCGTCTTGTATTGCCCATGGGGACTAATTTATCATGTCCCAAATCCCGAAAGGTCTTGTGATGCCCATGGAAGCGTACCGAGAACAACAGGAGTGCGAAATTGAACTTTGAAGAAAAGTCTCACACTCTTAAATGAACATTCCTAAAATACCCATTACTCTTTAAAATAATATTTTTTCTACTAGGGTAGTTTTGGAAAAACAGTAATCTTACAGAGCCCAAGGTTTCCGCGTGCAACCTGCACTCATTTGCATGTTACTATAAAATTAAAATTTGCTTGGGAAGATAATGATTGTAATTAACCTTTCTTCTTTGGATCCCTTTCTCTCGCCAAACACCAAATATATCCTTGTTGGCGAAAAGGGATTTGTCCTGTGTTGTTGATACCTGAGGAAAGAAAGATAAAAATAGACGCAAAAAAAAAAGAAAAAAAAAAAGAGAGAAGAGAAGATTATATATTATGGATGATTGCAGGCCTTTAGGTTTCTTGATTGGATTGCCCTTTGCTCTTATTGCTTTGGTTTTGTCTCTCATCGGAGCTGTTGTTTGGGTTATCGGGTGAGTCTTCCCTTCCATTCCCATCTGCGTTGTTAATTTTTTATTTTTTTTTATGAATATACTCTGCATTTCTTGTGTACTTCATGCCAATGTATCTTTGACATATAAATAAACCAGTTAAGAACACGCAAATTCTTCTTAATTTCCTCAACCCGAACAGAAAAAAGGAATTTGCTTTCATTTATTTTTCCTTTTAATTAGTTCGTGCTTCTTGCATTATATTTTCCTTGCTACTGATTCAGACATGTTCCTTTTCCTGGTTCTTTAGAACTGGATCTTATGCCAAGTTAATAAATCTCTTAATCTATTGACGATTTGTTTTTCTGTTTATTAAATAGATTTGATGAAATTATTGTTAATTAATAACCATTGAGGCAATGAATGATTTGATGATGACAGTTCTGTGCTGAGTTGCCTCTGCCCTTGTTGCATTTGTTGTGCTGGACTCGCAAATCTTGCAGTGAGCCTGGTGAAGTTGCCTGTGAAGGTCATTCGATGGTTTATTGATCTGATTCCTTGTTGATTGATTTCAACAATAGCCCAGCAAGCTCGGGAGATTCAATCACTTAATTCTTTCTTTCGTTTTTGTTGTGTCCTGCCTGTGAGTGCAGGCCAGGAGTTTTAATCGAATAATTGATAGTAGTTCTGGTTAGGAGAGCTTGCAGTGATTTTTTTTTTCTATTTGTATGATTAATGTGCAGATATTAGCTGTGTGCAGTTTGACGGTGTTGTCGGAAAATCCTTGTGCTCGAAGTTAATTTCCTGTTGATTTTGTGCTATATTTGCATTAATTTTCTTCACCACAGAAATCGTGTAAAGCTCATCATCTGGTAAAATCTTATATTCCATTCCCTTCCATTTTATTATGCCTTCATTTATGGGGCTGGCATGCTTGTACAATTAGCCAAGGTCAACGCATTCTGGCAATAATTGATTAATAAATTATTCGACTCAGTTAATTTTGTTAAGATTTCCATCGCCTCTCTGATGCCCCTGTGCGTGTAAAGATTGTAGAACTAAAATTTGTAATATATATTATGCTAGTATACAAATATTTTATAGTTTATTATACCATGTAGTTAAAATGTAATTAGTATAGATTGTTAGTTTATACAAACACATGTTAAATAAAAGATATCACTATGTAATTAGCACTTATTTTGTCATATAAATAAGTAGAAGATAATAATTTTCTAGTGCTATGGAGAATGATATATTATTTAATTTTCTATATAAACTTAGATCTTGTAATATCTAATCAACTAGATACTTATAATCTCTAATCAACTAGGTATTATTACCATCATTACACTCTTTTATCTTTTAAAAGCTTTTAGTCTATTCTTCTCGATAAATTATATACAAACTCTCTCGACAGACCTTTAGTTAGCAAATTTGCAATAATTTCCTTTGACTTTACAAATTCAGAAATAATTCTATTTAAGATCAAGTATTTGATGGTATTATGTTCATGACGTATATATCTAGACTTATTATTATACATAATATTTTATGTCATTCTAATTGTTGAATGATTGTTGAAATGGATATAAATAGTTGACACTGGTTTTATCCAACATGGAATATCTTCTAAGAAATTCTAAATTCATCTGGCTTTTTTTACAACTTTATCAAAAATAATAAATTCTAATTCTATTATGGATTTAATGATACATATTTATCTAAAGAATTTACATGAAACAGCTGATCCACCAAGTGTGAAAGCATATCCACTTGTGGATTTCAAATTCTTAATGTAATATATCCGATTAGCATAATTATACCCTTCTAGTAGTACTAGTACTAGAAGGGTATAATTATATAGTCTTAGATCATGTTTTGACTTTTTTAGAATCATGTATTTCTACCTTTACAAGACACCCCCACACTTTAAGGTATTTGTAGGAAGATTTACTATTTTTTCACGATTCATACTATGTTTTATCTAATTTTTTATACGGTACTTTGTTAAGTATATGATTGACAGTTAAAATTACCTCCCTCCACAAGTTCTAATGTGCTCTTGAACTTATCAGTAAAACTTTCATCATTTCTTTTAATGTTTGGTTCTTATATTTTGCAATACCATTTTATTATGGTGAATAAAGAACGTTAGTTTAAAGGATAATAGTATATTGGAAACAAGATTCACTAAATAATGTTTTGTATTCTCTACTTTTATCACTTTTTACTACCTTTATTTTTTTTTGTTAAATTGATTTTCAACTTTATTCTTTTAATATTTAAACACTTTAAGAGTTTCATCCTTACTCTTAAGCAAATAGATGTAACAATGCTTTGTGTAATTATCTATAAAAGTATAATAATATTTTTTTCACCTCTAATTTATACAAACTTTAAGTCATTTCTTTTCTCATGCTATTTTGTTGAGCCTTATTTTGTTCATTGTGATTTATATAATTATCATCATTTCACTTATAAACTATACCATATATAGATATAATATTGTGTGAATAATACTTTCACTAAGCAGATTCCCAAGAAATATTAGAGCAGTCACAAACGATCTCGATTAAAACTCAATCTTTTTAAATAGAATTTATTAGATTGTATCTATTAACTGCATTAACTTTTTGTATATATAAACAATAACATATATGTAAATAATATTGTATACATGAACAAATCTAATCAGATAACTTTAATGTCATTCTTATATTTAAAACTTTTCCGCTTATGAACCTCTTTATAATGACAACTTCAACCTTGAGCCTTTTTTTTAAAAGCTTTTCAAAGTGTTTCTACACTTTTAATTGAAGTATACACATCATATTATGTATTGTTTAATTTATTCACAATGGGTTTTTTTTTTGTAACGCACAATATCAATATGATTCCATACATCCAAAACTACCATAATAATGAATTAAATTTATCATTTGACAACTTCAACATTTTTCCTACAAGAACTTAATCAAGTTTAATGTGGGCATATAAATCAATATTTTATGTTATCATCATTTAAAGTTTAATCCACTAAACTTTTCCGGTTTCCCACTATGCACTATAAAAAATAATGGTGAAATCTTTACCACCAAAATAGTACTTACCGAAACAATATTAGTTAAAAAAACAATTCTCGAGTTAAAAACATGCTATAAATTATAAAAACAATAGCCAATGAAATTTATAAATAAATATTTTGGTTCCTCAAAAAACAAGTAAAATAATATAAAACTTGAAATAAACTAACTTGATAAACAAAAATATTTAAATCATACAAAATAAAAATAAACATTTTTTATATTTTAGTTCAAATTAAACATGCATTATGTCAAAACATTATGCATGCATTATATCAAAACATTATGTTTAAACAAGAAAGATAAAATGCATGATTATACCAACAATTTTGCAAGTAACATGTATAAACTAAATAAAGATATAAACATGATTTATAAAAGCTTAGTCCATAAAATATATATCATGTAATAACTCGAAGAGATTTAGATAACTTGTGTGAATTATAATTTTAGAAGATAAATGATAACTTTAAAATAAAGATATATAACAAACTTTTAAAACTAAATAAAAAAAACATAAAGCTATAAACAAACTATATGGTTATAAATTAAAATATATAGTATTTAAATAAATCTATTAATGTGAAAAATAATTTTAAAAAAATAAAAAATAATTATTTTGATATATTTTAAAAAAAATAATAATTTCTACCACACCTTCAAACACCCTTTAAATTCACAGCCTGTTTTGAGTCTTTATTTATTTATTTATTTATTTATTAGAAATGTTATTCGTTATAATTGTTACTATTATTTTATTATTTGGTGAGGGGCTTAGGCCATGTGGTCTTCCCACGGACCGCCTTCGTGCCATGAGACAACCCAGATGATTGCAGGCCTTCTAATTTGAGTAGGTAGCCCACGATTTTACAGCTTTAATTGAGATTGAGGGGTAAAAAAAAACCCAATCACTTAAGTTTTTGTTTAGCTGGTAGTTTTTACAATTATAATTCGAAAGAGTAGATTTAAAAAATATATATTATATTTTTTATAATCAAGATTTTTTTAAAATATTTCATTAAAATCCATGCAAAACTATGTTATTTGTTAATTAGTTAAATACTCTCAGATATATAGTTGGAACATAATACAGTTTATACCACACCACACCGCACTAAAAAAACAACATAGATTAATAAATAAAGAATTTTTTCTATGTTACTATATAATTAGTAAATTTTTCAACTCATTCAAATTAAATAAATTAATTAAAACTAATACAAAAGGATTCGAATGATTATATTTTCAAAGATATAACAATTACTAAAACTTGGATTTTACAATAGATATTTAGATCTTGCCACACCGTGGAAATTCGCAAAAGGGAAGGGCAGACCCTCAAATTTCTCTGGAATCCTTCAAATGAAAATGTTAAATTAGGAATGATAGCTAGAGCTTGTTTGTTTTTATATTTTTAAAGTATTGTTTTAAAAAAATTATTTTTTTATAATTTAAATTAATATTTTTTAGTGTTTTTAGACCATTTTAACATGTTAATATATAAAAAAAAATTAAATTTTTTTTTAAAACATTTCATAGCGAAAAACACTTTAAAAAACAATCATTACTACAGTACTTTCAAATACCCTAAAGTATGTTATTTTAAAAGTATTTTTTAAAAAAATATTTTTTTATAATTTAAATTAATATTTTTTAGTATTTTTAGACCGTTTTGACATGTTAATATAAAAAAAATGTTTTTTTAAAAAAATATTGTTTTGAAACATTTCATAGCGAAAAACACTTTAATAAACAATTATTACTACACTTTCAAATACCCTAAAGTATGTTATTTTAAAAGTATTTTTTTAAAAAAAATATTTTATATAATTTAAATTAATATTTTTTAGTGTTTTTAAACCGTTTTGACATGTTAATATAAAAAAATATTTTTTAAAAAAAATTATTTAAAACATTTCATAGCAAAAAACACTTTAAAAAACAATCGTTACTACACTCTCAAACACCCTAGAATATGTTACATGCACAAAACATCATGAAAATATTATGAATAGAAACAATGATAAAAATTTGTAATTTCATCCAACTTTGATTCATACTTAATTATCTATATTTATGAATTTTTGGGAAATTTTATGATTATTATAAGGAGTTATAATTATATTACGACTATTAAATATTTTTATTTATTACCTAAAATATATAAAAAAAATATTGAGTTTTTAGATTGAGCTACATTGTTTTGTATGAATAAGTTTCTTATTCTTCTTTTTTCTTCTCTTTTTAAATCTTTTTTTTTTCAATTCAATCCCTCTCTAACCTAATTTTTCAGTTCCTATATGAGAGAAAGGGAAAAAAAAACATAGAGAGAAAAAAAAATTAATTATTATAATTCTAGGAACCAAAAAAGACAAGTTTGATGTCAAAAAAATTCATTTAACAAAATCTGTTTTATAATAGTGATTTTTGGTCATCATCCAGCTGAAAAATATAAATCGATACTTGAAAATATTTATGGTCTTGGTTTGATTTTTTAATTTTTAACTGATTTTTTGCTACTTTAAAGGCACGAGTAAGTTTATATAGTTTTTTTGGGTATTTTTCATGTGCCTTCAAATGAGAAAACGGTTGAAAAACTGATTGATTGGTAAAAAACTCAAAATCATAATCCTTTTGTTGCCTAGTTTCTGGCTACTTTGACTGCTAGAAAATGGGCTAACGAACGATGCATTGTCTTCCTCCATGGATGATGTAATGTTTGCTTTAATTTTTCTCAAAAAAAAAAAAAAGATTATAGCCAAGCTAGGCCCGTGCACATCTGACCTGCTATTGAGGGACCAGGAGTGGGGCCTGATATGTTTTGTCCTTTTTTTGCATTTTTTATTCATTAAGAAATACTATGCTAATTCACTTAGTTTAACATGTTTCTTAAATAATATGATAAATTCTTATTTGATATGAAAATAATAATATTAATAATAAATTATTCATGAATTTTTTTTTGTTTTTAAAATTTTTAAATATATTTTAAACATGATTTTATCACATTTATAATTCTTTTTAGCTTTCAATCACACAAAAATAATCAACATATTATTTTAATATTTGTTTAACTTGCTTTAACAATCATAACAAAAAGTTAATAGAAAAATGATTTCAGTTAAAAAATTTATATTTGCTAAGATAAACAAGAGATGTGTAAATAAGAAAATTAAATTTAAATTTGAGAAATTTATGTTTTGTGCTTATTAAAATGATTTATATTTTTTACAAAAAAATTAGTTTTCTATGATTAAGTAAGAAAATTTTATAAGCTATACATAACATGATATCAAATATTTTAATATGCATCTTTATTTTAGCTTCTTAACTCAATTTTTAGTTTAGATCAACAAATTTGTTATAATTTATTAACACATTTAATTCTAGATTTATTTTATTTAATACACATATTATCCTTTTATTTTGCAATGAAAATTTATCTTGATGGAAAAAAAATCTCAAAATAACTGTATTTTCAAGTTTAATAATAATGTTAAAAAAGATTTTAGGACCTGGAAATTTTGTTTTGGTGTAAAAAATATTCTGGTCCTCCGCAGTGGAGCCAGATCCAAGGATATTGATATAGCTCCATAGTCAAATTCAAAAAAATTAGGTTTGGCTAGCCACCTGCCATTCCGACCTCTGCCAGTGGTCATATGATTGAGGTACAAAAACCAGTCTACTTGCAAGTAATTAAATAGAAAATCATGAATAATTAACGTGAATAAGGTAAGGTGACCCATAGATGTCATAATAAATAATTAAACACTATATGATTTGAATTCGGTTTATTTTTGTATTTTAAAAAAATTTATGAAAAGAATTAATTTTATTTTTAATTTTTTTTATTTTAAAAGTGTTTTCATATCATTTTGTATGTTAATATAAAAAATAAATTTTAAAAAATAAAAAATTTATTATTTTAATATATTTTTAATAAAATATTACTATAAAAAATAACCGCATGATCTCCAACCCTGGTTAGTATGTGTTCCAACAGAAGTGTTCTGAGTTGACCGCGTATGTATGTACGTATTAACATATCAAAGAAGGGTCCACGTATAACCCAATCCATAGCCGCATGCATCTCCTTGTCAAAGAAAAAGTTCGAGGTTCAAAGCTTCTCTCTTCCCATCTATGAAAACACAGAAACTGCTGTTAAAAAAAAAAAATTCGATCATCTTGAAGAGCTGGTCTTATACAACGTGAGATTTAAAGTTTTTTTAAAGGTGTTTTAGATCGATTTAAGAAGAAATTGAGGACTAATTAAATATAATAAATAATTGAGAGGGAGGATAGTAGCACCAAACATCAATCGATCGATGATGATGCGTTCTAGAAAATTCAAAGAGTATGCTGTGCTGTATAAATTAATCAAGGGAAGAAAGTAATTTACATATCCAAAGTTTTATTAAGAGTAATTGACCAAAGAATAAAAGCCATGAATTGGCATCAAATAATGCTCGAGTTTCATGGTAATCAATTCATACAAGCACACGTTCAAAAATAAGACGGGTCCAAATTTTTTCCTCCCAAAATTCCACTTCAAAGAATTAATAACTAATAAACAATCTTAACAGCTAGCTAGCTCGACCTTGGAACTTCTCTCTTGTATTTTTTTGCCCATTGTCTCTAATCGACTTATTCTCTCATAAGCTTATGCAAGAAATACTGACAAGGGTGGAACTGATCGTGTTGACTGCTTGTATCGTTCATGCATTTGGAAGGGGAAGAAGCCATCAAAGCTTTGAATGAGTCTTGTGTGATGTTAACTGATATATATTGTCACTAACCCTAGCTAGCTAGCTACTCTGGGGACAAGAAGCTAGAAAGGCCCGAGCAAGCAGCAGCGTCAGAGGAGAATGAACAGAGGGTCTAAGCACCAAATCACCATGACGTGGGTGTGGGGAAAGGTGTGCCCTTCCAAACGCACAAATTCATTGATTTTAACAACGCATGAAATAGAGTTTTTGAAAGGCATCCATTCGAGAATTAGTTCTAGCTTAAGAGACACAATTATTTTAGTGTATCTCTTCTGGGAGGCTTAATTATGCCCGGATTATGTGTAAACGGGGCCCTAAGTACATGCACTTAGTTTGCATGATATGACCCCTGACAAAAATATTATGAAGTTGCCGGATGGATGTGGTAGGAAGAAGGCAGGAAGGGAAAAAACGACCAAAAATCATATGCTATGTGGGCATCTTTGTGTAATGGGGACAAAAGTGAACAGAAATATTTGTATTGTACTAATTAATGTTTTCTCATATATAACTACGATCGATGAAGTTAGTGGTTCTCGTTAAGTGCATTTCAGTTCTACTTATCTCGCTGATGCTGTCCAAGGCTCATAGATATTAATTAATATATGTTAATCTAGAAAAATTTTTAAAAATATTTTATATAAAAAAATTAAAAAACTCCATGTGAATATAAACTATATATATTATAAATAATAAAGTTTAAAAAATTATTTTATATAATTTTATTTTTTAAGTTGAAGTATTTAAATAAAAAAAATTATATTAAAGTCAAAAAACATAACTTTTTTCTTATGAACATAAAGTGTTTATAAATATTAAAAGGCTTTAAAATTCACATTGAAAAAATAAAATATTCTTCTAATATTTATATAATGAACTTTGAAATGGATTAGTAACCAACTAAAAAA
The DNA here is from genome assembly GCF_951802175.1 of Populus nigra. Lineage (NCBI taxonomy): Eukaryota > Viridiplantae > Streptophyta > Magnoliopsida > Malpighiales > Salicaceae > Populus > Populus nigra. Next base: position 8,292,737 of record NC_084852.1, read on the forward strand.
TATGAAAAAAAAATGTCTCTAACTAGGAGAAAAAACACATTTGAAAAAAAACAAGTCTCTACCGGGTTTTGCCGGATCACCTAGGTCTCGGGTTGACCCTGCAGGTCGACTGGTTTTCTCCTAGCCAATTGCATACCTGGGTTTTCAATAAAATAGATGCGGCCAAAGCCCTGGGTCATTTGGGTTCCAAGTTGACCTGTCGAGCTGGGCCGAGCCTGATAACAATGCAAGGCCTAAGGATAATCTGTTTTATCTATTTCAGTAATGCTTGGCATAATATCTTTTAAAATATCTTTTACTTAAAAATATATTAAAATAATAATTTTTTATTTATAAAAATTTATTTTTAATATTAATACGTCAAAATAATTTAATAACACAATTCCATCTTTCAATAGATACTAATAGAACAGTTCATGCATTCATTCTAATTCCATGACCAAATTAGTTTCGCTTTGTGGGGCAAAATACTTATTCGAATCTTTGACATTGAGTGCTTTAGTAAGGAGTGTCCCATTGAAAACGGTCTAAATTAATAGCTACATGCAATATAAAAATACACCATATCATGAATGAGCAATTAAGTCTGATTTATCTACAAATTTAATAATGATTACTTATATATATATGACCTCTATCTCACTATTAAAAACTGAAGCTAACACTTTTTTTTTTTTGAATTTAATATGAGTGTTCGGGTTAGCTTGCGCATATCTCAACTAATCTTACAAGTTTTGAAATTAACGATCATATAAGTCTCCACTTCCATTTGATATGAATTGTGATGGATCAGAATTGGCAAAAGGACAGAAAGGGAAAAGCGCGTAGATGATGTCCTCATTCTCTTTTATTATCCTTTAATTTAACTTTTATGTTTCTAATAGCTTTATTAGGATTTTACTATTTTTTATGACGCCGCAAAGCGTCATATTCAAATCCTTATTCAAATATAAATGAAGATGATATAACACCCTAGCAAATGTATCATATTACAAAGAAATTAAGCCCTAGAGTGCTCTTTTTTTTCGCTGTTTATTTTCTCATAAATTATTATTAAATTTGATCATCAAATTTTTTTTAATAATTCAGCTATTTTGAGCTCTATTTAGCACTGAAATACTTATTTTTTTAGAAGACATGGTTGAATTAAGAGACAGGAGATTAAAGTAAAAAGAGCCGGTAAAATAGGTGGTGACTTTAAGTTTCATTTAAAAATTTTATTTTAATTCCCTCTCTTTTTTAGCTACTATACGTGATTGGTTCCTTCAGTTGTCAGAAATTCAGTTTTAGTATTAAATTTCATCTCTTTTATTTTTCAGTTTTTGTTTTGTGAGAGGAGGTGCAAAGAAAAAAGTTGTCATTAATAATGATTTCGGTCATAAAAATAGTCATATCAATGTCAATGTGCTCCATTTTATATGAAACAAACTCCAAGTAACTCCTAGCAGCATATTGATCCATGGTTTGTTTTAGGGATTTTACTTTTGTATTAAATTTTGCAATGTAACAAATCATGAAGTCATTTTGTATGTAAACATGTCCTAGGATGTTATATTTTGGGTATATTTTAGAATATTAAAAATTATTGTGAATGACATAACGTTAAATAGTTTGAAACTCAAATGATTTAAATTATGTTTTGCCATAAGTTTGCTTTAAATTTTAGATAGAATATGCCATGACCTATGCTTAAATAATATATAATATTAGTAATAATAGTAATAAAAATATCCTTTGATAAGTGTCTATAATGGATGTTTTATAATGGATGTTTTTGAATTGAACCATAAATTACGAATGCTAAAAAATTTAATTGTATGATGATATTGAGAATGTTGGAGTTCTGGAAGATGGGACGCTAAATTGGTGAAAGCACTGGATGATGGGAAATGTTGAGATCTTTCTTTGCATATTGTGAAAATTGTTTGAGTTGAAAGCTTGTGATGAAATAATTAAGGGAAAATCTGCTGAAAAAAAATAAAAAACAATTCTTGTACTTTTAACGATAATATATTAGGTGTACATGGAATATCATGTAATTAAATTTGAGGTTGTTACAAATATTTTTCAATTCATAGTTAAAATTAGAGGTGATTATTTTTGGTTTGATTCATTTTTTACCTTTAAAAAACTACCAAACCAGAAAAAAAAGACAAACCCAAACCGAACCAGAATCGGTCCAAACCGACCGGTTTCGATTCGATTTGGGTTCGGTTTTTGAGGTCCAAAACCAAAAAAACCTATGGTTTTTTTTTCTCCGTGACTGAAATGTGCCTCAGTTCAGCATTAAATTTACTTCCACAAAACCTCATTAACATCATAAAAGGAAAGAAAGAAAAGGAAAGGAAGTCATGTTAATTGTTATCTTCTCTGAAAAATCACGATCGTCAACATCAAATGTTGGATACATGGACAAAGAAGGAATGAATATTGGCTCTGCTACAAAAGAACAAAATGCAAGGGAAACAACAACAACAACAAACACAGTTTTCGCATCATCAGCAATGAAATTTAACCACTCTAGCAAAATCCCATCTTTTTTCTCCATCTCCCCATCGCCATCATCATCACCATCACCATCATCCCCACCTCCACCTCCACTTCCACCTCTACATCCCCCACCATAACCACCAAAATCCACACCATTGCTTTAGTCTCTTTATCAGAATCCTTAACCCCATAATAAAAATAAAATTTTAAAATATTTTTAAAATATAAAAATAAACACTACCTTAATAATGACATCAGATAACCATTATTTTCCACTCGTCCAAAGCCTAGTTTCAAACCAGGCATGTTGTAGAATGGAGATCAAACTAACTACCACCTCAATCCACGCACGTTGTACGAGTGGAAGGTTTGACCACTGGGATAAACAACTAGTTAACCTAGGCTACATCTTCCAATAGACCTTTCTTTCTCTTTCGGACTGTTTCGTATTAGGGTAGTTTTGTTTTTTTCCTAAAAGAGAAAAACATGTTTGATTAATTAAATAATTTTTGTATTTTATACTTGGCCATGTATATTTATATTAATCTTGTAGAAATTAAAATAATATATTTTTTATTTATAAAAATGTATTTTTAATGAAAAATTAATCTTATAACAATTTTAACAAAACATATATTTTTAAAATCTATTTTTTTTTACCTCAACTAAAACTATTTTTTTAATCTACTTTTTAAAAAATCTAACCAAAAAAGCTACTACAATACAAATATTTGCCAATTTTATGGCGACAAACTAATTAAAATAGTATAAATATGATATGCATTATTTGTATCCAACAATCGAATTGGAAAAATTAATTCAGAGAGTTGGGTTGTTGTGGAAAATTTATATCCATCATAGTTAAAGAGAAATGTGTAATTAAATTAAATATCTCGAGAGATAAGAATAATTAAACAGTTTTTACACATGTTCTGAACCACATAAAAAATTATTCATCTTGTTATCAAAAGATTTGAGATTCAGTCAGTTGTGAGTTTTTGAACAATAAAAATTAATGATGTTGTTAATGAGGAATTCAATAATCTATTAGTTTATGATAGTATTAGAGATAAATTGTTCAAAAGTAACATCATGTGTAGATAATCTAGGTAGCTTATTAATACCCGGTCATCTCTATATTTTTAAGGTAGTACAACATGCAGAAGTTTGGACAAGTATCAATTTTCTGGTATTCTAAGCTGAGGGGTTTCATCATAGAATTAGCAGGATATAAGTTCTCTTTCAGCCTATTCTCTTCAGGTAAAATGTTTTTTGCCCATTTAATAATTTTATCGTAATTGGCCTCATCTTAACTCCATGCAAGTTGCTAGAACTAAAAGTTGACCCAACCATCTTTTCTATCATGGTATTATAAGGAACATATGGTTTTTGTGTGCATACCAACACAAGTATTTCTCCATGAAACTTTTTTTTATAGAAGAAGCATCGTTACAACATCTACATCAAGAAACTTTTTATTTTTACACCTCTAGCATAGATATCTAATGCCCTCTCCACTAATATTTCTCAGATTAGATAGTGCGTAATTCATGAAACCTTGAACCGCATTACAATAATCTATCCTCTTCAACCCTTGGGGTGAATCTCTATACATTTATGAACAATCATCCATTACTTATATCTAACCTATATAAAATAATGATGATAACATGTATTAATTAATTATATTAACTAAATAAATTTGTAAAATATTTATTCAGCTCAAACTTATTCAATATATTTTAATAGTACTCTTAATTCATTATCAATTATCTATATAAATTTAAATTTCTACACATTTATTAAAAATTTCAACTCGGCAATAAAATTGACAAAATATAAAACAGACCCATTAAATAAGCCATTATTTATTTCATCACAAAACACCTAAGTTAAAAATTCAACATAAGTTTCATCAATTTACAAACAAAAATTTTTTTATAAAATCTAAAACAAACCTAACATGTACAAATTATAAATTCATACAACAAATTTGTATGAGAAAAAACTATAAAACAACTCCAAAAATATGAAGAAGAAAAATTAACATTTTAAAATTGAGTTCAAATAAAAAAAGAGAGGTACATTTGCTTACTTAAGGTGGAGAATTTTTTAAAAAAAATCAGAACATGGATGCTGACAAACTAAGTGTTGTGGTGGTTGAATTTATTTGGGAAGTTGCATTGTGTTGAGATTGGGAGGGGCTGTTTGTTGTAAAACAAAATGCATAAGGAAGAAGGAGAAATGGGAGGAGGAGAGAGGAGAATCGTCAAGTCATAAATTAAATATTATCGACAAAATTATTCAGTCAATAACTTCATTGGTCATTCTGTTGGTAAAAATATTACGTCATCGTATGATTTGTCTTTTTTAAATCTCACTGTAATACTCTCGATATATACCAAGAAAAGTTTTCTATTGGCATATTTACAGATGTACTTTATCGTCGGGTTAATTTTTCGGTAATGTCATTTGTAAAAGTTACAAATCATTGTACTGTTTGGTTTTTTTTCCATTCTTTATATTCTCATTGCAATTCCCTCGGTATATACTGAGAGAATTTTTATTTTGGTTTTTACTGATGGATACATAGATAGAGAATTTTATAGATTAAGGTCATCACAATATACAGATAGAAAAATTTTATCGATATTTCTGTTTGTATTTGTCAATTTATTAGTAGTGTTAATGGACGAATTTAAATCCATTGATAATTATATTTGTAAAAATAACATGTCATCGTACTTCTTGACTTTTATTTCATCCATTCTTTTTTTACTGTAATTCCCTTAATATATACAAAGAAAATATTTTTGTTGGTGTTTACCGATGAATACTGCGAGGGCATATATATTTAGTCAAACAATTGCCGCAATCTACCAACGGAAATATTCTATCATGTGTCCGTTTGTATTTATTAATTTTCTAGTAATGATTTTATTTGAATTTGAGATGATATATGCATGATACTACTAACTAACCAAAGATTTAGGCAGGCGATCAATATGAGTGTTTGAAAATAAAAATCTAATAATAATTGTAAAATTTATATTTACAAATATATTTGAAGACTTCAGAAAATTATGATTTACCTAAACAAATACATATATATTATATCACATCGGGGAATAATTTTATCTTCATTGAAATTTTAAAAATCATCAAAGAAAAAAAATTAATAAATCATCATATTAAAAAGACATCATTGGATTGGAGGGTCAAAATTATGAACATAATCTCCAATATTAGAAAGTGATATGCACTGATATTTTTTGGCTGCAAAATTATGATGAGATGCAGAATCCCATATGATCACACGCCTAAGTCCCTAATGAGAGAAGTTAGCCCTGTTAGGGCAACCAAGAGGTTGTCACAAGAAATACCAAAAGGAACTGATAGGCTAGAAGGATTTTCTAACAAAGAAAAACTATACCAGAATATGATAAAGAACAGAAAGCTACTTAAAAGAAGGGAAAAAAAAGAAGAAGACGGAATTCGATCAGGCATATAATCAAAACACTTGGTCGTTCAAACACATGCATGCATTCAAAGAGAGAGAGAGAGAGAGAGAGAGTTGGCAACACTTCATCGCAAACACATTCAACAACATAAAATAAAAGAGTAGAGTAAGAGATCAGAGCGCTCACAAGACTTTTATGTTGGGGAAATTTAATTCAGAATTGAAGCAGGAATAACTATTTGTAGAGTAATTAGTTGAATTCGAGGACCATACTGCTCGCAAGTTGTGAGGAACCTGTAAAAACGTTGTATTTACATATTATCTAAAATGATTTATGCTAAATGTGAAATTTACTGGTTGTATTTCGTCTTTTCTTTTTCAATTTGGGTTAAGGATAGGACACGTTATTTTACAGAATTATAATGATCATTTGTTGAGATGAGCACCTCTTGGACATGAAAAGGCCTGCTTGTGTGCTGCACTGGGTTCTGAAAATTACCATATTTGTGGCAGATTGGTTGGAATATGACTTAATTTGGATCAACTTTCAAATACAGCGTCGGTGTATGACTGACTTTGGATCTCTTATTTCTGGGTCCTAAAAGGAGCAGTTGATGGAGAATCAGTAATCAAATTCAATAAATTAATAAATAAACTAAATCTTTGTAGGGTAAGAGAGATATATACCAATAAAATATTTTAATTTTTCAAACTTCTAGCAATGTCTGATAAATCATTGATGTTTGTGCTGAAGTTCCTTGTTGCATGGACTTCCAGAATTCTCAACTCTACCTTGTCCGTCACCTAATTTTACCCAGGCGGCGGGCAGCCGCCACACATGAACGCGAGCACCGATCAAATGAACGACCAGAGACGGTCAAATTCTTCAATTACTTTTTACGGGCATCTGTTCTTTTCAAAACTATTAACTTCATCGTGCAAAGCCGAAGGATCAGTCCTTGTAAAAGCAAGTGGGAGTGTACTGTGACATTTTTCTCTTCTTTTTTTTCCTTCGACTTTTTGTTAATAGCTAGTTTTAGTCAAGTTTTATTATATTTGTTAAGGCCTAGCTCGTCGCAATCTATTATCGCATGTTCACAGAGATTTTGTTTGGTAATGCAGCAATTAACCTCTACTTTTAAAATGTTTTTTAAATTACTTTTTACTATAATAAATTAATATATTTTAGAAGTTTTTTAATAATTTTAATGTGTTAATTTTTGTAATAAATTCTTAATTGAAAAATACTTTTATAAAAATAAATTATTTTAATTCTTACGAGAGGCTTCATGTTCCATGCACAACAACCATGAATACTTAATGATTAATTCCTTGTCATGCTACAGGTAACATGACGTGATCTCGATTTTTGGATAGCAAACTTAATTAATTATGTACTTCTATCAATTTTTCCACTACAAATTCTTTTTTAAAAAAAAAAAAACAAGAGAAATGAATTGAACCCAATTGATCACTTATCGTATCTTAAGCAGCTTGAGGCCTCGAACTTGTAATTTCTTCATAAAAGCGGGAAATATGACCACCAAACTATGAAATCTTTGATAATTAATTAATCCAGTAGAATATGTGTTAATTTGGTATTTAAGTGGAATATGTTTTTTAAAAGTATTTTTTATTTAAAAATATATTATTTTTTTATTTTTAAAATATCAATTTATTTATTTTGTAAATAAAACATATTTTTTAAAAAATTATCTAAAATTAAAAAGTTACCACACTAGAAAAAAAAAGTTGTAAAAGTAAAAGTTAGGACAAGAATCGACCCAATACAAAGAAGATAATGCTCATTTTTGTCAACCTTTTTCATTGCTGCTAGTCCTTTATATATATGATAATATAATATTAATTGAATGTCTCTAAACTAAAATGAACATCTTCACGTGATGACCGCGCGCAGAGTCCCGGCCTTGTATGCTTGAATATTTAAATAGCCGCCTGTATTTCTCTCCCCCATCTTTGAAAACAATTTTTTTTTATTTTTTTTGGGCGGGTAGGGTGCCTTTAGGAAGTCTGAAAACCCTTATAATAATACTATAAAAACGAAATGAACCCACCAATTTCTTTATCCAAACTTTCCCATTTGCATTATTTTCAGTACAATCATTTTCCAGCCTTCCTCTCATCAAATTCTGTAAGCCTCTCCAAAGCAGAATGGACTTCTTCAATTCTCAAACCCAACAAAAACAACAGTACTTGCCAAAACACAACAACAAGAAGAGGCTGACAGAGGACCAAGTGAGGCTCCTAGAGAGAACCTTCACAACCAACAAGAAGCTCGAGCCTGAGCTCAAGGTTCAACTTGCAAACCAGCTAGGGGTGCCGCCAAGACAAATTGCTATTTGGTACCAGAACAAGAGAGCAAGATGGAAGACACAGAGCCTAGAGCTTGATTATAATACACTCCAAGTGAGACTAGAGAATGCATTAGCCGATAGGCGGCGACTAGAAAGAGAGGTGGTGCGACTTCAAGAGGAGTTGTGGCAGGCTCAACAGATGGTGTTCGCTGTGAACCAAGAAACAGCAGCTCAACCTGCTGTTAATTTTTCTTCTAACTCATCTTGTGATGATAGAGGCAGCTCTAGCTTACATGAGGGAGTGAATGGTGAGGTCTTGCAGCTTGAAGAGCTCTATGCTTGTTTGTACGGTGCTGGCGGTGGGTTTTGACAGAGGTGAAACAACTAATGTCATATACCGTATTTTACTGGTTCATCATAATCAATTGCTTGGCTTGGCATCATGGGTGTAGAAATTCTTCTTAAGTAGACCTAGTCCATGCGGTAGCTCACCAACAAATTCAGCATGAGACGTTCCACAGATTAATATATATTGGAGTCTATAAGTAATTTGTTGTGAGTATGATATATATTAATTAGACCAGGTCTGTCTAAAGATTCTTCTTTACTCAGTAGATATTTGAAGAAAAAGGATGCTTTTTCCTGATGGTGTCTTGAGTGGCCATTGATGTTAATTTCAAGCTTGTAGCAGTTGCAGTGTCATAGTTGATTGATTAGGAGGAGGACTGTGATCTAGGTCAACTTGTAATGTAATGCCTCATTAAATGAATCGTTGGTCTTTAAACTTCCTACCAGCTAGCTCCCCTTCTACTAATTGAACACTTTCAGCAAGTGGCACTTGTCTTCTTACACGGTCACTTCAATGAAATAGGAACGTATTAATTGCTTCACTTTAAAAAAATTATTTTAAATTATTTTTTATATACTCATAATTACATAAAAAATTATATTTTTTAAAAATATATATATTATTTTAGTATATTTCTAAGTGTAATAGATTACTAAAAATAATTGTTATTACAGTAACAAATAAGCTATTTTTCAGTGTATTTGATACAAGATTAAAATGAAAATGAATTATTATAGGATTAATTATTAAGGATATAAAGATTTGTTTCTAATCATTTTTTTGTATTTAATAAATTAAAGCGTAAATTGAAAATTAAAGAAGAGAGGAGGATATAATGCGTTATATATGTACGACAAGGGAGACGAAAAAGAAAAAGGAAAAACTGAGTGTGTTTGTTTCAAGGGGAAAACAAGAAAAGGAAAGGAAAAAAAATGTTTAAGAATTGCTGGAAAATGATTAGATCTGTAATTAACAATATTAATCTTTATGTTTGCTTAACAATAAATTAATGATTATTAAGAAAATATTATTTTTGAGTTTTTTTTAATCTTGAAAGTTCATAGTTGGATTAAAACTGTTGTATAATATTAATGTTACTGTGATAATAATTTTCATTACCATGTATATATATGTTGGTAAAAATTAAATTGGTAATCATTTAGTAGGTAGTTTAGTAATAAAAATTTAGGATCAAGAGATTTACTTTCTCTATGATCTCAAGTTCGAGTCATGTAGTTGCTAATATAATGGTCACTAGAGATTTATATGGTTATTAACTTCAAGATCATGGGATTAGTCGAGGTACACGCAAGCTGACCTGAACACCTACGTTAATAAAAAAAAAATGGTTAGTATATATAATTTAAAGTGATCAACATATTTTGCATTATCCCAAAAATAAACTAGCAGAATAAAGATCAGTTAAATTAAATAAGTACACAAATTTAGAATAAAATTCTTACTTGTGGATGCATGAGTTTCGGACAAATTAATAAATAAAATAGAAAATATGATACTGCTAAGTTCTCAGTGCTTATGGATAGCCCACCCCTTCTCGGGCAAGGATTAAAACTGCTGCAGGAATTAATTATGTTATATAGAATCAATTCCCACCGTTTTTAACTCATCAATACCTGCCTTTTTTATATTTTAATACTTGATAGCTTTCAATTTTAAAATGTTTTTTATTTAAAGAATAGAGGGATAACTAACAGACGTGATTTCATGGGTTAGCAAAAAAAAAAATTATAGTATTAAAAATTAATTTTATAATTAGCTCAAACCTAACTTCGATCCCGAGCCGAGTTGAGCGCGGGCATTTAATTACGTCCTGTTTATTTTTGTGTTTTAAAAATATTTTTAAAAAAATTTGAATTTGTTTTTTTAAATTAATATTTTTTAATATTTTTAATGTACTAATATCAAAAATAATTTTTTAAAATAAAAAAATATATTATTTTAATATATTTTTAAATGAAAAGACCACAAACATGTTTATCTCAAAGCCAGAATTGCCTAGGCCTCTTCATTTTAAAATCTCTATTACCATACATATTGATATAATCTCTTCACAAAAAAAATCATTTTCATCTAGTGTCCAAAGTTACAATAACAGTATGATCAATTTTTCTTATCTCATAAGCATATAAAAATGATTAATTGAATTTTATTTGCATGAACATAACAATAAATGTATATATTGAATTAAATAAGTACACAAATTTAGAATAGAATACAAAATAGAAAACGTTGTTGTCAAGGATTCTGTTAAATAATTTATAAATTATCCATGTACATGTCAACAATAACCACATCGTAAAATAAAAGGCCAATATATCATAATATAAATATAAAATCGATAATTAATACCATAAACTTATTTTGATCAATTATTAAAAATAAAAAAGAATAAATTAGTGGAATTTTGGTTATTTGCCTCTCGAATTGAGTTATGAGTAATAATTCTTCAACTTAAGGGCATATATTTCAAAATATTAACTTTCATTTTTCTTTTTCATTTATTGGAAATTAAAGGGAGGTTTTTCAATTTAATAATCACTCTGAAAGTGGAAAAACAAGATTCCCAATTTGTTTTTAGAATCAACTTTCATATATATATCTTTTTAATTTCCTTGAATTCCATGAAGCAAGCCAAACGCCTCTTCAATTTGGATAAGATGGTTAACAACAAAATGTTTCGATTATATTTTGGGTATAATTAACAAAAATCCAAGAATTTTTTATTTGTCTTCAAAATATTACTAGAGAATTTTTATAAAACGTTTAAACTTGATTTAACTGAGTTTCGCTTCTTATAGACTTAAAATATAAATAAAAGAGGCTTGAGAGTTTTTAAGAGAATTTTATTTTTAAAAAAGTTTGTCTTGAAAAAAATTTGTATCTCCAATAATTTATTTAACCTAAGGTGTCAATTTCGTTTCGATAGGTGTTTTGTTTTTTCAATTGGAATGGAATGTATCGGTTTTAGAGCATCTTGTACTATTCACACACACACATATAATTCAACAAATATAAATCAAATTCAAGATAAATTAATTATAAACTATGCAATACAAATACAATGTTAAACAAATATAATTTCAAAATTTAAAATATTTCTAAATAGTTAAGATGAAATAGAACTTTAACTTAAAGTAATTCAACTTAAATAAAATATCAAAATATTATGAAAGTAAAATGTTTTAACATAAAAGAAACATAAATCAAATATCATCTCCATCATTAACATAGAAATAAGAATCTTGATCTTGTGGTAGTATGTAGGGAAAGTCATCAACAAAACATTTCAATAGTTGATCATTTCCACCAAGCTCTTTCTCGTCATCAAAACATATCTCTTCATCCTCTAAAGTTAAAGTAGATAAAGGTGCTTCAATAGTCTCCCAACTTATATCCTCTCCATCAAGAAGGCTAGATACTTCACAAATTTATTCATTCAATAGGTCAATGTTATCAAGACTAATAAAATCTAAAGCATCCTTATTTTGCTCAAATTCTTATAAAGTGTAAACATTAAAAAAAAACATGAATATAAACCATATATATTAGTGATAAATCTAATTTTAAAAAATTAATATAATTGTTAATGAAAATAGTAATAATCATTTTCAATATTATTATTAATATCATTGTTACTGAAAATAGTAATGAAAATTTTTTTTTTATACTTGGATGGTTTAATTAATCAAATTGAACCAGATTCAATTTGATTCAATAACTTTTCAAGCCCGTAATGGAACATATAAAATGAAATTGGAACATTTTAGCCGAAATTTATCCGAAATTTTTTTTTGAGATTTGAAATAAGATGAAATTTTTTTTATTTTGTTCATTTTTTGAATTGATATGAAATATTTAAACAAAACAGAATAGAATTAACAACCTTGATTTAACTTTTTATTTGTCAAAAAAATATAAAAAAACTTTATCTATTTTTCATGTTATTTATTTTAGTTTTATTTTATTCTTCATCTAAGAATAAAATAAAATGACATGTGATAAACTCTGATTGGTAAAAAATAAAAATCTACAATATCAGAAGGTCATCCATGCCTGAATCTCGACTGATGTGAAAGCAAGATTATTCCCAGACTTTCAAACCTCTGTCGTTCAATGTTTATCTTCGTTTTTTTGTAGTTATTTTTGTGGGGTTAGAGAGGAAGAAGAGAGAAGGGAAGGGCAGTGGTCTGTAGTTGTAGTCGAGTTGATTTTGAGGTGTCCATGTAATTAGTCACATCAATGATCGGACTCGATTCAATCAAAGCTGTGGGGTTTTGCTTTGACCAGAAGAAAAATACTTCTATTTTATTTTAAACTTGGATAAGCCAATGGCTAGATTCCATCTAAAAAGGCCTACTATTTTTTTTGCTGCAGCTTTTGACATTTGGAATTGTCTCTAACGTGACTACTTTACTCACTTCAGCCACTGTTTATTTAGCAGTGTGGTTGTGGTTGTTTTTTAAATAGCTTTTCATGCTAAAATACATGTTAATAATGTTTTTTTATTTTTTAAAAATCATTTTTGACATCAGCATATCAAAATAATTTGAAAACACTAAAAATATATTAATTTGAAGTTAATAAAAAAATAAAAAAATTTCAAATTTTATCAAAAGCGTTTTTGGAACGCAGAAACAAACAGGTCCTTCATTTCACGACCTTAGTAGAAGGTTTCTTTCCGTCTTATAAAGAAAATTATTTTTTTTTTAATTTTTTTTAAATATTTTTATATTATTTTGATATGATATAAAAAATAATATTTTAAATATAAAAAATATTATTTTAATATATTTTCAAGTGAAAAATATTTTTAAAAACAATTGTTATCACATTTACAACCACGAAATATATTCTTTCTTTGATAAATTTCCATAATTACAAAATATACAACTTAAAAGTTATATAATAAGGGATTTTTAAAAAACAATTAGCATAGTTTCCTAAAAGTTTTGAGACAATAATACATGTTAAAAAATTATTTAAAAAATAATATAGTTTGAACACAACTGTGTTTCAAAATATCGTTTCTGTACACAACCGTTATTTGGAATAGCGGTAGCGTCTTAAAATATTTTTTTCTACATAACCACTATTTGAAATAGCACATGTTTAGTGAATATTGCAAAACACTACTCTTTTACAAATTAATTAACATAAACAAAAGTCAATAAAAAATTCTATGAGGATATAATGTCCAAAAGATAGGATTGAATATCCAATGGTTAAGAAAAAAAAATTAAGATGATATGGAGGAGAGAGAAATGAGGAAAAAAAAAAGGTTTGCTAGAGATATATCGGGACTCCTAGAAGAACTTCAAATGATATTGTAATTAACCTCGAACAAAACCCTAATAAATTACATCTATATTTGATGGTTTTTTAATGTGTGGTTGAAATTGTCTTGTTGAGAGATATTTGTAATGATACTTAATGTATTGAAAACAGAATTTTAGTGTGTTCCTGTGACCTATTCTTTGTTAGCCATTGAATCTTGTTGTTTAGTCATTGAATTGTGTTAATTCCTAGTAACTTTTATGAAACATTAAATCTACCTTACTTGTGGTACGAGGATGTCCATAGCTCTCTTGTACACTAACTTCATCTTGTTTTTTAGAAGGTGTTTAAAAGTATGGTAACAATTGATTTTTAAAATTGATTTTTTAAAAATTATATTAAAATAATATGTTTTATATTAAAATTCTAAAATACCCTATAATTATTATATGTTTATTGTGTTTTTTAAAAAAATATTTATCAATTGAAAATATATTAAATTAATATTTTTTATTTTTTTTTATTTTTGATATCTTTACATTAACACCAGCATAATACCTAAAAAAACATTAATTTATTTGTTATTTTTAGAAAATAACTTTAAAAGGCAAGTTCTAACAAAAAAAAAACACTCATAAACTTCAAAGCTGTCTCTTCAAGTCCTGAAATAATCCAAAAATTATTTACAGGAGGCCTCAGAATTTTCTCTTTTTATATAGTTATTCAATGACCAATTCAATGCGATATTATTCAGGAAATGGAATACTAACAAAAAAATAATAAAATTGTTCAATACTGGAACTAATCTGTCTGCAGCTGAAAATGGTTGCATGGAAGTTGGAACAATGAATGCAGTTGGCCATCACCGTATAATTTATTCATCTTTTTTTGTTCTTTGTTCTTCTATAATAAATAAGCTTTGACCTTTGCCAACCAATTTTGATCCGCAATATTATCGGATATAGAGAGGATCCAATGATTCCTCTTCATGATTTGAATTCATTTTGTTGTATTTCTTGATATCACAACACAGTTACATATTAAAATGATATAGGCAGATGATTATTCTGATTTTTGCTTATGGTGCTGAAGCCACTAATCATCTGCAGATTCCACAGTTCTCAGCTCCACCATAAATGAACGATGATGATATCTATTAGTCCACTGTTCCACCTTCCAATCGCCATTCTTTGAGAAGGTCTCAAGTCCTATGAGGATACTGGATCTCATCTGTCTGCAGCTGAAAATGGGGCTCCTTAATGGAGAAACCAAAGTTTAAATATACAACTCATAGATGCAACTTCACAGGAACAACAGAAACACATAAATATGAGTGTGTTTGCACGTGCACACATTACATATATGTAGATTTCTGTATACAGTCGATCCAATGAGAAAGTGCTTCAATCTGTACCTCCAATTTCTAATCTTGAGAGCTTAACAATAAAAACTATTCTCACTTCTGTGGGGTGTAGCTCAACTGATCAATTTCTAAGTTTGCTCTCTACTTTAAAGGTTATCAGTTTGAGTTCCACAAACTTCAAGGTCACTAGAGGCTTACATGATCTGTCGCACCCGACATCGCGGCGACCCTAAAAATAATCTTGAATTATGGAAAAGGAACAGATTTCTGGCATCTGGTTCTTTAAGGGGAAAAGGTCTTCTTTAAGGAGTCGCCACCTAGTATTATGGTTACTAGGAACCCTAACTGGTCAACAGAGATTCTATGGCTCGGGATTGGTTACGTAAAAAGAAAGATATTATCACCCCTTAAACGTTCTGCCTGAGGCAAACTGCATTGTTGGTTTTGTCTTAAATTGCTAAACATTTATTCGCTTATGCTATGATGATTTGTTTATAATATTCATGACTCTGACGCCAATGAATATTCGAGCTCGAATAATTCCAACTCTGGCGTTGGTAAAAATTCGTAGCTACAAAAATAAAATTAGATCAATATTTTGTATTCCTTGCTCTAGCACCAGTGAATAAATAAATAAAAATAAATTTATTTTTACGCATGCACATATTTTTTATTTTTCTAGCTAAATAAAATAAAATACACCGAATAAAAATAATATAAATTTAAACCGGTATTTTTATTCCTGACTCTGGCGTCAGTGAATAAACCAATAAATTTACATTATTTTTATTCATGCATACATATTTTTTTTATTTTTTTACCTTTTTTACTTTTCAGTTTTTTTATTTTTGTATTTTTTGGGCTGGGCCCAACTCAGCCCACATGGGCTGGCTAGACTCAGCCCAGCCCAGCCGGTCACTGGCCCAAGCCGGTGACCAGGCTGGGCTGAGCAACACGCGTGCGCTAACGCACGCGTGTTGCTTCAGTGTGCAAGTGAATTAAAATTCACTTGCACAGAGTCTATGCTAATCAAATTAACAAAGAAGCAAAAGTTTGCTTACCTGGTGCTGGAGACCGAAGACGCTTACAGTGCTGATGGATCCTCGCCCGCTGCTTCCCTTTGTCTTCCTTATGCGCTCACCTGCCTACATGTTCCTTTTGTTTTCTCAGCAACTTTGAAGCTGAAAAGGTGATGAAGAGGTCGACCTGCTTTGAATTGGTTTTGATTCTGGGTCTTTCTCTGTCTGCAAGGACGAAAGTAATTGCAAAGCCAATCCTCCTCTCTGTGTTGCTCCTTTACTTTTCCTTCTCTTTTCTGCGTTTTTTTTATCCTCTGGTTTTTGGTTTTTTGTCTGGGTTTAGCTTCTGTTCCCCCCTTTCTCGTGGCTCTTTTTCTTTAGCCTCCTCTATTTCTTTGAGAAGAAACAGAGGAACGAAAGTCTACTCGTGGCTCTCTTATCGTCTCAGTATCATGTCTGTTCGGAGGGGAAAGGGGGTGGCGCAACCGGAGACGAGGTTGGCGCTCCTGTGTTGGCTGGCCAATGCGCCTCACTATTTTTGTCTCTCCAGTCTTCTCTCTCTCGGTTTGTTTCTGTTTTCGTTGTTTTAAGGCCGGTATTGGTAAGGGAAGGGTTCACTTTTGGTATGGGGTTCTAAAACAACACTTAAAAATTCAGCTGGTATCTTTAGGTTTCTCTCTTTTGGTTTCGTTCGTCCCCTCTCTGTCCAACCAACCTCTGTTTTTTCGATGCTCCTCCGTTTATATAGAGTTCGGCGGGTGGTAACGGGCGGCAGGCTGAGGGTCGACCACCATTAAAGTGCCTATTACTGAAGCCAACGGACGACGATTACTGCTGCAACGTTCGGCGTCCTCCATTACTGCAGAAACGGTCACTGGCTTAAAGGAGAAGAAGATGAACAACATCCTCAAAACGACGCCGTTTGGATATAAACAGTGGCTATTTTCACTTTGACCCATGAAGTTTCGACAATTTTATAATTAAACCCCTGTTTTAAACAGTAATTTTCCCTGCATTTCGGCGCCTTTTACAAGTTAGTCCTTGGACTTTAATCTGCTGCAATCGTATCCCCAATTAACCCCAAACTTTGCTATTTCTTTAATTAAGTCCCTGATTTCATTAATTTAATTAATTCCAAGCTTAATTAAGTCTCAAAACTTATCAATTCTCCAATTAAACCCTTGATTGGATGAATTAAATTAATTTCAAGCTTAATTAAGTCTAAAAATTTATCAATTCTCCAATTAAACCCTTGATTTGATTAATTAAATTAATTCCAAGCTCAATTAAGTCTCAAAACTTATCAATTCTCCAATTAAACCCTTAATTGGATTAATTAAATTAATTCCAAGCTTAATTAGATTAATTTTAAAGTTTAATTAAACCCCAAAACTTCTAATCATGTTGCCCTTAACCCAAATTTTAATTCATTCTTCATTTATCTCATTTTACTTGTTTTTTTATCATTATTATTTTTTTATCATCATCATCATTTTTTTTTATCCTTTTCAGTAAATAAAATAATAATAATAATTAAAATAAAATGGTCAAAAATTAGGTTATGACATGATCGTTAACTTCAAGGCCCGCAAGATTAGTCGAGGTGCACGCAAGCTGGTCCGGACACTTACGTTAATTAAAAATAAATAAACTACTCTCTAAAGATTTCTTACTGCATGGAAGGGACAGGCATATAATGAGCTAAAATCAAAAAGCTTTTCATCAACTGAATTGATACTGCATCAACCTGATTGCTTGGTAGTGGATTCAGATAAATCATTCAGAACTTGGTGAAATCAATGAGTATTTGGAAGGGGGAGGAACACCACAGCAACTCTGTTTTAGCTCATAACAATATCACTCTGAAAGTTGATATGCCCTGTCAAAATCAGCCCACTAGCACTCTACATTTCAATGATATTGCCGTCCTCAATCTCATAGATTTCAAGTTCTCTCAAACTTTCAATTTTGAGATGCAAAACAATCTATTCTATCATTAACACTTCGAAAGAAGGTGAGTACAGATCGTTCAGATTGAAATTAAACTTAGAGTAACATCCTTATAAGATGTGTGGCATAACACATCCAGAGAATCCCCTTCCAAGACTACGAATCCAGCAGTCTCGTTCACCAACTACGCTCTAGGCAATACAAGAGAGGGAAAACAGATTGAATTTACGACATGTCATAGTCCACAGGCCTTGTCAGACACAATCAAGATGAATCGAATATCACCACAATTAATAAAAGTGTATCTTTCTAACTTCAGAGGTAACGCTACTGTGTATTTGACCAGATGATGAAGGAAAGAAAGGGGAAAGAAAGTCTTTGGTGAGTGGGATTTGAATTAAAATTCAAAAGAAAGCTGTGACGAGAAAGAAAGAGCAAACAACCACCATCCTCACAACAGTTGGTTCAAAGAATCCTATCCCGAAACAAAACAACTGCAAATTCTGACCTAATCACTGAGAATTTTGAAATATAAAGGCGTGATATAGAGTTCCAAAAACAAAACCCACTGACCACACCATAGAAAAACCTAAAACCAAAGTTACTTGACCGGAAAAATAACAAATTAAAATTCAGCACCGCTATGAAGAGTGCCTCTATACACTACGGCAAGCAGCAGTTGCAGCATTCATTACCAAGTGACCTTCATGTTAAGACCAAGAAAAATTCTCAACCCTTTCTATCTATTTAAAATGATTCTACCACATGACCACATTCTCTTCACCAAAACCACAGGAATTTCAATACAGGCCAAAGCTTCTGAATAAATGGAAAATAACATCATGAGCTATTAAGGAATCCAATTATTTTATAACAAGAAACACAAACTACCTGAATCCCCTAAAAATAATTAAAGTCTCAAACAAAAACTAATGTGCAATACCATTATAATCAACTATTGAGTGACATCATCGAAACATAACAACAGAAATAAAAAAATAGCTGAAACTTCATGGAACTAACAATTATATAAACAAGAAAAAAAATTATCAATAGAGAGAAAGAGTGGACCTTGAATGTTGTCAGGTTTCTGTGAAGAAGAAAAACCCATAGCTCGAACAGAAAAGGAGCTTCTTTTGTGCAGCACAACAAGAATCTAAGACAAAAGGATTGGTTTTCGGAGCAATAACAAATTGGGTTTTTGAAGAAATGGATGTTGATGTTGTTGTCAAGCTTATACTCCCACGACTTGAAGCCATGCGGGGTGGGATGGTGGGGGGGGTTGATGATCCATAGGAATATTGTGCGCCTGGAAACACATGAATTTTATTGGGTGATACGTAGCTTTCTTGACTTTGACCAGATAGGAAAGAGATAGGAGTGAATATTTTCGGTTCGATCCGGTTTTTATTTAAAAAATTAATCAAATCAATTAAAAAAAGCCAAAACCGCACTAAAATCAATTTAGGCCGACCCGTTTCGGTTTGGTTAATTGAAGGGAAAAATAAAAAAAAACCGGTTTAATTTTTTTAGCTTTTTTTGGGTATTTTTGTGACTTTTGATAGTCATTTAAAAGGCTTGTAATTGATATAAAAAAACCTATATTCATTGTTTAACTTTCCATTACCGGAATTCATCTCAAATGACAGGAGAAATATCTTTTAATTTGCACCCAGTGGTTTTCTCAAACCAATCAACTCTAATCAAAATCCAAAATAAAATTATACATAACATGAAAAATGATTAAGACCTTGAAAACAATGGGCCTAGACCAAGAAAACAATGCCTCTAATAAAACTAAAAAAAATACAATTTGTAGAAGTCTTTTGAAATTGAAATAAAACGCATCAATTGTCTTTGTCCCAGCACCCACAAATACAAAACAAAAGGAAAGATGTTTTTATTTTAGTATTATTGTTAACTAAACCATATGCATTTAACATTTTATTGCTTGTATTTTCTTAGAAACAAAGTGAGAAGAAACTATAAAGAAAAAAACCAACTATTAAGGCGCGCAAGCATGGACATTAAAACTGCATCTGGTTTTCTTGAATAGTTCACCGAAAAGTTTAACAAAATAGGTTAATATAAACTGATAAAAACTAAAAAGAAAAAAAAAACAATTTAGAAAAGAGAATAGGCAGCATCAAATTTCTCATGCAACTTTGAGAGACAAAGAACTTCAAGGAGCGACTACTAGTTTTGATTTAGAGAGAGATTAAAAGATGGAGATTTGATCGAGAGATTGAATAAGAGGGAGTGGGGGGGACGACTTGGTTTGCTAGGGTTAGAAGAAGAAGCTAAAAAGTAGATATGTAGATGAGAAAGATGAAGATTTGGTCGAGAGATTAAACAAGAGAGAAGGGGCGGTGGATGGGTTTGCTAGGGTTAGAAGAAGAAACTAAAAAGCAGATCTGTAGATGGAATAGATGAAGATTTGATCGAGAGATTGAACAAGACAGAAGGGGGTGGCGGCTGGGTTTGCTATTGCTAGGGTTAGAAGAAGAAACTAAAGAGTAGATCTATAGATGAGAGACAATAGATATTAAGATTTGATTGAGAGATTGAATAAGAGGGAGTGAGGGGGAAAAGGGGAGGGGCGACGACTGGGTTTGCTAGGTTAGAAGAAGAGACTAAAAAGTAGATTTGTAGATGGGTTTGGAAGTTATTTATAGTATCGGTTTTTTTATTTCTATTTGAACCGGTTCGATTCGGTTTATTCAATTTTAGCTTTTTAAAATCGAAATCGAACCGAATTGTTTTTAATCGGTATAATCAGGTTTTTTTCACAGTTCGATTTTTTTGGTTTTTTTCTGGTTATCTCGGTTTAATTCGCTTTTAAATTTTTTTTACTCACCCCTATAAATAGAGGCTCTGTATTTTCCGCGTGGACAATGCTATATCTCTAGAATGGTTTTCTAGATGGGCTAACATCTCTACTAGGCCCACGTTTTAGCCCAACCACATTCCTATACATTTGGGCTTTCTAATGTCCTGCTTTTTATCGGACCTCGGTTTTTGCGAATTCGATACTTTCATATATTAGAAGTGTGGTCTATTCTTTCACCTTCTATTGTCTTTATAAAGGAAGAGAAAGAACTCCTATTTCCATTTCAAACAAACAAAATCAAGTTCGTTTGTGGTGTTGAAAAGTAAGCAAGGCTTGCTTTGGTTGTTGAGAGATCATTATTTTTAGTGCCTGTTCAGGCAGTAGTTGAACCTGTTTTTCATGAAAATTTATTTTGTTTTGTTTCAAATTAATTTTTTAAATGTTTTTGGATCGTTTTGATATGCTGATATAAAAATTAAATTTTAGAAAATAAAAAAATTATTATTTTAATGTATTTTTTTAACGAAAAACAATTTGAAAAGTAATTGTTATCACACTCTCAAACACCTTCTTAATAGAAATCGCTTGTTTCGCGGATGTGCTACGTTGATAGTTAACAAAACACTAAAAGAAGTGCATTTTCAATAGTGTTTTGTTTTGTTTGTTTTTTAAATCTATGTTTTTTCTTTCTTTCAATTTTTTCTTTTTACATTTATTTTTTTGGGATTGTGCTTCATAATTTATTTTTATTTTTATGGGATTTCTTAGTCTCATAACCCGAGTTGTGAGTTTGGCGAATTAACTTGTTGACTTAGGTTTTTTCCTTTTTTTAAATAACTTTTCTTTTTTTAATTTTATCCTTCAACATTTTATTGATAAGAAATTAAACTTCATAATTTGTTTTGTTTTGTTTTTTTATGAAGTTATTTTAGTTGCATGACCCAATTCATAGGCTTGGCGGGTTAACACGAGTTGGCTCGAGTAGTTTTTTTAGTTTATTTTTAATTTGTTTTTTCAATTTCATTGGATTGATTGAGAATTTTGTTTCATATTTACTTTCTAAGGAGTTATCCCAACCTTATAACCCAGGTCGTGGGTTTGGTAGGTTAACCCAAATTGATTCAGATTGTTTTTCGGTTTGTTTTTTATAAGGTTAACTGAGTCTCTTGATCAGGTTAAGGGTTTAATGGGTTAACCCATGTTGACTCGGGTAATTTTTTGTGCTCTTTTTTTAATTGAATTTTTTTTTAATTTCATCCTCCAACATTGGGTTGATTGGATATTGAGTTTTATAATTTGTTTCAATTTGTTTTCTATAAAGTTATCTCAATCTCATGATTTGGATTGTGAGTCTGACAGGTTAACATAAATTGAATCAGGTCATTTTTTTGTGTCCTTTTTTTAATTGAAACTTTTTTCAATTTCATTCTCCAGTATTAGGTTGATTGGGGATCAGGTTTTATAATTTGTTTTAATTCGCTTTTTTATAGGGTTATTTCAGTTTCATGACATAGATTGTGAGTTTAACATGTTAACACAGGTTGACTTGGGTTGCTTTTTATGTCATTTTTAATTGATTTTTTTCAATTTTATTCTTCGATATTGTGTTGATTGAGAATTAGACTTCATAATTTATTTTGATTTTATTTCTATTAGTGTTTTATGGTCTCATGATTAGGGTTTGCAGATTTGACAAATTAACTCGGGTCGATCCAATATATCTCATCTTAATATTTTTAAAAAATATTATCTTGAATTTTTTAACCTAATTTATATTTTTACTAATTATCCAGGTTGTCTTTAAAAATAACAAATTTACCGAATGATATTGAATCAACTTTCACATAATTAAATTAATTTTTTAATGAAAAATATTAGCAATATCTAAATATTTTTTTTAATGTATTAAAAAAAATTTATCCATCCGCAGGGCAGTATGGATCAATTATCTAATTTTTCTTTATACTGAACTCTTACCTTTTCTCTGATATAATTTGGTCATATATGCCTTTTATGCCACCATTAAAATTTAAAAAAAAAATAGACAAAAGTATCAGGTCATTAATAGCCCGTGGTTAAGTTATGACACTGTTCATTTTCTCAGCAGAAATTTCAAACGTGCAGGCTCTTTGTTTTGGGTCCAAAATTAGTCATTCAAAAGCCCGTGGTTAAGTCCACAATAATACTTGCAAGAGATCCAAGAACGGCCCGTTTACATGGGTCCAATTCGCTACTTAAGGAAAGCCCATGTTCACAATATACAGTCCAAAGGAAGAGAGACAGCCCAGCTTAATACAGAAGGAAACTAATGAACTTTTAGCCGCGCGGCAACACAGTAGCAGATCTCACACTGCAAGTGCAAAGAGATAAGAAAATGTTGTTGAATATATTTGTACTTGAGTGGAATATTACTTATTTGCCCCAACTGATTCATACTGAGATGTGAGAGTGTGATTGGATACAGTAAAAAAAAAACACTAGATTGGTAGCTGCAGCTCCTGGATCGGATTATTTTTTTTTAATTAGAAAAAAAGTTTAAGAAACAATTATATTTTAAAAAAATTAAGAGAAATTCAAAAATCAATTTAAATCTTGATTAATTAAATAATATGATAAAAATATGAGGCAACATAAAATTAAAAAACAATATTGAATGATGATATTGATAAAAAAACATGACAAAAAAAAATTTCAGTCCCCGTTAACTTTTCAAATTATTGTCTAAGTTATCAAATCGGAAGCACTATACATGAAAAAAATAAGGGTTAAAATTACACAAAAAATTCAAAATAAAAAACATCAATAAAAAAATGACGGTTAAAATCACAAAAAAAATCAAAAGATAACAACAAATTTTTAATTTAAGAGTTAAATTGAAAAGAATAAAATCATTAACAAAAGGACAAGAATCAAAAAAATAAAAACCCAAATGAAAAAAAAAACACTATAAACTTGGATTTGAGTGTAAAATTAAAAACAATGAAACTTTTATAAAAGAATCAAGGAAAAAAATCATAAATAATAAGAATAAGGATCAAATCTAAAACATCAAAACATAATAAAAAAAATTGAACATGTATAATTTTTCAATGTCTTTTTTTACATTAAATAGTTTCTAGATGTAAATTAAAAAACTTGTGCACATATCTAACTAAACAAATCAATAATTACTCTATAAAAAAAATCATCAACAATAAACAAAAATAAAATTAAAAAAATAAAGATATATATAGATCAATATATTTGATATCACAACACGAGTAATTTACCCAATTATATTTAATGAATTTGTTCAAAAGCAAAATAAATGGTAATCAAAATAAGGAGTACCAAAATCAATAAAATTACAAACCAGAGAAAACAATTGTTTTTTTGGAGCGGTTGACATTAATTTCAAGGACATGAAAGAGAAAGAATAGAGGAAAGAAAAAAAAAAACTTAATCGCAGCCCAACTAAACCTTCTCTATGAGCATGCATCATATCACCAGAAAAAGGACAATTCACTACTCCCAACACCGCTGTGAATAGAGGATCTTGGTAATAAGATAGACCCGCACGAGCCACCTGAATAGCACGGGTGTTAACAATTTTTTTAAAATAATATTGAATTACTGAAAATTACTAAATAGCCCTTAACCAAATCTAAAAAAACCAGAATAAAAAGACTAAAACACCCTTGAATTCAACATTGTTTTTTTAGATGCATATGGTATTTCAGCAATTTAATTATTTAAAAAAATTAAAAAATCAAAGCAATCTCTTTCTGCATATTCATTTTTTATTTTCTAAAGATATAACCGTAACTTAATTGTGCTTTTTTTTTTAAAAAAAAAAAAGATTAAGAGTCTCGCGAAAGCATGGTATTTTTTTTTTGCATGGAAAAGATAATTCTACCTCCAATTCATAGCTTCATCAGTTCTTTTGTCAAGAATAAAAATATAATTTCATTGTTGTAATGACGAGGAAGAAGTGTCTCTGGCGATAGTATTGTACTTATGCCGTGTCGAACAGACATTTCTAATTTATTGTTGATTCTTTTAAGGAATGCCCGACCATTGGCAGTACTCCACCGACAGCTAAAGTTTTCTGAGTTGCGTAACCTTCTGACTTTAGACTCGAGGGAACTCTGAACTCTCATTTCCGCCCCCGTCTCTCTAACGCCAAAGCACAACAAATTCCTTGTAAGTTCTTCTCCTCTTCCCTTTTAATACAATTTGTTTGCATTTGTCTCTTTTGTTGTACATGTTTTTATTTTTGTGAACTCTAATGGTATAGCTGTTTGTTTACAACAATCCCATTTTGCATTTTCTTGTAAAACTTTTCACAGCTTCAAAACATATTTGCACAATGCTCTCCTAGCAATACGAATTGCAAATATAATACTATATAGCTGCAAATTTCAATCTGTAGTTTTGGTTTTGTGTGAATTGTTTCTGTTTTGATAATCCTAGCAGTAACTCCATCTTTCCCCTTTTATTTTAATGGCCCAGAAATTCATATTTTGAGTTCTGATTTGTTTCTATCTTATTTGTATGTTTTTATTCTGTTCCTGGTTATGATTGCTTTGTCTTCAACACGCTGATTAGTAGGTCACATCACTATATAAGTCCTTATTGAAATGTTCTCTTAACACAAATTGCAGGGTGCAGTAGCTAAATAAAAACTGGCTTTGGCTTTCTGGTAAATCTCACTAGCCGTATCATTCTCACTATATAAGTCCTTAGTGGTGGGGATTTATCCCATGGATCATATTTCGCGTTTTCCTGATGGTGTTCTTCATCATATTCTGTCTTTCCTCCCCACTAAAGATGTACTTCGAACTAGTATCCTTTCCAAAAGGTGGAAACTTGTGCTTGACACTTATCCCATTTTAGATTTCAGTTGGGGTGACTGCGTAGGACAAAGTAGTGATGCTATGTACAGTGAGAATGCTTCTGATGAATATCGCCAAATGCTAACAAAATTCATGAATTATGTGGATACGTCAATTTTCAGATTCTGCAAGTACAAGCTTAGCATGCAGAAGTTTAAACTTTTTCTTGTCCTCCCTGATCTGGAGTTGTCTTCTCATTTGGACAAATGGGTACAGAAGGTTATTGAAAATGGTGTGAAAGAGGTTGATTTTGGCATTGATTTACCTGGTTATTTACACTTTAAAAAACCCTACAATATGCCTGATGCTATTTTTGCTGCTAAATCAGTCACTGTTTTGAAATTATTCGGTTGTAATGTGAAGCTTGAGGAGTCCTTCTGCATAAAGTTGCATTCTCTTCAGAAGCTTGCACTGAAGGAAGTCCAAATGGATGATCATTTGCTTAGAAGAATTGTCACATGCTGTCCATTAATTGAGGATATATCTCTAAGATTTTGTTGGGGTTTTAAAAAAATTCAGGTTTTCGAGCTTCTCAGGCTCAAGAAGTTTGAAATCTACTCTCACTTATCTAAGCCTGAGAGTGTTGAGATCAAATCACCAAGTCTTGAAAGTTTCCATTGCTCGTTTACTGTAAGATCAGTGAAACCTATTGTTAGCGTGGATGCTTGTCAAGGACTCAAAAGTTTAATCCTATCTGGTTCTTTTGTCACAGAACTTCTATTACAAGATTTGGTTCCAAAGTTTCATGTCTTGGAGAGTTTGAGAGTTGGTGACTGCCCGGTATTGAAAAAGTTGAAAATTTCAAGTTGGAGGCTTAAGAGTTTGGAAATTCATTCTTGCGAGAATATAATGGATATTGAGATCAATACTCCAAATTTACTTTCATGCAAGTACTGTGGTTCTGTTGTACCGGTTTCATTGATAAATGCTCCATCTTGTCATTGGCAAGTTGAATTTAGCCTGATGAACACCCTTGACATTCTTTGGTATATGACACTGAAAGAATTTCTTGCGAAGTTGAATCAGCTTGTATATCTACACGTATATGTATATCTAACAACAATCATGGTACGTAATACGTATAGCAATTCAAGTTACATCGTATGCTTTTGTATATGCTTATTTGGAGATTCTTGC
This sequence comes from Populus nigra, assembly GCF_951802175.1. Taxonomy (NCBI): domain Eukaryota; kingdom Viridiplantae; phylum Streptophyta; class Magnoliopsida; order Malpighiales; family Salicaceae; genus Populus; species Populus nigra. The sequence continues at coordinate 8,319,819 of NC_084852.1, forward strand.
CATATATATGAACTACTTGATGCATTTTCTCTTTAAATTCTGGTAGACCTTTACATATGCTTCTTCAGATATATCATGATATAAGTACATTTTCATTGTGAATTTAGAGTTCACTTAATTTGGAAGACTTGAGCAACAATGCCTCTCCATATGTGGTCGACAATGTGGTCCTAACAGTACATTCTGCATCTCCGATAATGACTTATGCTAATTTTATGGATGGTTTGTTCTTCTTTTCTCGTCCCAAAAACTTGTTTATAAGATCCACTGATGAGCAAAAGAGATATGTAGAGGTATGTGTGTTGTGCTACTTGCCTAATGGTGATGCTTGTGTCACTTTCAGTTTTGATGGATATATCTTGGTAAGTTCTGATATACTAATTTGCTTGAATGGCAGTATCTTTGTGGGTTTTTGAAAAGAGCTCTATCATGCTGCAACCATAGGAAAGTAAAATGTTGGCGACATGACCTAAAAGAAGTGAAGCTTGGGAGCTTTGTAGAGAGTGCAGATGGGATGGTCGATTACAACAGAATGACCTCGAGTTTCTTTTGGCTTGTAAAAGGCCACACTCATTGTAAAATGGAATGGGAATTGTAGTACATGCTTAGGATTAGCAGTGAAGCCTGCATTCTGCTCCTTATCTTTCCCCTAATCTGTTATATTCTAATGTGTGGGATTCTTGTTCTTATTAGTAACCACATTTGTGTGGTTTTGCCTAGAGCTATTGACAATCATGAATCTTGATTTCTTGTATATGAGTTGCATGATGGATCGATGATTTGGAAGGCCTACATAATTTGGTAGCTGTCCCTGTTAGCAAGATTGGAAGGAGCAACAGTGCAATACTGTGTCATGTAAAACTTGATAAGCATGAGGGTTGAGCAGATTCTATTTGTCAGATAACCTGTAAGCATGAGGATTTCCGCACTTATCATTTCATCGGAATTTTGAATCACCCATACGCTCTTGTTTTGGTTCATTCTCCCTTTTACTGGAGCTTCCTGCGTACAAGTTAACAGATCTTTCCTTTCGTCTTGCATATTTTTGGATTAGGTATATAACTATAATTTCCTATGAACTTAACATTTCTAGTTCTGTTTGGATAACTTGGGTTGCCTTCCATACTTGCTGGTGTTTTCATGCAGATTGGAAGTGTAATTTCTTCAGCAAAGATGGTTTCTTATGGCAAGGTGACGTGGAGTGATGGAAATATGCCTTATTATTGTGACTCCATTGCATTTCCATGGTGAATAATGTTCAGTAGATACTAATTTCAATTTCGAAGTTAATCTTTAACGCAAGAGAAGAAATCGCCTGTGTTAATAATGCTTGTTTGGAAGTCATGAATTTCTTTTTAATTGAAAAACAGAAAGATATTTATGTTTAATAAAATAAATGAAAAAAATATAAATTAATAAATTGAAAATGTTGTTAACACTAATTAAATATTAAATTAAAAAACTAATCTTCATAATAAAAATAAAAGATATCTCCACATGTAAATGTTTTTCCCATGATTGTTCTTTTCTTGTTTAGAAAATATAATGAGTAGGTGGTGGCTCATGCTTTTGGTTTCGTCAAAATTTCTCTAACATAAAAAAAAAATGCTTAAGTGACACTAGTTTTAAAAGAAGTAAGAATAATTTGACTATTTGTCTAGGTTTAATAAACTCAATTAATTTAATAATATAATTAAAAAAATAAAAAATAAATTGAATTAAATAAAAAAATTAACAATAATTAACTAAAAAAATAAATGTTTGCCAACATTACAAAAAGACTTCCTCCTAATATTTTTAAAAAGTCTTCATAATTTTATTTGATCTCAAAACAAAAATTAAATGAGAACGTAATAACTTCATAAAAAATAATAATATGAAGTTTAATTCTCAGTATGTCAAATGTTGAAGGATAAATTAAAAAAAAAAATCAAATTAAAAAAAAATAAAAAATCTCAACTCGAGTTCATCTGAGTCATCCTGTTAAATCCGCGACTTGTTCATGAAACCGGAATAACCTCTTAGAAAGCAAATTGAATAAACATTGAAGTTCAATTATTAAACAACTTAATGTTGAAGTGAAAAACTGAAAAAAAAGCAAAAAAAAAAAAACTCAGATTAACCCACCAAGCCCGCGACCCTAGATATGAGATCAAAATAATCTCATAAATAAAAAAAATACAACTATAAGACTAGCCCTATAGAAGGCAAACCTAAAAAAGTTATCAAGCAAAATTCCCTATCAACAAAATGCTAAGAGATAAAATTGAAAAAAACAATTCAATAAAAAAAGGATCCAAAACAAAACAAATAGGACAAAAAAATAAGGACTAAATTTAATATAAAAATAAAATAAATCCAAATGATAAGTATAAAATTGAAAAACAATCAATAAAAAAAAGATTTAAACAAAATAAATATGAATAAAAAGAATGGGGACTAGATTGATATAAAAATAAAATAACAAAACACCTTTTAATTTTTGCAAGCCAGCACAATTCTCGAGAAGATAAGAGTGAAAAAAGAGGAAAATAGAAAAAAGTCGTCGGAACCCTAACATCGGGAAAAGTGTGGTGTATCGCTTTCAATGTCATTATGAAAGTCAACATTTAGCCACCAGGGGAAGTCGTACGCATAATTGGAACACGACAAGCTTCCCCACCCATGTGCTCATGCATTGGACGCACTAGCTAGTTGACCTCGCTCGTTTCCCTAGTCATCATACTTGTTTTAGTATCAATTTTGATACCTTAATACTTAATTGTTCTAAATCATCTTAATCTTATTTTATTTTTTAAAATCGAGCATCAACAAAGCACTGAAAGTTTCCCTCAATATTGTAAGACCTTATATGAAGGCAATTAAAACAAACTATCAAGTCAAACCCCAAATAAAACCAATATGAATGGATCAAATTGAAGAAAAAAAATCAAGTTAAGGGACTGAGATTAAAAAAATAGACATGAACTTCTTCTTGACTGTGCAAATTAGTCTCTGATGTTGGCAAAAAAAAACAAAAAACTAAACATTTCTTTAAGCTTCAAATTTGGTCTTTATAACTCTAATTATTTTAAATCAATAAAACCTAATTTGGTTTGCCAAATCAAGAATTAACCAAACGACAAAATATTTTCTTAAGACCTTAAGATTCTTATGTCCATGCATGCAAAGAAAAAAAATTACCAGAACTAATCACAAATCAAAACAATTTTAGAGGACTAAATAAAAAGACAGAAATTAAGAGATAAAAAAATAGAAATACTATTTGAATGAATAGATAGTGTTTCTCCTCGCATGTTTTATATATATATATATATATATATATATATATATATATATATATATATATATATAGTGAAATACAGAGTCTTTTTAAGGTTTTTGTTAATTGTCCTATATGTAATAATATGTTGGGAATTCCAACCGGTGATGTTCTGATATTTGCCTATTGGAGGCTAAGCACACTGACACAATATTTAACGTGGTTCGGCAAAACAACCTATATCCACGGGAGAGAGTCATTGTATTAGAGCTAGAGAAAGGTTTACAATAAATACATGTAGAGGAGGAGGATTACATCCACTCTATTCAACTCATCAACTCTCATTGCTGCTCTTGCAGCTGCTGCAATGGCAGCAAGGCTGCTGCCATTGCAGCTCTCTCTTTCTCTCTACACTCTTGCACAAACTCACCACACTCTCTACACATTTTGCTCTCACTCCCGGTGCCCTTTTATAGGCAACAATGGTGCCACCAGCTTCTATTCTTCTTCAACAAAGGTGGCTGCCAACTCCAGCTTATTCAACAATGGTGGCTGCCAATAGTCAATGGTTGTTGCCATCCATTTACTGCACATGCAATGACAACAATCCAACAATCACCCCATTTACCATTCATGTGGGGCAATTGTCCTCTTGCTTCTTCAGCATAGGCTTACATCTTGCAGCTCTTCCAAGCTTACCATTCTGAGAGCATCTGTGGCCGAGTTTACAGGTACTCGCTAAACCTTTCAATCACCAGAGTCACCAGAGCACACCTTTTCTCACACAAAAGGATCACTACAACTAGATGATCTGCCACTTCACATCTGAAGAGTGTTAACGCTTGTCTCTGGACACAACATTCCCTTTCGAGCGTATCAACCATGCTCGGTCCGGAATGATTCATCAAGCCTTACACCAAGGCTTACAGCACCCCCTCAAACGAATATTCTCAAGTGCGACAGTCATTGAGTATTTCAATGTGATCACATGCTCGCCACTCTTCTAAGAGTCTACTCATCTAGGAGTTGCGCCTGCCCTCTGTTCCACCCTAGGAACCACGTCTTACTTCTCCATGAGTCTCTCGCTCTTAGTCGTAAGAGTCCAGGTAGCTCTCCACCTTTAACCATGTGGGTAGCCCATTAAAGGTTGATCCATATCTGTCTTCATACTCTGAGTATTACAATGCCATTACCGAGCTCACCACCTTGACAAGAGTCAACCCGTTCCCAGAACCTGCGCATGCCCTTCTACTTTTTCATAGCAGCCGCATCTTAGTGCTCCACAAGTCATCCACTTATTGTCCAAGGCAAATGTCTTTTAGCTCATTGATCTTTAGCATGAGAGCAATATCCATGAAAGTCAATCTTGCATTTGTCTCCATACTCATCATAGCCACTTCATTGGCTATACACCTGTCCACTCATATCTAGCCATCACATTGGCTCTGGGCGTTCTGAACTGGGCTCATATCATAACCCACACACCTTCTCCTTAGGTGTCTCCGCTCGTCGTCATGCGGCGGTCTGAACCGCGGCTTTTATCACGGCCCTCACACCTTCTCTAAAGTGTCTTCGCCTGTTGTCATGGGACGGTCTGATCCGGGCTCCTATCATGGCCCTCACACCTTTTGTAAGGTGTCTTCGCCCGTTGTCATGGGGCGGTTGCATCCTCCTTCAGCTTGAGATGCTTCAAAGTGGCTCCAAAATTCTCTACCGCTATGTGCACGATGGGAGAGATTACTGCCACTGACTACATAGAAAGAGAAAGTTGCGGTATACTCCTCGCAATCCTCCACCTCGATTTCTATGTTTGGAGCTTTTATGTTTTTCTGCTTGACAACTCCACCTCCACCAACTCTCTTTGGTGTCTTCGCTTTTCATCATAGGCAGCCGCCTTTTATCACAGGCGTTTGCACCCCCTCAATTAGATGCCTCTACAACAACTCTCTTTCCATCCTTGCATGCATTGAAAAAGTCTTCGCCTGTTGTCTTCATCAAGAGCATAAGAGACTTCCTGTTGTACAAACTTTAATAGTCTCTGCTCTGAGCTTCATCTGGGAACACTTCTTCCCATTGCACCTGTTGTCTCATTACAGTACCTCGTTGGATCCTACGGGTACTCCTGCACAATCTCCATGTGCCTTCATGCAATTTCTGTTCTCCAGATTTCTCCATATTCCTTGCTTATATTTGACAGCAGCTCATTCTATCACAACACCTGTCCAAGTCAAAATAGGGTGCCAATGTTTATCCCCTTGCTCTATTTCTCTTCCATTATTAGGGTCTTCATCAATTCTCTCTCGAGAAATCACAGTCACCGAATCTAACTTCTTTGGAGAAATCACCACTTCATCAGATCCTTGAACATACGGAACTCAATTGTTCCTTTGTGCCATCGAATTGCTAGTCTTCAACCGTTTCATTACAAACTGCTATATATACAAAAATAGTATCGTATGGATAATCCTTCCACTAAGCAAGTTCCCAGGAAAGATTAGAGGGGTCACACTGGTCCCGCTTAAAACCCAATCTCCTAGACAGAACTTCTTAGGCCATATCTATCAATCGTACTGTCTTTCCGTATATACAACCATTTGCTAGCTTTGTTGCGGCTTTCCTTTACAAGTGATCTGGAATATACTGGTTTAATACATGATTTCTCAACATCTAACGAGACTACCAGTTCTTAGATTCATCAAGATTGGTCTTCATCAATTTTCACTCTTCACCTCAAATTGTCCACATAACCGGGTGTCCAGAGTGTCCCAATTTTGCCTTCCCTCAAGGCAATTAAAATTCTCCTCACTTAGCAGTTCAGCACATGTAATTGGGTAAACATGTGCACCTTCTTCTTCTTCATCTCCACCGACCACCATGATGCCCTTCAGATGCCTTTTAATTGGGCAATCTATATTAATAATTCACCACCACCACTTTTGGTCACAAATCTCAACAATCGAACCATACCATTGCATCTGGAACGATCAAATTAGCTGGAAACAAGTCTGAAATCGTCCAAATCGCATTTCAAACCGTTAAGATTTGATCAAAACAATTCTGGCCTGATGAACGACCCAGATTTAATCTCAGATCCGGTTGCATGTAGACTCCGCTGCACAGAATCTTATCCCTCCGCTCGCAGCTCGGCTCCCAAAACTGCTCGGCTCAACTTGGCTCGGCTCGCGGCTGATGACATGACAGGTGGGTCCCACTGTGCTGACGTGTCAGATGACTGAGCACTGACATGGCATGCCAACTGTGCATGCTGACATCATACTTATATCAGGCTGATGTCATCCCTGGCATGCCTACTGTGCATGCTGACATCACAATTATGTCATGCTGGCGTCATTCATATCCGGGTCAGTCACATGGGTCGGGTCAACTGGTATTCGGGTTGGGTCAGCCCATCCGGGCGAAGAAGACGCGTGGCACGCGTGGGGCGCGTCTACACGCGTGGACTGCCACCTTGTCGGTGTGTGGGGGCGCGTGCGGGCATGTCCGACGTCGTTTTCACCAGTGGCTTCGTCTCGGCCTCCTCTACACAGTGGTATGGTCAAAACACCATTTTGAGAACTTTCATTTTTTAGCAAAAATCAAACACCCCTTTAAACCATGTGTTCTGATACCAATTGTTGGGAATTCCGACCGGTGATGTTCTGATATTTGCCAATTGGAGGCTAAGCACTCTGACACAATATTTAACGTGGTTTGGTAAAACCACCTACATCCACGGGAGAGAGTCATTGTATTAGAGTTAGAGAAAGGGTTACAATAAATACATGTAGAGGAGGAGGATTACATCCACTCTACTCAACTCATCAACTCTCATTGCTGCTCTTGCAGCTGCTGCAACGGCAGCAAGACTGCTGTCATTACAGCTCTCTCTTTCTCTCTACACTCTTGCACAAACTCACCACACTCTCTACACATTTTGCTCTCACTCCCGGTGTCCTTTTATATGCAACATTGGTGCCACCAGCTCCTATTTTTCTTCAATAAAGATAGCTGTCAACTCCAGCTTATTCAATAATGGTGGCTACCAATAGTCAATGGTTGGTGCCGTTCATTTACTGCATATGCAATGGCAACAACCCAATAATAATATAAAAATTACTTTGTTCTTTTGCTTGGAAAGAGAAGAAGCTCAAATGGATATGAACGTGAACTAGGGCTCAGCGTACATGAGGCTTTACGCCCATAAGAATTAACGAGAAACGTGGTAGATCAAGATTAATCGTTGAGATATATATATATATATATATATATATTGAGTCGCTATTCTTGGAATAGGGTTGTTAAAGCTAGGCTATCTTATCTTTTTTTTTTTTTTTTTTTTTTTTTTTTTTTTTGATTATCGTGGGTGTCCGGGCCAGCTTGCGCGCACCTCGACTAATCCCACGGGCCCTGAAGTTAACGACCATGTAAGCCTCCAGTGGCCATCATATGAGCAGCCATAGGGTTTGAACCTGAGACCTAAGAGGGAGCAAACCCCTTAGTCCCAAGCTCTTACCACTAGGCCACCACCTAGATGGTTTAGGCTATCTTATCTTAAATTCATGAGAGGTGTTCTATGGTCTCATCACATGACATCCATTCAATTGCACACGTACCAAGTACTTCATATGACCGTACTTCATCATTTTTCATTCATATAAAATATCCCATCCCTCACTTCAAAAGTGTTCGGCGAGGCGTTTGAAATGTTGTTTGATAAAAAATTAAATTTTTAAATTTTTAATTTTTAATTTTATATTATTTTTATATAATCCTCCGCCTTTGAAAGGAAGAGGAGGAGGTTGAGAGGCCGCCCACCGGTCTACTCATAGCTTATCTCTCCAATATTCATTCAAAGCTTTCATTTTGCTATGCGTTGGACCTATCCCGTGTCTGTATCAAAACTTTTGAACAAATATTCAAGCAAAATCACAACAATGGTTATTTGAGAGGGGAAAAACAGAGCAATGGACCGTGCTGGTCTGCACATCTCATCTTCTTTCTTTCGAAAGTCGGTTAAAGTCATGCAAGACAACAGCAGTAACTTTTGGACGACAGCAACAAGTGACCACAAGTGGGCATTCTGGTCCCCGTCCTAACAACGTATTGGTGCAGTCAGGAATTGCAGCCACACTCTCATGGTCCCTCTGGCTAAAGCCATGCCTTGACTGGTAGCGTACTGCTTCAACCTTCCAGTGTACTTTTATACGACTTCATTGTCAATGAGCAGGTCACCGCCACTCGGTTTCAGGTCACCACACATGCAAGCCATATTACCGCACGTCTCAATTCTGTCGAGCTATAAAGACAACTTAAATAAGAAAGGGAAATATATACTTTGCGAGGGAAATAATGCATCTCGTGATGCAGCTAACTCTACGTAGATACCATCTCCACCTTGTTATTCAAACCCACCGTACGGGTAATTGTGAAAGGGAAAAATCTAGGCTTCATATCCATATCCACATCGGTTTTTGTGGTCGTTTTCGGGTTCAATTTTCTTTGATGCAGTGGATATGTTTAGATTTCGTTCTATAAAAATTTTGAATTTTTTTTAAATTAATTTTTTTAATGTTTTTAAATCATTTTGATATGGTAATCTCTAAAATAATTTCAAAAAATTAAAAATATTGTTTTAATGTATTTTCAAATAAAAAATATTTTTTTAAAAAAACTGCTGTCACTTAATCTTAAAGACACAAAGTACACCTTAATCTCAAAGACATGAGTTGCTAATGAATCATTAGCCCGGTGATTGAGCACACAAGGATCAAAACTAAACTCAAATATCTCCCTGTTAAGATTAAGCCCGTAGTAATTCTGCTACACTACTAAGAACTCTCAAAGGCACATGGCATGTTGTCATGAGTTTCAATTGCACTTGAATTAGATGCATGAGAAGACTAAAACTGTAGTTAATGACCAGAGTATTGTGTAATGCGTGGGAAGGAAATAATTATGTTGATAAATATTGTTAGAAGAGACTCACATGACAGCATTTTGTATGAAACTTAGCATCTTATTCCAACAGGATTAATTCTTAGTTGGAAAATCAAAATGATATTTTAGTAATAAAATTGATATAAAAAAAATTGTTTGGATGCAAAACTGATAATACCCTAAATAATTTGATAGTATATTTGATGTTCGAGCAAAAATGAATCAAAATACAAGCACTGCTAACGTATTCAACATAAAGAAAGAAAGAAAGAAAAGAAACCGAACCTATTCAACATTTTTTAAAAAAGAACAAATTAAAAAGAGAATTTGGAAACTACGTTCAGAAGATCTGAGCAATAATGTACAGTCCCCTCAAGTGCTTCAGAGTGTGGCGCCCCGGGCATGAGAGAAGTTTCCTGTGTCTTTCCAGCTTCCCTTTTGTGAAAGGTCGTATTCATGCAATTAAAACCAAAAAGGTTACGGTTAGGGGCGGAGGAGCATAAAAGACTGAGGTTAGCTGTAGTCTAGATAGAAAAATAAATTCAAAAAAACACCTAATATTTCATCTTATAAGTATGTATAGTCTTTTCTATTTATTTTTTTCGAAATCCGTTCATGTAAATAGTCTCATCTGCATTATTTCTTATTAGCCTTGTGCCTTTTCATTGGACTTTTTAGCCTTTGGCATCCCATTTTTCTTCTTACTCATTGAATAAATCTCTAGGATTTTCTATTTCTGAGAAAAGAACCCATTTTATATATCTCAATTTATATATATTTGATTCATAGAAAAACACTAAAAAATTTAATTGAAAAAAAAAAATTTTTAAAAATAAGTTTAGATATGGTTACAGTTGTTTTTTAAAGTGTTTTTTGTGCTGAAATGTATCAAAATGATTTTTTTAAAAAAATTATTTTTGAGATTAACGCATCAAAATGATCCAAAACATATTAAAAAAATTAATTTTTAGCAAAATATAATTATAATAATTTTGGAGGAACACGGTTTGCATCGAGTTCCCAGACTCTCTCTCTCTTTAGCCCCATCCCATAGCAGCAAACACTACAAGATTTAACAGTTTTACCGATGGAATTTTTCCGTCGGCGTAAGACACATATTCCGTCGGTAATTAATTTACCGACGACATCACCAACGGAAATGCTCCGTCGGTGAATCCTTCGTCGGTAATTTTTTATCCGTCAGAAATAAAAAATAAAATTACCCGCTTCATTTCGTCGGTATATTCCTCAGTAATAATTTTTTATTACCAATGGATTTACCGACGGAATTACCGATGGAAATTTCATCAGTAATTCCGTCGGTAATTATTAAAAAAAATTAAAAAAAATTCATTTTATAAAATTATAAAATAATTAAATTAACATAAATCAACACTGTATAATATATACTCAAAATGCTTGAAAAAAAATAATAAAATAAACTCAAACAAATTTGCAACAAATAAATAAAATGAAAAAATAAATTCAACTAAAAAAATTCATATGAAAAAAATAAAGTTGCAATTGCTAAAAATTTAAAAATCCTATAAATAAATCAACTAAAAATTAATCTCATATGAAAAAAAAATCTCACAACATTTACACAATTATTAAGAACAAAAACAATTAAAAATAAAATAAAAAACAAATATAAAGGGTTAAAAACTCTTGAAAAAAGAAGAAAAATCTTACCTTAATGTAGTTACAAGTGAAGCTAAGGAGAGAAAAAAAATTTTCGTAAAGCATATTAATTAAAAAAAACTAAGAGGATAAAAGAAGAAAGAAGAAGAAGACATACCCGAGCATGGAGAAAAAGAGAAGGAGATGAGGAGAGAAAAGAAGAGAAAGAAATAGATATTGATGTTTTTTACATATAGTGAAGAAGAAAAAGAAGAAGAAGAAGTAGAAGAAAAAGAAGAAATAAGTCTGTCTCTTGTGAAATAAAGGATTCAGGCTTTTTATTGGGGCACGTTAGCGATGGATTTATCCACGGATAATTGAATATTAATATTTTTTAATTATTTCATCGGTAATATTTAATTTAAATTTTCAATTTCGTAAAAAGTTTTCAGAAACCGCCAACAATTACCGATGATTTTTCAGTCCGTCGGTGATTCCGTCTATAATATTTAAATGAAAATTTTAAATCAATTCAATTTTTTCAGAAAACCACCAAATAACACCAATGACTTTTCAATCCGTCTGTGATTTTGTCTGTAAAGAACAACAATTAACAGTGCAATTGAAAAGTGAACAGTTCTGGAGCTCTCTGGAAAATACCGACGGATTTTGTCCGTCGGTGATTTCCTTTGTAATTGACATGATAAACAGTGTAAACAAGTTTACCAATGGATTTACCGACGGACATAAATTCTGTCGGTAATTCCGTTGGTAAATCTTGACATGTCATTATTTTTTTTGCTTTATTTTAATTTTTTTGTCCCTCCATAATTCCCTCGATATATACCGAGGGAATATGTCCGTCGGTAAAATCCCTCGAAAATTTACCGACAGAAATATTCCCTCGGTATTTCCGTTTGTATTTATCGGTTTTTTGGTAGTGAAATAAATACTCAATCAACAATGAGGAGTGTAACATAATTGGTCAAGCTCTAGATTTACTTCCTAAAGGTCATTAGTTCGAGTCCCACAAACCTCAAGGTCACTGAAGGTTTACATAGTCGTTAACTTCAAGACCTGTAGGATTAGTTGAGGTGTACGTAAGCTGACCCGATTATCCATATTAATAAAAATAAATAAATAAATACTCAATCGAACTTTATGATATTTCACGCACTTACCACATCTTTTGCCACCTGCTTAACTCCCATCGGTATATAATATGGTTTCTTAGCTCATCCTTCAATTCATAATGTGAAAATTTCCATGTATCATTAGTGAAGTGATAGAAAATAAAAGGCCTGAAACCAAAGTGTCTATTAATTGATATTGAAAAATAATTTATGTTTATTTGTTCGTAGCCCAGGATAAAAAAATATTCCTGGCTCCGTTCTTGGTGATGATAGCATTGATGGAAAAAAAAAAGTTTTTTTTATCATATTTGTTTTAAATGTCTTTTAAAATTAATATTTTAATTTTAATTTGTTTATTTTTACTTTTTAGGTTATATTAAGATATTCCATAAACTTTGAGAATTTCATTAGATTTACACTTCCTATTTTCAGCATAAATGAACAGAAATAAAGAGTGGAACAAATATGAAAGATACTAGGTTTAATTGAAACAAACCAAATATTTGTAAGTAAAACTGAGACAACACAAATATCATGGACAAATACAATTTACTCAATAAACAATGATAAGAAAACAGTGGGCACGAATTCAGAAAAAAAAACTAAAAAACATAGTTCAACAGCACTGCAGATCGAACAACCTGGATTGTTCAGAAAATAAAATGATAGAACAACAAGGTAAAATCAGATCTTCGAGCAGAATGACCTCAAGCTAACCACGGAAACTTACTAATTTCCAGAATGAGCAGTACAGTTGGAGATTAAAAAAATCAACCCAACATGACAAAAAAGACAGACTAAAATGGCAAAAAACAACATGATGCAGCAGCAAAATTGTTGTCTCTCCCCTACTTATTTGATGCAGCAACCGGGAGCCATGATATACAGTAAAAACCATGGTTCTTTATTTACTCTCAAGAAAACAAAAACGGCTACCCAAAGTTTCACATGGCTATAATTATGGTTTGTTCAAGCACAATGACCTCTCCTTGTTCTTGGTAGATGCAACGAAGATGATATGAAAATTGGTGATCTTGATAACGGGCTATCACCGACACCAAAATCCTTCTCTTCCTCGACAATTGTGGCCAACATTATTGTCATTGGGCGTTTAGTCACAGAGATAAATTGTGGGGGAGCTACTGTCATGAACCATGGGTTTTGTAACTTGGCCATGTGAACTAGAGAGCACAAAGAAGGCGGAGAAAGTGCCTGGAGTAAAAATGAAAAACTAGCATAAAGAAAAGGAGGAGGAGGGGATGACTTGCTTTAACACTCTCGCCCAAAATTTATAATGCTGGAGTTGTCTGTACAAATTTGAAGCCGGGGTTTAGTTGTAGCTTTCATGCGGTCACTTTGCATGTGACCAACTCTGTCAATGCATTACAAAACAGAAACCGACGGCCAATTTACCTTTTTGGTTTTTATATTTTGATTTTTTAGGCGAGCTATTTTCAATTCATTTAGAAAAATGATGCAGGAACTTTTAGAAAAACAATTATTTTTTTATTTAGTAGGCTTTCCAAGCTTTTTTATTTGAAAAGAATAGTTTTTTTATTTTTATTTTTCTATTCAACATTTATAGAGTTTTTGAGTCTCTCTCTCTCTCTCACACAGTTCTAATAATTTTTTTTGGTAAGCGAGACTTAAATGAATAAAAAATAAATGTTTTGAATGTTTTTTATTTTATAGTTGTTTGTCTTATTTTGGATGTTTTTTTTTATAATAGTTTGTTTTTTTTTCTTTGTTGAAGGTTTTAACTTATAACAAACTCTAATAATCGCTCTTGGTTATGTAAATTGATATCAAAACTCAACAATTCCTGATGATTAGTTATTGAGTATTGTTATTGAAAATCTTGATATTAAAACTCATTATGGTTTAACATATATAAAGGTATTAGTGATCTACAATAAAATAAAATGACTCGTACAAAGGTGTTAAGAACTTCCGATAGGGCATATCACACACAAAAAAATAATTGATTTTATGATTAAGGAGGTTATGCTCGAACAACATTAAGTTTGATGTTTTCATAATGGATGACAGTTTCTAATTGAGGGGGTTTTGCTCCACGAATAATTTGAACTTGAAAATGAGTTCCTTTCAATATAGAGAGAGACTGACATAAAAGTTTTTTTAAAAAAATAAATATTTTCTTTAATTATTTTTATTATTTAGTTTTAATTTTAAAAATTTTATTTTTTTATTATTTTTATTTTTCTATTCAATGTTATTAGACTTTTCTAGTTTTCTTATGTGAAGAGAATAATTTAACTATTTTTATTTTATATATATATAGTATTAATAGAGGTCTATAGGTGTAGCATACTAATGAATTAAGAATTTTACTTCAATTATAATTTTTAAGGCTTTTGCATTTATCCATAAGCTTTTATATCACAAAATCATACTAGATTTCACACCATAACTTTCCCAAAAACACATATAAAACATGTAATTCGCATATCCAATCAAAAATCTTTCTCAACACAATTACTCATACCTACACATTAAATAAACATACTATCCCATAAAATTTAAATCAATTTTGTCATTTCCCAAAAACTTTCCATATAGGTGGCCTAGGTGTGTGATTTCCCCCAATAATTTTTCATGAACCCTAAAATTGAAAAATTAAGGGTTTTTCATCCACCCATGCTAAACCCATCAGAACAAGAAAAATAAATGGTAAAAAACTTCTTACCAGCTTAATTAGAACTCAATTAATGGATTCCTTGACAAGTTTTTCTTATATACCTTCTTTCTTCATCACAATTGCCTCTCCCCCCCCCCCCCCCCTCACTCCCAAACTTGTTTTCTCTCTCAATTTTCTATTTAATTTTGTTTTCTCCACTAATAATTACTCATAATCACCCCCACAAGCTCATAAATTTAGAAGAACAAACACTTATTTTGGAAGAAAAAAAATATTTTTCTTTTCCCATGGCTGGTCACAACCTTAAATGGAAAAGGGGAAGGGAATTTTGACTTAGTTACGATAACTCCATCACTAATTTCCTCTATATTATTATGTAAACAACATGGCCACCGATATTTTGTACATTACTTTATGATTAAATTCACTGATATTTCTAAACTAATTCACGAGAAAAAACCTTCACTTTTAATCATAATAAAAGATTTCTTAGAATTTTCACCATTTTCAATTAAAAAAATTATCGACAATCGATATTATTTGTGCACACTTGTATATTTAATTATTTGGAGTTCCTTTCTAAATTTTTCTAAGGATTTTTCATCCCAATAATAAAATTTTCCTTCTTAATAATAAAATTTAACACTGGTATATAATTTTAGAACAAAGATTTATATGTCAGCCTTGACATATCGTTCTATGTGCCACTAGTGTTTGACCATCATGTGAAGGATCCTATTGGGTACACCAGGTTGTCCTTCTTCATCCTACAGTGGTGGCTTATGCCATATCATGGTGATTGAGGAGATACGACTTTAGAAAGTCACGATGGTCTTTTCTATATATTAGGTTGATTTGAAACTTTTAGATATGCTCACGTTATGTGGCTTCTTATGTTTCTATGTAGTTCTCTTCAAAAGGATAAGAATGGAAGTGGCTTTTCATGATTAGGAGGTCAAGGAGAGAAATCAAAGAGAGAAGTTTTTGTGATGTTTTGTCTCTCTTTCTCTCTCTTCAATTGATGATGATGATGCATGTGTTGTTGTTTAAATTGATTAAGGTATTTTATAGAGGACTTAAAGACAAAGAGAATAACGGTGGTCTCGTCAAAAATAAAGATAAGAGGTGATAAAAATCAAGGAAAGAAATTTTAGCTTTATAGAGAGAAATACAAGGATAGGGGTTTTTTTAGGGAGAGAGGTATAATTAGACGAATATTGTTCTTTCTAGGGTTTATTTATCTACATTTTAGCTCATATTTTTTAAAAAACTTTATGGTGACTAGGATTTTGATGGAAAAGAATGACTTGTGTTTTTTGGTTAGGGATTTTAGATGGAAGAGATTATGAATAGTGTTTTATATGGTAATTCTCATTTTCTCTCTAATTCACTCATCTTATTATAGACTATAAGTTTGGTCTTCTTCTCTTTAGTTATTTGATCCAAAGTAACTCAATTTTATTTTGGTCCATCATTTCTCTTGTTTTACAGATCACTTACTTTTCTTTTTTTCATTTTAGTCCCTTGTTCATTTCTCTTCCTATTTTTTTTCTCATTTTGTTTTTGTTTTTTTAAGGAAAACAACGTTAAAGTCAATTTGATAAGAAAAGCGATCAAGAAATACAAAATGGATGCAAATGCATCAAAAATATTGAGTTTAATTTTCTTGAAAAGGCATCAACAAGAGAAAAATAATTAAAAATTACAAAAAACAAATGCATGCAAACGGTCGAAATTTGTTGAAAACATGTTTTTTTGGATTTTTTGCTTTTTAAATTTTTGGAAAATGTTTTGAAAAAGATGGTCAATAATCAGATTATGACAATTTTTTTTTATTCTATCCATTTTATTCCTCCTATGCTAATTTTTTTTTATTTGAAGATGCAATAATCTTAGCAGTAGTAACATGGATTACATTTTACTGTAACAGAATGACCCTTGCACCTCCTATATATGTGCATATCAATTTTTTCTTCTTAATATCTTTTTATTTATTCCCATAAAATACCTAAATTTGTATTTTTCTTTTTAATGCTTTCCTTCACTTATACTTTGGCACTTAAAGTTATCCTTTTGTGCAAATTCAATGTTCTTTATGTCTTATGGTTTTTGTTGTTCTTGGATCATTTCACTCATCTAGGGCTGAAAAACTCATCATTAAAAATATTCATATGGAAGACAAGAAACATGGGCCTTTGTAATCTATCAAGACTTCACCTTGAGAAAATCTACTAGTTGGTTTACCAGGAAAGATGAATTCATAAGGCTCTTTTCAAGAAGCTGAAAATGTTTCTCACTTGTAAATATTATACAAAAGAAGAATAATAGAGCATAAAAGAGATGTATAAAGTGTATTTGTTTCTCCATTAATGAGCTAAAAGATATGGAAATGTGAAGTATAGTAGTGTACATATAGATGGAGGGCAATGAAGGAGGAATTAAGTCAGATCAACTATGACATATATATATATATATATATATATATATATATATATATATAGCCATTGTTTTTAGCATAATTGAAATGTGGAGTGTTCTATTTGGTTGTTAGAATGTATAAAGCAAGCTAAACAAATTTTTTGTTGAACTAATTTACAAGTCTAAAACCATATAAGGAAATTATAAAGACATTTTGAGAAAGGGTAGGATACCAGAGTCTAAAGTACAACTTTTTGTCCTTTTGTTCTTCCCCAAGTGGCGACTCCAATTCTTTTATTTTTTCAATATTTTCCAAACCCAATAATCCAATCCCCAAGTCGTCATGATGTCCACCGATGTATGAGAATCAATATAAACAACAAGAATAATAGATGAGGTAATCAATATCCATCTTATTTATGGCATTGTAGATTAGGTCATATCAACAAAACAAGAATCATAAAGTTATATAAAAAAAAAGGATATTTCAGTTCTTTTGATTATGAATTGTATGAAACTTGTATATTAGGTAAGATGACAAAAACAACCTATGCTGGAAAGAGTGAAAAATCTAATGAATTGTTATGTCTAATACCAATACAAATATATATGGATTAATAATAATTTGTGTTATAGATGGATATAGGTGTTTCATCACAATTACTGATGATTATTCTAGATATGGTTACGTATATTTAATGAAACACAAGTTTGAATCAATTAAAGGTTTAAAGAATTCAGAAGTAAAGTTGAAAAACAAACTAAAACGAGCATTATGGTACCTTAATCTAATGAGATGGTAAATACTTGAGCCAAGATTTTCAAGATTAACTAAAAGAGAATGAGATTCTGAAACACCATAGCTTAATAGAGTTTCTAAAATGAGAAATTGCACTATATTAGATATCATACGGTCCATGATAAGCTATGAAAACCTACCACCTTCTTTTAGGGCTAAACAAATTGTTGTTTATTTTTTAAATAGTCCTAATAAAATATGTTGATAAGACTCCATATGAAATATGTAAAGGTAGGAGACCAAACTTATCATACTTAAATATTTGGAATATAAAACTTATATGAAATGTATTATATCTGAACAATTAGGAGTTAAGTAAAAAAATATAAGTTTATTAGATATCCAAAAGAAACTATTAGGTATTATTTCTTCCATATGTTAAGTGAGATGTTTATCTCAAAACATGTTACCTTTCTAGATAAAAAAAAATTGTTCTTGAAAGGAGTAGTAAGAGAAAAATAAAACTTAAAGAAGATTAAGAACCACAAACTAACATACAATTGAAACCCAGGCATGAAGCTATAAAATTGGATGTTTAGCATAAAGCTCAAAAAACACAAGAACTCTATAGATTTGTTATGATATGTCATATACCAATAAGATATGGACTTTTCATGAAAGTTAAAAATAATGAGTTATTCATACTTGATAAGCCTACTAACTATATAGAAATAATAAATAATGACTTGAGATCATGAAATCTAAGATGGATTCTATGTATGCCAATCAAGTGTTGACCTTGATTAATCTACCTGAAGGGATAAAACTCATTAGAAGTAAGTTGGTCTTTAAAAGAAAGAGTGATATAGATGGCAATTTACAAGCATAAAAAGTTATATTAGTTGCCAAATGTTACAGATAAAGACAAAGGTTTAATTTTGATGAAACCTTCTTATAAGTAGCTATATTAAAATATATAAGGATTTTACTTGCTACAGTTGCATATCATAATTATGAGATTTGTTAAATAGAAATTAAAATTGTATTTTTAAATAGGAATTTTCACAAAGATGTGTATTTGACACAACCTAAATGTTTTGAATATAAAACATTTGCCAATAAAGTATTCAAGTTACAAAAATCCATTTATGGACCTAAGTTTGAAAATTTGTTTTGATGAGATAATGAAACAATTTGATTTCATCAAAAATATGGATAAGCCTTGAATCTATAAAAAGGTTAGTGGGAGTGGAGATATTTTTCTAATATTATATATAGATAACATATTATTGATAAAGAATGATATTTTTTTACTCTAGTCAATACAGATCTGGTTGTTCAAGAATTTATCCATAAAGGATATAGGAGAAAAAACTTATATACTAGGAATAAATATCTGTAAAGATGGGTCTAAAATGTTGCTTGGATTATCCTAATCTATGTACATAGACAAGATATTAAAATAGTTTAATAAGGAAGAATCTAAGAGATGATACTTACTAATATAGTCAGGAATACGTGTCTCCAATGATATATACCCCAAGACATAAATTGAGAGAGATAGGATGAAAATGATACCTTATGCTTCGCTTATATGATCCATCATGTATGTGATTGTATATACAATACCATATGTATCTTATATGTAATGGACTAGAATCTTATAAAACAATTTTGTCATTTCAAATGATTAAATTACTATAAAATGGGTTGTATTTTTTATATAAAAAAATCAACATAATTTTCCTTGTGCAAATGCCCTTCCCAAAATATATCAAGTCTTAAATTATTAACACAAACATGGCCTCAAGCTCACCATCCATCAATTTCATAAAAAAAAATATAATTATACACAATAAACATACAAAATAGCAAGACCATAATACTTCTTTGAATATATATAAACATCCTAAAATAAAATAAAAATAAAAATAAAAAAGCCATCCTTTATTTTTGTTTTTCTTACAATCCATGTGGTTTTACTATCTTAAGTATATATGGTACATTTATTTACATATCATTAATTTGTTTTACAAAATCCCATCTAGTATGGAATAACTGATAAGTATATGGAGTACTATATCAAGGTAGATGTGATGGATGTGATGTGCTTGTAAAACATATAAAAATATAGAATGCAAAATAAGTATTCAAGTATCCATTTCAACTAATAGCTTTACTGGACTTTAGGAATAACATAACATTAAAGGTCTTTTCACAAACATTTTTAATTTATACTATATTTCCAAATTATTTCATTCTCTTCATAAAATAATAAGCCTCGTCTCCTTTTATTAAACCACCACTCTTATGTGTTGATTAATATTCCATCAATTATTTATCCATTGATCCATTTCAATAATTATAACTTGTGTCTTAAGACTCTCTTTAGCCCCTACTATTGTGGTTAACTCAATTTTGCATCAAATCCCCTATCATTATAGCCAACTTAGTTTCCATATTTTAGCCTTGATCATTGTGGCTAGCTTAGTTTTCACATCTTAGCCCCTATTATTATGACCAATTTAGTTTTCACATTATAACCCCTGTTATTGTGACTGGCTTAGTTTTCATATTATAGCCTTGTCATTATGGTCAGCTTAATTTTGCATCACTTACACATTCCTATAACATACTTCATTTACAATCATAACCCTCACCATTTTGATCAGCTTAGTTTTCACATCTTAGCCCCTCATCATTGCAACTGATTTAGTTTCACATTATGTACATATTTTCATAACATACTTTATTTGCACACAAAGTAATTATACAAAACACCTCTTTAATTAAAAAGAAGTAAGGTGATGAACACGTACCTAATGCTCCTATAAATTATGCTTTTTTTACTACGGGTTCCACGTCTAATATTCCCTCTAAATCTTGAAAGAATATCCCAATCAATGCCTAATTTTCTTTGGTTTATTTATCACTTCTACTAAATCATATTTTCACCATTTATGCAATATAATTTAGTGCCCAAACACATCATCATCCATTTTTGTAATACAATTTAATGTCTAGGCATGTCATCATCCATTTTCATAATATAATTTAACAACACGCCATTTTTACATATTTACCTTACTCTAAGCAAATCAATATCTCATATATATGTCCTTAGTCTATAATTTTAGGTTTAGTAGCTAACACATTTGTCTTCCTATGACATTTAGTTAATCATCATCAAGATTGATAAGCTTCTATTTAACAAGTTTACTTTCATTCATGTCATTTATCAAACACATAGGGTGCGCTTCATTGAACCATCCTTCATATAAAGAATATATACGTGCACGTGGACGTGCACGTATAACCTTCCCATCATATAACAACAATGGTTTAAAATCATTATAAACATGTAAAGCTCCTCTTAGCAAAGTACATATATAATTATATAAACATGTTACAACCATATGCAGGTCTAAACAAACTCAAAGTTATAAAAACTTGGAAAAAAAAACAATGCATAAAATGTACAAAAAAATTCTAGTGGCTAAAAGGGTTAGTTTATTTTGGAAAAACAGTCTCACCATTTCTAAGAGAATGGTTGAACAACCATGTTGCTAAATATTATACTTGATCTTCAAATGTAAGTTAATCAATTTTTTAAATTGATAATAAGTTAAATTATTTAATTTATTTAATCCTATTTTATTTAAGATTGTGATTTATATTCGAGTCAGCTTATTAGAAAACCTAACGAGTAACACACATAAGAACTATTTGTCAAAAATAAATTAAATAAGTGTGACTTAATTGTAAATAAGTTTTAGAAATTGAGAACTACAATATAATTACTATAGGAAATTATAATTCTAGAATTAAAAAAAATAAAGAAGAGACTTGATTGAATAAATTAATAAAACTACCTTGAAAATATATATGTAATATTAGTTAGGGAGAAAATTTATATTTTATCATTTATAAAGTTATCAAGTTTCCTTATAAATATAATATTATGCCTTATATTTTCTAAACAAAAAAATTATATAAGTTACAGACTATATATAAACACTTGAAACTATAAAAGAAAGAGCTAACATTCAATGACAGATAAATCACTCTCTCTTATTTGAAGAGATTTCTCATTAGTAGTTCATGTGGGTTACTGTTAAAGGTTGAACACTTACACAGTTTATGGTTTATGAAAACTTAGCCTTGAAAAAGTTTACCAAACCTAAAAAAAGATTTGATTGTTTTGGTAATCTTCACTTACACCCTAAATGATCTTAAATGGTTTAACAGAATCCTAGAAACTCCTAAAAACTTTTATATTTAACATTTTTTATTGTGTTAATGTGTTTTAATTAGAAACTCAGCAAGGATCATAGACTTGTCATTTCTCTTTACCATCGCTAAGAAGGTTTCTATATACTTGTGAAAAGGGACATCATGAAATGGAGTTCTTAGCAAGTTTTTTCTTATGCATGTTAATTTAAGGGTCTTAAGTGATTTTGACATTACTAAATTCATGGAAATAGACATTCGCTCATGCTTCAACCCACTATAAAATTCATAAATACTTTATTTGACCATAAATGGATAATCCTCACTCTTTTCTTGGTATCCCCTAGTACCTTGTGGATATGGCTAAGTACGAAAGGTCTTAAAGCAATGATTTTACTTTCAGGCAAGGTCAATGATATCCTCTGAGGAAACTTAGAACAAATCAAGTTTCTAAAAACCTAATAAATTATTAGAGAAAGGTTGCATGCTTTTTATGTATAGGAGGATTTACTTTCTTTCTTTCCCTATGTAACAGAGTAGTAAACTCTAGAGTTTATGTCAATAAGCCCTTAAAATTGGCTAGTTTGAACTTGTGAGGAAGCAAACAATACATAAACCTCTTATTAAAGCTAAAACATAAATTGTAATAATTTGTATCTCTTACCTAAATAAGAAAGCATTACTAGACTTTGACTAAAAGAGGGATATGTGTGCTAATAGTTCTTTGTTTGGCTTGGTTACAACTTGGGATAGTTGAATCATGTTTAACATATTTTGATATTTCTATTATTCACCAAAGAGCTCTTTCACACCAACTGATGTAGTTTATAGTGGCTATTGTAACCCATTTTTGGGTCTCCTGCACAAAAAGGATCAAAAAATCAAAAATCAAAATATATCAAAAATAATAGCAGTAAAATAGTAAAAATTAGTTGAGGAGGTTCAAAAATACAAAGATGAGAATTTGACAGTATATTGTTGACTGGTGAGAGCCTTGTTGATGAAGAAAATTCAATTTGAGGAAGAAAAGTCCAAAATCAGATGTTTATGGACTCAATGGAATTTATTGAAGGTTTAATTGAATTTATGGAGGGTTTGAATGCAAGAAAAATTGATTATGAAGTCAATTTGGGCTTTAATTGGAAGAAATTAAAGTGCTAGTGTCAAATTATAATTTTTTAGAGTTAATTTGGTCAAATCAGGGGCTTAATTGCATAAATATTAAATTTTGATGGCCAATTAGGGACTTTATTGAAGAAATCCAAAACCAAGGACCAAAATGAAAAAGCGCACAAATTGAAGGACTGATTTGAAATTGATGCTTTTTGGCGCCATTTCCTTTTAAATGAAACAGCGCGTTTTGGGCGAAACGATGCATTTTGGGCAAAACAGCATCGTTTCATGTACTGTTAAAAAAGAAGAAGAAGCAAACGGTGTCATTTTGAACGGCACCATAAGTCTTCTTCTTCCCTTGGACACGCAGAGGACAAGGGAAGAAAAGGCTATTATGTTCCCTGCAATGCCACTATTTCCCTGTCTCTCCACCCCAGTTGCCCAAGAAACCCAGCAACGACCCATGCCCACACAGGCCCTGCTACCATGCCACAATGATGAAAAAGTCAATGGAGTCATGCCCTACGAGCAACTCCCCAGCTCACCTTACCCTGCGCCATGACAGCGGTAAGGTGGCCCTCTCCTCCTATGCCTATAAATATCAAAGGAGGGGGTGCCGAAAGGAGAGGAGGGGGGTGGAGGGGATTTTTTAGAAGAGAGAAGCTAAAACAGAAGGAAAGAAGGGAAAGAAACAGTGGAGAAAACAAAAGAGGGCCAGGTGTTTTGAGTAGTTGAAAACAGAAAAAATAAAAACTGGAGGGATTTTTGGGAGAGGAAAGGAGAGAAACCGAAACAGAAGGGAATGGGAGAAAAGAAGAAAAAAAAGGGAGGGGGAATACACAAAGAAAAAAAAAAGAATCCAAGTGGGAGAGGGAGAGTTAAAAAAAACAGAGGAGAATAGGAGAGAGAGGAAGAAGAGGGAAGAGAACCAGTGGAGGAAGGGGGAAGACGAAAACACCGAGAAGGAAAAAACAAAAGAGAGAGAAACAGAGTAAGAAGAGGGCGAAGAAGAAGAACCATTGTCGGCCACCTTCAGCCCGGCAGCGCCACCATTGCTCTTCCTCTCCACAGCCACCGGTAGCGTCGAGCAGAGAAACAGAGGAAGATAGCAGAAATAGAAAAAAAAACAAAGCAAAAAAAACACAGAGAATGAAGAAAAAAGGGGCGACCACCACCCCTGCCGCCCCGCTGCCGCCAGCATTTGCCAGCATCGCCACCACTGCAGGTAACTGCGCCTCCCCATTCTCTGTTGTTAGCCTCGCCTACATTTGCATGCAGAACGTGAATAAATCACGTTCTGCAGCAAATACAGAGTTGGCTGGTTACTGTGCTCATGCACAGTAACCAGCTTATTTGGTTATGGGCTGGAACATCAGCACATCCCACGCGGCTTGACTGAGCCCAACCCACAGTATATAGGTTGGGTCAGGCCCAACCCAGGATGGTTAGGCTAGGTCCGGCCTAGTTTTTTCGTTAAAAGAAAATTTCAAAAATATTTTTGGAATTTTACAATTTCCCCGTGTATTTTTTATGTCATTTTGATTACTATCAAGCAGTTTTTTTATGTTGCTAAAAATACAAGATCTGATATTAAAATACCTGGTTTTCATCAAAACTTTCAAAATACAAAAAAAATTTAGAAAAAAAATGTTTTTGTGCATACGGTCAAGTGTCTCAAAGCTAAAAAATCATATTGTGTTTTTCATATATCAAAAAACAATGTTTTAGCAGAGAACATTGGCCAAAATTTCAAAAACAAAAAATTTTATTTTGTTTGTCTTTTAGTATCCGGGGTAGGATATTACACGTAATACATATTTTAAATATTAATTTTTTTTTCCAATGTTAGAACGGTTAGGTTCTACCTCATTAAGATAAGAACCTCCTTATTGATGATGACTTTTCTTGAATCTTAGACAGACAGGACCAACAATTAGAAAACGCGACCAAACCTTAGATTTTGATCAGACAAATAAAACAATGCAGCTTACCTTAGGTATGGCGTATTTGGGGTGCTAATATCTTCCCTTTATGCAACCAGTCTTCGTATCCAATCTCTGAGACCAGTTAAGGTTCCTAGTGACCATAATACTAAGTGGCGACTCCCATTTCTTTTTTTTCACTGATAAAAGACAAGAATTCCTTGTCTCCCCATATCTGTCAAGATAGACACGACTACACCTTGAGAGGGTGGTGAACGATCGCCGCGACGCCACACACATGCGATAGTGACAATACTTAAAATTCAAAAGGGAAGAGGCCATTTTTTTCATAGGTAATTTTCACATGGTACAACCCTAGGAATTACCTAGACATTCCTTTTAATGCATTACTTATAATTTCCTAACTGATATGGGAAATGCAGTATGTGCATTTTTTAAGGTGAAAGAGAAGGTTGATTTCAGTTAAAATAGGTTGCTTGAAGAGGTCATTAAAAAAAGCTTAAGGTTTTTCATAAAAATTATGGGTCTATGTTAAAGAAAGATTGAGGATATTAGAAGGCTTTAGATTTTTAAGAAATTTAAGGGTTTTGATATAGAACTAATATTAATTACATAATAACATTGCAATTCATGGAATCCTAAATGTCTCTTCTAAAATAGCATAGCATGCTTTGTTTAAAATGATTTAATTGACTAATATGTTAGACAGAAAAGCATAGTTAACGTTCTGACATATCATTAATGATTAATTTGTTTGATCGATTTAGTAGTAAAATGATGAGGAATATTCCTATATTTATTTTAAAATAAAGGAGTATGTAGGATATTGTTTATATTTAAAATAAATATACAGATAACTAAATAAAAATAGTAGTTGTTCATTATCAAGTAGAGAAAAGAATCCTAAAATTAATCATTAATAATAAGACCAGCCATGAACAAGAAAACATATATTTGAGTACGTATACTGGAGTAGGTTAAAATGAAATTAATCCTAATGTCTATCTTGATGAATGAAATGCCACCTGTCTTTGGCGATAAATATATATATATATATATATATATATATATATATATATATATATATACGCACGCACGCACTTGGTGGTATTCGTTCATGATTTAAATTCTGGATCTTCTCATGTGACGACTGGTCTACTGCACTATAATTTTTCTACCAAAAAAAAAAAACTATTCTTTTTGTTGACAAAATGATGCACAGGAAAATCCAAACATTTCAAAAAGAACTGGTAGGAGAAATCGACTAATCATATAGCAGAATACAAGGAAATTCTGCAATTCTTTTCTTGAAGCAGTTCGACCATTCTGATGTAATCAATGACAACAAAACCGAAGAACCTTGAAGTAGAAGGGAAACTGAAAATTCCCACCAAGGACTCAAGTTCTGCTATAAATTCTAGTTTTCGTCTCAGTCCCACATCGCCAAGTGCAAATAGAAACAAATTACTCAGTAAAATATTTTTTTCACGTGTATCAAATGGCTAGTGTAGTAGCTTTTTTGGATTTTAAGGTTAGTCCTTTGCAACAAGGGTCAGGATAGCTTTGGAAGAGAAGGGAATAGAGTATGGATCATGGAAAAAGGACTTGAGCAACAAGAAGATATCTCTTCTTCTCTAGATGAACCCGGTTCATCAGCAGATCCCAGTCTTGATCCATAATGGAAGACGACCCATATGCGAATCAATGATCATAGTTTAATATATTGATGAGGCTTGGATCCATAAATCCGCATCATTGCTTTCTGATCCTTACCGACGTGCACATGCCAGGTTTTGGGCTGACCATACTGACAAGAAGGTAAGCTTCTAGAACTGAGTTTTTTTCTTATTAGTTGGTTCTTTCTTATTGTGTTATCGCGAGGTGGGGGGGAACGTTGATTAAAAAATATGTTTTGTCAGCACACTGACTATATATCAATCTATCTTTGTTGCCGTGCAGTTGCTTTCGTGCAGATTTATCCTTTTGAACAGAATTCTCTATGTGCGTCTAAAGGTGAAGTCAAAGAATTATCAAAGAAGGACTTGATTGACTGCTTCAAAATCTTGGAAGGAGAACCTGGAGACAAGATATACTTGCCACTTATTCCATCCTACCGCTTCTTTTACAGTTTTGAGACCGTCGGAAACTTTGCGCATGCTAATTGTTATTAAAAAATAATATAAATTATATTTTAATAATTTATTTAATAATTTAAATATTTAGATTTAGATGATTTTTTGATATGATATCAAAATCTTGATGATCAAATGATCACGAATTCAAATTTCATTATCTTTATTTATTTAATATAAATTAAACATAAAGTAATATAAGTCTATACAAGTTTCAAGTTTAATGAGCTTTTATTTGAGGGGATATGTTAAAGAATAATATAAATTATATTTTAAAATTTTATTAAATAATTTAAGTTATTAAATTGAAATGATTCTTTAAAAGCTGAAATGATTCTTTGAGAGCTGAGTATCCTAAGCTGGGATGAGAGTTGCCTTTGAAAAGGAGAGTGTCCTTAAGTGATCAGCAAAAGGCATATGAAGTCATTTTGCAGATAAAAACATAAACTGGGGGTCGAATAAATATGTAGCAGTGCAAAAGAAGCTTGATAATATTGTGCATTTTGTGTTTATTAACTTGTTGTGGAACTGTAATCGGTTGGTTTTTTCAGCCTGATGACAATAATGGGGTTCTTAGAGGATAACGTTTACGGGATGAAAATCACCAGGTGTCCCTCTATGTGTTGACTTTAAGCTTGAAGCCTGAGTTTGTGGGACCTGTGTGTTATTCAAAGGAAGGCGTGGGCAAGGGCTTGTTTGGTATGAGATAGAGAAGAAAAGAGCTGTTGGTTTTGTGATTGAAGGATATATGGGAACGTTGGTTCGAAGCAATTTTATGTTTGAATAGCCTTGTTTTACGTAAACATGGACGGCAACCCACTGACGAAGAAAAGGAAGACGACTAATCCAGTTGTATTCTCGTGCGAGAATTTGAAGCTTCACCATATCTTCAGCAAAAATCAAACCTGGCATCAATTACTTTCATGTCTGTAGAGGACCCTTTTTTTTAGAAAATCCTTTCACCAATTCAGCCAAGATAATAAAAAAAAAAACACCTTGCAACAGATCACAGCGACAGCCATGGAAAATTACGCACTCCCTAACATTTCTCAATGATCACACGCTCTTTTGTCGCGAAGCACCATCATCAACCAATAAATTTCCTTGTGAGAAATGAAAATTTCTCCATTTCTCAATTTACTCTTTATTTATTTATGGAATAGGTAAAAGAGGACATGATATTACATCACAAACGAATTCCCTTGTGGGAAATGAAAATTTTTGTATTACGTAGTAAAGAAAAGTAAAATCCCAATAAATTTAGTCAAGGCCGGGCAACCCATGTACAGAGAAACAGGGTAACGAAGACAAGCTGAAGGTAATCAAGAGAAAATCAAATACAAAAGGAGTGACATGAAGCCTTATTGTGTAGTAGATTTGCGTGCGATGTAACAAGTTCATTCAATCCCAAGCTTCTTCCTGTGCTCCATAACAAACTCGTAGGCCTTGTATGCAGGGACGGAGCCAGAGGGTGGCAAGCAGGGGCCCGGGCCCCTGCAAAATATTTTAAAATTTTCTATTATTTAATATTTTTAATTTAAATAAATAAGCTTTTTAATAATATATATTATTATATTAATTTTGGCCTCCCTGTAAATTTCACCTAGTTCCGCCCCTGCTTGTATGGGTCAGGTAGGTTCTTGGACACACTTTCCTTTTGCAAACATCTCTTAGCCCATTCAACAAGTTTGGGGCACTCTCTAGCAAATCTGAAGTTCCCAAACGTCTCATAAGTATAGAAGTACCCATAGAAAGGAACAAGGGCAACATCAACAAAGCCAAAGCCTTCTCCTCCAAAATAAGGCTTGTCTCCAAGCTCTCCTTCTATTACTTTGAAGAACTCGATGAGGTCCTTCGCGGCTGCTTTTTGGTTATCACTGCTTGATGACCATACCAACCGTCTAATAAGGCTATAAATCTGCATTATATGATCCCAGTTTTTCAAATCATAGAGGTTGATGCTATAAGATGGATCAATTGATTATGATATGGATGGACACAAATGATCTTTTAACATAGAAATTAGCAGCAGCAGCGGCAAAGAGGGGTGGGGGGGGGTGGGGAACAAGATGATTCAGTACCTTTTTGTCAATTAAGTGAACCCAAAACCTTGCTCGAGTTCTCTCCTGAACATCTGAAGGCAGCAAAGGAGACCTGTCATTCCAGACCTCGTCAATGTACTCAACTATAATCATCGATTCACATATGGGCTTACCATTGTGGATCAAAACGGGGATTCGCTTATGGACTGGGTTCATCTCTAGAAGCAGAGGGCTCTTGTGTGGCAAATCCTCTTCCATGGACTCATACTCGATTCCTTTCTCAGCCAATGCTATTCTCACTTTCATTGCAGCAGGACTAGCCCACGAATCTAGTAGTTTTATTCCTGCCATTAATAAACAGCTACCTTCAAAAATATGGAAATTCAGATGGCTTGTTGCTTTCGTGTTGTTGTAAGTATTTTCTGTTAGTGCATGATATTGAGGCAAAAGCAAGTGTTCATATATATATATATATATATATCAAGAAACATTCAAGCTGTCCTATTGAATGTTTCTTGCATAAAAAATTTCCACAATTTCGAGATCACAGTGAAAGTTCAATACTTCCCATGAAATACTAATTCGGTGGATGAAATTAATCATTCAGTGTTGTTTTCACAGGTTTTAATTTTAACGTTCTGGTCAAAGTTTTGCTTAGTCTAATGTACGTGCAGATGTAGAAGCGGCTTGTAAACATGTCTCTCGCCATACTTTGAAAAGGAAGAAACAAAGGAAAAGGGTAAAGAAATCAAGTTTTGTGCATAAAAGTCACCAAGGATCAGCTATGGCCAAACAGAGTTTAACATTTAGGCAGCATGTAGCTCAAACTAGTACTCTTATTAAAGCAATGATCCAGAGGTGATCTTGGAGATTTTAGAGGTGCTCTGGGACTGCAAAGCACAATATTAACCATATATAATGTTGTCCCACTCATCAAAGGGAGAGCTATACGAAGAAAGAATGAAACCAAGGAAGAACGTTGGTTTGTATGGAATATCTTAAAGCTGAAATTTTTACATTAATGGTTGAAATCCAAGATTTAAGCGCAGGGAATAGGAATTTGGTTCATGAAATTACAGATTTGAAGATAGTTTATTGCAAGTAGGGGTGGCAATTTACGAATCCGATGGATACCAACCCGACCCGACCTGAATGGGTGGGTATTTTTTTAGTCTAAAGGATAATAAGTAGAATATAGATATTGTTAAACCCGATCTGAAACGTATCTAAACCCAATATATAAATATATTTGTAGAATATTTATATTTTTTTAATATAATATGATATATGCATCCCTTAATATTGATATAAAACACATATATATAATAATATTTATCATTTTATCATTTAATATACATATAAGTACTTCAAATATATATTAACTATTTTACTTTTTATTGATTAATAAATAATAGTAGATAATGGATACCCATTGAATACTAGAAACCTAATGGATAGTTTATGAATATCTAAATTTTTTACACGATACATAATGGATAGAGTATAAATATCAAAAAACTCCGACCCATATGTAGCTTTACCATCCTTAATGACAAGCAAAAAGGGAGCAAAATCTTTTGAAGCTTGTTGTGTTCATATGTTTTTCATAAGACAACTAGAAAGATAATTTATGGAAAAATATCAAATAAAAATATAGAGAACTAATATATCAAAAAAACATAGAAAACAATGTTTAATCACACATTCTCAATAATTTTTATTTTGATTTATGAGTTCATTTTTTTTATTTTTCAATGCATGTCTTTGAAAGTCGTCTGAAAATGTCAATGAGAGAGAAAATCATTGGTTAGGCCATTTTTAGGCGATGAAACCTAACATTCTTTGTTTCAATGGATTCCATTCAACGAGAGAAGTTTGACGGGGGTTGTTTTGAACATTCATCTTGCCTAGAAAAACATATTGAGGTTGAGAAGGAAAACTTGATATCATGTTTTCAAGCTTAGATTTTGGAGTTTTTGGCTTGATAAATTGGTTTTCTAAGATTCTAAGGATGTTTATTAGGTGTTTTGGTTGTTTATTTTTCAATGCTTGTCTTTGAAAGTCGTCTGAAAATATCAATGAGAGAGAAAATCATTGGTTAGGCCACTTTTAGGAGATGAAACCTAACATTCTTTGTGTCAATGGATTCCATTCAACGAGAGAAGTTTGACGGGGGTTGTTTTGAACCTTCATCTTGCCTAGAAAAACATATTGGGGTTGAGAAGGAAAACTTGATATCATGTTTTCAAGCTTAGATTTTGGGGTTTTTGCCTTGATGAATTGGTTTTCTAAGATTCTAAGGATGTTTATTAGGTGTTTTGGTTGTTTATTTTTCAATGCATGTCTTTAAAAGTCGTCTGAAAATGTCAATAAGAGAGAAAATCATTGGTTAGGCCACTTTTAGGCGATGAAACCTAACATTCTTTATGTCAATGGATTCCATTCATCGAGAGAAGTTTGACGGGGATTGTTTTGAACCTTCATCTTGCCTAGAAAAACATATTGGGGTTGAGAAGGAAAACTTGATATCATGTTTTCAAGCTTAGATTTTGGGGTTTTTGCCTTGATGAATTGGTTTTCTAAGATTTTAAAGATGTTTATTAGGTGTTTTGGTTGTTTATTTTTCAATGCATGTCTTTAAAAGTCATCTGAAAATATCAATGAGAGAGAAAATCATTGGTTATGCCACTTTTAGGAGATGAAACCTAACATTCTTTATGTCAATGGATTCCATTCAACGAGAGAAGTTTGACGGGGGTTGTTTTGAACATTCATCTTGCCTAGAAAAACATATTGGGGTTGAGAAGGAAAACTTGATATCATGTTTTCAAGCTTAGATTTTGGGGTTTTTTGCTTGATGAATTGGTTTTCTAAGATTCTAAGGATGTTTATTAAGTGTTTTGGTTGTTTATTTTTCAATGCATGTCTTTAAAAGTCATCTGAAAATATCAATGAGAGAGAAAATCATTGGTTAGGCCACTTTTAGGAGATGAAACCTAACATTCTTTGTGTCAATGGATTCCATTCAATGAGAGAAGTTTGACGGGAGTTGTTTAACTTGATATCATGTTTTCAAGCTTAGATTTTTAAGTTTTTGGCTTGATGAATTGGTTTTGGTAGATGAGAAAATGAATTTTTCACACCCAAAAACTCTCATCCATGATTTTTCAGCCACTATAATGATGGCTAGCTTCTGGGTAGGCAAACGGCATGTTGTTTATCACATTAGACAACACATCACCAAATATATATATATATATATATATATATATATATATATATATATATATTTCATCCTCCCTTTACAAAAGAAAAAAAAAAGAAGTTAGCTTATGCTTCTGTGATTTTTTTCAGGCCCACGCAAGTTAGGCAATCTAGGTTCGCGCATGTTAAGCAATGCAGGCCTGCGCGCCTAGCCTGAGCATTGTTTTCCTTTAGAATACCCCAGGCTTAGATAGGGAGAAGAAGAGGATATATAATAGGCTATGTCAGCTCCAAACCGAGTATGAAATAAATTGTATGAATCAAGGACTCTATCACCCTTCTAATACCAATATTCCATGTTCTCAATCATTTATTTTAGTTTAGCATTGTCATTCATCATCTAATGTTTTCCTTGTGCAGAATCCTTAACAAGAACAATCTTACTCGTAGTTCAGCAAGTCCACAGTAGCTATGCCTAGCCACGTGACTACCCCAACACCTAGTCACGCCTCTTTATCCAGAGACCTTTCTATCTCCCTCTCAGGGTAAGTCCTTGTATCCAAGAGGATAGATATAAAAGAAGCTTACAAAGGTGTTGAAGGACTCTTAATGATTAGGTCTTCTCATTTAAGGGACGTTTTTTTAATTGAGGTGGGACCCCAAGTCATTATAAAGAGAGTAGAACTGCAAAGAGAAGTCAATATCCAATATCAAGGTGTTACAAGGCACTTACTCTCACTTCAGTCATCCTTGACGTTGCCTTTCATTGGAATAGACAAAGGGTCCTAGTTGTTTCTGACTCTGATGTGAAAATGATTACACATTGCCAGCACTCTAGCTTCACCAAGCCAAATGCCTAGTTTCTATGCTCATTGGGTCTTCCAACCAGGTGCTTTATACCATAGATGTGGATCACTTCTTCTCTAGGTTAAACCTGAATCATGCTCTTCTATACTTTCCCAACTTTAATAAAGAAAAGAGAAGGATGATAGAGTTTATCTAGCAATGGGGGTCCACCCCAGGACTTGATGGACTAGAGGTAATGGATACCTTGGACAGGTTGCTCACCCTACCCTCTGACATCAGCACTCTAACAAACCCCAACTAGCAGTGTCATTTGGCTATAACTAGGTAGATGATTTTTCAAGTATGAATAATCTTTTTATATAATTTTTATTTTCTATGAACTAGTATTTGATAATAAGAATTAACTCATTTTGTTATTTATTGTTATTTAGACCTTCATGATGTATGCCCATTCAAGAAATCGATGGGCTGAGGAAAGAAAAGTCGTGAAAAAAGGTCATTAAGCAGTATCGTTCTAATAGGGCTAGGATTTGTAGACTGAGGGAGGAGAAAGTTGCTCAAGATGTTAAGGTAAAGGTTATCAAGGCTACCCATGCTCAACTATATGGCGAATTAAAAGGACAGACTTACATCCTAAGCTCAGTTAAAGAGAAACTTGGGGAGGCATACAACCTAATAAACTTCTTGGAGAAAGGGGTAACTGAGCTCAAATAATCCAAATAAGTCTTGAGGGAAAAGATGAAAATGACAAAAGAAGAGGCACAAAACTTGAGTCTAAGGATAGAGACATTGAAGAATTCTTTTCAAGAGTTCTATGCTGAGTATGGGGAGTCTGCTCTTTAACAAAGACCATTGGGGATACACTCTTTATCTTCAAGTCCAACTTGTACTTCTTCAATCTTTCTAAAAAAAATACAGGTGGACTTTAAAGAGTCTTTCCCTGATGATCAAGTTCCTGACTTCGAGGATGTCTTCCCTACAAAAGCTGTGGTGGCCAAGGATGGTGTTTATCTTGCCTAAGAGTTAGGGATGGACATGTAAAAGTTCCTTTTAAGTAGAAATAATTTGTGTTTCTTTATTTTGTTTTCTCTAGTCCTACAAGGCTTTTCATCATATAATGAATATTATGACTTTAAGCCTTGGATTTAGCTTGAAGAGTTATATTGTGTATTCTTTTATTCTTTTCTAAGTTTGATGTAATGATAGATTTAAGACTTTTATAGGTAGTTTATATTAACATATTCTTTTACAGCCTATATAAGTCTAACGCTCTACACTTAGAAAAATATATGGGAGGGACTTTTTTTAGGCATCTTTTATGAGTCCAACACCCATACTTGAAAAAACTTTTAGGCCATGAAATTCAAATAAATATAATATATCATTGTCTCAATATTCAAACAATATTTATAATGGTAATCTGAGGTGCCTTTAAAATTGCCAACTTAATTGTTTCATGTCAAGGCATCTCCTAAATTGTTTAATTTGAAACAAGGAGTTAAGTCAAGAAATTTTAAAATTGACTCGTTAGCGGCTAAGAATTTCTTTGTGGTCTGAATATTTTTTTTAGTTCAAAAAAAATTTTGAACAGCCCACCGGCATAACACGCCACCTATCTAGGATGACCTAAACTTATGGAGTACTTCACCAGTTACAAAATGTCCAGTGAAGACTATACTTGCGTGTATACTCTAGTTGAACTTATGGAGTCACAGGACAGCAAAATACAGAACAAACTTGAGCAGAGGAAAGCTAGGACCACCTGTTTATCCACCATTTCCTTCTCCGCCAAAGCAATCTTCACCCTCATTGCAAAAGGGCTTAGCCCAAAAACCCAGTATTACCGATTCTTGTTCCATTACTATCACACTGCTTATTTGTTGTCAGTTTTGCATTTCCCATATTTATAACTGAATACCAGAGGATATGTTCTTTGTTGAATACTTTCCCAAGTATGTCTAAGTTCTTGGAGAAGTTGGCATTGCTTGCACAAGGCCAAACAATTGTGTTTTAAAATTTGACCAATTGGTCAAGAAGGGAAAGGAGCGCGAAGATGTTGACAAATCCAGGCTGGAAGCTTGTGTAATTAGATTCTTGAAACCTGCCAGTATATACCTGCGGGAGCATCAATGTCAGATGTCCAGCTTCAGATTTATCTTATGAAAAAAGCCAACGCGCTAGTTATATCGTATTGAAAACGTCAATAAGCACAAATGAGATTATAGAATGAACTACAAAAAAGGCCCGTTTTATGCCACATCTTTTTTATATTGATAACTTTCGACATGCTTTGACACCCTGATTTTTTTTTATTGTCTCATACCATAAACCACTTGATTCGGGTTAATACACAAGAGGATGGTAGACTAGTCTTGGCTGGAAACACATGTAATTGGATTTTTGTAACCCCCATCCTTGCTTGACCACCAATTTCAGAGGTCCAAAGTCAGAATCAACGCGTTTGTTTTCTAAATCCATGATATTTAGCTAAAGTCCAATCCTTTGCATAACCAAAAGATAACATGATTGGAGTTCTTCGATGAAACAAATCTTACCACATATTTTGTAAGTTTTCGAATGAACTCGAACTCAAGGTAACTTTCACCTGATAACGGCACTAGCCACAACTTGAAATAGAAATATCAACCAGCATAGACTTTTGATTTACCTGTTTTACCCTTCATACTTTTATATTTTATATTATATTTAGTACTTAAAAAAGGCTTGAGTAATCAAGAAATGAACATTATTTCTAAGAACCTGGAAAGTAGTTTTTTAAAAATAAAAAAGTTCTAGAAAAGTTGATTATTTTCTAATATTTAGTAATGTAATGAAAAATAAGTTGGAAAACATTTTCCTGTATTTGGTTATATCATGAAAAATAAACTGAAAAATAACTTATTAATTTTTTTTAATTTTTTAAAATAATGAGAAACAAATCTTACAAATTAAAAAATTGAATGAAAATAAAATTAAAAAAATATAATTTCATAAAGTATTTCAAATAAAATAAATAATAATCAAAATAATAGAAAACAAATTTAACAGATAAAAAAATTAAAAAATTATAATAATAATAATAACCATTTCATAAATTATTTCAAATAAAATAAATAACAATCAAAAAATTAAGGACCAAATTTGATAGATAAAAAATTTCAATTAAAAAATGATAAGGTAAAAGCAAAGAACAATTATAAAAATGAGGACCAAAGTTAATATAAAAATTAAATTTCAATGGATGAAATTGAAAAAAAAAATCAAAACAAAATATATATATATATAGCAATCAAAAGTTTGAGGACCAAATTTGATATAATCAGCAAATAATATAACATTTTTAAATTTTTCACAACTTCTAAAAAGTATTTTCCATCCAAAATAAAAGAAAATACTTTACTGAAAACCAAGTTAAATTTTCCTTTAACTGAAAAGTGTTTTTCGTTGACCAACTTTTCTAATGACAAACAAATACAAGAAAATTTAAAAAGTAATTTCAGTAAACCACTTTTCATCAAACAAACACCACCTAAAACAAGTTCAAATAAGACCCACTCTATTCTAGTTAACATAAATGTCAAATAAAGCACAATCCGTGTCTGCTGTATTTAGGACCTTAATACTTGGCAACCGAACCAATTTGTTTTGAGATATGCAGATTCCCGTGCCCAACAAAATGAATAATCATCAATGCATGGCTAATTGAAAGCTAGAAACTGACAAAAGGTGGTGACAATATTTCTCAATTACGATAGTCCATCAAAGTTAGATTGCAATTTAATTATATCTGCAACAAATTAAAGAAATTAGATGTATGATAACCTCACTCTTCAAAGAGATAAGCCCAGAAGCATACCCCTGCCTGCAATGTCGCTCTAGCTGTGATTTTCCATGACCATCATACATGCCATGCAGCTCTACTTGATAACATGAAAAAAAAAAAAGCAAAAGCAAAAGCATGTGATACTCCCCCTGCCTCCCGATACATATTCAGCTTCCATGGAAACAGTTAATTTGAAATGGACTTACGCGTGTAGCAAACCAGCAAATAAAAGATCCATGCCTCATATCAGACTGTCCCAGAATAGATTTCAATCAAATGCATGCTCCACTGAAGAAAACAAAATACTAAGTGCAGAAAAAGGAAAGTGGCTGTACCAATTAAACATCTTCAGTTCAAAGAAGTGGGGAGGAAGCGAGCTGTACAAGGGATAAAACCACGCCAAGCT
The DNA here is from genome assembly GCF_951802175.1 of Populus nigra. Taxonomy (NCBI): domain Eukaryota; kingdom Viridiplantae; phylum Streptophyta; class Magnoliopsida; order Malpighiales; family Salicaceae; genus Populus; species Populus nigra. The sequence continues at coordinate 8,357,287 of NC_084852.1, forward strand.
TGAAGGACAAATCAATGATAGCATATATTCCACGACTATCCAGCCACATTTTCATGAAAAAATTCCAGTGCATTCATAAAATGAGGATTGTATGCTAAGATATTGCCAAAAAAAAAGGTCAAGAGTGCAAAATCTATAGGATTACCGACTTCATCTCTGCCAAAAGCAACTTTAAAACCATGTAATGCTTGAAGGACAAACTCAATGATAGTATACATTCAAGGACTATCCAGACACATTTTAATGGAAAAATTGCAATGCATCCATAAAATAAGGATCGTATGCTAAGATATTGCCAAAAAAGGTATAGTACAAAATCTATAGGGTTCCTGACTTGTTCTCTGCCAAAACAAACTTTACAGCCTTAAGGAAGAAAATTTTTGCAAGATTTTGAACTCAGCCTTCTCTTCTCAGCACCAACAATGGTGCACCTACCAGTATACCATATTGCCGTGATAAAGAATTAAAAAGACAAGATAATGACCTCTTGTCACTGCCAGCACTTGCTCAGAGATGCAGGTCACAGCAGATCCCCAGTTATTATCTCAAGAAAAGATATCACTGTCAATACATCAATTAGTGATACAGATTATACACCAAGCTCCTCCAGTGACAAAATCAAGAGACTGCAAAAATATCATTGCAGAAAAGTAATGGTCAGCCAAACTCAGATATCAAAAACCAAAAAAAAAAAAAACACCTCAATTACCGGTTGAGTTCACCAAAACTCCAGAGCAATATCATTTCTCTTGACTAAATAACTGGAGGCGTTTGACTAGGTCCTCTTTCAATGACTCAGGTATTTGTGGAATATAGGTTCGTTTGGCATCGGCAATCAACAACTTCCTGCATTTCAGAAGCACAAAGGGAAACCAGTTTAAAATCCATAACCTAAAATCTCATTTAGATTGCTGTATTTAATTGGACAAAGCAAGCAACCACCAGAGAAATATAACAAGAATGGCACAAGTTTATTAAGAACCTTTCCCCTCTCCTCCCATCAAAGAACAATAGTAAAAAAAATAGGTCAAACACTGACAGGAAGAAATATTTAACTTGTTCTAAATATTTAACTTGTTCTAAATATTTAACTTGTTCTAAATATTTAAAAAATGGCACACGAAATATTTAACTTGTTCTTGCAATGTTAATGTCATATTAAAGAAAAGACCCTAAAAACATATTTTTCATTACATGGGTTGCGATTACAAGTGGCATTGTCTATGGGGAGAAATTACTAGAATCACAACTCTGAACATATATGAAACTGTACAGAAGTCAAATTAATCAAGACTTACTTTAAATCAGTACCACTTGGTTTGTTTCCTGCTTCTTGAATACATGACCTCTTTCTCGCACGCATGAAATTGTATACCTTATCTGACAAACCGCATGATCCCAAAATGGAAGATGCTTCTTGGTTGAGGCTAAGACAAAATAAAGCAGCACACAAACAAACAAAAAAGTTAGTAGGAAAAGCGAACGTGATTAACAAAATAGTGAGCATACAGATAATAAGCATTCAACCATCCAAATATATGAATATAGCAACATCTAGTTTCAACTTATAATGAAATGGCTACCAATGAAATGGTTTAAGAAGAAAAACATCAAAATACTAAGCTTTAGTATGAGGATCCAAAAGACCAACAAAAAGCTTAGTAGCAAACTTGAGTTTTTAAAATTACAGAATAACCACAACCACAAAATTTAATAAACACAAATCAAGCAAAATAAAAATTGAATGCATAATTTAGGAAATTTAGGTCATACTCCAGAAGCTAATCGATTCAATAAATAAGACTTCAAAACAGATTAAGTATAATATAACATACACTTCTTTGAATTCTTCAACTTTGGCTAGAGATTGAGCATCCTGTGAAAGCAAAATGCAGGATTCCTCCTTTGGCTTTCTCTTCAAACCTGAAATGCCAGCGTGATACTTCATACCACCATTTTGCAATTCAAGTTGATCATGTCCTCTTCCTGGTGTCAACTTGCTTGTTGTACCATTACTGTCACAGATATGTGGCTTTACAGAATTAAAAGCACCATTTTGAGAATGACCATTTTCACTTGCTGCTGCAAATGTGTGGTGGGTCTCACCTTCAACAGCATCAACATTTTTATGCTTTTCAAAGCCATTACTGCTTGTCACTGTTGATACATCTTTGTCACATATCTCCACATGAACTGTCTCTTTCACATTCCCATTCATTTCCTTGTTTTGACACTTATGAGGATCAACCTTTCCATTAACAGATGAAGGAACACTTTTGGATCCAGAGTTCCCAACAAAACTGAACTTTACCGGTGGGCTAGAAGGCACTCTGTCAATCTTAGACATGGCTGAAATATCCTTTCTTGAAGATTGTTCAACCTGTGGTTTTGTAGGCAGTGCTTTCAAAGGAACAGCAGCCTTTGAACTTTTGGATGCTTCACTGCCATTCAATTCGCATGATTTTACTCCACTGGAGGTAAAAGCAGAGTCAGCAGATACTGGCCTTTGGTTAGTGCGAGAAAAGAAAAGAATATAGGCCTTCTCTGACATGACCTCCTGCAGTGTTGAGAGTGTCACATACGAATCATTGCAGCAATACCACCGACCGATTGCATCCTGCACACAAATATATGGAAATGGTATCAATTAAAAAAAAATTGAAGTAGCAGCTTTTATAACTACCATAAACCAAAATCAATAATGAAGTACATGTAAAAAAAGAAAAAAGAAAATTAAAAAAGCCAGCGAACACAGACCTTGATGTATGCATAATAGTGTCCAGCTTCCAAGGAATATCCAGAGTGCACAATGATACCAAAAAGATTATACTTGGGTTGTGGATCCTGTGATGGATTAAAAAAGGAAAAAATAATTAAATAAATATAGAAATTGTCATAATAAGATACAGGGCCCACAATGGCTATAGTACAGATGAACCTTGTGCTCAATCAAACATTAAAGTTTCTCAGTTATAAATGAGGCATTGCACCAAAGAAATTACTTTAACTAACATATATGTGCTTTGATTCCCCACGCAAACTTTCAATTCTTATCTATATTTGGGACCCTATATAAATGTACTGCCATATCATTTTTCTATGCACACAACAGAGAATAAGAAGCCTGAGGAAATATTAATACCGATGAATTACAGAGGAAAAAAGGGAAGAACACAATGTGAAATATTTATAAACTATGGATTACATGTGTTCCAATCAGGTAGCTTTTTTCATTTCACAGGCTTTATTTGTTCCTTTTCTTGTTTGTTGGGAGGTGAAAGAAGGCATTAAACAGAAATCTCTCTACTGTCCATTTGTCACCAATAACTGACCCTTGTGAACATAAAGAAAGATCACAGATAAGATACTTGAACACCAATCAATTGATTACAAATGAGAATGCACACATGAAGAAACAACGAATTTCCTTATCTGATCAGAAATAATATCTGTCAATTTTGTTTCTATTGTAAAGGCACATTCACTTTTATTGGATAAGCAATTGTCTTTATGCAGCATGAAATTCTGATCTATTAATTACATCAAAAGGGTATAATGCACTCATTCTTTTTCAATTGCCAATAGAAGAGGTTGTAAAGAGAACTAAATGGTGATAGGGGTGGAGTGTGAAGGCATGGGAGTACAATCTTTCTTCATAGGCAGGAATTCTATGAAGCATTGGCAAACTAGTTTACCAGAAGATCCCCTTGTTGGAATGGACTGTTATTCTCCATTGTTTCTGCAATTGATGATTTTGAAAGACAGTGGAGATTGCACAATCATTTGTGCTGGACACTCCCCAAGTTGGTTTTAGCAGTCTCATATATCAGTTTCAATCAATTTAGGGACCAATTTAAGAGGGAAATGGAAAATCGAAAGTTGGGTAAGAATACTGTCACATTTATTTATCTACATGATGCTATGATCCCATGTCAAGCAGCATAAATTGCAAGGTCATGCTAAATGGACTTGAAGATGACATACAGTATCATGACGGTGTTAGGACTAGGTGGTTGCAATTGTAGAATAATACACAGCACAGCAGGAATCATTTCTTTTCCATCTTGTTTCTACAATTAAAAAGGAAGGCTAAAAATAACATTCTTATAAAAGTCAATGGGATGGAAATGGTGCAAATTGAGCAACAGGTTGGTTTTCACTTGCTTTAAGATTTCAAGAAGAGAGTTAAAAAAAATAACCATGCATTGAAGCACCCTTCAACAAGCTTTTGAAAATGGTGATCATTAATCTTATCCATAAAAAAAAATGGTGCTCACTAAATGCTAGGGGCTTATATTCCATTCTCATTATATACACGTCCAATCTGAACTGCACTGTTTTAAGGCAGAGTCTAGCTTAAAGACATCTAAGACTTCAATTCTGCAGATTAAAGGAAATCTAACACTTGCAATCACTGCAACTGCCTTCTGTTTTGGGCAAATCCCACTCTACCAACTAACACCTGATTCTGAAGTCTAAAACCTTATATTAAGTTTTGAATCTAGTATTCAAGGAGATATAAGAAATATGAATGTTATATATTCTACAGATTATACTCATCATCAAGAAATTGCAAGTCTTCTAGTTTATTTGATTTTAATTTCAAACTAGGTGCATGTGTGTTGTTGGAGAAATGCATATTATTCACATATAAAAATTGAGAAGTGCATTTATAACGAACTAAATACTGGCAGTAGAAGAACCTAAGTCCAACCACGTAGATCTACAGGACCGACCGATTGAACTCATCAAATTATTCAAACCTGGCTTGTCTTGCTCATGAAGCTTGAAAGAACCAAAACTTCTTCAAATGCAATGGCCTTATCAAGCTTCCCACCGAATATGCCCTCAAATCTCTGCTAAAACCAAAATCCAACAATAACTCTCATCACTCAAAAGCAGCATCACAACCAACTTCAAACACCTACAACCTAAATAACAACAGCAAGAACACAATCATGAAAAGTTAAAACCCACCTTCAATTGGATAACAAGAACATTGGGCGCTTGAAGTACTGACATTTGCTTCCTAGCTGCCACTAGTTTCTTACAACTAAACAAGCATAAGTTTCTCATTCATAAATATCAAACACAAAAACAAAAAATAAATACACACACAAATTCAAACTACTTACTTTTCGCATTTGTACTTGTTATTCCCATCCAAAACCTCAGGCTGAAAAAACTTTTGCATCGCATCTCTTACCGAATTACTATTTAAAACATCTAAACTAATATCCATAATCTCGTCAACTTTATTCGACTCGCAATTGCAACACAAGCACTTCACTTGACTTTGCAATGCACCTCCAAATATCTTCTTAACCACACTCCCATCACCACCGTTCTCAATCCCTTTCCAACTCAGTTTCTTCAAACGCAAACACGTATTATGGCACGCATCAATCACATATCGCAAAAATTCGTGCGCATCTTCCTGTCGTCCACAGCGAAAATGCTCAGCAAAAATCTTCAAACAGCTTCGAATCTTCGAGGGCACATCGTGCGCGAGATCCGAACTGAGTGAACGGACTATCTGTTTTTCAAGAATACAAAACGGACAGTCTCTCTTCCTATCTCCGCTAGCAAGGGAATTACCTTGAAAAAATCTTTAAGATATTAGCCAAAAAAATAAAAAAAAATAAAAAGAGCAGAAACTGAAAGATAGAAATGCTTACAGAGAGAGGAGTGTTGGAGACGTAGGCAGAAATTAGCGAGAGGAGGAGTGTAAGTGAGGCACTGAAGGACGCTATTGAGATAACAGGAGTTGCCGAGATTCTTTAACCCTAGAGGACCGTTTTTGCGTTGTTGACTCAGCAAATTCGGTTGCCAACTCATTTGCAATTTTTGCAGCTGAAACCCGCCCATTCATTAATAGCAAAACGAAATCTATGGTGATGTTTCTTCTTCTTCTTCATTAGAAACGACGCTGTTTCCTGTCGTCAACCACCGCAAGAGCCGCCGGGAGAAGGCGAATCGCATCGAATCGAATGGAATCGAATCTTTGTGTGTTGAATGGGTATTGGTTTTGGGAAAGAAAAAATAAGGGATTAATTATTAATTATGAAAGGTAGGAATTAAAAATGGAAGCATTTTTTTAAAAGGGAGGAAGCAGCAGCAGCAGCAGAGGCAGCATCACAAGAAGATCACCAATCCCGAAAAATGCTTCTTTCTTTTATTTTTATCTCTCTCTCTCTCTCTGTGGTTGTCGAGGGTTAACCCCTCAAGGCACCGTTTGGGAACGCGGCTGTGGCCGCGTTCCCAAAAAATTTGAAAATTTTTTGTTGTTTTTTTTTGCTAAAATTTAATATAATTTGTACGTTTTGGATCGTTTTGATGTGCTGATATCAAAAATGATTTTTAAAAAATAAAAAAACATCATTGACATGCATTTTGGCACGAAAAGTTATTTGAAAAGCACCCGCAACCACACTGCCAAACACGCTCTTGATATTTTGGGTCTACTTTCTCTTATAATTATTCTCTTGTAATTTTATTGTTTTTTCAATAAAATCTTTTATTTTTAATATAAAAAATCTGATATAAATTTTTTAACTTTTAATTAGTAATTACATCGATAATCTCCAAAATTATGAAATTGTATGGGTATAAATTTTTTCATTTAAGTGTCTCAATTTTTTAAAATCATTCAATCATACTATACAGTATTTTTATTTAAAAATATATTAAAATATTTTTAATATCAACATATTAAAACTATTCAAAACATAAAATATTTTAAAAATAAATACATTTTAACAAAAATCTATTTAAATTGTACTTCCAAACTCGAGCTAAATAGCTGATGGGGGCATCAAGTAAACATGTGTAGTCAATGCTTTTCTAAACAATCAAGAGATTGTGTGCTTATGACCTATGGAGGTTATGAATTTATTTTTATTTTTTTATCTTGAAATTTGCGAGCATGGGAGAGTCATAAATTAATGTTTTTCAAGGAAAAGAGACCGCAACCGAGAGTCTTTGTTTCTGTTTTAGGAGCTTGGGAGAAGTCAATATGAATTTTCAGTCGGGGTCATTTACCTTGGATTAGTAAATTTAGATTGAGCACTCGCATGTTGGTCGGTCCAAATGGTCCCCCGCCCCCCTAAAATGGGTCCAAGTTCTCCTATTTTATATCAAGGAAATAAATAACGTGCAGAGAATTTATTTTAAACCAGACCCTAATCTATTTTATTGTTATTTTTCCTATCCCTATATTCTTAACTGGTTTTTTAGAAAGTAATTTTCATTTAAAAATATATCAAATAATTTTTTTACATTAAAATCATAAAAAAAAACTTTTAAAAAATATTAATTTAATATATTAAAAAATATACTTTTAAAAAACATATAAAAGCAAAACCAATGGCACTCCAGAATGGACTTGACCGAAAGGTCAAGAAAGGTATGGCGAAACATTCTTATCTAAATGAAAATTTTGACATTTTTCTTAGAGGTTAAGTTTTACTATCGTCGGTCAGCAGACGCAAGAATACGACAATGTGAAAAGGTAAACTGCAGGCATGGCACATCGGCATCCACTATCCAAATTTAAAACTATACACGTTATACATTTGTGATTTTCATGTGTACCCGGGCAATGATACTGGTATTTTCTAGAAGAAGAAGGGAAAAGAACGTAGGGACGAGGGATCCCACAATTGCTTCACCTCCTCCTTTTCTCTCCTTACAAGTGACAGAAAAAAAGGAACAATGGACAGCAGTCTACAACAAAAATACCTCAAACAGTGAAACGATTCCGCAAATGTTTCTTTTCATAGTGATGCATTTGTGGGTTTTGCATCTTTACACATCATTGCCTCCACTAGATTCAGCTCCATACTGGCACAAAAAGAAACACCAAAGTAGGAGCAGCTGAGCCAATGCATAGGATGACGAATTTCAAAACAAATTCCACTATTAACATGCAAGGTAGTTTCTTGATGAAAAATAAAAATTGCGAGCAGAGAATTGACAAACAAAAAGTTACACTAAAAATACAAGATACAAGCAACTGATCTCACAGAAGCAACAAAAGATTGCTTTATGTGTAATTGCATACCTCAAAAATGTCTTCACACACTACTCTACGGTATATTTAACTGTTGGAAGTTGATGGTTCAGTCAAAGGTATGGATTCAGGATGTTTCGATTCATCAGAACTGCCTTTAGAAGCTTCCTTCTTCAATTTGTGATTATTATATGCTGCTACACCAGCAATAGCTGCAACAGGTTCAAAAAAATCACCATTTAGCATAACTTGTGCAAAATGCCACTTGTAAATTGTTGGATTTCTCTACATTTCACAAGTCTAGGCCTTCCAAGCACAAATATGAAGGGTCTGTTCTTGGAAATGGAATTTCATGAAAAACATTCTTATTTTTTAACTAAACGGGCATTTATAACATCATTAGACTTCTTAATGGAGACACTCACCAATAGCATAGCCAAACAGGTTTATAATTGTTAGCTTCGTATCTGCAAATAGAAGGGCAGACAGCAAGACAACCACCCAATCCTTGACGACACCAGCCACACGAATGGTCAGAGCACTCGTATGTGAGATCACAAGGAAAACTGATAGATTGAGAGCAAAGGTGCAGAGAGAGTTGAGCATTAACACTAGTGGTTGAAGGTTCCATGTCCCATGTGCTTCCATCCTTGATTTCTCCAGAAAGATCCAAGGAATAAACAGGAAAACAGAACTGCATAAAAGAACCAAAAATCTCATTCAAACGATAATAATTTTCCTGTTCATGGAACTAGTAAGGAACACTTCCATAAGAATGAAGTTTTACTAGTTAAAGATTAAAATAACACTTGCCTGCAGGGACTGACATAGTACATGACAGATATAGGGTTTAATTTCAGACCCTTCCTCTTCACCAGAATCTCCATAAAAATAAGTCTCAAGGCCTCTCCAACAACTCCACCCATCTGGTACACAACTCCAATCCAGTTGATATTTATTTCTCCATAAGAAGCCACTAGAACACCAAAGCTTATCACTGACATTATGAAAAGCATTCTGCAGCTCATCATTTCAAGTCCAGCTGCTACACCAAGAACGAAAACAGCTACTGGCACTGCAAATCTCATTGACGAAATCAAACATCACAAAGCATCCACAAGGACAAATCCCATAGTACTTAGTAATAACCGGCCAACTCTAGCCACCGAACAGAGATGCAGTCACAGATGCTCAGGATCATAATTAATATCCAGAATAGATCCAGGTGATTATTCAAAATCATAACGACAATTTATCAAGATGTAAGAGGGAAATGATAAATATAACGAACAACAAAGACATGAATCACCCACATTAACAAAAGAGGCAAAACGTTTAGCGTAATCACAACCAGAGCATTGTGTGTTCATGAAGTTCTGTGCCTTTAAATTCGTTGAATGTAGCATTGATCATGTAAAAACCATGTTTATTTTTTACACTGTAAACCTAGTAAACTAGGGACGAAAATGAAAACAGTAAACACTTACTGATAGCCTTCAACATTTGTGCAAAAGCCACAGATATATAGAGGTATGCTGTGTTTCCCAGCCACAGAGTCATTGCAAACGTTGCACCAATTGGAATAACTGAAGTTGTATATCTTGGTACACAAACATCAGTTAGATATAGGACAAAGCATAATCATATTTAATGAAATTGTCAAGGATGTTCATCAATGAACAGTTACGGAGAAGTTTTAATTTTTGTACTTACATTTCCAGTGTCATTCCTTCCTCAACCCTCATAACCTGTAACGAGTTACAAATCAAGATTAAGAGTTGCTTAAGGGAAATTATCATAATCAAAGAGCCCGATCAATCAATCAATCAATCAATACCTTGAAAACCTTGGTTAGTACAAAACACAAAACAGATGAGAAAACCATGTGAAGCAGAGTCAGTCCAAGAGGATAAGGAAAGTTTATTTCCTTAGATGACAAAACCCACTGCAATTAAACAAAACCGTACATTAGCCACACAAAGGAACAATTTATTAAATAGTACCCATGTGAGCTTCTTGTGTAAAACAAAATCATGAAAAATTTCATAAAATGAAATATTAATAACATTAAACTCACTCTATAAACCCTATAAATATAAATATATAAAGGAACATTCAACTGCAAATGCCAACAACGATAGGCTTTAATGCAATCTTGCCCAAAAACTCAACAGAACACTGACGCTTAATCAATCAATCAGTTAATGAAGAAATGAAAAGGAAAAGGAAAGGAAACAGCGTGAGAGAATAAGGGAGTTGACCTTGTTAAAGAAGATCTGGCCACTGGAGAGAGCAATGTAAAGGAGAATATAAGCATACGTTACTGTTCCTTCTTTCAGGAAACTTCGACTCCGATCCGCCATTGCCGCACACTTGCGAGATTCTGTTACTTGGTTTTCTCAGTTGAGTTTTGCTAGAGCGACTGGACCTGGAGAGAAGTAGAGTAGAGTAGAGGAGAGGGAAGTTGTGAAGAAGCTATGCTTTGCTTTCCTTGCTCTCTAGTCTCGCCTCTTTTCTCGGCAGGAAATTAAAAAATCGTTTGAGACGGATTGGGATTGGGTCTTTCAGTTATAAAACTTTAAAGATCTGGATATGGGCCAGCAGTCTGTCCAAGTTCAGTGTTAAATTAACATACGCTGGGCTAGCCTTAACTAAGTTGGTGAAAGCTCTTAGCCCAATTTAACACTCTTTCTTTTTTCTTTTTTCTTTTTTAGAATCAGTGAACCTGTTTATTTTTTTCATTTCAAAAAAGTATTTTAAAAAAAATTAATTTTTTTTATTTTTTATTTACTTTAAATTAAAAAAATTTTGGTGTATCCAGATTATTTTGATGTGTTGATGTCAAAAATAAATTTTAAAAAATAAAAATATATTATTTTGATATATTTCCAAGCAAAAAGCACTTTGAAAAGCAATCGTTATCACAATATCAAATAAGATCTTAATCTTTAATGTTCTGTGAGTGTTATACAAATCAATTAATTAAACAAATAGAAGTTTAGAAATTGATTTTTGTATTTCGTTTTCAATTTTATCTTTTTAAAACATATAATTATTCAAACTTGAGAAATTACTCGTATATCAAGAATTGTATTCACTTTTTATATATTATAATAATAATAATTTTGGATATTTTCATAATAAAACTTATATTTTATAAAAATAAAGAGCACAACTAGTACATATCTATGTTGTCTAAAAATTAGGTGATTAATTACACTAGCGAACATGGATTATTCGGTTTATTGTTATAAGAACATACTAAACAAAAAGTTATCCAAGAAAATATTAGAGTTCATACATGTTAAAATTATAAGCATGTAATTTTATATATCATGCAAACTTGCAATCAAAACTAAAAACTAGCGTGTATACTAAACATACATTCAAAGTTGCATAAAAGATTGAAATACAATCATAACATGCATGCTAATAATATAATATATTTATGTTTAGACTAAAATAAATAGGAGTAATTATTTGTTAAATTATTTTGAAAATAATGAAGTTTTTGTTGCTATTAGTGATGAATTATTTGTCATTAAAATTTCATTACTCCTTACTTGCACAATTAGAATATCTGTAATAAACTTCACATGATTCTAATAACCACTACCTTGTTTAGATGTAATTTTAAATAAGGTTTACAAACAAAAATAAATGGACACAAGAATCTCTCAACAAAACTGAATCTAATCTCTAGGTTAAGAAGAAAAACAAAGCTCAAAACTCTAAAAAATTGAGGTGATGAATAATGTATAAAATTTGAAAAAATAGTATGGAAAACTATTCATTTACATCTTATTTTACAGTGGATTTTAGAGACTAATAATGATTACCATAATTAATTTTCATCATTACCAAATTTGATTACCTATCATAAAATCATATAGAGAAATTAATTGAAATATATGTACTAACTCAAGTCAAGTAAAACTAATTTAAGAATACTTTTAAAATGAAAAGCTTACATTATAATTGTTCTCTTCAAGATTTTATATTTTAAAATTGCTTTATAATGATTTTATTTTTAATCTCATTAAAAATATCTTTCTTAATACATACAATAAACTTTCATTTATTTATTTAAGGATTAGGAAAGATCTTGGCAACAATTAGGTGCTGACATATGGTACATAGCATTTAAAACCATAGCTTAAAATGATTGTTACAAATTGATGTTGTTTTTGCTAACTTGTTGTTTTGTACAAGTGAATTAAACATAAATATTAAATATTTTCTTTTTAATTTATCTATTATGTCTCTACTTTTTTTAGTTTATCTTATACTTTATTTTTAATCACTAGTAAATTCATCACCATCATTTTCATATGAAATTCATAACAAAATACTTATCAATTCATCAAAACTTATTTCAATTCATATCCATTAGCATATAATATTACCCATACACATATAATTCAATAAACCCATAAATTATTATAAACCCTAACATTTTCAATAAATAATTATAAAGAAATAAAACTAAAATTATATAATGAAACAAATAGAGAAGATGAAGGAAACTTCCCTCAAGTATAAAGCATAAGAGGTTACTTGCTTAACTAATTAATAGCTTAGGGCTTGAAGAGAATTTTTGTAGAAGAAAAAGAGGCAGGGACAATAGTAAAAAAAAAAAAGAGCTTGGATAAATTAGTAACTAAAAAAAATTAACTCTGTAAAACTATTATATTAATATTTTAATAAAAAAATTATTTTTAAAAAAACATTAAGGGAGCAATTGCCCTCTGTTGCCTCTATGTGGCTCCGCCGTTGTGCTTTATCATTTTTTTTCTACTCATATTAAACAAAAAAAACAAAATAACCTCTTATGCTTATTTTTTATGAAAAACGACGTGTATGAATGAGTAGAAACAAAATATTTATGAAATTTGTATTCATTCATGTTTTTTTTATTTACTCCAAGTGTGCTAAAATGACATAAAAAATAACAATTTATTAACTTGAAATTATCATAGAAAAGACATTAGTTATAATCTTATGTTATCGTTAGATGAGAACTTCTTACTTATTGTTTTTAATAGTAACAATATTTAGATGCATTGCAAAAAAGAATAAGGCTTTCTTTCTCTCTTTTTCATATCACTCTCTCCTTTTATTTTAAAAAATAAAAAATGATTTTTTTTATAAGAGCATGATATATAGAATATTATTTTAATCTTTGAGCATGCTTATAAAAAAATTATATGAGACTTTTAAGGATTATTTGTTGAAGTTCTCATAATACATATACATATACTAAGCGATTTAACCTGCGCTTCAATGTGGACCACGTAATTCTTTTTTCAAAAAAAAATAAAAGTAGTTTTCTCCAAAGTGTTTTTTGACAAAAAGAAATCCAAAGCATAAATATAAAAGCATATGCATGTATTTAATTAAAAAAATTAAAAATTATTTATGCCAATAAATAAAAAAACAATTATTAAAATGTTTATTCAACTCGTGCCGGATAATATTTTTTTAATGTAAATGAATGAATGTGTAGGAGCTATTAATATATTTTTTAACATTGAGAAAAGAAATATAACTATGAATAAAAACAGTTGATGTTTATATATAATTTTACAAGTCAACTCACAAACCTACTACTCGAGTCATGGACTCCATTGAATATAATAAGATTTTTATGTATTTTTAGTTTTTGCTAAATATATAATAATAATTAAAAAAACAAAAAAAGAGAAAATTAAAAGGGGAAAAGATTAGGCCCAAAGCCTCTAGGCCTTTAAAAAACTATGCCTGAGCTCACGTGCCTGAGCCTATTTATTTTTTTGAAAACAATAAAGTAGACACCAAGCCTAGACCAACACATCTAGCCTTGTTTACTTTTTTTAAAAAAATAATGCAAACGACGTGTCGTTTACCAGCTTGAAATTTGGCCACCATTGTGGTGATTGAAAAATTAGGTCATAAAGTTTTTTCTCTTAAAAACTCATTTTCAACCCATTTTTACTTAAAAACACCAAGAAACACTTGTATAACATCAAAAAACCAATTTATCAACCCAAACAATTATAAAAAAAGGTCCAAAAACACCAAATCAAACTAGGTAAGAATTTTCTTTCTTGACCTAGATCTGTTTTTAGACAACTTTGAGACTCAAAATAACTTCCATCAAACTCTCCTTGTTGAATATAACTTGTTGACACCAAGTTTGATTTTTTTTTTTTGTTGGAATTAATGTCAATCATGATTTTCTCTCTTTATAGGTGAAATTCAATAATTTTCTCTCTCCTCTCTTTTACATAGAGATTGAAAAATAAAAAAAACTACATTTTCATACCAAAAGGGAGTTTTAAAATTCTACAAGTATAAAAGAATAAGTCATTGGAAAAGGAAGAGGACCATAGTTAACTTTTTACATAAAGTTTGAAACCACCATCTATTTTCTTTGAAAATATATAATAACAAAATTAAAAAAATAAGGGGAAAAAAGACTAGACCGAGCACATCTAGGCATTTGAAAACAAAGCTTAAACCTACGTGTTTGATCATGTTTATTTTAAAAAAAATTAAAGCATACATTAAGCCCAAACCCACGCGTCTATCCCTGTTTATTTCCTTATAAAAAAAATTAAAACAGACAACGCGTCGTTTGTTAGCCTAACATTTGATCACTATTGTAGTGGTTGAAAATCAAGTTATAAAGTTTTTTCCTTTAAAAATCTATCTTTACTTTAAAATACCTAATAAATACTCGTACAATATCAAAAACCAATTTATCAACCTAAAAATATATATATTAAAAAACAAACAGTCCTAAAACACCAAAACAAACTGGGTAAGATATTTTTTTTCTAGGCCTATATATATTTTTAGGCAACATTGAGACTTAAAACAATCATCATTAAACTCTTCTTGTCAAATAAAACCCGTTGACAACAAATTTGATATTTTTTATGGTTGAAATCAATTTCAATCATGATTTTCTTTTTCTTTAGTTGGAATTCGACGACTTCCTCTTTTCTCTCTCTAACATAGGGATTGAGAAACAAAAAAAAGTTTCATACCAAAAGTGAGTTTTAAAAATCTACAAGGATAAAAAATGTGTTATTGAAAAAGTAGGAGGACTAAAGTTAACTTTTTATGGAAAATTTGAAACCACCACCTATTTTCTTTGCCTTTTTTCACTTTGATATTTTATCTTTTTATTTTATCATTTCTCGATAATCTTACTTAAATTGATACTCAATTTAGTTTAGAAAAAATGAAATTAAAAAAGAATAGAATAAAAACAAAAAAGTAAGGGCATATAGATTCATGAAAAGATCCGCAATGCAATTTTAAAAGATTAATCCTCCATGTCTTTTAAAATATTGTTATTATATGTATAGGTGTGTGTGTGTGTATATGAACTTTGTATTTTATAGATATTAAATATTAAAATATTTCATGAAAATTGATAAAAAAAAATATATATATATCAAATATATAGTTGAATAAACACATGCAAGGCAAGTGACAAGAAATTAAATTGATGATCAAGTACATGTAAAAAAATAAATCTTCTTTTAAATATCAAATATGAACTTATAAGTCTATAAAAAATACAATAAGACTTTTTAATCAGAAAATTTATTGATAATTTATAATAATGAAAAGAAAATATATAACAATATATCCAACTTTTATATATTTTTTAATAATTTTTCCTCGACAATTATATCTAGTCTGAATTAAAATACATTTTATTTTATTCAAGTTTTATTCCTATAGATAGCATTTGATTAAATTTTAAACTCTTGGATTTTTTTATTTTCTTGTAATTATTTTATTAACAAATACTCTAAAATGCGAGAGAAAAGTATTGTAGTTTTCCCCACATGTTTTTTTTTGTTTTTTCATTTTTTTTGTGTTTGTCTTTTTTTTTTTGGGTTTTACATGTTTTTGTTCTTTTTTTCTCCCAAGATTGTCTTCTTCTCTTTTTTTTTTTTTTAATATTGAACTGATTGAAAATTTAGTTATGTAGTTTTTTTCTTTAAAATATTATGAATTACTATAATGTTTCCCTACATGGTTTTTTTTTATGAATTTTTTTCTTTTTTTTTCAAAATAGTCTTTGTTGATTTTCTTTTCATATTGAACTGGTTGAGAATTTTGCTTCATATTTTTTTTCTTTAAAACACTGTGGATTATTACAATATTTCCCAACATGGTTTTTGTTTTGCTATAGTGTTTCCCCACATATTTGTTTTTCAAAGTTATCTTTGTCGAATTTGTTTTTTTAATATTGAACTGGTTAAGAATTTAACTTTAACTTTCCCCACATGTTTTTTTTTTAAATTATCTTAGTTGAATTTTTTTTTAATATTGAGCTGGTCGAGAATTTAGCTTTAACTTTTCCCACATGTTTTTTTTTCATTTTATTTTGCTTTTGTTTTTCCAAAATTGTCTTCTTCTTTTTTCATTTTTTGTGTTTTTTCAGAATTATTTTTGTTGATTTTATTTTTTTTAACATGGAGTTGGTTGAGAATTTAGTTTTATATTTTTTTAAAAAAAACACTATGGACTGCTACAGTGTTTCTGCACATGGTTTTTTTCTCCTTTTTTATGGTTTTTTTTGTTTTTTTTTCTAGAATTGTATTTATCGATTTTATTTTTTATATTAAACTGGAAGAAAATTTAGCTTTGTAGTTTTTTTCTTTAATACACTGTGAATTGCTACATTATTCCCCCACATGATTTTTTTATTAATTTTTTCAAAATTATCTTTATCAATTTTATTATTTTTAATATTGAATTGGTTAAGAATTACAACTGTAGATTTCCTCATTAAACACTATAAATTGTTATAGTGTTTCCCTGCATGGTTTTTTTTCTTTTTTTTTTTGTTATGATTTTTACCAAAATTTTCTTTATTCATTTTATTTTTTAAATATTAAACTGGTTAAAAATTTAATTTTATAATTTTTTTCTTGAAAACATTGTAAACTGTATTAATTTTTCTCCATATATTTTTTTTTAATTTTTTCCATAAATTTACAACAACACATAAATATACCACAGGTTCGTAACATCACCCGGGAATAACATATAATAAAAATGCCAAACATGTATTTTCTCATTTGTTTCAAGGAAAAAAAAAGGTTTTCTTTTGCGACACTTGTGCACATGTTACAAGGTGTTATTTAAAAATATTTTCTGTACTTTAAATCTATATAATATTGTGATGTACATGGAAATTTCTATTTTTATCAAAGTGAGGTGCTTGAATTAATTATTTCTATCATATAATACTAATAACTTGAAAAGAGTGGCAGAAAAACAAGACCTCCATCCAACTTAACCTGACATCACATATTAAGGTATGTCTGGGATGTGTGGGAATCTAATACGGTAATAGTTTAAAGTATTTTTTTATTTAAAAATATATTAAAATAAAATTATTTTATTTTTTAAAAATATTTTTGCTCAAAACAATTTAAAAATATAAAAAAATTTATTTTAAATAAAAATAAAAAAATTTTAAATTTTTTTAAAATATAATTTACATTACGTTTCCAAACACACCCTAATTAATTGGCATGAATCTTGGAACATAGAGAAACGCCATCACCTCAACTATTATGATATGGAAATCATGGAAAAAATAATTTTTATTTTTAAAAAAGTAATTTTGATATTAATATATTAAAATAATACAAGAATATAAAAAATAATTATTTTAATTTTAATCAACTTTTATTTAAACTGGAATTCCAAATACGTGATTCATGTATTTTGGGTTGTACTGATATTTCATTAGTTTTTTTTATATATATAAAAAAAAAAATTGGTGATGGAAATGATATCGAAGGAGAAAAGGCTGCGAAACACACAAATGCTATGTGGACGAGAAGCACCCAGTTTGCAACGATAGGATTTGATCTTAAATTCCCACCTCCAAATGCTCATCCACTCCAACACCATGCATATATATATATTTTTTCCTTTTCTCTTCTCCTGTACTCCTGTATCCCTATCCGATATATGTAACCACCGTGCATACATATGGTCGAGTATCAGCCCCACCACTTTTTGTCTCCATGCAGATTCCTACGTATAATTAACCTCCTTGTTTTGCGTTCTGTTTCTTTCTCTAACTATAATCTCTTATATCTGCTTTCTCTGCATGTAGTGCATACTCTTGCTGCTTCTCCAAGGTCTGTTTTCATGTTCTCTCTACCTTTCTTCACTCTTAGTTTCTTATTGCTTGCTAGGATGTAACCACAGTGGTCTTTTATCCTTTACCCTGTTCTCGAGGTTCTGCTTCTGAGCACATAACATGTTATTTTTCTTCTCGTGCTGCTACAAGTTATTACTTCTTATCCTTTTCTTTTAGCTGTTCAAAGTTAGAGGTTTTTGTTTATCTTGCGTCTTTTGAGTGTTTCAAAACTTCAAGACAGAAAAAGGAGCTGCAATTAATGTTTCGTTTTTACAGTGTGCTTGATTAAACAAAGCGTTAAAAGTTTCTTGGTTTATACTTTACACCTTATTATAGTTATAGTTACTTCGGAGATAAATTAAAGATATGCATGTTCTTTTTCTCTTTTATATATATATATATACCATACGTGGAATCCCACTTGAAGTTTGATACACTTTGCTGGTTTCTTTTACCTGGACTTCTACAAGTATTTCTTTTTGGTTCATACTTCATCAACAATTTTACTTTTGTTCCTTTTCTTTTAGTTTATTCAGTTCTTTCGGTGTGTCTGTTCTTTTTGTATTAATTGTAATTTTAGATGCTTTGGTGAAGATTCTTTCAGCATGAGTATAGTGTAATGATAATGCAGTATTAGTTGAGAGTTGTGTTGGGAACCCATCATGTGTTTGTGTTTTTGTCCTTGCACTGAATTCTTTACATGGCCTCTTGTGTTTATTGATTGGTAGTAATTTGTTAATTCTTAAATACAGATTGTTTAAGTGGGAGGATTTAACAGTTGATTTTAAAGATGGAGATAACCAATGTCATGGAGTACGAGGCCATCGCTAAGCAGAAGTTGCCAAAGATGGTCTATGATTATTATGCTTCTGGTGCAGAGGACCAGTGGACTCTAGCAGAAAACAGAAATGCATTCTCAAGAATTTTGTGGGCCTTTGTCTCTTTATCTTTATAGTTTATAGACAAAACGCAGGATGTGGAACTTGATTGTAATTTGCATCTTTAGTAATGTGTTTGTTTTGGTTTGAATTATACATAGGTTTCGACCCCGTATTCTTATTGATGTGAGCAAAATAGACATGGCCACCACTGTCTTGGGATTCAAAATATCAATGCCTATTATGATTGCTCCAACTGCCATGCAGAAAATGGCTCATCCTGAAGGTATGTAGCAGTGTGCTTCGATTTTGGCTTGTTGTTGGTGATGGATCTCTTCTGCTAATGGTTTAATGTGGCCCTTGAATCTGTTGAAGACGGGCGTGGTCCTTATTTTGATAGAATCCTTCTCCTTTAATGCAGGGGAGTACGCAACAGCAAGAGCTGCATCGGCTGCTGGGACGATCATGGTTTGATTTTCACCATCTTCCGTGTTTCATTTAGATATGAGCACTGCAGCGTTCCATAAACTGAATTCTCTACCTTGAGAGGCACTGCTAATGTTTCTTTTTTAAGGATAGATAGCACTAATTCAACTAGTTCATACCAAAATAGAGTATCGAGCAGCTAATGTTATGTGCCTGTTTGTTCATGTTTTATCACATTTCTCCCTGAATTCTGATAATTTGGTGATTGCAAGTAGTTAAAGAATGTTTCAATGTTCATTATGCTGCTTACAATTATGGGATATGTGATTGTTTGAACTGTCTAATGTAAATCACATTACGTGAAACCCTTACCTGAAGTGTATACCCTCAAACATTGAAGTGGTGCTGTGGTGATATTTTTCGAACTTTGAGTGTTTCACAAATCTCTACTGGTTGTTTTCTTCCTTAAAACTGTTCTCTCTCTCTCTGTCTTTTTCAGCTGTTCTTCTGAAGAATGTTTTTGACAAATTTTAAATCATTGACATTCCCATCATAGATGCTTCTTCAACTTCAATCTTAGACGTCTTCGCTGTACTTAATTTTAAAATGTTTTCCTGATTATTTCAGACATTGTCCTCGTGGGCTACATCCAGCGTTGAAGAGGTTGCATCCACTGGACCTGGCATCCGCTTTTTCCAGCTCTATGTAAGCTTGAGATACTATGTTTGACGTCCTTCTATTTGTTGGATCAAAATATCTTGGTTTTCAGGTGTGCTTGCAGATGTCAGTAGTTTGCTTGCCAAATGCTTTTGCTGTTTATTTTCGTAGGTGTACAAGGACAGGAATGTTGTTGCTCAGCTTGTCAGAAGAGCTGAAAGGGCAGGTTTCAAGGCTATTGCTCTTACAGTTGATACCCCAAGGTTGGGCCGCAGGGAGGCTGACATCAAGAACAGGTGCTAACTTAAAATTAACATCGACCTTAACAAACCATTTGCTCAGAGGAGTGGTATATCCTGATTGTGACTTTATATGGTTTCTGCTGATTGGTTTTCTTACAGATTTACTCTGCCACCATTTTTGACATTGAAGAACTTTGAAGGTTTGGACCTTGGAAAAATGGACAAGGTGAGTCCAATTAATTGCTTATGAGGAATAATTATATGATTCTCAGAAGAATAATTGTATAATTGAACATTTTAGATTGATAGCTCTCTTTTACACAACTCACAATTAGCTTTGTTAGCGGTGCAGGCTGCTGACTCTGGACTTGCGTCGTATGTTGCTGGTCAAATTGATCGTACACTGAGCTGGAAGGTATGCTAGATTGGTCTCTATGGTTGAGATTTGAAATGTTCGGAGGCTCCGGGTTAATTTATAAGCCACTACTTGAATCAGGACAAAGCATTTAGATATTTTTCTTTTATTTGTTTTAATTGAATTTGAGACATTTCGTAAAAGAGGTTGGACATTCTTAAGACTCGTAAGATGTTAGAATTCTAAATAAAAACTTTTTTTTCTTGAGTTCTTTGTATTGGAAGTTTAGAAAGATCATTAGGCAATCCAAATTACTATGGTAAGGAATTTAGAATATTTCAAAATCTGTGAGTAATTGTAGACTGCAATACTGATATGGCGTGATTATGTGTTAAGTCTTAGTATAGATGAGTTGCTCCATTGATTTCTTTTGGAATATGTATAATTGTATAGGACGTGGAGTGGCTTCAGACAATCACCAAACTGCCAATTCTAGTGAAGGGTGTACTCACTGCTGAGGATGGTAAGAACAATACAAATAATAGCAATTTTGACAGTCACTTTTATAATTTTTGTGAACGCTTGAACATTTTTTATTTTTTTTACTGGTTTCGCAGCAAGGCTTTCAATTCAAGCTGGAGCAGCAGGGATTATTGTGTCGAATCACGGTGCTCGCCAACTCGATTATGTCCCTTCCACTATTATGGCGCTGGAAGAGGTAATTCAACATGTTTCTACCTGAAACATATGCTAAGTTGATTGAAAAAATGATCACAGTCTAAAAGAGGGATTGTATTTTATCTCTGTATCGATGATGTCAGGTTGTCAAGGCTGCACAAGGACGAGTTCCAGTGTTCTTGGATGGTGGTGTAAGGCGTGGAACTGATGTCTTCAAGGCATTGGCACTCGGAGCCTCTGGCATATTCGTAAGTATCAAACCTTGACATAGCCACAGCTTTCGTTTGGCAATCCTAAGAAAAGGGCTGCATAATTATGATCCACCTAAATGCTAGGAATTAATATAGACCACAGTGCACAGCTATTGTTAATTAAGGGCCTGTTTCTTTTCCAAGTCACTGAACTTGAGGTGGAATTCATTTGACAAGATGAGCCTTTTCTCATTTTTATCATCTATTAAAAGAAACTGAGAATTGAGACCTGTTCGGTGGTGTTCTTGATGACAGATTGGCCGACCAGTGGTCTTTTCACTGGCTGCTGAAGGAGAGACTGGTGTGAGAAAAGTGCTTCAAATGCTGCGTGAGGAGTTTGAACTTACTATGGCGTTAAGTGGTTGCCGTTCCCTCAAGGAAATCACTCGTGCCCACATTGTAGCCGATTGGGACCATCCTCTCAATCGCCTAGCTCCAAGGTTATAGAAACATTCCCTGGATGTTCAGCAGCCCCATGCCTAATAACTTACTCTGGGAAGTTGAGAGCGTGCCTTTTTATTTAAAGATGTCATTACCCTATTGATGGGTCTGCAAATCTTTTGAAAATTTCAAGCTTTTCTTATTGATGATGGACGGTTACAATCTTATGGCTACTGTGCTGCTTCACTGTATATTCTTTGATCAAACAAAAAATATTATATACTATAGTTTTCGCCTTCAAGTGCTGATATTAAATGCATCGTCTTCAAGTCGCTAGGCTCCAACAGTTTGGATGCCAGATTTCCAACATAAAGGAAAGCTAAGGCAGTTAACTCTGCTCCTTCAGATGTTTTTATCTTCTGAAACTTCGATGCGTAAGCATGCATTTGAAACAAGCGTGAGACATTCCCGCTGGGAGCTTCGCTTAATCCTAGCGAAACTCCTTCAGATTTTTAGCTGAATGATTTTTCAAATAGATTAGTTTAATTTATATTAAATTATTTTCATCTTATATTTTATATAGATTAGTTGTATCTGTATGGTTTATATATATATATATATATATAAATAGAAATTATTTGTAATTAGCAACCATATTTAACTACTAGGATAAAATAAATTAAAATATATAAAATAAAAAAACAGTCGGTGTAAAATATTTGTATGTGTGTTTTATTTCTATTATAAAAATTAGCTTTTCATTTTAATATTTTAGTAGTATTAACAACTCTTTTTTAATTTATTATTTGATAAATTTTTTATTTTATTTTATAAAGTATAAATAACATCTTTTTATTTCTCAAGTAAAAAAAAAACCATAACACATGAAAACATATTTACTATTAATTTTTTTCATGTTAGAGATTTACTTGAAATCTTAGCCGACATAAATAATATATTTTTATTTTTTAATTATTTTCATTTTCATTTTACTTTTTATCCAAATTTAATTATCAATTATATCAATCTTCTTTGACAATATTAAAAAACTTAATTATCAATTTTTCTCCCGGAAAATTTATGGATCCGGCACTCCTAGCAGACCCATCACAGATTTCTCTAAGAATGGTAAGACAGTATAAAAAAAACGATTAATTCATAACTATTTTTTTAAAAAAGGAATTCATTATTAAAATAGTAAAAAAAACAAAGAAAAAGGAAAATAAAAGTTAAAAAATATCTGCCATAGTCTAGTCTTGACAGGGTAACAGGTTGGTCCAAGTGAATTGTTTTTTTTTTATTATTATTTTTCTTCAGAACAATTTTACTTTCAAAAATTAATTAATTAATTAATTAATTGGATAATCTAAATTTAACCGGGCCGATACATGCCTTGTTTTAAAGGAAACCAACGTGGTTTAATCTTTGGTTTGGTCAATCCGTCTGGCCGGGCTGGTTTATAACACTGGTTTGAAATGAAACCAATACTATACAGTACAATCTCTAATAGGCCTATTTGATAGAACCCAGCCCACACCGATCATTTCTAGCTCCGCAAACTTCAATTTCAGCTACATCTCTGCAACAGCAAACTCCGTTGAAATTTGGTGGTAAGCTCTCTTTCTCTCTCTGTTGCTCGCTCGCTCGCTCCAATTTGTTCTCGATAAAATCAACTGAATCGATCTTTATCCGATTTTGTAATGATGATTAGAAGTGAAGAGAGAAGGATCAGATGGGGAAAAGAGGTAGGGCATGCGTGGTGGTATTGGGAGATATAGGCCGAAGCCCTCGAATGCAGTATCACGCTCTTTCCCTTGCTCGTCAGGCATCTCTTCAAGTTGACGTTGTTGCTTATGGAGGTACCTCTCCTTTTCATTTCCATTTTCAAATTATTATTATTTTTTTGTGTGTTTTTTTAATAAATTTGATTCAAACTTTCTGCAGGTTCTGAACCCCATATGGCATTGCGGGAGAATCAATCTATCCATATCCACAAAATGGTATTTATCACTCCAAAATGTTTCCTTCTCTTGCTTGAATATCTCTATCGCATCATAATACTTTTGATTTTAATGTTTTTTTGCAGAAACAGTGGCCAACAATTCCGCAGGGGTTGCCGAAGATGTTTAAGCCATTCATGCTTTTACTTAAGCCGTTATTTCAGTTTCTTATGCTTCTTTGGTATTTGTGTGTCAAAATACCGCCACCCGATGTGTTCCTTGTGCAGGTCAGAACATGCCAGTACCATAATTCTTAGGACTTTCTTGTCTGCAGTGTAATGAGTTGTTTAAGAAAAAAAAAAAAACCTTTTGAATGCTGCCCATAAGACACATAGAAATTGTGGTATGAAAGTGCAATTTGCTGGAGAAAAGGTGAACTTTTGTCTAGGTTATGGAAAAAGTGGACGAGAGAAGGGGCAGGCTGTGTGTTAGTGGAATTGGTGGAGAGTCCTAGATGATAACCATCTCTCAGATAGGCCTCCGTGTGTCCTAACTTTTATTTGTCAAATTGTGTGATTAAATGCATATTGGAAACTCAGGCACTTAGCCCAGTCAAGTAGAGACTACAGAACAGTTATTGAGCCCATGCTTTGTTGCTGAGAACATGATAGAATTGCCTCATTTAAGTGACCATTATTAATTATTCAACCTGCAATCTTTTTTTGGTGGTAATACATTTATCCTGTAAAATATATATAGCATTCTGTTGTTCTGGGCATTATAGCTGATATATGTATGTGTGCATGCTTATATTGTCTATGGATCTTTTTATTGGATTCCTCACAGATTAAGCCAAGACTTGTCTCATTATTGTTTTTGGCTTCTGCAGAATCCTCCGTCTGTTCCAACCCTGGTAGCTGTAAAATGGGCAAGCTGGTTGAGAAATGCCAAGTTTATTGTCGATTGGCATAATTTTGGTTATACTTTGCTAGCATTATCGCTCGGAAGAAATAGTCGATTTGTGACAGTATATCGTTGGTACTATTGATTGTCCTTTGCCCTGTGAATGATCAGTTTTGTTCGTTCTGTGACAGATGTCTTGGTTTTTCTTACCTGCTTAGGTTTGAGAGGCATTATGGGAAGATGGCTCATGGTTCCCTATGTGTAACAAGGGCTATGGAACATGAATTGACTCAAAACTGGGGAATTAAGTAAGATGGTCAGCTCAACATGCTCAGATTTTCTACATTCTGATTTGGACTATTTTATTATCATATCTTTATGGGTTTATTACTCATCTTTTGTACATTAAACTGACAGAGCTGCAGTTCTATATGATCAGCCACCTGAGTTTTTTCATCCTGCCTCACTCGAGGAGAAACATAAGGTGAACCCATGTTTCATGCTAGGTTCTTCAGTCAGAAGACACTGAATTGTAAATTTATCATGGATCATTGTAGTTATTCTGCAGGTTAGGTAAACACATCAGTGAGTCCCAAGGTGTTCATGATTGTGCCAGCCATGGTAATGTCATTGACAAAATAAATTTGTGATCTTATCTTTGTTGAGGTTCAGTTAGATCCAGATTTATTTGCTTAAGTTATACATTTTTTGCAGGAGCTGTGGGAATGGGTAGCCCTAATCTAAATGAGACTTTATTTACAACCATGGTTGCTGATGATATTTTCTTAAAGCCAAATAGGCCTGCTCTTGTTGTAAGCAGTACAAGCTGGTGAGTTGTTCTGTTTTATTTTTCATGCTCACGCTGATGAGCCATGTATGTGCCCCAATTGCTGAGTAATCTCAGATTATGGTGCCATTGACATATTCGGTGGTTCTTACAGTTTTCCTTCTCACTCAAACTGTATAATATTATTTCACTTACAGGTTGTCTTAAGTTTGTTATGTGAACATGGCTACTGTATTGCATCATTGTTAAATGATTTTTTCCCTTATATTTTGTTTGGATTGGCTGGAGGGATGAAAGGAAGTGGTTTAATTTCCTTCATTTGAGTGTTGAAATGATGGAAGTGAAAGGAGAAGAAAAGAAGTATCCTCCAAGTAGAGAGCACGGAAAACACAGAACTCTGTTCAAATTCCTTTAAATATACCCTATCATCAGTTCTATAATAACAAATCACTAATGAGAAATTCTTTATCCTATTAATCTAATTAGAAGCCCTGATATATGTCTTTTTTTTTTCCATACCAAACTCAGGGTTTTCTATGTTTCCCTATATTTCACGATCCTAACCTTAAATCTCAACCATGCAGAGTAATAATTCTAGTTTACTCCACCTGATTAACTAGTTGACCTTGCATAGTGGAACACTCTCAAGTAATGCTGTGTTGCCTTTATGATAATTCAATTGAAAGTAAACTTACCAGAGCATATTAAAATGAGAGAATGGTTTGCAGGACAGCAGATGAAGATTTTGGCATTCTTCTTGAGGCAGCAGTTATGTATGATAGACGAGTTGCTGCTATTCTAAATGAAGATGATTCTACTGTGGAAGTTCTTTGGAATGAAATGTCAGCTGGAAAGCAATGTTTGTACCCTAGGTTGTTATTCATCATTACAGGTGATATTTTTGTTTGCTTCATTTTCTTATCAACATTTCTTTTGCTTCCCAAATGAATGTTTTTGCATCTTTGGCATGCAACAACTTCTAACCTGTGATCTCACTCCTTCGATGAATGAAGGTAAAGGGCCAGAAAAAGAAAAATATGAAGAAAAAATAAGACGGTTACATCTTAAGCGTGTTGCATTTCGTACCATGTGGTTGTCAGCTGAGGATTATCCATTGCTTCTAGGTAGTAAACCATCTCACTGGTTTTTGTTATAATTTCTTCAAGCGAGTGAAGTAATCCCATCTCTCTCTGACATTCACAGGTTCGGCAGACCTTGGAGTGTGCTTGCATACTTCATCATCAGGATTGGACCTTCCCATGAAGGTATAAACCCAATGTTGAAATATGCATGAAAACTGTTTTGCTTTTTTCTTGACTGATATAAACACTTCCTCATTACACAAAAGTTATGTTATTACTCTCCATAAAAATCTCTGGCACAGGTCGTGGACATGTTTGGTTGTGGACTACCTGTTTGCGCTGTCGCCTACTCTTGGTAAAGCCTTACTGTTTTTTTTTTTTCAGCATGTGATTTAAGGTTCTAGTTGCATTATTCACTTATTTGCCATGTTTTCTTTGGCACTCTTGATTGGAAGCATCAAGGAGCTCGTGAAAGTTGAGAAAAATGGTCTCCTCTTCTCATCATCTTCAGAATTAGCTGATGAACTTTTGGTAAATTTTAATTACTTTGTTAAGATAATATTTTTCATGAATAACTATAAGCGAGAAAAAATTTAAGCAACTTGCCCGAAACTGATGGTATGTGGTATAAAGGCACTGACACTTGAAACAAAGTTATAGATGGAAAGATAGTGGAGCTACAGTTACGGATTTTATTTTTATTTTTCATTTTGGTTAGTATCATGGCAAAAATGATGTTGCGGTGAATGTGTGCAGATGCTTTTTAAGGGTTTTCCAGAAGAATGTGATGCACTGAAGCTGCTAAGAAATGGCGTACTAGAAATGGGTTCTTCAAGGTGGGCTACCGAGTGGGAAGAGCATGCTAAGCCATTAATATCAGAGGCAAGCTTACTTTTCTCAGTACAGTTATCTATATCAGCATTATAGCAGTAATTTCATTAAGTTTCCTCAAAGTCTCAATCTCATTTCCTCTGACATGCTATGAAAATTTTCATATTGATGTCAATACTCTACCTGCCTAATAAAAACATGTACTTATATAAAGCTGCTTTAGGGATTGGTTTTTCCTTTGGTTCAGTGGGGGACTGATTAAGTCTTCATCTGCTTTGGACTACTGCTACTAACTGAATGCTATTCTTCTCCTTACCTCTTCCTTTAATGTGCTTTCTTTAATTTTGTGTTTCATGTAATTTATAGGATTTGCATTTGTAAGCTTGCAGGTTATTTCTCAGAACCTGGGGTAAAATTTGCAGTTTCAGTTTGAATCTTCTTTGAAGATTTAAACCAGGCAAGCACAGCAAAACCCTCTTAATGGCTTCTTTAGGATTGGTTTAGGCAAAACGTCAAAATGATGGCATCCAGCTGAGATTGTTTGTTCGTTGAAACCTTGTTTTTGCATTTGACAGCTCTACAGTATCTCTGATTACCTGAATTATGCGACATTTTTGTTCTCAGAAGTATATACATTCGCATATAGCAGTAGGCGTGCGTGTGCAATGCAAATTGTCTTTCGAGTCTATAGCAACTCCAGTTGGATGAGCTATATCCGCTTCTAGTTGTTGCAAAAGAAACTTGTGTGCTTGGAAGAAGCATTGATTTTCATACGTGTGAAGAGCACAAAAACCACGTCGTTATGATAAAGAGTTTGGTATCAAGGGGCTGACCCAACAGTAACTTGAGCTTTTTTGTTACATTTGACTTTTCTTGCGGATCCTCATAGAGAATCACATTCCCGTAGTGGGAGAATGCCAAAAAAAAATTTAATTTTTGACTTAAAATGCTTTCATTTCTAATTTTAAGTGGACTAACATAACCTTAATTCTACTACTGATACCAAATTTGCTTCGGGCAACTAAGATGGTTAATATGATATACATGCTATGTAATTACTGAACATATGAGCGGTTTTTAAAGACAGAAGGTGAACAAGGATTTAGAGTGAAGAAAGAGCAATGATTTATGAGATGGGTTTTTATATAAAATATTTCACATAAAAATATTTTCTTGATTTTTATGTGTTTGTTTCTCATAAAAATCTCAGAAAAAACCTAATTAATGTATAATATCTTATGGATAATTTTAAAATTTAATTCATTTATTAAAAAATATTAGCAGCTCATAAAAGTTTTTGTAAAATATATTATTCTATTTTTATTATTATATAATTATTTTAACCATCATTTCCATTACAATCTTGCTATCATTACCAATAACTTTATTGTCATTGTCTTTTATGATCATCTTTAGAACGATCACTAGCACTATCATCTTATTCGTTGTCAATACACCATTACCATCTCCTTTCTCATTTTTATTATTAAATTGTTGTTACCTATTTTTATCCCATAAAAAAATCAAGAAAAAAATAAAATAAAAAATATAAGAGGATATACATGAAGAAAACCTAGAAAATTGCTCAAGTTGGAGGCAAATGATTAAAATGACAAGTGGAAAAGTTGAACGATTAGAATGTACAAGATTAGTAAAATTGACGATCCAATTCTGATTGAAAAAAAGGCCCCATTGGTGAGAGTATTTTATTTAGGGTCAAGAAATACAAGTTTAGATGAGTAAGGAATCAATGAGAATTTTAGAAGACTTAATTAATTTTATTGAGAACTTAATTGCAAGGAAAATTAGTTTGTTGGAGTCAAATTGGGTGTTAATCGGAAGAAATGAAGTTTAGGGACTGAAATTGAATTTTGAAAAGTTTAATTAGTCAAATCAGGGGCTTAATTGTGAAAAAATTAAAGTTTGATAGCCAATTATGGGTTTAATTGAAGAAATTCAAAACTAAGGACTAAATCGTAAAAGACATAAGATTTCAGAGGCTGAATTGACTAAACAAGGGCTAAATTGTAGAAAATTAAAAGTTTGATAGTCAATTAAGGGTTTAAGTGCACAAATTGGAAACTAAGGGTCAAGATGAAAATAATGCTAAACATTGAGGTTGGTGATTAAGTTTGACATAGGTGAAATTACATGAAATTAAGAGTTTGGGAGACAATTACGAGTGCAATTAAAAGTAATTGGAAGAATAAGAACTAAAATGATATATGTCAGATCTCAGATTAAAAACTCTAATTTCTAAGGGTTTAACCTAGACAACGTATTGTTCACCCATTGTTCATCTACTTTCTTGACAGTTTTGGATGATTAGGTTGGCACATTCCAAGAGCTCGTTGTGGAGTTCCAGCCCTCCAAATGGCATAAGATTTTTTGCAAATGGAAGAAGAAAATCCCCTCTACAGCCTCATTTCTATTAAATTAGATGATTACATCTCAATTCTTCCATAAAAATCTTCAACATCTTGTCCTTGATCAGCCATCACTGTATTTTCATATTCTGGACTGATCGAGTTGGCACCTTCAAGCAAATGAATATGAACCTACAAACCTCTAAATAGAGTAAGGATAGATCCAAATGAAAGATGTGCATCTTCTTTACCAAGTTCAAGTGATCTTTGATGGCGTTTACATCGGAGTTTCTCTAGAGAAACCTTGAAAACGGCCAACTCAGTTAGCCTTGATTGAGATATTTATTTGTGCTAAACCCCTTAACCTTTTCGTGTGTTCACACTTAAAAACTCCCAGAGTTCATGTGGCCTGCCCATTCATGCCTTTTCGATCTTTAATGATGTTTTTGAATCCTTTTGGCATTACTTTGTATTTTATCATTTATATGGATTGATGAATGAAAATGTTGTCTTGACTGTTGAATCTTGTTTTGAAGTTGTTGTTAATGTTGCTAAGATGTTTAAAAGGTGTTTGTGTGTCTGGTTTTGATGAAGCATAATAATTTGGAATCTGTCAAATATAGTAGTAGATGTTTGATAGCTTTTTCTAGGTTGTTGATGCATGTTCTTGGTTCCTGAGTTTAGTTTGGGTCTCAAGTGCTTAAAGAGTCAATTTTGGATTAAGTTTTGATATTTTTGTTGGTTGATAATATGACTGTAGTTTTGGAAGTTGAAATCTTTTACATGTTCTTGATGATTTGAGGTTATTTGTTAGTATTTTTTATTCAAACTTATTTGTTTAATGATAATGTGGTTTGTTGGGGGCTAAGAGAGCTTGGTTTGGAGGCTTAAAATGTATTTTATAGGTTTGACCGTGTATGTTAGGTTTTCTAGGCAACCTAAGTTCATATTCTTCATGTTCATATGAAGAACATTGTCTTTAGTGCTAGTTTTAGATCTCATTTTGATTTAATTTTGGTTTCTTCAAGTTCATTTATCATTATTAGTAAATAATATAGGGTTTTCATGCATCAACAACATGTGTTTTGTGGGTTTTAATCTTAGGGTTTTGAATTTGAACCGAAATTTATTTTTGAAAAAAAATATGATGTTTAATAATCTAAGCAAATGGATACTTGATTCTTGATCTATGCTTGTTTGATGTTTATGTTGCAGAGTTTGAGTTTGAATGTTCTTTATGTTTTTGGTTTTCCTTGATGTTTGATCTATTTTTGTTAAAAAAATTTATGTTTTTGTGATTTTTTTTTTTTAGTTTTGATTCATTTTCAGTTAATGGTTTGTTTTGATTTAGTTTTTAGGCTAAACCTTAGTTTTTAGTTTGGTTCATGGTTGAATTGAACCAGTGTTTTCAGGTCAACCTAGTCGAGTCAAAATCAAGTCAAATACTTAAGACTTTGTTTGATTTGCCACTGTTTTGATAAAAAGAGTTTTGGCTTAAGGGCGTGTTTGGCAAATACGTTCTTAGACCTGTTTTGACAGTTTTGTTTTGAACAAAAATATGTTTTTGTCAAACATTGCCCTAAAAAATAAAATAAAAATGATTTTTATTTATTGCATATGGCTCAATCTTTTTAAAAAATTGCATTTTATTTATGAAAAAGAGAAAAAAAAGAGAGGTTATTTTAGCATGGTTTTATAAAATGCATGTGTTAATTTTTTTTGTTTTTTTTTTTTGGAATTTACAATAAGTTTGTAACATTCCTTAAAGATTTGGCCAATATTTTAATAACCTTAAAAATTTTAATTCATTAAAATTAATGGTCAATATCCTGGTATAAATATTAGACCTATAAATAGACTGATATTTAAATACTAAGAGTTGACTAGAAAATCTTCAGAACTATTTTGGATATTCATCAATTTTAATTGAGAGTATTTTTCACCACAATATACGAGTTATGGAGAATCCTTTTGCCTTTTAGGATAGGCAAATCCTGTTAGAGCATTTAAATGAACCATTCCTAGAAGAACTTATTTAGGCATATGAGTCCATAATAAACTCGAAATGCCAAATGTATCTATAAAAGTAAATCTTTATTTTAAGTAATAGATAAATCATCGGTTAGGAACCTATCAAAACCTTTAAACCATATCTAAACCACACAATGCAGCTTACCTAAGGTAAGGTGTGTTATGGGTGTTAATATTTTCTCTAGCCACAACTAGTTTCTTACCCTTGAAATTTCTGATAAGACTAGTACACTCAGGTCTCCTAGTGACATTGAAACAAATAACTAGGTGGTGACTCCTTAATTCTTGACGCCATATTCATCGTATGCCCACATGCAACAATAATCATTACCATAACTAATGAAAGAACATTTTACAATATAAAATAATTTAAACAAACATTAACTAAAAAACTAAAATGTGTGGAGGATTCATTGTGAAAAATGCAATGTGGATACCCTCATGTGGAATTGTGGACGAACTATTCACAATATAATTTTTTTTATCTTTTTTTTATTTGGCCCTTAGTAGACCAAATTTTTAGTCAATTGGTTGGGAGATAATGAGATTAAAAGACGGGGAGGGGGGACCAAAGTAAAAAAAAAAACAAGTAGGAAATGAGTGGCTTTAAAAAGTTTTGGCAAAATGTGCATTGTAGTTCCTATATTTTACAATGGGTGGCTTTAAAAAGTTTTGGTAAAATGTGCATTTTAGTTCCTATATTTTACAAATTATAGATATCGAGTCTTTTTAGTTTTCAAAATTAAAGGGAAAAATTAAAACTTTATTTATTTATTTTTTTGGGCCCTCTAGTGTCAGGGAGTGAGAGAAAGTCATTGGAATTCAGCACTATAGAAAAAATTTATGTTAGGAGCGATTCTGACCACCAAACACAATTGAAATTGGTGTGAATTTTTTTCTTTAATAAGGAAAGCTCACATATAGGGTTTTTTTACCTTGAAATTTCTAAGAAAAACATATGCGATCTTGGTAAGATTTTTGATTTCGAGTTGATTGATAGTTTTTTTTTTTTGCTATGAATGAGTTTATCAAGTTGCCTATGATGCTTTATAGTTTTTTTGGTTGAAAAAATAGTTTTTGGGTTGAAAAACCATCAACCCTGTTTTTCTAGCTACTATAATAGTCGAAAACCTGGACAATATAGACAATGTGTCATTGTAATTTTTTTTTCAAAAAACAATTGGGGCGAACAACATGTCGTCCACCCTAGCTACAAAAAAAAGGGCCAATTGTGTAGGCCTTAACAAAATAGGCCAAGCAAGCTAGCTTGATCTTAAAAAAAAAATAATTTATTTTTTAAATTTATTTTTTTTATTTATATTAATACTAATACTAATACTCATTCTCTCTTTTATTTTGTTTAGAGGTCTCTTTTAAATAATAGTTATTTTTTAATTATTTTATATGCATTTAATTTTTGAAGAGGTTTTTCTGATTTTATAATTTTTTTAAATCTTTTGTATAGATAAACTTTATTTTTAAAATAAAAAAATATTTATTTTCAAATAATATTTCTAATATGTGCAGCCTTGTATAATATTTTTTTCCCTTTAATTTTATTTAATAAATTTAATGTATATGTCTATTTATATTATCGTTTGATTGAATAAAAAAATATTTTAATAAAAAAATTTACCAAACACAACGAGGTAAATATCATCTCAACCCAATAGTTTAAGCTGTTAGGTGGGGTCACACGATATGATTTATATTATTTTCTAACACACCTCTTTAAGTGAAAGTCCTTTGGGCTTGAAACTTGCACATGCCTACACTATCTTTTGCTTAATTTTTATCAAATAAATGAGGATAGTGAGATTCGAACTCGTGACTGCTTGGTCATTAAGGCTTTGATATCATGTCAAAAAACCATCTTAACTCAATAACTTAAGTTGTTAGGTAAGGTTCCAAGATATGATTTATAAATCTACACTTATCTCTCAATTTTTTCAATTTTATTTTTAGGTATCGTTTATGGTTTTTTTTATATTATTTATGAACATACATAGTTATCGATTTATTTAATTATATATATGCATAAACTTTCTAATCTTTGCTTAGATTTGTTTTAACTACAAAAACATGTCGAAAAAGCCTATGTATAAAATATTTTTTAGTTGATTTTGTTTTTTTGAAAAATGAATTTATACGTGCGACTGCTAAACTTTATTGTCACTTATGGTGGTCAGAATTTAAAAAGTAAACGACATGTTGTCTAGTGTATTTTTTTTTAAAAAAAGTGAACGACATATCATGTTCACCTTGAAAAAAAAAAGATAGATAGACCATGCACTTGGATATTTTTTAGAGGCCTAGGCTCGTATATCTGGCTTATTTTGTATCCTTTGATTATTATTATTTTCAATTTCATTCTTCAACATTGAATATTTATTAATTTTTCTTATTAACTTTCCTTTTCAATTTCATCATTCAATATTTTGTTGACTTTGAATTCGGTTACATAATTTATTTTGGTTTTTTTTGTAGGTTTATCGTTGTCTTAAACAAACATCATCATATTTGGTTGGTGCTTAATTTTGCGAGAGTCTAATTTTTCATAGTATAATTAACAAAAAATAGTTTTAGAAAAAATAAATTTATTAGCCCAATGTACGTATTTGGCGGGTTAACTTAGGTTGATTGAGAATAGAGTTTTATAATGTTTTAGTTTTTTTCTATAAGGTTATTGCGTTCTCAAACAAATATCCCAACATTGGATTGATGTTTGGTTTTTGAGTGTTTATTTTTATTATCATATAATAAAATGAAAAATTATTTTTTAAAAAAATTTATTAAACCCACTAGAATCTATGACTTAGGTTGTAGATTTGGTGGGTTAACTTAGCTTGATTAAGAATTAGTATTCATAATTTGTTTCAAATTGTATTCTTTAGTGTTATCGCAATCTTAAATAAATGTTATGGCATTGATTTGATGCTCAATTTTATGAATAACTATTTTTATTTTCATATAATTATATAAAAAATAATTTAAAAATTATTAAATTTATTGGAGTTTATGACTCAGGTTGCTAGTGTGGCAAATTAGGTTGCAAAATCCAGATCGATCCAATATGTCA
The DNA here is from genome assembly GCF_951802175.1 of Populus nigra. NCBI lineage: Eukaryota > Viridiplantae > Streptophyta > Magnoliopsida > Malpighiales > Salicaceae > Populus > Populus nigra. Next base: position 8,392,350 of record NC_084852.1, read on the forward strand.
TCTTCTCAATATCTAAAGAAAATGATGTAATCTTGAAATTTTTATTTGAAACCAAAACATATTTTTACTAGTCTTTTGGATTACCTTTGAACTCGCCAAGTTGGTCGGGTTATATCAAGACAACTCTCAAGTAATTTAATTTAAAATTCATACTATGCAAAGAGCTAGATTGAAAAATTTGAAGGTTGACCCATCAATTATTAAAAAGTTTCTCATTCATTCCCTCAATATTTTTTTTCATGTTTAAATATTTTTTAGTCCAATGACATAACACAGCACAACACAACACACACGGTTGAATTATCTAAGTTAATATTGTAACAAAATTTAAACCTCAAATATCCAATAGCCTATTTTGAACCACGAGGCTGTCTGTGTCATAAATTGACACCACAGGGACCTCAGTGTTACTAAACCAATTACTTGAACAAGGGCAATCTGACCATATGTAAAAGAGTATTGGGAGTGATTTTAGCAGTCCAAAATCTAAATCCCCAACGAGGCTCCGCGCTCCCTCTCCAAAAACATACCAGGTGAGTGGAAATAGCAATTTCGCTGAAGTGTTGTAAAGGGTTTAGAAGAGGGTTTATTGTTGAAAAAACACAGACCACTATCATGGCGATGAAGAATTCACTGTGCAGATGCAGAGTACTTGCAAAAATCGCTACCTCACAACCAACTACAAGGCGAATCTCTCCTCCACTAATTCTCCTGCTTCAACAATCATCTTGTTACTCCACCAACGAAAAGGAGCACAACCCACCAACAACTACACTAAAAAAAACACCACCTTTATACAAGAAATCACCTTCTTCTACAGATTTTCCAAGGCCCAAAGAAATCCCATTTCAAGCAAAGGTTGCTAATTCCATTAACTTAATTGGGTATATCGATATGCCTATTCAAACCCAAGTTTCATCTCCTGATGAAAAGTTTCGGGCTGCCACTGTTATCACCCAGGAACCTTCTTATCATTCTCCTGCTCTTCGGTACTCTATTTTACTACTACTTTTTTTCTTACACTTCTCTCTTCTTTTCTCTTCCTGAGTTTGTCTGTTATTTTTGTCTCTGTTGCTTATGTAGAAAAAAGATTTTGGATGGATTTGCATTTTTAGTAAAAACTGCTGTAAAGTTTGTTACTTTCACACTGATTGAGTTGCTTTGTTCTGTTACTGATGCTATCTATGTTTCACTTTTGGTTGGTTGATTTGTTTGTCTCTTACAATATTAGGATTCCAATCATATTTGAAGGTGATTTGGCCCATATTGCTGCTTCACACTTGAAGAAAGGAGATTTTGTCTACATAGATGGGCAGTTAAGTACTGACCCCCCTCCTTTCCCTGAGATGCAGGATCAAACCCAAGTTCAGGTAAGCATCATTAACTATGGACCTAAAAATGCAAACATGCGTCACTTGCACTGTGCTTTGGGGTTAATTATGTCTAGCATTGGATTCTTATAAGTATTGTGTTAATTTTATACTGTGGAATGAATAACATCAGGAGGTTGGTCTATTAGATTCTTTTCTTTTCTGTTTTTTTTTATAGAGTGGTCTATTAGATTCTGGACTTTTGGTAACCAGAACATTTTAAGAATTTTAGGCTTTGCATAACTTAGATTAGAAGAGAGTTTTCCTTCATGCCCTGAAAGAAACTCAGGCTTAAACATTCTTGAAATACGCCCCTGCCTTAGCTCACTTCTGTTTGCATTGGTCAGTAACTAGGTGGAATATGATCTGTTAAGGTTCATTGCTTCTTGTTCAACAGGATCTCAAAGTCAAAACAGAATGAATAATGGTCAATGCCAATATTGCAATGAGTATTGATCTGGATATAATAAAGAAATTGAATTTTTTAAACATATGCGAAGGTGATACCAAAGATAATGCCTCCTTGCATCATATGCTGGAATTTCTTAGCATGCCTATCTGACGTAGGATTGGGATAGCCCGGAGACCAACAAAAGATGCAATAGATGCTCTTTTACAAACCTGATGGGTGTTGTGCTATTGTACATGTGAAAAGCTTATAATGCTAGATGTGTTCGTTCTTGCTAGGTTTTGGTGAACAGTATCAACTTTATTGAGGGGTCTTTCCAAGTGAAGAAAAGTATACTCGAGCAGCAACTAGAAGTGCCCTTAGATGATGATGGTAAATCCTTGTAAGATATTTTTATTAACTTTTTTGGTGATGCTGATTGCTAAACTATGGCTTACTTATCTTTCAGCCAGCATGAAGAGAAAAGGTGAATCTGGATCGAATTCCTGGACAGACCTTCTTGAAAATCCAAATCAGTGGTGGGATTATCGTAGTAGTAAGCGCAGTGGATTGGTAATGATTCACCCTCTAGGCAAGTTCTTATTTAGCTGTTGATATTTATAGATCCGTTACCTGCTTGCTTCTTGTTTTGCACAGGTAAAACCAAAGCACCCAGATTTTAAACACAAGAATAACAACCAGTCCGTCTGGCTTACTGGGGCACCAAGTTGGATTTTTTCAGGACTTGAGAAGGTGAAATTTGATGTTAAGACTGCCCTACCAACACAAACAAAGCAGCAAAAAGGTACAAACAACTTAGCTACTATCCTTAAACTACCTTCACCTGGCCTCCCTATGCTGCATCCTTTAAAATTGGCATATCTAGCAATGTGGATGCTTGTTATTTTTTTATGTCAATATGTGCTTAGAGAACAATTCTCATGGGAGCCATCAGATGCTTCTGTCCCATGTGGCAAGTGGCACCATGCTGGTATAAACATACAATATCTACACCGATAAAGACACCGGACTTGAGACATTGTTTATGCATTTGTATGATCATAAACGATGGAGGGTAACCTAAATGATTGAGAGAGGTAGTCCAAACCATTGAGAGATTGAGCTTTAGCTTATGTTTTGGTTTAATTTATTTGAACTTTTAGTTGAGGTTTATTAATTAGGTTTTATTTGTTGGGCTTGATTTAATTATTATTGGGTATTTTATTTAGAGGGCTATAAGCCTAATTGCTTGTTTTAGTTAGGGTTTTAATATTTATATCCTACTTTTCTAAATGTTAGACAATTGTTTATGAATTGAATAAAAATTGCAAAGTTGCAGACTTTTCTAGCCCCTATTTTTTCTTTTCTTTGGCTTCTTCTTCTCTTTTTTTTGCCTTTTTTTTTTTCATCTTTGGTTTTAAATCTCTTTTGTCCCGCATAATCTTTGGTATCATAGCTTGGTTTTTTAATTGTTCTTACAATTAAACAATCTACGAACTTGTTCAAATTCCTAACATTTAACTTGGTTCATAAACCCTAGACCATGCAGGATGCTTTCATCAACAGTGAAAATAAAAAATCCGTAGCACATTACAAAAAAAATAGTGTTTATGTTTTAATTTTTCCCATTTACAATCAAAATCTGAAAAAAAAAATTGCAATCAGCCAAACACACCCTTAGACTTATTTTGCCCCTAAAGCATAGCCACCACACATTCATTCCCCCACCTCACAGCTGCAAACCGACCACTCCACCAGAAGATTGGCCTCCCATGGCAGATTGGCTGACCCACAGACTAGGTATCCTTGTTGCCAATTGCAGATCAGCCACTGCCTTGCCTAACTAGTTACTGAGAAGACCATTACTACCTTGCACAACCGCCAGCAACAATCAGGGCACAAACCGGTCGATCTTTTGCCCACAAACCATAGCAGCCCCTCCCTTAGCTACAACAACTCTAGCATAGCAATTCAACCATCCCCATTAGCAAATTGTAATTTTCCTTGGCAACTCCCGGCCAAAACCATAAACTAATCTGCCTGACACCACCACCAGATCTAGCACAGCAAATCAATGGCGCCGAAGATGCCACAACATCACACCAGCAGTAGGGAAGCAATCCTTTTCTTTTTATTTGCACCAGGTTCAGTCAAGGAGACAACAAATCATTCCAACCACGTCTCACTTTCCATATTAGTCACGACAACTCCTTCACAGCAGCTGTTTGTTCCTCAACAGCCACACCTTATCACGGGATTAGCATTTTTCTTTTCTTTAGTTGTAACAACAACACCAATTCAAGGGATTAGCATTTTTCTCTTTGTTTAGTTTAGTTTTTGTTTTATAGTGATTAAAAAATAATCATCATGCACAATTACATCAACAAGGGATGCCATATCGACAATAGCTTGTGTAATTCAAGTGCTCTATCATCGTTATTCAACAAATTAATCGATAAATTACTTGACCTCTCGATTCACTGGATTTTACTTTTCTTGGTTTCGCACTTTCCATTTAAGGTTGTCATTAATATTACTTTTGTGTCTAGAAAATTCAAAAAAAAATTAAAAAAAATCTCACGTTTCATTTCTATATGTTATTTTTGCTTATCAACCTATTATTGATAATCTAGCATCTACTCTTTGTTGTTATTTGTGAATTCTTGCTTGTGGCATTGTGTTTGATTAATCATTTACATTTAAGGGTCTAACATTGCTTGCTTAAAATTTTTCTAGTTTTTTATGTTCTTGATTAATCTTCACATTAAAAAAAAGAAAGAAATCAACTTTATTTTTGCATTGCGATTTCACTTGCAAGAACCATTTGTAATCTCAATTCCATTTCTAAATTAGTGTTGCATATATTCGTGTCTTGACCATCTAGTGTCTAAGCTAAAGTCTACAATTACCGTAGATCCAACTCTTGGTGATACTCTTGGGGCCATTTGAGGGGAACTGCAAACCTAGATGATCAACATGTTTAAAAGAATTGAACCCTAAGAGCGTTCTCAAATAAGGCACCCAAAGACCAATAAATATTATAGGAATAATCATTATAGGCAAGTTCACCCCAAATGCAACTAATATGACTATCATATGTTACTCTAATCATGATGACCTTGATGAGCGAGTCATGAGTCATGACAAAATAGAAGCCGTCATTTTTTACGGTTCTCATGACCCTTGAATCTTTGATATATAGTTTCGTGATGTTGATCAATTCTTTGAGTGACATAACTTGTCTAATAAGAGGAGAGTTTGATTGCTGAGATGATGCTCATCGATGAAGCCCGACTTTATAGGGGAGATGTTGACGATTGTTTAGAGAGGAGAGCTAAACCTCCCATAACTGATTTAACCAAAATAAAACAAAAACTACAAGAGAAATACATGCCTTGGTCGTATAGGAATAAACTCTTGGACCAATGGAACAATCTTAGACAAGGGAATAAGTCTGTCAATGAATATATAACACAATTTATTGATTACATGAAGAGATTTGTCATAAGAAAAAATAAAGCCATGACTTTACGTAGTTTTTGTAAAGGTTTGAATGATGATTTTAGAAAAAGAGTCATGCTCATAGGTGCTTTCACTCTTGACCAAGCCTATAATGCAGTGCAAGATTATGAGTTACTTATAAAAAGTTGATGGACAAAACATCAAGATCCTCTTAGTACTCTTTTTAGGTCTCAATTTAGAAATAATGATTTTTTATTAGGTGTTTCCCCCCGTAGGTTTAATCCTAGTAGTGCCTATATTTATAAAGAAGAAAAGGGTAAATGAGTTATCAATGAAATGTCTAGGATAAATTCAAAGGTTTAGTGTGCTAAATGTTAAGGTTTTGGTTATATCTTCGTTAACTGTACCTCTAAACCCTTAAACATCCAAGAACATAAAAATATAGGTGAAAGTGAAGACTATTATATTCAAGTGTATGAACTTAATCCTGAGGATTTTAATGATCTCAATGAAGAAGATATGCAAGAAGAGGGACTTAACATTATAAGTCCAAATGAGTTTGAAATGAAGTTAATAAAGAATATAATAATTCTGTTTTAGTGGTAATGGAAGAAGTTTTATAAAACTCTTTAGTGGAATTGCTCGAAGAGATAAATATAGTCTTAGAAGAGTTTCATCATATTAGTTCTCTTAAACTACTTGATTCTCTATCTACCATGCTTGATGTTCAGCACGTCAAAGAGAGCAACATGCTCCTCACCCCCTCATGATTGACGTCCAGCACGTCATAGATTTAGAACAATATGTTGAGCTCCCTGATCTCTTACCCTTGACACGTGAAGAGAAAGATGAAGATAATCTTAATATACTAGGTTATGTCCAAACTATATCTACTATGGCTTCAAATATTGTTTGTACTTCACATCTTCGATCATATAGTGTCCATAGTTATGAATCTAGGAAGCTTGTAAATCTTCTTCTTATGTCCAACTCAACCGAGTTTTTTGCATGTTGAGATCATAAAATATATTCAAGTAAGTAATGAACAATAGAAATTTAGAGCTGATTTACATAAGTATAATGATGCAGTTAATGTTGGAGATTATTTCATGATATAAATTAGACCTGAATAATGTCTTTTGAAAATCAGTCATAAATTGCAAGTGAGTAGTGTTAGACCATTCAAAGTGTTGCAAATGATTGAATCAAATAATTATATCATTAAATTGTTACTAAACTTTGATATTAACTCTACTTTTGACTTGAAGGACCTTGTTATATATAAAATATGACAATCTATCCATGATGATTATTTTAAAACCTCTACCCCATTATATTTATCTTTAACATAAAATGAACATGTTAATACTACTTTGGATGCACAAGTTATTTTTACCAGGGATGTGAACTTCAGCGAATCCTAATATATGATCTCGACGACTAGATTCAGACTATACTTGGATTATCAGAGAGACATCACAACAACTTGGCCATGATCTTTGGGAGCATTATTGGAACTGTCTTGAACTACACTCGATGAGATCAAATCTCTCTAATCCTAGGAGAGTTGGTGGGGATACTGGACCTGAGACTTTGTTTACGCTTACGTATAATCATAAATAATGGAGGATAGCTCAAACCATTGAGAGATTAGGCTTTAGCTTACGTTTTGATTTAATTTATTTGAACTTTTAGTTGAGGTTTATTAATTAAGCTTTATTTGTTGGACATGATTTAATTATTGTTGGGTATTTTATTTAGTGGGTTAAAAACCCAATTACTTGTTCTAGTTAGGGTTTTAGTGTTTATATTCTATTTTTCTAAATGTTAGATAGTTGTTTATGAATTGAATAAAAATTACAAAACTGCAGACTTTTCTAACCCCTTTCTTTTTTTCTAGCTTCTTCTTCTTAGCTTTTTTTTTTTTTTTTTTTGGCTTCAAATCTTTCTTTTCCCGCATCACACACGTATATGAAGAAGGTTTAATGATTATTCATAGCAGATGAGTGTCGATGTGAAGAAGACATTTAATTTCTTTTCCAAATTGTGGACTCGGGCAACATGTCTTTGTAGTATTGAAGATACTTGGTGTTAAATACTGGTTGTTAAATGGAACACTGATGATGGGTTTGCCATTCTGGCTTTCTGTAACCAGAACCACCAGCAAAGCAGACAAACACGGCTAATAATGGTTTGAAGGAGGGCCACTTTCCTTCCTGAACTTTTCTATTACTTACCGTGTCAAGTTGGTCTGGATGAATTTATTTATTTTTTAACCAAAGAATGGGAATCTTTTTCCCATTTCTATTTTTTTCTACATAAAAGGAAATACTGAAGGGAATATGCAAGATATCTTCTTCTTCTTTAGCTATATCCCTGATAATTAAACGGTAAACAGATAAACAAGATAAAGGATCAGAGTTTCACTTCTCATTTCAATTTCTCATTTGTGCTCCTGGCATTCCTATTTGTGAACTTCCCGTGGAATTGGGCAGCACCCCCATTTGCACGATTTCTATCTAATGCTGTCTATCCAGCATATTTAAGAAAAAATAAAGGTAAAAAATTTGCTTTCTAGAAGAATTTGTCAGTGATTTTCGTTGATAATTAGGGAAAGGAAGACTCTATCCAATTATCATCCTTAATAATGTCAGCATCCCCATTCTACTTTGTTTTTCTCCAATTTCTAATTTATCAGCAAGACTTTTAGGTTACTCTGCTGGCTTTTTGGCTTTGATCCTTTTATTTTCTTTTAATAATACTATCTTCATTGTGGCATGATTTAGAGGAAGAATGCTGGAAGGACTTGGTGGAAAACCCTCATAAATGGTGGGACAACAGGGTTGACAAGGTAACGCTGCAAAACTTATTCATCTGATCTAATTATTCGTTCATAACTTCATGCCTCCTTGTTTGTTGTATTTAGAAAAACCCAAAATCTCCGGATTTCAAGCACAAAGAAACTGGTGAAGGATTGTGGCTTGACACATCACCAGCTTGGGTGCTCCCAAAGTTGCCGCCTACAAAAGGTGCAGAAAATGTTGCTGGCACTGAGGGATACAATGCTCTATTGAGCCAAGGAAGGACATAAGTCACTTCTATAAGCTGATCAGGTCTGCTGATGCAATTCCCAGTTCAGTGCAGCATTTCATTTGTTTCCCTTCTTTCAAAGGAGTCTGCGCTCCACTCACAAGTCACATTTCCGATGATTTTTTGTAGGAAATTGTCTTATATAGGTTGTCCAAGTTCTCCAATACCAGATATATGAAGAATCTGAAAATGAAAAGAAGCTTCTAGCTTTTAATGTGTTGGCTGCTATGTACTAGCGGATCATGCAATCATTCTTCCTGATCTTGTGACTTGCAGATGCTGTATATCCATGCCAAAACGGGTTTCATCAAAATGGCAAGTGGTAAGCTTGTAGCGATGCTTCCTTAGCTATAAACATAATGAGATAATGCACAAAGAACAGACAATCGAAATGACTTGATGATGTTTTGAGATTTGAGATCGAATTAAGTAGGAATTTTCAAGTTCGAAAAGGGACAGCTGATACTTGAGAGAACTTTTTGTTTAACAATGTGGTGAAAACGCTATATTTGAATCTAAATAGTTATTACTAATTTATATGCTACGTGTTATGTGTTATGCTACGCAATGGATGGAATTAAAAAAAAGTTGAATGTAATAAAAAATATTTAAGTTCTCGAAAATTATTTAGTATTTTTATTAAATTCAACTAAGTGGATAAATATTAAAACTTTTTTATTCAATTTTTTTATTTAACTTGAATTTAAAATTAAATTGACTTGGTAAAAAACATATCTTGATAAAATTGAAAAAAAAAAGGATAAAATTGACATAAAAACCTCTTCATTCAACTTTTTATCCAGTCTAGGTTTAATAATAAATTGTGTGAGAGTTGTTCTGTGATACAATTGACTTGGTCGATTTAAAAATAACTTAAATAATAGATACAAAAAGTTTAGGGATGAAATTGAGAAAAAAATAAAATTAATAGAAAAACACTCTCAACTTTTAATTCAAATTTAAAATTAGACTTTATGAAAATTGATTTGATATGATTTAATATGATTCAATTAATTTGATTAATATAAAAAAACCTAGATAACTGTTAATATATATATATATATATATATGTATGTATGTATGTATGTATGTATGTATGTATGGTAGGACACAGCAGTAGAACTCTAATTTCCTAAGTCTTTTTAGTATAAAGAATACCTAACACCTGAATTTCTAATGGCATAACAGAATTCTGATTGTTGTCGACTAAGAGCAAATAGACGATTAAATTTTAAACATTAACACACAACTTATTATGAATTATCAAAGGCATAACTTGTTTATCATATCAGCATTAAACACAAAAATTAAAAGATATCAAACGATCAATATTTATATATTCATATTTCAATGTGAATTCACACAATAAAATAATAATTTTATACTTTAAAAATAAAATTAAATAACCTGGTTTAAGGTTATCAATTTATTATTATCAAATTTATGAAAACATATTTGCTATCTCATATTTTCATAGCATAGTAAAAATATTAAATAACTCTTAAAAAACAAAATTTATTTAATTTGCCTCTAGAGGTTTTTACATAATTTCATTTTAATTTGAAAATTAAAATAACTAGATTTCTTTTAAAATTATATTTTTCTAGGCTTGCATCTAGAGGTTTTTTTTTATTATTTTTTTGTTTTGTTTTTTAATTAGCAAGTAGACCAAGGGGAGATTAAATATTTTAAAAACTAAAAAATATTATTAAAAATAAAAAATTGTTAGTACATGCATGGCATGTGCTAGTATGCGGAAGATGCTTGTGCGTTTCAGGCGAAGTGTGCACGCCTTCTTGTAGCCAAAAAGGCCAACCAGCATGTTATCTGAAGTGTCGCATCCTTTGGGGGGGTATGTGTACTGTGATTCGTGGTGTTTGAAATTTTTTTATCCACCTCCTTTTCTCTCTCCTATACTCTGAAATTGTGTTAACCCAACCATAATTAAAAGTTGTTCTCTAATTTTGTTATTTCAATTGTAGTCCTCGTTATTTTAAGTACTCTTTATTTGTTTTGAATTCTTTATTTGTTTGATTTTTTTTTCAACTCTTAGCATTAGATCCTATTTTATTTTTATATCAAATTTGATCGTCAATCTTTTAATTGCTACTTCTTTTTTATATTATTTTCTTAATTATTTGTTTTTTAATTTTATCCCTCATCATTTAATTTCATTTAATTTTCATGTTAGATTTGGTCCTTATTGTTTTGATTGCTTTTTTTTTTATTTTCTTTTTTTCAAATTGAATTTTTTTAATTTCATCATTTAATATTTTGTTTTCAATTTCATCATTTGATCGTAGGTTTATTAAAGATAAAACTTCTTTATTCTTATTTTTCTTTTTTATGAGGATAACTTAACCTCGTGACTCAGGTCGTGAATTTTTCAGGTCAACTCAGATTGACTCGGGACTTTCAAATCATTTTATTTCATTTTAGTTTTATGTCAAATTTGTCCTCATTCTTTTAATTGATTTTTTTGTCCTCTTTTGAAATTGATTTTAATTTTTTAATTTCATTGTTTAACATCAGATTTTGAGAATTGATTTTCATATTTTTTTTTATGTGATATCTAAGTCTCATTACCCAGATCACGAGTATGAATTGTTAACCCAGATTAACAACATATTTTTTTACATTGATTTTTTTTTATTTCAACTTTCAACATTGGGTTTATTAAATATTGAAATTTTGTTTTTCTTTTTTAATTTCTTTTTTGGTCCTTATTTTTTTAATTGTCTTTTTTTATCCTTTTTTTAAATTGATTTTTTTTAATTTTATCCTTTAACATTGGATTGTTGATAATCGGGTTTTATAATTTTTTTGATGTGATGATTCTGATCTCATGACCCATGTCATGGGTATGAAATTGAGCTGCTTCTTTTTTATTTTTTTTATCGATTTGCTTTCTATAAGGATGACCCGACTTCACGACTCGAGTCATGAGTTTGTCATGCGAACTTGGATTTGCTTGGAGTTTTTTCTATTTTTTTCTGTAGTTTTTTATTTTATACTTTAACATTGAGTTATTTGAGAATTCATCTCTATATATTATTATTATTTTGCCTTTTGGAAACCATTTTTTTCTACCGGTCATGTTATCACATTTTCTCTTTACATTCCATACATTTACTGTCCTTTTTTTATATAATTAAATTAAATCATCGTATTGGACTCATTAGAGTTTATAACTTCGGTTCCAGAATTTGTTTTTGCTTTAAAACATACTAGCAGTGCTTGAATATTGTTTTTTTTTTAAGTTATAGAAAAAACTAACCTTACCGTGACAAAGCTCAGGTCACATATAAGTAACGAGAATTGTTTTTAAAAAATTCTTTCTTATCAAAGAAGAAAAAAAGAATGAGAATTAACAATTTTGTGAAAATAATGGACAAATATTATCAAATACATCAAGGGTTTTATGTATTTTTTGTTATTATATGAGCTAAACACATAGGTTTCATTCAGTTCTACCATAGAATTTTAGGGCATCCAAAGTTAAATCATTGTAAAGAAAAAAAAATCTTGTATTCAATGTTGTTAAAATCACGAGTTGACTTGTAAAATTATATGATTTTATGAGTCAACTTATATATAACGTGTAAAATCAAGTTAAAAACTTGAAAACCAGCAAACTCGGTCAGAGTCGGTCAACTGATTAAACTCGGACCAAATTTATGAGTTTAACAAAAATTACAAAATTTATTGCCTCTCAATTCAAGTCCCGACTTTGCCTTTTAAGTTTTGAACATTCCCCGGCCTCCCATTTCTCCTTTGCCTTTTGCCCAAATCTTACATTCTCAACCCTAGCATTGCTAGCCCCAACAACGCTAATTGGGGTTTGGGATTTTATTTGGGACTTAGATAGGGCGGGTGAGAGAGGGGGAAGGAGAGGAAGAGGGAGGTAGTGAGGAGGTGATTATTTTGGTTTTGAGGAGGGAAGTGAAAGAGGAAGGGAAGGAAATGGAAGGAGAAAAGGAGAGTTTTGTGGTATTTGGAGAGAAAAGAAATCTGTTGAGGGGGATTTGAGAGAAGAAGAATTTCAGGGTGGTGGAAAGGGAAGCCATGGGAGGAGTAAAGTAAAGAAATGCAAGAGAGGAGGAGAATAAGGGTGTGGTTTTTAAAGAAGGCCGGCGCAATCAAAGTGATAAGAAGGATTTTGTGTGGTCCATGGTTGAGATGAATATTTTACTATTATATAGTTTAATTAAATTGCTTTGATTTTAATTTACTCTTATGTAGTTTAATATTTCAAAAACAAATTAACATGCTTTTGCAACTTCCGAAGTTCAAGCAACAAATTGGATTACAATGAGTGTCAGCAAGGATTTTTATTATCTTTTATGTTTATTATTCTTGTAATTTCATTACCAAGGGAGGATTTTATTGATGTTCTTGAAATATCGCATGCACATAGCTTGTACATTAATAAAAACTAAAATGAACAAAAAAATTATTTTTGAAATGATGACTAATCTTGTGGAAACAATTTTTTTTTTCTAATTTCAATCAATAAATATAGGATTGTATATTTTAAAATGTTTGAATATTTTTATTGTTTATTTTATTTTTATTTTAATTGTGTTATATTATTATTTACTACTGGATTATAATTTTTAATATATAATTAATTAAAATATTTTATTTATAATTTTATGATTTAAATTTATATTATATATTTTGTGTCGTGCTTGCTCGGGAAATCAAACAAAAAATTTTCATACCACATAATTGGGCTAAACCTTGCAGATACAAGAACTTAGCCCATAGTAGTCAAGCCACCCGAAACAATTAGCCCATAATTGTTAGCCACCCGAAAAACTTAGCCCAGGAATTAACAAACGTAAAATCCACTACAACTAGGGTTTATCACCAGGGCTTCTTCTTCTCTTTGTTTGAGAAGCAAAGCAAGCAGCATTTTTCAGTCTTCTCATCTCTAAATTTCTACAACCAGCTCCCTCCATCTTCCATCAATGGGGAAGAAAAGAGAGAGGCACCAAAATCCAGAACCTTTCCTCCCAGAGGATACAGACTCTATTGTCTCCTCCACTAAAACACGATCCAAAGCATCAAAACACCACCAGAAACAGCAAAAAGTAGTCCTCGCTTTATTTTTTATGCCTTTTCTTTCTTCTTTTTAGGTTCTGTTTCTCTCTCTCTCTCTGTCCCTCTAATTTTGTAATGGTTTTGTACTAGATGATATCCTCGGGGATGAGCTCGAAAATCTTGAAGCAAGCGTTGATTCAGCAGAAGGAGATTCAAGCCGAGGAGAGAAACCCTAATTTTAATGCTCTGGAGGAAGAATTGCCTGAGCCTGAAGGAGAGGAATGTGCCGAGGATCAAATTGATGATTTTAGTGGCTTCTCCGAGACTCAAAGCCAGTTTAACGATTATCCTGTCAGTATTTCCATTTGTTATCTTAAACTTATTTTTTGAGCTGTTTTTTTGTCAATTTTGTTGGATTGGATTTATTTTTATTTTTAAACTTGTTTTGTAAAAGGAGTGAAACTGGATGGTTTGGCAGGAGGAGATTGATGAGAATGATGAGAAATTGCTGGAGGCATTCTTGTCAAAGGATGCTGGTCCACAGCGAACACTTGCCGACCTTATTATTGAGAAATTAAAAAAGACTGATGCAAATGTTTCCTCAGGTCATACTCTTACTTGAAATCAGTTTTTTTTTTTTTTTTTTTTTTTTTTTTTTTTTATAAACCCTTATTTATATCTTTAACTTGTGCGTTTAATGTTGTGTTTACTTTGCTGTACTTGTTTGAATCTGTATAGTTCACTGTTTATGCTGAATATCTTTGTTTGATTGCAGAGTTACAGCCTATACCTAAGCTGGACCAGTCTCTGATAGATTTGTACAAGGGGTAAATTAGCTACCCTCTTTTTGGACATTTTCTTTCCATTTTCTCTTATTAAAATATTTTTCGAAACAGATTTGTGAAGGAAGGCGTTTTGAATATGATGCACACATTTTGATATGATTATGTGTAGAGTTGGCGAGTATCTCAGTAAATACACAGCTGGAAAGATACCTAAGGCATTTAAGCACATCCCTTCTATGCAACTTTGGGAGGATATCTTGTACCTGACTGAACCTCAGAAATGGTCACCAAATGCAATGTATCAAGCCACTAGAATCTTCTCTTCTAATTTGGGTGCAAAGAAGGCAGAGCGTTTCTATAGGCTTGTCTTACTTCCTAGGGTTAGAGATGATATTAGGACGAATAAGAGGCTGCATTTCAGTCTGTATCAAGCTTTGAAAAAGTCTCTGTATAAACCTGCTGCATTCAACAAGGGAATATTGCTTCCGTTGTGTAAGGTATATACTAGCATGAAAATCTTCTGCATGCTGTTTATTCTATAGAATTTGATAACTGGCTGATTTGCTAATCTGTAACGTTCCAGTCTCTTAATCAGTAGCTGATTTGCTAATCTGTAATGTTCCAGTCTCTTACTAATGCCTCTTCACCCAGTAATAATAAGTTGTTAATGCTGGTCTTCTTAGATTGACTGATTCATTAGTTTGCTGCTATCCTCTTTCTCTTTCATACCTCCCTGTTTTTGTTTAGATCCTAACTGCTACTTTGTAACTTACATGTTACAATGCAGGACAAGGTGGAAGGATCAATTAGGGTTTAAACAAATTGAAGTTTTATGGTTTTTTTTAGTGGAAAATTGAAATTACAGTAGGCAATCCAATTTGTAACTGCTAAAGAAAAGAGGCTCACAGGAGCAAACTCAAAACCTGAATAAATAACTCATAGGATAGACAAAACTAAACTCCCTGCCAATAAATTTATTGCCTCCAATTGATAGGATGCCTGGTTCTGATAATTTTTGATTTAATGAACCACTAATTGTGCTTTAATATAAACCCCTTTTTTCTTACTTGATATGCAGTCAGGGACGTGCACTCTTAGGGAAGCTGTTATTGTTGGAAGTATCATTCAAAAGGTCTCCATTCCTATGCTTCATTCATGGTATGCTTACTTTTGCAGAGGATAATCATGTATGTTTCAATTCATGTCTTGATTGGTAATCCAAAGGATTCTGCCTGTGTAATTATAACATCATCTTGTTACCTGTTAAGAAGGCATGATTAACCCCATTTTGAGTTGATCTATGACTGGATAGCCCTTCTGAATACCCCTCAAACCTAGTGGATGCAACTCTACTATCCACATTCCATAATCCAAAGTTCTTGAATCTTGCATTTCGTGACCCACTGTAAATTGACTTTACTCATTTACCTGTTCCAATCTCTTCATTGTTTAGTTTGAATTTCTTGTTGAGAAAGATAAGAATATCATGATTAACATATGCATTATGCATTTTATGACGTTACCCCAATGCTTTTAATCATTTCAAACCATTCCTCTTTATTCCCCCCCCTCATTTTGAGACACACTAGTGCTAATTTCAACAGCCAGCAAACGAGGATAAGATGCTTCTGTAGCAGCTGGAACTTTGCACCTTCTATTTTTCCAAGTTTCATGATTTTCATATGGTTACACATTCAAACCATTCTGCTTTATTTCCCCCCTTATTTTGAGATATACAAGCGATAATTTAAACATTCAGCACATGAGGATGACATGCTTCTGTAGCAGCTGGAATGTTGTGTTGCACCTTTTATTTTTCCAAGTTTCAAATACTTGGGGAGGAGTCTAACTCAAATATTTCAATGGAATTGCAGTGTTGCAGTGTTGAAGCTTGCGGAGATGGAATATTGTGGCACAACAAGGTATATAAATGTTTAACACGTATTGAAAATAAAAAAGAAAAAAAGGAACGTGTAACAGTTAGTTAGCAGATTTACTTGTTTATCCATGCTATTTATGTATGTGGTTTGCCTGTGTACTTCAACAGTCCATGGTCCTAATTATGCATGAAAGCTTTGTACAAAGTTTTCTATGTTTCATGTGAAACACATTGTGATGAATGATCATGCTCCTTGCTTTCAAAGAGATTCTAATACTCTACTAGGAATTATCACACAAAGAGGCAACGAGCTGGAATTTTATATAAATATGGTCTCATAAGTCATGCCTGACAAGGATGCAAGCCTACCCCTGATTTAGGAAAATAAGTCATGACTTAGTTAGCGGAGTCCTGGTAATATGTGCCTTGGGTTTCTTGATGTGATGGTTGTTCCAAATAATTATTGATGCTTGCAAATAAACTTCATAATAAAATACCGAGAAGAAAACTTGTAAGTATGGAGAAGGCAATTAATGAAACAATTGGTGATATTAAGAAGTGTTTTACTGTTCTGAAACAACTGTTGATGCCTGAACCTGTGTAGTGTGGTTCCATACTTTAACTCGGGAAGGAATAGGCAATATAAAATTCAAGATAGTGGACTTTTTTTTAAAAATCTTTTCCATTTTGGATCTGGTGCTTTTTTAGTTGCCAAATGATCTGAATACTACTTGACAATGTTACTTTGGCAAACCATCGCAGTTATTTTATCAAGCTTCTATTGGACAAGAAATATGCCTTGCCATTTCGCGTACTTGACGCAGTTGTTGCTCATTTCATGAGATTTATCGAGGATACAAGAATAATGCCTGTAATTTGGCACCAATCGCTTCTTTCATTTGTGCAAAGGTTGGTATTTTTTTCCATGTTCCTTTTAATTGCCTCTTCTCTTTTTAGTTGTCTGAATTCTATCTGGTATGTATTGACTTTAAATGCTTAATATTGAATGGGAGCCAAAGGGTGTTTCTTGCTTGATTTAGCCACATCACGTCTATCTTTTGCATTGTTTCAGATGCACTGTTTAATGTTATGTGTACAGACTCTTCCTTTTCACTTTGTTTTATGATGCATACATGTAACATGACTGATCAGGGGAGCAGGGGTAATGGGAGATGATTCTCTTTTATTGTGTTTTTATATGTGTTTCATATATGTCCTCTATCTGATAGCTCATACGAAACACTTACATGGATCTGTTTTGCTAATTCAACAGATGCAGGTCAACAAGGGAAATTACTAATAATTACTATTTTCAAATTATTTGTAATTGTATTTATTGTGTGCTTTTTTCATTTTAGGAAGTTTTCCACTTGAAAATATTTGCAACAATTAGGATTTTATTATTGTTACGGCATTTTATTGTTATTTTATTTGAGTAGCGAATTTGTTTTCTTCTTTAGTCTGAGACGACTCTAGGTTTTTTCTGTGTCATGTATTGTTTGTAATTGAAAAGCCATTTTGATGGATGGGATCTATGAATGTTGCAACCTCGCATAATCAGGTGTCTCTCGGTGTTCTTCTCTCTAACAGTAATGTGGCTCTTCGATGTCTATATAATATTTTGTTTCTTCTTTGAGCAGCAATGGAACCTTTTTTCTAGCAGCAATAAATTTTTTTTGGAGGTGCCAATTGATGTAGAAATGGAACATGAATTAAAGAAATAAAAAGAAAAAAAACCCTAGAGATTGACTAGGGGTTCTTTGAATCACAAGGAAAGAAGAACAAACATTCTTCAGGTGAAACAATCAATTTCGAGGTCATGATAATTGATTTAATTATTTAAAACGCCATTCAATTACATAGAATGTGCTTCTATAGGCACATGAGAAATCTAGAAGATCCCTAAACTAATGAAGGAAACAAAATCAACAAAAACCATTCTTAGCAATAATGAAATCTTGGTTATTTGCAACTATTGTAATCAGAGAACTTCTTAACAATGATAGAACTACACAATTAACAAAATTACAAGTAATTTGAAAATAACCCTTCTTGCCATGCATCCTAACTGAAGATTAGGACTCTCATTTCACACCATGTGCATTCTGCCAACTGAAATTGTCGTGTTCGCATTAGTTTTTGTTAATTACTGTGCCTTGATGGGCAACATCAGAATAGGCAGTCTCAAGCTATATTTTATTGTTCTTCCCTTGTTTCTGAATTTCCATCTCCCCAACTTGAGATTTCCTTTTTCAGCCTAATTTCTCCTTTGAGCAGCACTGTATGACATGAGATGCCTCTTCCTAAACGCTCTTGCATTATTTATTAGTTTTTATGCTATTAAATAAAGTAGCTGCCTCAAAACACATTTGCCTTTTCACTCATACAATTTTTGTTGAAATCTCTCAGATACAAGAATGAACTGCAGAAGGAAGATAAAGATAGTCTTAGAAGACTAGTTCTAAGGCAAAAGCATAAACTAGTGAGACCATCATCCATCAGATAGTTCTCTTATATGTTCACACACATAATATTGCAAAATGAGTCGATTTTATTTTTTTTCATTGAGATGTTTTAATCTCTGCGCCCATTTTGATTGCAGGTATCTCCAGAAATAATCAGAGAGCTAGACAACAGCCGCAATCGTGGGGAGAAGGATGATCCCATGTCAATAAATATCCTTTGCATGCAAAATTAACTTTATACTGCTTTTTTGGTTCCTTGCCTGTTCTATTTATTTATCTTTTGTTATGTTATGCCTGCAGGCGGTAACATTTTTTTTTAGATTTGCCTGCATATTAGCCTGTAAGTGTTTGTTTACGAGCTAATTATGAAGTAGGAAAATGAATTGAAAAAGCCATATTTTTGGAATAAGGATGACAATGAGATGGATCAGTGGTGTTTAAGGGCCTCTAATTTTGATAGTACTTTCTAGGTTTGCCATGGTCATGATATGTCCTTTGTGAATACTAAAGAGATTGGGTAGACTGAATTTGGTTTATTGATTAGAAGCTAAGAAGTATATTTTCACAAGCGGCATGCATTCATAATATTTTGTGATAAAAAAGGTTGCATGTCTTCATGTCTTCTGAGACTTAAGTAGGTTTCTGACAAATCTTATCTTTTCTTTATTCTTGGATATTGATGATTTTAAGTCCTTGTGTTACATGCATGTAATACAATGTTCTTACATGCATTTGGTTAAGTTGGTCATGTTTGTTTAGTCATCTGTATTGAAGGTTTATGAGAGTTTTGATTACAAATGAATGGTTTGCACCTCTTTATGGAGGTTTTGATTTGCTATAAATTATCATGGAGTTGGTTTAAAACAGAGAAACATGGTTTTTTCATAAAAAATGGAATTATAATGATAGGTACTGTTAGTGAAATTTTACATTTTATCTCCCCTGGTCCTGCAATTATACACAGTAGGATAAATTTTTTATTCCTTGACTTCCTCCTTACCATCTCCTGTTTCTGTGATCAATAAAACAATCGAGGAAGACAGGTTTGATATTCCAGAAGTACCTATGGAGGAGGACTGAATGCTTAGCCTTGGTAAGACAGTCATCCTCTGATTATTTTGTTGTTAGCTAATAATTTTTTAGTGTGCCTTTTCTTGCATGGATGTAATCATTCAAGTTGCTTATAAGTTAATCTTCGCATAGCTGCCAGAGTCTGGTGCTGAAGCTCTTTCAGCTTCTCTTAAACTAATTGAATATTAGGTTCCCCATTGCAGGTTACTGACTGGGAGCTTTGATGAGATTCAGGCTTGCATGTTTTTTTGGGTGAATTCATATTATATATTAAATGCAGGTAAATAGATATTAATTGTCCGGTATAATCTCAGATATAGGAAAATAGTTTTTAATTTTCCTTATGTGATGATTTTCCCTTTTGTATCCTTATTTTAGGAACTATCTCCAGGTGTAAGGTTTATTTGCTCTCTGATTTTGTAGCAAGGATATTTCTTAGTGCTCTTGCAACTTGTTCTTTTGTTCTGATTCATAAGCCAAGCAGCAATTTTTTGTTTCGATTTGTTTTGCATCAAGCGTTTCTGCATTAACTCATAGACTCTGCTAACATCATAGATTAAGCTGACCTCTTACTGAATAGTTGTCACAATTGTCAACATGTCAATGAGTTTTTGCTCGGTGAACCATAGATTTGAGGTTAATTGGTTTTCGTTTCCCTTTTGTTGCAAATTCTCTTCAAAGCATGGTGCAAATAATGAATGCCCAAGAAAATCTTTGATCAAATACACTGACCGTTGCACTTCATGTATCCCCTTATCAGTTGCTACACCAGGGCATGTCTCATGCAGTAGGTTATGTACAGCTCTGAGAAGGTGAATTACAATGTTGCCTGGAGCCATTTTTCCTGGGATGGAAAGATTAAGCGGCAGTAAATGCAAGGATACTACCATGCTAGCTACATTAGCCTGGTTCGATTCAACTGAGTTGTCTCTGAAAAATGCTATAGTTTTCTCATAACTCTTACCCTGTTTAGTAGCTGGTGCATGAGTTAGGCATGCAAGCATGTATGATCAATATACATTTGATGACTTGGAATTTACTGGGCTGAACCTATGCTGAACGAATATAAACCCGGCAAGCGCATCTTGAATTGTTTCATTGCAGCCTGCTAGACTGTTTTCTAGTTTTCGTCCGTGCCTTTCGGTGCTTGCAGAAGTCCGAACTATTTAGTGTCTTGTTTTCATCCAATTTTTGAGATGTCATTTCCCATCAAAATCAAGGCCCGTAACAAAGGCTTTTGGGATTGTGCCAATGAAATGAATGATTTTATTCTGGCCTAGCCAATTGTGAAATTTACGCGAGAAGTTTCTGTAAATATGTTGCAGGGGCAAGCATGAAATCAAATCACTTGAATCATCAACAATGATAATTAATGTTTGTCTCTATCAAAATGGGTTTTACCCAAGAACGGGGAAAGTATGGAGATCAGCTATTGTTGATCTCCAAGAGATGAGTATTCGTAATATCAGTGGGGTGCTTAAAATCAAGATAACATTGCCAATTTGCCATCATTAATATCAGGGCACATCACAGAACCGTGTCGGCGCTGGCATGGCCACCATGGATGGCCCCTTGCTTATTTATTATGCAAGCGACTGGACTGTATTCAAGATCAACTTTTCAATACTGTATTCAAGATCAACTTTTCAATCATGCATATTGCCGATTAGCTAATACTCGACCATGAATTCGATTCTCTTTGGCTGCAAATTGATCCACGCTGACGCCTCACAGCCAATACAAGTTAAACCCAACGCACGTGCATGGATTGCGTATCTACCACTTTGATCTCTTGGTGTTAGCTGCTACTCCATGCTTGCAAGACATGGTCGTCGATTTCCCTTTTGGCATAAAACAATGTATAGCCCAATCTGACCGAGAAATAGCATTTTATGGCTGGCATTAGATACTTTGGGTAACGTATTCGTCTGCCAAAGATGCCATGTTACTATAATTGTTAGATGTCTTGGTCTACGTTAAAGAGCGCTGAGATGTCACATACCTGCCATCTTCAGGCAGCATATCTGATTTGCTATCCTTATCCGCTGCTTATTTAAATCATAGTTTGGTACATGTTTATACTATAGATGAAGCCCGTGTGACAACCTAACATACCTATTTAAGGTACTCGAATCGCCACGTTGAAGCTCTATGATAAAAGCTTAGCATCATCATACAACACGAATCCCAATATCACATTCACACATGCAGCATAAATAATGCATTTTAATCTCTCTGGAGATGCAAAGAAATTGAGATGATGCATATGCATGGAGATATTTTTAAAGAAAGTTCTCGATTGGATTTGCATGTTGTTGCTTTCATGTGGGCAAGGCAATGATGCCATGAAGTCACCGATATGTAAGGTGCATGAGGTAGATGACATGGACATGGGAGGTGACTGAATAGCCGGATGCCACGTTAATGTTTTCGCAGAAAAAAAAAAACCAGAAAATTTCTCTCACAATACGCAAAAAATGTTCATGTCACCATTGATGCAAAGGGACCAGCCGTTAACCTCTTGACACGTAAGGTTTCGGTCATCTTTTATCTTGTTTTCTCCTGTGGATTTCTGAAGAATTTGGAGCTTTCAAAATCTTCGGCGGAAAGCAGGTCATTATTGGCTTGTCCAGTTGATCAGTCCAGCTCCAATCGGCATGCAGTATCTCATCCTATGCGTTGAGGACTCCGAGTCTTTGGTGACCTTGTGGTCCTATGTGGAATAAGTAATTGTGGGTGTAAGAAGTGGAGCTTTGATATCTATGTCTGTCAGCATCCATGTAAAGCTATTTGTCCACTCCCTATTACCCACTCAACACTTCACCTGACTAATACATTTTTTTAGGGCCCAGGACCATTAATTTCTCATTGATCAGTTGTTATCAGCCTGGGTTTTAAACAATTCAAGATTCCTGATCGTCTGCTGTTTCCAAGTGAACATTATAACTGAGGTAACGTGGTTTATCTATGGCTGTCAGCAGCTGCAGTTTGAAACAAATTTGTTCTTGATCTTCGCTAGCTCGTGCTTTGAAGGTCAAGCAGTTTTTTAAGCCATGCTAATCAAATCCAGCTACTCACTCACTTTTGACAGCTGAAACCCAGCGTGAGACCTTTCTTCGTTTGTGGCTGGAATTTCTCTTCATGAGTTTTGTCGTCGTTGCTTTATGTGTAAGAAAATTGACGCATGATAAACAATTCCTTCTCGGCTGGCATTTGCATATTTCTTTCTTCATCTCTGGCAAAATTGTCTCGAACCACACATATTTTGCGTGTAGTTACCTATTTATTTAGGTACACATTTGTTTATTAGTTTTCCACACGAGCTTCCAATTCTAAGGTATTTCTTTGACATGGCAGCTTCAATTATGTGGCTGCAATACATCCCACGAATGCACGGGCTTTATAGAATTTATAGCTCACAAACATTTTCAATTCCAACCATGACTTAACCTTTTTTTATTTTTTATTTTTTTTATAGGACATGATATTTTGATTGACGTTTTGTTCTGCTCTTGAATAAAAGGGGATTTTTTAAAAAAATTATCACAGAAAATTAAAAATCTTGGCAAATAATACTATTAGAAAAAAATTTGATGAAATAACATATTTTTATTTTATAGTGTTTCAGAATAGCAATAACTTAACATGTAGTTTTATTATCAATTTTCTAACTCAATCGGTTGATCGATTGTATGAATTGATAGATCATTTTATATAAAAATTATAATTATATTAATTTTCTTCCAAATATATTTTACAAGTGTTAATGCTGTAGGCGGGCTTGTGATAACGAGTGATTGTGAGTCTGCCATAACTAAATAAAGATTTGCCTTGGAAAGATTACGCGAATGACATAGCAAATGTATTTATAGACAAGTAGGGCAAATCCATGCACAAGAGAATGTTTGATTGTGCCAGACTAGAATGATGGCTTAAAAGAATCATAATTTTTGATCCGACCGTTGGATAACACTCAAATTTTTATAGGAATTTCCGGATACCGTTTTCCTTCAAGTGTAGCATGGATTTGTTATTTCGATCGTCGAAACTTTAAATTTTCAAAATATCATTCCTAGGCCTGATTTTGACAGTTCTGTGATTTTCTTTATTATTTTTGAACTGATCGACCGATTAATTGACCATTACAAATTGATCGACCGATTAATTCTGCATTTAATTGATGTCACTGTTCAAAAACTTAATATATAATTAAATATCACGGTTCAAAACTTCAATTACATAAAAAAAATGTTATTTAGCGGAAATTTCTTGCTGATATGTTAATTTTTTTTTTTATATGCTAATTACCAAATTTCTCCTGTAAAAGGATTGGAAAGTTCTAGACCATGACTTTGCTTGCCAGTCCCGGGCGTATTTTCGGTGAAAAGCTAGCCTGCGTGGTTCCTGGTCAAGGCATGGAAAATTTGGTGCTGGAGGCATTGCAGGCTCTAGAAATTTCTCCGTTGGTGATGTTGACAGTGATGGAAGCATACATGACCTATGGCCTCTACGTAATGACTAATTGTAGCATCAATTAAATTCCAATTACTAATGGTCAGAGGAACGCATGCAACTCCAACAATTCGTGTGGAAATTAAAATGCGTAGCTTTCATGAAACTTAAATTTGTCTAACAAAATTACTCACCAGGAATTCTGGAGAAACTTCAGGCCTCAAAACGTGCACCTGGTGTTATAATTATATCTGAGGTCATAAAATGTTCCAATTTTGACACAGATTGCTTACATATAGCTGTGACGCCTTTCTGGTCTGTGGTTAAAACCTTTATAGATCAACCTCCTGCATGCTTAAGCAGCTGCCATTAATGGCGACCAAGTATTATGCAGTCAAGCCATGATGCTGAAATCCTACACGGGGCCGGGGGCTGATAAGCCAACAGTACTTAATTTATTGTTTTGATGCGGGTTTCTCGCCATAGCTGCAGATAATTATTAGCTCAACAATGACTTTGCTCCCGGTGATGGGTGCTGTATTTAATTAGTATATACTATATAATTGAACTGCGATACCTTACAGCTCGGGTGGAGTTTTTCTTGAATATAAAATAAAATATTAAGATATTGTTAATATTTTTAGTTAAAAAAATAATGTGTGGGTTAATTTGATATAAATCGGTTGATTTTAAGAGTTTAAAAGCTACCTATATAACTTTTAAAAACATAATTTGATAAAAAAAATTTCAAGATAATTTGTTTTTAATATTAAAATAACAACATATTGGATTTATTTGGGGTCAACTTGGGTGAACCTATTAAATCTACGCTTGAGTTATGAGATAATGATAACCTTATAAAAAATAAATTAAAATAAATTATGAAACCTAATTCTCAATCAACTTAATGTTGAAAAATAAAATTAAAAAAAATCAATTAAAAAAAAAGCTAAAAAATTGACTCGAGTTAACATGTCAAACCAACGACCCGAGTTATAAAATCAAGATAAATTTTATGGAAAGTAGATTGGAACAAATCATGAATTTCAATCTCCAATTAGTTTAATGTTGAAGGATGTAATTAAAAAAAGAATATAAAAAACAACTTAAGTCAATCTGTCAAATTTATTACCTTGGTCATCAGATTAAAATAACCTTATAGAAAATAAAAATAAAAATAACATGATTTAACTGCGGTTATGAGACCGATATAACCTCTAAGAAAAAAATAAAAAAAATAACCCGATTTAACCGGGGTTAAAATGCCAAAACTCGCAACCTTAATCGTGAGACTAAAATATCCCTATATAAAACAAACAAATAAAAGATAATGAAACTTAATTCCTAAAAGAAAATCCAATTAAAAAATAATATAAAAAAACAACTCAAGAAAATTTAGATTAACATTAACATCACTGCTCCTAGGTTATTTAATGTTCTCTATTCAGTATTTTTATGATTCTCTTTACCAACACATATGAACTCATTGCTCATTACTGTAGGAGTAGTATAGTATAGTCGACGCGTGCTTCGCCTCCATCAACACCAGGAGTCATGCTCGTGAATTTCAGGCACTTCGATGCGCGTTATAAGGCAGCTGCCATTGCCAACATGAATAATAAGACTGCCTATATAAATTATTTCCTCTTCCTCAAGCTCCTTTTAGTAATTGATTTTGGGATTTCTGGATATATATTGTGCTTAAATGTTGACTTTCGAATTTCATGCTTATAATAATCCAAAATGTCTCACGAGATGGATCATTTATGCAATGCCATGTCAGTATGTTGGAAAAGCTTCAATGATCCTGAATGGGATTTCTGCAGCTTTTGAGCATAAGAGTCAAGCATCTTTGTCCTCTTTTATTGTTGTTTAGCTCACTCCAGACAAATGTAAATGAATTAAAGTCTAGCTGCAATCAAAGACTTAGGCCAGTAGGTGAAATATCATTAAGATCTGAAAAACCACCGTCATGAATTGTTGATTTTAGAAATCTGAACAAGAAAATGTTACAAAACACGATGAAATCATTGATTTTGTGATTCTGGGGTCAGAGGCCGGTGCTTCAGGCTTCTGATAAAGCACTTTAAGGGACAGAGATGGAATAAAGCTTGCTGTATCTGTCATTTCGCCTGCAACTTTGGGAATTTGGTCATACATTTCACACCTAAACCTAAACCAAAACCAAAACCAATTTGTGTTTCTCCTTTCTCTGCCTTTGTCCCCTTTGCCCTATTCATCTAAATTAATAAGATGGATAATCTGGCTTTGACTGGTTCGCTAGAAATACAGAGTATGTGTTAGACTCCATTAACAGTCATTAGTCTTAGGATTATGTGTAAGGTAAGACAACTGAACTCCAGATTTAATTTACTACTAACTCTTAAATCCATATTTCAATTGGATTTTTACAGAATGAAATTCAACTCACAGTGAATAAAATAGATACAATCACATATGGGATTAGTGCACTAATGGACTCTCGTCAATTATGATGAGAACCTGGTCATTAATTAGCACTATAATTAATGAATCTTAATTAGTGTTCTTCAACAAACCCTATTATTCAATTATAGGAACACATTCTAGGGCCTTACTAGCTACCGGATCCGAGCTTTGTCATGGGTTAAATAATGTTTTTAATTAAAAATAAAAAAAATTAATTAAAAATCAAAAGCTAATGTATATATTTAATTAAATAAATTGAGAATCATCAACATTAAAAAAACGAGAGATAAATGTTGATCAATAGCAATATGGATCATGGATCCGACTATATTTAATAGTTTTGTTTCTTGGAATCAATTAAACAATATTTGACCAAAAGTTAAATTGAAAAGTTAAGATGTATATCTAAATAAAGATATTCAATCTCGGAACATCGGACCATGAATCTAATTATCTTTAATAACTTTGTTTTTTGAAATCAATTTTTTATTTAACCAAACGATAATAAAAATATACACACATAAATGAAATGGAATAAAAAAAAGGAGACTATTATGTAGAGTTTCACAAAAAGAACACCTACCTATTAATATCATAAAAGATATTGCAATTTTATTTGTAGACCAAGTAAAAATTAAATGATATTTTATTAAAAAAATAAAAATATTTTTTTAAAATTTATTTATTTCAATTAATCTTAATTAAATATAATACCTGCTAGGTTAGGCATCCCACACTTACATTTAGTTATTTTATTTTAATTAATTTATATTTAGATAAAAATAAATAAATCAAAGCTAAAAAAAAGAGCAAGCACCTAAGCCTGGGCGGCCAAGTGCGCCTGGCCCGTTAAAAGCAAAGGTCATGCATGACTAGCTTTTTTTTTTCTCTTTTTTATTTCGCTAAAAATTCACCTATTTTTGAAAAAAGAAAATAAGATGATGCATTGTTTTCT
Source organism: Populus nigra (assembly GCF_951802175.1). NCBI lineage: Eukaryota > Viridiplantae > Streptophyta > Magnoliopsida > Malpighiales > Salicaceae > Populus > Populus nigra. Next base: position 8,419,761 of record NC_084852.1, read on the forward strand.
AGCCTAGTTTCCCATCACAAACATATAGTTAGAAAATTGAGCAGGTGTTTTTTGATCTAAAAATGTATTTTTCAACTCATTTTAACCAAAAACACATAATAAACATTCTTATTATGATAATAAACCAACGAATCAACCCAAACACCCCAAAACTTTTCTAAAAACACAAATCAAACCCAAAGAAAAAGTCATCTCCAATCCCAATCTATTTTTTTCTAAAAGATGAAAAGAAAAAAAAAATCTCAATGGAACTCATTTCATCGAATGAAATTCATTGACATAAATAAAAACATTTTTCATAAACAAAAAGAGGCCAACCAGTGATCTTCTCTCTCTATTGCTATTTTTTAATTATTTTCTCTCTCCTTTTTTAAACTAAGGAAAGTAAGAAGAATAAATTTTTGAACTAATATTTTTTTTTAAATAAAGGGATTCTAATGGAAAAAGAAAAGTATGGAGACGAAATCAAACTTTTTCCCATGAGTTTCATACTGAACTCTAGTCCTCTTTCTCTCAATTGTGTCTTTCTATAACAAATTATAAGAAATTGATCATTAATTTGGTCACAAAAGGATGCAATCAAAGAGAAAAAAAGTTTGAATGCCAAAATAAAAAATAAAAAAATTCACCGTTCTAATCCATAATGCAATGTGAGAGGGAGCATAATTCATTTTTGCACAGCAAAACCACCACATGTTTGAATATCTTGGTTTGGGTTTATGAATATTTGGGTTGATTCATGCGATTTATGGTTTATTTTTCCTATTTGATGCATTATTATGCCTTAATCTTCCATGTACTATCTCTTTGTGCTTTTAATTTGTTGTAATTTGGTTTTTATCTTTGAGTGAAGTTCTAGGCTTATATTGTGTTCGTGTACTTGAGAAAATTCAAATGAAAACACCCTTTTGATCTTTGTTATTTCTTTTTTGAGCATGGGTTGTGTTCTTAGGCCATGGGCTAGGTTGGGAAGCTCATCTTATATGGCTAGGCCGAGCCTCTTAAAGCTTAAGGCCATGATTGGCAAGACTACAATTTATCAAAGAAAAAAAAATGTTTTCAGGTCGACAAGACATGTTTGCAAATCTGTCTTTATGATAAATTTCAAGCTCAGAGGTTACGTTTTTTTTTGTTTTTTTTTTTTTTTGCAGAATCAATTTCTGAAGCATGGAAGGAATGTCAGCATAAAAAAAGGGAAAATTTTCTCTTTCCATATTTAATATTTGGGGTTGTGAATTTATACGTAAGACACTTTCTTGATATTAAATAAACCATTTTTTTTCAAATATAAAAATAAAAAAGTCCTTTAAAATATATTTTTAATTTTTAAATTGCATATGGTCGAGTTTCTCCAAAAATTCATGTTTCTATTTTTAAATAAAAAATACAAAAGAAAAAAAATATTGCATGATTTAGCATACCAAGAAAAATAAAAAAAAGTATTTTTTAAATTTCGTATGCATCATGGATTTAATCAGTGACGGAGGGAGGGGGGGCTGGCAGGGGCCCCGGCCCCTGCAAGAAAATGCCCCTCCCTTATAAATATATAATAAAACTAACTAAAATTTTTCTTGGCCCCTCCTAAATTTTTCTTGGCCCCCCCTAAATGTTTTTTCTTGCTCTGCCCCTGGATTTAATAACAAGTTTATTAAAGTTATGAGGACTTGACTTAAATGTCAAAAACACAAAAATAAAATAAAATTATTTTTTTATTTTTAATATTAAGAATTATGAACTTAGATATAAGATGTATTTTGATATTAAAAGAAATAAATGCAAAAAATATGTTTTGGCTCAATTTTACTCGGGTGAACTTACTTTAATCAATAAACAAACCAATGATTAGAAAAATATAATAAAGCCTTATTAATAATCAAACAAATGAGCACTGCTACTTACCTTTGGTAAGGTGTACTGGGGTGATATTGTCTCCTTATCTAGACTCTAAAAACTAGTTAGGATTTGTAATGATCAAAATACTACGTGACAACTCTAAACCTTTTTAACCATAAAAAATATAAAAACTCCTTGTTCTCAGTACACCACCAAAATCCTGATCCAGGAGGATGACTGCCGCAACACCACACAAGTGCAATATAAACGATGAAATCATTAAAGAATACACTAAAAAAAGAAGACTTGAATTACATTAACTTTTCAAACACATGACTTGGGTCATTTGATCAGAAGCACCATATATGAAAAAACCACAAAGCTCAATCCCTAATAAATCAAATTCGAAGGATACAATCGGGGAAAAAATTAATTACATAAAAGGATCTAAAATAAAAAAATTAAAATTAAAAGAATAAGGGTGAAATTCAAAATAAAAAATAAATTGAAGGGAAAGAAAAGCTTTTTGATTGAAGGGTTAAATTGAAAAGAAAAAAAATCTAATAAAATGACAAGAAAAAATGAAAAGAATAAGGACCAAATTAGAAAAAACAAAACATCATAAACTTAGATTAGAGAACAAAATAAAAAAACATCAAAACTTTTATAAAATGATCAAGGAAAAAAATAGAAATCAAAAGACGGACTAAATAAAAAAAACTTATAATGACATGTTAGATTAGAAAATACAATTATACCTATAAACCCCCGTGTAAAAGTATGATCGAGGGTAGTACCGTTGCGAGGAGTAATTGAAGTTCAGGATGAAAAGAAGTGGATAAATGATGGAGATAATAATAATTTTGATATGTAATTGGGAGGATGAACTCCATAAATAAATTTAAAGGTAATGTTAAAATTGAAATGAGGATTATGAATTTTAGGTTAAAATTCATAATATCGGTAAAACCGGTAATGTGTTTTGATGGATAAAAAATAACAAAAATAAGAAAATGATCTCAAGGAATGAGTGTGGTTATAAAAAATAAATTATAAGAAAGCATAGTACAAAAAGATAAAGTAATGTTGTGAGCACCGACAAAAAATCAGTAACATTATTGTGAAATGGTAAAAAGTTTGTAAATAAAATAAATAGTGGAAAGCCCAAATAAATATATTTTGGAATAAGGAAATGTTATTGTGTATTTATTAGAATAATTGATATGATTTATGCAAGGATTAAACAAGAAAATTTGGATTTTTAGCGTAAAACTTCTAACTAAATAATTTTATTCCATCACACATAACTTTTAATGTAATTGCTAGATCAGACTCCAAGTTTTTATGGAGTCTCCTGACATATTTTTCTACATTAATTTAAAATTTTAAGTCAATTAGAGTTTGAAAAGGGCTCGTGATTTAAACAGAAAATTAGATAGTCTATGTGAGAAATAAGAGGCATAAATGAGTGGGAAACTTGTAAGTAAATTGAATAGTGCCACCCCTTTCCTCTTTAAAAAACCGACCAGCAGCTAAATAGAAAGAAAGAAAGATAAATGAGCAGAACATGGGTGTGTAGTGAATCACCAATCTCTTTTAGTTTATTAACTATATAGGTGGGTTGTGCTATGCCGCAAGGGTAAACTGATATTTTTTAACATAAAAAAGATGTCTAGATGCTATTAGAGTGTTGGATCATGTGAAAGAAGGCAAAATAAGAAAAAAAACTTGAAGGTCAATTATTAAACCAACCTGATATTGAGAGATAAAAACAAAAAAACTCGATCTTAAAAAAATAACAAAAAGAAAGACCCAAGTCAACCCAAACTAACTTGCCATACTCGTGATCTAGGTCATAAAACTAAGATAACCCCATAAAAAACCCAAAGAAAATCACGAATTATAATTTCCAACAAACCCAATGATGGAGAATAAAATTGAAAAGAAAATCAATGTAAAGAAAGGATCTAAAAAAAGACTGATGTCAACTGGGGTTAACTTTTAAAATACATGACATGGGTCTTGAGATCAGAATCAACACATGAAAAAAAGCATTAAGCCCTATTCCTAACCAACCCAATATCATAGGATGAAATTGAAAAATAAAATTCAAGTTTAAAAAAGACAAAAAAAAAAAAGAAATTAAAAGAATGAGGACCGAATTTGATATAAAAACAAAATGATAGGAAACCTATTAATTTTGGATAGATGAACTTGAAATCCAAGAAAGGAGAGAGAAAAAAAGGAGGAGAAGAAATAAAAGTAGTTAGAGCTTCCTCACTGATCCCCCCATCAATATACGCTGCTTCACTAAAATCCCTTACTATAAACCCCGAGAAGAAAATGTTTGCGTAAATTGCAAACTAAATAAATGAAAAATAAAAGTGAAGAAATTTATGTACAGATTTAAATAAAATAGGAATTCAGAAATTTTTGAATATAAATTTTCGAACAAAATATTTTGAGATATTATAAATTTAACCCGAAAATATTGAGGGTTGGATTAAATTAAAGAAAATGAACTAACTAAAAAGTTGAGGGGTGAAATTATAAGAAATGAAAAGAGGTATAACTTAATTATAAGAAGAAAAGATGTGTGGGTAAAAATAATAAACTAAAAGGAAATGAGGTCTAAGTGCAAATAAGAGAAATTATGGGGTATAAATACCCCTCTTCCTTGCTCATCAAAACCGGCAGCAACTATCAAGAGAAAGGGAGTGAGTTTTTGATTTTTTTTCTTGCCTTGAGAGAGAAACACCAAAAATCTCAAGAACCCATCCAAGATTAAGGGTTCATAGGTAAAATGAACACTTGTAGGTAAGAGATTAACAAGAAATTTTAAAGGTAGAAAGGGAAAGGAAGGCTGGTTGTCATTAAGAAAGGGGGAGTTAAAATTTTTTAACTGGTTAAGGATTGAGACCTTGATTCTTACCAGGTAAGGAGTTCTAAACATAATTATATAAGTCATTTCAAATTCGATTACGAATTCATGCCTTAGTGTTGAAATTTAATTAGGGTTGTTAGACTTGAATTGAGAGAAATGTGTTAATTGTTAAAAGTAAGTAAATTCATGTATTGTATGTGATTGGGAGCAAGAAATCATGATGATTCATCAAAGAAAATGTATGGGTAATTGAGTTAGGGGTGGCCGACCATATGAAGAGCAAAGAGGAAAAGAGGGAAAATTTAAATAAATAGAGTAAACACTCTTATATGGTATGTAATATGACTAGGGGGAGAGATAAAAGAGGGAAAGCTGAATTATGGATGTTGTGTAGAAATGGAAAATTTGACGAATCTGGACAGATTCGTCTCCTAACTTTTGAAGAAAATTCGAGTAAGAGGAGAAGGAATTAGGATCAGGTTCCTCATAGCAATTGTAGTTTTGGATGTTGATTAACTAAGTAAATTGGTCTTACTTAATTTGGAGTTATAGAACTCCACTTAAAGGTCACCAACCGAGACTAGGTCATGACAGACCATATAGGGCAGTAGGTCTGATTCGTTGACGAGTAAATTCGAGTGTTTTGGAGGTAGAATTGGGCTCTCCTCCCTTCAAGGGACTTGTATCCCCATGTCTTAGCTTTCTAACGAGACCAACCTTGTTTGAAATGGAGTCATATAACTCCTGATATAATAAAAAATATGAGGAGAGGTTGGAAAGCGACCTCTGCTGACATATTTGGAAAGTCACTAAAATGACTATCTAGACGCGTTTAGGGTGAAAATTGGGTCCTTTCACTTTCAGGAACATGTGATAGTACATTTTAATTTTCAAAAGAAATGAGCCATATTCAAAATGGAAATTTGTAATGATAACTATGGTCGGACGAAGAATGAAGATATTAATGAATGAAGTGAGAAAAGTATAAAATATAAAAAAGGAATAATTGATGTGAAATGTGAATTAGCGAATGTTGGATATTATATGAAAGGATGAAAGTTTGTGTAATGATGTTGATATTTTGGATAGTATTCTGAATGTATATGTATTCAAGGTGAATGGTTCTTGTGTGAATTGCCAAATGATGAAGTTATCGTTGACAAATGAAATATGAGAAATGTAATATGTGGCGTGGACTAGCATACATTTAGTGTATGTTAGGATCCTGGAGAAGGGGATCACCATATTATGACTAACATGCATTTAGTGTATGTTAGGATCCCGGGTAAGAGGATCACCTTACATCAACTAACATATATTTAGTGTATGTTAGGGTCCTAGGTAAGGAGATTGCTATGCGTTGATTCCTATGGGGTGATGATGATACCGATGAAATTGGTATCGGTAATGTGTTAGGCGGAAATAATCGTGGTTGATCTTATTAAATCTTGAATGGAGGTTGATAATGGAAGAGGAAATAATTCTTAGTAGTTGAATGAGAAAGAGTTCCAATGGAAACTAGAAAAAAGAAATGAATAGAATATGAATGCATGTTTGCCCTTTTAAATTGTTGGATATTTGTGCTGCTATATTTATTGTGATATTTATATTTTAATAATATGTATTTTGTTTTAGGACCATCGCATGCACATCATGAGTAGATCCTAATTTATGTTCACGTTTTGTAATCTAGATTCTAGTGAGAATATCCTTGTATTTTGTAATATTACAACTTTTATATAATTTAATTTATATAATTGATGTTTAAACTTGAATAGATAATCTTAACTCTGAAATTCATATGTTTGTGTCCATGTATACATGTTTATCTCATTTATTCCTCCATAATGATATTTGTTGATCAATGTATGTTATAAATATTATGGTTGTAATGACGATGATGTTTGTGGGATTGAGACCCAAGACAATTGGGTCATGATTGAGTTATGAGATGTGAAATATTAGAAGTGTAAACAAGTTATATATCAATAACTTGGGACTTCTCGGTATAGGGGAGACTCTGTTGAAATTTTAGTAGGAATTTTGGTAGATTTTCATATGAAGACCACACACACACACACACACACATAGACACTTTGTTTTCTATTTGCTATAAGATTGTTGTTTTATCTAGGATATGAGGATGTTACACTCACCTTGCCTCTTCCACTGAAACTATGGACCGTGATGTTTAACCACCTTATAAAGCCCAACACATTGCTAGAACGTGATGTCTTCCTTCACAAGCTGGCACGTAGGATGCACACACCAACCAATGTTTCCTTACCTATTCACTTCATCCCCTCATATTGTTTTTTTTTTTTAAATATTGATCCCTTAACAATTAATTGTTTTACATCAATATAATTTTATTTTATTTTGCAAAAACAAGCATTAACCGAGCACCAAATATTTCCCTCAATATTGTGAGATCCCCTTATCTAGGTAATCAAAACAAACTACTAAGTACAATCCCAAATAAAAACAATATAAAAGACCAAATTAAAAAAAAAAGGTTGAGTGAGAACATGGACTTTTTCCTTAACTGTGCAAATTAGTCCTTGATGTTAGCGAGAAAAAGGAAATGAATATTTGTTTATGCTTCAAATTCGGTCTCCAAAGCTCTAAATCTTTTGAAAAAAATGTAATTGAGTTTTATTTTGCCAAATTAAACATTAACTGAGCGACAAAACATTTCCTCGATACCATGAGATCCCCACACGTAGGCATAAAAATAAATCACCAAGACCACTCCTAAATCAATGCTATACCAAAGGATCAAATAAAAAATATTCAAGAAACAAAATAAAATAAAATAAACAATAAAACAATGTATGAATCTATAGTGTTATACCTCACAAGCCACACATTACTGATGGCTTTTAGTTTTTAATAACAACAACAATAACATCAACAATAATAAGAAATAGCCTTTTCTTATTATATTATATTACAACAAAATAAATTGAATATACTATTTTTTTTAATTATTTTTAAATTACCATACCATGCTCTCATGATAAGTACTTAAAAGTGCATTCTCATTGATGCTTTATATCATCATATTGCACTTAAAGTATCATTAAATTCCCTAACTTAAGCATGTTTTATAATAACAAGTATAATAATATAAGATAGCTTTAATTTATGGTAAATGTTCATTTTAAATGCAGACCTATCACATAAATCAAATGATTGATTGATGAGTTCAACTACTGAAATTGAGAAGACAAAGAAAGGGCTAAGCTTAGAAAAGAAATGCTGGTTCAGTCCAAACTGAAACACTGTTAAGTCATTGGGTCATATCTGGAGCTTTAGATCTTGGATTTCAGTTTGGTTTATATGGCTAGAAAGCTAAGATATAGGCCTAAAACATTCATAGGAGTTTAAGACTCAATTTTGTCATTTGGAAGTCCAAATCTTAGCATCAAAAGACAAGCCCGAATCTGTCCTGCAGCCCAGACATTGTTCAGTGTTCAGCCCATATCTGGAGTTCTAGAAGTCCAAATGCACCAATTCATTTTTTGTTGGAAAGCTGAGACAATTTTCTAGAACTTTCATGGGGACAAGCTGCTCAAATTCTGATGTTAGCAATAACGTTTTGTTTAGACAAGAAGATAAGGATTGTCATCAAGTCAAGATGTGGTCACCCGCTCAACAATTAGTCAACAAATCAATAGTTCTAAATTTTGGTCTATAAAAGGAGACATTTGTCATGTAGTTAGGCATCTTGGTTTTTAGATCAAGATCATGTTCTTGCTCTCTCTCTTTTTGTAATGCTTGAGTTTTGTTTTCATTAATCTCTTGTTTATGCTTTTCATTTCATTTCCTTTACTTAGTTAACTTATATCTTATTTACATTCTTATCTTGTTTATTTATGTTTCTCTCTTTCATTATGTTTAGCTAAGCTTATTATGTCAAGGTGAAAATGTTACAATAATGGTATAAGAATAAGTATAGTATAAACTCAACATGGACTTTAATGTTTTGATACTAATATGTTTTGTATTTGTTATCTTTTTCACTTTCAATACTTTGCTTGTTAAATGATTAATCTAGATTTATGTTGTATAACCCTTGGTATAACAAATACTTGACACTTTCATAGCCTAATCGTATGGTATAACCGACACCTGTGCTATGAAAGAAACTTGATTTATTATTAACATAAGTTATAATCATGAATACCCGACAACATTTACAAGCATTATCATTATTCAAATAAGATAACTAATGTAATCATGTTAACAATTTATAATCCAATTGGAATCTCCTTTGTGTGTGGTTTCTAGTTGAGTAATAAAAAGAGTTTATACTATATTTGTTTGAAATACCATTAGTGGATCCTCTAACCTTAACAATTATTTTATCATTGTTTAATCCTTATATCAATATCGCATCTCAAAGCTCTCTTCAACTCCTTTTCTATTATTATTTATTTCTTTATTTGTAGTTTATACATTTAACCTCCTTGTGGTTCGACCCTAGTTTTGCCGGGTTATTTATTACTTCGACACTCCTACACTTAGGAGAAGACATCAACTCTTTGGTCGTGGCATCTCACAAAGATACAATAATGTTGGAAAAGATTGGACATGCTATAAGATTCTAATTTAAACTATAGACAACAATAATAGAAGAACTATGAAAAAAAACACCTAACATCAACCAAAATAAATGAGCCACTGGTATTATACCTGAAAGCAAAAGAAAAAAAAAAGATCGTTGGAAACCCACCGCCACTACATTGTGGACATCGCCCATAAAAAAAAAACATGTTGAGACAATTCAAACTGGACTGCAAAATTTTGGATGAAAAATATAAGAAGAAGTCGCATGGGTCGTTAAGGTAACGTCCTGAAAAAAAAAATCGAACAAAACAAATGAAGTGAGAATCCGTCTATATTCAATAAATTAATTCTATTTAATTCAAAAATAAAATCTATTTAAAAAAAAATAAATTTAACAAAGAATAAAAAATAAATAGACCTGAGGAAACCTAATTAAATAAAAAATGTTAAAACCAAGGTCATATAAAGTATGAAAGAAAACAGAGCTCAATCTTTTATTAAACAAATATTGAAGAATGAAATCAGAAAAATATCAACTTAAGAAAATGATAAAAAAAACCAAAGCAGGCCTAGGCAAACCTCATGAAGCTGGGCTAATTTTGAAAGCTCATAACATGTGAAATCACCTCATGAAGCTGGGCTAATTTTGAAAGCTCATAACATGTGAAATCGTAGATATGAGCTTAATCAAGAAGCTCAAATCTAAACAAATTAAATGTTAAAGAATTAAATAGGGTAAAAAAAAACATACCATTTTTGAAAATTTTGCAAAGCAAAAAAAAAAAAACAATTAAACGAATGAAGAAGAAATATATTAGGAAAAAAAATTTATAGAGGGTGGAATCACAAAAAAATACAACTTTGAAAGTTGTCTTAGATTACAAAAAAATAACAATTAAAATAATGAGGACCAGATTTGACAAAACAAAAAAAAATCGAATAAGGATGAAATTGAAAAAAAATATAAATCAATGATTAAAAAAAACTATAACCAAAAGAACATGAACTAAATAAAAAACAAATAGAAGTTTAGGGGATGACTTGAAAAATCAAGTGGTAGGGCACAAACACCGAGTAAGAGAGAGTAAAGAAAGAAGAAGACAAGAAATGGCTGCTAGGAACAAACTAGAGTTCTTATCGCCGCACACGTCACATATCCATGGAGAAGATGCCGAGATGTAGCTAAAACAACCCTAGAATGACCTTTTTGGCCGTTGGAATCAACCATACGTGCTGTTTGAGACGATGCTGGAGAACATGTCGATGGTTTTTTTTTAATTTTTTTTAAGACCAGAATGCCCCTTACCCACCCCAAAAACAACAAAATAACTAGTTAAAAAATAACTAAAATACCTTTCGACCTTAAGCTTAAGAAAATAAGCTCAAATAGTAAGTTGGTCTTTTAATTATACTTACAAAAATAAAAAGACAAAAAAAACCCTTATTGTTAGTTAAATTCTTTTATAACTCCAAGGGTAATATGATAATTTAATTGTACATAATAAAAAAAGACAGAAACACCCCTTCATAGCAAACAAATAAATTCTCTTTCTCAAAGGCATCAATGCAATTTACCTGTACAAAAAGAAAGAAATTTTTTTTTCTTGTCCTTAACCAATTTCAAGATACCAAAATGGTCCCATTACAAAGACGATTCTTTCCTAGTCATTAGCCTACACTTCTTTTTTTTTTTTTTTGTAAAGGTAAGATGATAAATTCATTGTTCCTATCCACAATACACTATGTCGAGGTAAAAAATGAATTCACCACCCCTTTTATATTTTTTTTTATTGTGCTCACTCCACACAATTATATAATGAGATTTTATTATAACCCTACGAAAAAATTACAATTTATTAGAATAGTGATTTGATGGCAATGTCCCTAACCCTAAAAAACTAATGGCAAGATGATCTTTTCACCATATATAATTGTCTTTAACAATTTAAGCATGGTTAGGTTAGTAATTTCATTTTTTATGCACAACAAAATTAATGATTTTTATCTTTTCACATTTATTGAACAATAAATTATTGAAATTACCTTTGGAAACTTAAAAAAAGAAACTAGCATAGAGTATTTTTGCTTTGTATTTTTGGAAATAATTAATTTGATAGAGGGGCAAGTATGTCTTTTAATATATATAATATTATTTAAATAATTAATTGGGAGGCATGTGGGAGCTCCAGAGAAATTATAGCAACATGTGCAATAGATTGGCATGGCATGGGTTCTAAGGCTGCAATAGAATCCCTTTGATGACCCTTACCTCCTCAAACAATGCATGTGCTTCATCGCCTCAAATTTGTCGTCAACAACTATTTTTTTTTCTCTTTTATTCTAAAAAACTGAGCTGACCCTTAAAAAATTCAACATAACCCTTCAATTGGTTTTTTCTTCAAGTTAGGCCTTATTCTTTAGATTAATATTTATTTTATTTGTAATAATTTATAAATTTAATTTTTTTTTCAATTTTATGCCCCATGGATTTTTTCATATGTGAGACTTGATCCTTATTTTTTAAAATTTCTATTTGTTTTAATTAAGATGGTTCTCTGAATTTATTTTTTTTACAATTTCATCCTCATTAACCTTTTCTTTTCCCTTTCAAATTTGATCCTTTTTTTTGCTATATTTTACCTTGGATTTTTTTATATATAGTGATTTTCTTTTACAATTTTATCTTTCAACATGAAAACATAGGCGACGCTAAAGGAGGAAGAGGAGGAGGAGGTTGGTCGTTGTTAGAATTATGGGGCCAATAAGGAGGAGCACATGGACCACCCATGTGTGATCTCAGCTCTATTACTACTCGACGAAGTTATTCGTAATCCATAGGAATTCATTTATATATATATATATATATATATATTTATTTATTAAGATGGGTTGTTTGATCCTGTATTCGTTGATCTAACATCGCCATGAACTAGGGAGTTTAAGAGCTTGGAACCGATTGTGAGCATCCAACGATCGAAACACTATTAGTCATTTGCAAGTTCTCGATCGTAGTGTTAGAGAGTTCGTACACCTGATTTCTATAAGGCCCACCAGATGATCCTGCCTCCAACTACAAATCTAGATCGAGATTCGGATGGGTCGAAGGATCGTTCCCGTATCTCTCCTTCAAGCACCTGTTATATGTATCCTGGAAAAAAGAATCAAATTCATCAAATTGAAGGAAATTATAACTTAATAAAAAAATAGTTGAAAAACAACATACCACAAAGTGCTGAGCTCGGTTATCCATGAATTGCTGCATCTTTTTTTGACGGTCATCGCTCTACATATGCGTTTCAACAAATAGCTTTATCGGGCTTGACTAACGTACAAGAATCGTAGTCTGCAAGATAAAAATGTTGTTAGTTAAATATATTTATAAAAAATAAAAAAAATACATGTAATAAAAAAAATCTTATCATCCGTTTCGCATGCGAAACGAATGGAACAGAGCCACCGATATGTGTGGTAACAAAATCATGAACACGCCAATGATGGTTTTTCATACATGAGTGTGATCGTTGAGTGAAACACTCATACATCATGTGCTAAATGTAGTCCACCCATACAACCTTCAAAATATATAGCGTTCTGAAATCCTTTTAAACCGTCACGTCATTCTAGGCTGGAAACTCGCTTTCTCTCGTATATTTTTTTGCTTTCTTTTGTGCTTCATACCAAAAATGACGCAACCTATATGTTACCAATAAATTATCTATTAGTAAATTAAAAATAAAATTTAAAGTTTTAGAATAAAAAAATTATCTCGATTTTGATCTTACCTAGTTGCAGTATGATTCTCCCAAACCCTCTTCACAACATTATCATCAACTCTCTCCAATTCAAATTTTCCTTTGCAGTAAAAATTTATAAAAGGAAAATTTCAATAATTTCAATAAACTAACCATATTAACATAGTAAAAAAATATTTAAGTTAATACTAATCTTAAACTTTGAAAATCATACATCGACCAGCGGTTTCCATTTAGGATATTCAGAAACATGGTTTCATTGAAACAATTGAATTTCCATCAACGATTTAAAGGTCAATGTTATTGTTTTTGTAACCTTAATGTTTGTAAACCTAAAATTATATTCGTTAAAAAAATTATATTTTTAAAAATTAATAAACATGTCATTGTTAAAGCAAATCATACTTACATTGAATTGTCGTCCTTCCATTAGGTCTCATACTTACGGGTAAATAGATCTTGCTATGATGGGACCCCCCTTCGACATTGCGACATCGCACTCGATGACCCTCCATCATGAGTCAATGCCCGTGGCTCAAGTGCCTGTTCTTGGTCGACACCTAATGTTCTTGGTAGTCTCTCCTATAAAATTTTATGTTGACGCCTAGGGAAAAGTCTATTGCACGTCGCTAGGACAAGATCACTGTTTGTTCTTCTAGCAATGATGCTGAAGACCATGAGTCATTAGGTGCCAACCAAGAATAGACACTTGAGACACAAACATCAACTTACGATGTGAGCTCGTCAAGTGCGATGCCGCAACGTTGAGGGGAGTCCCTTCACAACAGGATCTATTTACCCTCAAGTAGGAGACCTAGTGGAAGGATGTTCTTTCAATGTAAGTTTGTTTTGCTTTCAGAACAACATGTTTAATAATTTTTGAAAAAATAATTTCTTTTAACAAATGCAATTTCATGTTTACAAACATTCAGGTTGTGAGAACAATAACATTGATCTTTAAATCACCAATGAAAATTCCATTGTTTCAATGAACTAGGTTTCCAAACATCCTAAATGGAAGCCGTGGGTTGATGCATGGTTTTCAAGGTTCAAGGTTAATATTAATTTAAATATTTTTTTATGTAAATTTGGAATGTTTATTGAAATTACTAAATTTTTACTTTAGGAGAAAATTTGAATGAGAGAGAGATGATAATAATGTTATAATGGGGGGTTTTGGAGAATCACACTGCAATTAGGAAAGATCGAATTCAAGATATTTTTTTATTCCAAATATTGAAATTTTATTTTTTATTTACTAATAGATAATTAATTTGTATCATATTGATTGTATGATGTTTTGCACGAGTTGTAAAAGAAAGCTGAAAAATATGCTAAAGAAAGAGAGATTTCTAGCTGGAATGACATGGTAGTTTGAAAGGAATTAAGATTGCCTTATATCTCAGAGGTTGTATTGGCAGAATACATTTAGCATGTGATGTTCATGCATTTCACGCGACGGTCAAAGTTCGGTGTGAAAAATCAAAACCAGTGTGTTCACGGTTCCTTTACCATACACATCGGCAGCTTTGTTCCATTCATTTTGCTTGCAAAATGGATGGTAAGATTTTTTTTAATTACATCCAATTTTTTTATATAAATATATTTAATTGATAACATTTTTTTCTCACTGGCTATGATTTTTGAACGTGAGCGAAGCCAGATAGAGCTTTTTGTTGAAACTCATGCGCGAAATGATGATTATCAGAAAGGGTTGCAACATTTTATAGATAGTCAAGCTCAGCACTTTGTGGTATGTTGATTTTCAATAATTTTTTCTTAAGTTATTATTTCCTTGAATTTGATGAATTTATTTTTTCTTTCTAATATACATATAATAACCGGTTGAAGGAGAGATATGAGGATGATCTTTTGATCCATTCGGATTTTGATATGGATTTGTGGTTGGAGGCAGATTGCTTGGTGGATCGAATAAAAATCGGGTGTATGAACTCTTTAACACTACGACCGAGAACTTATGAACGACTCATAGTACTTCGACCATTGGATGCTCACAATCGATTCTGAGCACTCAAACTTTGGAGTTCATGGCGATGTTAGACCAACGAGTATAGGCTTAGACGACTCATCTTAATGATAAATATGAATGACTCACTGCTGATGATAAAGAACTTTGTCGGTTGGTAAAGGAAATGAGATCACATAAGGGTGGTCCATATGCACCCTCTAATTGGCCTCATGGTCTCGACGACGACCAGCCTCCTCCAGCACCACTTTTATTTTAGATTTTTTGTATTTGAACGTACAAATATTTAAATTTGTAATAAATATTTTGTTTTTATATTAATTTATTGTATTTTAATTATTTTATACTTTTTTTTAATGTATTTTTTTTAAATATATTTTAAAAATATTACTGATGGGGTTACCGACGGAACAACTCCGCTGTTATATTCTAGAGAATTGAAAAACATTACTGCAAATGCCACTGCTATTATTAACTCACCAATGAAATTACAGATGATATTTTATCGATGATGTGTTATATTTACCGATAGATATACTGACAGACAAATAAAAACACCGATGACATTATATATGGTTTTTCTATCAGTGATATGATAAAGTTACCGATGGAGATACCGATAGAATAAAACGAGTAATTTATTTTTTAGCCCACTTTGTCCGTCTATAAATCTATCAGTATATTTATTACCGATAGACTCATCAACAGTCCATAAATTACCGATGAAAGTTTTTTCAACGGACTATTTTTGTCTGTGAGTCCATTGATAACATATGTACCGATGGACTGCTCGTGTAAACACTGATAGAAATTTCTATAGGTAAAACTATTAAATCTAGTAATCATGTGTAATAAATAATGAATTAGTAAGTAGATTAGTACCTTAAGACTCATAAAAAATTAGTGCACCTTACTAGTGTTTCTTCGTCCTTATCCCCTCTCTTTTAATAATTTTGTATGATACCTTGTCTTTTATATCAGGAATCTAAATATCTTATACCTCTTCAAAAAACTGCATTTAATTTAAAATTTGGTGATCATAAGTAATATTATATAAAAAATTAAAGACTCTAATTAGTATCACTCAACTCTATTTGTTTTGAGTTATTCTATTATGAAAAAGATTTATATATTTTCGCCTAGGAAACTTTTCTCCTAATAATGAACTTTCGAAAAAGAATGTTACTTGAGATAACTACTATTCAAGCTTGTTATATTTTGAATGCATATAAATTTATAGTGTTTTCACTCAACTCTATTGTTATGTTTCGTGAATAATTTTATATATTCTCTTATGATAAAAGAGCTTATATTATTTCAATTTTTTAAAAAGAATTATAGTTGTATATAGAAGTATGAAATACTTAAAAATATTCGACCCATCCGTACTTAAGAAAAAGGGAAAAAATTAATTCCTAAAATATAGGTAATATTTTTAGAATGAATCCCTAAAATATATGAAATATATGGTTATCCTGCTTTTTTAATTTTTTTTATGTTTTTACACCACTTAAAATTGGATAGGACACCTTTGTGCCTGGTTATGTATATGGGTTTTTATAATGATATGACAGGCTCAGGGGAAGTAATTAACAAGCTCCTACACTATATGGTATTATAGTGTATAAGTGGTTTGTGCTACACTACAAACTTATTATTTTTTTATCATAAAAAAATATCAACATAATCCATAATTTTTTAAAAAAAGAAAAAAAATCAAGATTATGATTATAAACTCGAGATCTAAAAATATTAAAAAGCAATAAAAAAAAGTCGAGCCAAATCCGGTGAACTTGCTGACTCCATGACTCGAGATATGATATCGCGATAACTTAATAAAGAAAGGTAAATAAAAAAAGAATACCGATTAAAAAATAAAATTCCTTTAAGTATTGCCTCAAATTAAATGTCAGACATGCAATCAATAAATTTAATTTAATAAAAAACTAAACTAGGGTTAACCATTTTTTTAATCGGAGAAAAGATATCAAGACGATGAAAACCTTATAAACTTGGGTTAAACTCTCAAACCTGCTATCCATTAAATTCTTAACCTGAGCTCAACTTAGGAGCTCAACACCTAAAAAATTAAATGTTGGAGGATGAAATCAATTAATTTAATTCAATTTGAAAACAAATTTCCTTTAGAAAATCTAAATTTAACAATAAAAATTAAAACTAAAAGCAAGACGACCTGTTTTGTTTTAAAATTGACTAAAAAAAATCTTATAAAAAGCGAATAAAAGAACAATAGAATAGTAAAGGATGTAAAAAAAAAAAGCTTTTAAAAAAGCAAAAAAAAAAAAACAATTGCAAAAACCATCTAAACAAAAAGTAGAAATAAAAAAAAAGGAACTAAATCTGATATGTGAAAATATCTATTAGGGGTGAAAATATCTAATAAATTATTCTTAATCAAAAAATTGCAATAAAGAGAAAATGAGAAATTGAAAAAAAAACCTCTTAATTCCATAAATTATACAAAATTTTAAAAATTATGATGAAGAGAATAAAGATGAAATCTTAAATATAACAAACCTTAGGAGTTGATTTGATTTTTTTAAGCGTAACACGAAAATCAAGTAAGAGAGAAAAAAAATGAAAAACAAAAGGCTACACGCATCACTCCGGCCACCATCGAGCTAGACATACCACTTATTCGTGGATGAGATGCTAAGATGTTTGACCATCCTACACCCGTGATAACCCGAAGGTGAAAAAACATAACAATGCTTAAGGGTCAATAATTTAATGGCAAATGATGAAACTGAATAAAAAATCAATTTTTTTAAAAAAAATCAAGTCAATCCATATTAATTCAACTAACTTGCAACTCGAGATATGAGATGAGGATAACCACAAAAAGAAAAGCTGAAAAAATTACAAAGATCATGACCTAATAAATCAATATCAAATGAAAAAAAATTCTAAAAAGGATTTTTAAAAAAATATCGAACTCAAACAAAGTAAATCATTGAAACTGGTTAACCGGTTCATGAGAATGAGACAACTTTGTAAAAGGCAGAAATAATTACAAAGGAAAATTTTCAATTATAAAAAATAAAAAATAAACAATGAGGACTAAATCTTTCACTAAAAATAATTAAAAAAACTCTAATCAAGGATTAGTTTGAAAACTAAATAAATGAAGAAAATGATAGAAAAAGAGTAATCAAAAGAATGATGACCAGATTTGATAAAAAAATAAATAAATTAAACATAGAGATGGATGAAATTGAAAAAAATAAAATTCAAGAAGCATTAAAATTGAAGTAAATATAAATAAAAAAAATAAGAATCAAACCCAAAAAAAATACAAAATAGAGGACACTACTAAATTTTTAAAGGTCTGGCACGGATATCAAGGCCAGGAGAGAGAAATGAAGGGCAAGAGAAAAAACTCATCGTTGCTGAGTCACCGCTGCCTTGACAAGCACGCCACCCCAACAAATGTGTCACATCCTTACGCATCAAATGAGACAATGATCATATTTTTTTCGCCATTGTAATTATCCTCATGCGTCTCAAAAATAATGCGAAGGACTCCGACATATAAGTGGCATGCGTCAATATATTTTACTGATTTATTAATATTTAATAAGACAAATTATGAAAAAGGGCCTAAGGGCATACCATTATCACAAAACAACCATGGCACAAAAATAAAAATGCCCTCCAAAGTCATTCTTTAAATCTAAAAAGTCAAAGGTTAACTATGTAATTTTACTGGACAAAAAGAATACAAAGACAGATAAACCCCTCTCTGCAAAGTCATTTTTCTAAGTAGCAAGGCTATAAATGTTATTTTATTGTGTAAATAAAAAGAAAAGGATGAAGAAAAACCCTTAACGAAAGATCAGTTTTTCATATTCCAATGGCAAAAAAAATATTTTTACTTTGCATTTTCAAAGTTGAATGATAAAATTTTCCTTGATCAATCCACAAATGACATTTGAATCCTTTTAAAAAAATAATTTTACCCTTAATGTGAAGGTAATTGTTAAGAGCAATGAACAACAAAATAGTTATTACATTGTTTAAATTCATAGTGATTCTCCTCCTATGCAACAGGAAAAAGGTTACTCCCTTTAGTTTTTTTATTTTATATAATTGTAACTTTATTTAAAAAAAACTTAGAAACAAGCCAATAAAGAGCCTAAAATTAAAATTCAAAAATAATGAAATTACATCAAAATTCATCAAATTATTATGGAATCCTAGGTTAAGTTTTATAGGTTATTTTGGTTATTGTCTTTCTTTATTTTTTCTCTCTTGAAAAAATAGTTATAATATTAAAAAGGACAATATTTATTAAAAAAAATGTTTTATAAATTTTTCATGTATGTATGTGCTTTTAATTTATATTCATGCCACATATAATAATCTTAAAAACTATTAAAATAAGAAAGGTTAACATAATATACTTTTAAGTGAGAATTTGTAGTGATTGCTATTTTTAAGAGTTGTGTATATTTATCCTAAGTGCTATTAATTATTAATTATTTTGAAAGGTAATTCAATTATCCCTAATTTTTATTTAAAAATATTTTATATGAAACATGTTTATTCATTTTGAAAATTAATTAAATTATAATTATCAAAATTTATATAAAATTCTTTAAAAGCCAAACATGTTTATTTAATAAATATTTAAATCTATTTATTTATAAATAATTCTAAGCAGCCCTTTAGAAATTAAAAAAGGCATATATTATAAATTAGTTAAATAATACAAGTGTATATCACCTTTCAAGAAACTAGTTTATATACAATAAAAAAAATATTTCTTCAAATATATTTTGAACCTCTTATCCCCATTAGATAAATTGATGTTAAAACTTGGACTTGCACAAATGCCTGGGAATTTGATAAATTGTTATCTCTAGTCAATGTCAATCACCCTGTCAATTTAAAAAAGAAAAGCCAGAATACTTTATTCAAACATCAATCTTTATTTGTTAATTATGTGTGAGAGTAATATTTGCCTTTTTATCATTTCTAGCAATAAAATAAAATAAAGTTAACTAGTAAAAGAAAATAATGTTCAAAGAAAACAAAAACAGAACTAGGTTAAAAAAGAAAAAAGAAGAAGAAAACCTTGTCATTGTCGAAGTTGAAATACAACTTTTGATGCATTTGTCGCTTGTAAGGGAACAAAAAAAATCCTAACCTTTATTACATTTGCCGCAGAATGAATGTCGTCCATTACTTTTTGGTGGAAGAATGACATTTTGTCCAATAGTTAACTGACATTTTGTCCTTGTTTAGGGACGATCTTGTCTTATAATGGAATGCTCATACTCTTTAGTATTAATTCTCTTAGGGTTTGGATTCAAATTTAAATACTTTCTTTTCTTCAGATTTTATGAAAAAGTAATATATATATTTGTTAATTATCTATTAGGTGGTCACTAGTAATAGCTTAAGTTCAAAAAATTTATTTTTATTATGGTTTTAGTTTTGAGTTCTATAACTGCTAATATGATAATCATTAGAAACTTATATGATCGTTCACCCGGACAATATATATATATATATATATATATATATATATATATAGTAATTTTAAATCAATAGTATCTGAATAAATAATCTATCTTAAATGACAAAGAGTTAAATAGAAAATTTAAATCTAACTCAAATAAAAACAAAGTAAAGAAAATAAAAAAGGGATAAATTAGAAAGGTGTATTTCAAAAACATGGGCAATTTAGCTTGGTTCACGGATCGAATCATAAAAAGAGTCTATAAATTAAAAAACATAAAATTTAAGGTAGCAAACTTAGGAAAAAATAACACAATTCAAAATTTATTTGGAAAAATAACAAAGTTTCATTATCACTAACTATAATCTAAAAGATGTGACCAAAACACTGCACGCACAATAATATTCATCCTCTCATATTTTACAGTGGATATATTATTCAAAATTTTAATTTTTTTTAATTTAGTCCTCAAATATTTTTATACAATTGCATCTTTTTTTAGCCAAATTTAAGGACAATTAAATCAATTTTTTTTAACTATGGACAAAATTGAAAAATAAGGAATCAAAGTAGAAAATACACCATAAATGGGTAATGGCTTCAAAGTTAATAATAAATGTTTTCTTCAGTTCTCGAACTTTGCAATATATATATATTCAGTCCCTCAATATTTTTTCAATTCAATTTTGGTATAAAAAGTTTATTTTTGTTATTTTTAGTCTCTGATTTGAAAAAAGAGAGGAGTCATCGGAAACCAACAATAGAGTGAAAAAATCAGCATTTCAACAAATTTTAGCCACCAAAACAGTCAAAATAAATAAAAGATTTTTTATTTCGAGTTGATTTTGGATTTTTTGGTATTTGTTTTTTTTTTGTTTCTAGGCCATTTATGAGTTTGTAAAGATGTTTAAACTTTTTTTTAGATATTTTAAGTCAAAATAGGTTGACAATAGAGTTTTGGGTAAAAAAACATATACATGTCATTTATCTCATTAGACAACGTGTTGTGTGAGATAGTTTTTTAAACAAAATATTATGGTGAACAACATGTCAACATGTCGTCTATCCTAAATATATTTTAAAGAAATAGGGCCCGCATGTAGGTTACTCTTACAAGCCCGCACATGAGCCCTTTAAGGGGCTAGACCTAGTGACACCTAACCTCTTTTTTTTTTAATATTTCTCTTTTATAAAAATTATATTTTTATGTGTGTTTTTTAAATAATTTTTTAATTAATACCTCTTCTCTCTGATTTTATTTTATTAAATAAAAAGTTAAGTTTAATAAACATAGTCACTAGTTATTATTAGTGAATTAATATCTTGATATATATATTGGTTTTTTAACTTTTCTATATATGTATTTAATTATTATTAATAATTTTTTTTATTTATCAATACAAGTAATTTTTGAATTATTTAATTAGACATATTCATAAGATTTTTTATTTATATTTAATATTTTTTATATAAAAAACATGTTGGAAAAACTTGTATATTTAATTTTTTTATTAAAAAAAATTCAATTGCGCTAAAAAACACAAACACGGATAGAATAACTAGTTATTATTAGAATGTAAAGCTTTCCATCAACTCTCTGAAGCTTATAGGCTGCAATAAGACATTAAAAATCATAATTTGGCATAATAATAACAGTACTTGTTTGTCATTTCGAATTGTAATTGTAACTATATCAATCAATCTAGTCCATGAATTTCAGCTAAAACTTCCCACATCAATGTCTCTACAGTATTTTTCTTCCAAATGGCCCCAACAAGACAATAACTGCTGCAAACTCAAACAAAAACAGATATGCTACTTTTTGTTGGAAATGAAACATTATGATACAAGTATTGTTGAAATCCCATATTGTTACAGAACTCCCCTTCCATCTGTCCATAAAAATTCTTCAGAGGTTGTATCATTTGAATGATAAAGAAAGATACAAATTTTCTGCATCAAAAGAAGATTATGGACGCAGGTAAAGTAAGATGAACAGAACTCTACTACATTTGTGGCCCGTGCTCTCCCTGGCCAGATTTTTTTAACATAAAACAAGAATTCTAAGGAAAAAAGAATTGAGATCTGAGTAATTATTTGAATTGATAATTTAAATAAAATGAAACAAAAACAACAACAAAAAATAAATTACAACAAAAATAACAGCAAAAAAATAAAAAAACCTTGACCTGAGTCCATTTGAAGTATAAAAAATGTTAAAGGATGAAATTAAAAAAAAACATTTAAATTGGATTAACTCATAAACTTTGCGACCATGGACATAAGATTGAGATAAACTCATAAAAAAAAAGCAAGAAAAAAGTTTGAAATCTAATTCATAATAAATCAAATGAGAACATGATAACTCCGTAAAAAAAATAAAATAAAAAGGAAAACATTGAAGCTCAATCTCTAGCAAATGAAATGTTGCAGGAAAAAAATATATAGTTAAAAAAAGTCCAAAAAAACTTGATTCTAGCCCACCCTAGTCAAGATGCAAAATCTTTGACTTCGTCATGATATCAGGGTAACCGCATTCAAAAGCAAACTGAATAAAATCATAAAACTCAATTATTAAACAACTCAATGTTGAAGAATAAAAATAAAAAAATAACTAAAAAACACAACAGAAAAAATATGAGTAAACTTAGGTTAACCCACTAATTCTGCGACCATAAGTACGAGATTAGGATGCCCAATAGAAAGGAAATACGAAGACCAATTTATGATAAATAAAATATTAAACATTAAAATTAAAATAAATCAATTTTAAAGAAGGACCAGAAAAATATTTATGCACTTTTAAAGAAGCAAGAAAATTTTAAAATTTAGGTAATTGAAAGAAATTGCTCGAGCTATTAGAATGGCGACCCAAAAATCAAACCAAAAAAGTATCATAAAGAGAGTATCTAATTTTTATATTTAATAAATTGATTTAATCTTATTTGAAAACAAAAATCCTTTGAAAAAAAGCTAAATTTAATAAAGACTGGAAAAAAAAAACTCAAGGTAACCCGTGGTTTTTTCAAAATGACTGAAAAATCCCATGGGAAGCAAAGAAAAACAAAAAAAAAAATATTTGAGGATGAAACCAAAAAATATAAGCTTAAAAATAAAGAAAAACAAGTAAATCCAAGTAAATCTTCTAAATCCGAGTTCATCTATCAAACCTGCAATTCATTAAATTCCAAACTTAGACTCAACCAAGAAGCTCAATAATCAACCAATTTAATGTTGAATGATGAAATAGATTAGTTTAATTTAATTAAAAAAATTCCTTTTGAAAAATATATATCTAACAAAGAAAAACAAACCTTGAGGTAATACCCAACCAATTTAATGTTGAAGGATAAAATAAATTAATTAAGTTAAATTAAAAAAAATTCTTTTAAAAAATCTAGATCTAAAAAAATGGAAGAAAAAAAAACCAAGCCAACTAGTGTTATACTCAAAACAATTGAAAAATCCCATAGAGAGTGAGAAAAAAATGTTGGAAAGCGTAATAAAAAAAATAAGATATAAAAAGGAAAACAATTAGCAAAATTTGAGTGAACCTCCTAAACTTGAATTAATTTATCAAACCTGTGATTTATTATATTTGAACATACAAATGTTTAAATCTGTAATAAATATTTATTTTTTATATTATTTTATTTTTAATTATTTTTCTACTTCTTTTCAATATATATATATATATATATATATATATATATATATATATATATATATTATTGATGAGGTTACCAATGGACCACATCCATCGTTATATTTCAGAGAGTTGGAAAAAAATTACTGCAAATATCACTGTTACTGTTAACTCTCCAAAAAAATTACAAATGGTATTCCATAGATGATATGTTATATTCACCGATAGAAAAATAAAAACACAAATGAAATTGCATACAAGATTTTGTTGGTTATATGGAAAACTTCCTGAGGGAAATACTGATGGAATGAAGTAGGAAAAGTTTTTTGGCGTGCTTTGTCTGTTTGTAAATCAATCGGTAAATTGATTATCGACGGACTCACCGACATATCAGAAATTACCAACGAGAGTTTTTTTGACAGACTGTTTCAATTTATAAGCCTGTCGGTAAAATACTTATCGATGGACTATGAGTTTAATTAATTACGGATGAAAATTTTTATAAGTAAAACTGTTAAAATCTGGTAGTATTTTCACCGGTGGAAGAAATATTTGTTGAACCATACAAAACACTATGTCTGTGTGTTATTGTTTCTTGTGATCATCATGGTCATTCTCGTTATCGAATTATGCTATACTAATGAAAACTTCGCTGCGATTTGAAAGTTTTGTTTTCTTTGATTCCACGATCTAAGGGTATTCGAAAGTTCCGAGAAAGAAATATCTACTTGGCTTGATATATATTGTGCTATGGTTTCCTGAACGAAATTCTTTAGGAATATGAATTACAAGCGAAATTTCTGGCAGAAGAGTGTCCTCCAATCTCTTGAACGAAATGGCAAAAGGCACAAAATGTCCATAAGTTGCAGCCATCACACACACATCTTCCAGCAACTTGCTGATCAGTGTCCACCAGCAGTAGTGCAAGGCAAATGTTTATTTGATCGATGTGAATGAGCATGTTGCATCTACGTATTCATTTGAATTATGACGCATAGAAGCAAACCTCCAAGATTCAGTGTTCCACACCAGCTCTTTCACTGTTTGATTGCTAAAATTCTCGAAACCCATAAGTTGTTTAGCCACCATGAAGGGAAACATGCTTTCCAATTTCCTTATTGGGAATCGGCATCTCATAACGTCAACTATGAATGTCCCTTCCCATAATGGAAACCTGATCACTAATATTTTGGCAAGATATTTTCATTTGGAGCAGCTCATTTGGCCAACCAAACAATAAAGCACGCAGATCGTGAAGGGTTTATTGTTATCATGTTGCTAGTTTGCTACCAATAGATGGCCAATTACGTGTGGTTAGAAAAGTTTTAGATTTTATTTTGAGAGGAGTTAATTCCAAAGGCATTTTGTCGACGCAAGTTGACCTCAACCTGAACACTATTAACACACAGACAACACCATGCAAGTAGCAGAAAGAGACATAAGGGCTTTAAGTTTGACAAGCTAGTCCTTATTGGCTTAGCGTTATTTGATTTCATTCTCACAAAGCACAAAGCAAATTGCTTCTCATTAGAAACAAAACATGGCCATGACTGAACCTCCACTATATGGATGAAATTCGAATTACTCTGGATTAGCCCCAAGCATAGAACCAAAATAAAAAAGACACTTATTGTACATGCTGATCATCAATGGAAAAGCACTGTCCAAACTCAAAATGACCAGAGAAGCCCATCCTTCAATGCACACACCACTCCTTTTCTTTGTGTAGTGGGCAAGAACATGATGAGAAACCTTTCTTTCTGCGACTGAAACGTTGTGTCGATTGGACCCTTCAAGCACCAATTTAAGCACTTACCAGCTTGTTGGAGAGTTTTTGCAATAGGACTACAGTTTCTTGGACAACCCACATTCTACGATGCAAATATACTCCTTGCATAAAGCTCTTAATATTATTAATCTTGTTCTAAAAAATGGATCACTTAGCTTCCAGTTCCTTGCATAGAATTAATCCCATTAAAGTATGTTCAATGCTGTTGATTTTATATATTTAACTGAAATTCTATTCGTATCACCGAAACATTAATTTTAGCGCAATATTCTTCGTGTTTTAGATCATTGTGCTGCCATTGCAGTTGGCATTTGTTTTACATTTTCCAACAACATTGCTTACACACCAATTTGCATAAAGGAAAGTGCTGAAAGTAGACTAATTTTTAGAAATTAGTTGAATAGTTGACCGGTTGGGAATTGGTTGACTACATGAGACATAACAATTGAGTGGAATAAGTTGAAGCGGTCGACCGGTTCAATTGACATAATACAATTCCTGTTCAGATTAGAATTTTCTTGTATTAGTTTAATTCCTTGATTATTTAGGACTTTATGCTTATAAAAAGGCTTGTAAAACATTATTAAAATGTACAAAAAGAGAGAGAATAACTAAGAGAGCTTAGAAAAAAACGCTTAATAAAAGTATATCTTCCTCTCAATCTTCTTCTTATTCTTGAGTTTTTTACTTTGCATTACTGTTTTTGATCCTCTACCAGACCCAACCTTCTTCTAACAAGTGGTATAAAAGCTTAGGTTTGATTATTTAACATAGTCAATCCAAACTTCCCACTTTAATGTCCTAGGTTGACAAAAGACAACTATGAAACTTGGTGTATTCGAGTAAAAGCTTGGCTAGGTTCCCAAGATGTATGGGAGATGGTTGAAAAAGGCTTTGAGGAGCCTATAGATGGACCAACATTGACTTTAACCCAAAGGGAGACCATGTAAAAGACACAACAGAAGGATAAACAAACACTAACAATCATCCATCAATGTCTGGATGATGCCACTTTTGAGATAGTGACTAATGCAACAACTGCCAAACAAACATGAGAAGTTTTGCAAGAATCAAACCAGGGAGCTAACAATGTGAGAAATGTACATCTACAAAAGCTATGTGGTGACTTTGAAAAGTTAAATATACTTAAATCAGAGAAAATTTCAGAATACTTTGCAAGAGTATTGACTATATACAATCAAATAAAGAGATATGAAGAAGAGATATAAGAGACACGTGTGGTAGAGAAGATCTTACACTAGCTACAAAAGAAGTTTCATTATATGGAGACCACCATAGAAGAGTCGTAAAATATAGATGTTCTTTCAATCCAAGGTCTCATGGGAAAATTATAAGCCTATGAGAAAAGGTCAATCAGATTCAAGAGGATATGGATGCACAAATATTTTTTTCAAAGCAAAATGATTCTGGATATTTCTAAGGGGGGTAAAGGACATGGACAAAGAAAAGAAAGATGAGGAAAAGACAAATTTAGAAGAAGAGGTCGCGATAGCCTCAACAGGTTAACTGGTCGACCACATAAAGCAAATCGGTCAACCGATTACACTGATAGTAACACTCTAAAATTTAGGTTTGACAAATCAAAAGTTAAATGCTATAATTGTCAAAAGATAGATCATTATGCTAGGGATTGTTGGAGTCCAACCAAGAGGGTTGAGGAGAATGCAAATCTAGTGATAAAATAAGAGAAAGAAGCCACCTAATTACTATTACATGATGAAAGAATACAAGATAAAGAGAACATGTGGTTTCTAGATAATGGTGCCAATAATCACATGTTTGAAGATAGAGACAAGTTTATAGAGTTTGATGAATTAATTAAAGGTAATGTCACCTTCATGGATCATTCAAAATTTTCCATCAACAGAAAAGGTACGATTCTTATAAAATTAAAAAATAAAAGTCATTAATTTATTGGTGATGTCTATTATATCCTTATTATAAAAAATATTATATTGAGTTTGAGACAATTGTTAGAGAATGAGTATGAGATTAAAATGAAAGATCATACTTTGACATTACTTGGCATTAAAAGAGCTATGATTGAAAAGGTAGCTATGAAAAAGAATAGAATGTTCTTGCTAAACATAAAGATGAATGTTCCTAAATACCTAAATACATGTGTGAAGGATGAGACTTGGCTTTGGCAGATAAGACTCGGGCATGTAAACTTTGACAGCTTGAAGATGATGGCACAAAAGGAGATGATGAAGGGTCTACCATCCATTATATATCCAAATTAGTTGTGTGAAGGATGTTTAATGGGTAAGCAATTTTGTAAAAGTTTTCTGAAGAAGTCTACATCAAGAGCAAGTCAATCCTTATAAGAAATACATGATGATGTTTGTGGTCCTATCAAACCATGTTTGTTTGGTAAAAATCTATATTTTCTATTTTTTTTTATCTATATCAAACTTAGGTATACTTCTTAAAAAAATGTCTAATGTATTTAGTTGTTTTAAAAAGTTTAAGGCATTAGTTGAAAAAAAGAGAGTTGTTATTCTATAAAATTATGACAAATATATAGGATGAATTTTTTTTAATGATTTTAATGAGTTTTATGAAAATTATTGTATGAAGAGACTCCTAATAGAGCCTAGATCCCCACAATAAGATGGCGTGGTAGGGAGAAATAATAGAAGCATCCTCAATATGGCAAGAAACATGCTCAAAACCAAGAAGATGCCTAAAAGGTTTTGGGTTGAAGCTGTAATTATGATATCTACTTGTCAAATAGATATCCTACTAAAGGCTTGAATGACATGACTCCACAAGAAGCATGAAATGAAACAAAGTCATGTGTTTCTTACTTGAAAGTTTTTGGGAGCATTGGCTATATGCATGTAGATGATCAAGTAGGATCAAACTAGATGATAAGAGTAAAAAAATTATCTTTGTGGGCTATGAATAAAAGTCTAAAAAATACAAGGTTTAAAAACCTAATAAAGAAAAGATGGTGATTAGTAGAGATGTTGAGTTCAATGAAGAAGGAGCATAAGATTTAAAGGTAAATGGTGGTGAGAAATATAACTTCCTACTGATTCTTGATGAATAATATAAAATATATGAAGATCATCAATAACCTATAGTTACACCTCCATAAGCACCAATAAGCTCAACTTCTCATTCTTCTTCTTTAGTGGAATCTCGAGTAGTGACACTCCACCAAGAAAGATGAGGAGCCTTGAAGACTTATATGTGACAACTAATCCTATTGATAATGATGTAACACTATATTATCACCTTGGCACATGTGATCCTATAGTATTTGAAGAAGCAATAAAGGATGAAAAATGGATAATTACAATGGATGAGAAGATTGCATCAATTGAGAAAAATGACACATGAAAATTAATTCCTAGATCAAGTGTAAAAAAGTCAAAAAGTGTCAAGTGGATCTACAAAGAAAAGAAGAATGCCAAAGAAAAAGGTGGAGAGGTACAAATCGAGGTTAGTGGTAAAAGGCTATAGTCAAAAGTATGATATTGACTATGATGAAGTATTTGCTTCAGTTGCTAGATTGGAGACCATTCGATTAATCATTGTCACCGCTGCCCAATATAGATGAAAAATCTATTAAAAAGATGTCAAATCAGTCTTTCTTAATGGTTTTCTTAAAGAAGAGATTTAATGAGCAACCTATTGGATATGAAGTGAAGGGACATGTAGAGAATGTAATAAAATTGAACAAAGTCTTGTATGGATTGAAGCAAGCTCCAAGGGATTGATATAGTTGCATTGATGGCTATTTATTAAAGAATAAATTTGTTAAATGCCCCTATGAATATGCTATCTATGTGAAAATCAAAGAGAGTTGTGATACTCTTATTATAAGTTTGTATGGGGATGACTTGATCTTTACAAGAAATAATCTAAAGATATATGGAGACTTTAAGCAAGCAATGATCAAGGAGTTTGAGATAACGAACATTAGTCTTATAACATACTACCTAGGGGTTGAGATAAAACAAGGAGGGGATGAAATCTTTGTAAGGCAGGAGAAGTTTGCAAAGGAGATTCTAAAGAAGTTCAAGATAAATGATTATGCAAAAGTGAATACTCAAGTTGAGTGTGAGGTGAAGATGTTAAAGAATGATGAAGGGGAAAATATAAACTCTACAACATTTAAAAGTCTAGTTGGGAGTTTGAGATATTTGACATGCTCTAGAGCCAGATATTTTTTTGGGAGTAAGACTTGTGAGTAAGTTTATAAAGATACCAATTATGACACACTTCAAAGCTTTGAAGCAAATTTTTTAGTATGTCAAAGGTACTGTTGATTTTATCTTATTTTATAGATATTCTAATAGCTTTAATTTGTGGGTTACAGTGATAGTGATTGGACTAGAGATATGGATGATAGAAAGAACTCTATAAGTTTTGTTTTCTATATGGGAGACACAATATTGACATGAAGTTCAAAGAAGCAATCTATAGTCTTTTTGTCAACATGTGAAACTATACATGTAGCTTCTACATCATGTGTTTGTCATTCCATATGGCTAAAGAGATTATTGAATGAATTGCAATTGCCAAAATAGAGGCCTACTAAAATTTATGTAGACAATTCATCAATCATTGCAATAACAAAGAATCCAGTATTTCATGATATAAGTACGCATATTAACACAAGATTTCATTACATGCGAGATTACATTGCAAACAAGGAAGTTGAAGTCAAGTATGTGAAGACATAAGACCAAGTCATAGATATCTTCACAAAGCTACTTAAATATGAATTATTTTTTTTTATCAAGATGAGAACTATATTGAGAGTTATGAAGAAATCAAATTTAAGGGGATGTTGAAATTTTATTGATTTCTAGAAATTAGTTGAACCAGTTGATGAATTGAGAATAGATTGACCGGATAAGACAGAACAACCGGGTGGAATAAGTTGAAGCGGTTGAATAGTTGAGAAATGGTAGATCGATTTAGTTGATATAATACAATTCTTGTTTAGATTATAATTTTTTTATATTAGTTTAATTTCTTGATTATTTATGACTTTATGCCTATAATAAATTTGTAATTTAACATTATTGAAAAAAAAACTAAGAGAGTTTTGAGAGAATCAGTTAATAAAAAAGCTTTGCATTACTATTCTTTTCTTTATTCTTAAGTTTTTGACTGTACATTATTGTTTATGATCTTTTACCACATCCATCCATCTTCCTCCGACATAAACTTACTAAGGAAGCTCTGCAAAGTTGACTTGAGATAACTTTATCCATCCTCTGCAAGTTGAGACTGGACTATTATCGAGTCATATCGCCATTGCAAGCCCACTTCAAAATCTCACTCATTGATACTTACGTGGAAAGGGTAGGATTTGTTGAGTATTCCCATTTGCTGGGTACCATGATGTTCCCTCCTGTGACGGGGAGATGGATGAACCTAACGATTACGACTCAACCAATAAGAGGCTGCCGCTATCAACTTTTCTAATGGTAACATAATTGAAACTAGAGAGGGGTAATCAAGAAAAACACATCACTATTTCACAAAGCTGATGGCCTTTAGGATCAATCCACTAGGTCACTTACAATTTTTTTAGCGAGTTTACATGTTTCGTCATGAACCCATTTCGTTTCTTTAAACCTTCATTTTTTTTTTTTGAAATTGACCAACTGTCATCTATCCACCTAACTTAGGCCGATTTTCTTATTAAAACTCATTTGATATTTGAATACTTTTTGCGATCTGTCTTGCCTTGGACTGTCATTGGTTCATTTTAGGGGTGGGAGGCTAACTTGTAAGGGTAGCTCATATTTGGTGAAGGAGTGGAAATATGAATAGAAATCCTCGTTTTCATTGTGCCAATGCTGATCACTCTGTAACATCTTGAGAAAGGAAGAAGACTGATTACTATATAAAAAGAAATTGGATAAATCAACTGCAGAATTTACAAGTGAGAAGAGAATGAAACAGAGAGAACAGAGATCTACATTAACAGGGGGGAGGAGATTCGATACATATGCTGTTGTAAATACACAATACCTCCTTTTTTTTCTTTTCATGTACATAATAGAGTGAAAGAATAAGAAGACGACCAGCTGAGCTCCAAATCTACCTACACCCAAAAGCTACAAGCTGGTCCCTCAAAACCTCTCACTCTAAAATAACCAAAGAAAAAAAGCTGAAACATAACCCAGGAACAGGGTTGTTGATGATACTGTATAGAGAAGCAGATTCCGGGGACGTATCTGCAAGCATCCCTCTGGAAAAATCTCCTCTCTCTAATCTGCCAACAAAAAAACTAGATACAGGACACCAGGCTATACCATCCCAGCTAGGCCTGCTTCTCCAAATCCTTGGCACCAATAAATGTGCCATGAAAACCATATGGAACTCTAGATGGAATCTTCACTGTGGCTTCTAACTTTAAATTCATTGCATTCACAATTTGTAGCTCCGATTTCCACTCCTTCTCATCATGCACGAAAGCTAAAATGTACCCGTCATCTTCCCTCTCCGAATTGGGGTCTCGTGGAAGAAACAAGGGCTCTCCGCCAAATTTCTGGTCTCCGTAAGTGTGCTTGTGTACCTCCCCAGTTGAGAGGTCTACCTTAGCAAAACCTGAAACCTTAGGCCATGGCTCAGCAAGTGCTAAGTATGCGAACCGGGTCTTTCGACCGAGCAAGTTCCGGTTCACCATTCCAGCTTCTAAATTGACCTGATCAGCTTCAGACATGATTGGACGGCGAGTTGACTTGCCAGTCTTCAAATTGAGCCTAATTTCTGATAACACACTTTTCAAACTCTCATCACATTCATTGAAAATGGAGTCTGGTGGGGTCATACATGATCCAATCACAACAACCTCATCAGTCTCGGGCTCCTCCCAAGCGTTCCAAAGATGGAAACAGAAGCAGTCAGGTGTTTCAATCCACCTCATATTGGAAGCACCAGTGGCATTCTTGTCCAAAATCCCAAACCTTGCCATCTTATTCTTGTCATAAATCACCGGAGACCCTCCCCGAATCATTTCAGGCAATTTGAACACAACTTGCTGATCAGGAACCACAACAAACCTCTCTGTGATTGCAAAATCATGCATCATAGTAGGTTGATCAAGTGAGATTTCAACATCAGGTGACTTTTTTCCATCCGGGGAGAATCTGAAGTACTTGAGGTAAGGCTTTTGAACAACATCATAACTAAGTGCAAACAATTCACCTGAAACTGGATCAACTTTTGGATGAGCAATCATTGTTGTCTTAAGCTGACCATCAAAATCATAACGACCAACTGTCTTAAGGTCACCAGAGGGCAGTACACGAACATGGTATGGCAAATCATCTTCAGACATTGCAAGTAAGTGACCATCAAAGTAAACAAGACCAGCGTTTGCAACACCAGTTCCATGGCTAGGATCAACAATACCAAAAGCTCCACGGGCATAAAAAAGCAAGAGTCTAGCTATGCCTGAATGACCATGTAGCTCACCTATTGCTTTTGGGAATAAAGGACGTCCCAAGTCACGTTCTTGAACTAGCCTATTGGTCTCAGTAAATCTGCTAGAATAGCTGACTGAGCCCTTGTTGAATTGAACAGCATGAACCATGCCATCACCATCGAAAAAATGGTGACCAGCTACTGGCTCGTGGAGTGGATTGGCTCCGTTTCTTAGATAAACACCTTGAATGCTATCTGGGATTTCCCCGGTGACCGGTAAATTGTGAACGACGGGCTGTTCCGGTACCGGAGCGAAGTTGCCAGAGATTTGGACTCTGGGGTCAGCTGTTTTGGGCAAAGGGTGCTGACGTTCATGTGAAACCAAGGCAGTTTCAACAGCATCTAAAGCCATAGCTGCTGTTCTTTGTAAGAAATTCCATTGTTTTTGCGGCTGTTGCTTTTGGGGCACAACCACAACAGGAGAGGGCGTGTTTTGTTTTGGGTGTCTGGTGGTGGGATTGGGGATAGTTGTAGATGGTGTGCACGCAGTGGATTGCTTTGGGAAATGGAGAATGGAGGGAGTTTGGAGTGAGCACTTGATGTTGACATTGGGCTTTCTACCAGGCCTGTTTAAAGAAGACGAAAATGATGAGGAGCCCAAGGTTGTAGGCACTGCTGTTGCTGTTGAAGCCATGTTTCTCTATTTTGGCAAAGTTGCTTGAGCTATAGCTGTGATTGGTGTAAGGAAGAGGGTATTCTTTCTTTTGGTGCGCTGCCTTGTTGGGATGCGAGAGCGGTCTTGTTTGCTTTTGGTTCAAAGAAACAAGGAGTTGTGTGAGAGAGAGCAGGGAGGGAGGGAGGGAGGGAGTGAGCTGATCTGAGGAGAGATGGCAGAGAGGGAAGCGGTATATATAGAGAGAAAGGAGAGGGAAGGAGGTCCACCGGGAACTTGTTTTAGATCAACACGTGTCTTGTAAAACAGTAGAAAGAGAGCTCAAAGGGAGGGAGGGAGGGAGGGATTGACGAAGTGATAAAGTGTGGGGGTTGCGGGGCATAGCTGCTTAAGACTTTGACACGACCACCCTCTTTTTCACTATCTTTCTCTATTATAAAATTCCTTTTTTATGTACGTGTATTTGCATAATGACACTAATAGTACTACTATATATCATTTTTTTTTAATTTCATATTAGCTACCAACAAGTACCAGAAGAGAGAGCGGAAAAGGGCTTCTTGCTCCTCGAGAAAACAACTACACATGACAAAAAAAACCCAGTATGGCCAATCCAATAGAAGGATGATAATATAATAAAAAGAGGAGAAATTCCTTTTCCTTGTTAGAAGACCATTATGGAAGAATAGTGTACTGTTAATGGAGGGGAGGGTTGATGGTAATGGGGCGTTAGGATTGATTGGGGCCTTGGTGGGGAGGTACGTTAATGGCTTATTGGTCCCTTTGAACACGTCTAACCCCGCGTTCTTGCCTCTTCCAAGAGTAACCTGCCTCTACACGTGGCTCGCTCTTTCTTTCTTGTGCTGCCGCTAACTTCACAACGAAAATCTTAGGTCACCTTTCACATACCCCACACGCCTTGCCTCCCAATCCCAATTCCAGTTTTTATCTATCTATTAATGATCTAATCTTTATTTCCCACTTTATTATTAATTCCTACTGAGTGAATGTTCCTCTCATCCCACATTTTTCTGCTTTGTGCTCACGGCAAATGCAAAGAAAATCGATCCATTGCTGCCACTGTTGTTGTTTCCTGCTCCACTTATTGTCATCATCTCTTGTTTCGCGTAAAACTACTTGACAGTACCACACAGAATTTTCTACCTCATACGTTTGGATTTGGTTCAATTTCTCCCTAAGCATGTAAAGATCTTTTCTTTCTTCTGCTTTTCAACAATAATTCATTGTCATCTTTACTCACATCAAGATGGCCATGCATGAAATTGCATTCCTAAGAGTTTCAAGTAAGAATATTGGAGAATATTTATTATATCAATAACTCTGTTGATATTAGACTTCATCTAAGGGAATGGAGAGTGCAGTGGGAAACTCCTGTGCCATGCACTGTGTGGTGATTAAAGGCACCGATTCCCAAAGGAAAATTGAGCTTCAGCTGATTTGGGAAGCAAAACTAAGACATATTACAATGGTGGCCATCATCAGAAGGTAGCGCATAGGATCTCTGTGTTTTTTTTTTTAAAGGGTGTTTCTGAATTCTTGGTAATAGATTCAGAGATCCAACAAATACTGTCCCCGTTATAGATTCTCGAAAGAGCATTTGAAATATATATGTAAGAAATCTCTAGCACTTAATTATGTAGAGTGTAGAGTCTTAATTAAATCATTAGAGAAAGAATCCCAATTATCCTTCATGATATCAAACACAAAATGATTGTTTGAGATTATTAATGTTTTTAAATTTATCATTGATAATTAATTTGCAAGCCACATTTTTTTTAATTAAGCACGAGTAAAAGGATACATCTTTTTTTCTTTTGTGTAAAATCCAAAAGTATTCTGCATATATATTCATGCGTTGCAAATGGTGGGAACCCCACATCCCAAAATTTCATAAAGATCCTCATAAAATTCAAAAGTTAATATTCTTTGTTTTTATCCTCACAAATATTAGTTTAATATTCCAAGAAAATGGAGGTGGCCAGGCGACCGGCCATAAATTTCAAATAATTACAGCAAGGCAGTGATTTTCTAGGGAAGTGAGGATTCCTTAACTTTGTAGAAAAACTGGCTACGTCCATGGTCTAGAACCTGCCAGTGGACCAAAACCAATCTAAAACATTGGATATTAATTAACTAGGTATAGGTAGAAGTTTGGTTCGTTAAGAAACAAAAATTGCAGCAAGAGCTGGGTATTATTAAATCTCTCCTGCCCCATGTGAGATATCTATCCTGAAAATACTGTAATGATTAGATGCCCTATTTAATGGCTCTGCCTCTCTATTCTATGTTAGCATATCTCCTCCAGAAAGATTTTTTCTCCTCTTCCTCACAGCAAAATAATGTTCAAAATGTTCTTCCGATTATATATATAATTACTAAATATTAATTCTTGTGTTATGATGTTGTAGGTACAGATTCCATTTTCATCAACTAATTACACAGAGCTCGCCATTGTTTATTATTATCTTGGTCTAACCGCCGTATCCTCCATTCATGCTCTTTCATATGAAGAATAGCATTATATTATTAGTGGGATTAGTCTCGTTAATGTCATGGATGACCCCAGACCACTAAAAGAGCATAATATTTTATTCATTACTATAATATTACGAGACATTAATGGATGAATTGATGATCGATAGAGATGATCCTCTTTGGTATATGCCAGATCTTTAATATATAGACACAAGCTTCCTTACGTGTATGGGCTGCTGACTAGGACGACAAACTTGCGAGTGATCAGATCCCTAATTTTTAATACATGGTAAGGGATTAAAAAAAGGGGGGGGGGGGAGAATTTCTACTATAATATCGTTACTAGCTTGCAATTAAGCCTAATAATACAAAGACTGGGTTTAACTACCTGCAATAGTGCACCTTCTTTCTGCAACTTTTGATTATTTCGTCGGATTTATAATTGCTTTACTTGTTATTCTATCAACTTTGTGATCAAGGTTTGTGTGCTTAATTAGTAAGTATTCCTTATTACTTAATTAGGTTACAAAAAGTAAAACAATGGCGTCGGCAGGTTTTTATCAATAAAGCCAATGATGGGTTTTACCCCACTGATACCCTTGACCTTGCAAAGAGAAATTAACTACATGTTTCAGGTCAGTGATGGATGCAGAAAAACACATGTGCTGTTTCTCTTTTTGGTTTTGTGCTTCGTACGAGTGTTACATTTTCACAACCTTTTGATCTCATGATTCCACAATTGCTAGGCCTAGCTAGCTAGCTGAGCAGGACGTAGTACAATATACTGGGACATGTCGAAGCTGTTGCTACATATAGCTAGGCTAGCCCATTAGCCGACCACTTCTTTGTGATAAAAATTATTCTGCTTTTCAACTCTGTGCGTACATAATTTCTATGATCTAGAGACAGGTACAAGTGGGTGCATGTCGATCGTGGCTGGTCACTTCACCCAATCAGAGAAACTTCATAGATATTTCGAGGTGCGATCCATGGAGAGATCGTATGATCTCACCACATGGACCAGATTTTTTGCTCTGATGTCATTCAATTTTCTTGTGCTTAATTAACTGCATTTACACTCCATTTCTCATTTATTTTTTTTATTATTATATGAATATTTAGAATAATTTATATGTATCTTAA
Source organism: Populus nigra (assembly GCF_951802175.1). Taxonomy (NCBI): domain Eukaryota; kingdom Viridiplantae; phylum Streptophyta; class Magnoliopsida; order Malpighiales; family Salicaceae; genus Populus; species Populus nigra. The sequence goes on from NC_084852.1 coordinate 8,457,440, forward strand.
TTAATTTTATGAATTTTAAAATTAAAAATTATATAAATTTTTAATGACTCTAAATTTTATAAAACTTAAACTGGTAACTTCTAAAAAATAAATTTAGAATCTAACTAGTTGAGTTATACCTTTTTATTTCTCATAAATTATACTTAGAGTAATTGAAGCATGAAGTTATATGTGATATTAATCTGTGCAGATACATATAAACTGCATTTGCACGATCAAATAGAGGTTGGTTTAGGCATAATTGGATAATTAAATTAATATGAGCTAATAAATTATTGATGCCCGCGATCCATAAGAAGTGGGCAATTCACGTGATTTTACTTTAAAATCAACATCATTAATACGCAGCCGACATGCATGGAGTAAATCACATTATTATCAGGAATTTACCAGGCTTGAAATGTTTGATTGATTATAAGTAAATTCCTATAATTTTCCAGAATTAAGTCCTCACATATCTCATGTCCCTTGGGGATTTCAATTTATATATATACATAGATTTCTATATATATATATACGTATACATATATATATGTATGTACACATACATACATACATACATATTGAGACAAGGCCCTCATGATATATGTAGTTAAGGAACTAGACAGGTATCATGGATTGAATTGATGATTATATAGTCACGTGTGCCCATTCAAACCTTCCCTAAATCAAGAAAAGAAGGAACATTAAACAACATAAATATTTGAAATACATTGATATATTTCCTCATTTCAATGCACTAGATGCATGTAGATTAAACCTAGGCCTCTATATGAGAAGTGTACATCTTTGATGGTTGAAATTAATCAAGAATGTTGAAGGACCCATATTTAAGTTGTATAATGATTATATATATGCTACTGTGACCATGTTAAGTGTTTATTTGGTATTGTGTGGTAGTGGTTGTTTTTATATAAAAGTGTTTTTTGCTTGAAAATACATTAAAATAATATTTTTTAAATTTTTTTAACACTAACATATTAAAACAATCTAAAAACATCAGAAAAAAATTTATAACAATAAAAAAATTAAATTTTTTTAAAAACATTTTTCATTGACAAAAATAAACAGAATTTAAATTCATAAGGTCGCAGCACACATGCATGTAACACGTGCCGGGACCACATCATTTGGGCACTCTATATGTGTAAGGTAGTGATTGATCACATGGTGCCACATGCTCAAGTTTTGTTTTTTTTTTGCCAGACAATATTGATCTTGATCCATTATTGTTTTTTTTTTAAAAAAAAAACAAAGAATTAATGGAAGAAATTATTGATTAAGATTGGTGGTATTCGATCGTTTCTCTTCCCTTTAATTAACTTGTTAGCATTGGTCAGTGGAAAAGGGAAAATGAAGTTCTTGTTTATGAATGCTAATAATTTATTTCTCCCTGTATTTTATAACTAACGAAGACTTGGAAGGTAAGATTAGGCTAATCTTAATTAGGGTAAATTAAACAGCAATGCGTAGTAGTTGGGTTACGAATCTTGAAATATTCTTCAAACTCCAATATTATATATATATATATATATATATATATATATATATATATATATATATATATATATATATATATATTTCCCTTTTCTTTAGCTTTTGTATCGTTTCGTTTGAACATGATCTTTGACGATGATATTGATTGCAAATGGTCGACTCTAGCTATAATCGACCATCGTCATGTGCCCAAAAGAAACAAAATTTATGAGGAGACACAAGAACATATACAAATAGCCGCCAAAATCTTAAAAGGCAACTTCTATTTTGCTGGATGTGTGTCATTAATTCTCGATTAGTTAATTGAGGTTCTTTATGCAAGTTGCCATTTCTATATCTATAACAATAGCTAGATGCCTCCTGTGTATTTTCAGATGGGTAGCATGGAAGGTTAGTGTCTCTGGTGGTCATGGACATGTTATCCCAAAAACAATTGAAGCTGCCATTTCGTTGACCTCGTTGGACCAACCGACATTACCTGAAAAAACTGATTAACTGCCTAGACCAACGAACCTGGCAGGACCCCTTTTTTTGTGTAATTAGTGGCACTAATCTATCAACTAATGCTGTTTGTTTTGGCTACATGGAACGTTAATCTCTCAATTAATTGCCGTTTCTTTTGCCTAAATGGAAGGCTGCAAGGTTCAAGAAAACAACGGGCCGGTGCATGCATGCCTTCCTGCTAGTTCTACTGTATATGTGTGCATTGCATGATTCTCCCATGTACATAACATATAGAGAGAAGACTCAATGACCTGTGAAGATAAAAACATTAATGATGAAAGTAGCAGAACATTAAACCTTATTCTTCACAATGTGTCAACTACTGCTCATAGAACTGGAAGACAATGAGGCAGGATAAGATTCTCGTGTGAGAGAGAGAGATCAGGTGTCGAGAAATGGTCTCTCTCAATGGCCCATTTGAAAGGATTGTGCTTGGGATCAGGCACATGGAGGCACAATAAAAAGGAGAGCAGATGTGAGGTGATTGGATACCTGAAACCAAGAGTGGGAGTCTCTTTCTCTGTATACAGAAAAGATTATTATTATTTGTTGACACTACTTGAAAATGAGAATTAGACAAGGACTCACTGATGGCTTGTCGCCAAATACAAGCATTAATTTGTCCCAAGTTTCGGTCAGTAGCAAATTAAAATACAAAACGATATGTACCAATCATTATAATAGCTAGCTTGGCTCCCAAATATTGCACTGCTTTGCATCTCTTTTATTGAATAACCTTGCAATCCGGCTCCATTGCATGATTCTTATTCTTCTTAACGTTTCCATATACACCAGAAAAAGAAAAGAAAAGGATCCAAAGGAAGAAGAGATTCATCACTTGATTACGTCTATGAAGTTAATTAATCTGGATCCATGGATTCCAATTGGGTGGTTTACGAGCCATCAACAGCCTTTATGTGTTTGCCACATGCAGGTATGTATAATTCAGAAAGAAGAAAGGTTCATGATGAAAACATAACATGATTGCATTATACAAAACACATAATGCCAATGTGTTTATGCAGAAGGTTGGTCAATCTAGAACCTTACCAAGTCAGCCCTACCAGGTGTCGAAATCGGCCACAATCCTACTTGGAATTTTACTTAGGTGGCAGGCTGTCACAGGTCATGACAATAGCCACTTGGACCTTTCACTGAATTTGTCCACCCGTCCCACTTACCTAGCTAGCTAGGTGATACCTAACTTTTAAGTACTTTGCTTTCTTCTTCTGGATATGATAATCTTTTAAAATCTAATATATTTAGAAATAAAATTTTTAGATATTTGGACAATAAATAATTATATATTCATGTCAATATTTCATTCTTCATACTTAAAAAGTGGATGATAGGTAGTAAAAAAATACCAACAAAACAATCTATTTTAATGGGGCTTAAGATCACTCAAATGATAAAATTATTAACTTTTAATAAAAAGATTATAATAAATAAAAGAATGATCATTATATTCTAAGAACAAAAATATTTGTTCTTGTTTTAGTATGATAAATACTTTGAAATTTAAAAGTATTAGCATCTAGAGAATATAAATTGTGAACCCTTTACCTAAGTGGTTCATGAGGTATTTATAACTTCTAGACCTTATTGTTTTACTAAAGTGAAGAGGCTAGAGAGTCATTATCTCTTAATAGTATTAATGATGAATAAATATCTCTTACACAATATTAATAAGGAACAAATATCCCCTATACAATATTAATAAGATGGAAATATGGTAGGTCCTTGGGAAAAAAATTATATACCTACTGGTGCACTACTAGATTTAACAGTTTTATCGTTGGAAATTTTTGCCGATATTTACATTCACAGTCCATCGGTAAGTATTTTACCAAAGAGTTCACGGACAGAAACAGTCCGTTAGAAAAACTTTCATCAGTAATTTCTGATCTATCAATAATAAATTTATCGATGGATTTATAGACGGATAAAGTGCATTAAATTTTTTTTTACCTGTTTCATTATGTCAGTATTTCCCTCGAGAAGTTTGCCATATAACTGACGGAATACCGTATACAATTCTATCGATGTTTTTATTTGTTCATTAATATATTCATCGGTAAATATAACATATCACCGATGGAATACCATCTGTAATTCCATCGAAGAGTTAATAGTAATATTGACATTTGCAGTAATTCTTTTCTAACTTTCTGAAACATATCAACAGATGTGGTCCGTCGTATCATTGTTGATAATATTTTAAAATAATTAAAAAAAGATATATTGAATAGAAGCAGAAAAATAATTAAAATCAAATATATAAAAATAAAATATTTATATGTTCAAATACAATAAATTTAAAACAGAGATGGCGCTGGAGGAGGAAAAGGAGGAGGTTAGTCGTTGCAGAGACCGTGGGGCAATAAGAAAGAGCCCATGGATCACTCATGTTTGATCTCATCTCCATTACCACTTGGCAGAGTTCTTTATAATCTGAAGTGAGTCGTTTATATTTTTTTATTGAGATAGGTCGTCTGATCTTGTACTTGTTAGTCTAACATCACCTTGAACTCAAGAGTTTGAGTTTCAGAACTAATTGCAAGCATCCAACGGTCGAAACACTATGGGTCATCTGCAAGTTCTTGGTTGTGGTGTTGAAGAGTTCGTACACCCGATTTCTATCAAGCCCACTAGATGATCTTGCCTCTAACCACAAATTCGGATCGAGATATGGATAGGTCAAAGGATTGTCCATGTATCTCTCCTTCAAGCGACTGTTATATGTATCTTGGAAAAAAAATTCATCAAATTGAAGGAAATTATAACTTAATAAAAAAATAGTTGAAAATCAACATACCATGAAATGTTGAGCTCAGCTATCCACGAAGTGGTGCACCTTTTTTTGGTGGTCATCACATCAAACATGCATTTTCACAAAAAGATCCATCGGGCTTGGCTTGCATCCAAGAGCCCTAGCCTAAAAGACAAAAATGTTGTCAGTTAATATATTTTAAAAAAATAACAAATAAAAAAATGGAAATAATAAAAAAATCTTATCATCTGCTTTGCATGCGAAACAAACAAAACGGACCAGCTTGTGTGCATGATAACAAAATTGTGAACATGTTGGCACTGGTTCATTGTATGGACTGTGACTGTCGAGTGAAATGTGCGGACGTCATGTGTTAAATATAGTCCGCTCATACAGCCTCCAAGATATATGGCGGTCTAAAATACTTCCAAACCACCACATCATTCCAAGTTGGAAGTTCGCCTTTTCTCACATATTTTTTTGCCTTCTTTTGTTCCTTCTACTAAAAATTACGCAACTTATATGTAATCAATAAATTATTTGTTTGAATATTGACAAGTTCTCACACGAAGGCACTTCCCCTCCATCATCATACTTTGGAACATGGTTTATTCTTGTTCTCAATTATGGCTCAAAATAATACAAGATAAATGTTGAGATCTCTTTAATAATATAGGCTTCGCATATCAAAACCTTAACATGCGCCTTGTTTTTTACTTTTATCTTAAAGTTAAACAAGTACCTACATGGAATAGAATGAATGTTTTGAATAATGTAAAGAAAAACAAAAAAAAATGTAAGTATGATGTATGTGTAATCTCTAACCTCTCAAATGGATATATTCATCAATATTGGACTAATAAGCCTTCAACTTTTGCCTCAAATAATAAATGTATGGGTAGATACTTCATTGAGTCGAAAAATGATGGAGAGAATATCTTCTCAAGTTTGCATATTGTCTGGACGATATTCATTTCAAGCCTCTCTATGTATTGTGTCTGCAACTTGTTGGAGTATATATCTCTAAACAAATTACTGATCTCTGTGAGTGCATCTCATATCCCATTTGATAATAAATCCTAGTGAGCTAATGGAATGAGTGTTTGCATAAACATGTGGCAGTCATGGCTTTTCATTCCATACAATCTACAATCCTCTAAATTCACCAACCTTTATATACTTGAGGCATGTCTATCAAGAAAACGTAGACTTTTAAGCCATTGGTAGACAAGTAATTGTACATTTTTCTCTAAACTAAAACTGGTTTTGGGCTTTATGACTCGTGACCTAACATAAACCAACTTCATATTTTTACAATGACAAAACAAAGCTATATTCATTCTAGCCTTAATGTTATTCTTTGTCTTTCCCTTCACGTCCATAACCGTGTTGAAAATATTCTCAAACATGTTATTTTCTATGTACATAACATCAAGGTTATGACATATGATCTTGGTCTTCCAATAAAAAAGTACCCATAAAATACTTTGCTTAACCCAATTATGGGTCAATTCAAAACCATGAAACTTCTGCTTGCCGGATTGAAAACTAAACATGATGTCACTATACTCTGACACCACGCCATACAATTCATCACCCAAAAGAAGTGGTTGTGCAGCATCCCTTTCAACAAAATCCTTCTTGTTTCTTTTCGTACTTATGATTTGTTGGCAAGAATCGTCGGTGGCAGTAAGAAAAAAAGATGTTTTATCGACGTTTGTTAACGTGAATACCTTGTTATTTTCCATATATATAGTATGGACATGCTAGTTTTTCATGCGTGCTCCAACCATAAACCATTTGATAAGTAGAAAAATCATTGATAGTCCACATCAAACCTGTCATCATCAGAAAATTATGTTTCCTCGATACAATAAGTCAAAACTTCGGATGACCACAACAGATTCAACTCATCAATCAACAGTAGAAGCTAAACATCTATATTTCAATCTGAACTATTAGGATCAATGGTGTCGGATCTGATAGCTCACTAAATTCATACCCACTTGGGCTTGCCACGATGCTTAGCCTAAGGGCAGTGGGTACGATAGCCTACCAAAATCTTGTCCGCTTGGGCTTGGCTCACAGCAGAGCCCAAGGGCATTGGATCTAGCAACTCGCTTGATCTTTACCCACTTGAGCTTAGCTCGTAGCCATGTCTAAGGGTGTTGGGCCTTAAAATAAGTCAGACCCATAAGACCTAGCGTTCTGCCAAACCTAGAGATATTGGGTACAGATGCAAGTCCTGCCCAATTATCATAATCTAACATGATACAAATTGTTTTATGTATTTTAAATGTGTTTCGACGTTATTTCACTACAAGATTTCACAGTTTTACTGACAGAAATATTCCATCGGTGTGTGATTAGTTGTTCGTCGGTGATTTATTTACCGACGGATTACGTCTGTCGGCTTTCCTTTCATCGGTGATTCCCCATTCCATCGTTATATCAGTCGGAAAAACAAAAAAACCATTTGCCGATGGTTTTACAAATGGAATTTGCGAGCCAAAAAAAAGTTTCCCGCTTGAAATATACCGACGGATTTTATTCCATCGGTGATATCATGATTGACCGACGGATAAATACCGTCAGTACATTTGTCGGTGAGTTTTTGAGATACTGACTGAATATATCCGTCTGTAAATTCATCGGTAAGTGTGGCAGCTACTGTCAAATGTCGACGGATTATGTCCGTTTGTAAAGCTATCAGTGAGTGTTTGAAATACCGACCGAATGTATCCGTCTGTAAATGCGTCGATGAATGGTATTGTCAAATACCGACAGTTCATTCCGTCGGTAAAACCCTTTGTAATAGTTTTTTCTAAATTTGTTTTTAAAAAATTATTTAAAATATATAATATAAAATTATATAAATTAATGGTAATAAAAACCAATTATGCAAATAAAATTTATATTAAACATCAAAAACAAAAAATCAAAGTTAAATAATATTCATTACAAACTGAATGTGTTTAAAAAAAATATTAAATGAAAATTTAAAGGTAAATAATATTTATTACAAATTAATATAAAGGTGGAGCTGGAGGAGGAGAAGGAGATCCTGGAGGATGAGGCTGGTGGTTATACGACCAAAATGGATTAGGCGCACATGTTCCACTCTGTGTTGCCATGTTCATAACCATTTCGTGAAGCTGTTCATAAGCCATTTCTTGTTGTGCAGACTCCGCTCTTTGTTCTGCATGAGACGCTTTGAGTTGCGCGTACTCCGCTAATAGGTGGTTGTATTTTTCGGTGAGCTGAGTCGTGTATTGCTGCAAGGCCACAAACTCCTTAGATTGGGAGCTCGATATTGATTGGGAGCTCCCAATGGTTGAAACACTACGGGTCGACCGCAAATTGTCGGCCGTAGTGTTAGAGAGATCGTAAACCTGATTTTTATCGGGTTCACCTGACGATCCAACCTCCATCCACAAATCCGGATAGAATTCTGGATGGGTCAAAATATCGTCCCCGTATCTCTCCCTCAACCGATTATTATAAGTCTCCTGAAAATAAAAAAAGTAATCATCATATTCAATTCAATAAACATAACAACTTATAAAATAAAATGGTTGAACAAACATACCACGAAATGTTGAGCACGATTATCAATGAACTGTTGCGCCCCCTTTTGGTAGTCTTGACTCTGCACATGTGTCTCCACAAACAGCTCCATCGGGCTCGGCTCACGTCCAAGAGACGCAGCCTATAATGAAAAAAGATATATTAACAACAACTTAATTTAACTATATATTTAATTTAAATTAATCTTACCATCCGTTTCGCATGTGCAGCAAACAAAACGGAGCCACCAGTGTGCGTTGTCACCCGCCATAAATTGGCTAATTCTGATTGCCAGCACCGGACTATGAGCATCGTGTGAACCGCTCAAACATCACGTGCTCAAGATAGTGCGGTCATATATCTTCCAGGATGTATATCGGTTTGAAATCCCTCCAAATCGCAACATCGTTCCAACCTTGGAAATCCCTATCCCTCGCGGTTTTTTTTGCTTTTTTTATGCTTCATACCAAAAATCACGCAACCTACTTCATGCAAAAATTACATTTCGAAATATAAATTTTTATCTAAAAAAATCTTGTATTGTTTTCAATCTTACCTAGTTGCCGTGTGATTTTCCCACACCCTTCTCACAACAGTGTTATACTCACTGTCCCAGCAGAATTTGTGCTATGTATAAATAAACAAGTTTAAATAAAAATAATAATTTATTTAAAATTATATTAATAATTTATTAGAAATAAGCTGAAAACTATAAATTAACACCAACATGAAATTTGTCAAACCATGCATTCTTTTGAGGCATCTATTTAGGATACTCGGATATCTGACTTCATTGAAACAATGAAATCTCCTTCGACAGTTTAAACGCCGATGATATTACTCAGGCGGCCTCAATGTTTGTGAACCTGAAAATAAATAAAATAAATTAAATAGTGATTACTTCATAAATTATGTTGTAATTTAAAAAAAAAACCGTAACAAACTTACATTGGTCATCACATCAAACATGCGTTTTCACAAAAAGGTCCATCGGGTTTGGCTTGCATCCAAGAGTCGTAGCCTGAAAGATAAAAATGTTGTTAGTTAATATGTTTTAAAAAAATAACAAATAAAAATATGGAAATAATAAAAAAAAAAACAAACAAAATGGAGCTGCTTGTGTGCATGATAATAAAATTATGAACATGTTGGCACTGGTTCACTGTATGGACTGTGACTGTCGAGTGAAACGTGCGGACGTCATATGTTAAATGTAGTCCGCTCATACAACCTCGAAGATATATAGTGGTCTAAAATACTTCCAAACCACCACATCATTCCAAGTTGGAATTGTTTGCCTTTTCTCACATATTTTTTTGCCTTCTTTTGCTCCTTGTACCAAAAATTACGCAACTTATATGTTATCAATAAATTATTTTTTTGAATATTGACAAGTTCTCACACGAAGGCACTTCCCCTCCATCGTCATACTTTGGAACATGGTTTATTCTTGTTCTCAATTATGGCTCGAAATAATACGAGATAAATGTTGAGATCTCTTTAATAATATAAGCCTCGCATATCAAAACCTTAACATGCGCCTTGCTTTTTACTTTTATCTTAAAGTTAAACAAGTACCTACATGGAATAAAACGAATGTTTTGAATAATATAAAGAAAAAAAATGTAATTATGATGTATGTGTAATCTCTAACCTCTCAAATGGATACATTCATCAATATTGGACTAATAAGCCTTCAACTTTTGCCTCAATTAATAAATGTATAGATAGATACTCCATCGAGTCCAAAAATAACGGAGAGAATATCTTCTCAAGTTTGCATATTGTTTGGACGATATTCATTTCAAACCTCTCTATGTGTTGTGTCCGCAACTTGTTGGAGCATATATCTCTAAACAAATGATTGATCTCCATGAGTGCATCTCATATCCCATTTGATAATAAATCCTAGTGAGCTAATAGAATGAGTGTTTGCATAAACACGTGGCAGTCATGGCTCTTCATTCCATACAATCTACAATCCTCTAAATTCACCAACTTTTATATACTTGAGGCATATCTATCAAGAAAACGTAGACTTTTAGGTCATTGGTAGACAAGTAATTGTGCATTTTTCTCTAAGCTAAAGCTGACTTTGGGCTTTGTGACCCATGACCTAACATAAACCAACTCCATATTTTTACAATGACAAAACAAAGCTATATTCATTCTAGCCTTGATGTTATCCTTTGCCTTTCCCTTCACGTCCATAACCGTGTTCAAAATGTTCTCAAACATGTTATTTTCTATGTGTATAACATCAAGGTTATGACAGATGAACTTGGTCTTCCAATAAAGAAGCACCCATAAAATACTTTGATTAACCCAATTATGAGTCAATTCAAAACCATGAAAACTAAACACGATGTCACTATACTTCGACACCACGTCATACAATTCATCACCCAAAAGAAGTGGTTGTGCAACATCCCTTTCAACGAAGTCCTTCTTATTTCTTTTTGTACTTGTGATTTGTTGGCAAGAATCGTCGGTGGCAGTAAAAAAAAGACGTTTTACCATCATTTGTTAACGTGAATACCTTGTTATTTTCCATATATATAGTATGGACATGCTAGTTTTTCATATGTGCTCCAACCATAAACCATTTGATAAGTAGGAAAATCATTGATAGTCCACATCAAACCTGTCTTCATCAGAAAATTTTATTTCCTCGATACATCATAAGTCAAAGTTTCAGATGACCACAACAGATTCAACTCATCAATCAACGGTAGAAGATAAACATCTATATTCCGATCTAGACTATTAGGATCAATGATGTCGAGTCTGATAGCTCGCTAGATTCATACCCACTCGGGCTTGGCACGATGCTCAGCCTAAAGGCAGTAGGTACGACAACCCATCAAAACCTTGTTCGCTCGGGCTTGGCTCACAGTGGAGCTCAAGGGCATTGGATCTAACAACTCGTTTGATCTATACCTGCTTAGGCTTAGCTCATAGCCATATCTAAAGGTGTTGGGCCTTAAAACGAGTCAGACTCATGTTATATAGACCAAACATTCTGCTAAGCCTAGAGAAATTGAGTACAGATGCATGTCCCACCCAATTATCATGATCTAACATGATAATTATTTTATGTATTTTAAATGTGTTTCGGCGTTATTTATTGATTTGTTGGTATGTTTTTGTTTTTAGTTTAGTATTTGAATTATTATTTTTTTTAGAGAGAGAGAGAGAAAAGTAAAAAGGCATATGATAAAATCGGACCTATCCAAGGGGCCAAAACGGGCTTCCAGAAGTGGGTCCTTTGCGTGTCCCCCCTCACCATTCGTTGACCCATAGGCTGTCCGGATTAGGAAGCCGTCCTGCCAATAGCCATAGAGGGAATTTAATTAGCTTTGGACAATGTTTTCCAAAGTATCAAATCTGCTCAGATGGTAAGGGCTCTTTCGTTACCCTTGCGTGTAGCGCCTACTGCCTATTGCCCATTGCTATCCCTTGCCTTTATAGAAAACATCACTCCCCCCACTTCTACTTTTCCAAACCAACTTTTGAATTTGAGTTTTTACTTTCAGCCTCTGCATGTTTTCTCCCTCTTTTCTCATATATATAGTCAAGCCAATTCTTCACTCGTTGTAATTTAGTTTTATTTCCAATCAATTTCTTTTTTTATTTCTTTTTTTTAAAAAAAAAAAGAAAAACCCTTATTTTTAGTTTTTGCAGATGGAGTTATGCCTCCAAATACAATCTTGAAACTGTAGATAGACGCCGAGGAGGCAAGGGGCCTGTAATCTGATCGGTCGAAAGGACTCTACACAGCACCAATGAAGATGCAGTTGCTTTCATTGACTTGATACTGCAATGGTCGGGACAAATCATGGCATGTGTTGCAACTCAACTGAGAGAGTTAAAGCTAGTTTGGTTGGAGAATCTACTTTTTCACTGCACAACAACACCCTAAGACGTGGCAAGTGCCTTTACACAGTGATCTGTAATGGAAGGAGGCTCCACTCGTTTAAAGCGTCGAAAACATTGGGACTTCAATTCTCTGAATCAGACTTAAAAAAATATATATTTAACAGAATATATATGGTGTGGAAAAAATACTGTAGTATTATACCAAGAGAAATTATTCTGGAGTGTAACTGTGATTTAATGATTTTGTCCTTTATCAAATCAGCTAAAAAGGCTATGCTCAACCATAAAAAAAAATTATTCTCTGAATCAGAAAGTATTGGGACTTCCTTTTTTCTTTCTTTTTTTATTTTTGTGAAATTTCAATTTTTTAAAATTTTATGCTTTAATCAAAATTTTAATTTTGTTAATATTTTTAGATTTTATCCTCATTCTCTTTATAGTTTATTCTTTAATTCTTTTTATGAAATTAATTTTTCTTTTCAATTTAACCCTTCAATCCAAAATTATTTATTCTCTAACTTGTTTTGTTTTCAAAAAGAATCCTCATTCTTTTAATTATTATTTTTTTAATTTTTTTTGTAATTATTTTATAATTTCAACCTTTTCAATTTGATTTATTGAAATTTGAACTTCAAGATTTTCACAGGTTTAGTGTTTATAGTCAAATGGCCTTGGTCAAGGGTTCATATTGTTTTTTTTTACTTATTTTTCTTTTTGATCTCGTTGATTGATGATGATTTTTTTTTTTAAAAAAGAAGCTTTATGATTTTTTTTTTATTTTTTTATAGGGTTACCTCAATCTCATGACTTTTGAACGTGGGTTTGGTGAGTTAACTCGAGTGGGGTCGCACCTTTTTTTTTTGCCTTTCAATTATTGTTTTTATATGATTGCTTTTTTTTTTATCCTTTAATATTTGATTTTTTGAGAATTGAATTTTATGGTTTTTTTATATTTGGAGCTTCCGATCACGGGTTGACATCAATTTTTTTTACTTCTTTTTCTATTTCATAATTTGACATTCATTTATATATATATATATAGACCTTGTGGCTTTCTTTGTCTTCCTTTTTATATAGTTATCCCGGTCTCATAACCTGACTCATAAAATTGACGGGTTAACCCAAGTGAGCTTAAGCCTTTTTTTTCTTACAATTATTTTTTTTTATCCTTTTGTATGTTTGTTTTTTAAACATTTGATTGGTTAAAAACATGAGTTGCCATTGTTTTTTTTTTTTAATCATTTGACATTGATTTTTCTCTTCCTTTAAAATGCACTTGCATTGACTAAACATAATTTTTTTTCATAAATGTATTTTTATTCAACCTGCGATGGAGCGCAAGTTATATAGCTAGTGTTGATATATTACATATGATCCTAATTAAACAACAAGTAAATATATTGAGAATGAAATTAACATTATCATTGTTAACAATAATACTAAAATATGATTGGGATTTATGGGGTGATCCCTATTCATCATCTCATGAATCACCAACAACATCATTGTTGATTATGCAAATGTACTTCCTTATTCCTTTTTTATTTGTTTTAGTTTGATCCATCTAACTTCAATTTCTTACAAGTATTTTTTATTGTTGGCCATCATTGTTTTGGAAAAAAAAAGAACATGTTAATTTTATATGAAAGAATTTTTAGTGATTGTATTAATAAAATTAAAAGTATAAATCTACAATTTAGTATTTCAATTTTATTTTCTTACATTTGATTCCATCTACTTTTTTATTTCTTCTTTAGGTCCCAAGTTTCATTTTTTTAATGTGTTAGTTCCTGGATCTTGAAAGAGAGAAAGAGTGAAGGTCGCTAAAACAATTTGAGAAGAGATAAAACAGTAGGGTGACTGGATTTCAGCCACTAATAAGTTGGATTTTAATATTTATGATTCGTCTTTGATAGATGAACTTAATGGAGGTGATTTTCATCTTCAATAATACCAAGAAAAGTATATGAGAGCTAAAGATTTTTTTTTTGTATTTGATTTAATTTTGATTTTTTAGGTCAATTTGAATGTATTTTGTTGTTAGATATAAGGTATTTCTAGGTGAAAAAATGGTTGAAATCTGGGATTTTAGCATTTAAAAACTTAAAACTTGATTTTTATATTATTAGTGCCACTATCTATGACAAAAAAAATAACAAAAATAGACAACACATCATCTGCCCAAGCTATTAATGTGTCATCCATCCTTTTTTAAAAGAGTCATGCATGTCTAGGTTCTTATGTTGACCAGACATGCATATTCAATCAATGAGCACTTGGTCTTTCAATTTTTTTTATCTCATTAATTTTTTTTGATCTTTTCTAATTTTCTAATTATATTCTTCTTATATAATTTTATTTAAATAATTATATAATTATTCTATTATTTTTAAATAACATAAACATCTTTTATGTTTATATAAACAATATCTTTTTGAATAATTATACATGCATAATTTTTCCAAATACAGATGAAATTTTTTTTTATTTTATATAATTTTTCTCATGTTAATTTTTTTTATATTTTTTGTAATATATTGAGCTTAAAATTATCAATTCATTATTTTATTATTTTTTAATAAGATTTGCTTTTAATATTATTATAAGTTTTTGTTTATAAACAAATTCTGATAATACAAAATATTTTTGAAAACAAAACTCATTAATAAGGAAAAAATTATTTGATTAAAAAGATATCTTTTCATACTTGTTTCAAATAGTTAAAAGTATTTTGATATTGAATTTAATTAATTACTTATAATTTATGTTGTGACGTGGTGACGCTGAATGATAGAGTTGTATAAAAATCTTGATAAAGGAAATGATTATGTAAGGAAAAAATACATTACCTCAATACATTTTATCTAAGATAAGCTATATTATTAATTAATTATTTTTATAGATCATGTTTACGTCCATTGATCTTATTTAAGGTTCATGACAGATAAAATAAAATAAAAATATAGTCAAATCTCTATGACTATATATATTAAATAAAAAATAATTTAAATACCCTTTTACAATCTATTTGAGAAAGGAATTGTATCCATGATTGAAATTAAATAAATAAAAGTAATTATATTTCAAACCAACCACTCTTTTTTATCCATAAAAAAATCCAGAACGCATGTGCTGTTTCTATAGCCAACACTCTAGAATATATATATATTAACCATTTTTCTCATCAAGATAACTATAAAAAAAACTTACTTATTTAATTTAATTCAAGTCAATATGAACTTGACAATCCTAAACGTGGTTCAATCCTAATAATTTATAAATTCCATTTATTCCAATAAAATATATGATTTTATATTCGTGTTCGATTTGCATGACACTTCACATACGGGGAAATAAAATAAAATAAAATTTGGAAATTAAAAACTAGCAAGTTGACTCTTTTGATATGACCATGCAGGTAAATGAGCACAAGTGTGTGTACCTATAACTCTATCTGGAAGGTTGGAGCACACAACTGCATCAAACATCAGTTCAGTGATAAGTGATGTATCCTTCATCTATCAAGTTTCAAATTCAAATCTCATCTAGATAGGCATATTTATAGCCGTACATGTGATAATAGCTCATTAATTCTGAATGTACCTCGGAACTATTTAGCTCTATTATAAAGGCTGTAGAAACCCTTTTAAAAATGATGTTTTCGAGAGTGAATTAACAGTTATTTTTTAAAATATTTTATATTTTAAAATATATTAAAATATTATATTTTTTATTTTTAAAAATTATTTTTAACATTAATTCCAAATATCAATTCCAAACGTTTGAGATGCATACACCTGCTTAGAGAAAAACAGCCCTTTCTTGGCATAGCACGTAGGATACAAGGATCATGACAAACCCATATTATATTGGATCATGAACACACCACCGGTATCTACCATTTTGAAAAATACCTTTTTATTAGTTTTCATTACACAGTACTTGTCGGATTATACCAGTGCAGTGAGATCATATTCATATTCACGTTCAACGTCGTTGAAAGGCAGTCGCAGAAAACGACCTTGATTATTTTAATTAATAGCTCGTGAAACCACTAATTATTTTAATTAATAGCTCGTGAAACCACTAATCACTCCGTAGTATTCTCCATGATCATCCAAGTTATCTTACCTGAGCAAGCAACGAAAATTATTGAATTTAAATCTTCCTTACCTAACATCATCTACAATTCATCACGTAAGATGATGATACACATAAACTAAGAAACACCCTTTTGAGTTCCACGGCCATAGGCTTCTCAACATCTCAGCCCTTATCTTTGTAATCTTAATTTAAGTCTTTTAACCTTACTTTTTCGATAAACTAATTAGTAATTAATACATAATGCTGATGAATAATTAAACGATACTTTGCAGGACGGTGCAAGGAATTGTTTAGATTAATCTACAATATTCATCAAGGTGACAGAGAAGCTGTTCGAATTTAAAACTTCAAACTGCCAAGCTTGATCAGTTATGGAGACCCCAGTTTTTTTTTTTTTTTTAATGATTAAGATAATTTCATACTATTGCCGAGCAGCTTGTCTGGTACTGTGGCTGCTCGCCAATCGTGCGTGTCTACAACAAGAGCATCTTTATTAGTTCCTAATCTCTTCCCTCCTGATTTTGACATCTTGGTGCATAAACCAGTCTTAGTGCGATTTAGGCAATAGTATTTGATTTAATTTTCTTGAGATGATATGGAAAGGCAAGGTAGTTGATGATGAGACCGGGCCTCTTATGATTATGCGTGGCTCATAATCATGATACATGGGCATGCATATTGATGGGAGGAGGACCCGGCCGAGTCATATCCTGAGTATATTTTTATTCCTTTCGAATTGTTTGTCTTTTAATGGTGGAAGGGATTAGTGGCCCTTTATTCGAGGGTTGCCATCGTCTTCGGAAGAACGACTAAAAATATCTACAATTTTTTTATTGTCAAATTTGAGAGAAGTAATGGAGTAAATTTATCTTATAATTTGAAATTTTGTTCACTGCTCCGATCATTTTTTTCAATATATTTTGCCCAACGACCAACATGTGTTTATTTTTAAAGAAAAAATCAAGTAAGGAGCAGCTAAATAGCCTCAGAGAGAGAAAAAGAAATTATAGCTTATGCATTGTTGTTTTTGGGAAGGGGTCAATTGTATCTAGGAGGAGTAAATAACTTTGTCTCAAAACTAACCCTTAAATTTACCTTGTTTCAACTCAAACAAGGCAACATGATGTCAAGACCATCATAAAAGAAAATTATATTCTAGTTCTCATCTCGTTTCTATTTTTAATTTTATGCCTAACCAATATTTTGTGAAATCAAAAAAAATTAATTATTATTTTTTTAAAATTGTTATACATGTATTTTCAAACACAAACTTATCACACACCTTATATATATAATTTATCCTTAGGCATTAGATAGGTTAGGAATTAATTATTTTTTTTTACTTTCTTATTAGTCTTCTATTAGATAATCTTGATCTCATAACCTGAGTCATGAATTTGAAAGGATATGCTGAGTTAACATTGATCTTTTTTTAGGTTTTTTTAAACTTTTTTTTTTGTTTTCTCATTCAATATTGAGTTTATTGAGAATTTACTTTGTAGATTTTTTTTTCTTTTCTTTAAGGTTATCTTAATCTCATAACTTGGATCATGTGTTTAACTAGTTGACTTAACTTTTTTTTTTTTGTTAATATTTATATATTGTATATTTTTTGGTTTCATCCATAGATATTAGGTTGATTTGAGAATTGATTTTTATAATTTTTTTATAATTTTTCTTTTATTGGGTTATTTCATTCACATGATTCGAGTCGTTTGTGTTTGGTGGGCTTACATGGGTTTACTAGTATTTTTTAGGTTCTATTTGTTAATTTGTTTTTTTGATTTTGTTTTTCTACATTGGATTTATTAGGAATTGAGTTTTGTATTATTTGTTTACTTTCTTTTCATGGGGTTATTCCATTCTCATGACTCGGGTTGCGAGGTAGCATGCTAACTCGAGTTTTTTTTTTTTTATTCTTGAGTCTTCATTATTATAAAATCATTATGTTATTTTAATTGATTATTTGATAAGTTGCTAAGTTACCTTTAAGAACCTAAATGTAAAGAGTATAATGAGATTATTAGAGTGAAAAGCCTGATTGAATTGCATGAAACAAGAGTGGAGTGACATTAAATCGAGTGTAAACATGTGAGGGGGGGTGTGGGGAATTTTTTCTTTACTACTAACATTTATCACAGGTATAAACAATGTCATTAAAAAGTGTGATAAAATCAAAGGTGAAGGATCTTATTGAAAGACAAGATAGGTTGAAGGTAATTGTGGAGATTTTGATAGGAAATATAAATAAATTGAATGTTGAGATGGTTAGTAGACATGATGTTCTTAGTCGTAAGGGAAATAATGTTAAAAGGTTTATTAGATGAGAAATTTCTCCTCCAGATAAAATTATTGAAACTCCAATAATGATGAGAAGGATGATGTAGTTAATAATGTAAGGAAGTCTCGTACACACTAAAATCCCTTATATGAGACCCGACTAAGAAGCCCATGTCGACTCTTACAATGCTATTTTTGTTTGGACCAAAAAACTCATTTCAATCATTTTTTTTGCTAAAAATACTCAAGAAACACCATGAGCACCTAAATAAACCTATTTTCAACCTTAAAATGCCTATAAGTCAGTAAAGAAAATCTAAAATCAAACCAAAATAAAAAAAAATTTCTAAGCTCCAATCTACTTTATTTAACAAGATAAAAGTTTTTTTTAAAAAAAAACACTTCATCAGTTCTGATCTCATAAAAAGAAACCCAATGACGCCAAAATTGGTTCTTTTGTTGAAAAAATACAGTCAATCAATCATTTTCAATCTTTCTTATCTCGAAACTTAGTGATTGAAATGGAAAAAAAATGAAGCTTTAGACCTAAAAGTAAAACCCTAAAGCTAAAGGGACTAAAATGAATAAACATAAAAGTTTTGGATGAAAGTGAAATTCTTTGTATGAATTTGAAAAAAACCATGGTAGCTTTTTTTTTTGGTCCTTCTTCTTTAAATTTTTCTTAGTACTACAAATTTAAATCGTATTAATTTGATGAAATTGATCTCTAAATCAATTTTAAAAAAATTGAACAAACACATTGAATTATGAAGAAAATGCAAGGGAAAAAAATCAACACATTCAATAGAAAAAATATCACACAAAGATGAAATCGAAAAGGTAAATTTGAGTGTCCAAAATTAAAAAAAAAAATGGTATTATTCAATGAACCAGCATTAAGAGTGAAATGAGATAATGCACAGAAAAATGCTGAACTCGTTTCTTTTAGTGTCAATGTTGTCATGAGGTAGTCCTTAATTGCTTATTCACTTAGGATTCCTCATGTCTCGCGCTGAAAAGGCTTTTGATATGGGTCAAGTGCAATGAATCACAAATCTAGAGAGTTGGTGTTTTTCTTCTGCCAAGTTCGGATTTCCAAATTGAAATAATCGTGTGAGTGAAATCTAGAAAGAGAAATAGAGACGGCAAAATAATGAAAGGAGTGGATATATATTTGAAGGGGCCGGAGGGGAAATAATATATAGTGAAAGAAACACAACAATTCAAGTTTTTGAAAACAAAATATATTTATTAAATGAATTTTTACTTTCTTAATGTATTTATTTTTGTTTTTAGAAAAAACATGTATTTTTTTATTAGCAATATGACTTTTGAATAAAAAACTAAAGGCCATTAATATAAATATTCACAAAAACCTCAATAATTTGAATTAAAAAAAAGGAAAAAACTGTTTCTCTTCAATCATATATCCCTTTTTTTATTCATTTATTTTCTTTTTTTTTGACAAAAATATTTTGTTTCTAAGGATTGTTGCTCTTTAAACATAAACTTATCATATTCTGAAAAACATGGTTCAATAAAAATAGAAAAATCATGACTTTGATAATTTGTATGTGATAAAAAAACATTAATCTAAGAAATCTTTCTTAAGAAAATATATAATAAAAAAT
This sequence comes from Populus nigra, assembly GCF_951802175.1. NCBI lineage: Eukaryota > Viridiplantae > Streptophyta > Magnoliopsida > Malpighiales > Salicaceae > Populus > Populus nigra. The sequence continues at coordinate 8,477,675 of NC_084852.1, forward strand.
AACAAAATAAATACTCATGACCATATTTTTTATAAGTCTTGCATATTAGCTTTATGTATTTCACAAAGTAATTGTTAATATCACTCCAAAAAATACAATCTTATTTGAAAACTATGGAAAAAATGAATAATATTTTAATTATTTTATTCATATATAGTGAATTTGATTCAAAATAAAAAAAATATAAAAAAATTCAAGAGTAATATGAAAAGAGGTCAGGCGTTAGGTCTTAGGAGAATCGGAACAAGAAAAACAAAGAGTCAATACATGCTTAGGCCTCCAATGCGGGCTTGTGTACGTCACTTTTTTTTTAAAAAAAAAAGAAAATTGGGCAAATGACTTGTTTTGTGCCCAATATTTTTGTTTTTTTAAAAATAAATAGTAAATGCTTTGACACTGGTTCAAAGTCCAACAACTTTTGATGCCTGAAAAGTTAGATTTTCGGTTCTTAGACAAACAACAAAACACCTGTTTTTTAAATTGTTTTAATTTAAAAACATCTAAAAAATATCATAGAAACCCAAGTACGTAATCTTAAAACGTCATAAAATCAATAAAAAAAATTAGACTGGTTAAGTATTTTTTTTTCCTGAGCTTGGATTTACTTTTTCCAATAAGATGAAAGTTTCAAACCTCCGTATTGAACACTACTCTTTAAAATGAACTCAATGACATCAAAATCGATCTTTTCATTGCTATAATGTGAACAATTAAACATTTTCTTTGCTATATATTTTTTCGATGATTTTCTCTCTCTTTCCTCAACACATAATGACCAAACTGTAAACAAAATAAAATTTAGAAGCTAGACATAAAGTCATCAAATAATATGGACCAAATATATAAAATTGAACCTGCAAGGATCAAACTGTATATAGTTACCATTGTCATAATTCTATCGGTGCATTCATTGATAATATTTAATTTATGACTTGACACTTGACTTTTCTCTTCCCTTCCTCAATTTCTACTTCTTCTTTGTGCATTTTGTTCTGCAACAAACAACCACTCCTCCACCTAATCTCAACATATTTCAACCTTCCATAACAAATCTGGTCATCACAACACTCAATTCGTCAGCATCCATGTTTTAATTTAAATTTTATTGAGGATTCTCCACCTTAAATAAGAAGATCTACCTTTTATATATATATATATTTGAACACAATTTTAAAATGTTTTTTTATTATCTTTGTAGTATATGTATTTTATTTGGACATTTACTTGTGAGCTTGTCATGTATTAAAGTTACAGAAATGACATGATAAATACCTTTAATCAAGATCTCTTTAAATTCTAATACTTGTGAGCTTGCGGTGTATTAAAGTTACAAAAATAATATAATAAATGCCTTTAATCAAGATTTCTTTAAATTCATGCATGTAGACCAAATTAGTATGAAAACACAACTCTTTCAACTTGATTCATTTAAACATGGTTGATGTAATGATTAGTGATCATGGAATTAAGAATTTTCTCAACACTAAAGTCATAGAGGATTGGTAATTAATTTGAAGTCGTATGATCATGACTCCAACTCCTCTCCTTCCATGAATAGGACGGAAACAGAAAGTGTCTGAAAAAAATCGCTCTCCATTTTCCTTACACAATGCACGCCCCTTGCCCCTAAATGTCAAATTAGACAAAGGCACTTTTAAGATTTCCACATTAACGAAATGTCTTTGTAAAGCAGCTCCCTCATAATTTTAACCCCATGCAAAATTGGTCCCCACAATATCCCCATTATATCTCATGAAAGATTGCAAGAAAATCATTGAAATCATAGAGAATCTGTTGGATAATTATTTGTCTCAATTACTTTTACCACCAATTAAAAAAAAAAAAAAAACTGTGCAGAGCACCAATCATGAACATTTCAAGATATTTGTAAATCAATATTTTTGGCCAATCCATATCCTAGTCCAATCAAAACGTTTTAAGAGATACTTTCTCTACATGCTCATGGCCTATTGGCAAGCAGAGCAGAGCAGAGCAAAGCAAAGCGAGCACATCATGGCTGTCAATATCTTTCACCAGTTTCCCTTGATTGGAGGACGAACACCTTGCCATTCCAACTAACGTTAGCAGTTCAACGGCTCGAAACTGCCGCGAAGGATACATAGCCGTTCATTTTACGCCACGTCAATCTTAGATTCTCCGACAACATGGAAAAACGTGTCCTTATTTTTCTTTAACCATTTGCTTTAGGACGCGTGTCCAACGATATGTTTTACTCAAACAGAGTAGCAGGAGAAAGCTTAAACCGACTCTCTGTAATGATTGGTATTTATTGAAGAGAAAAAGTATCTGCTGCCTTTGTAAACCGACCACGCTCAGATTGTTTTTCTTGTTAACGTTTGAAATTATGCCAAAACACACATCTGTATAGTGAAAGATGTTGATGGGTTTGCTTTTTTTTTTTTCTTGGATTTTCTTCTTCTTCTCCTCTTATGGCCTCTACCTACCTTGGTTTGGTCAATTACTAGCCTTTATTATGACTGGTGTGATATTCTTTCGTGGAAGCAATTTTGGTCTTTGAAGTTTCCGAGAAATGCACTCTGGAGGGAGGAAAAAAGGAAGATAAAATCAACCCAGATACCAGTTTTTTTTTTTTTTTTTCTAATCTGGTCTGCTACTCAATCAATCGATTTCCAACTGTTCGCGAGGTCTCAAAGGGGATGCTAATTTAACAAAAATATTCTTTAACTCAAGGTTCCATTTAAAAATCGATCCTCAAATAATACAAAATAACAGCTTGTTTTGAAAAAAAATAATTCGAGTTAAATAATTATGTCCCAGTGCCACTAGAAACCTGAATGGAAGTTATGAATTGTGGAATCTTATTTTGTTTTTGAAGAGAATATCTCCTTGGTGTGTGATCAGGACTAACAACATGGATTTGCTCAAGATCTTGGTACACGCAAACTTTGGTTTGGATTGTTTGTGTGTGTTTGGGAATATGAATTATCCTTTCAACTTTGATTACTTTTGGCAGAGACCAATTAGGTAAATGGATTTGTTTAGGAGACCAGTGAATAAAATGTCAAATTAGAATCGTTCACTCAAACTCCATCCATGCTGCATGGAAGTTCTTGGACGATATTGAATTGGCATCCACTTAAATTTCTGCTCGATCCAATTGTCTAAGTCTTAAAAATGGAAAGGATCAAAGACAGAGAAATAACAATGGATTTGTTTGGGAGAATTCAACGTGTTGACATCTTACCCTCCAAGCCGTGTTAGTTTTGGCAGAACTCCACTATCTGGGACGGTCAATGAATCTTTAATTTTCTATCCGTCTCTTGCTTGAGTTTCAAGCAATATTGCTGCCAAATTCTCTCCAACCTAAAGCACTCAGGAGAATTACGTACGTTTCTAATTTTATTTTATTTCTCTTCTAGACTTTGGTGTTTTTTTAATTGTTTTGACATTGATTTCCTATATCTTACGTCCACGTGAGTTAAATCTTTTGGTGATCTTTCTATATTTTATCACGGAAAAGTAGTGTTCGAAGCGCATTAGTGAAGAACCCTACTGTTGTCTTTGAAGGTATTTCACTTGAGAAGACTCAGGTTAGATCTTGATAGCGTGTGAAGATCTAAAAACGTGAGGAATTGCCCTAGTTCAAGATGCATTAGTCTTCTCATGCATATAAAATAAAGATTATCACACTTTAAAAATGAAGATCCTTCATAGATATTTGTTTCAAAAGAAATGTGTTTTTTTTTTTTTTGCACATAATTTTAAAAACACAGCTGTTGTATTCAAAATCTAAAAGCCTGAATGCCTTGAGATTTCTAAATAACTTAGCCATTAAGCCCATAGGGTTCTCTTTCATTGAGTGAACTACTGCGATCGCAGCTATATTGAAGAGTCCAAATCTAAGCCTTGATATGGCCCAATTAATTAGTTTCTAGCCAGATGTAATCCAGCTCATGAACACTATAATTTATTTGAACCTCAATCATCGTCTGCTTCTAATCCAGCTCTCTTTTTTTCTGCAACTTTTTTTATTTAATTTTTTTATCCATAAATTCTTTTTCTTTACTGAGTCTCGTTGAAAAAACCTTTCAAGCGTTGTAAATCAGAAAAGATAGTGCAATCTCTAATGCCATTTGATTTTGGTGAGCTTCCGGACCCATTTAATCATTAAAAAGAAACATACTAATCAATTATCAGATTCCATTTCATAATAATAATAATAATAATAATAATAATTAATTATATCATTGAGATGTATTTTGCTTAATTTTGTATGACTGGAGGGGGGCGTAGTCCTAAAATAAAGACATCATTCATTACTGATATACGGGGATGTATTGTAGACATGAAATGTTTCTATTGTGAACGAATATTATAGCACCTGGGGAGCATTGTTTTTTGTGTTTTTTATGCCAAAAGTTAATGTATCTTGCTGCCAGAAATATTGGTTTTTCTGTTTTTTATTCTAAAAACTGTTGAGTTTTGCTTGACAGCTAAACTCAAATCGCTTCAACACGAATATAAATGCTTTTTTAAAAGTGGCATAGGTCCCCAAAACTTCAAATTTTCCAAAACAAAATAACTACATGCCTCATATAAATGAGAGACGGTGATTAATGAGGAACAATGAGGGAAGATTATTGGGTCTGGTTGCCCAGCTAGAACCAATATTTTTTGGCTCGATAATTTTTTTTAAAAGATATTTTTAATTTTATTTTTTTCCTTTTAATGTTTTTTTTTCTTATTTAATTTTTTTTCATATGGTAAATAGAAAATAAATTGATGGGATTTTTTTATATTGTATAAAAGTTGGGCGATGATAAAAAAATGTCATTTGAGGTTAGGTTGAATTTCCATATCAAAGCATGTTTGTTTTTGCATTTCAAAAATACTTTTAAAAAAGTTTAAATTTTTTTCTTTAATTCAAATTATTTTTTTTATATTTTTGTATTATTTTGATGTGATGATATAAAAATCAATTTTAAAAATAAAAAAAAATTATTATCTCAATATATTTTTTTTAAAAAAATATTTTTAAAAATAACAGTTACGTAATAACATAATAACTAGCATATTGGCTCGCGCTCTGTAGCGGATCAATAATAATTTTTTTTTCAAATGTAAAATTTCTTGATTTGTGTTAAAAGCACGAAAAGTATTTGCATCATCACCATCTTCAAATAAATTATTTTCTACAGTAGCACCATGAATAACGTGTAACAGAGTAGCGCCCAATACACAGGCAACTAATTTCTTTCCCTTTATTTTTTTTTTCTTTTAAGAAATTTCCAATTTTATTTTTTTCCTCTTTAATCTTTTTTCTTTTCTCTTATTTAATTTTTTTTCATACTGTAAAGAGGAAATAAATTGATGAGACTTTTTTTATATTGTCCAAAAGTTGGGTGATGATAATTTTTTTTCATTTGAGGTTGGGTTGAATTTGCTTATCAAAACATGTTTGTTTTTGTGTTTCAAAAATGCTTTCAAAAAAATTTAATTTTTTTAATTTTTTTATTTAATTCAAATTAATATTTATTCATGTGATGATATAAAAAAGAAATTTTAAAAAATAAAAAATATATTATCTCAATATATTTATTTAAAAATATATTTTAAAAAATAATTATTATGTAATAATATAATAACTAGAATATTAGCACGCGCTCAACAATGGGTCAATAACAATTTTTTAAAAAAATATATAAAAATGTTTGAGTTGGATTAAAAGTATGAAATGTATTTGCATCATCATCATCTTACAATAAAATATTTTCTATAGTAGTACCATGAATAGCGCATAGCAGAGCAGCGCCCAATACACCAGCAACTAATTTCATTCCCTTTAAGTTTTTTTTCTTTTAAGGTATTTTCAATTTTTTTTCCTCTTTAAATCTTTTTTCTTTTCTCTTATTTTTTTCATATTGTAAAGAGAAAATAAATCGATGGAACTTTTTTTATATTGTACAAAAATTGGGTGATGATAATTTTTTTCATTTGAGGTTGGATTGAATTTTCTTATGAAAGCATGTTTGTTTTTGCATTTTAAAAATGTTTTTTTTTTAAATTGAAAATTAATTTTTTTCCTTTACTTCAAATTAAATTTTTTTTTTATGTTTTTGTATTATTTTGATGTGATGATATAAAAAATAGATTTTAAAAAATAAAAAAAAATATTATCTTCATATATATTTTAAAAAATAATTGTTACGTAATAATATAATAACTAGTATATTCGTCCACGCTCCGCAGCGGATCAATAACAATTTTGGGTCATGTTGCAGAGCCAGACTCAATATTCTTGGGTCTGATGGTCTAGCCACACCCAATAGTATTGAATCTGGCCGCGGAGCCACACCCAATACTATTGGTCTGGCTAGGCTGCAGACCAAGGCTATGAGTCTGGCTCGACGACCAAACCCAAGGATATTGGGTATGGTTGGCCGCCAGACCCAAAGGCTATTGGGTCTAGTTCAGCCGCTGTACCCGAGGCTATTAGGTCTGGTTTAGTCGTCAGACCTAAGGATATTAAGTTTGGCTCCACTGCAGACTCATTGCTATTGTGTTGGTTCCGCTATAAGAAGCAAAACTCAATGCTAATGGTTCAAGTTGTGGTGGACATAAAAGGAGTGGATAAAGCGGTGGTTAAGTTTGTGTTTGATTTTGGTGAAGGAGAGTGAGCGGTGGGCTATGAAAGTTTCGACTATGTAGTAATAATGTTAAAGTTTTAATTTTTAGGCTTTCTCCTAAAGTAAAGGAATTTCTTTTCCTTTAATTTTCTTCCTTTTAAGATATTTTCTATTTTTTTCTCTTCAAATAAATTTTCTATTCTCTTCTTTTTTTTGTACCGTAAAGAGAAAATAAATTGATGAGAATTTTTTTATATTGTACAAAAGTTTGGTGATGATAATTTATTTTTCATTTGAGGTTGTGCTGAATTTCCTTAAGAAAACATGTTTGTTTTGCGTTTCAAAAATTCTTTAAAAAATTTGAATTTTTTTTCTTTAATTCAAATTTATATTTTTTGATATTTTTGTATTATTTTAATGTGATGTCTTGGGTTTGGCTGCGGAGAGAGACCCAATTAGTTGCGAAGATAGACTCAATGCTATTGGATTTGGATTGGCAACAAGAGACAATGTTTTTTAGTCTATCTCCATAATAAAACCCAATGCTATTGGTTCAAGTTATGGTGGACATAAAAGGAGTGGATGAAGCAGTGGTTATAGCGTTTAAGTTATTTTTTCAATCTTACATCATACTATATGTCGCATGTATAAAGCGTTGTGATAATCATCTTACCAGGTAAAGATAGTCAGGAATAGTATGGGAGAAAAGAACAAGGAATTCTTGTTTGTTATCAGTAAAAAAAAAAAAAAAGTTGTCAACTAGTATTTTGGTAATTAGAAACCTTATGTAGTCTCAAAGTTCGGATAAGAAACTGATTGCATAAAGAGAAGATATTAGCACTCCTAATACGTCTTACCTAGAGTAAGCTTTATTGTTTATTTACTTGATATAAACTAAAGAAATGTTGTGTTTTATAACTATTTGTCTGTTTATGGTTGAAAAAAAATCATCCTCGGTAAGGAAATCCTTATCTTATCAGGTAAAAACCAAATTGGTCTAATGTCAATATAAAAAATAAAAATAAAATAAAATATCTTTTTATTTAATATCAGGAATATGTCTTCCGTATAACTTTATAATCTCATATATTAAACAAAAATTGTTTTGGTATTTTTGAAACGTATACCAAAATCCTTTGGAATTTTATAAACTTGTTGAAAAATCCATGCAAAAACAAAACCAATGTAAAAAAAAAAATTAAAACTAAAAAAATTCTTGAACAAAATGGATGAAACACAAAAAAAAATTAAAAACATGAAGAACACCTAACATGAACTCGAATGAATCTAGTAATGTGGACTCAAATTCAGACCAAATTTGATCAAAACAAAAGCACATGCACGTTGAAAATTATGGAAGGATCAATAATCTATCACCCATTCTCTTCAATTATCAAGGAATCATCATGATTTTGTCAAAATGGGTCTCGATTCAAGAACCAAAACCCTAGAATGAAAAACCATTTAAAACGTGTTATGGATAACAATAAACACTAGATTGTTTACTAATAATGCATAAGAGAAGTGTCTGTGCAAATAAATGAAACAAAAGAAGTTATAATCATATAGCTAAGACAATGTTCTATGAAGAACATGAAGAACTCTTTAAGCCAAACCCAGTAGATAGACAAAACAAGGGCATAGACATGTTGAGAATCATGCAATGATCAATAATCTAGCATTCATTTACTTTTATTATTAATGAATCAACATTATTTGGCCAAAATAGGTTTAAGTACCAAAACAAAACCTTAGTATTAAAAAAAGTTATTAATGCAAATAAACTATAGATTATTGACTAATCAAGTCGAAAGAAGTGTCTAGTGCCAAGGAATAGACCAAAACCGATTCAAATTAAGGGTCTAAGTTAATGTTTTTCCCAAGAACATGAAGAATACCCAATAGAAAAATCCCAACAAAACAGCCACTTTCAAGCCCATAAATGAACAATTTTGGCTTCTAAAATATGTTTTTTTTTTATCATAATAAGTCATACAACATATACAAATATGTTTGAATCCAAAACACTAATAAAAACTTCAAAACATCAAAATCAAACTTGAGGTACCAAATCCAAAAAACCATTAACTTAAAACAGCCTATATGTTCATGCAATATAGATTCATAATTGACTTTTTAAACTCATTTTGTGCATGAACAGGCCTAAAAAACCTAGGGTAAACACCATTACATTAGCATGCATAACTTAAGTTAAACACAAACTACAACAATATTATATATCAAAACAAACTTAAAACAATAACTTTATATATCAAAAACATAAAAAAAACCTTAAAAATAACATCATTAAAAAAAAACACACAACAACAAAGAGGTAAATACAACATTGCTTGTTGAGCATTTAAACATATTTTCTATGCTTGTAAACATAAATATAAAGCAAAACAAGTAAAATAACAATAATAGCATATCATTAAGGGCCTACTTTTGGATCTGTAAGGTATACCTAGAACAATCTCTCTCTTTGATTTTTTTTGAAAATTTTTACCCCTTACAAGCTTACAAGGCTTAAAAAAACTTGGTTTTTTACACTTGAATCTCTAACTTTATATTTCTTACTGCAATTACTCTTTTTTTTCTTATCTTTTCTTTTTCTTTCCCTCTTTTTCTGTTTTTTTTTAAAACATGTTTGGGGGGGTGTTTATAGGTTTTTGAGGTCTTAAATCCATTTTCTAACCACTTAATTTTGAGAGGAGTGTTGTGAACCCTTGATAAAGACCCATTGAGGAGCCTTTGTGTGCGAACACTTGAAAACCAAATCAATTTTTGCAAGATAGTTGCACTATCGGGGCTGACTAAGTAACTTACTTTCGAGGCTTTGTCGAAATAATTATGATGTTATTGTCAATTGAGACCAACTGAAGTTTGTAGAGGGAATAAAAACCTTTAATTTAAATCCAACCTTACTCAATTTTGAGGTCTGTAGCTAAACATTCATGCATTTAAAGTTGCCAATTCGATCAGCTAACACTGTCAAAACTTTCTGGATGGCCCACTTTCAAGACCTCGTTGAAGCAGTTATGACATCATCATCACCTGAGACCACTTAAAGTTGGTAGAAGGGATGCACACTTTTCATTGAAATCTAATCTTGCTCAATTTGAAGGTCTGTAGCTCCATATTCATGTGTTTGAAGTTGCCAACCTAATCAACCCCAAGTCTGCATATTGAGTGATGGTTGATTAAGGACAAGATGTTAGGGACTTCCACGGCAAAATCAGGATGTAAACGTCTAATTTTATAGAAATAGAGTTGTAGAGGGGATGTTCATCTTTCATTTTTAAAAAACTTCATGCCATTTGAAGGGTTCCAGCCTTATAATTATGAACTGCCAATGAAGAAAATCAACAAAGGCTAAACGACAAGTTGTCTGGGTTAAAACCTTAGAAATTAGGGTTTTAATTTAGGATTTGGCAAAGTTTCAATTCAGTCCCTGTTCTTCCAATTGTGGCACACACACACCCTTAATTTCTAGCCCCTAAGTTGGCCAACTTTTTACTTTTGGTCTTTGGTTTTGAATTAATGTATTTTGACCCTTAATTGACCAATAAACTTCTAATTTCTTCAATTTAACCCCTGACATGATCAATTTCAACCTCTATATTCACGTGTCTTTTCTACTTTAGTTCTTGGTTTTAGATTTCTTCAATCAAGTTCGTAATTGCCCATCAAACTTCAATATTTATCCAATTTAGCCTTTGATCTGACTAAATTAACTCGTAAAAATTTCAATTCGACCTCTAGACTTTAATTTCTTCTAATTAAAGTCTAAATTGATTTTGAAAATTAATTTTTCTTGCAATTAAACCCTCAATAGATTCAAATAAACCTTAAAAAAAATTTAATGGAAGCCTTAAACATCCAATTAAAAATTTTTCTTCTCAAATTGAATATTCTTTGCTAATAGGGCCTTTATCAGTTGAAAAATACACTGTTAAATTTTTCAATCTGATATATTTGATTTGCCTCAACCAGTTTCCATCAATTTCTTGGGCATTTTGGTATACTTTTCTCGATGAAATATATATATATATATATATATATATATATATATATATATATATATATATATTCTTCCAATATTTTTTGATTTTTTGTATTTTCTCTTTTTTTTTGTTTATATGGGGCTCCAAATGGGTAACAATAGATGTCATCTCTTTATAATACTTACGGAGCAAAAACTTGTCAAGCGTTTTGTGTAGTAAGTTCGTAAAGATAAACAAATTGTTCTTCAAAACTAATCTTCTCAAAACTTTTAGTTCGGTTGATCTGAAACTCTGTCTTTGCAGCAATCCTCTTTAACTAGAACTATGATCAAATTGTTTACTGCTTGGTTAACCTGAAATCTCAATCTGACAATTCTCTTTAACCAGAACCTTGATCTCTAATACCTCCCGATTACGAGGTTTGAAAACTTGATGCAACTTGATTACAGGGTTGAATTTCTTGGTGTTTTCTGATTGCAGGGTGAATTTGAAATTCCAGATCTCAATGGTTCCCTTAGAACAAAACATTTCATGTTATAGCTCAGTTAATCTAAAATCCTAACCTAGCGATTTACTTTAACTATAATAAAAAGTTGTCTACAGCTCAATTAATCTAAAATTTCAATCTAGAGATTCCCTTTAACCAGAATCAAAATATATGTCTACAACTTGGTTAGCTTGAATTCCAATATGGTGATTTTCTTTAACCATAACCAAAATTTATGTACAACTTGATTAACCTGAAATTTTAATTTGATGATTCCCTTTAAGCATAACCAAAATTTTTCTATAGCTCGATTAATATGAAATTTCAATTCGGCAACTCCTTTTAACCATAACTAAAATCTCTGTCTACAGCTTCGTTAACCTAAAATTTCAATCTGGTGATTCCCTTTAACCAAAACCTGTCTACAGCTCGGTTAACTTGAAATTTAAATGTGATGATTTCCTTTAATCAAAACCAAAATCTGTCTACATCTTGGTTAACCTAAAATCCTAATTTGACAATTCCTTTTAACCAGAACCTTGGTTTTTGTTTTCAGTTCAGTTAATCTAAAATTCCAATCTGGTGATTCTCTTTAACTAGAACTAAAATTTGCCTTCTTTTTCAACTCAACTAACCTGAAACCCTGAATCTCAAATATCCCATTCAACGAGAGCTTTCCTAAAGACTCGTTTTTATCAGTCTTTTGACTTGTCTGAGTCCGATTTCAAGAATTTTCTTTTATAAAAATAAAAACTTGTGCAATGTTTTGGGTTTAAATGCATGCTTTCTTACCTGGTTTGGAAACATAGGTTACACCCTTTCTTTGGTTTCATATGAACTCCTTTTTCCAGTATGAGCTTGTTTATGTGTTCAAATTTGTATGCTTAAGTTAGGATCTATTTTTTATGTTGCCCCTCTTATCCACCATATTTTTAGGAAGAAGTCTCCAACTTTTGTTTCTTATGGAGTCCTTTTTCATTTTAAGGTTTTTTATTTTTATTTGTTTTTAGCACATACATATTTTTCAAGAAGAAAAACTTCAAAAGACTTGGTTTTATTTATGAAAACTAAAACTTTCAATGTATGCATCAAAACAGTTTCTTAAGTAATTCCCATTGAGGGTTTTATCAAATTTCAGAATGTGGTTCGTCTTTAAGTCAAGCTTTTACTAGAGGTGACCTTCTATTTTAATTTTTCAAGAAGGTTTCAAGTATTTACTTGAAGAAATCTGTATATAATAAATGTTTTTGCTTCATGTTAGAATTTACATTTTTTTTACACGAATAAAATTTGTTTGCCATTTATTGATCACTTCGCGTGAACTGTAAGATCATTTGTTTATGAATCCGGGGTGTGTGTGCTTGATTAGAAAGGACTTCTAAAGGCATATAATACAGAATATAGCTATGGGATATGAAAGAGATGGATGTTTTTTGGGCTCAAGAAGAGTTCAAAATTTTTAAAAGACTCAAGATCACTTTGCTTTTGCCTCTTTTCCTTCGTGAAGTCATCTTATGAACTTTGTTCAGGTAGACTCTCTTTCTTAATGAAGAGTCTTGCTTAGGGACCTTTGCTTTAGTCTTAGAGCGTCATTAAACCATCATTTTATTTTTCTCTTCCTATGACCTTTTCTCATTTCAAATACACATTGTTAGTATTGATAATCTTTTTTTTTTTTTTACAAAAACTTACAAGTGATTACCAACCATTTACTTATGCAATTCAACATGCTTTTTAGAGGCAGGTTTTATCTCAAGGTTAGCTTTGATTTGTCTAGTTTGGTCACCTTTTAATCTAGAATTGCTTAAATCTCATTTTGAATATATTATGATTCATTCCTTGCAATCATGCACAAAACCAGTTTTTTTCAAGGTTTTCGTTTCGGAAAAGGGTTTCAAATGCTGTGAGATCATGCAATTTATAAAGAAAGGTTCTTTACACTAAGAATTCATGGTCAAACTTCACTTTATTGACTTGGAAAGAAAACTGGATATATTAGGCATAATATCTTTTTCAGAATCAGAATTTACAGGTTTAACTAGATCTTCTTAATCTATTCTAGACAATCTTAAAGCTCCTTATAAGAAATTCTTTTTCACTACAGAAGGACCCTCGTAGTTTGGTGTCTATTTACCCTAGTCTTCTCCTGGTAAGGGCAATATTTTTTTCAGAACTAGATCTCTTTCCTAGAACACCCAAGGTCGAACTTTCTTGTCATATGCCTTAATCATTCTTTTCTGGTAAAGTTGGTGATGACAAATCACAGCTACTCTTTTCTCACTGATCAGGTTTAGTTGTTCATGTCTGACTTTAGACCATTCGGCCTTTTCTAGCTCAAGATCTATCAATACTCCTAATGAAGGGATCTGCACTTCTAAAGGCATCACGACCTCCATTCCATATGCTAAAGAATATGGGGTAGCTCCTGTTGAAGTTATGATTGCAATATGATATGCGTGTGAAGGGAAAATGACAACATCTTAAGCCAATCTTTGTAAGCAATCATCATTTTTTGAATAATCTTCATGACATTCTTATTAGCAGCTTTTACATTGTCGTTCATCTTCGACCTGTATGGTGAGGAATTAGAATGCTTGATTTTCTATTTAGTATAGTGCACCATTATTATCTTGCCATTGAAGTTTTGTGCATTATCAGTCATTATCTTTTCTAATGGATCATATCGACAGATCACGTCTTTTTTTTATAAATCTTTTCCCCACCTTTTGTGTTAGATGAATATATAATTTGAATTTTACGTGTTTTGTAAAGTAGTCAATAATCACGAGGATAAACTTATGTTTATTGGTGGCTTTTAAGTTAACAAACTCAATTACATCAATTCTTCACATCACAAATAGGCACGAAGATGTTAGATTAAATTGGGGAGCAAAAACACAAATATATTTATATTTTTGCAAATTAAAAATATAGAAACCAAGCAATGGAAAATATTACTTAAGTAAATATAAATTTATAAATAATAACAGTAAAAGTTGGCTACCTCCCCCACAATATTATCTCGGTCGAAGTCTGAAAAAAGACAGAAAAAAATAAAAAACTTTCTGAGACGATAATGATAATAATTAAAATCCAAATGGAAAATGGGTCTGAAAATCTACGAAGTCCATAAGGTGAAAAAAGCGTAGGCCTAGCACAAAAGCTTAATAGCACTTGACAGTGCAGGCTTTGGCACCAAAATCTTTTTAAGCAATAAGGTTTAGTTTGATATTTCTTATTGGTTGTTTTTTTTTTAATATATATATATATATATATATATATATATATATATATATATATATATATAATATTTTTTATTTTTTATTTTTTATTTTTTACTTTAAGACATCAAAATAATTTAGAAACATTAAAAAATATATTAATTTAAAATAAAAAAATATTTTTTTAAAAAACACTTTTAAAATAAAAAACAAGTTAGAAGTTTTATTTGTTTTTGCGGTCTTCTAAAAAATTGAATTATTTTTATTTTTATTTTAAATTATATTTTATTATATTTTAATTTATTAATATTAAAAATAAATTTTAAAAAATAAAAAAATATTATTTTACCATATTTATAAACAATTTTTTTTTACCACCACAGCATAAAACACTATCTGTAGAATATATCCAATCCTCAAAATGTTTGGCCAACATCAATTGCCTATCCCTCTCCTCTGCTTCACTATCTCACCCTTTTTTTTATATATAAAAAATAAATAAAAAATAAAAACTTCAGCTTAATAAATTTGTTGATAAACTTTCACATTTTCAGAATTGAATAGAAAAGGTGGCTTAAGTATACCTCACAGGAACTCTATCTCACTCTCTCACTAGCAGAAATTTCTGGAGCAGAGAACATGCATTGAGAATGTCATTCTTTCATTTGTAAGTTTGTGTCTTAGTGGTATACTTAAGGACTTGTTTTTGGAAATGGGTTTGCTTCAAATTCTGTTTTTGTTTCTCAATTTGGAGTCTTGCTTCCTGAAAATTATTGATAAAAGTGAATAGAATCTTCAATTCATTGTGGGTTTGGTTTCAATATGGGTTTTGACTGTACTTTGAATTGATGAGTGGAATTTATTTTATTTTATTCGATGAAAATGCATGCTTTTGTTAGCATTGATAGTGTGCTGCATTTCTGTAACTAGAAAAAACCGACACTGTCATTGTTTTTAGTGGCATTATCTGTCAATTTTGGATGCAAGCAAAGGTTTTGGTTTCACGGGGTTCCACCAGCATGATTCAACTTTTTGAACATGAAAGAAGTTTGAGTGTGCAATAAATGAGCTGGAACTTGGAATTCCCTCTAAATTTGCTCACATTAGTAGATTTTGATTGACTATTCTGAATTAGCTTTGTTATATTTGGTGATTTTAGTTGATTGCATTCGCTTGTGTAGAACTTGAGAAACAATTTAAAGTACTCAAGCTGGAAAAAATGTTCGTAGAGCTGATCATGATACGAGGCCACCTATTGGAACCCTCTTTAGCTACCCTTCTTTTGATATCCATGTATCTCCAGAACTTAAGATGCCACCTGTTATAAATACAAATTAAATGATTTTTCAAGTTTGTTCTATTCTCTTACAAAATTCTTTGAAGGATTTCACCAGATTGACATTTTGGTGAGGTTGTAGAAAATAAACGAACATGAACTTGTCTGCATACCTTGCAATCATAATAATTATTGATGTTTGCAACATGGATGAATGGTTTTGCTTGGGATCTGACAATAGTATCTGGATAGATAGTTCTATAAAATATGTGACACTTTTTCCTTTCAACCATCTCTCAGGAGATTGTCTGTTCCCCATTTAACATGCAGCCATGTTCCAAAAAATCTTTTATGGCCAACTCTGGGTTATGTGTTGGAATACACACATTTTCAACCAAATGTACAACAGTCAAACAATTGTACATCAATCGGGAAGAAAATATGTCCCGCATATGCTTCTATTAGTACCTTCCCAAGAATTGATGATTTTGTAGCCTTGCAAATCAGTGATGATGTCGGGGAGACTACAGGTTCTAGCAAGCATTACCAGTCAAAAATTCCTCTTGATCCAGCTGAGAAGCAGACTATGAGTGAGGAGGTTCAACCGGATGGATGCCAATACTCTGCAGAAATTATCAATGACCTTCCCAAAAAGAGAAGAAAAAGAAAGAAAAAACATGGGAACAAAGGGAGGATTCCATGGAACAAAGGCAGAAAACATACTGCAGGTAAGTGTATATCAAATAATTCCCTCCAAGGCTTAATGAAGTTGATTAATCCTGTAGTTTTAACTTCTTTTATTTTGTAGAGACCCGTGCACTGATAAAGCAAAGAACAATTGAAGCCTTGACAAACCCCCAGGTGAAGTCATGTAAGGATTAGTTAGTTTTTTTACAGCTTGTCTTCTGTGCAAGCGAATTCTTGGAATAGTTAGGGTTCATATTGCATGGTTTAACTATAGTACTAAACAGTTTTTTCCTCAAATTTAAGATCTTCACTGATGAGTATGTTCACTCATATATGCTGCATCTCTTGGAATAGCAAATAAAGCTCATACCACAAATCATTTTTTTTTTTCATTACCAAACAGATGAATGCTTTGAATTCATTTTTCTTGCTTGATTATTATTTATTTCGCAGAGTCTGAGACAGTAACAAGTACACCTCCCCTCTCTCTCCTTTTTGACAAGTAATTGTCCTATTTTGTATATTACTTTTGTTTTTCCTCTAAAACTTGATTTCATTTCCTCTCAATTTTCAGGTTAGGAAGAAGATGTCAGGGCATCCCCGTGCTCATAGGTAAAGTTTATGCTCTCCAATATCTTTATAAATATACTCAACAAATGTTGTGAAAGTTATATGTGAAAAAAACGGGACTGCCAAATACATGATGTTCTACATTAGCCACGTTTCCATCGATATCCACTTAAAATATTACGTGGATAATGACCTCAAATTGAAGCTTATAGTAATGAATTTGGATATGGTTTATGCTCAGTTAACTCAGTAGATGATTGTTTGAATGAGGAACTCTGACTCAATGAAACTTTTAAGGATTTCAGGGTTTTAATATTTGCTGAGAGTATTCTATAACCTCTATAGGCTCTGCAGCCACACAAGTTTTTCAGACTGAAAATCACAATTCAAACAAATTCCTTGCAGTGAAGCGATCAGGGCTAAGATAAGTTCTTCGCTCAGACAACTTTGGGGTAAACGTTTGAAATGGAAAAGGCTGAGAGAGAATTTTTTTCTGTCATGGACTAAAAGAATAGCAAGAGCAGCTAAGGAAGGAGGCATTGACCAACAAGAGCTAGACTGGGATGGGTACGATAAAATAAAAAAAGAAATAACTCTCAAGCAGCTTCAGGGTGCCATGGAAAAGGCAAAGGGAGAGGAGATTGCAAAGAGAAAAGTTGAGAGGGAAAAAAAGGAAAAAGAAGAAAAGATGGAAAGGGTTGCTCAGAAGAGAAAAGAGCGGGAAGAGAAAGCAATGGAAAGAGAAGAAACAAAGAGGAAGGCACACAGAAAATCAAAGAAAAAAACAGAAGAGTCATCTGTTGCCCGAAAGTTGACACTTAAGAAGAGATTAACAAAGGTAACCTTCTGGCTACAGTGCAACATGAAAAATCTCACTATCGATTTGAGGAAAAGAATATGAAATTTGATTTTTTGGGGTGCACATTGATGCAAAGAATTGAATTAGGAATAATTGAGTCTTACTGACTTCATAGATTAGGAATCATATATTTAGAACTTAGAATTGATTTTTAATCGATCATGTTGGAGCCACACTATGGAAGACGTTGACACAGCAGTCTATCATGTACACTGTTTAGTTACTCATAATCCTTTTTGTTAAAACCTAATATGTTGATGTTGGATATGCTCCTATGATCCATCTACTATCTTTGTTCTTGGTATCTTTTGCATTAAACAAGCAATTCCAAGATGAGACCACGCTTTGTGGGTCCTATACATCAAATGTTGTTCCACATTGATTTTTTTTTTGTTTTTTTATATGTTCGTCTTTACAAGGGCTATATGTTGTCTCTATAGATTCGAAAAAGGAAATCCACTGATGATCAGATGATTAGTCAAGGGGCATCATCGCCTTTCCTTAGCCGAGCTTGGGAGAAACTGAATGCAGAGATTAGTAAGAGAGAAAAGGTTCCAAGAGAAACTTCACTTGCGGATCAGATCCAAGCTGCCAAAAATAAAAAAACTGAATCCAATACTAGGAAAGCTTTGGCAACACCATCTTTTCCACTCGTTTGCTGAGATGAATACAGTGAGCAAAGAGTTGCATCCTGTGAAGCAACTGAAACTCAAGTTGCATTTTTTCCTATTATGACTTCCATCCACCTGCTGTTGTTGCCGACACTTGAGCGATCGTCCCCTGCACAGATGCTGTCTGGGAAGGGATGAAATCTGGGCCTTTTCTATAAAGGATAACTACTGGAATTGACACTAGCACTCCGATTTATTTCTACTGTAACATGTAAATGTATTTAATCTATTAATAAAAGTTTATTTATCTTTAATATTTATTAAATATTTAATTAATAAATATAGAGTAAACTTAAAGTTCATGGGATAAAAATATTTTACAAATAAAATTCTAAAATTTTTATAATTATAAAATTTTTATTGCATCAAAATATTATTTTTAAAATGTTCCTGGTCAATAATTTATTAAGATTTGATATTAATTACAACTATTGAGATTAATATATATTATGTTTTTTTTTCTTATGAAAGGAGAGTTGTTCTCATAAGCTGAGGTATGAGAGATTTCTAAAACTAATATGTAGGTGCTTATCAAATGATATGTATATTGAATTGATCAGCATGAGAATTCCATATTGAAAAGCTCACGTGACGATTGTGTAAGTAATCCAAGCGTATTTGGTATTGTGATAGCTTTTGTGGTTATGATTTGAAAAAAATAGTTTAATAAAAAGTACTTTTTGTGAGGTTGATTTCGGCACCGTTTGGGAACGCGGCTGCGGCCGCGTTCCCAAAAAATTTGAAATTTTTTTTTTTTTACTAAAATTTAATATGGTTTGTACGTTTTGGATCGTTTTGATGTGCTGATGTCAAAAATGATTTTTAAAAAATAAAAAAACATCGTTGGCATGCATTTTGGCACGAAAAGTTATTTGAAAAGCACCCGCAACCACACTGCCAAACACGCTCTTCAAAAAAAGTTGGTGTTTGGTAAAAACTGTGGTTGAAGTTGTGGTTTAAAAAAAGCAGTTTCTTGTGTTTGGTTAAAACTGCGATTGAAATTGTGGTGGAAAAAAAAAAAGCAGTCTTATGTTTGGTTAAAATTGTGGTTGAAATTATGGTAAAAAAATAGTTTCTTGTGTTTGGTTAATATGCTTTGTGTTTTAGATTTGATTTTAGAATTACTTAAAAGGACATGTATATACACACATATATAATTACAAAACATAGGTGTTTTGTAATTATGATTACATAACGAAATGAAAAATCCTTATACATTAATGTTCTCCTTTATTGTTCCATCAAACTATTTGCAATTCCATCGCGTACAAAATCCATACGTGAAGGCCTCTGTGATCCTTGAATGACTGAGCAATGAACAATATCAGGTAAAAAATCATCTGGAATTAAATTAGGATTGCGATCATACTCAGAAAAAAACTGCATCATCTTGCGATATCCTTCTAATATAGTTATGTGGTGTCATTGATGCAACTACAATCTCAACTTGGGTTTTGTATGGATAAGCAGGCATGTTTTGCAAAATTTTCCACCTCTGTTTCCATACCCCAAAAGAACGTTTGATCACGTTATGTAGTTATGAGTGTGCATGATTAAACACTTCTTCTGACCACTTGGTTGTCCACCACGCCTAAATTCTTGGAAGTGATACCTCTCGCCTTTGTAGGGACCCAAATACCCATACTCGTTTGGATAACCAACATCAACCAAATAGTATTTTCCTGCAAATAATAACAACATGGTAATTTTAAACAAAACTTTAAAAAAAAATTATATTCCTTCAATTGCCAAATCTTCAATTTAGTCAAAATCACAACCTTCTGGAGGTTTTGGAAATTTGATATTGCTATTATCAATAGCCTCAAAAAAAATATGTGTATCGTATGCATTGTCTTCCCATCCTGCCCACACGAACATGAATTGCATGTCGAAACTACAAGCGGCCATGACATTTTGTGTTGGTACGCCTTTTCTTCCAATAAATGGAATTTGATTTTCAGATGGTATGCAAGCACGAACATGTATTTCATCAATTGCACCGACATAATTCTACAAGCCACAAAAACATTAAGTACTCATAAACATTTATAACATATTTCATACTCATTTGAACAACTTAATTAAACTCTTAATTAAACAAAAATTCATCTTACCTTGAAATGTGGCATAAATCTTAGATTCATAGCAATTTCTCTTGGTGTGCTCGTAAATTGTGGATCTACTGGTTTTATGACTTCCACAACAAACAAACATAATGATTTAAACACTTCTTTAAAACATCTACTGATAGTTTCACCTGAATGCTGAAATATTTCCTGCATTTGTCTATTTGACGCCCCAACTGCTATTGTAAATAGAAACATTGTCACCTTTTCAATAACGCTCATTCTTCTTGACGGTTTTGAGCCTGATGCATTTCTAATTCAGTGCACAAACTCAACAAAGTGGTTGCGTCCATTCTGAACATGTTAACACTTCATTTCCAATGATCTCTTAAAACCTCCGTCAACCAACACATCCATGTGTTATACGAAACCATACATGGTTCTTTATACATATAATTAATATAATACATGTTTATAGCTTCAGTTGTGCATATAATTAATTTTTTCATATCAAAATGCCTCCTTAAAATAAATTCATCGTCGTCATCATTGTCATCGTCACCGTCATCATCATCATCATCATAGTTTTGAAACCCGACCCGGTCATTGACCCGGTCAAGTGATCGGGTCACGGGTCAGATGGGTTGACCCGGGTTGACCCGGGTCAACCCAAAAAAAAAAAAACCTATAAAAAAAACACATAACTAGTTACAATGCAACACTTACATAAACCAAATTTAAATTATAAACCAACAACATAAATTTAATTCAATATCCAAAACACAAACAAAATATAAATTCTAAAATATTTAAAACAAAACATCCAACCACATAAATTCTAAATAAACAACACATTCACTTTTGTTGAATGAACACATTAAGTTCTTCTGTGTCCATAGAAGCAAAATATTTTAAACAGAAGTGCAGCTATGACAAACCCAACAGACTTAGGTGTGATGGTCATGTCTAATTAATTTTTTTATAAATATTTTTAATTTTTTATTAAAAAAACATTTAAACTATTTTTGAAATATTCTAAACAGAAATTCTAATTAATGTTTTTTATTTTTTTTAAAAAAATTAAATTATCTTTAAAGTATCCTAAAAAGAAATTTTAATTAATTTTTTATAAGAAAAACATTTAAAATTTCCTTGAAGTATCCTAAACATAAATTATAATTATTTAAAAAAAAAATTATTAAAAAATATTTAAACTATCTTGAAGTATTTTTATAAATTATTTTTATTTTTTATAAAAAAAACATTTAAAATATCATTTAAATATCCTAAATAAAAATCTTAATTATTTTTTTAATTTTTATTTTATTTTTTAACGACCACATAAGACCTAAGATATTTGGGTAAGACGGCCAAGCCAAATCCAACAAATTTGGGTATGACAATTTTGCTTGATTTGACAAACAAAAAAAATTATACATTTTAATTGTCATAAAAGAAAAAAAAATACAAACAATTAAAAAAACAACTCAAAAAAATAAAAATAAAAATAAAAATAAAAATAAAAATAAAAATAAAATTACAATCTAAAATAAAACATCTTGATTCACGTTGATCTCTCTCTCTCTCTCTCTTGATTCACGTTGATTTCTCCAACACGGACTGTCTCTTGGATGCCATTAAATGCCAGTGAGTAGTGTGGGGTATGTGCCTCTGTATTTGCTAAATTTGAAAGTGGTCCAACTGAAATGCCTGCCTATGTTTACTTCTGGAGGTGGAGCTTATGATAGGATGTTTTCACACAGTGAAAGTGGCTGATTTCACTGTCTTGTTTTAAAAGAAAGGAAATCATGACGACCTCAGCTCCTCGGTGGTCGAAGGAAGAGAAGAGGCAGAGGCAGAGGCAGAGGCAGAAAGAAAAACGCTGCGTTTCAGAAGGAGATTCAAAGACGACCTCAGCTTCTCAGCAATCAATAGGCAGAATCCGCAGGGACGTCCTCTGCTCGTCAGCTGGGCAGCTGGGTTTCACACTGTCTTCAGCGTTTTAGCATTTTAGAATGGGTAAATTAGGTTTGTCAATTGTAAATGATTTTGCTTCGTTCTTCATCACACTGTCTTCAGCGTTTTAGCATTTTAGAATGATAAAAACGACGTCGTTTAATGACTTGCAAAAAAAAAAAAATTGACCGGGCCTCACCCGGGTTTGACCGGGTCGACCGGGTTTCGCCGGGTCAATTCCCGAGCGGGTTTTTGCCTTCACCCGGACCGGTCCCAGACCCGGGTCCCGGGTCGACCCGCCGGGCCGGTCCGGGTCTTAAAACACTGATCATCATCATTACTGTCATCAGCGTCGTTTCCATCACTGTCATCTCCTGCACCAGCAATTGAGGCACCACTACCTTCACAACTAGGATAATTATTGTGGTCTACAATACGGTTCATTACATTATCATAATTGCCATCGAAATCCTCATTAAATATGTCATTAAACCATGAATCATCCATCACTTCAATTACATGTAAACAAAAAAAAATTATCTGTTGTTAATAAAAATATTTAAATAATTAAATATCATTCAATAAAAAAGAACTATCAAAAAGTTGGTGCGACATAAGTTTTTTCATACCTGTAAAGCCAACAAAAACATAGTGTTCCGCTTGCTTTTATAAAATGCAGTTGAGGTTTGAGAGGTTTGTTATGAAGTAAAATAGTTCTTTGAAAGTTGGCTTACAAACATTCCTCTTTATATAGAAAAAAACTTAATGTTGTTTACGTCTCTTTTACAAGTTATTCAGCTTTCAGCATAAGTACATTATCACATGTATAGACTGTAAAAGTAACATATAATGTTAATTTTACAACTCATACATGGACAATATTCTGACATGTATTCTTTTATTTTGTGTTCCCATTCTATTATTCAAGATTCCTTGGCCCATTTTTTTTCTTTATTTATCACCATGACAGTGCACACCTAAAAACATGTACCGAAATCATCTAAAAAACAACAGTAACTAAAATTCAATTGACACCTCACAAAATAAACACAATTTATATATATGAACTCCAATAACAACTGCACCAAAGAGAGCATGTATTCCAATTGAATTGGTGACAAATCCAGCAGCTCAAATAGCAGTTACAGTAGCACATACATAGATTTCATACACTGACTCCCATGCACACAGTAGCGGAAACAATATTCCCAACTCACTTGCACACAGTAGTTGAAACAATCATATTAACATCAATGAATAGCATTAACAGCATTAACAAACAAGGTAGCAGCTTCCATCAATCCTCACGGCAGAAAAGAAAACAAATGCAGGTTTCACACCTCACAAGCACACAGTAGCTGCACATGGTATATCAATGAATTCCAGCTTGACAAACAAGGCTGCAGCTCCCATCACCTCACGACAGAAAAAGAAAACAAACCAATATTCACACAGTAGTTGTACATGGTATATCAATGAATACAACTTCACAAACAAGGTTGCAGCTCCCATCACCTCATGGCAGAAAAGTACACAAACCAATATTCACACAGTAGTTGCACATGGTATATTATACAATTACAGCTGGACACACAAGGTAATAACTCTCATCACCTCACGGTAGAAAAGAAAACAAACAAGGTTGCACATGGTATATTACAATAAAACAAGCTTTTTAACAGCAACACTCAAGATTCAAGACCTTCAGGGAACAACACAGTGAAGCAAAATTACCAACCAATTCCATCCAAAGATCAACCATTTAACATCAATAAAAACCGAAGTGACAATTTTAATTCATCGACAAAATACATCATTAAAAACCAGCAATATTCTCATATAAGTATATTAACTCTCGAAAAGCAATTTAATATAAATACAACAGTAAACAAATTATCGCATATGGAAATGCCCATATATCTCAACACGAAATGTAGAAGAATACAATGACTCGGATAAACTTCGGCAATTGGAAAATACTCTTTTTTAAAACCAGTATCCCATTATTCTGCAACAATAAAATAAACTTGTATAAGTACATTAAGTAAGTGAACATAGTTAATTGATTAACAGTTAAGAAAATGAAATAATACCATGTCAGCTAAGCACGTTTAGTATGTGCATACATTCGTTGCAACCATCTCAACTTCTGCTCCATATCACCCATACTAGCCCATATTTCTCTTTTCCTTCTTAAACTCAAATACTCTGTAGCAAAGTCATGGAACTCATCTTCAATTGAAACTCTAGGAATTGAGTGCAACTCAGCCATCACCTCGCGAATACTACAGTCATTGCGATCCATATTAACAAACATGGAATCACTCTTAGTCGACATACTTTCAAGTAATTGATTGCACCTTGACAGTAGCTGAACACCAATTCCAGAAGTTTTCTTCTTTCTACCTCGCACCTCGTAAGGATCTCATCCTTTTCTTTTGCCACCGCTTTTTGTGTTGCTGCTGCTAGACATATTTATCCCTCCAATCATTCGAGCCATGTTGGCATTGCTTGTACCAGGATCGACATCACTGCCAACAGGTAGTCCTGATAAAGGAGCCTATACATACGCTCCAGTTGCGACAATATTGGAATATATTCGGTCAAATTTATTCTTCAAAGACGGCTCAATACCGACATGTCTGAATTTTTTGGCTCCTCTAATTTCCTCCATATAAATAAAATCAAGTATAGAAGGATCAAGACTAGTAAAATTTTGGTGTTGGAATTTGACAACAATAAAAGAAATTGTTAGGATGACAAGGAATGTACTTGAATTTTTTGTTTCCACCACTCATTGCTAGCTGAAATTGTGCCTGATTCACTATTCCAGCCAACAGCAGTTTCAGAAACCAGCTTATTCCATATCCTCCAATCCTTTTTACATCCATTCCATTTGTTTTTCAATTGTGTTTTAGTGAATGCATGGCCAGTTGCAAACACACAAATGCAAATTTAAAGTTCTGATTTTGACTTCAAAAGTAGAAATCAAAGTAATCCTACATGACATGCTAACAGGTCACTCATTCCAATTACTATAAACACACGCATAGTTAAGAAATCTATTGTTGCTCAAGCAGAAACAACATCAATGTGCACAGTTAACATATCAGACCATGAAGCAGCACATAAATGCAGGTTTAGCTCAAGTAAAAAAAGTTAATAACACACAGTATGGGTCATGAAAAGCAGTACAGAGAAGCAATGAAATTTGCTAAATTCAAAACAATTGACGAAGGCATAATAAACAGAAGACAAGCAGCAACAATGAAATTTGTAGATCAATTCAACAATTGCAGAACACACAGTAATTGATCATGCAGCTGCACAGACATGCAATTTTTCATCTAAAAAAATAAAAATGAAGATGGAGATAAGACAGGAACTTACCTCAGTCTCTCTCTTTAGATGTCCAAACCAGCACGGCTCTGCAAACAGATACTGGAGACCTAGAACAAAAATTAGATTTTGAGCTACATTTTAAACAAAATTGGCAAGGGTAACGCATAGTACACAGACCATGAAGCAACACAGAAATGCAGGTTTATCTCAAGTAAAAAAAATTAAAAAACACACAGTACGGATCATGAAAAGCAATACAGAGAAGCAATAAAATTTGCTAAATTCAAAAAATTTGACGAAGGCACAGTAAACAGAAGACAAGCACCAACAACAATAAAATTTGTAGATCAATTCAACAATTGCAATGTTAATAGTAATTGATCATGCAGCAGCACAGACATGCAATTTTTCATCTAAAAAAATGAAAATAAAGATGGAGATAAGGCAGGAACTTACCTCAGTATCTCTCTTTAGTCCAAACCAACATAGTTCTGCAACTTTATTCTGCAAACAGAAACAATGGAGACCCATAACAGAAATTAGATTCTAAGCTACATTTTAAACAAAATTGACAAGGGTAACGCACAGTACTTACGAGTCTCTTTTTTCTGCAATGGTAATAATGGAGGGACATATTGGTGAAGGTTTATGTTTTCGATCTTCGTTTGGAAAGAAGAAGGGACAAAGAGGAAGAAGCTTACTCAGGCGTCGTCCTGTACGTTGGGGTTTTTTGTAGAAAATAGAAACGAGGTTGTTGTAGCAAAAGACGAGAGAGAGGAACAGTTTGGGGAAGGAAATGGGAGTTTAGGAGATTAATGGTAACATTGATCAATGATAACATATGAAGGAACATATGAAGGAACAGTATGGGGAAGTGTCGATGGTGAGAGAGAGGTAAAACATATGAAGGAACAGTATGGGGAAGGTAGAAAATGGGAGTTTAGATCAATGATAACATTGATCTATAACCTTCTGTGAACAATTTTTTATGAGATGGTGTTTAAGGGTGACCGTTGGGAAATTAATTGGGATAGTTGAGAAAGTAATGGAAAATTATCAGTGATGAGAGAGAGGAGAAAACACATGAAAAGTAATGCATAATTGCTTTTCACATATTGTAGTTCAACCTCAGTTTGGACTAGGACCCACGTAAGAAAAATTGTGGTTGGTGTTAACCAAACATGTGTTAAACTGCTTTTAATTTTAGCTGTAACCTCATCAGTATATCAAAACACTATCTTAAGATCACAAAGTTATCTTATATAGAGAGCGTTATATTTTGATTCTGCTAACATGAATTATATTAAGTTATTTAAGTAATTAAGAAATGATTCATTATTCTAAATGAATTATAAAAAATATTTTATTTGTTCTCAATTAGTATTGATTATAAATTCTTGCGAAATGTGAAATGAAATTTGAGAAAAGTTTCAAATTTTATTTAAAGAATCAATGACTATGGTATTGAGAATAAACATGATATGGTGTAGTAGACACATTACATATTAAAATATCTAAATCAAAATATTGTTAATTAAGAGATAATAATTATATTGAGAAACCGGTCATTAAAAGATTAAGTCAAATCACTTATAACTTTCCTAATATTCACTTATAACTTTCCTAATATTTGAGGGATCATGACAAGTACCAAGACATTGTACTTCATCTTCAAATATAAATTAATCAATTATTAAATTAATTTAATCAATTATTAAATTAATTTATTTAATCCTATTTTATGTAAGATTATGATTTATATTTAGATCAACTTATTAAAGAATCTAATAAGTCACACTCATAAGAACTATTAGTCAGGAATTAAAATGAGATGATTAATAAAGTGTGACTTGATTGTAAATAAATTTTAAAAATTAAAAACTAGAATGTAATTAATACAAGGGGTTACAATTCTAGATCTAGAAACAATCAAGTAAAGATTTTATTGAATAAATTTCTAAAATTAGCCTAAAATAATATATGTGATATTATTTAAGGAGCAAATTGATATTTTATCATTCATAGGGTTTTTACATTTATTTATAAAAAGAAAATCATTCCTCTTATTTTTTGTAAGTAGAGTACAATACAAAAATATCTTAAAAACACAAGAAAAGAACCAGCACTTAAAAGCATTTTAATCTCTCTTTTCTAAAAAGAGTATAAGAGATTTCTTATTGATTGTTCATATGGATTACTATTAAAGGTTAAACATTTAGATGATTTTTGGTTTGTAATAACTCAATATTGAAACAATTATTCAAAACCGAAAAAATACATCTAATTTTTAAGTAACCTTTATATAAATCCTAAGCAACTCTATATCTATTTAATAAAATATTTGAAACCCCCAAAAAAATAAATTACAGTTTTGAGAAACCAACATCTCTTCCATGTCCCACTATTATTTTTAGCTATATTTATCTTTCTTTCTTCTTTTTTTCCCTCTTCCCTAGAAGTCGCATTTTGTCCGAATCTATTTATTTGCTAATTTTGACATATAATAAGCTAGTTGAATTCCATATCATCCTTCAAGGCAAGAGCTCAGTTGGGCAACTTGCGCTGTTATGCGTTTCAAATTCTGGTGTAAACGAAGTTCATAACCCACGAAAAAGGGAAATATTTTAAGAATCAATTTTGGCAGAGCATGGCAAGAGATGAATTGTCGATTTTCTAAGATGCAACCCCAGGCGAAACATGGGTAAGGGCAGGATCCCTGGACCGTAAGATTGACGAGCACATTAACTGTTCTATTTATCAATGTCAGAAGTTAATTTTCAAGAATGTCCATTTCAGCTTTCCTGAATTCTACAGGATATTATCACATTCACGCTGCGTGTCAAAACAACCAAATTCTGTTCATCCAAAGAAAGGAAAATCTAGTTGTGCAGATTAGTGCTTAAAGGCAAGCTCAATCTTGTGGGCAAATGACAAGGAATGCGTCGACATCAGCAGAGATTACCCCCTGCTGCTGTCCCGCACTCCTCTTTGGGCTCACAAGACCACATTCTCATCTGCCCAGAATTTCTTGCATTTTCAAACGCATCCAGCATATATTCCTTCCACATGCGAGGAGATGGAAAAGATATGCTCAACAGAAATTTGAATGAGAAAATTAACTGCCACAAAACAACGTAGCTATGAGCTATCAAGGCAGACTTATACCTTGAACTTGTAAGGTATCAAACCTGGCATGACACCAGGTCTGAAACAGCATCATGAAAGGCAATATGACACAAGCTAACAGCAGCAAAACACGGGGTAGGCAAAAACGATTCTATCCTTTTTTAAAGCATTACCTTCATAACTGTGGGCAGGTTTCAACTTCCAACAGATGGACCAGGTACTGAATCCTATCCTTAAAATTGCTACAGGGTCTAACATCATCGAAAAATTGAACAAGCCCTCGACATTTGAAATATCTTGCATATCTACACAGCATCCTGGCTTGGAGGGTAACTGTTCTGGTAGTTTGATGGTCCACCTTGGTAGCCTCCATTGGCAGGCTCATTCTGGATGTTGTGTTGCATGTTTCCAGGCATGTCATTGGACCATCTTCCTGTGTTGTTATGTGGAGGCATGTTGTTCTGCGGAGGAATGTAGTTGTGTTGTTGGGGGGTGTAGTTTTGAGGGGGCATATTGTTCTGCGGGGGCATGTTGTTCTGTGGAGGAATGTAGTTTTGCATGGGCATGTTATGTGGCACCCTACTCATATTGTTCTGCTGCCCACCCATATAGTTGTTAGGTGGCGGTCCACCTGGTCCACCCATGTTTTGAGGTCCACCCAAATTATAGTTGTTAGGTGGCGGCCCACCTGGTCCCCTGTAGTTGTTTTGTGGCTGCGGTGGTGCACCTTGTCTGCCCATGTTTTGTGGTTGTCCAGCCATGTTGGGAGCAGGGTTTCGCATAGCCTGATTAGCCATAGGAGGAGGTGGAGCTCCACCTCGCGGCTGCATGTTTTCCATTCTTCTGTCAAAGTTCCTTGACCTGTCGACGTTACGAGGTCGATCATTGCGCCTATTTCTTTCATTTGCCCTCGCATTGTTCCTAATCCATTCCTCATGGTATTTTGGG
Source organism: Populus nigra (assembly GCF_951802175.1). Classification (NCBI taxonomy): domain Eukaryota; kingdom Viridiplantae; phylum Streptophyta; class Magnoliopsida; order Malpighiales; family Salicaceae; genus Populus; species Populus nigra. The sequence continues at coordinate 8,507,499 of NC_084852.1, forward strand.
TCATAGGGCACAGCTTTCCCATCAATAAATGGCTCCCCTAATAGAAAAATACCATCAAGCAACAATAATATACAGCATAGTGTCATGACTTAATTAATTGCAAAGAATAAATAGTAAAAGCCATGACTTATGATTAAAAGGAGGCATTAGAACTTATTTTCATATCCACAGTTTCGAAGAAAAGAAAAAACACATTCCTAGTGTGACTCAGTGGAAATCAAACAAAAGCCTAGCAGTATAAGAACATAATTAGGGCACCATAATCTGTATCCCCAATCCCCTTACTAAGAAAAGACAAAATGCAGCTTTCTGTGTAGAATTATGTTTAAAAATGAAGGTTGTGAAGCTATTTTTAACCAGCAAATGCAGTTGATTGGCAATGCATCAGAGAATATTTGGCAAGATACAATCCAGATGGAGTTCTGCAATTTTTTTACCTGTTTATTTTTTTTCTTAAAAAAAGACCTGCCACTCAAATGTGATAACTACATAGCAAAGCTAATCCTGGAAAATATTGCCGACAAAACCATAGTGAATTTACAAAAAATCTTGTACACTCTGCATCTGGTCAAGATCTAGAAGTGTTACAATTGCATTCAACTTGAAAAGAACGAGCTTCAACTATCATAGAATGAGACAAAAAATTCAGCATGATTCTTGGTGCACATCACATTTGATCCAGAAGTTTCCTTAAAGATAGAAAAAACTAAAAAAAGATGCACACAGAACTTTCAATTACTCAATGCAGAAAAACATGCATTTACAACAATATAAATTTGTATAACATACAAAGGTACAAAAGAAAAGGGCTCCTTACCTCCATAATCTTTGTTCTTCACATCCAGGTATGAATCGGGAAGAACCCAACGGACATTTTTCAATTCTGGAAAAGTGACCAAAAGAACACATCCATCACATTCAAACTTTTTAAAAACAAATAACATCATAAACCAATCACTTCAAAGCAGCAACCAATTTTTTGCCCACTAAAACAACTTGAACATGTTTCAAGAAAAGCTTTCTTAGGAAAAATAAAAGTGAGCAAAATTTTCCATTTATTTACCTGTAATAAAAATAATTATAGTATGAAAATCTTTTTATGTTTATGCTTTGATTGAAAGAAGCTTGCTCAGTTTTTTGTTACCGAGTAAGAAATTTAACTTGATCGACATGTCTCCATGGATTTTGCTTACTGGGGACAAAAAGGAACACAAGCAAGCTGAAAGAATGCTCAATGGCAGGATCAATTCAATGATATTGTAACCAATTATCTGCATAGCTTGTTTATTTTAAACCAAAAGGGGTTCGAACGCAATGTCTCATGCCCAACTTTTTCTGTGACAAAGAAGCTAAATTTTCCTAGTGTCCCCTTTATAAGAGGGAGGGTGTGTTGCACATTTTGAGATAGCAACAACCAATGTTATTTTTAAAGCTATTATATATTTATTGGTAACTATTTTTATCAGTTCTTGAAGAAAAGGGACCGATAGTCATCTTTTTAAGTGAAGGGAGGTAGTTTTACATTGTATGAAGGATGCATCTAGGTTAGGAAAACATATTTTAAGTATCAATCTGAAAGTTGTTTTTTGGGTTAAAATGGACCAAATGCATGATATTATTTAAGGGTAAGGGGATCAGTTTTCATCCTGGGGAAGGTCAGGGTCATTCCCAGCCCCCTTCGCATTTTCCCCTTCTTAAAAGCAGATATACCTTTAATCTTGTAAGAAACCTCTTCAGGCACCAGAGCTCCAAAGGCATAGTAGCATCGAGTAGAAACTGAATAGATCTTCCTCCTTGCTTCTTCCTCACTGCCATACAGCCACAATAATTATATTAACAAGACTTCACACATCACAAAAATTTCTTTCCAGATTACTCTGGTAAGATCAGAGGTTTTTATACTGCGATCCTCGCACTTAAAAAAAGAAGGCATGCAAAATATAAAATTCCAAAATTAAAAGCATCTCGGAGAATAAAAAAAGAAACCACAAAAACCCAATATTGAAATGTTAAACTATAAAACACAATTCTCATCAAAGTCAGATACAGTAACAATTAAGTAATCAAGCTTCTTGATCCTTCAAGGAGTATTATTAAAATGCACTCAAACCCCTCCAGAAATTGGTGAGGTACACAATCAGAAACCTCAAACACTCGTACCAAATAAAAAAATTTAGCACTATAAATAATCACAAAGAAACCCAAAAAAAAATTCACGAACACGCACGCGCACAACCCCTCAATAATAAGTAACCAAATACAAAACATAAATACACTAGAAAATGACTAAACCAATTAACTTCAATAGAAATAGACTAAAAGTAAATCAATAGAAAAACCAGTGATTGCTAAAACGAATACCAACATTTCAAATAACAAAAGAAAAACCAATCTTAAATCAAACAAAGTCAAAAAAGAAATAAATAATTAAATTAAATGACAAATAAATTAAAGGTTTAAACTTTAATAAATTACCTGCCAACAACTTGAGCAAGAGTTTTAATATAAGAATCGATGATCTCGTCACGAGTGGGGTCTCCCTCAGGCTTTTCCATAACGACGAGCCAATGCTCGAAATCACAGCCATCAAGCAAAATAGTCTCTTTTGGAGGTCTATTAGACCAGTTAGGGCTTGGGTCGTTGAGGGAAGACGATTTCTGACTGGAAGAAAACGACCTGATTGAAATCCGAGAGACGGAGCGATTGATGTTGGTTGCAGAGGAGAGAGGGCGGAGGAAGCGGCGGAGGAGAGAGGAGGAACAGGCGGTGGAGGTGGAGGAGTGGGAAGTGAAGGAGCGAGAGAGGAGGGAGGAGAATAGGGTTTGTGAGGTGGGTTTTTGGAGTAGGAGAGAGCGAGTAAAGAGTGAAGTCGCCATTTTCTGGATTGGAGAAACCCTAATAGAGAGGGGTTTAGGTGTGGTTTTATGGAGGGAGATAGAGAAATGTCCTTCAAGTTTATCGAAATGGCATTGTGGTCATGGCAAAATTAAAACATCCTCTCCTCTCTCTCTCTCTCTCTCTCTCTCTCTCTCTCTCTCTCTCTCTCTCTCTCTCTCTCTCTCTCTCTCTCTCTCTTAATTTTATTAAAATTTTATTATGACCATAAGGTGAATTTCATTGTTATGAAAAAGTGTATTTTTTTTAAATGATTTATGTTTTTGAGTAATAAAATCCAAAAAATTTAATGTGCTCAGAAAATAATTAGTGATTTTTTATTAATTAATTTCTAAATTTATTTAAAAAAACCAAAAAAAAAACCTATAATGCACAAAAAATTATAAAAATATCTTAATTTAAAATTTATATTTTCTAGTTGTATTTTTTTAAAAAAATGGATAAAAAAAATAATTAATAAAATGTTATTAGTAAAATAAATTTTATAATGGAGATCTCTCATTTTCCGAGAAACATAAAATTTCTCATTTCCAAGTAATACAAAAAATAAATTTTGATATTTTTAAAATAATAAATTATTTATAATAAAAGGAATTATGGCAAACTTATTTAGCTATTTCGAATTATTGTAAATATATAATATTAGTAAAATAGGTTTTGGAATGGGCCACGGATGTTATACAATAGAAGAAGGAAGCCTAGCCTTCTAAAGATGTGGGCTATTTCCTCAGATTGGACTCCAGCCATGCAGCAGTTAGCATGTTCCTCAAATGATTTAAAACCATCCAAGCTCAGCCCATCTTCTATTGCTTTGATTGATTGACTGGTCACTCCCGTTTTAATAATTTGAATCATAATTTTAAAACCTGACCCGACCCGATGGGTCGATTTGAAGCTGAAACCGGACTGAATTGAAGAAAAAATAGAGAAAGAAAAAATCCGGCTGGACCCGGCGACTCGGTTAACCCAGCAAGATCTGGTTGCAACCTGTTGACTTTTGTTTTTTTTTTTTACTAAAAAGACGTCATTTCGATTTAAAAAAAATTGACCCGGGCAACCCGGTGACCCAGTCAAAACCCGGGACCCGGGTCTTGAACCGGACCGGATCCGAAAACTATAATTTGAATACATAAATTTATCTTAATCAATTAAATACTTTTTTTTCATTAATTATCTAATTCATTATTATGATTATTTTTCCTTTCTTATTTGATATCATTATCCACCTTTACAATGCTCACCCTTTCAATTGAGTAATCACCTATTTTTCTAATTCTAGATAAACCTTGTTCAATGAATTGAAATTAAAAAAAATATATATATAGTAAATTTTGCTTTTAACCAAATGGTGAAAATATGAGGTAGAAATGATGATTTTAGTCCTTTATAATAGTTTAGATTTTATAATAGTTTAGATTTGATTGAGAAATAATAGTGCAACGTAAAACACCATCAATCTCTTTGTTTAATGGTATTAATAATATAAATCAATAACAATATGTTTGGATTTAGTTATTGTTTGACGTTGAGGTTAAACTTGTTTTTGTTTGAAAAAGTTTTAAATTAATTATTTTAATATGATGATATTAAAAATAAATTTAAAAAATAAAAAAATTATTTAAATTTATTTCTTAACAATAAATATTTTAAAAAATAATTTTTATTATACTCCTAAACACCCTTACAGAGTCTTGCTATTGCAAATCCATCACTAATTTGGGTCTTGCGTGAACTGCATTAATTCCAAGTTAGCCATTGTAAATCCTGCCTAATTAAAAGTCATCTCCCTGCGAGTGAGGACACAAGTCCCAATTTGACCATTTTAGCATCCTAGCTAGCTAGCATGGATTAGATATTTAAGGCCATTTTTATTATTCTACGTCAAATCTACTATGGAGCTGGTGGTTAGAGTGGGGAAGATTGTAAGGCCACCAGCACCAACATTACACAGTCAACAATCAGCTCACCTGAAATACTTCACCACCATCCCTTCCTTCCTTTCTTTGTGTTTTCTTGCAACTCTCCAAACCCCTACCAGATCCTCGCTTCCCCGAACCAATATTGAAAGCACCACCAAGTCAAGCCCAACGCGTAAACTGCCTAAGCCAATGCATGCCATTTTTACTCTTGTTTTTGCAAGCTCAACTTGGTGTCTAGCACCCAGTTTGGTGTGTTAGCTCATCTCCTTCTCCTGTCTTTACTCCTCACATCTTGCATTTCTTATTTTGATCTTCTTCCGCTTCAACTTTCCTTAGACCTCCATCCTCTCAATGGAATTGCCAGTGAAGGCACCGGTTTCTGGTGGCCAGAAAACCTCATACAGACTAGAAACCAAAAATCTGTCCTACAAGTTATGCAGCAAACTTGACGAGCTTGATTTTATTTACTGTGGAGGGACCCCAAGAAGAGCTCCTAAATTCATTCTGAGGGATGTAAACTGTGCAGCTAGTCCTGGCGAGATTACTGCGATTGCTGGTCCTAGTGGAGCAGGGAAGACCACGTTACTAGAGATCCTTGCTGGAAAGATACCTTCATGTAAAGTGTCTGGTCAAGTGCTGGTAAATAGCCAGCCAATGAATGCCAAACATTTCCGGAGACTATCCGGGTTTGTCACTCAAGATGATTCTCTATTTCCATTGCTTACAGTTAAAGAAACACTATTGTACAGTGCACTTTTAAGGCTACCAGGAGGGCGAAAAGAGGCCGCTAGTAGGGTGAGAAGGCTACTGAAGGAGCTCGGACTCGAACATGTTTCGGATTCAAGGATAGGTGAGGGATCAGACTGGGGCATTTCTGGTGGTGAAAGGCGTAGAGTTTCGATTGGAGTTGATTTAGTCCACGACCCTGCTGTTGTTTTCATCGATGAACCAACTTCAGGTCTGGATTCAGCATCAGCTCTTCATGTAGCGACTCTGCTCAAGTCTATGGTGTTGAATCAGGGTAAGACCATTGTTTTAACTATCCACCAACCCAGTTTTCGAATACTTGAGCTCTTTGATCGGCTTGTTTTGCTTTCCAACGGATATGCTGTCCATGATGGCTCACTGCATTTCCTTGAAGAGAGACTAAGGTTTTCTGGTCATCAAATTCCTCTCCATGTCAATGTGCTTGAGTTTTCTATTGATGTTATAGAAAGCCTGTCTAAGCAAAATTCAGTGTCTCTCAACAATCAATGCCCTCATGAGATCAGACATAATGAAGGCCACGTCGCGAGGACTCTATACTTCAACAATCATCAAGAAAAACCTCTATGCTATCTCAATTCTATATTGGAGGAGGTTTCGATACTAGGACAAAGATTTTGCAGCAACATTTTCAGAACCAAGCAACTGTTTGCCGCAAGAGTAATACAAGCACTGGTGGCAGGACTAATACTTGGAACCATATTCTTGAATGTTGGAAAGAAAACAGGACAGGTCGCTTTGCAGACTCGAATCGGATTCTTTGCCTTCAGCCTCACCTTCTTGCTATCTTCCTCAACTGAAGGGCTGCCTATTTTCTTGCAAGAAAGAAGAATTTTAATGAGAGAGACTTCAAGAGGAGCCTACAGGGTTTCTTCTTATGTCCTATCTAACACCCTCATCTTTCTTCCTTTCCTTTTAATGGTTGCTCTTCTCTACTCCACCCCAGTTTATTGGCTAGTTGGTTTGAGGATGTCAATCTACGGATTTCTTTACTTCTCTCTAGTGGTGTGGATGGTGATTTTGATGTCAAATTCTTTCGTTGCTTGTTTCAGTGCTCTAGTGCCTAACTTCATAATGGGGACATCAGTTATTTCAGGATTAATGGGATCTTTCTTCCTATTTTCGGGGTACTTCATAACGAAGAGTAAGATTCCTAGTTACTGGGTTTTCATGCACTATTTGAGTTTGTTCAAGTACCCATTTGAATGTTTCTTAATAAATGAATATGGAGGAGAGCAAGGCAACGAGAGGTGCTTAGTGTATGATAAAGGGAGATGCAATCTTTATGGAAGCGGGTTCCTAAGACAGCAAGGTCTAAAAGATTCACAAAAATGGAGTAATTTAGCTGTGATGCTTGGTTTTATCATTGGGTACAGAGTGCTATGCTTTGTGATTTTGTGGTTTAGATGTTACAGAAGAAGATGAACTTTTAGATCGAACATTTGTTATTGCTTTTCTTACTCATTGTTCTTGGATAGATCAAGCCAGTGTACACAATTTATATACTTCTCTATTTACCTGTAATAAAAATAATTATAGTAAGAAAAATTTTTCATGTTTATGCTTTAATTGAAAGATGCTTGCCCAGTTTTTGGTTACCGAGTAAGAATTTTAACTTGATCGACATGTCTCCATGGATTTTGCTTACAGGGGACAAAAGGGAACACAAGCAAGCTGAAAGAATGCTCTAATGGCAGGATCAATTCAATTATATCGTAACCAATTATCTGCATAGCTTGTTTATTTTAAACCAAAAGGGGTTCGAACGCAATGTCTCATGCCCACCTTTTTCTGTGACAAAGAAGCTAAATTTTCCTAGTGTCCCCTTTATAAGAGGGAGGGTGTGTTGCAAATTTTGAGATAGCAACAACCAATGTTATTTTTAAAGCTATTATATATTTAATTCGACAAAATTATCTTAAAAATTTAATAATCATCATATATATTAAAAGAATTTTAATAATAAATACTAAACATATTATTATACCTTTAAAAAATTGTATATGTAAATTTAAAAGACTTTACTCTATATAAGGAATATTTTTATTTTTTTGTATATAGTAGTTTAATGGGTGCGCACGCAGGGGTGGAACCAAAAATTCAAATTAAGGGGCCAAAATGTTAGTTGTTTTATTATTTAAGCTAAAAATATAAATATTGTTAAGGGAAGGGTTGGAAAAAAATTTTCCTTGCCCTTATCTACGCCCCTGTGTGTGTGTATATAATAGTTTCATCGATCAATATTAGATTTAAAAACTTAAAATTTAAAAAGCAAGATATGTTTTAAAATAAGAGAGAGCAATGTATTATTTTAAAATAGAGTTGTCACCTAATTTTATAATTATTAGACAATCCTAACTAGTCTTTAGAGTTCCAAGATAAATGATTCGTTATGTTAAAGAAAATATATTATCATTTTAAAATATTCCACTTACTATAAACCGCATTGCTATTTATAAACTGCATTGCTATTTATCTTTTAATCCTAATGATTTGTTGTGCTTAATCTACTAGTATCTATCTACATGGTTGAGACTGGATCAACTACAATTAGTTAAACACTAGGTGGACGAGTTGTTTCAAGCCTATCCATTCTAAAAGCTAAGTCATTTTTGTCACTATTAATTATTCGGTGAATTGATATAAATACAATCATTTACTCTTAATCATAGCATGTGACTCAGGCATGCCAATGAATAATTAGGTGGACCTTTATTGGGCTTATTGAACCCAACCCAAAAAATATAATGAGTTGTTGCTAAACATTTTGTTTATACAACATCAACTTATGGATAATAACTTGTTTAGATTCATTTCTCCTATAAAATTGAGGTTCACTTGTAATTTTCGCTAAATGAGATTATTTTTTTTACACTAGTCCTAAATATCCAAGTAGTATTATGATTTAATCTACTTTGAAGTAAGCTCTAGTGAAACGAACACTTTAGACTTACTGAGAAAAATTAATACCCGTGATTGACACTTAGATGTCATCAATCAATATTATATTTTAAAAGCTAAAAATTTAAAAAGAAAGATATGTTTTAAAACAAGAGGGATCGAGGTGTTACTCTTTATTAATATTTAAGATAATAACTTGTTATGAGTCTATTTATCTCAAACAATATGAGTGAATGACAAAATATTAATTTTTTGATATGGTTTTTAAAAAGGAAAAGTTTTTTAAATGGATTTTGGAATGTCGACCCACAAGGACCTTTTAATGGATCAAACCCTTAGTGAGTTTTATAAACATGTTCTAAAAACCCAACGCAAATGCATGTATGAGTGTGAATATTATATTTTTATGTAAAAAATAATTGTGCATAAATAACACAAAGGAATGACTAAGAACATCAAACATGAGTAAGATGCAAATTTTAAAAGATTTGGCCTAGATGCATAAAAACCAAAAAGACTTAAAAACACTTTGAAACACATTCATGATGTATATTTATATACAAAACATATCATGTTAGAAAATTAAACACATAAAAAATTCAAATGTCTGCACATAAGCAATCCATCTCAAAGTTTGATCAGTCTCAAAAATTTCATCACAATACACATCCAAATAAACAATAAATCAAATAATTAATAATAAAATATTTAAAGTTAAAAATAGAACTTTTAAAGTGTATAAGAGGGATCAAAAGAGGTTGAAACAATATGTGAAAGTGACAAAACAATGTTAAAAAATTGACAGCGCAACTCAGATTGTGTCAGGTCGTTCATTTAAATCTTAAAGAGAGGAGGAGTGCAGCTTAGTCCATGGGATGCCCCCCTCCCTTTTTTTCTAATGGCAGTGGCGGTGTAAGTCATCATCGATGGTGGAAGGAGATCTAGTTGTTCAAAATTTACCTTTTTTTATCCTTTATGTTGTCTATTATGGACAACATTACTTCCAATGCTAAGTCTAGCTTTATAGTGGAGATAGGAGGTGTGTGGCCTGCCTAGTAGGTTACGCCACTCCTTGACCTTCCTCTTGGTGGTAGTGATGTAAGCCATCACCATCGATGGAAGGAGATTTAACAGTTTAAAAGTCTGGTTGTGTGTTTTTTTTTCTTTTCTTTATTGTTGTTTCATTTTTCTTTTTTCTCTTCTAGTTTCTTTTTTATTTATAGCCATCACAGGTTGTTATGCTGCTAGGGATGTCATAGAGGAGCTTATAATGGTAGGTGAGAGGTGTGGTGGCTAAAGTCGGTAGAGAAGAGAGATGAAAGGGATAATTTCTCTTTTCCTTTTGTTCTTCTATGCTTTCTTTATGTTTCTTTTTTTCTCTAAATTTTCAACACATTCTCTCTATCTATCTCTCTTGCTCCATCTCTATTTTTATTTTTTATTTTTCTCTTTAATAGTAGCTAAGGTTTTGTGATCAAAGGGGAAGAGGAAGATATGAAGCTAGGTTTTTTGGTAGGTTGGTTTTTGGTGTGAGAGACTAGTTTCTCTCCTTTCTTTTCTTTCTTATTCTCTTTTTCTCTTTATCTCTTGGTGGCTAAGGTTTTTGGTGAAAGAGATGAGGTTAGGGATTTTTTTTTATGGAAGAGATAAGGTTCTTTTGTGTGGTAAGTCTCTTTTTTCTCTACAATTCACTCATCTATTTATAATCCACAAATTTTATCATCTTTTTTTTTTTAGTTACTTGGTCCCTAACTAACTCAATTTTATTTTGGTCCCTCATTTTTCTTGTTTTTCACTTTAGCACTTTGTCTATTTTACCCTCTATTTTGAATTTTATTTTATTTTCTCATTTTATTTGTTTTTTATTTTTTTTAAAAAAAAAAACAACATCAACATTAGTTCAATAAAAAAATAATAATCAAGAGTTACAAAACAGACATTTTAATGGCCAAAATACATCGAAAGCATACTTTTGAATTTTGATTTTTAAAAAAGACTTTGAAAATTTTGAAATGAGTGCAAATGAGTCAAAAATATTTTTTTTATTTTCTCAAGAAGATATTAACAAGAAAAATAGTTAAAATTTTCAAAATGAACGTGTGAATGGTTGAAACGCATCAAAAACATATGTATTTTTTAATTTTTTGCTTTTTTATTTTTGAAAAATATTAAAGGTAAAAAATTAGGTTATGACACATATTATCATATTTTATTTTTATAATCGTTCCTAATTTTAAAAAGAATCCTTTACATAAAATATTTCATCACTTTTCTATTCATGCCTCTATTCTTAATTTCTATTCACATATGTATAATTAAAAAATAGTAAAATTATATAAGATTTTAGTAAATCAAAAAATAATAAAATTATGTAAAAATTCAGTAAATTATTAAATTATACCTTAGCTATTTTATTATAAGGGACCCTTGGTTATTGTCTTACATTATCTTTGGATTCTTTAGATTTTATGTTTTTTGACAAGCTCTACTAGTATTGAAAAAGGACTCGAATAATAAAAAGTTAATAAAAGATTTTTATCCATGCCTATATTTCTAATATTTTCCTCACATACAATAAAAATTAAATTCATTAAAATAAAATAATTTAAAAAAATTGAATGCGAATATTCTAGTTAAAAGTTAATGAAGCCTTATATAAAACTTTTAATCAAATCATAAACCTTATGCACTTGTATTAAATGTGAATTTTATTTGAAAAAATGACTCTTTGAATAAAGGGAATTAACAAATGTTGTAATTTTAATATAAAATTTGGTAGAAGAATATATATATATATATATATATATATATATATATATATATATTATAAAATACAAGGCCTAGTGTTTTATCAAGTTTTATTTTCTTTGAAGTTTTTTTAATAGTTTTCAATTATAAGTAATTAAAATAAAAAAAATAAAAACAATTCATATCATATTTATCATATTATTATGTTTATATTTAATTATTTTTATTTATATCATATAATCAAGCTAACTTTACTTTTGAATAAAAATGATAAGATGTTTTTTTATTGAAATGACTATTTATGTGTTGTGTAAAAAATAATGCTACTTTCTTTCTATATAAGAATTATAATCTTAATTTAAATCAATTGAACTTTCTCTCTTAAAAGAGTAATATGATATGAATAAGTTATGTACTTTCCCTCTTATATAAGATGTTTCCACCATACTTTTGTTAGTACATACTCTTTTTTCCCCTAATAAAGTGATATTAAAGCCTCAGTCAAGTTCCAGCACTAACAACAACATAAAAAACCTGATGATGACTAAAAAAAACAAATTACTTGTCAATTTTATAAAAAAAAATCATCTAAATATTTTTAGAAGGTCTCAATAATATTATTTGGTAACAAAATAAAAATTAAATAAGAATAAGATAATCTCATAAAAATAAAAATAAAAATAATTTTAAACTCAACTACTAGCAAATCAAACATTGAAGGACAAACTAGAAGAAAAATTAATTTTAAAAAAGAATAAAAAAAATCACTTCAAATCAGCATACTAAAATCACAACTCAGTCATAAGATTGAAATAATCTCGTACAAAAACAATTGAATAAGATAATTGATATCAACTTTGAAGCAAACTAAATGATGAAAGGCAAAACTGAAACAAAAATAAATTAAAAAAAACTTGAGTCAACCCGAGTTAACTCGACTAACCTGCAACTCAGGACATAAGATTGAAGTAACTCCATAGAAAGGAAAACAAAGAAAATCATGAAACTCAAAGCCTAGTAATCTAGTGTCGAAGAATGAAATTAAAAAAAAAAAAAAACCTAAAAAACTGAAATCAAATTGGGCTAATCTTCAAAAATCCTGACCCGAGTAATGAAACTGAAATTACCCATAAAAAGCAAATATTAAAAAATCACGAATAAAAATTCTCAATCATCCAAATACTGAGAGATGATATTGAAAAAAAAATCAATCAAGAAAAGAATAAAAATAACTAAAAAAAATTGCAATGAAAAAAATGATGACCAAATTTAGTATAAAAATGAAATGAAATAAATAATGAGGAATGAAATTAAAAAATAAAATAAATCAATAAAATAATTAAAAAAATAGCAATAAAAAAAATGAGAACCAAATTGAATACAAAAATTAAATGAAATGAAATGTTAAGAGATGAAATTGAAAACAAAATCAACTTCAAAAAGCATTAAAATCAAAATAATCAAAAGGATAAGGATCAAAATTATAAATTGACAATACACATTTAATTTTTGAAAAACCAAATGCAAAATGCAAGGCAAGGAGAAAGAAAATAGGAAGGAGAAGGAAAAAAAATTTTCAAAGCCACACCATTAGTCTTCCATTAACACGCGGGGCCGCCTAGAAAAGCATGGTGTACTACTCTAATTTGTCATCGTGAAAGTCAGTGTTTGAGTATTGGAAGACACTGCATATGCCATCTATTTTTTATTTATAAATAATATTTTATAATTATTAATATATCAAATTATTGATTATAACTAAAATACCATGATGAAAATATGATAATATCATTGGATGCCAACTCAAAAATATTTGCTTACAAGTATAATTTAGTCATTTTACCCTACTTTAAAAAGTAAAAATTCAAACAAAAAAATCCTAAATGTAATTCAATTTTTTAAGGGTAATTTAATTATTTCATTGCCTTTAAAAATATTAAAAATTAATTTATCTTCTGATAATGATCAATAAACCTTATAAAAAGATTATAATACCCCCTTAATTAATTTAATAATTTTATCTTAAAATAAGAAAATAATCATTACAATATTTCAATTCACAATACAATAAATAAAAGAATAATCACTTTTAGTTTTATTGGTTTTATTTACATATCATCACAACAAATTCAAGTCCTCCAATAATGGATGTAGATAGATGCTATCAAGTAACAGTATGGAGTTGAGGCTGGCCACTATCAAACTATCAATAGGATGGCAATTTTAATTTTTAACTGTTGCAAGCTTTTTTCAAAGTCTTTATTGGTATTAATATAATTTCTACTCTTTATCCAACCATAAAAAAATTAATAATTAGTTAAATAACTTTTGTGTTTTCTACTAGGTCTTATGTGAAATTACATTTTAAACCTTAATTTTATATAAACTAAAATAACCTGGTTTTATAAGATATTTTTTTTAAAAAAAAAAACTATAATTAAAAATATTATTTCTTAATTTTTTTAAAATTACACAATATCAAACACATCTACGCTGCAGAGTGAATAATAGAAGAACCCCACTACATTGATTGAAAAAAATTATTTTTTTTTTCAGATTTACAAAAGTTATATTCAACAGAATAAAAAAAAAGTATTTTTCTATAAAAGAATTTACAAGGAGGTTGTCACTCGCAGGGAAGCTACCGTAAAATAGTCTAATACTTGTCAGAAAAATTGCTTTTGAAAGTAAAGTATGCACTTACATTTGCTCCCAAAAACAAAACTTGGACAATGCTGTTAATTGCTCCGGTCATATATTGAGTTGAAGGTCATGGAAGCATATGAAGTGGCCATTCCTGATGATGAAGATGAATCTTCGAGCTTGCTTGAATTTGGAGATGATTTCTTCGTTTCCCACTTGTCATTCTGGTCTCTGTCTTTCTGCTTTTTGTCACTTTTGAGACTCCTGAATTCAGGCAGCAAGCCAGGCCTTGATATCTTGTCTTTCACATCCATCTCACCCATTAACATCGAGACAACAGTAGACATCAAGGGACGCAACTTTGACACTTCTTGGGTGCAAAGAAGACCTATCTTCAGGTACTTGCAAGCCTCTTCAGCATCATAATCCCTTCCCAACGATGTGTCCACCAAGTTATCCAGCTCCCCTTTCTCATAAAATATCCATACCTGCAGATTGCATCTTTACTTGACAAGATCTCTATGTGAACAAATTCAGAGAACAACTACTTTGAAATCCGTTAAGACTTGATTGGAGAAAATGAAACAAGATTATTGCACAGTTTAAGCTCATAAGCTGTTGATTAACTGAAAGGATCGCTAAACCTTAATAAGGAATCGGGAACAAAGGATTATGAAACTAGAGCATGACAGTAAGTGAAAGACCAATGCTTCATAAGAACTAGTGATTGTATACTGACTCCCTAAAATACCACAAAGCTCAAAGGTCAAGAAGCAGAATTGTAGATTGAAGATGGGAGTGATGTTTCCACTTTGAAATGGGTAATGGATCCGCCCAACATGGAACAAAAATGAACAATTATTCTAGAGTGTTTTGATGGCTGATACTTAAAAGTTATTCTGCAAAGATCAGTTGCAGTGTTATTCTAAAGAAAAATGCAGAAGAAAGGACATCAGAACAGCCATCCCAAGCTCAACACAAGTAACACTTGTCTCATTGAAAAAAGAATAGGCTACCTTACTAAAACTGCAAGCTACAGTCGTCTTCTAAGCTTCGGGATTCAATCTTACGAGGAAATTACCAAACACCACCAATTTACTCCATATCAAAACTCAAGCAAGCCTAGACGAAACGCTATGGAACAAAAAACATGGCCATGTGCACAAAATAAGAGCACTCTAAGACCCAATACCATTTGAAAATGAGATTTAGTTCATAACATGAACTCAACAGAAAATGGAAATCAATGTAGCCACTCCCAGCTAGTTTGGAAACATGGCCTGGTTGATTTGAATTTTATACCCAGAATATCAGAGATGCAAATGCAGCCTACAAATAAATATCACTTCAGGAAATTAAAGCATTACAAAAATAAATTTTAGATGCAGGAATCAAGAACCTGGTTTACGGGTCTTCACTTTTTCGAACTCAAATTGGAACAAAATTAAACCAAGATTTGCTTTATAGTGATTAGCTATCAAGGAAAGAATCCCTGCTTTTACTTAAAGAGAATCATCTTTCATACTCTATTAAAAACAAAATCTGAATTTTCTTTAATAGCATTAAGACAAATTTGCAGTGAGTTTCAGAAGGCCCCATACCCTTTTAAGCAGGCATTGCTCTTCTGTGGGTAACCGCCTATTTGTGTTGGACCTCCCACTAACAATTTCCAACAATAGAACACCGAAACTGTAAATATCAGCTTTCCTTGTCAGCTGACCTCGAATTGCATATTCTGGAGCCAGATATCCTCTGCACATGTGCAACAAGAACAGTAAATTGTTTAATGTTTCAACATGGCAATTTGGTTAAATACGCAGAAAGAAAATCACAGTTTATCTATGCCTATCAAACATTATGGCATATCATCGAAGACTTGTATTTTCACTTTCTAACAAGCATAATACATATTATGGCTGGCTCCACAGTAGCTTTTAAGTCACAATTTAATTCCTGCATGGAGATTATTCCAACAAATTAGAAATCATAAAAAATCAAGTATGGTAACAGTCTGTGAACCCAGATTTTGAAAGAAGGTATGAACCAATGTTAAATGATCCCACCCACCCCACAGAGATATAACAAGGGAAATATTATGAGATAAGATGCAATAGTATGACATGTTTAAGGTACTAGATAGGAACATCATTCAATCAAATCAACCTATCCAGAACACTATGCAGCAATTAGGCTAGACGCTAGTAAAACAAACTGCTAGAGATCATAAAAAGCAACAG
This sequence comes from Populus nigra, assembly GCF_951802175.1. Classification (NCBI taxonomy): domain Eukaryota; kingdom Viridiplantae; phylum Streptophyta; class Magnoliopsida; order Malpighiales; family Salicaceae; genus Populus; species Populus nigra. The sequence continues at coordinate 8,523,607 of NC_084852.1, forward strand.
GAGTTGCATTTCATTTTACAATGCATTGAACAACAATACCTGTGAGAAGCAAATATAACAGGTTTATGAACTTACGTAGTTCCAGCAACTCGTGTGCTTATATGAGTCAGGTGGGATGGGAAAAGTTTTGCAAGACCAAAGTCTGATATTTTGGGCTCGAGTTCACTATCAAGGAGAATGTTACTTGCTTTAATATCCCTATGAACAATATGTGGCTGGACTTCCTCATGAAGGAATGCAAGCCCTCGTGCAACTCCAACGCATATTTTGCGCCTTGTAGACCAACTGAATTTGATACTGCTATGGCCTCCACCTTAAGGATAAAGGAAAAATATAACCTGAGCTGTTTGAAAACAAAAACCATGGATGAATGGCGTGCTTACCGAGAAGTGTTTGTGCAAGGCTGTTATTCTCAAGGTAGCCATAGACCAAAATTCTATGGTTTCCATCTGCACAATAACCATACAATTTAACCAGGTTATTGTGCTCTATATCTGCTATCACTTTTATTTCTGTTAAGAACTCCCGTAAACCTTGCCTTGATTCAGCTGACAGTACTTTTATGGCAGCCACGGAGCCATCTTTAAGTATTCCCTGTCCATTAAATTACTGGAATTCAGATCAAGGATAAGTTTAATAGTAACAAATTAAAACCCTCAAAATCCCTTCAAGATTTTTCATAAAGACATAAGCATGTAAAATCACCTTGTAGACAGAACCGAAACCTCCCTCTCCAACTTTATTGGCTGAATTAAAGTTGTCAGTTGCCATTCGCAATTCCCTATGAGTGTAACAGCAAATGTTCTGTGACCCCAAAACCTCTGTACCATATAAATCCATCGTAAGCTTTTGCACTCATGTAAACAAATGGGAGAAAAAGTTTTACAATGAGCATGAAGTGTATGCGTGTGAGAGGGAATGTGCCCATTTTTCCATAGAAGAAAAGGATAGGGAAAAAAACGAAGGGAAAGCAAGTCAGAGAATCATAATGTGGGCAGCTTATGTGACAGCTGCTATTTCATATCAGAAACTTTTACTCGATAAGTAGATCTGAGAGAAATTGATTCAGAAAATTCTCAAACTAAATAATAGAGTGTCAGCTAATAAATTTTTAACCCTTGAGATGCATACCATCATCAGCTTCTACAGTTTGTCTAGTAGCTCTTGAAGCTCCCTTCCCTTTGCAAAATGAAAAAAAACAAGTCATCACCAGATTGTTTAGACGAATGAATGCCTCCCCCAAAGCCGAGTCCCAGCCCTGCAAAAATAAGCCCTAAATCATGCCATTATAAAATTCCTTTCCCGTAAGCCTATTCTTGCTTAACCAGACACTTCGAAAGGAAAAGGTATAAAGGCATTTGTCAGTCTAATGATGATGGCAACAATAATCGCATTACAAAGGTTCTTTTTCTAATTCCCCCCCTCTTAATCAATATGCTAGGCACATGCATATGGATAACGCAAAAAAAAAAAAGATTTTCCCCTTTTAATCAATATGTTAGTCAGAATATCCTACTGCGAATTTGAAAACTTCTTGAAGTAACTATCGGAGTCATATTCTGAAGGTATTAAATTGGACCGTATAAAGTAGGTAGCAAACCGAGAATTGAACCCAGAAACCAAATAAGCATCCAAATGAACACAACATCTCAATAACTAGCGATAAAACTTCTCATTAATGTAGGCAACAAATTCTAAGAGATTCTTCATCACCAAATAAAACCCACTTCCACAAAAAAAAAATTACATAAAGAAAAAAAATAGCGATTTTCATTGAGCTGAAGCAGATGGCTCCATAATGGGATTACAACAAAAAAGCTCAGAAGTCATTAATTAAACTTATACAAGGATTTTGCACAATTTAAGCCTTGATATATAACAAGAACTTTCTTGTTCCTTTGAATGCATAAAAGTCACGACATTAAAAAAAGAAGATAAAGATTCAAGCTTTGTTGTTTAAGCAGTTCTTCATAATAAAAGCTTTTGACTTGTTAAGTTAACTTTGCTTTATTTCTCCATTCAGCAAAAGAACTAAGGAGGCAAACCCATATTTGCTTTCTACTGTTTTCATGCAAAGGTTTATTTGCAAACACGAAAGAAGAGCAGATTAATTTAGCTAGCTTACCTTGATTTGGTTGTTATTGCCAGATGGCAGAAGCAGAAATGTCGAGATCAAAGCAAGTTGTTATCCAGACCAAAAAACCAAGCAGAGGGAGAGGAGAAGAATCTTATAGAAATCCCGTGCGTTGGCAGAAACAGCCCTTTAGATCTTTTCACGGTCTTCCACTAGGACGGTGACCGGATGGAGATGGTGCCGTACTATCAAAGCAACTCCCTTTCGTTTGCGGCATGCATAAAACCATTTTGTGTTTTTTTATCGTTTGCAATATTGATGTAAGAAATGAAATTTAAAAATTAAATAAAAAATATTATTTTAATATATTTTAAATTAAAAAATACTTTGTAAAATAATTTTGATATTATCCCGTTGCTTTTAAAAATATTTTTTATATAAACTTGTAAATCTCCACCATGATAATAAGACAGCCATCAAATTAAATTGCATTAAATATATTAAAGTTAATGGTCATTTCATAAAGACTACCTTGATGACAAGATTATACAATTTTTTTATTTATTCAATCTGCTGGCTAATATAGCTGTTTCAGGATGTTGTTTTATTATATAATTGACAAGTTGGGTATGATATAGAAATAATTTGTTATTATGATTTCATGTTTAGGTTGTGCACGCGCGCTTTGTATAAACTTTATTGTTTGACAAAATAATATTTTTATAAAGGATTCTTTTGATCTCATGTTTAGGTTGTTTGTGTGTTTGTGTGTTATGCATAAACTCTATTGTTTGACAAAACAATATTTTTGTAAGGGATTCTTCATTATAGTTATAATAGTCCAACCCAACTTATTAGATATTATTTATTTTGGCTTTTACCATCCTAACAGATTTGTTATTAATGACCACACATGACCCCAAAACATGTCTGACAAGTTAGCAACCAGCACTACTAATAAGACTAGCTATCAACTCTTCACTCGTCGATGTGGAATATTACAATTCATCCTCTTAAAAAGCACGATGACCACATTGGCACAACCAGACAGATAGTGAGGCTGGCTCTGATATCAAATGTAATAGTCCAACCCAACTTGTCAGATATTGTTCACTTTAAACCTTACAACACTTACGAATTTGTTCTTGATGACCATACGTAGCCCTAAAATACGACTGACAAGTTAATAATCAGCACTACTAATAAGACCAACTACCAACTTCTCACCCGCATAAATGTAATATTTCAATAGTTTTATATTATCATTGACTCCTTTAGAGAAAACGGTTTATACCTTTTTGACAAGCTCTATTAAAATTACAAAAGACTTCCCCAGTCAAAATGTAGCATAAATGTTTTACTTGTGCCGATGTGATCCCGGCATGTAATAAAACTGAACTATTCAAAATCAACAGATTTGTAAAAACTCTATTAATTATACATGCATCTAAATGGTGTGGGGGAATCACTGTTTCCCCACACCAAAATCACTGTGGATTACAACAGTAATCTATAGTGCATTCCTCTTTTTTTTTTAACTTTCCTCTATTTCTTTTGCATTTATTTTTTTAAAAAAATTTTTTTTGTTGATTTTACTTTTTAAATATTGAGCTAATTAAAAATTTTGCTTTGTAATTTTTTAAAAAAAATACTGTGGATTGCTGTGGTGTTTTCCCACATAGTTTTTCTATTTTATTTTTTTATTTTTCAAAATTATATTTATCGATTTTTTTTAATATTGAGCTGATTAAGAATTTAGTTTTGTAAATTTTTTTCTTTAAAACATTGTTGATTGCTATAGTGTTTCTCCGCATGGTTTTTTTATGATTTTCTCCGAAATTATCTTTTTTTATTTTATTTTTTAATATTGAGTTAGTTAAAAATTACAGTTACAACATGTGAGGAAAGCACTGTAACTTTCTTCGCAAATTACTGTAGATTGCTACAATGTTTTTTTCCACGTGGTTTTTTTCTGTTTTGTTATGTTTTTCCTTAAAATTATCTTTATCAATTTTATTTTTTAAATATTAAGCTAGTTAAGAATTGCAATTACAAGTAAATACAAGTTTTTCCTCACAAAACACTATGGATTTATACAGTTTTTCCTCACATGGTTTTTTTTCAATTTCTTTTGTGTTTTTTTTTTGTAATATTTTTTTCAAAATTATCTTCGTCAATTTTTTTTCATATTGAGTTGGTTAGAATTTAACTTTTTAATAAAGTTTAATAATGTGGGGAAAGCACTGTAGCTTTCCTCACAAAACATTGTGGATTGCTACAATGTCTCTCCACATGATTTTTTTTTATATATAATTTTTTTTCCAATTATCTTTGTCAATTTTATTTTTTTAATAATGAGTTATTTGAGAATTACAATTACAAGTCATTACAAATATGTGCGGAAGCACTATAGCTTTTATCATATAACACTATGAATTGCTACAGTGTTTTCAACATCATTTGTTTTTCCTTTTTTTGGTGTTTTTTTCTTATTTTTTTTCTAAAATTATCTCTGTCGATTTTTTTTTAATATTGAGCTAATTAAGAATTTAGCTTTGTAAATTGTTTTCTTTAAAACACTGTGAATTGTTGCAATGCTTTCCCATATGATTTTTTTATGATTTTTTTCAAAATTATCTTTGTTGTTTTTTTTTTAATATTGAGCTGGTTAAGAATTATAATTACAATAAAGCTAAATCATATGAGAAAAATATTTTAGTTTTTCTCACAAAACACTATGGATTGCTACAATATTTCTCTAAATGGTTTTTTACTTTATTTTATTGGGGAAAACACTGTAGTTTTCCTCACAAAACATTGTTAATTGCTACAACTTTTTTTCTCATGGGTTTTTTTCCTTCCAAAATTATCTTTGTTGGTTTTTTTTAATATTAAGTTGGTAGAGAATTTAGCTTTTTAATTTTTTTTGCTTTTTATTAACAGAAAAGTTAAATCATGTGGCGAAAACACTGTATCTTTCCTCACAAAACATTGTAGATTGTTACAAATCATTTTATTTAGTCTCTAAGTTTTTGATCACCAACATAGTTTTTTTTTCATCATGAAATATTTACTCCATCATACTTTTAATTTCTATTACTTATCTAGCGCTGATTCACAATTATAACACTATCAAGTGTATTTGTTCTATAAGCCCGCGATATTAAAAGTCGTTTGAACCCTGAATAAATTTGTGTATTAAAAAATAAAGCCTATATGTATATGCCTACAATAATTTTTGTAAAATATGGATTTTTTAAAGCTTTCATTAGTTTCCTTTTTTTTATAGGGTTTTTTTTGGGATGTTCCAATTTTCATGCCTTTTTTTTTTCTAATTTTCCTGAAATTTTATACTTTCTTGGTTTTTCATTTTTTTCACAATTAATTGTTCTAATATTTTATGTATTAAAAATAAAATCTTATTTTGGATATTTTTGTCTCAAAAGTTAAAAAAAAAAAGATTTGTGAGAGAGAATATAAATATAAAGGGCACATGAGAGTAAAAAAGTTTTAAAATAACATATGAGAGAACACGCCTAATTTATAAAGGCAGATGGATTGATTAACCATAAATTTTATTGGAACAAAGGAGTTCCTTGTAAGAAAAAATAATCATGGATATTATAATAATAATTTTGTTAGGAGAAAATATTTTTATTTATTTATCAGTATACAAGATCCAATGTTCTATTCAAGAGTTTAAGTTATAGGTATATATTACTAAATATAAGCAATTAAAAAATATATTTTAGATTATGATTTATCTTTTTATTTTATTTTTTTACATATGATTATATTTTATTCATCATATAATCAAACTAAATTTATTTTTAAATATGAATGACAATTTAGTTTTATATATTTTTAATTGAAAAAAATTATTTTATGTCTATTTTAAAAAAGAATAAAGCTCTATTTCTCTTCTATTTTTTGAAAAAACAGAATATGAAACTTTGCAATAACAACAGGATATAAAAATTCTGTCCAAAAAAAAAAAGAACATGATATAAAATAAAATATTTTTTTTAAGTATGCTTATATGAAAAATTATATGAAGACTTATTTTTAATTAAGTATTAAAGTCTTTTAATTATCATAATTGCGTGTTTGGATTTTAATTTTTTTCATCGATTGAGTTGTTCGTCTAATGATAAAATCTTGTAATAAAAATGCCTAATGTTCCAAGTGGGAGCATGAAATATGATATGTCTTCTCTTAAGATATATATTGTCTACGTGAAATCTAGGCCGTTGAAATATGTTTTTTTTTAAGTGGGGTGGGGGCGGCGGCATAATCAATGTCGTGATATACTTAGAGCGTGGTTGGTAGTGTGGTTGCAGGTGCTTTTCAAATAACTTTTCGTGCCGAAATGCATGCCAATAATGTTTTTTTATTTTTTAAAAATTATTTTTGATATCAATACATCAAAACGATCCAAAAAGTATAAACCGCACTCACTTTTAGCAAAAAAAAAAATTTTAAATTTTGACGAAACACAAATACAAACACAGTACCAAACATTCCCTTAGAGCGAGGTCTCAATTATTCTTGACACATGCATTGAATGTGTATTCGATAAAAGTTTTAGATAAATGTTTAATTAAATTCTAATAAAACAAAAAATAAAGTAAAATACAATACAATGTATAAATAAAATTAAAATTAAATCATAAAAATTACTGCAGTTCATCATCACCAGGAATGAATCCAAGAGTTCGAAGGATATATATATATATATATATATATATATATATATATATATATATATATATATATATATATATATATATATCTTATTCAAGGCTCCACTAAAGTGTATCATCATCAGGTTATATTACAGTTTTTATAGATTGCAGTGTAAGATATTTTTTTATTTTCACTGTGATTTTTTTGTTATTAAAATTTAAGTTAAGAGGTAATTTGATATTTGGCTACATATAAAATAATAAATAATTAAAATGCATAGTAAAATAATAAAAATATCCTTAAAATTAAAAAAAATCTTAAATATGAGGTCAATGGACATTTTTGTTTTTTCACAGTAGTTTTTTTATGATTAGAAAGTCAACTTAAAAGCAATTTTGTAGTTAGCTAAATAAAAAAACATGAACATGTGGCACGTCCGGGAGTGTGTGGGTGGTCCTTGCACTTTTTAGACGACGCGTGGGGTGCTTCTAGAGATCCAAAAATACATTTTTGTCTTGTCTTTAAAAGCACCATCATGTCCTTTTCTGGTTAATGTGGTGTGTGTCTCCGGTGATAATTTGGAAAATTATAGCTAGACCCTTTTAGTTGTTGGTATTTCAACTTCATTCTCTATTATTTTAATTTCTCATTTTTTATCTTTGTCATTTTATAGAAATTTTATTTATTTTCAATTTTATTATTGAATGGGATTTACCATATATCATATTCTTCAATTTGATCTTCATTTTTTGGATTTCTAATTTTTTTCCTTGACTTTATTGTAAAAGTTTTATTGATTTTCAATTTCATTATTCAATTTAAATTGATGATATTATGTTTTTCAATTTGGTCCTCATTGTTTTAATTTTTTATTTTTTTCTTCACTCTTTTGTAAAAGCTATTATTCTTTTTAATTTCACCATTTAATTACAACATTATTTTTATTTTTTAATATTAATTTTGAGTCTCATTTTTGTTAAGAAAAAACACTATCCTTGTATCAATTCTTTTTTTAATTTTACGCTTCAATTAGATATAAAATTTATTTTGTATTTTAATTTTAATACACATTCTTTTAAGTGCTATTTAAAAAAAATTATATAGTTAAGATTTTCTTTTTAATTTCATCATTTAATATATGATTGATTAAAAATTAAACTTTATGATTTTTCTAGATTGGATACTTCAAGTCTAATGACTCAAATATATATATATATATATATATATATATATATATATATATATATATAAAAGCTTTATAATTCTTTATAGTTTTTTTCTTGGGTCATTTGAATCATATTATTTAGGTTGTGATTTTCATGGAATATCCTAGAGTGATTCAATCATAATTAGCATGATTATATTTTTATCATGATCGTATTTTATGTTTTTTTTTATTTCATTTCAAAACATGAATGTTATTTTTTACATAAAAAAATAAATCGAACCCTGTGACAAAGGGAGAACACCTAAGCTGGTCTTTTAACTAAGAATTTTTTTTACATATATATATTTATGTTTTAAGTGTTTGTCAAAAGTTGTAAAACCGTCAAGAATAACATAAGAAAATAACCAAGAATCCTTTATAAAAGATAATTGAAGTCTCAAAATGGAATTAGATATTTTATTTGGGGCAACATGGCCCATATGCTATGTAGTTCTTCTTGCATCACCATGGATGGGACCCGATGGCAACTTCATCCGTAACTCTGTTTCTGTTGAAAAGTCCCAATAACAGCCAATATTATCCGGCTGGCATTATCTTCGTAGTGATGGGTTTCGCACTATAATGACATGTGAAAACGAAGAAGTCAGAGGTTCTATCTGTCCTTGTTCGGACTAGTTGAGGAATTCCACGACATGCCAGTCTTTTCATGGTTGATCACATATTCGTCTGGATAAGTGTTCTCAGAAATTACCAAGGAGGATTTGATTTTGTTTGAGGCCTCAAGATTTTTATTTGTACAACCTAATAGACATCAACTCTGAATTTCTGTCATGAAATCAGTCTCACAGGTCGAGGTCCCAGCTTGAGAAGACAGTTCTATTCCCGGATGCCAATTGCATTTTCAAAAGATTTACCAGACTGTACAGAGGTAATTCAAAAGGAGGAGGAAGAAGAAGACCAATCCAATTAATCCATTTTTTCCCAGAAGGATGTGTCTCATCAAATGTTGGTGTCTGAAACATTTTCTTTCTTATGTCTGAAACATTGTAAGCTAAATCCACAGAGCAGTTCAGTCTCGACCAGCCAAGTAATTATTATTATGATTATAGACTTTCTTGCATAAGCTCAGATGGAATTCTTACCCTGAATGTAGAAGAGAGAGTTTTTGATAAATTAACATGTATCATGAGTGGAGATATAGAAACCCTTTTTTCTTTAGGAGGCACATGACAGGGAAGGCCTGACGACCGCTTATTCCTTCTCGAAAGCTGCCGGCGAATGCCCTTCTTCCCCGGCTGAATTGCCAGTATAATCCAAAGGAAATCCCAATATCAAATAGGAAAACGCCCCATGAGAGAATGAGGAAAAGGTGGGGTCTTCAACTGGGGTGAAGTTAGGCGGACATGCATCCAAGGGGAAAGTCTTCGAAGATCTAAAGATCTAAATGTCCTGCCATCTTTATAGACCTCTTCTTCTGGTCAGGAAAACAGTTCAAGGAGGAAGCTTGCGCTCATTAGTGAATTCATGTTCCTTGCATTTAAACCGGAGCTAGAGTTGCTCGGGAAATGGATCAAGTAGAGTAAATGTATTTTATAAAAGGGGAAAAAATTATTGTACCAGTTTATTGTTATCCTTCCTTTTTACTTAGTTACATCATTTATCTCTATTTATAAAAATATTTTTTTCTTAGATTAACATTAGCATTTTTTTTTAATTTAGTATATATTTTTTTATCATTATTTATTTTTTATCATCTAATTAAAATAAAATAATTTATTTGATCCAGTCCATCTATGATTTGAGTTACAATTTTTTTCCTTTTTTAAAACGTGTATGCACTACCTAGATATTATTTTTAACGCAAAAAAACCTCATGACGTAATACAAGTACGTCTCATTTATAAGGATATAAATTATTAAGATATTTTATGAATTAACATAACTTGAAGGTGAACAATGTTTTTTTCAAATCTCCAATCCCTAAGTTTTTCTTTTCATTTTGATAGCTGAATTTTATTCATTTTCAATTACATTTTTATAGGTCCTATTGACATGTTTTATTTGTTGTTAGCTGCTTTAATTTCTATGTTTTTGCATGTACATTTTGTTAAAAATTACGATGTTGAATTAGAGATCAATTTTACTAAAATTAATTTTATGATGTTATTAAAACTAAAATTGAAATATCAAGGATTGAAATTGATATTTTAAAAAAACTAAACCTTTTCACGCTTTTGTTGCTTAAATGCCTTGAAAATATTCAATTTGATCCCTAGATCTTTGCTTTTTTTTATTTTTAGTCCCTTTTTATGAGATTTTTATATTTTTATTTGTAAGTTTATTTTGTTCATTTTCCTTAGATGTCCAGGGAAGGAAGAGAAAGTAGTAAAAACAAAAACAGAGAGAGAAAGTTCTCGACAATCAAATTTCTAGCCATCAATAATTTCTATTTTAATATTTTTAATTTTTTTTAAAAGCTTAAATCAATTAAAGTAGTTTTTGCCTTCAATGATGACCGATAAGGTAGTTAGAGAGCTTAATGTTTTTTTAATTTGGTTTGATTTTAATTTTTTTTATCTAATTAAAATATATTTTTGTAATTAGTAATGGGATTTTAAAGTTCCATATAATTATATTTTCATGTTTTACATCAATAAGATTGAAATTGAATTTTTGGGACTAAACACTTGCAGATGACAACAAAAAAACTTAAGCGTGCAAGTCTGGCATTCCAGACCCAAGAATGCCTTGGCTTTATAGTTTTGGGTCATACACGTGAGTTAATACACAATCATGACTGGCTTCTTTTTTTATTTTTTTCTAAATGACCCTATATTTTATTTTATTTTTACATTTTACTATAGGACTGATTTTAAATAAATTTATTCAAATGATATTTAAATAATTATTCGATTATGGCATAGCTTTTAAATAATATTATATTTTTTTGTCAGAATATTAATGATTAGTTTTTAATAATTATATATGAAACATGCTTTTTTTTTAATATTTCCCTCATGAAAATTTAATGTAGATAAAATAACTACTTAATTAGTTTTTTATATGATTTTTCTTAGGTTTTATATTTTTTGATATTTCATATAAAAAAATATTGATTTTTTTTTCAAACCCTTTTTTTTAATATTAAGATAATTTTTATTTAAAAATTACTTTTTAAAAAGATATGTTATTTTATATAAAAAAACACATACTACTATATTTAACAATTTTACCGACAAAAATTCCTATCAACATTTACATTCACAGTCTGCTGTTTTTGTAATCCCAAAAAAAATATCCACAACATCAGAATCTTCTTCTCGTGTGCTGCAAATTAATGGATCAACTTTTGATCTAGTTACTGAAAGATTAAACAAAAGGAAGCAGAGTAAAATTCTGCAGATATGTATTTTAAAGTGAAATCACTTTTCTTGATTACATCTTTCTTATTTTCACCTGTATATATAGGTTTACACAGATTTGTATTCTAAACAAATATTTGAGTATTTGAAGGAGAATAAACTAGAGATTACAAATTTGAATTTCAAGCTAGCTAGTATCCTGCAGAGTCTTTGAAATACTCTCCTCATCTGATGGCAACCCTGATCCTGCGGCAACTATGAAGATATTCTCTCCTGATCTGTTAGTAGTAGCTGTCAATTACAAATTTGAATTTCAAGCTAGCTAGTATCCTGCAGAGTCTTTGAAATACTCTCCTCATCTGATGGCAACCCTGATCCTGCGGCAACTATGAAGATATTCTCTCCTGATCTGTTAGTAGTAGCTGTCAATACTCTAACACCCCCCTCAAACTGTTGGGGAGAATACACACAGACAGGTTGCTTTTTAGAAGTGTAAAACGAGTGGCAAAGTGACCTTTTGTAAAAACGTCTGCAATCTGATCTTTTGTGGAAATGTGTTTAACTTGGATATCACGATTAATCACCTCCTCCCTGATGAAATGATAATCAATTTCTATGTGTTTCGTTCGTGCATGGAAAACAGGATTAGAAGCCAAGGCAATTGCACCTATGTTGTCACACCATAAATTCGGTGTTGTAGGCAACGTGATTTTCAAATCATGGAAAATCATACGAAGCCAATACAATTCAGCAGTTGTATGAGCCATGCTTCTGTATTCAGCCTCAGTGATGGATCTAGAGACAACCCCTTGCTTTTTACTACTCCAGGAAATGAGATTTGTGCATAAGAATACTCCATAACCAGTGGTGCTGCGTCTGTCATCTGGATCTCCTGCCCAATCAGAATCACAATAAGCATTTAGTTTGATATCTCCTTGAACATAATAAAGATCAATATCAATAGTGCCTTTCAGATATCGTAGTACACGCTTCACAGCTTTCCAGATGACATCACGAGGACAGTGCATAAATTGGCATAATTGATTCACTGAATACACAATATCTAGTCTTGTGATGGTGCAATATTAAAGAGCACCTACAACTCTTCTATAGTCAGTGGGATCAGGTAATATATTACCAGTAACAAATGACAGCTTTGGTCCTGAAGAAGACGGACAATTCAAAGGTTTCGCACCAATCATATCTGTGCTGTGTAGTAAATCAGTAATGTATTTAACCTGTCGCTGGTGTAAGCCTTCTTGATTTCGGAGTGCTTGAATTCCAAGAAAGTAGCTCAATTCACCCAAATCTTTAACTTGAAACTCTGTTTTCAATTTATTAATAAAGTGATGAATTACTTGAGTGCTAGAACCTGTGACAATAATATCATCAACATACACTAATACAAACATGCATATAGTGGCAGTAGTGTATGTAAATAAGGAATAATCCATTTTCGATTCTGAAAATCCATACTCAACCAGTTGCTGTGAGAGTCGTTGAAACCAAGCTCTAGGGGCTTGTTTAAGGTCGTAGAGTGATTTGTGTAGGCGACATACATGCTCTGGAAAATTATCATCTTCATAACCTTTCAGTTGTTTCATATATACTTCTTCATCCAAAATGCCATGCAGAAAGGCATTGGAAACATCCAACTGCTTAACATTCCATTTTAAAGAGATAACAAGAGCCAAAACCAACTGTATGGTAGTAGGTTTAACTATTGGAGAGAAAGTGTCATAGTAATCAATTCCAGAAATTTGATCAAACCCCTTAGCGACAAGCCTTGCCTTGTAGCGTTCGATACGACCATCAAGATTTCTTTTAATCTTATAAATCCATTTGTTACGAACAACACGTTTGTTTAATGGCCTTGGAAAAAGAGACCATGTCCCATTAGCCATCAATGCATCAAATTCACAACCCATTGCTGCCCGCCATTCTGGTTTAGTCACTGCCTTTGTAAAACAGGTAAGTTCAGATTCAATCATAATACTGGAGAAGACATACAGAGGGTGGCGTGTAACAAAGAATGTTTTGAAACCAGGAAATTCTTTGGCTTTGAGTTTACCTGTCTTAGAGCGGGTAAGAATTTCTCTATGTGGTATAGGATTATTTGTATGATAATCATTAGGTGACTGAAGAGAAGGTATAGAGGCAGTTTCTGTTGTAGGATTATTTGGATGGGAATCATTTATTGGAAGAGGAGAGGTTACAGGTGTAGTGGCTATTGTGGGAGACAAAGAGTTTGGTGTAGCAGGTGTTGGTAATGGTGAATTTGATGGTAGCACTGTCGGGAATTCTGGACATGAAGCAATGGGAAGAATATTAAAGTCTTGATTAATTGACGGTAAAGAAAATAATAGAGGTTGAGAAGACATACCGAGAGAGTTACTGGTCGTGGGGCTGGTAGTGGAAGAACATGTGTTTAAGCTAGGAAATGTGTTTTCATCAAAAACTACATGTCTCGAAATAAAAACTTGACCCGTGCTATATTCTAAGCAATGATACCCTTTTTGTTGATTGGAATATCTTATGAAAATACACTGTTTACTTCGAAAAGCCAATTATGTTTTTCATATGGTCTGAGATAAGGATAACCGGCACACGCAAAAGTTCGAAGTTCAGAATAGCTAGGCATAGTTTTATGAAGGATAAAGTATGGTGGTAGCATTTTAAGAATTTTGGTGGGTAGGCGATTTATCAAGTAGACTGATGTCAAGAAGGCATCTCCCAGTAATAATTCGGAAGACCTGCTTTGGCTAAAAAAGTTAACCTCATTTCTTGAATATGTCTATGTTTACGTTTGACTACACCATTTTGTGGGGATGTATAAGGACATGTTAATCTATGAAAGATGCCATTATTTTCTAAAAATATTTTAAACTCTGTGGATAGATATTATCAGATTGCAATTGTTGAATGGAACAAGAAAATAAATTTTCAACAAGAGTTTTATATTTAAAAAAATTTGAAAGAACATCACTTTTGAAACGCATGGGATACATTCATGTAAAACGACTAAAGTCATCAATAAACAAAACATAATAGCGACAACCTCCAACTGAAGTGATAGGAGATACCCAAACATCAGTGTGAATTAAAGCTAAAGGTCGGGTGGATTGTCTGTTGGAATCAGAAAAAGGTAATCTTTTTGCTTTTCCTAGTTGACAAGGGCAACAAATACTAGACTTGTGTGCTGGTTTCTTTATTTGCAGGAAAGCAAATAAATATTCTAGTATATGATTGGCAGGGTATCCTAGGCGATCATGCCATTGATCACTGGTGGTTTTTGTTCCTAACTTGGAGGTTAGACAGTGGAATTTATTGATGAAATTCTTGTTTCCATTTATTGGATAGAGTCCATCCTCAACCAGCCCGTGGAGCAGTAGTCTGTCGGTTTTGTTCTCCTTCACACAAAAATCCATTCCAATCAGAATAAAATAACAGTCATTATCAAGACAAAGTTGGTTAATGGATAATAGATTGGTTGCAGCTTGAGGACAGTGAAATACTTTATTTAACTGAAAAGAATTATGATTTGTGTGTAGAGTAGAGAATCCAGTATGTTTTATGATCAAACCTGAACCATTGCCTACTTCGATAGTGTCATGATCATCATATGGTTGAAGGGTTGTCAAGTTTGCTGCATTGACAATAATGTGAGCATTGGCACCACTGTCAGCATACCAAATTTGCTGCTCAAAGGCGTTATTTGCTTCAGCTGCTAACTCAGAAGATGGTCTCCTGCCTTGGAAAGAGAAGTTAAAGCGCTGGAAGCAATCCAAAGCAATATGATTATGCTTATCACAGATCTGACATTTCGGTCGTTCATTTGGGGCTCCCCTATCATGATTTAAATGATTTTTAGGAGGACCACGAGGCTATACTGATACAATAAATTGTTGAGATTTTGGAACAATACCTGCAGGCTTTCTTTTGGGATAATTAGTGTGTTTGGCAGCAAATGCAAAATTTTGATTTTGCATCAGAATAGGTGCTTCAACTAGTGTCTCAAAACTTAAAAGTTCAGATTGAAAATCATCAAAAGATAATTCATTGTCCCTGCAAGCAAAATTGTAAGACGTAATGAACGGAGTATAGGTGGCACGAAGACCACCAAGTAAAAAAGTGATGAAGTCCTTCAAGGAATGTAGAGCATGAACGATTTCCTTGAACAATGGTTTGAAGTTGTCTCTTAAGAAGAGCAATACGAGATCTTGAGGTAGCTAAAAAAACAAGTCTGAAAAGAATCCCAGACTTGCTTGGAAGTTTTCAGATTAAAGATAGTAGATACTAGCTTTTCACAAATAGAGGCTAGTAACCAGTTTAAAACACAATTGTCTTTTCTGAACCAAATTGTGTAAGCTGGATTAAGAGAGTTATCTGAAAGAAGTTTGGATGGTGCTTCTTCAGAACCATCAATCATACCATTCAGATCATGACTTCGAAGAAAAACTTGAAACTGAACACTCCATGTCAAATAATTGTGTCCTTCAAGTTTGTTGCTTACAAGTTGTGAGATTGATTGAATATGTTGTGTAGATAGAGAGGAAAAATGTGTGGTATTAGAGGAAGTCATGGAAACTGTTTGAATATAGTAGGAATGACGAGAATAAGGAAGATTTTTTTGTGCAGAAACGGTGGGAACAAATGAGGCGTTGGCCTACAGCTCTGATACTATGAAAGATTAAACAAAAGGAAGTAGAGTAAAATTCTGCAGATATGTATTTTAAAGTGAAATCACTTTTCTTGATTACATCTTTCTTATTCTCACATGTATATATAGGTTTACATAGATTTGTATTCTAAACAAATATTTGAGTATTTGAAGGAGAATAAACTAGAGATTACAAATTTGAATTTCAAGCTAGCTAGTATCCTGCAGAGTCTTGGAAATACTCTCCTCATCTGATGGCAACCCTAATCCTGCGGCAACTATGAAGATATTCTCTCTTGATCTGTTGGTAGTAGCTGTCAATACTCTAACAGTTACTGGGATGAGTTAACTCTAATAATTTTTTAAAAGAAATTATCTAAAACTGTGTCATTTTAGTATTTTAATTTTTTATTCAAAATAATATTGTTTTATTAAAAAAAAACTATCAAAATTATAGCATTTTAGAATTCACTTGACGACACAATAACTTAATAAATTAATTATATAAAAAGGCTCTTTCAATAATGAGAGAAACTAATGCAAGAATACAAGGTATACTAACGGCCAAATGAGCAACTTTTTATTCAAACCACCTCTGTATAAAATATATTCTGTGAACATACACACTGAAAGTTGCAATTTAAAATGCAAAGTTTCGAGTAACTAAATATGCCCCCACAAGATGATCAGTTCTCTGAAAGAAAATGCATTAGTAATCTAATGCAAAATTCAATTGATCTTAGAAAGATGGGATACGATGAACCCTTTATTGTTATGTAGCGAAAATTATAAAATAAAATTATTTTAGAAGTTTTAGAATTATGTTAAATAGATCTAGAGTTATTTAATGATTTATTATATGATGATCTGATCTTCTTTAGTTTTAAATAATTTCTTAAAATCTTTGTTGCCGTAAATTATAAGTTGTCCAATTATCTAGGCTCCAACAGTAATTCATACAAACCACTCGTGAAAATAACCTAAATCTTTATTTCGGAGAAAGAGATTGCTATGATTAGAGTGCTAGCTCTAATATTATGTTTATGTAATTTTTCTGTATAACAAATAACCACTCTTTAAATAACATAAGAGGCATAACTTATCATTTATAGGAAAATATGAAAAACCCTATAAATTGATAAAATATCATTTTGCCCCCTAAATAATATTCATATATTGATTCAGGAAAATTTTAGAAATTAACTCAATCAAGTCCTTACTTGATTTTTCTAGGTGTAGAAATATAATTTTTGTATTAATTATATTCTAGTCCTTAATTTCTAAAATATATTTTAATCAAATTATATTTGATTAAATCATCTCGGTTTAATTTATGACTAATGGTTCTTAATGTGTGTGACTCATTAGGTTCCTAATATGTTGGCTCAAATATAGGTTATAATTCTAATTACATAAATTACAATTTAATTTATTATCAATTCAACAATTAATTAATTTATATTTCAAAAGTAGGTGCATTGTCTAACAATGTGTCATGATCCCCTAAATATTATAAAAGTCATTAGTGGTTTGACTTAACCTTTCAGTAACTAGTTTCTTAGTATAATTAATATCATTTCATCAATAATGTTCTGATTTAACATTAAAGCATGAAGTATGTCTGTCATGTTAAATCATGTTTATTATCTACATAATAGTTATTGATCGTTTCAATAAGAATTGAAACTTTTTTCAAATCTCATTATACATTGCCCAATGATTTCTCTGTCAATAGTATTTGAAAATAGATAGAATATTTTTCCTAATTCACCTAAGGTGATGAATCCTTTCTTAATCACTTAAGTATCTTCATATAGTTCATGTTATACTTAATGTCTACCATTTCATTACCTCAATTAAGATAACATTTAACATGATCAAAACATAATATTTTTCTATATAAGATAACCTAGTAATCTCAAGTCTAAGGATCACTTACACAGCTGTCATGTGAGCCTTTCTATAGACATAAATAATCTCTCCAAATGAAATTCTCATGCAAACCAGTTCAATGTACATATCTTATGACAAGCACTTACATATTAGTTTTAGATATCCTTTATATTTCAGCTTATGAGAACAAATGCTTCCATTTATAAAGGAAAGAACATAATATGTATCAACATTGTAAGAACAATCTTTTGATGCAATATAAATCTTATAATTATAATAACTTTATAAATCTTTTTACAAAGTATTTTTATCCCATAAATTTTATCTTTACTCTAGATTTATTAATCTAATATTATATAAATATTAAAAATAAATTAAGTATTTATTAATATTTAATATATATATTTATATGAATATAATAATACAACGTGTAACAAGCTAATTAGCTACTTATCGTATTAAATTAACACTTCTCCAGCTAATTATCTTTCAAAGAAGGGTTTTCTTTCTTCTCCAAGCTCAAGAACTTTCTGGCTTCAAAAGACGGTGCCTGACAAATCAAAATGAGAAAGAAGATGAATGGGACTGTGCTTAAACGAGCCATTTCTGTAAAATATGCTACAAAAAAGAATTAAATCTAGGCTATATATCTGTAGCAGGGGGGATGTGTAGCACAGGTGGAATATTGCTAGCTATTTATAAGCTGAGAGAGAAGAAAGATTGAAGTTACTAGTAGTTGAGTCGATATCCGTGGAGTTGACAAATTAAGGAATATCTTTGGTTTGTCGATGTGCCAATACGAAATTTGCAGGCCTGTCTAAGAAATACCTCGTGGAATTGGGTTAGGTACATTTGAACTACGTTGCAGGCCTTTCTTAAATATTTCTTGGTAACCTTTTTTGTTTTTCTAGCAGTACTTTTCATGCAATAATAATGTTGATTGCTCAGGATCTAGACATTGATTTTTGTCCCTGTAGCCGAATCTAGTTGTAGATAGAGATAGGTGACCACAGCTACGACGCTGGCCACTTATTATTTTTACCATATAAAAGAGATGCTTAGTTAAAAGTATTATTTTTACAGCAGGTTAATAAATTGGAAGTAATGTAATAATCTAAGTTAAATTACAGGTATTGATAGCAAATGAATAATAATAAAAAAAATATCTGATAACAATTAACTAAATTAAATAAGATGCAGATATCATACATCATTGGAGACTCACTGTTATTCCACTGTAAACATCTCTCACCACTATAAGAGCTTGCTGAGATGGTTCAAAGTCCACTACAAAAGACTGCTTGACGACACTGAAAAAAATAGCAAAGATCGCCAGAGTAACATCCCGGGAAAGAAACTAAAAAAAAAAAAAAGACAGTGAACATTCACATATATTCAATCAATTCTATTTAGTTTAAAAATAAAATTTATTTAAAAATAAATAAATTTAGTAAAAAATAATAAACAGAAAGACTTGGGATAATCTAATTAAAAAAAAAAGGATGCAAAAAGTTGGAGAAAAAATAAGGTTCAACCTCCATTCATGAAAAAATATCAACTTAAAAAGATGATAAAAAAAAAAACAAAGCAATCCCAGGTGAACCCCCTAAAATTGGATTAATTTTCAAAACTTGCAACCCGTGAAATCCTAGACATGTATTTAACCAAGAAGCTCAAATCTGAACCAATTAAACATTGAATGATGAAGTCAGGTAAAAAAATATATCAATCTAAAAATTTTTGCAAAGGAGAAAAAACAACAATCAAAATAAGGAGGATGAAATCTAATAGGAAAAAAAATAATGAAGAGTGAAATAAAAAAAAATCAATTCTAAAAATTATCTTAGATTCTATAAATAGTAATTAAAAGAATGAGAATCAAATTTGACAAAGTAAGAAATTGAATGTGAATTAAATCAAAATAAAATTTAAACTACATAAATTATTTCAAATAAAATAAATAATAACCAAAAAACAATGACTAAATAAAAAGGAAAGAGATATTTAGTTGCTGATTTGAAAAATTACAGAGTAGCGGAAATACCAAGGAAGAAAGAGAAAAGAAAGAAGAAAAACCAGGAATGGCTGCTGGTGCCAAACCTTAGATCTTCCCTGTGCACGTGCTGCCGGGTCATTGAGGAAATGCCAAAATGAACCGGACGTCACCCCAAAATAAAAATTTTAACCAGTGGAATTAGCCGCAGGTGCCATTCGAAGATAGTTGAGCGATTGACGCTTGCACAACATGTTTTTTTTAAATACTTTTGATTTATTAAAAGATTAAAATACCCTTACACCAACCCATTAATTACAAAAAAATAAAACCAATAGTATGCACAATTTATATGAAAATACAAAAGTAACCCAGAATGGTAGCTTAACAATTTATTTATAAGGGTAGTGTTGTAATTTTATTGTGCTTTCAGAACATAAAATTCCCATCATATCCTCAATTAATATAAAAATAAAAAAAATAATTATATTACAAGGATAATTCTATCCTCAATTATTATCCGGTTAGTTTTTTTTTTTTTGTTTTTTCAAATGATAAGAAGATGAAAACACTGTTCTCCACGGTGCAATGTGACTAGGTGAACAGTGTTTTCATCTTTTTTTTTGTTTTTAATTTTGGTTAATTTATTTTCATTGGCACTTACATCATATTCTTGAATAGTAACTACTTAATGGATCAAGACTTGGTTCAGTTGAATTTCAATAGCTACTTGCAGAAATGACAACCAAATTTGACCCCTAGCAATTCAAAATGCTTGTTACGTGCAAGTCTTTACAATGTTACTGTTTCCGAAAAGTTCATTAGTTGGTTAATAGTTTAATCACTTTAATGCTGACTAGTCATGAAACTGATTTGTTTTCAAATAATTTTTTAAAAAAACATTTATAGGAAAAATACTATCTTCTACCGGAATCATGAAAGAACTGTAATTTTCTTAGATTACAGGGGAAAAATCAAATGGATAGTTAAAAATATTTTTTAAGCCACTAACTGGTGTTTGGAAGTGTAGTTGTTGTTACTTTTTAAATAATTTTTTATGCTGAAATGTATCAAAATGATATGTATATGTTGTATTTACTAAGTATAATAAGATTAAAATATAATATTTTATCAAATATTTTTAAATAATATTATTATGTAAAAATCTTTTAATTAAGGTGCTAATTTATTTATTTTAAAAAAACCCCACATTTAGTTCCCTTGCCAAACCATGTCATGCCATTTAGGCATCGATCAGATAGGAGCTTCATAATAAAAAATATCAAGAGAGCAAGTGAAGCATGTGGCTTAGGATGCAACTGACTCTGTGAAACATTTGGCTCAAATCTCAAATGTGTTTTTTTTTTCTTCGATCTTGTTTTTCCTTCAATAATGCATCAAAAGTACATATCAATACAAATATAAGAGCTATTTTTTAATTCAAGCGCCTTTCTCACAGCGACGTACATGAAAATAATTTATTGCTGGTGAATTCTTTTTTTAAGCCTAAAATGCTTTTTGTGCTACGAAAATCACATAAATCAAAAAATAAAAGTAATTCTAGTCTCTTTGTTGAATGAAAATTTGTCATGCATGAAAACGACAAGCATAACAACAAATATAGGAGACTTTTTTCTTCAAAATTAAAACCTCGTGGGAAAAAAGAAAGGGGAAATGGGGTGAGTTAGTGAGTGGAGTGTAAGGCGGTGGGGGAGTGAGGACTCATGGGAAAAGGGGAGTGTTCACTTAGCAGTTTTTATAATTTTTATGGGGAAATCGTAAAATTAGTCTGTTTTTAATGATTTTAACGAGTTGAATCAATTCTATGCGAGTTTGACCGGATTTGACTGATTTAACTAATTTTTAAATTTTTAACATGATTTTACACGTTTTATATGTTTTGACTTGTAAAATTATATGATTTTACGAGTCAAAACATGTTTTTAATAACATTATTTCTACTTTCTTTATAAGCTACATTTATATCTTTTCAGTTTTTTTTTCAATTAATTAACTTTAACAAATAAAATAAAATATAATATAATATAATATTTGAAGGAAAAAAACATTTTTCATCTACCTAGATGAATAGTGTTTTTCATCTTGGGTCAATGAAATCTTTACTCCTTTTATTTTAATCACTACAAATTAAGTTGACATAATTTTATTTGTTATTATTTATTTGTTTTCACGTGTTTGACTTGTTGTTAAATATTTTGAAGTTGAATTAGAGATCAATTTTACAAAAGAACTACTTTTATGTTGTTTTTAAAACTAAAAATAAAAAGATCAAAATTGACATTTTATAAAAAAACCTTCTCGCGCATTTGTTGTTCGGATGGCATGAAAACGTTCAATTTGGCCCGTTAAGTTTCATTTTTTTCCATATTCAATCCCTTTTCTTTGGGCATTTTATGTTTCGTCCGTAAATTTATTTTATCTATGTTTTCAATCCCTGTATTTCTATGAACAAGAGAGAATGCCACCAACAATTATATAAAAGGCTCTTCTTAATAAGGAGAGAAACTAACGCAAGAATACAAGCTATACTAACGGCCAAATGAGCAACTTTTTATTCAAACCTAAAATATATTCTGCGAACATGTATACATACTGAAAGTTGCAATAGATTAATGCATGCATACATGCATACATACATATACATACATGCATATATATATATATATATGTATATATACATATATATATGTATATATATATATATATATGATGTGATACAAAAGTAATATAATCTAGTTTCCTGTTCCAGGACTGGGGGCGGAACGCAAAATTCGATCGATCTTGGAAAGGTGGGAAACGATGAACCCTGTATCGATAACTATTGCATGGCCTTCACTAACACGATAGTCAGATGGCGTAGTATTGTCTTTCAAAGAAGGGTTTTCTGTCTTCTCCAAGCTCAAGAACTTTCTGGCTTCAAAAGAGTCTGCGTGACAAATCAAAATGAGAAAGAAGATGAACGGGACTGTGCTTAAACGAGCCATTTATGTAAAATATGCTACAAAAAGAATTAAATCCAGGCTATATATCTGTAGCAGAGAGGATGTGTAGCACAGATGGAATATTGCTAGCTATTTATAAGCTGGGAGAGAAGAAAGATTCAAGGCATTAGTAGTTGAGTCGATATCTGTGGAGTTGACAAATTAAGGAATATCTTTAGTTTGTTGATTTGCCAAGACAAAATTTGCAGGCCTGTCTAAGAAATACCTCGTGGAATTGGGTTAGGTACATTTGTACTATGATGCCGGCATTTCTTAAATATTTCTTAGTAACTTTTTGTTTTTTATTTTTCTAGCAGTCCTTTCCATGCAATAAAATTTTTTTTAATTATTATTAATACTCGGGTAATTTATATACATCTCGATTAATTTATTAAGATTTTTAAATTAATAATTAGATAAATCTCTAATAATTTTATAATTTATAATATTTAAATTAATAATTTTTAAAATATAAATTTAAAATCTGAGGTATGCAATGATCATGGCTGCTGAGGATCCATTGCCACATCTCTTTTATTTCTCCATTAAAGACATTGATTTGAGTCCCTGTAGCTGAATTGACTGTCACTACGCTGTAGAGGACTTATTATTTTTAACATATAAAAGAGACGCACGGGCAAAAATAGTGTTTTGATTGATTAGTTTGTTTTGATTGGCCCATAAATAGTATTTTGATTGATTAGTTTGTTTTGATTGGCCCATACATCATATTCTTGAATTTAGACTTGTGGTTTAGTTAAATTTCAATAGCTACTTGCAGAAATGACAACCAAATTTGACCCCAAACAGTAAAAGATGCTAGTTACGTGCAAGTCTTTACCATGTTACTGTTTCCGACAAAGCTCATTAGATTGCTTAATAGTTTAAGGTTGACCATTTCTGTATTTAGTCATGAAACTGGCTAATTTTCAAATAATATTTTCTTTTTAAAAAAACTTTTCTAGGAAAAATGCAGTCTTTTACCGGAACCACGTAGTTTTCTTGGATTATACGGGAAAATCAGATGGATAGTTAAAAATAATTTGTACACCTCAAACAACCGGGTATATATGTTTTGTGAATTCATTTGCTCTACTCTTTTTATAAACTAGACTTTTATATCTTTTTGGTTTTTGAAAATAATCATAGTTAGGGTTAGGATTCTTAGTCTCAATGCTCTCAGTTAATTAACATTAACAAATAAAAAAAAGATTTGGAGATAAAAAAAAAATAGTGTTTTTCGTCTTCAGTCTTGAAATTTTTATCTCCTTTTATATTGATCATTGCACTTTATTTATTTTTAATTACATCCTTATATGTTAATTTGACATGGTTTTATTTGTTATTATTTGTTTTGATTTACATGTTCTTACATGTTTGATTTGTCAACAATAAAGATCAACATTTTATTTTAATCCTTAATTAGCATTAACTTGTTCTACGATTTATCATTCCATATATTTTTTCCAATTTGTTTTATAAAACATAGACACTTTATTTTTAGATCTTGGTTAAAAAAAATTATAATATTGAAAAATATACCTGCAATGCCACAACGTTCTTCTCTTGCGTTGTAAATTAGCTTCAAATCATCCCTACAATATAGAGCGAGTATCCCTAGCTAGTTAAAAAAATAACTTATTTGAAATTAGTGTTTCATTGTGCACACATTCACATTTCACTATAAATTTACATGGTGAAATTACTATTTTACTCTTCTAAAACAAAACCAAGTAACTTGGCTTGCGAGGTAATATTGTCTTTTTAATGGGTTTAATTTGTCATTATCAAATTGACCAGAGATATCTCAACCATATCACATTTTTATTGCATAGTAAAATTACTAAATATCTTTTAAAAGAAAAATTCATGGGGATCTTTTGAAATTTTATTTTAATTTGAAAATTAAAGTTATTAAATTACCCATGAAATCAAATTTCCTTAGGCTTGCATCCAGGGGAGTTTTTTCCATGCTCTTCAAATGGTGCATATGGCACCTTCTGACAGCCAAAAAGGCCAGCTGCCATGTCATTTGAAGTGTCTAGTGGCAAGGGATCTTATAGGGCAACCTGTGTATGATGATTCGGGTGGTTCGACAATTGTTGGTTTTTTTTTTCTCCGCTTCTTTTCTCTTTCATCTCATCGAAATGCATTGGCCCAACCAAAATTAAAATTTATCCTCTCATTTTATTTTTATTTCAATTGTAGTTTTCATTTTTTTGATTGCTCTTTATTTGTTTCAAATATTTTTTTATTGATTTTTTTCAATTCCATCCCTTAACATATGGTCTTAATTGATTTTTATATCAAATTTAATCCATATTCATTTGGTTTTTATTTTTTTATATCATTTCTTAATTAAATTTATTTTTCAACTTCATCTCTAATCACTTTATTTCATTTTTTTGTCAAATTTGGTCCTTACTTTTTAATTGTTTTTTTTCTTTGTTTTCTTTTTAAAAAAATTGATTTTATTTTTTAATTTTATCTCTTATTATTGGATTTGTTGAAACTTAGGCTTTGTAATTTTTTTGGTGCAATGATTTAGGTCTCATGATCCAAGTTAAAGTATGAAATATTAACCTAGATTGACATCGGTTTTTTATTTATTTTTTTACATTAATTTTCTTTTTAAATTTCATCCTACAACATTGAGTTTATTGAAGATTAAACTTTTATATATATATATATATATATATATATATATATATATATTGATTTCTATAAGGATAACATAACCTCACGATCTGGGTTGCAATTTTTCATGCTAACTTGGATTGACTCGGGGCTTTTATATTCTTTTTTTTTTAATTTTTATGTCAAATTTAGTCATCATTCTCTTAATTACTTTTTTTTTGCATTGGATCCTTTTTTAAAATTGATCTTGTTTTTTTAATTTTATCATTTAACATTGAATTGATTGAGAATTGAGTTTTATGATTTTTTTTATGCAGTTATCCTGGTCTTATAAACCAAGTCATGAGTATGAAATATTAGAAATCAACCCAACTTGCAATAAAGTATGGACCATCTATCTAGTATAAATTATAATTGAAAATGTTAATTATTTATTTAAAATATACTAGCCTCAGTGCCCGCATTTCACCACGGGGCTGGATTATGTTTTTATACAAAAAATGATGTTTGGGTATTGAAATGAGGTTAAAAATAACATAAAAACTGCTTATGATAAATATATAACAACGCTAATGAAAACTAAGACAACATTGCTTATTCTAGGATAACATGCACTACCCATAATGAAAGAGTAGACAATGAATAATAAAATTATACGGTGGAAGCCTATTTTTTACCATCAAGAGTCACCGCACGTGCCAACCAAAGTACATGGTGGCCCCAACGTGCTAGCAGTTTTTTTAAAAAAATATTTTTTAAATATTAAATTATATTATTACCCTCAATCAAATCTACAATTAACAAAAAAAAAACAAGGTTAAAAAGACCCTAATACCCCTAACTCCAATTACTTATATTTATTTGATTCAATGGTGCATGTTTAATTTCACTGTTTATTAAAAAAAATGAAAATATCGAGATACTCTTGTCTCTGTTACGTTGATTCTTTTATCCTCAATGATATTTTTTTTATTTTACTATAATGAAAAATATTAAACATAAAAAATACCCTCAACCAAATCTACAATGACTTATAAACTGTGTGAAAATACAAAATACTCCCGACTTTAAGGCAAGTGTTTTTTTAAGGGCATAGGTGTCACTTAACTATTGTAATGAATAGTGGATTATCTATATGGCTATAGGGAAACCCCCTTCATTTTTAGTTTTTTTTTAATCAATTTCATTATTATTATTATCATTGTTATTACTATTACTATTATTATTAGTATCACTATTACTACTACGACTACGACTACTACAACCATCACCACCATTATTATTATTATTATTAGCATTACTATTATTATTATTATCATTAACATTATTATTATCATTACTACTACCACCACTATCACTACTCTCACCACCACCACCACCACTACTATCATCATCATTATAACCACTACCACTACAACTATTAGTAGTATTATTAGTATCATTACTGCTATTGTTACTATTATTATCATAATTATTGAAATAACCGAAAATATAAACTTGATTTGAAGGCTACTATTATTATTATTATAACCACCACCACCACCACCATTACTACATCTTTTCCTTGGCAAAGACTACATCTAATACATTTAGATTTATATAATATTTTTATATTTTATATTTTATATTTTATATTCCATTTTATGTGAATAGAATTCAAATTTATATTCATTTAGTATTTATTAAAAAATGTAATTTAGAATTTCTTAGAATTTATTATTCTAAATTAAAATTTAGAATGATTTACTATTATTATTATTATTGAAATAAAAAAAACATAAACTTGATTTGAAAGATAAAATTAAAGACCATAAAAACTTTGACAAAATAAAAAAGAAAAAAAAAGAAATCAAAAGAAAAAGGACCAAATTGAAATTAATATTATTCTTATTGAGAAAAAAAATCAAAAACCTTATATGAAAGATAAAATTAAAAATTATAAAAACTTTGAAAAAAAAGGGAAAAAAAAGAACCAAAAGTAGAGGGATCAAATTGAAAATATTACATTTACAAATTAAAATTAAAGGATTAAAGTGAAAATAAATAAAACTTTAACAAAAGAAAAAATTACAAAAATCAAAACTAAAAGGATTGAATAGAAAACACCAACAACAATAAGTACAAAAATTGATTTTCTAGGGTGGGAGAGAGAAATGAAGAGGGAAAGGAAAAGCCATCGGCGGCAAACCGGTTATTTTTAAATGCCATGCACTATCGATAAAAAAAACACGAAACCGCTCAAAATGCAATATTTAAATGTATCATATACAAGACCATATATATACTGTTCCATTGGAATTAAAGTGCATTAATCCCCTGAAAGGTATACAAGACCATATACTTCAAGATTCTTTGATTTTGAACTTGAAAACCCTTTTGACTCAGTTAATAAGAATGATATATATTATATGCTGTAATTTTTAAATGAGAAAGTAGCTAGCTAGGAGAAGATTACATGTGGCCTTACGTATCATTGAAAAATACGTCGACAGGAACATAGTAAAAAACACACTCTACGATGTCCCTGCATTGTCATGGTCAGATCATGATTAGAATGCTAATTTGATTATATTTGAAAACACTGGATTATACATATAATTTTACGATTCAAATA
Organism: Populus nigra; assembly: GCF_951802175.1. Lineage (NCBI taxonomy): Eukaryota > Viridiplantae > Streptophyta > Magnoliopsida > Malpighiales > Salicaceae > Populus > Populus nigra. Next base: position 8,551,696 of record NC_084852.1, read on the forward strand.
TTAGATTTTCAGGCATTTTTATATAATTAACATAAGTTGTGTTAAGTTTTCCCTCCATTCATCTTCTCTCCGAGAGTTATTGTTAAACTTTTTCATATATTGAAAATTTTAAATTAAAAGATTAATGGGTGCAAATTATGACAAGAACAATCTACCAGACTTCTAACCTCAAATTATGTAGATCATGTGAATATTCTTACCAAGAACACTGCTACTGATTTTTATTATTAATTATTAATGTAAATAGATAGTGGAGTAGGATTCTAGGAAAACAGTTGTAAATCCTTCTATATTTATCTTGCTGTAATTCTTTACATTTAGCATATACTCTATATAAATTAGATCTTAAACCAATCAATAGAGTGTGGAAAATTGTCTGCATAATATGGGTATGAAACTTCCCTAATCACTTCCACTTTCAATATATATATATATATATATATATATATATATATATATATATATATATATATATATATATATATATTGGGGCTCAATATTTTTGAATTGAACCTTTTTGACTATCATCCATTAAGCTTCCCAATGCAGCTTGGGAATAGTGATTGAGACTAAACATGCCTTTGTAAAAGAAAAAAATTAAGGCGGGGATGGCACCAATCAAGGTTGTCGTCTTGAAGTGCACCAAAAGGCCTGCAAATTAAAGGGGGGAAAAAACAAGGCATCCCAAAATCATTTTCTAGATATAACTGATATCTATAAATGTAACATATACACAATATAGCTGCACACATATAAAATAATTCACATGGATATTGAATATAATTAATTGTGATCCAAGATATGCAAACTGCTCCTCGTTTTATCTTTTCAAAAAATGCAGTGAACAGATTGAAAAATGAAGAACAAGCATGGTGCCATCTATAATTGCTCATATATATAATTAAAAAGTGTATGTGAGAGTGGATAAACTGGAATATAGAGAAGTATAAAAACATGAAGAACTAACCATGGTAAATTACTGATATTATAATGAAGAGAATGTCATAATTATTAGTAGACTTACATTGAAGCAAGCACTGCGCCTTCTACACGCTCTCTTTCCTTTCTTGAGCTCCGAGAAAAACTCACCTTGGGAGTAAATATGGCCTGCTGGTGAAGCCAAGAAAACCCTTCTGGCAGGTATTGGTGGAGACCAAAGACCACTTTGCTCATAATCGAAGTCATATTGAGATGCATCAAAGAACTTACCAAGAAGTCTCTCGGAGACTGATTTCGAGACCATTTGAATACTTGGGCTTGCCAAGGAAGAACTCCCTGGTGATGGTGATGGTGATGCCACAGATATATTTTCCATCGACAGAGAGAGGGGGCTATGTGCGTGCTTTGGATTTTTCTCTATGAGATTATGGAAGGGATGCAGACATGAAGGAATACATAGTAATAATGCAATAGTAAAGAGTGCAAGCTGTGGCTATAATAAGATTTGCTTGTGTGTTGTGCTTGTGTTCGAGAATTAGTTCGGAGGAAGTTTGGTATTGTTTGGTAGACAAGAAAAGTAAGGTTTGGTCAAAGGATCAAGACCCTAAAGTCTTTTAATCCATGTGATCACGTACACTAAATCAATTAATTTTATCAATTATTTTTGTTAAACAATCAATTATTTGATAAAATTTCAATATATAATTTATATTATTATTTAAAATACTTTTTTAAATAAAAACTTTTAATTTGAGTTTAAAATTTACATAAATTCATAATATTGAGTTTTTTTTAGTTGTGTGTAATATAATTTATAAGAAAATCCATGTGATCACGTACACTAAATCAATTAATTTGATTTTTTTTTCTTCTTTTCCAAAAGGTAAGCGGTCAAGTTGAGGGATTTTCATGAATGCTACACTAATATTTTAGTGGATTAATTAATAAATAGTATCCAAAAAAGAGGCCTTAATATTACACACTTTTTGAAACCTCGCGTTCAATCAAGTGTCGGAAGACACTCTCTTAAAGTTTTTCTGAGTTCCTCAATGCCACATGATTAAAGGTCTCATGCTAGGAGTAGCAGACGTTATCATTCGAACTTTCTGATTAATTTAGCTTCCAAGCTGCTGTCCCGGCAGTTGCTTTAGGTAGTGTTTATTTTTAAATAATTATCACTGTAATTAAAAGAATTTAAATGAATAATATCATTTGAAAAATTACACACTTTCATCTTATCACATTTTCTAATTTTTTTTTATGGTTCAATTTGTTTTTTTAAATATTGTTTAAACTGTTATTCATATGAGAAATATTAAATTGATATTTTTAAGTATTTTTTTTTATATTTTTAATATGTTGATATTAAATATAAAAAAATTAAAAAAAATTTAATTATAAAATATTATTATAAAAACATTTTACACTACATTGTTAAACACTTGCCATTGTTATATCTTGGCATAACTTTTACTGATCTAAACGTATCTGTTGAGCCCAAATCTTTTACATCTAATAATTTGTCTTTGAAAAACATGTATACTATCTAATAAATTTATCATATTTTTTTCAAATTTTAATATATTATTTATTATTATTTATAAATAAATAATTTTTAATGTTTATTAAATAAACATGATTGATTTCAAGTAATCTCCTTTAGTTTTTTTTTTAATAAGGATTGTACTTTATTTTTTATTATTATTGACTTGTTTTTAAATTTTTAGAGTTGATAGTCAATATAAATATAGTACTATATAGTTTTGGAGTAATTTAAATGGCTCATCTTGTGTTATTTAGAATTGTACATGGTGTATAAATAAAAAATAAATAAAAGCAAATTAACTTATACTTTAGATTGTTAGACAATTAATCATTTTCATCAAGTGCTCTAAGAAATTATAATGCCTAAAGATTAATTTTTTATACAACCATGTGATTTCACAATCCCTTCAAAAATACTTCAAAATGGAGGGACATTTTATCCCTATTTTCCTGATGGTATAAAAAGTACATCCATGTCAATTTTTTCATGTCATTCTTGCATTACTATATTGGTGTCATCAATGCGACACCTATTCATGTAAAGATTCCAAAATAAAGTGTGTCTAGATATAAAGGAAAGAGAGAGTACTTGATGAGTTTCAAAATCCAAGATGTTTAGGACTAAGATTGATGTATTAGATAATTAATTGATCTATTAGTTCAAATAATATGATCCATTCTTCATAGTCAAGATATTTGGTGACTTGATATGAAAAGTCTAGAGAGTTAGTAAGTGATAGCAGGTAATGCCTAGTAAAGCAGATGACCGGTAACTGTAGTAGTATCAGGTGATGTCTGGTAAGTCAAGTAACCGGTAGTTGGTACCTACAAAAAGTCCCCTTTGATAGACATGGGAACTCTCTGATGGTAAAGTCAGTAACTTTGTAGAGAAAGAAAGTGCAATGATATTTTAGAGAGGTAGACTCTAAAAATATATATGCCAAAAATATTGAGAATGAAGAGATTGGGGTTGGTGAGTAGTAGCAGCTAATGCTTGGTAAGGTAGGTGACCGATAACTATGGTAGTAGCAGGTGATGTGTTGCGATGTCGCAGTCGCACAAATTAATTACCCTAGCTTCAAACACAACACACAAGATGGTATAGAGCAAGCAAGGGGTCGATCCCACGAGGAAGATTCAAGTCAGATTTTTATGCTAGATGATATGCAATTTGGGGGGGGGGGGGTTGGACGTTATCTAGGCTAAAGCAAAAGAAAACAGAAAACTATCAAACTAAATTTAATAAAATCAGAAAATTATCAAGAGAACAAACCTTGGTCACAAGCACACATCCACCTACAGAAATCAGAACTGATCATGGAAACGAAACATCAATTTATATTCTGAATATTTATCTCTTCTTAACATTGGTTAGTTAACGGATCCGCCGTATAACTAGCCCTAACCATCAAACAACCACAGTGTCCGCACTAGTAATTTAATTCAATGGCAGCCTTAAGAACTAGATAAGTTGATTAATCAAGAAAACATAACTGTCCGCAGTCTATGTTTGATTTGATTGAATGTTCTCCCTAAGATTAATAACGTAGATCCGCCACAATTATTAAACTCAGTTGCTTCACAAGTTCATATACCACAACTCCGGTTTTGATATCAAACTTAACAATAGATTGTCTACAATAATAACTTAGAGTCCGCTCTAGCAATTAAAATAAACAATCATAGGAAAAATAAGCATAGGAGAACAAACATATTCATCATATAAACTGAAAAGAAAAGGTAAAATAAATCTCACAGTTCTTGAAATCCGAAGGTTTCCGTGTCCTTGCAACCAAGAAAAAGTGTTTAGCCTTGCATGTTTGTTGAACAACTAATCAAAAAGAAGAAAGAATGCATAATTTAGGGTTTCTTAGAGGAAGGGGGCGTTTTTCTCTCCTTGGTTGGCTGCTCCCCTTCTCTTCTCTCATTCTTTTTATATCCTAGGAAACCCTAGGTCTCTATTTTACAAAATAGTCCTCCATTAAGTAGACTGTTTACATTTAAGTACTTCAATAACTATTTTCCTAAAAAGGAGAAATAGCCTTGCATGAAATCTTCAAGCTTTGATTTAGAGGAGCTAAATTGCTGAAATAAAAACTTGGATATCGGTTTAAATGCTTCGGAATGTCATTTGGACTCGTTTCTTCACGAAACCTGTTTGCTGGCAGAATTCAGATGTCATCTTTGAAAAATCATATCTCCCTCATATGACATCGTTTTTGGCTGAAATTTTGAGCGTTTATATAACTTTGAGTCATGAATCCAAAAACATTGAGTTTGCATCAATTGGACTTCTGTAGCTCCAGATATTCAAGTTGGAATGGCCAAAGGTCAACACTGGCAGATTGCGAGATTTGACTTTGAAGGCTGCGATTTCCATGCTCTTCCTTATTTTATTTTCTTGCCTTAGATGTCCAGAAAGGTATGGATGTTACCTTTTTAATTCCACTGGAATCACTTCATTTCAACCTCTAGAGCTCACGCTCTGCACAAAACATCGACTGAAGGTCAAATCTGCCAATTATCTCCAATTTACTCCTTTTTGCATCTTTCATCCAAAAGTGCCTTCAAAACATAAAACAAAGAATATCAAGGCATTTTATATATAAAACATAGGCAAAACACTAGTTAAATGTGGGTGAAACTATTGAATAATATGGTTGCATCAAATACCCCCACACTTACCTCTTGCTCGTCCTCGAGAAAGGATAGGTAAAACCAAATTGAAGTTAAATTAAATGAAATCACTATGACTAATCTTCTAATCTCCCATCAATATCCAAGAATATATGCATTATAAACAAGAACACAATTAAGAAGGATAAAGAGTATAAATTTTCATGAATTTATTTACATGCAAACTTCAAAACTTAATTAATCGTCGGGATTTAAATGAAATCTATGCCATGCCAAAGTGATAGGTCCTCTCATTGATATACACTCCAACACTCACGTGTTTAGGGCTTATGTGTTTAAATCTCTCAAATTCAATCAATGAATATGTTCTACTATAAGCTTGCTCTTCAATCTCATCTCCATTAATAACATATTACAAACAATGCATGAATCAAAATGTCTTATTTTTTGGTTGTAATGGGGCTAAGGTAAAGGTGAGGTAAAAGAGAGTAAAAGAAAAAGGTTCAAACCAAAGAAAGTAGAGCATTCTGAAAAATGATATTTCAAACAAGATATTCCATCGAAGCACATAAATTTTCCATCTTTAATCACCAATGCTTAACTTCTTTTGATTTCAAGCTTTTTCAATATAAAATCTTAAGAACATAAAGGAACACTTTTTTCTTTTTCTTTTTCTTTTTTCTGTTTTTTTTTTTTTTTTACCTTTGGCAACTTTGCCCATCTTTTCATCAAACATCACTTCTTCTTTCTTTTCACATAATTTCCAACCATAATTCCATGAAATATCACTAGTATATGCTCTACTAATCCTTGGCCAAGGGAAAAGGAAAACATATATAAAGTTAAGGCTTATACATGGATAAAGCAAAGAAAAGATAAACAAGCTCAAAAGGGGTTTACTAAGGATAATATGCTTTAGGTTGGCTTTTTGGCTCAAATGGTTAAAATTCCTAATGCCTTTATCATCTTCATGTATGTATGTAATATGAATGTAATCTCAACAAGATATGAAGCAAGTTCTAAAGATACATATCATTGAAAGAAGGCAAAATCAAAGAATATAATGTTGAAGGCTCAAAAGCTTGCATTGGTATAACACTATAAAGTCAACATGGCATATTCTCAAAGTCAATCCCTAAACCAATTAAACCTTAAAATTTGCATGCATACTCATTCATTTGATTTATATCTTCATCTATCTCAATTAATTCTCATACATAATACTCATATTCTCAAAAACCAATGGGAGTTAAAAAGATCAAACACAAAATTATTTTTTTTGACCAACAAAGAAAACTAAAATTTTCTCAATACCCCCACACTTAAAACACAACATTGTCCTCAATGTTGAAATAAAAGAAAAGGAATATTGGAGAATGACAAAAATAAAGTAAAATGCGAAAAATAAAAGACAAGGGAAAAAGAAAGCAAATCTGTTTTTTTTTTGTGCTGGGTTGCCTCCCAGTAAGCGCTTTTATTTTATGTCATTGGCTTGACATATGGCATGCTCATTCTTCATAGATTGGTTCAGCTAACTCTATAGAAGCGGTGAGTTCTACCGTCCAACCTTCATAGAAAGGTTTCAAACGATGCCCATTGACCTTTAGTACTTTGTTGGTTTCTAAACTTGTAATTTCAACTGCACCATAAGGAAAAACATTAGAAACAACAAAGGGTCTAATCCAACAAGAGCGTAATTTTCCAGGAAAAATTTTCAAACGCGAATGATAAAGAAGGACTTTCTCTCCAACATGAAACTCCTTTCTTGTAAGCATTCGGTCATGAAGATTCTTAGTCTTTTCTTTGTAAATCCTAGCATTCTCATAAGCATCATTTCGTATTTCTTCCAATGTAATTCCAATCTTTTTGGGCACCAAAAGGATAGGCGCCACCCATTCATTGTCTATGATGGGGTGAATGACTTCTGCATCATGGGGAACAGTTTGCAAAGCTTGCAAAGCCAATGCTGATTCATGCATGTTTTGGGGAACACATATATACCTGTCCATCTCTTCTATCTTGGTAAAATCATAGCCATAGCTCAAAGCTACGCTTAATCCATCCTCAAAATCAAAATCAAAAACTTGCTGCACACACTTATCAACTTGGTCATAGCATATGATAGAATAAACATTGCTATAAGGATATTTCATTGCATCATGAAAATTAAATTCAATCTTTTCATCTCCTACTTCCATAGACAAAGTATCCTTACCACAATCTATCCTTGTATTGGCAGTTTTCAAGAATGGTCTCCCAAACAATATAGGAGTGCTGTTTGATGAATCACAAGAATCATGTTCCATATCAAGAATATAAAAGTCGCATGGAATGACCAAACTATCAATATTAACTAGGACATCTTCTATCACACCAAGTGGGTAAACAAAACTATGATCCGCAAGTTGTATTATAATGCTAGTTTTATTCAAAGGCTCAAGACTAAGAGAATCATAAACATGTTTGGGCATAACACTAATGGATGCACCTAAATCGCATAAAGCTCTTTTAAAACTAGCATTACCAATAACACATGGGATAGTAAACGCACCTGGGTCTTTTTGTTTCAAAGGCAGATTCTTTTGAACAACGGCAGATACAACTTCACCCATACTTACCGTTTCATGACCTTTCAGTTTGAAAGCTCTCTTAGTAGTACACAACTCCTTCAAGAATTTTGCATACTTGGGAATTTGCTTGATAGCATCAAGCAAAGGAATGTTGAGTTCTACTTTCTTGAAAACCTCTAAAATCTCTTTTTCTTTGTCCTCTTTCTTTGACCTAGAAGAACTCACAGGAAAGGGTGGAATTGTTTTAAAACTGGAAGTCATTAATTGAGGACTTACCTTTAGAGTGTTGGTCGTGGTTTCAATTTGTGAAGGAGAAGGATGTTTCTTTTTTGTACTCAATTCAGTTTCTATCTCTTCTTCTTCCTCCATCTCAATTTGTTTCGACCTTTTCTCTTCAAGTTCTTTCCCACTTCGCAGCATGATCGCACTAACATTCTCTTTTGGATTCAATGCTTGGGAGGGCAATTTTCCATTCATTTGTGCTTCCAATTTCCCCACACTTGAAGCTACTTGCCCCATTTGCTTCTCTAAGTTGTGAATACTTGACCTTGTTTCCTGTTGAAAAGACATGACATTTTGTTGCAAGGTCACAGTGTTAGAAGCCAAAGTTTTCATCATCTCACGAAGATCATCACTGGATGACGACCCCATAACATTGGAGTTTGTGAATGAAGGGGGTTGTCTTGCTTGATAATTCTGTTAGGGCTGAAATCCATGGGGATGGAATTGTCGGCCTTGATTGCCTTGTTGAGGCTGGTTCCCATACCGTAGGTTGGGATGATCTCTCCATCCAGGATTGTACGTGTGGGAAAAAGGATCATACTTACGCTGAGGTTGTCCATTGAATGCTCCATCAACTGCATTAGCTTGTTCAATGTAATCTTCTTGCATTGTTGGGCACATATCTGAAGCATGTCCTTGTAAGGAGCATATGCTACAAACTTTCACCTGCTGTACATTGCCACAAGCCAAAGAACGCACAAGAGAAGTAAGATCATTAACTTTATTCTCAAGGTTAGAAATACTTATCTCATTTACTCGTTTATTTGCAAAGTCTCCACGAGTGCCAAACTGTTTCGAGTTGGCTGCCATGTTTGAGATCAATTGGCGTGCAGCCTCGGGTGTCTTATCTACCAATGCCCCTCCACTTGCAGCATCAATGATACTACGGTCAGTAGGCATCAATCCTTCATAGAAATATTGAATGAGCAGCTGATCGGGTATTTGATGATGAGGGCATTGAATGCACAGTTGCTCAAATCTTTCCCAATACTCGGAAAGTGTCTCTCCATGAGATTGTCGAATCCCACATATTTCTTTCATTATGTTGGCAACTCGAGATGCTGGGAAATACTTCTCAAGGAAAATCTTCTTCATGCCATTCCACGTTCCAATTGAACCTGGGAGAATGGAGAAAAGCCATACCTTTGCTGCCCCTTTTAAAGAGAAAGGGAAAGCTTTCAACTTAACCTGTTCTTCATCAACTCCATTCGGTTTCATGCCAACGCAAACCATATGGAATTCCTTGAGATGAGTATGAGGATCTTCTCCTGCAAGACCATTGAAAGTTGGTAGCAAATGTATAAAACCAGATTTGAGCTCAAAGTTTACATTATTGTCGATGTTTATGCACAATGGCTGATTTTCCACGTTAGGAGCAGCAAGCTCCTTGAGTGTTTGTTGTCGTGCAACAGCCATGGTGTTAAGGCGAGCTTCCTTTCGTAACCTGCGTAAAGTTTTTTCTATTTCGAGATCCAAATGCACTTGAATTTGATTAGTAGAACGGGTTACTGGCATAAATCATCAAGAAAATTCAAAATAAACCAACCACACAAGAGATTGAAAACAATGCAAATTGTACGAAAATCCTACGGTAGAAAACAAAAACTGCCTAAAAACCCTAGAAAACAGCGGAATTTGGCCTCGATAGGGTGGGGCTAGTGGTTCACCACCAGTCCTGTTTAGAACGTCGTTTCCCTTCAGGAAACAAATGGCCGATACCTAATTCCACCAAAAAATCTGTTTTGAATAGTACCGCTGCCGTAATGAACAGTACCGCAGCAAACAAAAATTCTGTTTTTTTTTTTTTCAGAAAAAGAAATAACAATCACAGCAAATAAAAATAATAGCACAAGAATCAACTAAAATTACTTCCCCGGCAACGGCGCCAAAATTTGTTGCGATGTCGCGGTCGCACAAATTAATTACCCTAGCTTCAAACACAACACACAAGATGGTATAGAGCAAGCAAGGGGTCGATCCCACGAGGAAGATTCAAGTCAGATTTTTATGCTAGATGATATGCAATTTGGGGGGGGGTTGGACGTTATCTAGGCTAAAGCAAAAGAAAACAGAAAACTATCAAACTAAATTTAATAAAATCAGAAAATTATCAAGAGAACAAACCTTGGTCACAAGCACACATCCACCTACAGAAATCAGAACTGATCATGGAAACGAAACATCAATTTATATTCTGAATATTTATCTCTTCTTAACATTGGTTAGTTAACGGATCCGCCGTATAACTAGCCCTAACCATCAAACAACCACAGTGTCCGCACTAGTAATTTAATTCAATGACAGCCTTAAGAACTAGATAAGTTGATTAATCAAGAAAACATAACTGTCCGCAGTCTATGTTTGATTTGATTGAATGTTCTCCCTAAGATTAATAACGTAGATCTGCCACAATTATTAAACTCAGTTGCTTCACAAGTTCATATACCACAACTCCGGTTTTGATATCAAACTTAACAATAGATTGTCTACAATAATAACTTAGAGTCCGCTCTAGCAATTAAAATAAACAATCATAGGAAAAATAAGCATAGGAGAACAAACATATTCATCATATAAACTGAAAAGAAAAGGTAAAATAAATCTCACAGTTCTTGAAATCCGAAGGTTTCTGTGTCCTTGCAACCAAGAAAAAGTGTTTAGCCTTGCATGTTTGTTGAACAACTAATCAAAAAGAAGAAAGAATGCATAATTTAGGGTTTCTTAGAGGAAGGGGGCGTTTTTCTCTCCTTGGTTGGCTGCTCCCCTTCTCTTCTCTCATTCTTTTTATATCCTAGGAAACCCTAGGTCTCTATTTTACAAAATAGTCCTCCATTAAGTAGACTGTTTACATTTAAGTACTTCAATAACTATTTTCCTAAAAAGGAGAAATAGCCTTGCATGAAATCTTCAAGCTTTGATTTAGAGGAGCTAAATTGCTGAAATAAAAACTTGGATATCGATTTAAATGCTTCGAAATATCATTTGGACTCGTTTCTTCACGAAACCTGTTTACTGGCAGAATTCAGATGTCATCTTTGAAAAATCATATATCCCTCATATGACATCGTTTTTGGCTGAAAGTTTGAGCGTTTATATAACTTTGAGTCATGAATCCAAAAACATTGAGTTTGCATCAATTGGACTTCTGTAGCTCCAGATATTCAAGTTGGAATGGCCAAAGGTCAACACTGGCAGATTGCGAGATTTGACTTTGAAGGCTGCGATTTCCATGCTCTTCCTTATTTTATTTTCTTGCCTTAGATGTCCAGAAAGGTATGGATGTTACCTTTTTAATTCCACTGGAATCACTTCATTTCAACCTCTAGAGCTCACGCTCTGCACAAAACATCGACTGAAGGTCAAATCTGCCAATTATCTCCAATTTACTCCTTTTTGCATCTTTCATCCAAAAGTGCCTTCAAAACATAAAACAAAGAATATCAAGGCATTTTATATATAAAACATAGGCAAAACACTAGTTAAATGTGGGTGAAACTATTGAATAATATGGTTGCATCATGATGCCTGGTAAGTCAAGTTACCGGTAGCTGGTACCTGGAAAAGGTCCCCTTTGATGGACGTGAGGACTCTCTGATAGAAAAGTCAATAACAATATAGAGAGAGAAAGTGCAATGATATTTTAGAGAGATAGGCTCTGAAAATATGTATGCTAAAAATATTGAGAATGAAGAGATTGTGAACTTTTTACTTGAAGGATTTATGGTGTTTTTATAGCCCACGAATCTTATCTTTTTTGTGGAGAGAAAGGACTGAAGTGTAATTTCACCCTTGTGATATTAGAGTTATATTCTACTTAAAATAATACGTATTGAATTAGTATAAAATACTAAGGGACATGTGTGGGGTCCGGGAAAAATTATATGGGCGAGTGTTGAGCTCGGGTAAGGTGTCCAAGCCCAGTAAAGATGAAAGTGGATCCAAGCTCGCTCTCTAGACCCAACACGCCGGGCTCGGGCATGATAGCCCAAGCCCACAAAGACGTTGGGGTGCATGCCCAGCACTCTTGGTAGTGAGTGTATGCCCAACAAAGGCGTACACGCACTAGGCGGACACCTAGTGCACTACATGGTGCCTATGCACTGGCATCCATGCACCCATGCAAGGATCATGGGCTCAAGATACTTGCACAAGCCCATGTTTCTGATGCATGGGCTCAGGCTCCTTACCCGAGCCCTTAGGTGTTTTTTGGGCCTTTTCTTCTTTTAAAAGATTTCTTCTGGTCTATTTTGAGGGATTTTTTGGTCTATTTTATTTAGATCCATCAGCAGCCCTCAAGTCTTTGTGGAATTAATCCATAAAGACTTGTAAAAATACCTTGTTACCATGACGAGTTCGTCGAATTTCCTTTATCTGAGAAAAAGGTTTGGAACCTCAGGTAATAAACTGGAAAGCCTGTATGTAAGGGTGTGCACCATATTTGAAAAACATTTTAAGTATGTAGAAAGGAACAGTTAAGGAAACCATACTTAGAAAAATTCTTAGAAGGGTGAGGTAAGATATAAAAGCCTTCATATTTAGAATATTTTTCTAAGAGGTCATGAGAAATTTATGGAGAAAAGGCTCATATTTAGAAAAATTTCTAAATGGTTGGTAGAAACTCATAAATGGTGAGCCTATACTTTGAAAATATTCAAAAAGGCTGAAGGGAACCCCTCCTATATTTAGAAAACTTTCTGAAGGGCAGAAATGAGCGAACCATATTGACACTTATACTTAAAAAAATTTCTAAAGGACGAAGAGGGAAAATCCATGGATAGTGGTTCTATTATACTAGGAAAATCAAGTTCATCTCTTAAAGAGTGGTCGCACTGGAGTGCGGGAGGTATGTGACCTCTTTAGAATGGAATGTAGCATGAAAGCCCTTAATTGAAGAAAGATATCACTGAAAAGTGGGAGGTTTGCAGCCCTAAAAGGTTTGTAACCTTTTTGTGATTATATAGGGTTTTGGTAACCCCTCACTAAATAATGGTCAATGGAGTGTGAGAGATATATGATCTCTTTATGATTACATGAGATATGGAGCCCCTCACTAGAGAATGATGCGAGTCCGAAACTGCATTGAAGAATGGGGATTTAAGGTCAACCCCTAACAAATTGATGATAAATCCTTTGACATCACTTAAAGAATGTGCTCGTCTGAAATTGCACTAGAGAGTTGGGGATCTGAGATCAACCCCTAGCGAATTGGTGAGAGGTCGTTTGACATCACTTAGAGAATGTGCGAGTTCAAGACTGCACTGAAGAATGAGGGATCCGAGATCAATCCCTAGTAAATTGATGAGAGGCCCTTTGGAACCATATGAAGAATATGCTAGTTTAAGACTGCATTATAGGATGAGGGATCCGAGATCAACCCCTAGCGAATTAGTGAGAGGCCCATTTGACATCACTTGAAGAATGTGTCAGTTCAAGACTACACTAGAGAGTAGGGGGATCCGAGATCAATCCCTGGTGATTGTAAAGATATTGCTCTAGAAAAACCAAGTCAATTCCCTTCAATGAGAGTGGTTGAAAGTCCCTACTAGAGATCTGTAGTTAGGAAATGTATGTCAAAGATATATTATTATTATTTCAAAAATAAACTTACATTCCCATTAAAGATTATACTTTATAAGGTGATTTGTTAGGATTTAGAGAGCCTCAAAAGTTTTGCGTAAAACAACGGGATTGGTAACTGAGGTCTATCCCGCGGTAGTTGAGGGGATGTGTCTAAAGTATCGACTCTGTGCATGGGTATCGCAATGGCATAAGCGACCCCCAGAGGGACTTGATGAGTATGGAGGCAAGATACTATCCTGAAGGTCATTCTACCTAAACTCTTATAGGTAGTGCAACGGGTTACGAGTGTTGAGAGCGGCAGATAGAGATAGTGATGAGGTCAAATTGTTACCATAGTTGCCAAGACTTGTTGGGGTGCCAACGTTTGATTTTGACCTTGAGTTGCCAACAAGGTGCCAAGGTTTGATTTTGACCTTGAGTTGCCAACAAGGTTTGGGTAAGGAGTTGTACCTGACTTATGAGTTGTTGAAGATTTGACTGGGTATAAATGTTTGTGATAACAAATATAATTGTCTTGAGTCCAATCTAAGGAGAGTTTTAGTTGTGTACCATAAAATTGCATGGAAACATCAAAAAAAAAGTTTTAGAAAATGATGTCTTTTTAATTAGTTTCCGACAAACGACGCAAATTGATGAGTTCTAAAATCCAAGATGTTTAGGAATAAGGCTGATGTGTTGAATAATTTTCTAATCTCTTAGTTCAAGTAATTTGATTCATTCTTCATAGTCAATATATCTAGTAACTTGATATAGAAAGCCTACAAGGTTTATAAGTGGTACTAAGTAATGCCTAGTAAGGCAGGTAACCGGTAATTGTGGTAGTAGCTAGGGGTGTTCACGGTTCGGTTCGGTTCGGTTTAGACTTAAAAAACCAACCGAATCGAATTACAGTAATTTTATAAAATATTAACCGAACCGGACCAAAAACCGGTTCAAACCGAACCGGTCCGGTTCGGTTAAATCCGGTTTTTTTGGCAAAAAACCGGGAAACCTAATCCCATTTGTTTTGGATTTTTTTAAAGCTTACATTAAATTGAGCTTTTACAGCTTTGAATTCACAGATTGTTGCCATAACTTGATGTAATGAAGAAGCCCATATATGATGAAAAAATGCCTTGCCAACTTGAGAATTACAAAACTATTACAGATTAGCAACACAATTGTAGGTTTCAAGAATATCATTAGAAGCACTTAACAGGGAGTCTTGCTTGTAGATGGACATTTTTTTCAAACCTGGGTATAGGATCCATCCCAACTGCCTTCTAGTTAAGCATTACATCTTGTATAAATTGCCAGCTACTGAAGAATACCCCACCAAAAATAGATAAAACCAAAGAGAAATTGTAAATAAATAATTCTCACAACATCTATTACAGTAATCGCAACATGAGCATACTATGGCAAATCAACAACCTTGTAAATAAATATAGGAAATGAATACATAATAGATCTACAAAAATCAGAAAAAAAGTAAAAAGGAACAAAAAAAATAAGAGATAAAGATTGAAGAGAGAGGGGCTCCAGAGCTGCTATTTGGTTATTAATCCATGAGCTTAGTCGGCTATACTTAAAGAAAAGAACAAAAAGATGGAGAGATGAGAGATACGGATGGTTCGTTCACCAGATCTACTTTGGGGGAGGAGGGGGGGTTGTGCTTAAAGCCTTAAAGAAAGGTTGAGAGAGATGAGAGATGAAGACGTTGGGTGGGGAGGGGGGGCTGTGAGAAAGGTTGAGAGATGAAGATGAAGATGGGGGCTGTGTTGAGATGAAGATGAAGAAACATGGGTGGCGGCTAGGGTTTACAAAGTATTTGGCGGAGAGTAAACTGGAGAGAAGAGAGGGATGTGGCACAACTTTTTCTATTTATACTAGCCTAGCCTAGGGACCTTTTTTTTGAACCGGTCCGGTTCGGTCCGGTTAACCCGGTTTCTGCACTACAAAACCGAAAACCGAATCGAACCGGGGTTTTTTCTACATAATCTAATCGGTTTAATCGGTTTTATTTTTCGGTTCGGTTTTTTCAGTTAATTTTTTATCGGTTTTATCGGTTTACTCGGTTTTTCAGTTTTTTTGAACACCCCTAGTAATAGCAGGTGGTGCCAAGTGACTGGTATCTGGTGCTTGCAAAAAATCCCCTTTTATGGATATAAGGACTCTCCAATGGTAAAGTTAGTAACTTTATAGAGAGAGAAAATACAATAATATTTTAGAGAGATAGATTCTGAAATATATATGCTAAAAATATTGAGAATGAAGAGATTGTGAACCTTTGACTTAAAAGATTCATGGTGTATTTATAACCCATAAATCTTACCCTTTTATGAGGAGGAGGGACTGAAGTATAATTGTACCCTTGTGATATTTTGAGTTGTATTCTACTCAAAATAATATGTATTAGATCAGTATAAAATACTAAGAAACCTACATGGAGTCCAAAAAAATTCTCTAACGAGTGTTGGGCTCGGGCACCTTGCCCGAGCCCATTAAAGATGAAAGTGGGTCTAGGCAGCGAAATGTTGGGCTCGAGCTTAACAACCCAAGTCCACAAAAGCACTAGGGTGCATGCCCAACATCCTTGGTATTATGTAGCAAGGCCAGCACCAACTGGGTGTACGCCCAGTGCATTACATGGTGCCCATGCATTAGGTCCATACACCCATGTAAGGAGAATTGGCTCTAGCTACTTGCCTGAGCCCATATTCCTAATGCGTGGGCTCGAGCTCTTTACCCAGCCCATGCTTTTTAGGTTTTTTTTTTATTTTTGCTCTTTTAAAGGGATTTCTTTAACCCTATTTTGGAAGATTTTTTTAATCCATTTTATTTGGATTCATCAGTACCCTACAATGAATGTGTTATTTACTTGCACATTTAACCTAAAATGTACTTATGAATTATCAACTTCTTATTCAAAAATCTTTAAAAATGATTTAATTAGTATGGCGTTTACGCTAGATAACTCATTTTACAAGTTACCTATGTGGTAAAGGTAATTATTCTCTATGATTATAACCATACAGTATGTCTACAACATCATGCCTTATGAGATAATCTCATATGACCAAGGTGCATAAATGCCCCGAGTCACTAGGTACACAAAATCACAAAACAACATAACACATGAAAATCACAATATTTACTCTCCTGCACACATTGTTCTCGTTCTTTTTTCTATACATTATTTTCCTCATATGATTTGCTAGTTTAAGCATTGAAAAGTCCCCTATCTCAATAAGAAACTTGTTTTGCAGGATTTTAGGGATTAGTCTAGCTTAATTTAATAAAAATTTCTCCAAAGTCAATTGTAGCATCTCATTTTGCCAATTTTATACTACTTTCTAAAACTACTAACACTTAGCCTTTAAGTTAGGATTATATAAGGAATATCCATGCCAACTTGATTGAGTGATTAATGTCTTAAATCATCAAGAAGAGTGCATTGTTTTACTTTCCTTGAAAGATTTCCATTATTTTCAACCAAAAAAAATCATTTTAGCTTGTTTTGTTTTACGTAACTTCTCAATGGGTTTTGATCCAAATAAAGAACACATCATAAATTGATAGGGTTTTAACAAGCAACAAGCCTAAAAATAATCATGTATTTTGAAGGGGTTGTTGGAGATGAAAATAGTAGAAGAGAAGAAATGATGAGAGACTTAATGGCTATTCTAATATTTTAAGATACATAACTTATTAGTACAAGCTTAGGCTTATCTCATTTTGCCAATTTTATACTACTTTCTAGAACTACTAACACTTAGCCTTTAAGTTAGGATTATATAAGGAATATCCATAGCAACTTGATTAAGTGATTAGTGTCTTAAATCATCAAGAAAAAGTGCATTGTTTTATTTTCCATGAAAGATTTCCATTATTTCCAACCAAAAATATCATTTTAGCTTGTTTTGTTTTACACAACTTTTCAATGGGTTGTGATCCAAATAAAGAACACATCATAAGTTGATAGGGTTTTAATAAGCAACAAGCCTAAAAATGATCATGTATTTTGAAGGGGTTGTTGGAGATGAAGATAGTAAAAGAAAAGAAATGGTGAGAGACATAATGGTTATTCAAATATTTTGAGATACATAACTTATTAGTATAAGCTTAGGGCTTTTTTGTCCTTATAAATTTTAAGGAAATTTTGTATTTATGTTTTTTTTTTCAATTTTTGCAGCTATATGTTAAGGTTTTTATACAATAAAGCAATTAGTTATTTTTTTCTTTTTAAGTTTCAAGTTGTATAATATTCTAGTGATCATTTTGGCCATTCTTTCAAACCATATATCCAACATGCAAGGACCTTATTTTGGCCTTATCCGAAAAGCTAATTTATTATATCGCTACTTGACATAATTGGAACCTCTAAAAATTAAATGGATAACTAGAAAAATGAAAAAATGGATTCACTGCCTAGGTTTTAAGGAAATATGAATCCTAAAATATGTACTTATTCCAGATATTTGAGTAAGGGGTTAGCTATGCTTAAAGGAAGATAAACATCACTTTTAATGTATTTTTTCTGAAGATAAGTTACCTTAGCTACATGTTTTCTCTTAAATCATTTTTATGCATGTCATTTACCATTTAGATTATTTTTTAAGCATATTTGTAAGTCATTTATCATTAATTGATGTCCGTTAAGTTAGCGTCAAGGTCTGAATCATAAGTCTCACAACTCAATGATTTTTTTATTTATTTTTTACCATTCAAAGCATGCTAAGCCTATGTCGGTTACTAGTACTAGGAGACTCGTCGACCTGACCATTAAAACCATGTTTAACCAAAACTCGTCGATTTGACAAAAACTCGTCAATATATATTTGAACTCATTTTAATAAAAACCATTTGTTCGATATACAATTGCCCTTAAAATTAGGACATTTGTTAACCTAACCATTAAAAACAAGTTTAATCAAAATATCATCAACTTAATAAAAACTTGATGAAAAATCATTCATTTTAAGATTAAAAACCATGTGTTAAGTCTATAATGATCTCTAAAACTAGAATATTCATCAACCTAACCATTAAAAAAGTTTTAACAAAGAATGTTAAAAGGGGAAACCAAGACATAAACCATAAAGGGAAAATACATTAGATTTCACTAAGGCTTATGTTATTTAAAACCATGGTACTATAATGCATATCAAAAGCTAGGCTTAACATGAAGCAAAAGCAACTTAAAAATACTAAAATGAAAGATTATACATGAATCAAAATATTTATCCCAAATAATGCATGGATTTATACCTTGATGAAGGTTACTAATGCTATTGCGAAAGAGATGCTATTGTTTCTAGATGTAAAGCCTCATAATAATAGTTTGGAGTTGGGCCTTTCATAAAAATTTTAGATATCGCTCTTAGATTTCCAACTCAGCTAAATTTACTTTATTTTTACTTCTATAACTCCAGATATAGGCTAAAAACCAAAATAGGGTCTGAGCTGTAATGAGCTTCTAAACAAATTCAAACTTCTCAATTTCTTCTATGTTTTGAACTTCAAAATGGAATAAATGAGTTTTAAACTCTCATAAAGGTTTTATGCATATGTATTATCTTTCCATCAAGACAAAAAAAAGCCTAAAATCGATGTGTTTAGCTCTTATTAGAACCCAAAAATCAAATATTATTCTGGTTTAACTATATCAGACTGCCTCTTCCAAATCAAATCTCTCTTGGTTAATGTCCTCTCTCTTTTTTTTCTCTTTTTTTTTGCTCCCTTACATTTATGTTTCTTCTCTCTCTTTTATAAGCCTCAGGAAAGGACCTAGAACTTCTCTTTCAAGACTCAATCTCAACCCTTAACTTTGTAGAATTAATCTTCACCATCCAACTCTCCTTACTAGCTATCTTTGTAATATATTTGTAGTTGATAAAAGATGTCTTTGTGGTGATGGCCCAATTGGTTTTGAAGGACAATTAAGGTTTTTTTTTTTTTTGCTTAGTTTGACAACTGAAACAAAAGATGAAATGATATGGTTTTTTGCCTTTTTCTACGACAATAACAAAAGGCACATGAGTTGTACTTTTATGGTAGATTGTAAAACATTTATAGCATGAAAAATGGTTTGAAATGGTGTCCTAGATGACAAAGTGAATTTTTATTGCTTGATTTTGAAGCAAATAATAAAGGGATGAAAATGGTGTTTTTTAGTTTGATTTGTAGCAAGATGGGCTAACTTTAAGGGTGGGTTTATGGCTACAATTAGTTGTAAATTAGTAGAGAGATGGAGACCGAACTTTGGCTTATTCTAATGAGAAGAAAAAATAAGGAGGGAATGAAAAGAAATGTTTCCAGAATTTTGTTGTGGACGTGAAAAATAGAAGAATTTCATCGTTTTTTTTTATTCTTTAAAAAGAATTGATATCCCAATCTTTGAAAATTTACTAACATGAAAATGATAAATAAAATGATTAAAAATTATGAAATGATTGAGAATTGGTTTAATTGCATCTATAATGCATTTTTCATGGGAATTTTATATTTTTTATTTTATTTGAAAACAAAGTAGAAAAAAGTGAGTGAAACAAGGTTAAAATCAGCTATGACATACCATTTCAAAATTGGGAGAGCCATCATGCCTCTAGTGTGGTAATCTTAGTTTTATCATTAAGAAAAGACCTCAAGTGTCCTACTTCTTTAATGGCTATATCAACTTTCTTATAGGGTACACTACAAAGGTTTATTTCTTTGTGGTTTTATAAGGGACTAGAGATAGCTAGATATAATGTTTGACAGAGACCATATAAGAAAAAATGACAGAAACTTGATCCTTCCACTTGGTGCATGCATGGTAACCATACAATGGTGGGGATTTTTAGTTCGATTTGATTTTTTATATAACAAAACCAACCAAACTAATTATATATATATATATATATATATATATATATATATATATATATTAAAAATACTCTATAAAACATGTGGGGAAAGTATTTTAGCTTTCCCCATATGTTATGGTTTTTATTTTCTGTTTTCGTATTTTTTTTCCATTCCTCGTATGTTTTTTCTTTTGTCCTTTTTTTTCATTTTTTTTGTTTTCCTTCCATTCCCCCATGCTTTTTCTTTTTCTTTTTCTTTTTTTTCATTTTTTCATTTTTCCCCCAAAATTATCTTCTTCTTCTTTTTTTCTTTTTTTTCATTTTTAAGTTTTATGTTTTTTTAAAAAAATTATCTTTGTTAATTTTATTTTTTTACTATTAAACTGGTTGAGAATTTAGTTTTATAATTTTTTTCTTTGAAACATTGTCGATTGCTACAGTATTTCTCCACATAGTTTTTGCTTTGCTATAGTGTTTTTCCACATGTTTTTTTTTCTAAAATTATTTTTGTTGAATTTATTAATTTAATATTAAGATGGTTAAGAATTTAGCTTTATAGTGTTTTTTCTTTAAAACATTTTAGATTGCTACAGTATTTTCCCACATGGTTTTTATGTTTTTTTATAATTTTCTTCAAAATTATTTTTATCGATTTTATTTTTTTAATATTGAGTTGGTTGAGAATTACAACTGTAGTTTTCCTCACAAAACATTGTGGATTGCTATAATGTTTCTCTACATAGGTCTTTTTTCTTTTTTTATGATTTTTTTTAAATTGTCTTTGTTGCTTTTATTTTTTTAATATTAAGACAGTTGAGAATTTAACTTTGTACTTTTTTTCTTTAAAATACTGTGGATTACTACAGTCATTCCCCACATATTTTTTTATGAATTTTTTCAAAATTATCTTTGTCAATTTTATTTTTTTAATATTGAGCTGGTTGAGAATTATAACTGTAGATTTCCTCACACACTATAGATTACTACATTGTTTCCCTACATGATTTTTTTCCTTTTGTTTTTTTATATTTTTTTCTAAAATTATTTTTGTACTTTAAAAAAAAAACATTATAGATTGCAACAGTATTTTTTCGTATAATGTTTTTATAAATTCATGACAACGCACAAGCATGTCATGCTCCCGCGACATCGCACAGGCATGGCATTGTGTGTGTGTGTGTGTGTGTGTGTTCGTTCGGGGGGGGGATGTGGCCAAATTCGGTTTATTTTTATTGAATAAGGGGCAAAATCAAAATAAATTCATAAAATGAATAAAATAATTGAAAATACTCAATAACATATATAAATGTAATCACAAAAATAGAAGGAAAAAATAGAAGAAGATATTAACTTATTTAAACAAAATATATAAATGTAATCACAAAATCTTGATGCAAGTAAAACCTATTCAAATGCTGAACTTGTTCTGTTTTTGTAGATTAGGAATAATAAGAGCTTCATGTTTTAACAAAAGAATGCAAATATTAAGTGCGAGCTGCGGGTAGAGCCGTAGAGGAGATCGAGAGAGAAGGGTGGGGAATGGGAAGGGGCATGCGACTGCGATGGTAAATTTTAGGATTTTAATCTTTAGAAGATAATTTTATGTTTATACCCTGTTATGTCAACACAGTTTTAAATTTTTTGATCAAATCGGTATGGTTTGGTTATGTTCAACGAAACCTTATACCAATGTCCTCAGGGCAAAGCCAGGCACAAACTGAAAAAGGAGAATTGGAATTTTCCTTAAATCAATGAACAAAGGGGGGCTGAACGACAAAACCAAACATGATCTTTTTTGTTTAATTTTCTAATTGATATTTTTTTCTTTCGATTAATTTTTTTTTATTTTCTTAGTTTAATTAAATTTTTTTTTCTCACCGCTGTAACCATACATTGACACCACCAATTCTAATATTGTGAAGATCTAAATTAAATATCAAATACAATAAAATGTCAAAAAACAGACGCATAATTGTGGTTTTTCCCTTCCTCGACCAATAATTGGCAATATATATATATATATATATATATATATATATATATATATATATATAACAACAAGAGGCAATGGTTTCTGTCTATCAAAATAATCTTGTATTTGGTCATAAAAGGATCTATAGCATCATCATCTTCCAGCTAACTATGCTATTTTCAATCTTCTTTACTTCCAGTAGGGTTGCAAAGAAATCCTGTTTCTCCATCCTTAACAGTCTCCACAGGACCACCACTATTGCATGCAATCACAGGCTTATGAGCTGCAAACTGCCTCCAAAGGGACGATGCCAAAGTGTTCATCCTACATTTATTTAACTATTAATTTAAAACACCCTCATTCACCTCAAAGTATGATATATGTGATAGACAAGTGCACAAGATCACACCTTAGGAGTATAAATGACACAGGCACTGTGGAAGAAGTTTATTTCTGTCAGCTGTTGAGCAGGACGTAATGAAGTTTACCCGATGAGAGACTCCTTCCCTTTCTGCCAGGCGTCTAGGTTCCACCAGATATTCAACATTCTCTCTCAGTCGATTATCATATCCGCCTGAAAGAAAAATTACATGCAAGCATTTAATGAGCAAACTCATCTCAAAGAAAATTTTCAGCTTGTCATCTTAATAAAAGATTTGAATTATTTCACTCTGTTACAAGAATACCAGCATTTTGCAGAACACTGCCTTCACAACATATTTGTTATCCATTCCACCCATTCAAAAAATGCTGTAGGAATTTGCAAAGTAATTATCTAAGAGTAATTTCAATGAATAGAAATCATTAGTGAAGGTGCATGTCCTCCCCACTCCCTCCCTCCCTCCTCTTTTTATGAGAGGAAGGTACATGGCCCTTTCTGCAACAAGTATAACGGGATAATGAAGATGCCACATCACAGGTATAAAAACCATTTTCCAAACTCATCAATATAAAAGGTTGGTGAGTAATGTAACCCAGGAGGGAAGCAAATTGAGACTTGCCAGCAATGGTCAAAGTAGCTTCAGTTAGACTTTGACTTTGAAGGGCATGTTCCGCAAGTGTATGAAGTCTGGCAAAGGCAGAAACTGTCAACTCTATGTTCTTTTTCCTTTCAAAGCGATTTATCGAGAGAAAATTCAGCCTGCACCACATGAAACAGATAAGAATAAGATTCTGAACTACTAGAGGGAAAAACAATGAAAGAAATTCTTGTTTGTCATTGCAAGAGCCCGTCTAGAGTTATAGGATGCAAGAGATGTACAATATTTTTTTGTTACTTGTAGGAATGAGGAACATCAAATTGATCCATGTTAACTGCAGGGTAAAGAACAGCAGGTTGGATTTCTCGTGCATGAAGATGCTTGAATGTATTCGTGAACATAGATGCAGTGAATTTACTATTAACAAGTATCATATCTGCCATTCATGCAGTCCCAAAGAGCAGTTAATGAGAATTGGTAGTTTCAACTTTCAACTGGGACAAAGTTAACATCAAAGAGATATTTGATGTGAACAAAAAAGAAAAAAAACAGAATTGGGAAACAGACCAGTTGTAATTTCTTCTATGAAATCAATGGGTTTCCTATATAACCTCCAGAGAACAGTTGTATGTTGAGCCAGCAACAAATCCAGAAAATGACAGTAAAAAACCACCTGGATAAACAGGACTATTGTAAGAAACCTAAGGCTAAAACCTAAATAATAAATCATATCAATATCAAAGGCATGCAATACCTTCATTGATTTTTTAAGTTTCCACAGTGGGATGACAACAGAGACCCGGTGAGCTAATATAACATCAAATAACGGCCACAGGATTAGCACGCAAAGGGCAACGAAAATGCACTGCAAATATGCACTTACAGCATGAAGACGATAGAATATATGTAGAGGTAGGAAAGAACCATATACAAGAGCCACCTAATTGTGAAACACCATATCACACACAACTTCAACAAGTCCATACAATCATGACCTTCTAAGCACTAAGATTTTTAATGAAGAAAGTCCAATGTTTCACTTTTACTTAACATATAAAGTTTTCTGCAAGAAGAATTCAAACCAAATGCAGACTTTGATATGGATAAATGACAATAAACGCAACTTACCAGCCACAGTTTCTTCGAGGCATCGGTTTTTATCATGATGAGCTGTAAGAACATGAACATTGTGGCCAAGGGATGCAAGTTCAACAGCAGCATCAACTATTAACCTTTCAGCTCCTCCTATAAATCATTATTATGTACGAAAACAATCAGTTTAAGATTCCAACAGTTGGCAACACAACCTGTAATATACAATAACACTCATACATTTGAAGAAACAAAAATCTCTTTTCTTCGAGCCAAATAATTCAACCCCTTCTACCAAATAAGCATTGAATTTTTCTATGCATCGTTGGGTTCAATTGGCTTCGTTATTTTAATCGTAAAAAAAAATCACCCATTGGTAGTTCAATTGATACCAACAAATTCCCAGAATTGAAAAGGTAGAGAATAAAAATGTAAGGCAGAGAAAAGGGTGAAAAGTGATGCAAAAAATACCTATTCCAAGGTCTGGATGAATGGTGCCAATCTTTAATTTCTCTCCATTCCTTTGCTCCTCTTCGTTTACGGATCAGACCTGAAGAATATAAACTGCCTTATCAACAAGATCGATAAGTTAATTCACTGAGAAATAATCCTACATATCTTGAAGATACCTATCCAAAAACTAATCATTAAAGCCCTAATCCATTTTTAGGACCCTTTATACTGTTGCTTCTCCTTTGAAGACCTTGGTATGGTTACCTACCCTAGAATAGTACCATTTATTGACAGTATTCTCGAAACCTATATATAAGGTATACTTTTATCAAAGACTAGATGAAGTCTTAGAAGAGGTAGCCAGGATATTTAAGATATATCAAATTAGGAAATTCAGTGAAAAGAATGACTTTGAAGGGCTGAGATAAAAGGTGTTTAGGGTTTGCCGAAGTAGAAACCCAAGAATCTGAATACAAGTTTGGATAGGAACCAAATACTAGCCTTAGGGATCTTTGGAACTGTATTATTTCACACCACTTCGGTATAACCAATCTAAAAGATGCAAACTTGTTTGTTAAGTTTGGAAGGGACAGGATCAACTCATCAGTTGCAATCCTTACCAAAACAATTTTATCCCTGAACCACTGTAGGAAGACATGAAAAGGTTCCATAAGTGTTCTGTATAACTACTCTACATTGGATTTGGATAGCGAGCCACATAGAAACTGAGATTCCAGTATTTAGATTATTTTCAAAAACCCACTTGAGAAATCTATTGCAGGCAGTTAGAGTAGATTTAGAAGTATGGTTTGGAAGTATATTTGGAGGCAGTTAGAGTATATTTGGAAGTATATTTGGACGTATATTCTGATTATTTTTTAAAATAATTTTTATTTAAAAATATATTAAAATAATTTTTTATTTTTTAAAAATTATTTTTGATATTAGTGCATTAAAATAATTTAAAAACACTAAAAAATATTAATTAAAAAAAATTAATTTTTTTAAAAAACATTTTTAAAATGCAAAAACAAACTTAATTTTAAAGTGGGTTAAGAAATTTCAAGATCTACCACTTAACAAGTTTAACTAGAGAACCACTTGGATGGGCATGGATTTTTTTATTTATTTATTAATATAAGTGTTTATACCAGTTTGTATACACTTTTGATTAATTTTATAGATTTTAAAATTAATAATTATTTAAATTTCTTGTAATTCTAAAATTTATATAATTTAAATTAATAATATTTAAAAAAACAAATCTAGAATATAATTAATTAACCTACATTCTTGCATAAAATTTTGTTTATTTCGGTGAGGACAAAAGTCTTGGGTGTTCTTCATTGAAGTGACTAGAAGCATGTTTGGGAACACGGTTTAATTCATGTTTCTAAAAAATTTAAAATTTTGTTTTTTTACTAAAATTTAATATGATTTGTATGTTTTGGATTGTTTTGATGTGCTAATATCAAAAATAATTTTTAAAAAATAAAAAAAATCATTAACATATATTTTAACAAGAAAAATTATTTAAAAAGTACCTACAATAACACTGCCAAGCAAGCTCCAGCAAGTTATCATGCCTTGGCTTCGGTAGAAAGACAATTTAGGTAATAACAATGCATTCCAGTGATAGTTGGAATTCTCATGAGATTTTAAAGATGTTGCCTCCCAGACAACTGATAGCTTGAGTATAAACAATGATGTTTTGGTCTCTTCCAGTCCTACTGTCACTGACAAAGATTCTATAAAGGCCACTAAATTGCAAAAGTCACATCGAGTTGCCAGAGGCACCGTACTTGTGCATCAACATCATCTTAAAAATTTAGCTGACAAGGGAAAATCCTTCTGATGTAGTGAAATTTTTGAACTCGACTCTGTATATCAAACATTTTGGACTCAATAAAACGCTTTCACTAATATTTCATCGAATTATATTTTAGTTTTGTAATTCAACATTTTTTATATTTAATTAATTGTAAATCAAGTTTTATTATTTATTCTAGTTTGTTTTTTATAAAATTATTTTAACCTTATAATTCTGATTCGAGTTTTACGAGTTAACCTAAATATACTTAAGTTGTTTTATTATGTCTTCTTTTTATATTGGATTTTTTTAATTTTATCATTTAATAATGAGTTCATTGAGAATTAAATTATATTTTATAATTTATTTCAATTTTTTTATTTGAAGTTATCATTGTTTCATGATCCAAGTCGTGTATTTGGAAAGTTAACCTAGGTTGATACAGGTTAATCCAATATGTTATTGTCTCAATATTATTTTTTTTAAATGTCATCTAGAATTTCTTTTGAGTCAAACTATATTTTTATTAGTCATCTAGATTGTCTTTGGATTAGTCGTCTAGATTGTTTTTGGATCAGTCGAGTCAATTAGGTCATATTAAGTCAACTCCTATAAGGTTTAAACTTTTTTTCTACTAGAAAAATGTTAGTTACACCTTGATGTTTCTTTTTATATTAAAAACATTGATCCAACCCACAACGTCACGGCCAACAATCTAGTAGTTACTAAACAAGAATGTTTGGATTTTAAAAGCATGTTCATATAATTGTGTTTAAAATTTGAATTGCATAATTTCAAGTTAATTTATTTTTCAATTATAATTGGGATTATGCATGTTTAATATGTGTGTGTGTGTGTTGGGGGGTGAACAATACAATCTCAAAACAACACATTGAAATGCTTTGAAATCAAAATGTATCGTTTCAATAACACGTAATGCCGAATAAAACAGAATGAACACCCTTGATTATAACCATTCAACCAATAAAAACATCATTGTCCATAATCATCCATCATGCATAAGAACATATTGATAAGCATAAATAAATATATTGTGTGCTTCAATTCTAATTATTGGCTTTATGTGAAGTTTTAAAAATAATGTTTTAAAAATTAGAGAAATTGAATCAAAATCAATTTGATAATTTCTTAAACTTTATAAATTTAATTTAATACATATTTTCTTGAAAAACTATTTTTCAAGATTTAATAAGAAAATTAATCATATTAAAAATTTTATTAACATCCTAAACTATTTTAGGATCAATTACATAAAACGTTCTTGGAAAACTATTTTTCAAGAATTGATAATCATATCAAAATACTTATTAATATCCTAAACTATTTTAAGATCAATTAAATAATTTTTTTGGCCTAAAAAACTCCTTTTATTTTAAAAAATAACTTTTTCTAAAATAGTTTAATTAATAGCTTTAATAAAATTCTAATCCAATTAGGATATTTCAAAAGTAAGAAATAATAAATTAAACACTTTAATTCAATCATAATCCAATTAGAAAAATTAATTCCATAATTAATTTATTTTAGAGTTTTCATTTTAATAAAAAACTAGAATTTTAAATATGTAAGGGCAAAATATTAATTTTACCTAAAACCCTAAACATGATTGCAGGTGCAAGATCATACTTTTCCTCATTTTTTCATTTTTCTTGCTCAATAAAAATGATAATAATAAAGAAGGTTATCATTATTCTACATACAATGCAAGGACAATCCCTTACACTATACTGCCTTATCACGAGGCAGGAGCCTCCCACTAAGCTATTGATAGTGCTAATAGCCATGGCATGTTGCTTTTTCCACTAGCAACAACTAGTTATGTGTGCAGCACAACTAGGCACGCTAGCAACACTAGTGCCATTTCTTGTGTATTTCAAAGCTATCTGAACAATGTTTTCTATAGATTCTGATCAGATCTGACAAGAATAGTAACCAAAGATCTCTTTTTTGGAAATTTTAAGAGAAAAAACTTATTTTTTAGAAAAATAACTTTGCACATAAAATTAATTCATAAATAACAATAGCAATCAAAACATACAATCAACAACCCTAATTATGTAACAATAGCTCTATTACTTTATTAGGTTTCTCAAAACACTTAAAGGCAACAAAAACAATAATTTTTTTTAAGAAATTGGAAGTTCTAAGGATTTTGTTAAACAATCCAAAGTCATTTAAGTTTTGAGAGAAGATTACCTAAAGATTATATCTTTTTTATAAGGTTTGATTAGTTTATTCAAAACTGAATTATCGCAAACCACAAGTCCTTCAAATATGTGGTCTCTAATAGTAATCAACACGAACTATCAGTAAAAAATCTCTTAAACCTTTTTTAGAAGAGAAGGATCGTTATGCTTTGAGTGCTAACTCTTTATTTTCTCTACTTTGCCTTTTTATATGGGTGAAGTATGTACAATACATGATGTGTAGAAAATATAAGGTATAATATTCTATTTATAGGGAAAACTTAATAACCTTATAAATAAATTAAGACTAAATAATTTAATTTATTATCAATTCAAAAATTGATTGATTTATATTTAAAGATAAAGTGCATTGTTTAACAACGTGGCATGATCCTCTAAATATTAAAAAATTCATATGTGACCTGACTTAACTTTTGAGTAAGCAATTTCTTAATGTAATTATTATTCATTCATTAAGAATGTTTCGATTTAGACATTATAACATGAAATATGTCTATTGTATTAAATCACATTTGTTCTTAGCACCATAGTCATGATCATTTAAATAGAATTTGAAACTCTTTTCAAATCTCATTTCACCTTATACAAGGATTCCACAATCAAAACTATTTAAGAACATGTAAAATATTTTCTCTAATTCACTTATGATGATGAATCATCTCTTGATTACTCAAATACCTTTATATAGCTTATGTTATACCCAATATATGCTCGTTTGTTATCCTTGATTAGAACAATATGTAGTCAGAATATAATATTTCCTATATATGATAACTTAGTGATCTCAAGTCTATAGATCACTTACACAATTATCATATGAGCCTTTTTAAAAACACATGTGATTTCTCCATATAGAATCACCATAAGGATCAATTTAGTGTACATATCACCTTACAAGCACTTACATATTGATTTCAAATATCTCTCATATCTTAGTTTATGGAAACAACTATTTTCATTTATATATATATATATATATATATATATATATATAAGATGTATCAGTCTTAACAACTCCAATTAATTTACAATATTAATGAAGCATTGACTAAGAACATTTAGAAACAATGCTTTGATGCATTAAGAATCTATAAGTATTGTAAAGAAATGGTAGTTGTCATAACATATTTTTTACCCCTAAGTTTTCCATTTATTTTAAAAAATATACAAAAATTCTAAATAATGTATTCTTAATGCAATTCAGTTAATTCCCATCAATTTCATGTTTTTAGCACTTTTATTCATTTTATTTTATTTTTGTGTGTCAAGATAAATAAAAGAGAAATAAAATTTTAGGGAGTGAAATGAGAGGCAAGAAAAAAGAAGACCAAGACCAAGATGACTAAAGACTGAATAATATAAAGGGAAGTTTGATTAAATGAGAAAAAAAATATAGAGAGAATTAAGTTGAGATTGGAAAAATTATAAAAGGATTCTAATTCACTAAGAAGATAAAAAAAAAATATTTCTAAATACTGTTTTTCCTATTTATTCTTTTCATGTTTTACTAGGAGCCCTAATATTATAAATGAAAGAGTAAAAAAACTAAAGACGAAGAGGAGACCCTTTTGTAAAACAAAAGGAACCTAAAAAAAAAACCTAACATATAAAATTATATCTTCAACTACAGTCCCTCACCTTAATTTTCTCTCATGTAAGAATCTAGCATATAATAACCATCATATCAAACCCCCACAAACCTCACCTCCCGCCATCCCTCTCTATCTTTATATTTTTTGAACCATGGAAACCAAAACTACAACTACCGAACACCATCTCCTCCTCACCATCAATGGCTAGACCACTCATATAGTACTAGTTGAACAACATCCATACCATAACAAAAAAAAAAGAGAGAGAGAGAGAGAAAGAAAGGGAGGAAAAGTGAGAGAGTTGAATTGGTAGAAAGAGAAAATTGACTAAAACTTTCATCACTATAAGATCTCCTTGTAGGTGACTGTAAATCTTACTATCAGTTGGGGAAGAAAGATAAGAAAGATATGTATTTGACCCAGTCATTCACATGTTTCTATCTCCACAGGAGCATGGATTCACGCACCAACAACACCACCTATTTAATGGTGTGAGGTGCACACGCCGACGTTGCCTCATCAAGTTCCAGCGATTCTCGTCCAATTTCCAAAGCACTTGAAGGTCATTTTTTAACCTTAACTCCTTGATTTTGTTTATTTTATGGATAATTTGTAATATTATTGGTGTTTGCAAGTATGGTTGAATAAAAAAAGTGTTGTGGATTTGTACCATTACTTGATAACACTGAGGGTATAAAATTATGAGGGAATTGATATTTTTATTGAAGTTGAAATAAGAACATGTTTCAAAATGAAGATTGCTAATCCATTTTAAGTGTTAAATTTTTCTTTTGTGTTTGTTGTGTGTATTCACTGTCTTTTATTTGAGAACTTGAACCAAGATTAGGCTACCTATTATTGGCTCTTATCCTTGGATGTTGACAATTAGGTAATGAAATTGGTGGGTATGTATTCATATATTGTTTTCAGTGTTTTTGTTTATAGCTATGAGGTATGCATAATATATGTGAAGAGCCCATCTTGGGATTATATAACTTTTCTCGACTTCTATCTTTGAAGGTTGATTATTAGATATTTTAATTGGTGACTAACTCAACTTAAGATTAGGTTACTTGTTATTGGCCCTTATCATTGGATGTTGATTAGCAGGTAATGGAACTAGTGCGTACACATTCATACTTCTTAGTATATTGTTTTGATATTTTTGTTTGTTGTGATGTATTTACTGGCATATATTATGAAAGCTCAATCCAGGATTAGATGACATATTCTCAACTCCTATCTTTGAAGGTTGATTATCGGGTATTCAAATTGGCAATTGCATGTTCATATAAGGCCAAACACTTGTCTTTTGGTTAAAGTAGGGGTTAGAGCATCTTTGGGACCAAACCTAAAAACCATTATTTAATTTAAATTTAAAATAAAAACATTAGGTTTAGGCAATATCGAGCACAATAAGCACGTTTTATGTTTGTGACAAACAACAAAGCATTTTACCTTATGTGAGATGTATAAGGTGATTGTTATCTTTCTAATTCCATAACTAACCACTTACCATAAAATTGAGGACGACTTTTTTTTTCAATTTTATCTTTTTTGACCAAAGCTCTCGCATTAATGTCCCCTACGACAATCTCTATCTAAATGGTGGATCTAATTTTCTTCATTCAGTGACTTTTTAGGTGCTAGATTTAAATCTTATCAAATATTTTATTTTGAATCATCTCTTCATTAATAATAATATTTATTTATTTATTAGTTATTATTTTTAAAACTATCACTTCTATAAAATATAATATTATAGTTTGTTTATGAAAGGTCAAGCATTTTTTCCCAGCATCAATCCATTAAACTTAACTGAAAGTATATTACCATACAAGTTTACCATTATAAATTATACATTGAAATATTAACAAAAATTAAAGTTTCACTCTAAATTGCATACATAAGTAAGCATTCTAAGCTCGGGAAATACAAGGGTGCAATCCATTAAACTTAACTGAAAGTATATTACCATACAAGTTTACCATTATAAATTATACATTGAAATATTAACAAAAATTAAAGTTTCACTCTAAATTGCATACATAAGTAAGCATTCTAAGCTCGGGAAATACAAGGGTGCAATAACTATTATATATCATAAAATACTACTAGGTAAAAGATATCATAAATGTCTATTAGGTAAAAGATATCATAAATGTCTATTATATCATAAGGTAGGGGATGGCTAGTAGCGGCCTCAAACCCTGCAAAATCTTTTCCCCCTACCTCCCCCTTGAATAATTATAAAATTTAACCATAAAATTAGTAGATTTTAACTTTTACCCCCTTCCTAATTAGATATCATAAATATCTATTATATCATAAGGTAGGGGATGGCTAGTAGCGGCCTCAAACCCTGCAAAATCTTTTCCCCCTACCTCCCCCTTGAATAATTATAAAATTTAACCATAAAATTAGTAGATTTTAACTTTTACCCCCTTCCTAATTGTTTTTTTTTTTAATTTGGCCCCCTCTAACCTAATGTTCTGGCTTCGCTCCTGCACACATTAGTTTTATTTTACCAACATCACATCCTTATATTGAGTATCCAATGATTTATAATTTCATTTAGTGTGAAAAAGAGTGGTAATTAGCTATTACTAGATCATCGTCCATGCTACGCTGCTGATTGGATCAATTTTTTTCTTTTAACGTAAAAAAATGTCCAGGTGTTGTTAATTTATTTTTTTGGTAAAGATTTTTTTAACTATATAAGAACTGTTTGATGTGACTTGATTGATTTGGCATGTCCAAATACAAGAATGATGATAAAAATATATTTTGGCTAAAAATATCAAGACAATATATTTTTTTTAAATATCGAAACAACAACATATTAGATTGACTTGAATCAACATAAGTTAACCTATCAAATCCACCACCAATGTCACGAGACCTTGATAACCCTATATAAAGCAAATATCAAAAAAATATTCAACTCAATGTTGAAGGATGAAATTAAAAACAATTATCAAGTAAAAAATGAGTCGAGTCAACCCGAATTAACCTACTAAACTTAGGTCATGAGACTGGAATAACCTTATAGAAAGCAAATCAAAATAAATTATAAAGTTCAATTACCAATCAACCCAAAGTTGAAGGATAAAATTAAAAAAAAATCAATTAAAAAAGGACATAAAATACCACTAAAGTCAACCGACCAAACCTGTGACTCGGGCCATGAGACTAGAATAAACTCATAGATAAAAAAAAATAAATATGAAGTCTAATTTTTAATCAACCCGATATTAAAGGATGAAACTAGAAAAATTCAACTAAAAAAAGACAAAAGACACTCGAGTTAACTAGCCTAACATACGACTTTAGTCATAAGACCGTGATAACTCCATAAAAAAAAATAAAAAAAACTTATGAAGTCCAATTCCCAGTCAACCTAATCTAGATGGATTAAATAAAAAAATCACATAAATAAAATGACAAAAAAAAATAACTTGATTCAACTCGGGTTAACTTGTCAAACTCAGGTCAGGAGACTAGGATAACTCTATAGAAAGAAAATAAAAAATATATAAGTTCTAATTCCCAATCAATCCAATATTAAAGGATGAAATTAAATATATTCAATTAAAAAAATAACAAAAAAGACTTAGTCAACCTATCTAACCCACAAAACACGTGACCTGGATCATGAGACTATGATAATCCTATAGAAAATAAATTGAAAAATAATTATGAAACAGTATTCCCAATCAATCTAATGTTGAAGGGTGACGTTGGGAAAAAATCAATAAAAAAAATATAAAAAAATAACCCAAGTCAATACAATTAACCTGCAAAACTTGCGATCCGGGTCATGAGAGTGAGATAACTCCATAAAAAACAAATCAAAATAAATTATGAGATTCAATGCCCAATAAATCCAATGTTGTAGGATGAGATTGAAAAAAATTGAAATTAAAAAAAAAATCCTCAAAACTTTTAAGGATCAAAGTGAAAAAAGGCTTGGCATTTCACTATTCATTGCTATAGTTAAAAGCCAAGCCCTTTTAGTATATATTAACCAGCTAGATGGCCTACGCTACGTTGTGGGCTAAGCCAATTTTTTCACAAAAAAAAAGATATTCATGTTACATCAACATTTTTAAAGGAGTAAGAAAAATCTAAGATTAAGGTCATTGAAAAAGACTACCTGTGTTGTCAGAACAATGACTCAGAAAACAAGATAAAAAAAATACCATAGAGTGAATCTCATGCTTATATTCAATCAAGTGATTTAATTTAATAAAAAAATAAAAATCCTTATAAAAAAAGCTAAATTGAACAAATATATATAAAAAACAACTTTTGTTTTTTTTTTCAGAATGAATGGAAAAATCCTATAGAAAGTGAAAAAAAAAGCAAAAAATATTTGAGTATGAGATTGAGAAAAAAATAAGTTCAAAAAAGGAAAAAATCTAAGCAAATCTGGTTGAAGTTTAAACTTTCTAAATTCAGGTTAATCTCTTAAACCCATAACCCATTAAATTAATACCTGGTCTCAACCAAGAATCTCAATATTCAGCCAACTTGATGTTGAAGGATGAAATAAATAAATTTAATTAAAAAACAAAATCCCTTTTAAAAAAGGAAAATCTAACAAAGACAGGGAAAAACCCAAGGCAATACCAGACCAATTTAATGTTAAAGGATGAAAATAATTAATTTAATCTAATAAAAATTCTTTTTAAAAAATCTAGATCTAGAAAAAGATTGGAAAAAAACTCAAGACAATCCATACTATTCTCAAAAAGACAAAAACTCTACTAGAAAGAGAAAAACAATATCGAATAATGAAATACAAAAAGAGATTAAAAAAAACAACTTAGACAAACCTTCTAAACCCGGATTAATATCTCAAACTCTTAATCCATTAAGCTCTAGACCTGAGCTCAATTAAGAAGCTCAGCATCTGATAAATTTAATTTAGAAGGATAAAATCATAAAAAAAATAAACTAAAAACATTTTCAAGGTAAAAAAATAGTAATAAAAAATAAGGATCAAATTTGATAGGAAAAAAAAATAAGGGAGGATGAAATTGGAAAAAAAATAAAAACCATTTCAAATAAAATATATAGCAATTAAAAGAGCAGGAACCGAATTTAACATATAAAAAAAAATCCATGGGGTGAATTTGAAAAACAATTCTAATTTTATAAATTATTTTAAATAAAAAAATACTAATTACAATAACATAGACTAAATTTGAAGAAAAAATTAATTGGAGAGTTGCATTAATTTTTTTTTGGTCATCGTGGTTTTATAGGTTGAAAGAGAAAAGGAGATAAAAAAGAAGAAGAAAGAAACAGTCTCAGAAGGTAGGGACAACCTGGAGAATTTTATCACTGTCTGAAAACCATTGTTTGACCAGGTAAATCTATCGCATGTACTGCTGCAACATTCTTGGAGCTCCCACGCGCCTCCATGTAAATTATGTAAATAATATTATACATTTAGTAAAAGACACATCAACGCCCCTATCAAATTGGTTATTACTGAAAAACAAAAGAAAAAAAACACAAATGCCCTTGCATGATAGCTTCTTTGTTTTGGCTTCTAGGGATAATATCAATAATTTATTGTGCAATTAAACATAAAAAGTAAAAAATACCCCCAAAGTCAGGGATATGTACCATTTTACTTTCAAGAATAAAACAATCATTATATTGTGCAAAAAAAATATGTGTTGACCAGTCTATCTCCGAATAATTAGGCAACACCTTATGAATCTTTTGGAAAAGACAAAAATATCCATGAAGGCAATCCTTGTCAATTTTGTAAAGAAGGGAAAAGAGGTCAAAACATTGTTCCAATCTACAATGTTTTGAGTCTATGTTCAAAATAAATAACTAATCCTTTTCAATTTTTTTTGCATTAATTTAGACAAGGACTAGTTATGCGACTTGCACTTTACCGCGGATCAGATAATGTTTTTGACAAGAAACTAATAAATATGCAAGCTTTTCAAATGTGTTTTTTTCTAAAAAAAATCTAATTATAAACCAAAAGGCTTATGCATGTATTTAATTAAATACATCGAGAACCATTTGTGCCAATAAATGCAAAAAAACAAAGTGTTAACGTGTCTATTCAACTTGCCCAACTGCAAGGCGAATTTGTTTTTCTAACGCAAAATATTAATATGTAGGTGTTATTAATATATTTTTAATATCAATTAACAAATATAATTGTGAATTAAAATTCAATGTTTATATATAATAAAATATAATAAATATCATAAATGTTAATAAAAATATGTAAGATCTTGAGGTAACATTTAATATAGCAGAAGAATGAAATAATATTGCAATTGCTACAATAAAACTTTATTTACTCAGCAAAAACTAATTCAAAATTATCAAAATCACAAAGAACTAAAAAAATTTATTATATCTATAGTTATAGTCGAGTACAAAATCTCAAGTTTCTTGCTTACTAATTATTTTTTTGTTATCAAATAAATATTTATTAAATACATATTAGTTCTTATGAGACTAACAAAATTAGTGATGTATTGATTTTTTTAAAATATGAAATTTCTAAATAAACCAATGTAAAAAAAAGTAATTTTCCTATGTTTTTTTTAAGGGGATTAAGTACTCTGAATGTTGATAAATTCAAGTTTTTACTTCTTTCAAAGAAACACCATACTTTTCATCCTAGCACTGTATCCTTTGTTCATTGTCATTATCACT
This sequence comes from Populus nigra, assembly GCF_951802175.1. Classification (NCBI taxonomy): domain Eukaryota; kingdom Viridiplantae; phylum Streptophyta; class Magnoliopsida; order Malpighiales; family Salicaceae; genus Populus; species Populus nigra. The sequence goes on from NC_084852.1 coordinate 8,588,902, forward strand.
TCCACGTCGCCGCATATTTACAAAAAAAACAATATTCTAGTTATCATTGGAAATTGGAACTGCTTTCTCCTTGCATTTCCTCTTTCATCGTTACCTTTCTTTTTCCTCTCTCTTTCTGAATCTCGTAGACAAGAACAAGATTCAAAGAAATCATCTAATAATAAGAATTTGAAAGTAATAAATTTTATATATATATAATTTTAGAATTGAGTTTTATGGTTGCTAATATAATAGCTACTGGAGACTTATAAGATTGTTTATTTCAGGGCTTGTGAAATTAATTGAGATACGGGTAAACTAACCTAAACACTCACGTTAATAAAAAAATAAAAAATCATTTTAAAGACCTCCCCCAAAATAAAAAAATAAAAAATTATTTTAAACAAGATTAAAAAAAATCATCTAATAATAAGAATTTGGAAGTAATAAATTTTCTTATATATAATTTTAGATTTGAGTTTTATGGTTGCTAATATAATAGCCACTAGAGATTTATAAGATTGTTAATTTCAGAACTCGTGAAATTAATTAAGATACATGTAAACTGACCCAAACATCCACATTAAAAAAAATAAAAAATCATTCTAAAGACTCTAAATGGAAATACAAATCTAAAAATCTAATCCATGTCTAATGTAATAAGCAACTATGGCAACTACAACCTTTTGCTAAAAACGGGGAAAAGACTCTCAATGCTATTATATGTCAGAGAGACTGTGCCCGATTTAGCATTATATATATTTAATTATATCTAATTTAATTTTAATAAGTTATTGTATCTCCCATTTATTATTTTGTTAGATTCTCATTATCAAAACTAATAAAAATAATTTAAACATAACCAAGTTTAAATTTTATATTTTTAAAATAAAAAATAAAAAATTATTTAAGATTCTGGTTACGATTCAATAATTAAAATTTAATATTTAATTCTGATAAGTTGCACATATAAATTATTCTACACATGACAAATTTTGAAAATATTTTTAACATTTATATTTTAATTTTTTGGTAAAGATTATTGTGAATATATAAAATATTAACTTGATCAATTGATATATTTTCATTAATTTTGATGGTAAAAATATGGTGAAAGAATAGATTGGAGCATAGTTATATATCTAATATTTTTAAAGTGTGATTAGGAGAGAGATTATAATATTTAACTATTTTCTTAAAAATAAATCCCAAGCAAGGTTTTTTTTAGTAAAAATATATTAGATTTTTTTTTATCCGAAATTAGATCCTCAATTAATGAATCTTCGAGTTAATCCATCATGCCAGGGTCTAGGGATTAAAGGCACAGCAGCTTTTTTAATGATAAAATGGATGTAATTAAACGTATAAAAATATATTAGTTACAAATTATAACATATTTTTTTGGGATTTTTGGGACAGTAAATGACATAATATATATATTTTTTTAAATAAAGAAAACCCAAAACAGACAAAAAAAAAAAACCAAAGTGGTCAGGTCAGTTTTAGAGAGAGAGAGAGAAACAGTACAAGAGAGGGTGTTGTGTACACATGACATACATGCACATGGTAGTTGTAGAGAAAAAAGGAGAGGAAGAAGGAGAGAGAGAGAGAGAGAGGTATATGCATCTATTGTAGAAGAGAGCAGCACTGTGGGTTCTCCAAAGCTATAGATACCCTTTTCTCTCTTTCTCTTTAGCCAGTTTTGAAACTTGAAGAGGTTAAAAGTAAAACCATTTTTTATTGCTCACTCTATGGTTTAAATATTCTGTCTTTAATGTCAATCTCACTTTTGAAGAAGACCCATTATCATCTTCAACTTCTCTTCCCTTATTTCAATCAAATTTCTCTGCTTTGCTCCTCTTTTCATGTTGATCCCAAGTTGCATTGTTGAGGTAAGGTCATTTTTTCTTACGGTTTTTTAATATGTTTTTGAACTATTTGATTGAAATGTGGGAATTTGAATGTGGGTTTTGGAGGTAATTGATTTGGCGTTTGGTGATCTGTGTAAATTTTGGGTCTTTTGGATTCTGGCTTTTGGCTATTTGTGCTTATCTGAGTTTTCAGATTTGTGAATTCTGGATATAAGTTGATGGGTTCCCTTCTCTAATTTGTTTTTCTTTTTTGTGCTGTTTTATCCTCTTTTGATTCAATGCATGGGGTTTTATGCTATATCTGCGGCACTTCATTCTTTCTCTCATTGATTATCATAAGATGTGTAAAATTCTAGTGCCCTTATAATGAGATCTCCAGATGACATATTAGATTATGGATATCAGTTCTAGTGCTTTTCTGTTAGGAGAATTCGGTACGATTTACTGGTATTTTCGAGGCAGAAATCAAGAGTAGCTGCTGTTTTTTGCATGGCAGATTTTTGCCTTTTATTTGAGTTTTTAAGGTCTTGGAAAACAGAGTTGAGAGCTCAATACTTAATGCACGCCCTGAAATTTGTTTTAGAAGAATCCATTTAGTTGTGAGTCTGACACTTATTATCTGGCTTTATATATTGTTGTGGCATAAGTAGAATGGTTCCTTTTGTGAAATGGGATTTTGCTTAGGACACACAAGTGAATGCAGAATGACTTAGATTTAATTTGATGTCAACCTTACCTTCTCTGTCTTCAATAATAGATGACCCTACTAATCTATAGAAGCGAAGCTTGTAAAGACATGGAGAAATACAAAGAACTATGTTTGTTTCATATCAAACCATTTTTGAGGGAACTGTTCGTATTAGCCATGTTCAAGTGTGGAGTAATGGACTTGCAAAAGCCACTTTGGATGAAAGTTTTCATGTTCTGCTACCAGAAGTGTCTTACACAGAAAGAAAAGGAAATGTTGACATTTGCTGATCATTTTGGTTGATTTGGAGGGAGTGTGGGAGGATGCTTCCTTATGCAGGTTGAAGGTTTTGCATTGGTGGGATAGAAAAAATACTTGATCTCTCTCTCTCTCTCTCTCTCTCTCTCTTCCCCTTATCTGAGAGCTTTAGCTAAGTAAATTGTAAATAGTTGTAAGTTAGCTTGATAGTTTTTGTCTTCCTTGGGATACTTGTAGTATAAGGGAAGAGGTGCCCCTCTTTTGGGACTGGAGCTAACATACTTTTGCATTATTTATAAAAGAAAGAAACCATTGGAGTTTATCAAGGTTTCATCTAAATCACCTTCGACAGATTGTTGTTTTCTCATTTTAATTTAGTACACAAAAAGAGAGAATTCAACTAGTTAGTATGATGTGGCATATAAGCAGACGGTAGCAGGGTAAGGTAGAGGGTAGTATACTACATACAGTCTACAGGTATAATTATTGTCACCTGGAGCAGTTGGTAGCACTGTTTCATTTTCCAAGGGCTGGCCTACTGTTATATAAGTTGGATTACTCAATTATACCAGTGTTGAAGCTAAAACTGTAGCTTTTGTTGCTCTGCAAAGGTTCCTTCGTTTTTTTCCAACAAGAGAATGAAATCCAGACAGCTGCAATTATGGTAAGATCCAAATTCTAGTATCTTGATGATCTGAACTGAACACAAATATGTTTGTTTAGGTGTGTGGAATATAAATATGATTATGTGACTACTAGAGAACTTGCTTATTTAGTGTAATTTTTTGGGTTGCTATATCACCGTGTGATTTGTGGAATATAAATATGATCATGTGAGTACTAGAGAACATTCTGATTTATTGTAATTTTTTGGGTTGCTATATCTCCGCGTGATTTCAAGTAGTAGTTGGGTAGTTGGAATTATAGATTATAATAATCCTTTGATATGCTAAATTTCCTTTTTTCCCCTAATGTTCCTTGTGTCATGTCAGTTGTTTTCTGGATCAAGGGATTTCTATGTTGGATTGCGAAGATAAACCAACTTTATGATAAATAAAACACTAAGGCCCATGCCATATCCAATTCTCATCGATTTGCCTCAGGCTTGCAGTCACATAAAGAACTTGAAGGCATAACAGAAGATGCAATAATAAGTCTCATTTTCTGTAGTAAGATTGTTAAATCCAAGAATTTTGGGCATCTTATTCATTTGTTATTTATCCCAAAACAGAAAGAATATGGGGTATTATTCAGTTCATCATAGTTTCTTTTATTGGTTGCTGACATGCGTTTGCCAAGCCAGTCCTATTCTCTCTCTCTCTCTCTCTACACATGCTAACTAGACATCAAAACATTCGTTTTTCTATTTATGTATCATGATAGGCCTTTCTGAACAAGGCTTGTAACTTCACATCAAATGCTCTTACCATAGCTCTTGTATGCTGAATTTGATTGTGAGGAAAGAACATGAATATTCCTTAAGCATGTAGATCTTTTTTTATTAGACTAATAAAATTTCAAGTCCCATTTTGATGCTTGTTTGTTTTCTAATGCTTGAAGAAAGCATGGAGATGCTGACTTGATGGATGGATATGTAGTATAATATAATGACATATGAACCGAAAATGAAATGGTACAGCTTCTATGAATATAGAAATGGGAAGCCATTTACATCATACTAATGAAGCTGATGAGGCGTAACACTTTATGATGTCCCAATATGTTCTCTTTTTCAAGTGAAATCTTCTCTGTTTCAGTACTGAACAAACCCTCATTCCAAATTGATATGATATCTTTTTAAATCTTATCACTTCTTGGTTTTGTCCTTCTTATTTTCCTTCAGCATTACTCAAATTAATACATCAGTGAACATGATCAGAAATAATAAGTTTTCCCTTTTGGAGTAGATTCATCTGTTAAAGGGTAGATTATTTATGTGCATGCTTCGAAGCATACTATAAGATAAGAAACGATGCTGTCAAGCTCAACTGTGGGGTTTTCCCTATTAATTGCCATGGAGAAATAATTATATCCGTTGGACATAATTTTAACTGATGAAGCCTTTTTAGCCTTAAGCCTCATGTGACATAAAAATGTAACGGGAAAAATGGACGAAAACCTTTATGGTTCAAATTGGTTGGAATTGTATGTAAGATTGAGATCCCACGTGATATTATGGTTTGAGTTGAGACCTATGCCCAATCTTCTTTCTATGGGATTTTTGTGAAATCTGAAATTTTTGGGGATTTGTAGATGATGATTCTTCAGTATCTGGATTTAGACTTTTAATAGTTACGATCTCTTTCGTTGATACTTTTGGAACTTTGGGATGCCTAGTCTTTCTTCAGTTTAGAGGTCATTTTTTGGTGCAACAATATTTGGGCTTGTAACCACATCATGTAAGTTTGAGTCTTAAGTGTAACCTCTGCATACAAAATTACTGAGGGGTGGAGCTATTTCCAAAAGCTCCATCCTAGATACTCACTTGGACCAAAATTGGGCATTGGCCTTTTTCCTTTTTCAGACATGATTTAGTTCCTTGTGTTATTCATGTGTGCCTAGTGATGTAAATATTGATTGTTGTCTAGTTTACAAGGAAAGACACTAGATTATAAATTCAGGCAAGCCAAGCAGTTTTCTTTAATTGTTATCTTATCTTTTTAACGTGCCATTTATTTTATTTTTGTTAAATTGATTTCCTCCTTTAAATGCAGATTTTTCTAGCGTTCTATCATTGTATGTTGAACTGTGATTTATTGGGTGTTAAAATGCATCTCCGTATTTGTCTAAATTGGCTTTGTGTTTTAATGCAGATTTTTTCTCAACTGTAGGATCGCATGAACTCGGTATATGACATGGGTTTTTCCTTTCCAATGAACCATGAATGCTGAATGGAGATGGTGGGTAACAAGCCTTTCTGAAGATTTTATTCAGTATGTGATTAGTAAGATTTATAGTTCTCTAGGAAATAAGGCAAGAGAGTGATGAAAAAGTGTAGATAGGGAATTTAAAATAAAGGTTCTTGAGAAAAACAGGTACAGCTTTTCCACCAAATTTGGTAGTTATTGTTGAGATTTTGTCATTTTCTTCTTCTTAGGGTGATGCCTAATCTTCTAACTTAATTTTTTCCATATTTTCTGGTCGATCATTTCATGCGTATTTGAGGTACATATGGATATGTAAGACAGAAGTATGGGATTTTATCTGTTTCCTTTTTTTGTTCTGTTCTTTCCATAAATTTTGTGCAGGGGGGTTCTTTGTTGAGGTCATCTTTTGTCGGTTCATGTGCTAGTTTTCCCTCTTTATCAATTTGTGCATTTATCTATGTGTTTATATTATGGTCTGAAAACTTTAAATGAATATCATATTATCATGAAAGTACTTGTCTTGCCTAATCACATGATCAAGATTAACAATTTAGCTTCAAATTGCATAAGCCAATTCCTAAGACATGCATTGATGAAAAGGATTAAGCCAAAATCTAGCATTTACGTCTAAATATTAACGCAAAAGAACTACCAAAAAAATTAATTCAAAAACCTTCTTAAATGTGCTTATATGCAAATAAAATCCGACTATAAAATATTAATTGTAACACATACAAGATAATCTAATTCATTTTAGTAAAACACTTCTGACTTCAGTTATAACGTGAAAGGAAAAATGTAACTAAACAATTCAGGTTTTTTCTAAGGTAATGGTCTGACACCACAACATCATTGATTGTACATGTAACATTTGCAATAGTCACCAAATTTGTTACTAGCATGGTAACGGCTGTCGTGATTTGTAACAATTGTGAGTATAAAATTACCTCCATTTGGCGTTGGATTTCAGTTCCATCCTGTGATGGTTGTTATTTGAGTCCATGGTTCTAGCAATTAAGTTCAAGCTTGGATGACATTTTGTAATGTTGCCCCAGCTTTTCTTTTTCCACTAGTCTTAGGAAAATTTAGAATTAAATATTACACGAGACTACGAGAGTTTTGAGAGCACCAAATTGGAATGATCAGCATTCTACTGAAATTTTTGTGCACATAATATTTCCTAAACAAGCCTGTCAATAATCACATATGTTGTTCTTTAGATGATTAAGTAGCTTGTCATTTTTTACTAGCTTTTTTTATGGTAAAACATGCACAAATAATATTCTTTCAATGTGTGAATTTTGATATTTATTCCTCACTAAAGTTGCTGTTATGAATAGATGCACACAAACTTTCAAGCAAAAATCCAACTGCACAGTAAAACTACCTATGCAAGAATAGATTCTACTAGTTTACATAGAAGCTTTCCATGGTTTTAAGCACGCTGATAACATCTAGCAGTTTTTTAGACTGTTGATGTGTTGCAATTTATTATGAAATGGGCTGTAATGATTTCATTGGGTGAAAAACTTCATGCTCGTGACAGTTGCAGTTGCTCATGTTAGCTTGCATTTTGACATGTTTGTTATTCACGTACTGGGGACTAAGAATTGCTATTTCTATATCACATTTTCAGCTAACTACTAAATAGCGGAGAACCTTATGCATTCTCTAGGCTTTTTAGATACACTGCTTAATCAATGCTGTGTTGCCATCTAGCAAATAGAAAAATACTTTAATATATGTTGATGATGCTGTTACTGATTGATGATAGTCATACAGATGGAAGGAGTTGTTGACTTATGGAATTACATGTTGTTTGCTTGGTCAACTGTCTCTTTGGGGAGGCATAAAATATATCAAGATTCTTAACTTTCCTAACTTATCGGCAGAAAGATAGTTATATCTACTTCGAGGCTTTTCTTCTCTATCTGTCCTTCTCTATTATCTATATATCTATCTTCCTGTCCATCTATTGATCTTGCTTCTCTAATTAAAGTAACATTGATAAATGGCATTTAGGTTGGAGGGTAATATGACTTGTTTTAAGTGGTAAAAAATAATCTAGAATCATGAAAACTTACAAAAAACTTAGCCCTTAACAGAACTGAATGGAGGAAGTATTGCTAATTGATGTCCTATGTTAATGAAACAAAAGAGCATGGCACATGGTGAATTATGGGTATCCAATTCTCTTGCATTGGATTTTGTAAATGATCTTTGAGGTCATAAGTGCATTAAAATCCTCTGGAGTCCTCTTTTTTTTTTTTTTTCTTCTTTTTTATCTTTGACACAGCAGATGGAGGTACATAGAGCAGGATTAGCTTTAGCATTTCCATTTGATTTATCTGGGAATGTTGTCTTCACTTTTCTTTGAATTGGAAATGGCAGCTTGGTTAGCCAAACTTGAATCCTCCTTTTTCTTGCTTGATTTTTTCTTAATTTGCGTTTGCTTGTGGGTTTGGTCAATTTTGTGGTGGTTTAGACTAAGGAGTGGCTTAATCTTTTCATGGTCTGAGTGGCTTTATCTTTTCATGGTCTAACTCCTCATGAGCCAGCTGAAAAATGATTCCCTAACAACCAGGGCAGTTGAAATAATTAATTTTTGGGATTTTCATCTTGGTGTTTCTGTTATATCAGTGACAATTTTTCTGCATGGAAATTATTAAATGCATTTGGTTACCTGATTATTTCTTTATATTTCCTCTTAAACTTAGGATCGGTTAAAATGATCTTTTTTAGGTGCTCCCTCCATCGGTAATATACTCTTGCCATGCAAATCCATAAATTTCCCATCACGCCTCTAATTTTTTTCCTAGTGCAATTGGAGTGGAAATTATTTCTTTGCATGCAATGGATTTTGGATTTCCTTGAGTTGCATGTAATGCAAGGTTTTACAACTTTTGAGGGGAATTCTGTGGAATTTGTTCATCCATACACATTGTAGGTGCAGAGTGGACACAAGAACTACATTAGAAGTTCAACATGCCATTACCTTATATGCATCTACTTTTCTTTTGTTTTTTACTTTTTATGTTATACCTCCTTAATGTAAAGTCTTACCATACACATTGTTTTTTACTATTAGTTTTTTGCTAATAGTGCATAATTGTTCAGTCACTAATACTGGTTGTTTACTCTTGTTTTTGTTGTTTCTCACCAGTTTATGTATCTTTTAAATTTTAATGGATGGTTGCATTTGGCTTGAGAGCATATGCGTGGAAAAGTTTGGAGAATCTAGAAGTTTGGTCAGGCTGTAGTGATGACCAGTTCAGCAATTGATGATTTTCGGGGTGATGGCTTTGAGGGGTCACATCAAGAGCGCTGTATTTTTGCTGATATTTTCTTTGGCAAAGATACTGGTGGGACAGGTAAGAGGAGTATTGATGCTGGAGTTATTAATTTAAAGAGCCAGGACTGTAAGATTGCAGATCCTTCGCTGCATACTAACAATGAATACTCAGCTGTCACTACTCTTTCTTCTCCTATAAGTTTGTCAATCGAGGATTCTGATGCGAATGAGAATTCTATAGGGGCTACTGCTTCAGGCTGTTTTATGGAAAGATTTACCTTTGTGGAGGGCACTAGCCAGAATAAGACTGTCAAGCGAATGAAGTTTGCAGTTGATGAACCTTTGTACACTGAACCTGATACATTGAAAGTTCTGACTTCGTCCTTACTGCATAAAGAGATTGTTAGTGGTACAGCTGCTGCAGATATGGATTCACTGAGCCAAACAGTACTATTACATTTAGTCGAATCATCCTCTCAGGGTGTTGTATCCACCAGCTATCTGTTAAAGCAACATGCAAAAATAGACAGAAAAGGTGATGCACGCGAGCCAGATGTTCTGAAGTGCAGTTTGCCAAACTCAGATGGTGTTGCTGGCAAAGCTATTGCTTCACCTGTTTCCCAAGAGAGCTATGCAACAAGGATATTGCTTGCAAGACCTGTAGATGTTGTTGGGAAACCTGGATCCCCTTTAAATGCAGAGGAAAGAGCGAAGGCATTCAATTCTCCAGGATTGGATGTATCCATTATCTCGAAGACAGATTCTAAGATGGATCCTCGTCCTTTTCTCCAAAGTCATATCACCCGCTTACTTTCAGCTTTGGGTTGGTGTATTGGAAAGCGCAAGAGACCCAGTCGAAAATATATGGAGTCTATTTATCAATCACCTGAGGGGAGATTAATTCGTGATTTCCCTAAAGTGTGGAGGCTGTGTGGTCAAATTTTGTTCGCAAATGGATACAAGGTGGTGCAGGAAGGCAATGGTAAGGAATGGGCTGATATAAGTCACTTTTGGTCTGATCTCTCAGATACATTGACTACTATTGAGAAAGACATGGATAAATCAGATCTTGCCAAAGCCTTGGCACATCAGTGGAGTATTTTAGATCCCTTTGTTAATGTTGTGTTCATTGATCGGAAGGTTGGTGTACTGAGAAAGGGATGTATGGTTAAAGCTGCACAAAGCTTAGTGAATGATAGAAATGTGAAAAGTGAGGATGACATTGGAAAGGAGTCTGCTCAGAAAAATTTGTTGGCTTGGCATAGTGATTCTTGTCCGGTCACTAAAAGTGCATCAACAATTTGTGAAGGAAGCTGCCATGACTGTGATGTACAATCTGGCAACAGGACTTTCTCAGAATGCGGACAAGAATCAATGGTGAAAGGTCAGATGGATGTATCTATTCATATGAATGACAGAGAAGGCATGTGTTCTGATGGGATGGGAAATCAATCTTGCAGCATGTGTAAGGATTGCAGCATGTGTAAGGACAGGATAGGTGGTGTGGATATGACTGACTGGCTAACTTGTGGGACAGATTGCACTTCTGCCCAGTTGTGTAGTTGCCAATGTAATGATTTTCCTGTTACTGCTGGGAACATTATAGTGCATGGGGCGTCTGAATCTGTTTCCCCTCATCAAGACAGCAACTTAGTTGATCCAGATGATGGCACTGGTCATATGGACTCCATCCACCATGATGAGCCAACTTCTGCCCAAGTTGTGACTTCGGGAGTTTTGCAGCAATCCAGATTCAGTGAAGAGGAGGGTTTACAGTGCATTCAAGCTTCAAGGTTCAAAACAAGGGATAAAGCAGCTATGAAAAAGATACGTAGAAAGTCCAGAAAAATATCAGAAATCAGATCAACCACATTAAGCCAAAGTGAAAATATTGATGTGCTTGGCAATCCATTAGAGTCAAACAAAGTTGAAGAGAAGCTTATCAAAAGAACTAAAAAGATCTGCATGAAGTCCTCCCCTTTGGATAATTGCCTACATCAGGTGGTGAAAAATGGTACAAAATTAAAGAGTACGCATGGCAATAGTTACGGTCCCAAATACAAACAAAAGAAAACAACCGGCTGCCAAATTGATGATGATGATTTGTTGATTGCAGCCATTATCAAGAACAAAGATTTTAGCCCAGGTGCCACCAGATCTATTTCTAAAAAGAAATCTTGCATATTAAGAGCTGGCTCAAAGCACAAACGGAAAAAGGGCGGCTGCAGGCTACTCCCAAGAAATCTGGGCAAACTGGGAAAGCATTATGTGGGTGGTAAGTGGTCAAGAATGGGATCTAGGACGGTTTTGTCATGGTTGATAGATGCTGGGGTCTTGTCTGTAAAAGATGTAATCCAGTACCGAAATCTAAAAGATGATTTTGTGATTAAAGATGGTGTGGTTACCAAGGATGGCATCATGTGTAAGTGCTGCAATATGGTGCTTTCGGTTACCAAGTTTAAGAGTCATGCTGGGTTCAAGCTTAACCGACCATGTTCAAACCTTTTCATGGAATCTGGAAAGCCTTTTACTTTATGTCAGCTGCAAGCATGGTCTGCTGAATATAAGAGCAGGAAAAGTGGTACCCAAGTTGTTCGTGCTGATGAAGATGATAAGAATGATGATTCATGTGGGCTGTGCGGTGATGGTGGGGAGTTGATATGCTGTGATAATTGCCCCTCTACTTTTCATCAAGCTTGCTTGTGTACAGAGGTTTGCCATTTGCTTTTCTGCTGTGTTTTATGGTGCATTTTCTTTTCCCATAGATTTCTTATAATTATTTGTTTCCCTTTTCTTTTTTTTGTCTCAAGCAGACTATTTAGCAACTGTAAGTGTTCTAAGTTGTGGTTTAAGATGCACTGACATGGCCATTAGTGTCTCAATATTTTGGTTGTCAAATCTTTTGGGAAATAAATAGCATTTTGATAGCAATATTTATGGTCATTTTTCCTGTTTGGATTCCAAATAATTGATGTCCTTACTATTGTAAGAGTTCACAGATAATTAGTTCTGAAACAGAGTAGAATGGATGAAAACATGCAAGTGGTGGAATGACCATGTTAATTGTGCAGTTCGTTTTTTATGAATGTCAATATGACTAGTTATACGCAAGGAGCATGATGACTTCTCTCTTTGAGTTACGATTGTTTTTGTTCTAGCTACAGTAGCTAAATCAACATTTTATTTATTTATTTTACTTCAGGATCTTCCTGAAGGCAGCTGGTATTGCCCGAATTGCACCTGTTGGATATGTGGGGATCTGGTCAATGATAAGGAGGCTTCAAGTTCTGTTGGTGCTTATAAATGTTTGCAGTGTGAGCACAAATGTACATCTCCAACCTCCATTTTGTTTAGCTTGATTGTTTTCATTGAATCTAAACTTCCTTGCAACGTCCATGGATGGCTTGAGAATTGATTCAGGATGCACATGTTAAAGTATGAATTGTACATGAAATTAAAGCTCATGCTTCTTGGAGCGGGTAATTTCTAAGTAATATGGTGGCTTGAAATTATTTTTGCTGGACATGCATGTTAAAATAGAACTAGATTTGTTTCTCGTGTAATGGGGAAACTTTTATATTGTTTACTTTCATAGACAATAATGTTGAAAACTTGTTAGAACTGCAAGGTGATGACACTAATTTCGTGGATCAAAACTTGTTCTAAATCTAATCTTTTTCAGCCCTACACTGCTACTGCCAACTTCTTAAGAGATTCAACTTCTATTCTAGAAAATCTAAGCATGAATTAATGCTTTTTTTTCCCACTAAAAATAAGTCTTGTACACCAATCTTTCCAATAATTTTCCTTATGCATAGAGTGAGGAGCTATTTTACTTCAGTAGGGTGGTGCTAAATGAGCTTGGCATAATAGTCCTGTCAGTGAGCTATTGTTTGTGGTTCTCTATCCTATTAATCACAAGGATTTTATCTACATCTTTGTTGGTAATTGATTTCTCACAGCGTTTCATAATGGTATGTGGACTTGTACCCCTTCAGTTACCCTATTCCATAATATTGAGTCTCTAATTTACTGGGTGTTTATATTTTTTACAGATCATGGGGCATGCCAAAAAGGAAAACAAACACATGAAGGACTGGTTTCTGATGCTTGGTTTTGTAGTGGAAGCTGTCAAGAGGTACTTTGGCTCTATTTTCAAAGTTAGTTAATTTGTTGAGTACGCTGGATGTCAAATTGAACCCTTCTAGGAGTGTGAAGCTTCAAGTGCTTAAGAGTGATTAATTGTTGCCTAGCATGTCAATCTTGTGTATCTGACATAACACATCACAATTTGGTTTCCTTATTTCTCATGAATAACTTATTTATGTTTTCCATAAATTTGGCATGTAGCATTTAATGCAGACTCTTATTCTAATTTCCTGGAGCCAGACATGAAAAGCATTTGTTTTGGAAAATGCCAATTCCCTGATTCTTATTGAGCCCTGTGCTTTTGTAATGTTGATTTAGGATAGTTATTGCTTGCATCTTTATCACTGTTGAATGAACCTAGATGATTCAACAAATTTTGCCTGCTTTTACATATTTTAATTTCTGTACTTGTTCCCTTACAATGTTTCTACCTTGTTTTGGTAATTAATTGAAATAATCATGCCAAGATAAATAGCTTCCTGGTAAAGATACCGAACCCTTTGTTTTATTGATCATAATCATGAATGAAGTTTGTAGAGTATGTTGTGCCTGTTGGAAATAGCAAACTAGATCTATTTTAGAGTTCTATTCCTCTGCAAATTAGTTTCTGCTAAGCTTTATTGAATTTAGACTAATTGTTTCTGAGTAGCTTTATCTAGGTTAGTTTACTTTGCATTAACAGGTTTGTTTAGCTTTATAATTATTCAAATATTTAGCTTGTCACCTCCCTACAAATGGGACTATGCAAGTTAGTGCACACCAAGAGAGAGAGATCATTGAGATTGTTTGTGCAGAGAAGTGTCTTTGCACAGCAAGAGATCATTAAAATAATTAATCTCACCGTACCAAATCTGACCACTGGAGCAAACACCTCATCATAGTAAATCCTATATTTCTGTCTGACCCATTTTCCACAAGCGTAGCCTTGTAATGATCAACATTGTCACCCGCAGTTCTCTTAATCTTGTAAACCCACTTAACACCAATAGATTTGTGTTGAGGTGGGAGTGTAGTCATTGTCCAGGTGTCATTCTTTTCAAGAGCCTGTATTTCTTCTTTCCTAGCGATCTTCTAACATTCCATTTCATTTGCCTCCTAGAAGCTTAGGGGCTCATGATCAGCATATAGACACAACAGACTTGAATCCATTTCTTATCATAGACTAGCTCATTAGTTGCTTCATATAGGTATGCTAGATTCCTTGTTTGTAGAGTTGATGTTGAGCTTGAAAGGGAAGTGACAGTTTCCACTTGTTCCTTTGATTGTATTGCTGGTTGTGGTGTTGATTGACATGGTGATGTTGCTGCTGCTGCTGTCCCATCTCCTGGATGTTGATCAGCCTCATTGTCTTCTAGTACAATTTTCTCCACATTTTTGTCATTGTTGTCCCACTTCCATGCATCTGCCTCATAAAAAATAACATCCCTACTAACCAACAGCTTCTTTGAAAGAGGATCATCCAACTTGTAAGCTTCAGAATCTTCATTGTAACCTACAAACACTCACTTTACTTCACGATCATCTAGTCTCATTCGTCTGGCCTTGGGTACTTATGCATAGTCAACAATTCCAAATTTTCATGGATGTGCTACACTTGACTTGATTCCACTCCATGCTTCATAAAGTGTTTTGTGCAGAATACTTTTGGCGGGGCATTTGTTCAACAAGTGTACTGCACATGCTACTGCTTCTCTCCAAAACATCTTTGGCATCATTCTTTCTTTGGTCATATCCAGGATCATACAATTCTTTCGTTATGATATCCTATTCTACTGCAATGTGTAGGCAGCTGTAAGTTGGTAACTAATCCCATGTTCCCTGCAAAAAGATTGAAATGCAGCCGGGGTATGCTCCCCACCTCGATCTAATCTTATTGTGACAATCTTCCTAGCACTCTCATTTTCAGTATAAGCTTTAAACCTTTTAAACACTTCAAATACATCAATTTTTTCTTTAAGAAAATAAACCCCAATGAACTTAACAAAGTACACATGACCTCCAATTGACATAGGTTCAAAATGTCCCCATATGTTTGTGTGTACGAGCTGCCATTGTGTTGTTGCTCTTCGTGTCTTTCTAGTGAGGAAAGCTTGACGTCCCTGCTTCCCAAGTACACAGGTGTTACACACACTATCCAGCTCTGATACTAGATGTTGGTTTAAACACGAACTCTCTCACACACACAAAAAAAATTGAAATGAGAAGAATATAAGAAATAACAGCAACAACACTTCTCTGCACATACAATCTCAATAACAGCAAGTACACAAGTGGTACACACACTACCCAGCTCCTTTATGCTTGGTAGTCCTCTCAACTTTATCATTTTTGTACAGAAGTTTCAGGCCATTAAGATGACCAAAAGGTAGGTGCCATTTTTCAATCTCATGCTCACTCTTGTTGGATATGCAATGCCTAGCTACTGTTTTCAAAAGCAATGGAAACATTTTGTTCCGTCATCTGCACTTTAGCAGTGAGTCTCTTTTCAACATTTCTTAACTATAGAAAATTCCCTTCCATGTGGATTTCATGTCCTTTTTGAAGTACTTGTCCAAGACTCAGAATGTTGTTTCTCATGTTAGGCATGTAATACACATATGAGATGAATTCAGTTGTTCCATCTTTCTGATATATGGCCACATTTCCTTTCCTAGCAACTGGCAACTTAGAAGCATCTTCAGAACTAATGTTCACGAAAATTCTCATGCAGCTCCATAATTCATGTCCTTCCACACTTGATTTCTTGCTCCTAAATCCAGATACCAAACATTCCCACCTTCAAGCATACCACTGCCAACAACTAGCAATGTTGGTTCTTCCTCTGTGCTGTTTGATTCCTTAGCAAAGTTTGCTATGTTGTCAACTTTGTTTGTGTTGAATTTAAGAGAGAGAGAGAGAGAGAGAGAGGTTTGGGAAGCCCACTCCTGACCCAGAACAGACATACCATGTTGAATTTAAGAGAGGGAGTGAGATAGGAAGCTTAAAGTGGCATAACTCGGAAGAGCCAAAAGGGCAACAAGAAGAAGCCCAGAGGAGGCAAAAGGGCTGAGTCCACAGGAAGTTAGAATGGCCAAAAGGCCTACTCATCTCAAAAGGCACATTATGAGATGAGGTTTGCCAAGAACTTATAAGGGTATTAACTTTGGTGTTTTCAATGTGGGATTATAACATCCCCACGCGAAGCATGGATGGAAGACTAAGGCAGCATATATGAAGAGGGGGTTAGGCTTTGATATCATGTTGAAAGCCATCTTAACTCAAAAGCTTAAGCTATGAGGTAAGACTCCAAGTATGGTTTTATAATACTATTTAACACATCGTTTCAAATGAAAGCTCTTTGGGTTTGAAACTTGCACAAACCCACCATTATTTTGTGCAATTTTATTAATTTTATTAGTTAGAATGAGGGTGGTGAGATTCAAATTCATAACCATTTGATCATTAATGCTTTGATAAAAGAAACAAAGTCTGTGTTTCAAAACTGTCTTTTTTACGCAGCCAAGCCTTCTTGAAATAGGAATTGATCTATTTGTACAAGGAAACAATTATTCTAAATGCTAAATTAGTGTGCCATAAATGGTGCACTGGCCCCACATTCCTAACTCACAGGATATTTACAAAAGATTAGAGTCATCTATTGCCTAAAATAAAAGATCCTATCGCCTAAAGTAGACTTGATAAAGTTTGGACATTCGTTGGCATAATGCCTTGCTTACAATTCCAGCACTGAACATTCATTTTTCCTTCACTGTACTAAGTATTCCTTGTGTGCATTGAGCTACCATGTCTTCCACGCCCATGGTATGTGAAGCCACCACGTCCTCTTCTTTGTCCTCCTTTGATATTCTCGAGGACAAGCTTTGATAGCTGTAACATCGTCATTTTTTCAAATGTGCAATTCATGCACTTGAAGTGATCCCAACAACTCCTCCATGCTCATGCTTTCCAAGTCTTTGGACTCTTCTATTACTGTCACCTTATTCAAAACTAGGCGTTGGTGATTGTAGCATTTTCTCAAACACTCAAGTATCATCGAGTTTTTCTCCATTTCTACTCATTTGATTAACAAATCCACTTAATTTGGAATGATAATCTAACACAGCTTCACCTTCTTTCATGTGTGCTGTTTCAAACTCCTTTTAATGTGTGCAGACTTCTCTCATTCTACTCCTTTCTAGATGATTCTCAGCTTGTCCCACACTTCTTTACTTGTGACAGCTTCTGGGATCTTTTCAAATATAAACAAGGCATAGTCTTTTTATCTTTCTTCCCCTAATTCTAGTGAGTATTCTCCTGTTATGGAGCGTATGCACCTTCTTCATTAGGGGTGGGTTCAGTATAGTCACTGCTAACTATATCCCACAGATCCTGTGAGCTAAATATTGCCTTGAATTGAATGCGCCATTTTTCATAGTTTTCTCTATTGCTAGTACATGTACCTGAAGTTGTACCAGGTTAGATGCCATCTCTTCAAGATTATTTCTTCAAGCTTTGATACCAGATGCTGGTTTAGACAAAAGCAACGACACTCCTCTGCACAAACAATCTCAATGATTTATTTCTCTCTTATTTTGAACTAACTTGCACAGCCCCATTTACAGGGTTAACAAGCTAATTATTTGGATAACTATAATGCCAAACAAACTTGATAAAGCAAAGCAAACTAAGCTAGATAAAGCTAATAGAAAACTATCAATTTAAAATAGTAAAAGCTTAGCAGAAGCTGATTTGCAGAAGAATAGAACTTTAAAACAGATCTTGTTTGCTATTTCCAACATAGAAATTAAATGATCCTCCATGCCTGCTTCCCAGTTTTTCTGATTTTTTTTGTGAGATTTTGTGTTTAAACCAACAGTGCTTGCTGAATGAGCTTTCATCGCGTCAGTTTTTATTGATTCCTAATTAAGGACTTGGTTTGCTGGTGTTTGCAGGTGTACTCTGGTCTTCATTCTCGTGTTGGGATCAATAATCCAATAGCTGACGGCTTTTGTTGGACTCTTCTCAGATGCATTCATGAAGATCAAAAGGTTCTTTCTGCTCAAAGACTTGCCCTCAAGGCAGAATGCAACTCAAAATTAGCTGTTGCTCTTACCATTATGGAGGAATGCTTTCAATCTATGGTAGACCCAAGAACAGGCATAGACATGATACCCCATGCTTTATACAATTGGGGGTGAGTGCCTTGTTGTTTGCAATCCTTTTCTTTTCAAGTATCTTCTGTTAAAAGATAGGCATCTTATGTAAATATCATTCATCTTGTTTTGTGTTTGGCCAGAGTTTAGACAACCTAGGATTTGGTTTGTTGTCTATATTGCATTGAGCTAGACATGCCTCATTTTCAACAAACTGCAACTTTTAAGTTTTTTTTTTATCATAAATGTCAACAAATTTATGTTGTTATAGAACAAGAGTTGTGAGCCTATATGGATGGAGAGTATCCTGGCTTAATCATCATCTAAAATATAAAACAGTCTCATGCATCTAGTTTCTTATATAAGCATTCCCTTGCTTCAGTTCTTGACTTGCTTCAGATCTCCTTCCATGACAGATCTAGAAATGTGAGGATAGAGGTTACCTATCTTAAAAGACTATTAGCAAGTGGAAATATAAGAAAGCTTATGGCACTTAATTCATAGTGTTGATGTCATAGGTGGAGTTATGTAATTTAGCTTACTGTATTTAGAGACTAGAAGTGATGATTATAAATGACCTTTGATGCTTGTCTTTGCAAATTCTTTCAATCCTATCCTAGAGAAAATGTAATTGCACTTGATGTTTTATTATTATTATTTGCTTTCTTTTTTGTATGATCTTCAGGTCAGATTTTGCTCGTCTAAATTTCTTTGGGTTTTACACTGTGGTGTTGGAGAAAGATGATGTGCTTGTATCTGCAGCATCTGTCAGGTGATATGCATTATTTGCTCAGAATATTTAACATTTTATAATTTGAATCATGCCTGTAGGAATTACGTTACTTTCAAGTATTTTCCTTTGATTCTATGATTTTATATTTGATGCTGAAATATTTCTAGGATTTCAGTTAGACAGGTTTTATCTCCATTTATGAACCGTATTTTGTTGATGAAACTTCTTTCATGATGTGTGGCAGATTAAACTGTCTACCATCATCTGATGGTTGAGTTAGAGACACTTTGATTTTGGGATGATAGAAGAAAGGGTTTGCAGACAGTTAAAAGTATAATGAGTTTTAAAGGTCAAAGTTAAATAATGGTTTGGAAGTTGTAGGAATATGATGCTAATAAAATAGAAAAAACTAATAAGTTATAGTTCCATAAGGAAACTAAAATTCTTTTTTAAGTACTAAATATAAAATGCTAATACCTAAAAATACTAAACCATCAGATACCTAAATATCTACAATTATCATACAATATTAAAATTCCTAAATAATCAAATAATAATTCCCTTTATTGACTTTCTTGATTCCCCACCAAAGGCATGCAGTATCTTCCTAACACAACTATTTTCATTTATTTGTCCTTGACATCATCTACCTCTTATAAGTCTCAATGAGGGCGAAAGAAAAGAAAAACATCATTTATGATGCAGAGTTGTATAGACTCCTGAAACTTTCAGTAGTATACAAATCTTCTCAATATTGTTAACTGTAATCACTCTTATTCCTTAAGGTATCTTTATCATTTAGGTTTCTAAATTTGGGATTTGATGTATGGTTGAGATTTGATGTAGGAAGATAAGGAAAAAGATAGCTAACGATAACCAACAGTCAAAGGCTGGTTGTCTAGGCTAAACAACTGAAACAAGAGAACGAACTCTTTATAATATTGTCAAAATATCATATTTGTTTTTTTACAGTTGTAGCAACCTTTTGAATACTAGCAAAACTAAGTACAATAAACCCTTGTTCTTAAAAATAACTAAATCTTAGCTATCCAAATTACCATCATAACTATTACGTAAATAACCTATCAAAAGAAAAAACCCTAATTATATGAAAGCTATTGTAGTTCTAACTCCTGAATCATTCTCCTTGGGTTGGAAGAAACTTGTCCTCGAGTTGAAACTGTTCTTGCCTCAATCCTAAGGGTGTCCAAATTAAAAATCGCCTACCGTTTTTCCGTTTCATATACATGTATAGTTAATATTAGTTTTATTTCATGGTTAGGATTACAAACTTGTACTTGCAATTCATTCCCTCCCAATTCGTGTCATAGATAATAAACTGTAATCTCTATAGAAGCTTATTCTTGAATTTGTATGAAGCACGTAACAGGTTAAGCTGATGAATTCCTTTTCTGAAACAACTACAACAATGCAATCTTTGCATTTAGTTACTATGTTGTCATGGTTGTTGCTATAGTTGTCATTGTTCTCCTTATCAAGTTCATCATCACAATAAACATCGTAGATTGGTGGAGAATCTCAATCCACATTGATCATCATATATTGGCAAAAAAAACTCCGATCCATAACTCTTTTTTCTCTCAACAAATAGTGCTTGTTGCTCCTCAACTCTCTCTCCCCATTGAAATACAGTTTTTTCCCTTTTTTCAATCCACCTTACACCATATGGTTTATGGCTTCAACATCATGAAAAGAGCCTTGACCCTTATGACTACCTTCTGGGATGTATAAGGGGTTGTAGTCAACGTCCAAAGTTTCCTTTATGGCTTCCACTCTAATTTCAAGCATGGTTAACACCTTTTGCTTGAGTTGGTTTAGCATCCTAATACCAACTGATATCGCAAGAAAAGGCAAAAGATAGCTAACACAACCAAAGAAAAAAGATAACAAACTCTTTATAAAATTATCAAAATATCAGAATTGTTTTTTTACAGTAGTAGCAGTCCTTTAAATATCAGAAAAAAGAAAAAAAAAACTAAGTAAAATAAGTTCTTAGCTGTCCAAACTATCATCATAAATATTACTCAAATAAACTATTAAAAGAAAAACCCTAATTATATGAAAGCTACTGCAGTTCTAGCTCCTGCACATCCAGATTAGATTATTGAATGAAATTACTCTAGTTTGTTTGGATGACATGATTTCTTAGTTCTTCTCTTTGTGCTTTTCTCTCTCTTTATGTTTTCTCCCTTTGCCTTGCATGCTATTCTCTCCATAAGTACTCATAATCTTATTACTTTTGTTCTCAAACTGTAATTGCCTTTCCACTTTTTCTATGCAAGACAGCCCACAATTTTTCTATTTCTTAGGCAGTCTGGCCTCATTTATGCATTAAATAGTATTTTAAACTCCCCATCTAAGGGTTTAACCTTTTAGAGTAACTGGATGCTGAGGGATGCAAATCTTGTTTTACCCACCTTACCTATTTCACCAGTCTTATATAACTTTGGTAAACCATATTTGGAAGAATAAGGTTCCGTCTTAGTTGAAAACTTTTTCTGGGTCTATTATCCTCCATATGTTCCAGGTGCAGTGAAGGCTGGATAAGACATTGTCTCCAGATCTGTGTCATCTATCTTAATAGCACTGGAGTGTTGGATCACCCTTTTTTCTTTCCGTTGCCTTGTTCCAAGAAATACATGGAAATATGATGTGTGCCTTATTTGGGGCTTGGAAGTGGTGTTGGTCATAAACCTCGGAGGATTTGATATCGAATTGTTTCCTGTGTTTAAGAAGGGAAGGATGGCTAGAAACTTTAGTGATGTGCAGTGTTTGCAGTTATTTGTTGTGCTTGAATGGTGATAAATGCTAGGATTTTGCAGAATCACTCTCTGATAATCTACTTTAGGATGGGATGGTCATTATATGTTCAGCTTTTGAAGTGTTTATGAGAAATGTTCCTGGCTTTTCTGATCTTGAGAGTTGTGTTCTTTGCCCTGGATTTGCTTTGTCTGCAATTTTATATTGCAACTAAAATCTCATCTTTTTGCAGGGTGCATGGAGTAACAGTTGCAGAGATGCCCCTCATTGCAACTTGCAGTAACTACCGCCGTCAGGGGATGTGTCGACACCTTATGACTGCTATTGAAGAGGTATTTTTCAAACTAAACCCATGTTTAGGTATCAATCATATATCCGTGAAATTTAAAAAATGAAAATGAAAAAGAAGATATTACGTGTCTGTATTTATGGACTTGGAGCTATATTTTGGGTGGCAATGCCTAATTACTGTTCCAACAATTTTTTCTGTATTTAATTGGATTTTAGAAAAGCAATTTCAATACCATCAAAGCTTTAATATCTGGACTTGTATGGGTTGCCTGCATGTTTGCTAATCTGCTTTATCTTTGGGCCGCTTCTTTACAAATTTTAGGTCATCATATCCTTGTGACCCCAACCAATGTCATTTCAGATTGTTCCTTGTTGTACTTCAATTGCTCTCAAGACTCCTCATGTTTTGAGTTCTTTTTTGTTATATTGTTTTTCTCATCACTGTCATTTCTATACTGATTATTCACATTACATACTGTAGCTTGTGTTGTCACGTTTAATGGCGTTGGTTTTCAAGTTGTCACGGTTGCTGCATGTTGAGTTTTTTTATTTCTCTTATAACAAGCCTATTTTTGATCTACATTTCCATTTCCTTCCTTTTAACCTCAATGATGGTGGTCCCAGATGCTAATTTCCTTCAAGGTGGAAAAGCTTGTTATATCCGCCATCCCAGATTTAGTTGAGACATGGACTAAGGGTTTTGGCTTCATACCGGTGAGTAAAGATGAAAAGCAAAGTCTGAACAAGATAAACTTCATGGTGTTCCCTGGAACAATATTGTTGAAAAAACAGTTGTACAAAACAAAAGAAGCAGATACAGAATCAGGTGAGTATTCGTTCCCTTTTCAAAAGAAACCCAGGTTACTGTTGATCATCTCCAATTTTCTGAGCAATCGATGAATTTTCTTTGGTCATTCAGACTTGGGTGATGCAGCACCTTTAACTGAAGTAGATATTTGCCCCATGGAGTATCATGTCACCGAGTTGGTGCAGCAATCCAATGAGACCAGCTACCTTGATGAAGTTGGTATCTCAGCAGAGCTCAAACATGTTGAAAGCCAGAAATTGCAAGAATCTGAACCAAGCAGTGAAAGGGAAACTCATGATGGTGCTGAAGGACTAGGACGAGCACCACCCATGGTAACTAACCTTTCGTCTGAAGTAGGACTCTGTTCTGATGGAATGCCCTTTGTCGAGTCTGACAGAAATTTTTTCCCTAACAAACATGATGCTAAAAAGGAAGACAAAAAGACGGAAACCCAAGGTAGTGATTTGCAGGAACCACTTTCAAAGCTGTCCCGTGGAGACTTGGTTCCAGCCCTAGGACGAGGCCCAGGTGAAGTGGCCTGTAATGTTCAATGTATTAGTTATGTTCCTTCTCCGGACACACCATCACAGCAAGTCTGTGAGTTAAATGAGAAATAGAAACAAAATTGTAAACTATTTCGTTTCTCGTTGCTGCTCATCACCTCACACCTACGCACACTCATCTTGCAGCATAAAGGCAGTAGAAAATATAGGAATAGAGCAGAGAGACTTAAAAGTTTCGGCAGCTTCGGGATGGTTCTGATCCTAAAGGGTTACGAAAGGGAACAAAAGCAATGTCTCACAGTTATGCATGGGTAAACTAAACAAAAACAGAGAAGGATAAAAACTAACGCAGAAAATGCATATTTATTTGCGGGAATGGACTCAATAATGAGCTGTTCTACCCTACTACTTGTAACCCTTTTTGTCTACTCAAAGAGGAGATGAAATGATTATAACAAATTGAGAGTAGCAGTTTGCAAAATATAGGGTGTCCTAGAATCGAGGCAAACTCCTTGTTTTACATGTAATTTCCGAAAAACTTATTTTCATATTGCTCAGAAAGGTCACAATTTGACAAACCTTGAATCCTTGACAGAGAGACCGGATTTTGTATTTTTCATATTTTGCACTTTTGACTGTTGAATGAAAAAAATTGTAATAATTTTCCATTCAAATCAATTCATGCTCCATATGATATAACAACACCACAATGGTAATCTATAATCGTCCATTTCTATTTGATTTTACATTGAGTGACATTTATACACTGATAGATAAACCATTATATCTTTCCACCAAAAAAAATGGAAAGGTTAAACAAAACAACAATAGTGCAAAAACTACTTAACTCTATTATATAATACATAATATCCATATTTGAAGCATATCAAATATAAAAAAAATCTAATCTTTAAGCACCCCAATAAATATGAAGAAAATAGCCAAAACAAAATCTCACTAAATTAAAAAATAATAGCCTAATAGTTTTCAAAATTGCTTTGGTAATCAAAACATCAATGTAGTTATAACCTTATATAACATGCCTATAGACAATAGTAATTATCTTTGGCAATTATTAAATTTGCTAATTTATTCGTACCAATTAATCTTGAAATCTATAGATGGATATTGATAGGCCAAAAGCCTAGAAAACAAAACAGAAAGACCAAACAACTACTATTTGGTCAAGCTACTAAGCTAAAGGCAAATCAGATAGTTATTGCCTGGTCAACTGGTTCGGCTAAAGGCCCAACCATTCTAAAAAAAGATCAAATAATTATTTTGGCAAAAGAAATGAGAGAGGTGATTAGGATAGGGAGAAAAAAATAGAGAATATAACGATAACTTGAGAAAACAAGAGAGAGCGAGAGCGAGAGAGAGAGAGAGAGAGAGAGAGAGAGAGAGAGAGAGAGACGACAAGTTATTAAAGCTTCATCATGCCTCTGGGATGATACACACTAAATCAGGAGGAAGAACTCACCAAGACGAATCCAACATCATCAAAGAAGATTGCCATTGGTGCTTGGAGATGCCTCATAAGTTGCCACAAGACAGCAAGTCTAGTTCACATGTTGGCGCGTGAAATAAACATAGTAGAAATTTTTTTTCTTTTTTTCTCTAACTTGGACCCTGATTATTCAATAACTCTCTAATTCAATCTCCAAATTAGCTTGATTGGTCAGCATGAAAGGAAGATTCCCATTTAGTGTCTGATTCATCATTTCAATCTTCAAATTAAGCTCGACTAGATAGCATGCAAGGAAATACTATCTCCTATGTGCTTATGTCATGCAATTGCCTACTAGTTTTACATGACGCTCTCCTAATTCTATGTTGTAGAAGTGATTAATATGGGTACACAAATTACTAGAACAAATGCCTACCTTATTAAACAATTCAAGTTATCAATGAGAGCGTAATGTAAGTTATTAGTATAACACCTACCTTGTCTTATAATTGTCAGAGTATAAATTGAATAATGTAGTGCTTACATGAACAACTTGTTTTTATAGCTGGCCTATGTGGTGAAGGTAGTTATTTCCATGATTAATCTTGTACGATATGTTAGTGACTCTATTCTCCACGGGGAAATTCCATGTGACCTAAAGTATATAAATACCTAAGGTCACCATGTAACAACATACAGACCATAAAAAAAAAAGCGCGCACACACACACATATAACAATCACAACATATATTATTTTATGTTCTTGTTCTCTTTATTGTATATTATTTTTCTCCTATGTATTTGTTAACTTGTGTATTGAAAGGTCTTTTATCCCAATAGAGAACATGTTTTGCAGGAGATCATGAGCCATAAAATTAGCCTAAATTAAAAAAATATCCCCAAAGCCTATTTCACTAGTTATGGAAAGGTTCAAGTTCAATTTGAAATTTGTTTGACTTTATTAATGGTTCCATTTATGAGAACTTGAACAAAATCAGATCAGTTCATTTTATTTTCTAATTCTTTTCATGTTTGACAACTTAGAAATACTAAGACATGAGAGAGTAAATAAGTTCCCTAATATAAGTGTATTAGCTCCTCCATACCTCCTTCAAACCGCCCATCAAATAAAAGTGCTCATAAAAGTAATTCTAGCCATACAAGAATAGTTTCGAACTTTGTCACTTCCTCAACAAATGACACAATAATTAGGTCCAGTGCATTTATAACCAAGTGCACATAGACAATCCAATTTCCTAAAGAAATAAAGTAGAAAAATATGTAGGAAAGTAGGCACAAGAACAATCATACTCTAACCCTACATAGAAGCTACTCCAGTGACAAAGAGTATTCTCAAACTAAACACCCCACACGTGAACTTTAAATATCTAAAAGTAAAGCTTAACAAGTCTTAGACACGATCAATCCCTCTCTAAATCTTACTCATGTATCTCATTAAAAAAAAGATCCTGAAATGAGAAGAATCAATAACTATGTGAGACAAGATTTCAGAAATTAATATCACCCTTACCAAGTAGAAGATTCCCTGCTTTGCAATTAAGTATTACACACCTGTTTCTCTAGGGATTATATGTTTGTAAAGGCAAACTTAGACAACTATGATAAAATTACAAGCCCAGGGGAACATATACAGAATGTATAAAGTAGTTTGGAGCTGGTAATACAAGATAGAGATGTTGTATGTAAAATATTTTTAACAATATTATGCGAGTCTACTCAAGCGTAATACCATAACTTAGAGCCTGACTCCATCTTTAACTTTTAAGATTTACACACCAAACTCATATCCCAGTTTAGTATACATATACTAGCTAAAAAACCATATTTCAGCTCTTCATCGTCATATAACAAGAAGACAAGAGCATTAGATCATATCTAAAAAGGTTTCAATAAATTTTATCTCTTTTAACATTATAATAAGCATGATATTGAGGATTGTTATGCTATAAAAAAAGAGATAAAAATATTAATTTCCAATGGTTATCTTTAATAGTTTATAAGAAAGGAAATGCAACCTAAATAAAAAAGGAAAGAGGTCGACGCATCTCATAATACATTATCTAAAATCAAATAATTTTTAGGAATTATACCTCACTCGCATAAGAAAATCTCCATATAGTTTCTCTATGGTATTGCTCACCACTATTTCTCTATACAAAATCTCTAAATGATTTCTTTAAAAGCATAAATAACTCCTTATGTTATAAACACCCTATTCAAGTGTATATAGGTACCCTCTTTGACGCAATATGATATTTATTTGGGTACAAGACACTTAAACTGATTTTTAGACATTCTCCATGAAAAAAAAATGATCTTAATGAAAAACATTCATATCTCCAAACAAAATCTTCATACCTCTATATAATGATTCCATGTAATGATTTATCTAAACATTTATTATGGCAATTTCTTTATTAATTCTTTATTTTTCTACCTAGTATAAAATATTTGTTATTCTCTCTTCAGGCTTAGTATAACACCTAACCCTAATACAATAAAGATGCAAGGAACAATATAGGAGTACCTTCATCTATGTTGGAACAACATTTACCATGACATAACTTTCACTTGAGTACAAAATGTTATCTGCTCTTTATGAAAATGGTCTTCTCTTGTGAGTATAGTTTCTATTTGAGTATGAGAAACCTTTTCACACTCTTCAAACACACCTTGGGCAACCCTCTTAAAAAAAAAAGAGTAATCAAAGAACTATAATGTGCCTCGTGATGCAATCAGAACTTAACTTTTTACAATAAATGCTTGTACCTACTTTGTTGTTGTAACATATTACATTACTAGCATATTTATGAGAAAAAACTCAAGAATCTTTTAAATTACATTCAATTTCAAAGATTGAAAGGGTTAACGGATGGGCCAAAAGCCTAGAAAACAATAAGAAGAAAGACCAAACAATAACTATTCGGTCAAGCTATTGGGCTAAAGGCTCAATAGCCAAGACTAGATAGTTGTTATCCAAACAACTAGTTAGACATAAGAAAAAAAAAACATTTTTTTAAGAAAAAAAAGGAAAGAAATATTTGAGCTAAGAAAATGAATAAAAAGAAAAAAAAAAGAGAATTGAATGACAAGTTACTGGTACATTATTTTGTCTCTGATAACAAAATATGCCACACTAAAAGGAAGAGTTCATTGAGACGAATCTAAAGACACTAAGAAAAGCCAACACTAGAGCCAAGATGACACTTTATATGCTCCCATAAGGTGATGACCTATTTCATATGCTAGTGCATGTAATACACATGATAATTTTTCCTTCTTTTCTCTAGCTTAGTCTCTGATTCTTCAACAAATCTCCAATTCAATCCCTAAATTAAATTGACTAGACAACATGCGAGGAAGATTCCAATTCATTCTCTGATTCTTCAATTCAGTCACTAAATTAGGCTCAATTGGACAACATGTAAGGAAATATCATCGCACATATGCTCCCATCACGCAACCACCTATTAGTGTTACATGATGCCCATCTAATTCTTCATTGCAAAAGTTATCAGTGCATTTGCTAAAATTTCTAGTAAAACTACCTACATGTCTCACCATTTTAAGTTATTAGTACATGCACAACACAAATTGCTAATACAACATTTACTCTATCTCATAATTATCAGTACAACATCTACCTTGTTTATCAAATTAAATAAAGTAAAGCCTATATGAATAACTTCTTTTACAAGTTATCTATACAATGAAGGTATTTATTCTCCATAATTACTCCTGAACAGTATGTCTACGACTATATAATCCATGAGATAGTTTTATGTAACTTGAGGTGTATAAATATCTTAGGTCACCACGTAAAAACACAGAACACCATACAAAAACACACATAATAATCACAACATACACTTTTCTATATAATTATTTTATTTGTTATTTATTATTTTTTTCCCTGTGTATTTGCCAACTTTAACATCATAAGGTCATCTATCCTAATTAAATTTTTTTTACAATAGATAATGAATGACATACTTAGCCCAACTTAAAAAAAATCACCAAAACTTATTAAACTAGGTATGGAAAAAGAAAAGTTTAATTTTAATTTCAACATACATTCATAATCTTTTTTGTTTCAACAAACATGCATGATCTTTTAAAGTCTAACATATAGCCAATGCCATCATGTAAAGGCTCATTCATGTAATATGTATAACTACTAAAAGTATCTCCAACACAAGAGGCAAAAGGAAAGCCAAAACCAAAAAAAATATCATTTTAGCTATTATTTTCTCTTTTAACAGCTCCAACTGGAAAACTATTTCAATATCTAAAATGCCTTTTATTTTACATAAATGTTATTTCTACACATCCTTGAAAAAACACAACATGGAAAAGTGTTGTTATAGGATTAAGGCAACAATAACACCTAAGAGGGTGAGTTAGGTGAATCACTAATATTAACAATCAATGCAATTTAATTCAATTAAACACAATAATAACAAATATAATTAAAGTTATTAAAATAAATAGATAAGGGATAAAATTTGCAAAATCAGTTTTTAATATGGTTCGGCAAGTCTACATCCACACCTCAAATACCAAAATGGTCTTAAGTATTGTATTCCTTCACTAATCCAAGTTTAAGATTACAATTGCCAATTGATGAATTCACACTAAGCTTTCTACACCACTTAAAGATATTATCTTTTCAAGATTTTTCACCACTTGATGAATCCACACCAAGATTTTTCTCACTTGAAAATATGTTCTTTTCAAGATTTTTCCTTGGTGAAATTGTATCACCAATACTAAAAGTTTATACCTAACTCTTAAAGATTTACAAGTTTAATTTTTGTTATCACAAATAACTCTCTCAATATAATGGATAAAACAAATGAAAGTTTTAATAACTCTATATCTCACAAGATAACACTTAAAGGATTTGAAGGTACTTAAGTTTAGTGACAATGAGATTAAATACTTTTGTACTAGAAAATAAGGGTTTAATAGTACCAAATAGAGTATAATCAAGGATTAATGATTTTGATATGTTTTTACACTTAGAATAGTTTGTATATCATATAGGTTTGGATCTCCTTTTTGATTTTACAATTAGGCAAATTATATATATGTTTCTTGCAAAAACTAGTCACTTATAGTCGTTATAGTCCTACTAACAGCTTAAACAATCGACCAGTTAAGATTGGTCAAACCAATTAGTCTACCAATTCCTGAAAAATTCTCAAGTGTTCATCACAAATGAACAAGCAGTTGACTAGTTCATTTAGTATCACCAAATGGTTAACCAATTCATGTAGAATTCTAGATTTATCACTTTTAACTTAGGTGAATTCTTATAATTATTTTATCAATCTTTTTAAATGTGTAGTGAAGTGTGTGCATTTATTTTAATTTTGTGCTACCAAGATGAGATAAAAGGACTTATATCAAGCACTAAAAATGAATACTTAATTATAAATCTTTAATATGCTTCCTTCTTGAACTTCTTTTTGATTTCTTCATGAAATCCTTCACGTTTGATGATATGATGTTTGTATAAACATATTTAAAACTTATTCTCAACCAAACATATTATTAGTGCAATTTTCCTATTATTGTTATCATTAAAATAGACAAAAACATTTATATGACCTAAAGGTCAATAATCTTTCATTTTTTTATGATGACAACTAATATGTAACTTAGTTATGAAAAACATGTCTTCCCTATCTTTTGCAATGCAATATATAAGAGAAATTAACAATTTAGCTTATTCTAAGTAAATATAAAAAGATTGTATTTTCAATATTATCTTATACATCAAGAAAATTGAATAATTGATTTCTCACACTAAACATATGCATATATTATTAAAACACAATTCTCTCTTTTTTGCAATGAAATTAATGTTCATATCTATTTCTCCCTCTTTGACATCAACCAAAATATTATAGAGAGATACAAATAAGCAATTATATAATGAAAATCATAAGAAATAAAAATTAATTACATAATATCTAAAATACAATATCCAATACAAATTAAAAAATATATATATAAAAGCATGAAAACAAATGCTACTATTCTTAGTACAAAAGCTAGGGTGGTGGATAGCGAGAGAAAAGATTAGCCATCATCGTCTTGATCTCCATGAAATTGTTGGCTATATTCTCTTTTGTCTCCTGAATGTAGCACACATTTGTCTTAAATTGCGTTAGTCAATCTTCCATCCTAGATTGCCAAGAACTCGATGCCTCTATATGTAAAGAACTTGGCGTTGGTGTTTCAAACATTGCTTTAAACTCAACATCACTACCCATACGCTATTATTTTTTCTCATTATGCTTTTCCTCGGCATGAACCCTAAGTTGGTTTGTAGAAACCCAAACATCATCCTCATTAATTCAACATAAATCTCATTTTGATGAGAGTTCTATTGTTTATCTCTATTAATGTTGAATATGGTGTCCTATCTATACTCGTCGATAAAATCTTAAAATGCTCAAAGATGGTAGTTAGACATTAACCATAGGGAAGGGCTTTTTGTTTTTGATCATGTTCCATGATTAAATTCCTCATCATAATATATGGTAGATTGGTTGACCTTTAATCATACAATTGATTAAGCACAAATCCATTAAGGTTACTTCATAATATTGTGTGTTATAATCCTATGAATAATTCTAGGTTTTAAAAGCAAGTCTTGGTTCTTAATTTTTTTCTTCAGGAGCAAAATCATATTTACCGATATGTAATACCACAACATCATCTTAAACAAAACCTTTAATAATAGGTATTACTTTAAATTCAAATACTCTAGAACCTTTATTGCTTATACCTAATATATCATCTAAAGTATCACAATCAAATATAATTGATTTGTCTTGCAAACTACTAAAAATCCTATATTCCATATTAATCTTCAACTTTATGAAGAACATTTTAATTAATTTTGGGTATGTGGGTTTCTTCATATAAAACAATGTGCTCCAACCCATAGATTCAAATATATTATCAATCCTAAAAGCATATAAATTATCTCATAAGCCTCTTTCTACAACAATTGATCTATTTGCAAAATAGCTTAAGAATCTTTGGATATTATCACCTTAATGGGAGGTTAGATCATCAACCCTTTTGGTCCTTGATTTGACTTTCCTTTGACGTTTCTTTGGTGAGATCACTCTTTAATCTTACAGAAAAAAACTTAAAAAGGTGTTTGATTTGGTGTAATTTGGTGAAAGTTTGAGAGAGTTATCAAGTTAAGGTTTATAATTTGGGGGGTAATCTATTCATGTTTGAAAAAGACAATTCTATTTATATTTTCGAGCAACCAGTCAATTGGTTGTCATGGGTTAAGTTCAACCAATCAACCAGTTAAAAAGAATTTTCCAAAATTCTCTTTTGATCATTTCTTTGCACTTAAAATAGAACATTTTCATGAAAGAAATTATATAAAAAAAAATAAAGAAATCAAAGGGTCAAAATCTAAAAAATTAGACAATAACCTTACTGCTAATAGTCTAGCTCAACTCGTTAGCTGGTTAATCTAGTTGTATGAACTGGTCGACCAGTTCATGCAAACTTCAAGGTTTTTTAAAATTTATCTTTTACAAATGTTTTATGAGTCAAAATATACCTATTTATCTAACTTGTAGATTAAAAAATTGACTCCAAATGACATCTCAAAAATTCATTATTCATCTAGTAGCCATACTTTAATTTTTTTGGCTCAACTAGTCGGTCGATTGATCTGGAAATAACAAACCGGTCAACCGATCTATCTCAGAATTGGAAAGACTATAAATTTTACAGCATAACAAATATTTTAAGGTTTTCATGCTACAAGGGTATACATTTGATCACTTAAATAAATCCAACTTATTTCTAGTAATGTATACACACATAAACAAGACATCAAACATCTTTATCATGAGTAAAGCCTAAGAAACTTTTTATTTCAAAAAAAACAATTCTTACTTAATAGCTTATCCGTATCCGAATAACTAATCAAACTCATTTTGCTTTCTTGGATACCACAACACTAAATCAATTGTATCATGCAAAATGTTTTTCAAAATATGTTTTATGCAACTAATATATGATACTATAAGGTAAGCTTTAAAACATGCATGTAGACATATACAAAATATGATATTGTGTCTATATTATGGAACCGATCATACCTTGATATTTACATTCTTACCCTTTTTGCTTATATCAAGTATCGTTGATGTTCCTACTTGTTCCATTTCAAGTCTTTAGAAGATTTTGATGTACTTACTTTGGTTGATGAAGATCCCATCTATCTTTTATTAAGCAAGCACTATCCAAAAATCTACACACAAAGATCAAGACGAGTTCTTTGGTATGTATATCTTTTTGAGTTCTCTATTATTGGGGGTGGCTCCTTTAGGAACCCAATTCATATTACAAGTTTTATCCTTTTTAATAGGACATGCATAAATCAAATGATCTATTACTCTATAATAATAGCACTTATGATTAGGGTCATATGATTGTTTGACTTTAACAAAGTAACCTAAATCTTTTTTTATTATTGAAAACTCACCTTTGGCTAGAAAACATTGTTTCAAGTATTTAAAGCCTTGAGTGAATTTAGCTAAGGTTATGTTTAACTTTTCTACCTTTTCTTTTAAAGATTTGTTTTCACTCTCGAGTTAACTCATTTTATACTATAATCAATAATAATACAAGCTTTCATTTCCATATTCTCTTTTTCAATAAGCAATCATGCATGGTTCTTTTTCAATATGCTATATTTTGAACCTAACTTTTTAAATTCATCATATAAAGATTCAAAAGCATCATTTAATTTATCATAAGTAGGGATAGATTCATCATCCAAAGATTGTTTCTTATTTTTGCTTGCAATTTCAATGAATCACATGTTTGTAACATGTTCTTATTCATCACTTGAACTTGAGTTGAAATCATCACTCAATGTAGCTTTCATTGCTCTTTTATGATGATAATTCTTTTTCTTGTTTTGAAGAAGTGGATAATCTACTTTCATGTGACCTATTTTATAGCACCTTAGAAGTTCCCTGCTTGATTTTTCCTTGTTTTTATCATTCTTGAAATTTAAAAATCTTTTATTCCCTTACTTCTTTCTTAGAAAATTTCAGGATTGCTATGTAATTAAAGCAATGTCCTCTTCATGATGTTCATCATCATCTTCTTATTCAATATGATGAATGGTCTTGAATGCCAAATTTTTCTTTGGTTTCTCTTTTTATTCTTGCTTTTCCATGGTAATCTCATGTTTCATTAAATAACTAATGAACTCCTCCAATGAAAGTTTGATGAGGTCCTTAACTTCTTGAATTACCGTCACCTTTACTTCCTAATTTTTCATTAGGGACCTAAGAATTTTGGTCACAATTTTCACATTAGTATAAGTCCTACCAAATGCATCCAAATTATTAGTTATTGTAGTCATTTTAGCAAACATACTAGTTATGGATTCATTTGGAAGCATTTTAAATAATTCATATTAGTGAACTAACATCTCTATTTTAGATTCTTTAACTTGGTTAGTTCCTTAATGTATTATTTCTAAAGCATGCTATATGTCCCTAGAATTTTTGTAAGACGTGATTCTATTAAATTTGCTTCTACTTAATGCATAATATTGAGTATTCATAGCTTTAACATCCATGGAAAGCAATTTTTTTTTATCACCATCCATATATTCATTTTTAGCTTTAGGAATCATTATACCTTCTTTAACTCTATAGATGGACACAAATCATAATCAATATATATATTCTAGCTTTCCAATAGGTATTGTCATTGCCATTAAAGAATGGTGGTTTAGATATGGATGAGCCTATATTTTAAAGATTATAGCTAGTGATTGACATTCTACTCAAAGTCTAAGCAAACTTTATAAATTATAACTAGGCTTTGACATCAATTGTTATTCTAGGATTAAGGCAACAATAACACATAAGAGGGGTGAGTTAGTTGAATCACTAATATTAACAATCAATGCAATTAAATTCAATTAAAAATAACCATGGTAATCTCATGTTTCATTAAATTACTAATGAGCTCCTCTAATGAAAGTTTGATGAGGTCCTTAACTTCTTGAATTACCGTCACCTTAGCTTCCTAATTTTTCATTAGAGACCTAAGAATTTTGGTCACAATTTTCACATTAGTATAAGTCCTACCAAGAGCATCCAAATTATTAGTTATAGTAATCATTCTAGCAAACATACTAGTTATGGATTCATTTGGAAGCATTTTAAATAATTCATATTGGTGAACTAATATCTCTATTTTAGATTATTTAACTTGGCTAGTTCTTTAATGTGTTATTTCTAAAGCATGCTATATGTCCCTAGCATTTTTGTAAGACGTGATTTTATTAAATTTGCTTCTACTTAATGCATAATATTGAGTATTCATGGCTTTAACATCCATGGAAAGCAAATTTTTTTTATCACCATCCATATATTCACTTCTAGCTTTAGGAATCATTATAACTTCTTCAATTTTGGTAAGCCTATGAAGTCCATTCTCTATAGATAGACACAAATCATAATCAATATATATATTCTAGCTTTCCAATAGGTATTGTCATTGCCATTAAAGAATGGTGGTTTAGATATGGATAAGCCTATATTTTAAAGATTATAGCTAGTGAGTGACATTCTACAAAAATCTAAGCAAACTTTATAAATCATAACTAGGCTTTGACTTATTCTAGGATTAAGGCAACAATAACACATAAGAGGGGTGAGTTAGTTGTATCACTAATATTAACAATCAATGCAATTTAATTCAATTAAAAATAAACATTATAACCAATAATATAATTAAAGTACTAAAAATAAATAGGTAAGGGAGAGAATTTTCAAACTCAATTTTTAACGTGGTTCAACAAGCCTACATTCACACCTCAAGTACCATACCGGTCTTGATTATTGTATTCTTTCACTAGTCTAAGATCAAGATTATAATTGCCACTTGATGAGTCCACCCCACGCTTTTTACACCACTTGAAGATATTCTCTCTTCAAGATTTTTCATCACTTGATGAATCTACACCAAGATTTTTCCACTTGAAGTTATGCCCTTTTCAAGATTTTTCCTTGGTGAAATTACATCACCAATACCAAGAGTTTATACCTAACTCTCAAAGGTTTACAAGTGTAATTCTTGTTATCATAAATAACTCTCTTAATATAATGGATAATGAAAGCTTTAATATCTTTATATCTCACAAGATAGCACTTAAAGGATTTGAAGGTATTTAAGTGTAGTGAAAATGAAATTAAATACTCCTTGCGCTAGAATATGAAGATTTAATAGCACCAATTAGAGTATAATCAATAATTGATGATTTTGATGTGTTTT
The DNA here is from genome assembly GCF_951802175.1 of Populus nigra. NCBI lineage: Eukaryota > Viridiplantae > Streptophyta > Magnoliopsida > Malpighiales > Salicaceae > Populus > Populus nigra. The sequence continues at coordinate 8,625,072 of NC_084852.1, forward strand.
TGCACTTAGAATAGCTTGTATATCATATAGGTTCGGATCTCCTACTTAATTTTACAATTAAGCAAGCTATATATATATATATATATATATATATATATATATATATATATATATATATATGTTTCTAGCAAAAACTAGTCATTTGTAGCCATTACAATTCCACTAACAGCTAAAATGGTTGACCAGTTCAAATGTCTCAAGCCAATCGATTAACTAGTTCCTGTAGGATTCTCGGTTGTTAATCACGGATAAACAAGCAGTCGACCGGTTCATTTAGTATCACCAAACGATTGACCGTTTTATGCAGAATTCTAGATTTATCAGTTTTAACCTAGGTGAACTCTTAGAACCATTTTATTAATCCTTTTTAAATGTATGCATAATGAAGTGTATACATTCATTTTAGTTTTATGCTATCAATATGAGATAAAGGATTTACATCAAGCACTAAAAATGAATATTTAATTCTAATTCTTCAATATACTTCCTTCTTGGACTTCTTCATGAAATACTTCATGCTTGATTATATAATATTTGTATAAACTTCTTTAAAATTTATTCTCTCTCTGTCACACATACACACACATAAATGTATGACCTAAAGGTCAATATAAGGTACATATACACATTGGCCAACAACTCTTTCATTTATAGTTGTCCCTTGCTTTCCTCTTTAAAAAAAGAACAATAAGCCTTTAAAAATCAAATCCTTATGTCTTAGCTTCTTTTTGGTCTGAAGAGTAAGAAGCAATTGTCATTTAATTGTCCTTGCTTGTTAATTATTTGTAGTTGTGCCCTAATTTCTCACTTCAAGTGATTATTTTCCTAGCTCATCAATTAATTGCTCATCAGTTATTGATTTACCTTTTCAATTAGCTTGCTTAAGTTATTTTAGTTAGTGAGACAATTCTCAAAAAGGGTTTTTTTTTAAATTGTGATATATTTGATTATTTTTTATTAGACTTTACTTTGCAAAAAAAAATTGGTTGTTTTCTCTTATTGATAGTCTCTACAAAATTTGAGTGTTAGTTTTGGTGATTTTTGGATTGATTTGAAGCTTATATTGTAAGTAATAGTACAATAGAAGAGAAAATATAAAAGGAAAGCAAATAGAAGAGAGAATGTAGTAAAATTATAAAAGAGAAAAGGTGAAGTGAAAATCAACAATATGAGAGTTTGAAATGAGGCAAAGTTGAGTAACAAAATATTAAAAGATCATAAGCCTACTCAGGAAGTTAAGCTTTAATAACTTATGGAAGAATTTCTGAATTTTTCTTTGGTTAGAAAAAACTCTACTAGATTATGTCTTGTTGACATAATATATAAACTTTATGTTCCATGGACATGGATCTAACTTGTATTGCTCTTAATTATTTGTTTTTAATAGAGATGATACTGTAAGAACATCTATCTGTAGGCAAATTTATGTATTGAACACGAATGTATGCTTTTGCATATAGAGAGATATCAGAGGAGTACATGGTGGTTATTAGCCATTTGTGTAATTACTTGGCTATAGTCAATTTAATTACTTGGCTATAGTCAATTTAATGATATTAAGACCTCCACAAACTTAATTTTGAAATTAGTGGTTGCTAAAATTTCATCCTAGTCTGACTAGAATGAGATCTACAAAGAATTTAAAGAATTCCCTACCCAGCTTTTTTTGCTTGAGATGGCTGCTCCATATTCTTGAACCCTGCACCTTTGTGTTTACAAGTGAAACTTTGAAATCCTTAGCAGTTTATTTTACTATGATGGTTAGCATTACTAAACATTAGCAATTTCACTATGTGAATGTCATGTTAGAATACTTTATAGTAGAATTTATTTCCTGTGTGAAAAAAGTTTATTTTTCCGCCATTATTGGCTTAGATATGGTTATGCTTCTTATTAGGCTTATGTATTATATCTTTCCAAGTCAATCAACCCTACCACTTGGTTTTCCTATGTTACAGGACATCTATATATTTTTATAGGAGATATATGAAGGTTGGTTGATTATTACTGGAAATTATATTAGAAAAATATAATTGAGCATCTCAGTATATGAGTTAAGGAAATAGTATTTTGCACTTGTAAGGATTACATGACATCTTAAAAATAACATTTACACCTTCTATAGTTAGTCATGTGGAGCATGGGAAATTGATAAGTTGAGATGTCAATTTTGGTTATATTAAAAAGGAAATAATGGAATGAGTTAGGAAGTTCTCATGTCATCATTTTGAGTTAACTATTGCATGATACATCTTAATGCCACTATTGTAATAAAAAAAAAGACTTTGTTTGATATTATAGGGAAAAGTGAAATCATGTGTAAACATTACCTTTGTCTTTTGAGGTTTTAACTTAAAGTTTCCGGTAGAGATGACACTATAAATGTTTTAGTTCTAATTTGAGTTTTTTTTTCAATGTAGATGGATTTAAATTTTTCAAATTCTTTCACCAACTTTCTTATTAGAGAGTCAAAATATATCCCCTCTCAACCAAGTGATCTTAGTCAAATAATTGATGACTCTATATACTCTAATTTAATTTTCCAACTAGTAAAAAAGATCACAAAGTAAGAACTTCTCACCGGTTAAAGATTATTTATTTTTTATTGCATGGTTAAATACAAGCAAAGATTCAATTGCTGGAGTTAGAAAACAACAGAATAATTTTAGGCTAAAGTATATGATTACTTAGTTGAGAATTGAGGGAGTTTGAACAATTATTCCCAAGTAAACATCTTAAGTAGATGGTAAGAAATAAATAGAGAAGCTGGTAAGTTTGTTGGATTTTTTTACCAAGATTGAAAATCATCATCAAAGTGGAATGAATGAAGAATCATGGATAATTTTAATATTCATTTCCATGTTAAATTGTTTAATATTTTTTTTTATCATATTGAATTTCTCTATTTTTTTACCAGATTAATGATGCTTAGAAAATATATGCTTATTACATTGGCAAACGATTTCAATTTGAAAATTGTTAGGTTATCTTCCAAAAAGAACCCAAATGGTAATATGAGTGTGCAAGCCAACAACAAAAGCCAAACAAGAAACAAAAAAATCATGTCAGTGCAAGTCCAACTTTATCAACTCCATTAACCCCTGATTCTACTTGTCACCATGATGTTGCCATAAATGTTCGATCAAATCTTTTTGGAGTTGGGAGCTAATTGTTTTATTCCTTATTTGATTATGAGTTTGAAAAAACTCGTATAGTTCTATTATTTTATCATGTGAGGTTAATACACGAGAATTTACTTCATGTTCACATTCAAATCCAAGGTTTGTTGCTTATTCATCCTTAATAATCATATTATGTATTATTATACAAGCTTTTATAATATTTGAGAACGTTTCTTCATCCTAGTATCGCACAGGCCACACACAATTACAAAACAAGATTTCAACACCCCAAACACCCGCTCTACATCCTTTCTTGCAAACTTTTGCTTACTTGTAAAAAATTTTCTCTTTGCTCCTAATGGCTTTGGGATTATCTTATCAAAGATTGATTAATTAGGATAAACCTTATTTGCTAAATAGTATCCTATTGTATATTTATGATCATTAATTGTATAATTGATAAGAGAAGTATGACCTTCAACAAGTGCAGTGAAGATGGATGATTGATCAAGAATGTTAATATCATGTAGTGATTCATGCATGCAAAAAAAAAAGCATGTCATATTCAAAGATCTTGTGAATTTCTTGCTTCTAAAATTATAGTTAGCTCACGACAATGACCAACATACATCTTCCATTTCCGGTGCATACAATCAATGCCTCCTAACATCCTTCGAAATCCATGTTGCTCTCTAGCTGATAGTAATCAAGCAATACCAATCTTGTTTGGTGCCTTTAGATACCAATCACTAAAGACTTTTACTATTGCTTTGACAAAAGCTTTAAGACTTTTTATCACAATACTTTCTTCAAGTTGAAGATATTCATAAGTAAGATTTGTAGGAATATCATATACAAGTCTCATGTGAGTTACAATTATCTTTTGAAGACAAAATAAGCCAAGAACACCAACAACATTTGTCCTTTTTAAAAGTATGAATTTTAAGCTTCACTGCATTTGCGATTCGAATGAGAAGAAGACGATCCATCCTAAATCTTCATCAAAATTAGCTTTCAATGAATTTAGGATTTTCAGCAAAATAATCATTATATAGCCTTAGTTTACCTTTCTTTTTATAATGATTGATGATATTATGACCAAGAATAGAGCCATGAGACTCTGTTCTCCGCCCTTGATGATTTGATTCTTCTTCAGCAACCATTATCATAGAAACTAGGAAAGCATACATGAGAATATTATCATAAAAAAAAACCATCATAAAAATTAAATTTAAAATGATTTATGACAAATTTTAAGGTAAATAAAGTAAAGGTTAGAGAGAAGAAAATGATGAAGAAAAATGTTCAAGCATATGAGCATATTTAGAGATGTATTTTAAAAAAAATTAAAAAATTAAAATTTTAAATGTTAATGGTTATTTTTTTAAAGTTTGAATTTTAAATTTTTTTTAAAAATCCTAATTGAAAAATCAGAATTTAAAATATTGACGATTAATTTTTTAAAATTCTAAAATATGTGGTTATTTTTTAAAGTTTAAATCTTTTTCGTATTATTTTATTAATTTTATATTTAATTATGATAAATTTATTATATTAATTATATAATTAATAACATGATTATATCATATAAAAATTAATTAAAATATATCAAATATATTAAAATATAACTTTGCTTTTGCAACACAGGAGATGCTAACAACAAGAAGGTGCTGCAATCCATGAAATCACTAAGGTACAGCTACTTGCGAACAAGAACGAGGTAACTAACTACCAATAACGGAAAGAAACTCCTCCACCTCACTTCACTTTCTTCTTCTTACCACACACTGACAACTCTCTCTCTCTCTCTCTCTCTCTCTCTCTCTCTCTTCTCTCTTTCAGTACTAGAAAACAAAAAAACAACTCGTCAGCAAAATCTGTCTCCGTCTGTGCAATCATCTTTCTTCTTTTATAACCAAAGTAAAGCATACATTCTACTAATAATTAAATCAAATTCAGAAGAAAATGCCTTCTTCTCCTAAATTCTTTCACTCCCGCCTATCACAACCCTCGAATTCTCGCAGATCAACGGTTCTGGTTCTCTCCTGCCTTCTTATCGGGATCTCCGGTTTCATCTTCGGCCTCACTTCCTTTCTTAGCTGCTCTCACACCTACCGTTGTTTCAATAACTCCCCGCCGCGATCCGTCCGTGTCGTCTGGGGAACCAATAGCAACAAGAATGACAATGGTGTTGGAAACGCCCTCCTTTTGGATGGTGAGGAAAGGAGAGAGAGACAGAAGGTTATGGGGTTTGTTGGGATTCAAACTGGGTTCGGGTCATCGGGTCGGAGACGGTCCTTGAGGAAGACTTGGATGCCATCCGATCGACAGGGACTTCAACGGTATAGAGTAATTCTCTTTCTTTCTTTGTTGATAGCTATTGTTTGAATCTTGATAGGTTTTTGCTTATAGATTTAGAAATCACATTTTTAAAATGAGTTCTTGGTTTTCTTGTTTCGTGAATTAGGTTTTTTTTTTAATATTATTATTATTCATTGATAGCAAACAAGAACTCTAATAAAAGAAAGAAACAAGTTGATCTGTAACTGATGTTCAACATAATTTAGCCTTCAGCAAGAGAAGGTCTCAAGTTTCTCAATTTCAGCAGGACACAATATGCTAGTTATGAGTAGAGAAACAATTGAGGATTTGATGTTTTCTCACTAAACATGTTTTGAGGAGAATAAGATTTTAAAAAAAAAAAAACAGAGAGAGAGAGAGAGAGAGAGAGAGAGGTGCGGATGTGATCTTGAAAAGCAATATGTACATCGTAGTTTAGTGGGATGATTTCTATTTCATACTAATATTTTGTTGCTATTGCTGAGCTCTTGATCTACTTCCTTTTAGAGAACTGTGCTATATAGTTTCTTTTTTCACAGACTTTCATTGTTCATGTTTTTGAACTTTCCTGAAAACTGGTAGCTTGTATAAGGCCTTTTCTTTGTATCATATTTTGGTTGTTTATAAGTTAATTGGCTTGCAGATTGGAAGAATCCACTGGTTTGGCATTCAGGTTTGTTATTGGTAGAACTAATGATAAATCGAAGATGGCGGAGCTCAAAAGGGAGATTGCAGAATATGATGATTTCTTGTTATTAGATATTGAGGAACAGTATAGTCAGCTCCCATATAAAACGTTAGTACTGATGATGAGCTGCATGGTTTTCTTACCTTTTTTTTTTCATCAAGTTAATTATTGGATAATTGTACTCAGCTGGGTTTTTTTTTTGCAGGTTAGCATTCTTTAAAGCTGCCTATGCACTTTTTGATTCTGAGTTTTATGTTAAAGCTGATGATGACATATATTTGAGGCCAGGTGGGTAAATGTGAAACTTTTTGATAGTTGTCATTATTCAGTAGCATTGTTCTGGAGATCAACATTTGTAGTACAGTTCCATATAAACCACGTTGCTGTCTTTCAATATATCTTCAGATCGTCTTTCAACTCTTTTGGCAAAAGAGCGTGCTCACTCTCAAACTTATCTTGGATGCTTGAAAAAGGGACCAGTTTTCACTGATCCAAAGCTCAAATGGTAAGCTCATTTTCCTCTTTTGTTTCTTATGTTGTAGACCATGGCTATATATAAACATGACAATTTCTAAATCAATCATCCTATTTTTTGTATTTAGGTAGCTTGAATCTTGTTCTTACTAGATTTAACATTCTATACATCAAAATTGAGTTGAAGTCATGTTACTGAAGTGATACTATAGAAGAAACTGTTTACTAATCAACAGCAATGCAGTTCATGGAGCTGTTGCTGTGAAAAGTTTGTTCTTGATACTTTACTTATCTAACTTGAATCTTACCTCATGATTTGATGTTCTGTAGGATTAGAATTTAATGTTTATGAGGTTTTGGAGTCTATTTGAGCTTTATTTTATTCCCAATTTTCCAAATTTAGTACCATATTCATACAAAAATTTTATCCACTTCAAAGACTTCCTTATGTGGAATCATTTCAGGGTTGTCATCATCATGCCTTCTTCTATTGGAGATTTTGGTTTACCCAAAAAGCACTGCATCAATACCACTGGGCTTAATAATCTCCAAAAGAATTAGTATCCCAAATTGTATATAGCCATGACTTTTGCAGTAATCACGTAATCTTGATTTTTGCAGGTATGAGCCACTATCCTATTTGCTTGGGAAGGAGTACTTTCTTCATGCGTATGGTCCAATATATGCTCTTTCTGCAGATGTTGTCGCAAGTTTAGTTGCTCTCAGAGACAACAGGTTAGCTTGCTTATTACCTTTATCAGGACATCCCCTTGAGTGTTTGGCCAGCCTTGAAAAGCTTGTTTAAAATAAGTTATACAATGATGATTATTCAAGCTACAATTTTAGGGACATAGAACCAATTGTGAAGCTGTCCAATGCCTTTCAAGAGCTATTGGCTTTTTTGCCATTTTGGGATAAAGCTCATGCTTCTCCTTTTCCTTCAATTTTTCAAGTTTTATCATGTTTCCTTTCTTTGTTTAGATGGTGCATCCACCATGTGAATATCCCATGTTACTTTGGAACAACAGCGGGGGTGCTTTCCACCTCTTCCAAAAATTATTTATATGCATACTGTATATGTAAAGTATGCCTTCCTTTCCACTTGCATTTCAGGTCCTTCCCAACATATGATAGTATCTGACTGTAACTTGCATAGAGAATGTTTTTGCATAATTTATTTGTTAAATTAGATATTCCACTGTTTTTGTATTCAGAATTTTTCCATTGCTTAAGTTTATATCATATGCAGTTCGCACCCCTTCAAACATTGCTCGAGCTCTGCCACTGCCTTGGAACTTGGTTGATAATTGGCTTGTTTAGTCATACTCAGCCACGCCGTCACATGTTACTTGTGATGGTTAAGAACCTGTCCACCTTGATTGTTTGCATCTAAAAGCAAGCTGACATTTTATCTGGTAGTTTGGATATCAGGGAATTTAAGTATATACTGTACTTTAGATACTACAAGGTCTCTTGTACTTAATCTTCACCTGCCAAACCTTTCATTTTTATTCCCTGCCATGTATTTCTTCTCTGATCGAAAGGTTATCTCAACTTTCTGATTTTATAACACAAGGAAAATAACAGTTACAATTCACGAAAACAAGAATTTGAAAATGAGGAGAGGGGAGTGGAGCTCAATATTTAGTGGAGAGGGGAACCTAACCCAAAACTAGTTGTTATCTTGTAATTTAAACTTAAAGTGGCAGGCATATAGAGAGAGAATACTTTACTTGCCCCCCCCCCCCCCTCCCGCACACATGCATTCCACACAATTCCTTGCTTTCAATTAAGTTTGCAAGCTTTTTTCACTGCATAAAAATGATTATTGCTGTTTAATCTTTGTAGTTGTTATATATGTTGGTTTTGACAAATTCTTCATGATAGAAAAGCAATTTCATTCAAAGAACCATGGGATTAATTTACAATAAATAAATAAAGTAGCTGAAAAGGTTATTGTTCACTTCAAACAAACTGTATGATCAATCAAGATGTCACGATGAGGCGCAATGGATAAGTCACCCAAGAAAAAGCTGTGTTGGATTAGATATGAAGAAGCTTTTTTTGGTTGACTTGACCAGGCCCATCACCGGCTGAAGCTTGTTTGGGGCTTGCCTTGCTTCTGACCTGAAATAGCAAGAACATACCTTGTTGAATGTACCATGAGCAGTCCCCTGCTTGCTTGTTTGTATACACAAGAACATGAAATGCCACGTTATATTTGGAAAACTGGCAGTAGACAATCATAATATGTACACTGAGGAACTTATAGACTCAGATTCTCAGCATGTATTGGAGATGATCATTTCATTCCATGTAACACCGTCTTTTTTCTTGAATTATCAGTTTCCGAATGTTCAGCAATGAAGATGTTACAATAGGTGCATGGATTCTGGCAATGAATGTTAATCATGAGGATAACAGAGCGCTGTGCTCACCAGAGTGTACACCATCATCAATTGCAGTCTGGGACATTCCCAAATGTTCAGGTCAGTATCTTTATCAGCCATAAAGGAAACAGAATCAAAATGAACAATATCAGTATCACTCTCCGTTATTACTTTTCAGGCTTGAACATGCACACACGCTGATGATTTTGTTTCATTTCTAATGCAAGGAAAACCTGCCTTGCTTCAGATTTTTATGCAGAATTTGTCAAATCATTTTTATAAAACTGCATCATTTGATTTCTCACAAGATGGCGTGTTGAATATTTTTCCACAGACTGTAAACGTATATGTTCTGATGACGCCTATTAATTATAATGCAGGGCTTTGTAATCCAGAAGCTAGATTGTTAGAACTCCATCAGCAGGAGAGCTGCTCAAAGAGTCCCACTATGGAATCTGATGATTAGCATTTTGGTTATCCTTTTCTTCCAAAGGAATTAGATTGGAGTGGGATTTATGAATTGCATACTCCGTGAAGTTGGTAGTGCTGCTAACAGATACGTCTAACCATCTCCTTCAGTCCATCTTATTTTTTTTTCAAAATTTTATACTTTGTCACAAACCTTTTGGTAGGTTTAGACTATAGGAAAAATGAGAGTTATGGACAGCGATTACACCCTGTAAACTTCCATTATTGAATATACAGTCCCATAAAATTTGTTGACATCCGATTTTTGTTCTTGAATGACCATGTCATAAGCATAATGGAGCATGACTACTTGGTTGTGTGTGCAAGCATTTGCTCACCGTATATATTCATGCGTTATGAGGCAGGCACATGTAAACGAGATAGCTGATTTGAGATTTGTAGCGTTCAAATTAGTTTTTTCGCCCTGCATTTTAGAGACGCGACAAGTTGTCTCATTTTCTGGAAAAGAGAGTTCCCAGAGAATAAACAGCTTTTAATGCTATTCCCATGAATGTGCATTTGCCATCAATTTAGGATAGGACAACTTCTCAAGGGCTGGAACCGGACCTTGAAAGGAGGCATCTTGTAACCTTGGAGAGCATAAGTGGGCTGTGGGCTAGGTCTTGGCCCATGAGAAGCTTACTTGTTTAAGGTAGCGTTTGCTATCGTGGTAGCAGTTGCTTTTCAAAGTGTTTTTCGCTCGGAAATATATCAAAATAATATTTTTTTTATTTTTTAAAATTTATTTTTAACATTAGCACATCAAAATAATTCGAAAAAAATTAAGCAAAAATTTTTTTTTTGAATTTTTGAAGTTTTTTATTGGTATTGTAATCTGTTGCAAAGTTTATTATTTCTTTTCTAATTTTTCTGCAAAGGAAAAAAAAAGAGAGGCATAGTTACATTATATACTTAAAGTTTATATTACAACACATGTTAATAGTTTTCCATATATTCATTCCAAATGCAGGGCATATATCAGAAATATTACTTTGAGCCCATTTGTTTTTACATGTTTTAAAAATATTTTTGAAAAAATAAAAAAAATTATGTTTTTTTCTTTATTTTAATTTGCTTTTTTATATATATATTTTCAATTATTTTATGTATTGATATCAAAAATAAATTTTAAAAAATAAAAAAATATTATTTCGATATATTTATAAACGAATAGTATTTTGAAACACAATCATTATCACAATACTAAATAATATGTTAAAAGAGGATGAATTTACTATAAACTATCCTAAAACACATACTAAGTACGTAAATTGTTAGCGTTAAAAAATAAAAAAAATAAAAAAACTGTGCACTCTTCTTTTACTTTTGTCAAGAACATGTATTTTTAGGAGATCAATGTTATTTGGTGGTGATGATTTTTCATTAAACTAAATTTATAGGGGCAAAGGTAACAAAAAAAAACAGATTATAAGGGCAAATGTAACCTGAAGAACAAATTATGGGAGCAAACTTCAGCTTTTTTATGGATTTGGATGAAGGCAGTGTAGGCAAACCTAGATGTGCAAATCTTATATATATATATATATATATATATATATATATATATATATAAAATTCGGATTTGAGAGTTTTGATCTCAGAATGTAATTATGAAATTGTGACTTTGGTTTTGGATTTCTTTTTATTAAGGATCTTTGTAAGGTCCTGGGTATTAGTGCTAGTAGAAGGTAATATAGAGCAGTTTTGAGGGTTAGATAAAAGGTGCTCTGGTTGGTTGAAATCTTTCAACAGTTTATCCAAATAGATTTTTTGAAGATGAGGATCATCAAGTCTTTTGATAGCCTCAAGAATGAATTCTTGGTCTTGGGTTAAGATGTTAATTTGTTTGGAATTCGTAGAGGTATTTGAAGTAGCACTGATAGTTACTATTTTATCAATTTGAAATTCTTCTTCAGAAGTGTCTGAAGAAGAGTGGTCAGTGTTTGTGACTTCAATGTAAAGATTTTGTATTTGGTTGATGGTATCTTCATCTATTTGGAGCTCATGTAGTTTGGTATTGACTTTGCAGAAACGGGATGTATGTCCTTTCTGGTTACATTTGTAACAGGTAATGTTTTTGGGGTCAAATTTTGATTTGGGTTTTGACTAGAAAGGTCTGTGGGGTTTGGGAAGGATTGTACAAAATAAAGAGATAACTATTGAAGATTTTACAAAAAACATTGATGATTGGAAAATTTCAAAAATTTCTCAAACTCAGATTTATCAAAATTCTAAATATGATATTTTCAAAACAGATTTTACTATCAAAACTGAAGAAAGAGATATTCAGCTTACAAAACCTTTTGAAACCATCCAACTTCTCTTTAAAAAATCCTTACAAAAACATCTAACCCGAAATTATAAATATATCCATGGTGGCCTTGTCCAAGTCGGAATAAAACCCTTTACAAAAGAAGGTTTAAACACCTCCATTCTAGTTGTCCTCCAGGATGCTAGATTTCAAAATTTCCTAGACTTCCTCCTCGGTTCTATTAAGTATAGCCTTTGCAGTGGCCCAGTATCATTTGATTGTTATCCAAACATAACCATATCCCTCAAAGAAAAAAATATTTTGCAAAGTATGCTACTACAAATAAAAACCAATAATTATGACATGCTAAAAGGATCTATCCATGTTGCTCTCATATTCAAAATTCATTACAAAGCCATGTTCTTAGCCTTTGCCAGCAAACACAAATTTCAATCTCAAAAGGGAGAAACACTCCTTCTATAAAAAGATTTATCCCGCTCAAACACTGTTGTCCCAAAAACAATCCAATGAAAAGATATGTCCCTTCCAGAAGATTGGATCCTCAAAGGTGCAGCATCACCAGAATTACCTCAACCACCTTAACCCAATGTCCAAAATTAAAAAAATTACCTAATACACAGATGGTAAAGTCAAATTGTCTTTCCATCGACACTCTACAAGTTCCAGATTCTCAGAAGGCTCTTCCTCTTCCAGTACAATAGATCTAGGAAGAATTTTCAAAATCCTTTCTGTTATCAATATCCCTTATCACGCAAACCCTCCTAGAAAATCTACATTTGATATCCCTTCTACTAGTTTTCAAAATGCAGACTACACTACAAATATACCAAAACCTGTTTATACAGACCTTGAGTAACCATCTCCTCCAACTTCACCAACCTTTTCAGCTGTTACTGAAAACATCCAAAACGAGCTGAATGTTTTGACTTCAGAAAAGCATTTTGTCATAAACAAAACTCTTTTCAAAAGAGATTTTTATGGTGATCATAATATTGAAAAACAATCTTGATTTTTTCAACACTTCCTTCAACAGAGAAATGATATCCAAAAATAATTTTATGCTTATATTAAGACCCATGAAGTACAAATTTTATTCTTTGATTGGTTTGAGTTTCATTACGTACCAGCACAACATATTACATATCCATTTGCATCCATTAAACATGCATGTCCTATTACAACCCGTTCTAAAAATCCTACATGGACCTTCACCAGTAGACCTATAGTTGAGTCTGACCATCCACCTTTACGCAACATACAACTTACTCACAAAGACCAAACAGTTGACACAGCCCCTTACAAATTACCTGGAGAGGATACTCTCACAAATACCAAACATATTATTCAACAAAACAATTTCACAAATACCAACCTCCATACCATAGGTAAACAGCTTACCAGATTGGAAAAACAAATACAAAAGAACTCAGTCCACTTCATGACTGATAAAAACCCCATTGATCTTAAGCAAAAAAACTCAGTATTCAAACCATATCATGTTACTAAAACAAGTTAAGCATAAATTTAAGAAAATCAAACAGATTTTCTTAGAGCCATTGAAACACACTTACAAAACCTTGACCGAAGAACCTTGACTGTCCCAGACACACCTCAACGATCCAACCCTTCATCCTCTACAAATCAGGTTAATACTCTCCAAAATAATCCCGTATCAACCGTCGATACAGATACTTTTCAAGAACAGCCTCTTCAACTAAACAAACTTACCTGGCAAGCTCCCAAAACAACCATTGCTCCAGACATTTTCATCTCTACTGAACCAATTTTCATTAGCCAACATAAATATAATGCTTCGTCCCTCTATGAATGAAACATAGATGGAATATCTGAATACAATATCTTAAACACCCTTCAACAAATGACCATGGTAGCCAATGCCTACAAAACCCAAACAGGAACCTAGACAAAGTCATAGCTGAACTTCTTATTGCAGGTTTCTCTAGCCAGCTTAAAGGATGGTGGGATTATCATCTCATTGAAACAGACCACTTACATATTCTAAACTCTATACAAACCTATGAAAACCAAACACCTATCCTTGACCCTTCAGGAAACACCATCCAAGATGTTGTGTCCACCCTTATCATTGCCATCTCCTTACATTTTTTCGAAGATCCTTCCTATCTGAAAGATAAAAATGCTGAACTTCTCTCTAACTTTCGGTGCAAGAAGCTCAGTGACTTTCAGTGGTACAAAAATACCTTCCTTACTCGTGTTATGCTTCGAGAAGATTCAAACCAATCTTTTTGGAAAGAAAAATTCCTTACAGGCTTGCCGATTCTCTTAGGAGAAAAAGTCCGAAACAAAATCAAAGAAACCTTTACAACCAAAACCATACCATATGACTAGCTTACATACGGTGAACTTGTGAGTTTCACACAAAAAGAAGGTCTTAAAATCTGTCAGGACCTCAAACTCCAAAAACACGCAAAATGGGAAATGAAACGTACCAGGTAAGAACTTGGTAGTTTCTTTCACCAGTTCGACCTTTCCACCAAAAAACCCTCCTGCAGTGGAACCTGTTCACAACCCAAAAAATATTCGAGTAAAAAACCTCCTTATAAACGAACAACCCATAATACCATCAATAGTTTTATTCCAAACCAGATCAACCGTACTACAGAAGGCCCTACAAATTTCCCAAACCCCACAAACCTTTCCAGTCAAAACCTAAACCAAAATTTGACCCCAAAAACATTACCTGTTATAAATATAACCAAAAAGGACATACATCCCGTTTCTGCAAAGTCAATACCAAACTACATGAGCTCCAAATAGATGAAGATACCATCAACCAAATACAAAATCTTTACATTGAAGTCACAAACACTGACCACCCTTCTTCAGACACTTCTGAAGAAGAATTTCAAATTGATAAAATAGTAACTATCAGTGCTACTTCAAATGCCTCTACGAATTCCAAACAAATTAATGTCTTAACCCAAAACCAGGAATTCATTCTTGAGGCTATCAAAAGACTTGATGATCCTCATCTTCAAAAAACCTATTTGGATAAATTGTTGAAAGATTTCAACCAACTAGAGCACCCTTCATCTAACCCTTCAAACCGCTCTATATTACCCTCTACTAGCACTAATACATATGACCTTACAAAGATCCTTAACAAAAAGAAATCCAAAACCACAGTCACCATTCCAGAATTACATTCTGAGATCAAAACTCTCAAATCTGAATTACAAACCTTAAAAAAAGCCCAACAGAAAGACTCTACCATATTACAACATCTTTTGTCCAAAATTTAAAGCCAATCTGACACTGAGTCTGAATCAGAAGATCAAACCATTGAATCTTATGCATTACCCCCATACACTTACAAATATTAAGCATATTCCATATGATTTCCTTAATGTATTAACACAAATATCTTCCAAAAAATATTTGATTAAGATTACGCTTATTTTCTTAGAAGATTTCAAACTTGATATTATTGCCTTATTTGATACAGGTGCAGATTTAAACTGCATTAAGAAGGCGTGGTTCCAAAATGATTTTTACAAAATACCTCTGAAAAACTCTCTGCTGCTAATAATTCAAAATTGCATATTGCCGGAAAAACCCAAGTCTCAATTTTCAACAACGGCATTTCTCTAAAAACATTCTTTGTCGTTACAAAAGATATTAATCATACCATCATTCTTGGCACTCCATTCATTGACATGATCACTCCATATAAAGCACATCATAATTGTATTACTTCCAAAATCAATAGCATCAAACTTGTTTTTCCATTCTTAGAAAAATCTTAAGACTAGAAATTTGAATTTGATTAAAGTATGCTCCATACATACTTATCATATCAATGCACTGATTCATGAAAAACAATTCGACTTACATGATTTACAAAACCATGTTTCTTTTTGTCGTATCAACAAACAATTACAAAACTCTTATTTACAAAAGAAAATCATTGATTTACAAAATAAGATTGAACAACAGCTCTGTTCAAACTTACCTAATGCTTTCTAGAAAAGAAAACAACACATCGTGGATCTTCCTTATGAAGATACTTTTTTAGAAAAATGTATACCTATAAAAGCAAGACCTATACAAATGAATGCTGATGTAGAACAGCATTGCAGACTTGAAATTTACGATCTCAAGTTTAAAGGTCTTATCCAAAAGTCTAGATCACCCTGGTCGTGTGCAGCCTTTTATGTGAATAAAAACTCCGAGATCAAAAGAGGCACGCCAAGACTTGTGATCAATTACAAACCTTTAAATTCTACTTTTAAAATGGATTAGATATCCAATCCCCAACAAAAAAGATTTGTTGCAAAAATTGCACTCTGCATTCATATTTTCTAAATTTGGTATGAAATCCAGATTTTGGCAAATCCAGATTGATCCCAAAGATAGATACAAAACTACTTTTACAGTTTCTTTTGGCCAATACGAATGGAATGTCATGCCCTTTAGCTTAAAAGATACACCATATGAATTTCAACGCATCATGAATGACATCTTCAATGCACATTCAAAATTATGTATTGTTTACATTGACGATATGCTTATTTTTTCACATTTCATATATCAACATTTCAAACATCTACATATATTCTTTCATACTGCAAAACAAAATGGTTTAGTTGTTTCTAAAATAAAAATTTCTCTCTTCCAAACCCGTGTCTATTTCCTAAGCCACTATATCTGCCAAGGCACTGTAACACCAATAAAGAGATCTTTAACCTTTACAAACAAATTTCCTGACAAGATCACTGATAAAACTCAATTGCAAAGGTTTTTAGGAAGTCTAGATTATGTTCTGGATTATTATCCCAATATTAGTCATCTAGCCAAACCTTTACATGACAGGTTAAAAACCAACCTCATTCCCTGGTCTGACCTCCATATCGACCTAGTCAAACAGATGAAGAAACATGTCCAAACCATTCCTCTCCTCCATTTAGCTAATCCTTTAGCTCCTAAGATAGTTGATATCGATGCCTCTGACCTAGGATATGGTGGGATTCTTAAACAAGTTCAAGATACCAAAGAACAAATACTCTGATACACATCCGCCCACTGGAATGATTATCAAAAAAATTACTCTACTATAAAAAAAGAGATCCTTTCAATTGTTCTTTGTATTACAAAATTTCAAAGCGATTATTAAATCAAAAATTTCTTTTACGTGTTGACTGCAAATCTGTAAAAGAAGTTATACAAAAAGATGTCTAAAATCTTGCTTCAAAACAGATTTTTGCCTGATGGCAAGCTATTTTAAGCATTTTTTATTTCGATATTGTCTACATTAAATGAGATTCAAATTCAATCCCTGATTTCCTAACCCGAGAATTCCTTCAAAACAAGTCTTGATGCCTCCTAAAGCAAAAGCCGAAGACAAAGGGAAAGCCCCTCAAACCCAGCCTACAAGACTAGAAAGCCCTAAGGCTTCTGCAAAACTTATGTTTTCAGCCATCTTAGCTGTCAAACCTATCAAATCCTGGTATGAGGCAGTTATTGAAGAAGAAGAAACTACAAAACCACCACAGGTACAAACAGACGCAGTTCAACATTGGGTTGACACTATATCCAAATCACCAGAATTACTCCTGGCATTACAAAAAGTATCCCAACAGGCCTCCAGTGACTCCGTGTCTCAAACAGGTAGTATTTCTAAATCCTTTTCAAAACCCCTCCTTTCTTTACAACAAACCAGTTTTCCAAAAACCAAATCCAAATATATTTTCAAAACTACTTTCCAAAATATTTTAACTATGGAAGAAGGATTTTATCATGAAAACCTTTCCATTGCTGCTTCAAAAATTTTCCCTCCAAATTGGTACTACAAACCTTGAAATTTAGCCAAACCGCAATCCTACTACGTCTTCATCCTTGAGATTACCAATTCTGTCAAGTTCAAACACTTCAAACTACATTCTGATCAACTGAACCGGCATATTCTACATGCATCATTCACAAAGTTATCCACCCTAAAGATTAGGGACAACCCTTACATCAACCTCTCTCCTTCCCCATACACTTCCGTACAAACCCCCAGGACTTCAATACTTCCTATACATATTGGGATTACCAACAGGCATGGTTCAATGCCTTCCTCCTACAAAATCAAAACCATAGTCATTCTTGGCTTTTCTACTTCCATAGTGTCATGAATATTACAAACCTTCCCCTCTGGTTCTTCCAATGGTGGGACTACTATGGTTGTCATGTTGACTACCTCAAAGAACATCCTCTGGTTGAAAATGGTTACCTCCATTTCAAAAATAATTTTCAACTAGTTCCTTCTGAAAGGAAGTTTTCTTCCCTTCTCATTTTCTGTACAAAATTTTTTGTTTCATGAGTATGTTTGTGGTTCTATGATTATAATCTACAAAACGAACATCTAGTACTTGTTCACAAATTCGAAATCAAATGGTGGGATTCCTTTGCAGCTGAGTCCAAAAGTTTCAAATTAGCTGTTACGGAATGGCTACAAAAACACCAAACAGCTCCCATCATTGATCATCATCCTCAATCAAAATTTCTAGCCCAAGAGGCTCAAACGGAAGCTCTCCTTACCTCTGCTAGAACGGAGGAAGAATACCTACAAATAGTACAAGGCATTATGCAAAGCCAAGACCCAAAAACGGTCTTTTCCCAATCCAGCTCATCTGGCTCGACAACTCCTGTCGTTTCCCTTGGAAACGATAATGAAGATGACTACTTTGGTATCCTGCCACCTATAAAGCGACATTAAAAAAAAAGTATTTAAGGCTTACTCAGGCTCATCTGTTTAGAGCCCATATCTTTTTCGACTCAACTATTTTGAGTCCCTTTTTATTTTAAGCGCATTTGTTTTAGGTTTTTTCCTACAAATATTACATGCTACTACAAACAAACAAATCAAATGTCGGTGGCAAGAAGACAACAAATGAAAGTCCCACAAAAAACATGGGCAATTTTGTCGTCACCCAATCATGGCAGGCAATACCACATGGGTTCTGAAGGAATCTTCAAGCTTTTCAACAAGATGTTTTTGCTTCTTCCATGACAACTCGTCTATAAAAAGGGACTCCTAAAACCTCAGAAGATAGACTATTTTTTTCCCTCAGAAAAATTGGACTCTCCCCTATAACTCATATATGTAGCCCATATCCATTCTCTTCTGTAACTAATATCTCCTGTATTGATTTACATTACAAATTTAAGTAAGATTCTATTTTTGTTATTTACATTATTGTTATATTTTTGTACATTTAAGTATGTTATATGTTTGATCAAGGATCCTGACATTGTTGGTCTTGCCTTGTTCATTCCCATCAGAAATCTGTTTATATTTACTTGCATTTATTTTCACAAAATCAGTATATAGGCTAGAAACCTGTGACTCGATCTTCTAGATCATTCTCGGGTATAACAACGCCACATACTAAGGTTTTCTCTTCTTTATATTACGGCAATCTAAATTATGTTCTGGATTACTATCCCAATATTAGTCGTCTAGCCAAACCTTTACATGACAGGTTAAAAACCAACCTCATTCCCTAGTCTGACCTCCATACCGACCTAGTCAAACAGATTAAGAAACAGGTCCAAACCATTCCTCTCCTCCATTGGCCAATACGAATGGAATGTCATGCCTTTTGGCTTAAAAAATACATCATCTGAATTTCAACGCATCATGAATGACATCTTCAATGCACATTCAAAATTCTGTATTGTTTACATTGACGATGTGCTTATTTTTTTCACATTTCATAGATCAACATTTCAAACATCTACATATATTCTTTCATACTGCAAAAATCTACACCTATGTCAAATAAGGCAACAGTGTCAAGTTTGAAATCTTATGAGAAAATAAGCATAATATGCTTTCAGAAGATTCTGTCTTATATATATATAGTTAATGAGTAGTTGCATTGATTGTTGTATTTCTATATTATTTCTTAGATGAAATGAAGGAGAAGGATCAGGGTTAATGTAGACTCCATACTCGCCTGATGGAGCCGAGACGTGTTCTGATAAAAGCACTTTTCGAGCTGAATCATGGTTTTGGGAGCCACAGCATTTGGTTACTTGCTTGTAATGATGGTTTTGGAAATCAGAACATACTCAAAGTGAAAATCAGGTTCTTGATCTTGTAGATATAATGCCAAAAACTTTATTTTTTTTTCTTATTTTAAATTTCTCGTAGAGCCCCTGATATACTTGTTATTGATAACACAAACACATTAACTACTGAGAAAATCGTATCTGTTACTGGATGGAAAAATGTAAAAATCTTGTATTTAAAAGGAAAACACTCAAGGCGGCTAAGAATTTTCTTGGCCAAGCTAAGAACAGCAGACCATATTAATTATTTCCTTTTGCTGTCTCTAAGGTGTTAAATGCTGACGCACCAGTTCTTAAACTCATGATCTATTGCTGTCATTGGGGCGTGTTTGCCATGTGCTCAAGTCTATCCACTCAATAATTTAATTACTCAAGTGTTTGCCATGTGATACTGCGAGATGCCGCCCTGTTGCTTTCTGCATTTCTTCTTTCTGGCTAACTCAAATTCTAACAACTGTCTAGACGATTGATACTCATGAACATCATTAGGAAGTGAAAACAACGTTCACTGAAAAAGACTTGTCGGTGGACAAATAACATGTCAACTTCTTAATTTCCTCTCAGAAATACAGCTACAAGCACCATGCGATTGCTTCCCATTTCACATCCATTTTGTTCGTTTCATCAAATGGGTGTCCATGTGTTAGGGGTCCATGCATGATCGCTTCCCATTTGCCTGTGCATATTCACATCAGCCATTCATGTGGCTGGCTGAGTTAGCAGATCCTTCAGTTCTTACCTTGATATATGCCAGGAATGGATGTGGTTTTGAATGTTAATAATAGAGTTACTTTCAGTTCCATTAATAAAATAAAAATCTGATTTGTTGGCATCGGCAGGAAAAACCATTGATTGAATTGCCTGAATCTATCTGTAAGTTTTATCCTTATTTCTTAACGGGGTATGAGTTGGGTATAAATCTGATAAGACTTTTGTATGAAAATGAAACTCTCTTATCACTCATTTCTTTTCTCACGTGAAATGGGAAAATTCACATTTATATTTTATGCTCGTGACTAAAAGTTTTATATATATATATATATATATATATATATATATATATATAAAAAGAGGCTTGAACTCGAGATCTTTTAGTAGAAAAAATTACACAAATACGGGTTAAACTGAACATCAGCTTTCAACCAAACTTTTCAGCCTAGATTACATCCTCTAGAATCAATCAATGCTAATTTTAGATTTCGAAAAGAGTGTAGTTGAAGTGAAGTATCATCAACAACAACAAACAGAACAATTAAGGTGATGATAACAAAGTGATTTGCAAATGATTCATAAAATAGTGGGAGTGGAGAGGAGGGCCACTGAACTTTGAAGGGAATTTGTGACATTAAAGGCCTATGAACGATGGAGCATTTGATTGGGCCATAAAACTGCCATCATGCCCAGGTTCTTTCAATTTAGACCTTGAGAAGTCAATTTATTTACCCATTATCAATTATCTTGTAGCAGTCCACTGGGGATATGGCCCGTGGAGATGGGTTTTTTAAGTCGGAGGAAGGAGTTGGCATGCACTAAATGTCCTCGTTCTTTGCTTTGCCGCCACCCTTTATTTTCCTGTTATTATTTTTTTTTTTTCTTTTTGCAAATCAAGGTCTGTAATAGCAAACTTTTCAATCATTGGAGCACTTGGGCCATGGTCTCCATGGTTGTCCTTTTATTGTCAGTTTACAATTATTTTTGTCTTTTTGTTTTTCATTGTTCCATTTGGATGCCATACGGCCATGTTTGAACTTCGGATTTTCACTCTTTGTAAGAAGAAAAGAATGGAGTCTTCCGCTGTATTTTTCTCTTGCTCTCTAGAAATGGTAAAAAAGACAAGCGTGGGCTAACTCCAACCCCGATTGATGGCACTAGCAAAGATGAGAGGATGCAAGTCTTGCGGTAAAATGAGGAAGGTAAACATTAAGAAGAAAATTATACTGTAAATTAATTAAAAGAGATGGGCATTTCACCATAAGGCGTGTAATGTTCATATGGACTTCATATATTTGGCCTTTAATTTTTTTATATTTTAATATAAATAATTACAATGATATTTAAAAATTTATTTGATTATGACATTTTTTTAAGTAAGATTAGAGCTTTTATCATAATATATAGTTATTTATTAATAATTATAAATGAATGCACATTTAAAAAAAAACAATTGCACTTGAGTATTTAAATAAGAATAAAGTATTTTTTTGTTATATTTTTATTGTGAGTTTTTATATAGTTTTTCCAAATTAATTATTCCTAATTAAAAACAATTTATACAAGCGCATAAAAATTATCAAGACATGATTTATTTATTTTTTGTTGAAACTTGCTTTTTGAATCATGATAATTTATTATTTAAAAAAACATGTCTCTAATAAAAAAAAATGTTTTCATCAAAATAAAAATATAAATGAATAAGAAAAAAGAGATTTTGACTAAAGAAATACATTTGTTAAATTATTAGAATTCTTGTGAATATTTAGTTTAATAATTACCGTTAGTTTTTGTTGAAAAAACCATGTTCTTAATAATTAAAAAAAAGACATATTTTATCAAAAAGAAATGTGGATTTCGACTAAAGAAATACATTTTTCCTCTGCAATTTAAATCATTTGAACTCTTTTGAACATTTATTTTAATTCTCAAATAATTAAATAAAACTTCACTCTGATAATGGTTCTATTACCTTCGTTTTTTTCTCTATTTCACTGTTTATTGCATCAATAATATCACGCTATGCAGCTTACATTTATAGAATATTTACAATGTGTATTTACTTTTTACTTTTTATTAGGAAAATCAACTTAATTTTCTCTTTAGTTTATAATTAATTATAGCATTCATAGCTCTTTTTACTATTAATCAATTCATGTATTTTTTTAAAAAAATATTATTGTATCAAACGCAAACATATTCTTTTTATTCCTCAATTAATAAATTTCATGATACTAGAAAGGACATTCATGACAGTACTGGTATCTTCTTCTCCGGCGTTAGAAATTAACTTATAATCACAACACAGTACAGCCTCAATTACTCTCCCGAGGCACGTTATATTTGATTGAAGCAGGCCTAGTCATTCCAATTCCTCTAAGGGTTGACATTGCTAGGGTTTCTAATTTTGTTAGCTTAAAATTAACTTCATGTACTCTCTTTTATCACATAAGAAATGACTAGGGCATGGCACTGGCTATATTCTCAAGTTCAAGCAGTTTAATAATGTCAAGATTTGCTAGATGTCTCCTCCTAATCAGAGGAAGTTTCCTCACTAAATTCTTTTCATGGTAATCAACCAACCACAAAGAAACAAATTAAGAAAGTACTAATTGCATTTCCCACCAAATACAATAATTCCACGAGCTTGCACACACAAGAAAAGGGGAAGCCAGAATGATTGTGTTCTCTTCCCTCACTAAATGGGCATCACGTGCCTTTGTAGTTCCTCAATTACTCCATCATATGAGAGGGAGAGGGAGAGGGAATATATACTCAGTACTGTTCCCTTGAGTTTTTGATTATCTGGAACTCTCTGCCCTTCATGATCAGTGATTCTTTCTTTTTCACTTGGATGACAGACTTCTCCAGATTTTCACTCGAAATTTAACCAAATGTTTCTTCAGTAGAAGGGATCTCTTGAAGTAGGGAGACAACTATACAAATGAAGTAAATCTTAAAAGACTGTAAGAAAATGCCATCGATATATAAGAAACAATGACTGGACCAAAAATGGGCTTGGGGACAAAACAACAGCCTCCTCATCCCTTTGTGTTAATTATCATCCAATCTCTCTCTATCCAGAGAGGAATCCAATGTGCCCTTCGAGAGGACATTAAAAATCTTTTCATGCTTTTATGCAAGTGATTTCAGTTGACATTTATACCATTTCATGGCCCAACAAGGTGGGTTAACTATCAATTATCAATAACAGCTAGCTGCATGCCTTTTGTTTTTTTAAGACATATCAGTTATGACCGAGGCGTGAGGCTTCATAAAATGATCGTCCTCTGTATATTAGGGTTGTGACTTGAGAGAAAAAACGGGACCTGGCAAAATGGAGGAGCAATGCATGATAGCTAGCTGAACAGATGGTAAATGGGTGTGTTCTTAGGAGCCCCACATGAAGACCTAAATGGGTGGGTCTTCCCTTCCCTGTGAAACATAGCAAGCAAACAATATTCAATATATATATACTGGCCCTTCAATGTTCATATGGAAATGCAACCCATATGATTATTGGTGTCTGAAAATTACTTTAACTTTATCCATTCCGTACTCTGTTGCCATTCGAGCTTAGGTTCCTCACTGACCAGACATTCCTAGTAATGGCATGCATCCTCTCCCTAGGTCATATGGCATATTAATGTTGCATCCTGGAAATTGCCAGATTCCAAGTACTATATAATCCACGTCTTGTTCACTGCTTGCTATCCATCCACGTACTGGCCACCTAATAATAATAATAATGGTCATGGAGAAATTAAAATTCGTGGATACCTCCAATTTTATCTCTTGTTTTTTTGTTGCAGACCATCATATATATACTCGCCCACTTCTCAAATGGAAGATTGGGAAATGACAGCACTAAGTGCAACCATTGGTCAAGGTTAATCACAAGCTAGATGATGGGTTTCAAATCAAAAGCAAAAACAACAAAAGAGCAGCGCTGGCATTTCAATGTTCAAACAAAGAGATCATACGGATAAAAAGCAAATCATGGCTACTCCTAATCCACAACTAGTGTCTGGGAGAGATAAGGATTGAGGATGGGGAATGATATAGAAATTAACGGGCTAGCTCTCTATGAGAGACATACAAAAGCTTTAGAAAAGGATTCAACACTGCCATTACCATGTGACCATCACGTGTGTTTTTAATTTGCAGCTCAATGACAAAAGCTTTAGCCCACTTATGTCTCAGAATTCAGATAGAAATATGAAAACATTATGGTCCAGATCAGAGAGGCCAAAGCAAAATTATAACTTATGGCATGTCAGGCCTTCGTCAATGTCTTTTTCTCGGTCATGGAAGAAGATTCTACTTACCAGAGATTGGTGTAGAGAAAATTTTATCTTTAGTATTGAAGATGAGACTACTACCTCTCTGTGAATAAACTATTGATTATCAGATGAACATTGGTTATGCAACCAGTGTTTTTTAGAGTGCTCATTTTTACTAAGCTATCTTAGAATATTAAGGTCTCAGACATCATTGAGGGGATACTTGAGAATTTTCTATGAGGTAGTCCCAATCTATCTGGAATTCAATTACTTCTAATCTCAGAAATGCCTTATCAGACCACTATATTTGAAATGGTCACTCATCCAGGAGGTTCTCTATTAACTCGACATGGGATGTTCTTAAAGATTACAGACCCATAGACTCTATGCATCATCTTCTCTGGTTCTCAGGTTTCATCATGAGGCACTCCTTTATCATGTGGCTTGTCTCTATGGGTCGTCTCAACACCATGAACAAACAACATGTTTTTCAAACCATTTCCTCTTTTTTTTTTTGATAATCTTCGAGAGTATATTGAGAATGCCATAAAGCCAATAGCCAAAGAGAAATACAAGCGATATGAAAAAAGAAAAAAGAAAAAAGAAAAAAAAATAATCTACTACAGCAAACAACAAAAAAACTACCTAAGATTTCTTATTACACCACAATTTGATGTCATCAGAAGATCTTAAGAGATCATTTCCTGTATAAGTGAAGTTTGAATCCTAAGTATGCAACCAAATAGCAACCCGATGAAAGATGGTGGAGAAACAATCAAACAAGTTTATAGTTCCCTTCTCAAAAACAATTTTGTTCCTCAACAACCAAATACCCCAAATAGTACTACTTGAAATTACTCTCCAAGCTGATCTTTGGAATTTGTCATGTACCATTTCGGGCCACTGCAGAAGCAGCGAGTCAAGTGTTCTCGGTAAACAACATTGGATACCCTACCAATCCAAAACTTTCATCCAAACACTCTTAAAAAAGATACAATGTATAAAAAGATGCTCTGAGGTTTTCAAAACTGAGCTGCAAAAGACACATGAAGCTTGTGTTGCAGACAAAACAGTCCGTTAATGGAGAAAAGCTTTTGTACTAACTTTGTCCTGTACTGCCAACCAGAGAAACACCTGAACTTTCGGAGGGGCCCCTTTAATCCAAACATTAGCTTCAAAAACTCTATCATTTACAGAGGAGGTATTATCAATTAGGGAGCAATAGGATTTAACTGAGAAACTTCCATCAGAATTACATGGCCATATAAGTTTGTCATCTTTTCCTTGCCGAATTATCGTTGGCTCCAGCATTGAGAGCAAATGATGATATTGTTGCTCTTCATAAGATAAGAGGTTCCTACGCTAAACCAAATTCCATCGCCATTGATCATTCACCCATTGACCCATCTCATTAACCAAACCATTCTGAAAAGTAGAATTTTGGTAAAGCCTAGGGAAAATGCTACATAAAGCATTTGATCCTATCCACACGTCAGACCAGAAGAGAATGGAGGATCCATCTCCAATCATGAATTTAATGTTTTCACACAATACTAAGCCGATCACACTGTTTTGATCCAAGATTGACAAAAAACCATTTTCTCTTTAACATGTATCCTTTGTAGGTTGCAAGTTAAAAACACATGAATATTTATTCTTTCAGCGCCCTTTCTCTGTTACAGTTTGGGGTTCTATTACGAGCATGATTTTATGGGTTAGCCTTCTTCAACATGATGTCAACTACTTCAGTGGGCATACACACACTTGAAAAATAAGAAGGGATTTACGCATTTTTTTGCTCAATTAACCCTCTAAGACTCGGTTTACTTCATCTAGTATGAGAAAAATAACAGAGTCTTTCATAAAATTTATTGATCTCATCAAGATGTTTGCAAGAACATTTTTGATTTGGTACAGCTCATACCGAGGTTTCACATCCACTACCAGAAAATCGATAAATACAAACGAAAATACTGAGGGAATATTTCCATTGGTAAATTTCTGAGGGATTTTACCGATGGAAATATTCCCTCGGTATATACCGAGGGAATTACAGTGGGAAAAAAAATTAAAACAAAGCAAAAAAATAATGACGTGTCATTTTTACCAACGAAATTACCGACAGAATAAATTCCATTGGTAAAATCCATCGGTAAATTTGTTGGTAAACTGTGAACACTGTTCATCATGTCAATTACAAAGGGAATCACCGACAGAATTTTCCATCGGTATTTTCCAAAGAGCTCCAGAACTGTTCACTTTCCAATTGCACTGTTAATTGTTATTTTTTACAGACAAAATCATCGATGGATTGAAAAGTCGTCGGTGTTATTTGGCGTTTTTCTGAAAAAATTCAATTAATTTAAAATTTTCATTTAAATATTACAGACGGAATCACCGACGGATTAAAAAATCATTGGTAATTGTTGGCGGTTTCTGAAAACTTTTTACGAAATTGAAAATTTAAATTAAATATTACCGATGGAATTACCAATGGAATAATTAAAAAATATTAATATTCAATTATCCGTCGGTAAATCCGTCGCTAATGTGCCCCAATAAAAAGCCTGAATCCCCTTATTTCACAAGAGGCAGACTCATTTCTTCTTCTTCTTTTTCTTCACTATATGTAAAAAACATCAATATCCATTTATTTCTCTTCTTTTCTCTCCTCATCTCCTTCTCTTTTTCTCCATACTCGGGTATGTCTACTTCTTCTTTCTTCTTTTATCCTCTTAGTTTTTTTTAATTAATATGCTTTACGATTTTTTTTCTCTCTTTAGCTTCACTTGCAACTACATTAAGGTAAGATTTTTCTTTTTTCATGATTTTTTTCACTATATTTGTTTTTTATTTTATTTTTAATTGTTTTGTTCTTAATAATTGTATAAATGTTGTTGTGAGATTTTTTTTTCATATGAGATCAATTTTTAGTTGAATTTATTTTTTTGTTTTATTTATTGCAAATTTTTTTGAGTTGATTTTCTTATTCTTTTTCCCAAGCATTTTGAGTATATATTATAGAGTGTTGATTTATGTTAATTTAATTATTTTATAATTTTTTAAAATGAATTTTTTAAAAATATTTTTAAATAATTACCGACGGAAATTCCATCGGTAATAATATTTTTTTATTACCAACGGATTTACCGCCAGATAAAAAATTACCGATGAAAGATTCACCGACAGAGCATTTTCGTCGGTGATTTCGTAAGTAAATTAATTACCGACAGAATATGTGTCTTACACCGACGGAAAAATTCTGTCGGTAAAATTGTTAATTCTTGTAGTGATCCCAGCTACTTTCGGATCCATGTGACGCCTCCGAGAGTTAAATGAGATATCATTGCTATTGTGTTTTCGAGATTCTGTTTAGCACAGTTTTATTTATAATTAACCGGTCAACCGATTAAATAAATTCCAGAAACCAGTCGATTAGCTCATCTGTTATTCACGGTCTGCTTTTATCCTTTTTTCTGTTTTTTTTTTAACTTTTGCTTATTTTCCTTGTTATTTTAGTTAGACTAGGGTAATAAGTATTTGTAATTCCTGGGATATAACCCTCCCAGTTTCTCCCTGTAATACAATTATTCTTAAAAAAAAAGAAAAAAAAAAAGAGGGACAGGTACATATGTAACCAATCACAATGCTCTGGTCATGATAGATATGTTTAGTAGCTTTGCAGACTGACCTCCTTTTTGACACTGCCACAGTTGCCAGTTTCTACCACTATCAGTACTCCTTCGTCTTTCTAATGACTCCAAAGATTTTGCATAACAGAGTTAAACTTTCTGAGTAGAATTTTGTACAGAGACTGTAGTAAGAACCAAAGAAAGTTCAAGAAAACATTAATAAAGAAATCATGTTCTTACTCTGTTGCTTAATTAAGTAGCATGACCTCAATTTCTATAGTCTACTGAGGACAAAATTAACAGCGAGAATTCCCTTGAGTCTCGCCCCCTCATGCATGTGATGAACTTGCTAGCTAGCTACTACTGAACCCATGACTATAGGGTCTGCAAAAATAATCCTTAAAATTAAAAACATAGGTATCCGTACTCTTACACAAAGTGAGGGTCCAAAGATTGAGACATTCTAAGGTTGTGCAGCTGCCTTTCTTCATGTCTCTCACATGGCATAAGTCAGAGCTATTGGAAATTGGGAAGAAACTCATGTATGGATTGGCAATATTTATCTGCTGTCGCGCTTTTTCTTCTTCTTGATTTGTGGGCAAGTAAAGATTAGAGATTTCAATCTTTGAGGGAAAAAAAATAAAAATAAAAAAATAGATTTTTCCTTATAAATTCGTCTTCTTATTACTTAATTAGCTAATGATTCACATATGTGTTACTCAAACTCCAGGTTCATTCTTTGTGCTTTGCAAAATTATCGTATGAACTGCAATTTGATTAAATATATAATAATTGGTGGTTATAAATAATTTAAAATCTTAAGACAATAGCTCACTTTTATCCAGAAAAAAGAAAAAAAAAACCTCTCTTGAACAATTTTATTGCTTAAAGCTACATGGTACAATTAATTCCGAGTATTTTTTCTTAAATTTCAGTGAGTTTTAACATATTAAATACTGTCTAAATAAATTTATTGATGTCCATTTATTGTTTAATTGAGTAAAAAAATAATAATAATTAAATAAATTAGATAATACCAAATTGTATACCTCAAACCGAGAGTATATTGGACCTTTTTGTAGAAATCAAAAAACAAAATTAAACTAAATTAAATCAAATCCAACCATTATTTTAAAGATACTTTAGGGAAAAAAAAACATCATCAGTTACATTTCCAGATCTTTCAATTAATTTTAAATTAAATCATTTGAATTAGGTTAGAGAAATAAAATAATAAATAATTATTTTGTTCTTACTGTTATCATATATTAAATTATGATTATTTATTCAATTTAAATCCAATGATATATGTTAATGAACATAATGGTCGTGATTTTAAAGAAACATGAGGAGGGGATATCAAACCATCACGGCAAATCCTTTAATTACTACTCGGCCAGGGTTTTCATATATCTTGGCGATCTCCATTGATGACTCAAGGCAACCAAATATTGCCCAACAAATACATATCACTTTAAAACCTAGCTAGTGATCAAATTATAGTTGTGTTTTATTTATTTATTTATCATGAGAGTCAAAATTGTGTCTGCAGTACTTCAGGGGTGTGTATATATATAGCTTCTAGAAAAAAGAATTAAAAAAAGGAAAGGAAAGGAAACTGGACTCATTTGGTCATCATGGACTGATAAAAAGTCAGAGAGATTGATTATCCAGAATTTGAGGTCTGGATTGAATAATATACGTTTGAGCAACAAGTTGGAAAGGTGATGGCTAGCTAATTATACATTGACCTTTCAGGTAAACCAGGCCAAAATAACATGATCACACACACACGATAAACAGTACTGGGTAGCTCCTCTTCAAGAAGTAAGAGCACTACTGTAGATAATATATTGCTGACAGTTTATATGAGTTCAACTAGCCACAAAGTCAAACAAGATGATCTGTTGCTTGTAGCAAGCGGCGTAAAGTGCTGTTATAGTCATGATATACGTGACGAAATTACTCAGCTGAATGATTTAATCTTTTAACCACCCTATACAAATTATTCTTCTTCGCTTTGTTGACATTGAAAATAGTCGAGCCTTGGCTTGGCTAGTACACCTACACTGGATGCTTTACCTAGTTTAAGATTAACGTGTAAGATAAGCCGCGCATAGAAATTATGGCACTACCAAATTTGTGCACTCGCTTAATTAGGGTGGTGCCATTTGTCCTCAAACTGCTGGAAAGAGCACCCTAATCCCTAAATTACAGAAATGTTTGATTCTTTAAAGACCCTTTCTTTATTAAAAAAAAAAATAAGAAGAAGAAGAAGAAGAAATTGAGTGGGTTTTTGTTGTCTGCCAATAAAAATATGATGCAGATAGGGCACTTTCATGAGTGGTATGGGACTAGTTTGGAACGTGTTTTTTTAAAATATAAATTTTTTTTAATTAAAATTATTTTAATATATTTTTAAATAAAAAAATATTTTAAACAATAGTATTACCCTTTCAAATACTCTTTCAACACTAATTTTCGGCTCATGATTGATGAACCAAGAAACCCACTGAATGGTGGGGGTGGGCTCAATCGGGATAGTGATGGTGTCATTTGGCCGGTGAGTGGGTATACATATTTAGTAGGAGAGAACCTGCATATATAACCACTTGATCAAGAGAAAAAAAGGGGGCTATTTATTAAAAATAATACTGTTGAACTTTGGCATTTTCCAAGAATATATATATATATATATATATAAGATGCTTTACTGCTTTCCAACTTTTAACTTGAGAACCAGATATAAAAACAAATTGAGGAATTCAAGAGACTAATTATATAATCATATAAAGATGATCCAATGCCCTATGAGGATGCATCTTTGGGCACAGTACAGTGAACCTTCCCTAGAACGCATGATTCTCTACATAAATTAATGTTAATTTGTTGGGGAATTACCATGCCATTAGCTAGCAAAATCCTGTCTTGTAATACTACTTCTTATACAAATTAATATCAACCTGCATTCTGCAGTTCATCTTGATTGGAAAGAAGAAGAGCTAGCTACGAGATGGGGTTGCTAAGATTAAGAAAATTAATAGACAAAATATATAGGATCCGAGAGGTGTTTGATATCGCTCTATATATTGCAAGGTTTATCAGCTTTGATTCAGTGAGAGACAAGTCCACCACCCTTCCAACTTCCCAGGTTTAATTATATTTTACTTTACTGAATCCCAGATGCTTAACTTGTGTCTTGTGTTGTGTTCGTAGTTGGTGATGTCTGGTTCGAGATGTCAAGAAAAAGGAGTAACCTTTAAGCCTTGTCAACCAAGTTTTGACAACTAATGATCTCATTCACACTATAATTAAAAGGCTAGTTTCTGTCTGTGTTAACCACCTAACTATCTTATGTTTGCCTTTTCTTTTGTGCTGTTTTTTATTGATTAATCTATTTATTTTTTTATTTTTTTATTAAAAAATCTTGATCAATAACCTCAAATTGTGAGTCTTCTTTTATTTTTACTAGTTTTCTGTAAAAAATCATAAACCATATTTATTTTTTATTGATTAATTTTAATTTTTTTTAATAACCCGAGGTGCTTGTGCCTGTGCCAGCTTACATGCACCACAACTAATCCACGGGACACTGAACATTCTGCAAACCTAGTAGGCATGTAAGGCACCGCGAGGATGACAGGCATGCACAAAGAGAATCGAACCCAGATGCAGAAAAAAAAAAACAAAGTCCCTTCCCCCGCTAGGTCACGCCCTAAGTGCATTTTAATTTCTTTATTATTTAGTGTTGTAATAACTTTTATGTTTTAAAAATGTTTTTTAAATTGTTTTTTATTTGAAAAAATATCAAATTTATTTTTCTAGTTTTTTATGATTTTGATGTACTGATATTAAAAATAAAATAAGATTTAAAAAATTATTATTTTAATAAATTTTCAATTAAAAAATATCTTTAAAAATTATTATCATGTACGTACCGTATAAGTAAACACACGCTAAGCGGTCCATTTATTGATAAGCATAGCAAGAAATGTGGATCACAGAAATCAATTATTATTTTTTTTCATCATATTATCTTTAAATGACGAGTTAAAAGTGGTGGCCACCAAAATATTCCAGCCAAAATCCAGTCACATCGGAGACGCCCCGATATAGATAAGTAGACACCTAAATCTAGTATGCACGACTCTTAGAGAAAATAGAAAAATGATCAGGAGAAAAGGACAGCTACACCTTCCACGTTGCCTGATTTATTATATGTTTTGTTTCTTCTTAGGAAATTAAATACCATATATTATATGGTAGAGATTAGTATTAATTTTTGACGTCAACAAGGAATGGTGACGGGACTCTATTCAATGCAAGCCCGTAACCACATCCTATGAATATGCAATTTTAAATTGAGATGATGCCAGACGTCTAGTAGAAGCAAGCAATGAACGGAGATGGAGGCCATCTATTTTCATTAAAAAGTAAGCCTTTATGTGGATCAACTTGCTATAAATTCAAATTTTAATACGACTTCAATCCAAGAATTGCTTCTACATGGATCTCAAATCTTGATGGTAGGGACACCGTAAAATTAAAAAAAATATAATTTTAATAAATTTGATTCATGTTTTACAGCTTGTTTGTTTTTTGTTTTTGTGTTTTGAAAGTGTTTTTAAATAAATTAAAAGTTTTAAATTTTTTTTTTATTTTAATTTTTTTATTTTAAGTATCATATATAAAGAATTTTGTTTCAAAACCAATAAGAGTGTTTGATTTTACGTTCAAAAAACACTTTTGAAGTTTTTCTACTTAGAATTAATTATTTTTTTATAATTTTGGATTATTTTAATGTACTGATATTAAAAATAAAAAAATATTATTTTAATGTATTTTCAAGAAAAAAATATTTTAAAAAACAATTGTTATTGCGATCTCAAAAACTATTTAATTCGATGCTTATTAACAACTAATTCCATTCAAAAAAAATAAAGAATAGAAAGGTAAAAACAAAATCTAAAGTTAAAAAACATGGTATGAAAC
Source organism: Populus nigra (assembly GCF_951802175.1). Classification (NCBI taxonomy): domain Eukaryota; kingdom Viridiplantae; phylum Streptophyta; class Magnoliopsida; order Malpighiales; family Salicaceae; genus Populus; species Populus nigra. Next base: position 8,658,544 of record NC_084852.1, read on the forward strand.
TATAGATTTTAATGCATCATAAAATAAGTTGGCCTTTTTTGTCTTAGCTTATGGCAATATTTTAAGGTAACACATCACATGTCATTAATTATAAATGCATCACAAAGCATGAAATATTTCCCTCTTCCATCTTCTCTCATTAAAAAAAGAAAAAAGAAAAAAAAAAAGGCATGCTGTATGGATTTGCTTACCTGGCGTGAAATCGATCGCCTGTTCATCATTCCCCTGTTCTGCCTTCCACTGGATGCGCTCTCCTTCTCTCCTGTCACTATCCTTTTTCTTTCCCGTTAGCCTCGTTATTTCCTTATTCACCACCTAACAGGCCTAACCTTTCTATTTTTGGGAATATTCACGGTATCCTCCCAACGTCATCATCTTTCTCCGTTATTTGCTTAGCTGGATGCCACTGTGGGCTTCCTCTGTATGGGGCCAGCTGGCACTCCACTCCCCGCTGCACGTGGCCAGCTACTCTTGTCTAGCATTTACTGCACCATGATTTACCAGGACACCACACAAACTAGTCTCTATTTACAACAATACCATTTCCACTCTTCGTCGAGCCTATCGAAGGCCCCATTTGGTGCTTTTAACTCGTCTAAGAGTTTCCGTAATTAACAGGCTGACAAGGGTAATTGAGTCAAATAACATATATTCAGATGGCAAGCTTCTTTTATTGCCCGGCTTTCAACTTTGCGTCTGGTTTTGCTGTAAAACCCGTGTTTGGATCAAATCTGTTTTCTTTGAAAGGAAAACTTAATACGTTCTTTTGGAAAGTAATTTTTTTTATAAAATAGATTTTTAAATAGTAGATAATTTTTTTATATTAGAGCATGTCATGAAAAATAATTTAAAAACTACTTTTTAGTATATTAATATATAACAAAAATAAGTTGAAAAATCACTTATTAATATTTTAGATATTTTTTCAAATTTATCTAACATATATATAATATTAAATATAACTGTTTGATAACTTAGAAGAAAAAAATAAAAAATGTAGTGGTAAATTGTTTTTTATATCATATATTTATATATATATATATATATATAGAGAGAGAGAGAGAGAGAGTTTATTTTATTAAAAAATAACCTTACATATAATATAAATATTTTAGATATAATATTATATATGTAAACATTGAAAATAAATTTTTATGAGGTGTTAGATTGAACATCTTTTAATACTTTTTCATCGTCAAGATGGTATATTTTCGATAAATGAAACATGAGTGATAAAAGAATCACTCACCTCATATTTAATTTTTTTTTTCTTATTTTATAGAATAATTTATTATAAACATTTTAACAAATTATCCTAAAAATAAATATAAAAGGACTCGTTTTAAACCTTTAATTAATATAATTTTTTTTTTAATATTGAGTTTTTATTTTCTTAAACTCAATTCAATTAAAAATAAAAATAATAAATTTTTTTAAATAACGTTTAACAAATTTACTAACTCCATTTTTCTTCTTGAAAATATCACGAGAGATAAAAGTTGTTGGCGTTTTTAATGCAAATACATTTTCTTTATCAAATCCGAGGTGTAAATTTCATTTCGACAATTTTAGTACGTGAAAAATGACAGCGAGGAATGCTTTAACAGGCTGCGAAATTATGTGTTAGAGGTAGGGTACATCATTCTCGGTTTGGATTGTATTTTATAAAAAATTAATTAAATTGAAATTTTTTTAAAAAAAACATCAAACCAGTTCAAACCGATCAATTTTGGTTCGGTTCGGTTTTTTAGAATAAAGTCGGTTCAAACCAGTTTTGCTCGATTTTGATAGGGATGATCATTTTCATTTCGGTTCGGTTTTTATAAAAAACAAATAATCAAACTGATATTTTTTTTAAAAAATCGAAACAGGCTCAAACCGACCGGTTTCGGTTCGGTTCGGTTCGATTTTTTAGGACAAAGTCGGTTCAAACCGGTTTGGCTCGGTTTTTTTATTTGACTCGATTTTGGTAGGGGTGATCATTTGTGGTTCGGTTCGGTTTTTATAAAAAAAATAACCAAACCAAATATTTTTTAAAAAAATCAAAACCAGTTCAAACCGGTTTGGCTCGATTTTCCAGTTTGGTTAGGTTTTGCCTCGGTTTTTTTCCAGTTTTTTCCAGTTTGGGTTCGGTTTGGGTTTAGTTCGGTTCGGGTTTAGTTCGGTTCAGTTTTTTCGATTTTAGATTTATAAAACCGGAACCAAACCGAACCGGCCTGTTTTTTTAAAATTTTAATCGGTTTAATCGGTTTTTTTTTCACATTTCGGTTTTTTCTGTTATTTTTTTTTCTGGTTTTCTCAATTTAATCAGTCTTTCGGTTTTTTTACTCACTCCTGCTTGAGAGGGTATTCATAAAGGTTATTTTAGTAATCCGATATTGTTTTTGGGTATTTTTTAAAAGTGCTCTTGGTATAAAAATATATTAAATTAATGTTATTTTATCGTATTTTTTGATATACTGTTATTACAAATAAAAAAAATATTTTTTTTATTTTTAATTATTTTCAAGTAAAAAGCTATTTAAAAAGCACTTTACACCACAATCTCAAATACACTTAGAGCGTGTTTGGCAGTGTGGTTGCAGGTGCTTTTCAAATAACTTTTCGTGCCAAAATGCATGCCAACGATGTTTTTTCATTTTTAAAAAATCATTTTTAACATCAGCACATCAAAACGATCCAAAACGTACAAACCATATTAAATTTTAGTAAAAAAAAAATTTAAATTTTTTGGGAACGCAGCCGCAGCCGCGTTCCCAAACGGTGCCTTAGTGTGTTTGGTGATGTAATAGATTTTTAGTTTGTGATTTAAAAAATAGATTTAAGAAAAAAAATTACTTATGGTTTTTAAAAAATAAATTAAAAATACATATATTTAGTTAAAATTGTTGTGAGATAAAAAAAATTCTGTTAAAATAAATAAAAAAACATATTATTCTAAGAACTAAGTTTTTAAAAAATATAATTATGTATAAATCCAATAAATAATAAATACAATCTATTTAGCTATTATTTTTTCTTTTATGATAAGATAAAAGGCAGAAACGAACAAGCTACCAAACGGTCAAGATTTGATTTGGCTTCTGGCTCTGCGCAAGAGAGTGAAAGATCTACGAATACTAGAAGAAAGCACATGAATCCACCAGGATAAATAGGAACTCTAGCTTGGGTCTATTCACAGCGTGGGTCCCATGATAAATCGGTAATGTGTCCTATTTATGATGGGATTGCCTCAAATCCGACGGTCCACATATTCTGTTTGTTTTGAGTTTGATGCCATGCAGCCTTGTGCTGGTCGTAGTGGGGGGTATATTCAACGTGGGGCCAATATACAGTGTTTCGTATGGGGATGGATGAGTGATTCATTGCCGTTGTAGGAATACAGTATTTAAGGGTTGAGTCTAACATGAGCCCCACGGCACAAGGGGCGTAACCTGCGCACTTCTCCACCATCAGACCGCCCTTGAAGAAAATACTGAGGGAAAAAGCAATTTGTTTTTATTTTCCAGTTGTTTCTCCGGCCACGCGCCATTCTTGGCACGTTCATTGGACGCGCGCAATAGCTTCGATATTACCAGATAGGAAGAGTTTCCTCGTTTGCCTTGATTCTCACTTAGTTTTATTTTTTTATATAAAAAAATAATAATGTATGAATATAAATTCTCAATTGATTTTTGTTTCTCCTTCTCTATTCCTTTGAACTACAAAGTTCTAGAGCAAAGAGTTTAAATTAAGAAACGAGTGAATTTTTAAGATAGTTTTTGGAATTTGGTTAGCATGCTAGAGATAGAGATATTGTATTGGCAAGTTCAATGTACTTAAGATAACTAAGTCTTAAGTACATTGATAGTAAATTGCTATATTGAAATTACCATTATGTCATTGGATGGAAAAAACGAGAGTTTTATGATGGGGTAATTTGACCTTTTTAGTAATTTATTAGTTATTAAAAAATTATTCAGGGATATATTAGTTTTTTTAAAAAATATTATACAGTAAAATAATGTATTTACCTTTAAGGTAAACAAAATCTAAAATTATTGACCAAAGATTCTTTCGTTGTCGGTCAAATTACTTATTTACCCTAGGGTGAAAAAAATGAGAGCTCTTAACCAAGGGATTTTTTTTCGCTTCTTAAAATGTAGTAAAAATATATTTTTACCCTTAAAAAAGACAAAAACAAATAAAAAACAAGGCATGCATCGAGGGTCATTTTTGTTCTTCCACACAATTGTTTTGGTGTTCTAGTATGTTTTAGTTAGAAAAATAATTTTTTACTCGAAAACTTTGATGATGTGTGCTCATTACTTGCTAGCATTTAGACGGTGTTTGCACTGTTTGGACAATGCATGCTACGCCATCTAACGGCCAGACTTACCATTTTACTGTGTTTTTGAAAGCGTCACTATGTTCTTTTCTTGTTGATGTGGCACGTGGTGGCAAATAATAGGTAGTTTGTCATTGTTGGTCTTTTTTTATTATTTATTTTCTCTATCTTTGAGAGAAAGCATATGCTTGTCTTTTTTTTTTAGTCCTTATATTTTTTATTGTTTATTTTCATCATTAGCCTTTTTATAAAAGTTTTTTAATGTTTTCAATTTAGTCTTTAAATTACAACTTGTCATATATTATTTTTTTTCAAACTTAGTCCTTATTCTTTTGATTTCTAATTTTTTTCCCTTGGCTCTTTTATTAAAGTTTAATTGGTTTTTAATTTCATCATTGAAACAAATTTCATGTTTGTTTTTTGTTTTTTTTTCAATATAGCCCTCATTCTTTTTGTTTCTTTTTCTTTTTGTTAGAGTTTTTTTTTCAATTTAACCATCCAATTTAAATTTTCTCAATGCCCTCTAATTTATTTTTTATTTTGATTTTTACTCTCATTTTTTTAATTATAATTTTTTATATGATTGAATATTTTCTCGATTTCATCCTTCGATGTTTGGTTTGTTGGAAATTGAACTTTATAATTTTTTATTTGTGGTGCTTCTAATCCAATGACACGGGTCACAACTTTGAAAAGTCAATGCGATTATGTATCCTTTTTTTTCGCATTTTCTTTTATGATTTTCTTATTCTACATTTAAAAAAAAAAAGAATGGTTTTGTGGTTAATTTCAATTTCTTTTATATCGGTTTATCTCGGTTTCATGAATTAGGCCACAAGTTTTGTAAGTCTTTTTTGAATAAAGGTTTTTTTTAATTGTTTTATTTGTATTTATTTTTTGAAGATTTGTTTTACTCTATATGTTTATTTTATAAAATGTATTTATTTTGAAATAATATTTATAATATGTTCGACCTTGCATAATATTTTTTTTCTTTTTATTTTATTTTATTAGTTTCATATATGTTTCTATTTTCATTATCTTTTATTGAATTTAATAAAAAAATTTAATAGACATAAACGAATAAATATCTTATTCTGCGGGATCAAATATATTAATTTACATCTATCTCTCAGTTTTTTCAGTTTTTCTTTTAGTTATTATTAACGATTTTTTTTTGTTTATTTACGTAGATGATTATTCATTATTTGATTATATGTTTATATAAGATTTTTTATTTATATTTTGAATTTTTTATGTAAAAAAAATATCAAAATAGTTTACATATCTAGATTTTTTTTAAAAAAAATCACAACCCACAGTAAAATACAGGTGAAATAGCTAGTATTAAAATTGACTAATTGTGCTTTTTTTTTGAACTAGAGTTTCAATGCCATTAATATCGTTGGACAAATATTAGTAATTTAAAATGATACATTCTCCCTCTGACATTTCAAGTAAATAATTTGTCTTTAATCAAAACTAATTCAAAAATATTTTTTATTCTAAAAAAATATATAATAAAAAGGTATGATATTAATGTTAAAATTTATGCATGTTCAATAATTTTTTTTATCTTTTAAATAAGCTAGCATTGATAAATCATAAATTTTATATACTCACTAACGTACCAAAAAAATTAACAAAAAATATCCGATTATTTATAAAATTATTATATTATTGTATTAAATATTATAATTTTACCATTAAATTAAAAAAAAATACTAGCCACCATGGCTAACTTCTTCCTTTTCCTTTTTCTTTTCAATTTCCACCAAGCCCAGAAGAAATAATCGAAGTCATTACATTCCAATGATGAAATAATCTTCACCACCTCTTTTCCTTTTTCTTTCTCTACGCCGATCATCATTGTCTAGCCATCATATAGAGCCACCACCTTACATCCACCATCTCCCTCGTCTAAGATAGGTTGCATTTGCAAGACTTTGCAGAATATAGTACTCACCTTCAACTTCAAGCATGGCAAGGGCACAACAAATAGATTTTTCTTCCTTGCCTTTAGCAAATTGTGGGGTCTGGATCTAGCGGTTTTTAGGAACTTGAGAAGAAATTGAAGGTTCGGTTCAAAATGAGAGGAAATAAATGAAAAAAATAATTTATTGTTTCGTGTGATTTGAAATTTTAGATTAACTTGGATGTAAAGCGTGCTAGATACATGAATATATTAGACTAACAAATAATGATGTTTATTTTAAAACTTATAATTAATACTAATTCAAAGTCTTAACATGAATGCTAATAATTAAAATATATATGCTTAAATCAACATAAAATAAAGTATTTACATATTGAAGCACCTTAAATAAATAAAACTCTTGTTATTGTTAAAAATAAATTCTTTATTCTTAAAATTTTATTTTATCTTTCTTGTGCAATTAAAATGTTTGGAATATATCTCCAAAGATTCAAACACTACTATCTTGATTTAGATGCACTTTTAAATAATTTTTTGAATAAAAAATTATGTAATTCAAATATCTCTCAACAAGATGAATTTAAGCTCTGGATTTGAGAGGAAAAATCAAAGCATAAAAAAAAGAAGAAAAACACCGAAAATGAGGTGATTTAAGTGTGTAAAATCTTAAAAATTAAAGTTAAAAACTCTTTATTTTTATATTTTTATAGTAAATTTTGAAAGTATAAAGGTTAAAGAATCAATAAGAATTAATTTTTATTATTATCAATTATTGACTAACCACTATAAATTAATAATTAAATCTAAAATAATTAAAGGTTATTTAAGATTAATTTCTTATTTATTTATAATTTATTTATTTAAAATAAATTTTCAACACGAACTACTTGATAAAACCTTTATAAATGAGTTAAACATTAAGTTAAAGGTAAAGATTCAGATTTGAGTGTTTGAAACTCAATCAATTTGATACATTATCTAATACAAATTCAAAGTTCTTCTTTCGTGTACATAAATAATGATTTCTACGTATTTTATGATACATATTGTTATGATTCATCAACTCTTCTAAAGTAATATTAAATATTCTCACAAAATTAAAAGTAGAATAGGAAGAAATATGCATATACCAAAATGATAGTTTCAACCGACCCATCAAATACTTGCTAGAACTAATTCAGCATTCTTCACATCCATTCTATTTAGAAATAGAGGTAACATTTAAAGTGATTTAAAAAAAAAATTATTTTAGGTGTTTGGACAAATTTATATGTATCTCGATTAATCCCACAAGTTTTGAAGTTAACGATTATGTAAGTTTTTAGTAACTCTGAAATTTGTGAGACTTGAACTAGTAACTTTTAGGAAACAAACTTAAAGCTTGATTAGTTGAGATACACCCAATAAAATATGGTAGAATGATTCATCCCTTTATTGTCCGCCCCTATTTAATTTCAATTTTTATTTGATTTTTTGAGTTTAATTATAGTTAGTATTGTTTTACAATGAGATTTTATTTTGCAAGGATAAATATTTATGATGTTTTGACGTATTTTTTTGTAAATAATAAATTCAGAATGTAGCTATATTAAAAGAATATTATAGAATACTCTAAAACGCGTGAGTTTTTCACTGTAGCAGCAAGTTTTTTTTAAAACTTTTATTTCTTCTGTTTTTTACCTATAATGTATCATTGTGAACACAGTGCACAATGAAACACTTGACTTTTTTTTTTCATTTTTGTTTTCCTTTTTTTTTTGCCTATGGGGTTTTTTTTTGCTTTTTTCTTTGTATTTTTTTTCCTTTAATGATTTTTTTTTAATTTAGTTTGTTAATATGAATTTTTTTTTATTTAGTTATCATATTTTTATTACACAGATCTCGGGTTTGACGAGTTAACCTGAATTGTTTTTTATTTTTTTCTTTTTAATTAATTTTTTTTGTTTGACCCATCAATTTTTTTTTCTATTTAGTTATCAAACTTTCATGACGCGAATCCCAGGTTTGACGGGTTAACCTGATTTGACGGGTTAACTCAGTTGATTCAGATTTTTTTTCTTTTTCCTCATTGGTAATATGCTTATGTCTTTTTTTTGTTTTTGTTTTTTTTAATTAATTTTTTTCGTTTAGTTTAGATTGTTAATGTTCACTTTTTTTTCTATTTCTTTTAATGAATTTTTTTTGTTTAATTTAGTTTGTTAATGTGAAAAAAAATATTTATTTAGTTATCATACTTTCATGACACGGATCTCGGGTTTGACGGGTTAACCTGATTTAACGGGTTAACCTGGTTTAACGGGTTAACCTGATTTAACGAGTTAACCTGAATTTTTTTTTGTTTTTTTTCCTTTTTAATCATTTTTTTCGTTTAGTTTAGTTTGTTAATTTTTTTTCGTTTGACCCATCGATTTTTTTTTCTATTTAGTTATCAAACTTTCATGACGCGAATTCCAGGTTTGACGGGTTAACTTGATTTGACGGGTTAACTCAGTTGATTCAGATTTTTTTTCTTTTTCCTCATTAGTAACAGGCTTATGTCTTTTGTTTGTTTTTTATTATTATTTTTAATTATTTTTTTTCGTTTAGTTTAGGTTGTTAATGTTCAATTTTTTTTCTATTTAGTTATCAGACTTTCATGACACGGATCCCGGGTTTGACAGGTAACCTGGCTTGACGGGTTAGCCCGGTTAATTCTGGGTTAACCCGTCAATTTTTCTTCCTATTTAGTTATCAAACTTTCACGACACGAATCTAAGGTTTGATGGGTTAACCCAGTTAATTCAGATTTTTTTTCTTTTTCTTCATTAGTTTTTTTCTTTCTATTGGTTTTTTTCTTTTTAATTAATTTATTTAATTATTATACTTTTATAACATGACCTTGCAGCCAGATCCACATCTAAGGTAATTGGATCTTGTATTAAAGCTAGACCTAGACCTACTGGGTCATGCAAGTTTAATATTATTATTATTATTATAAATATTACTTTGGGTCAGGCGTTATAACTAAACTCAAGATTCTTGGATATAATTTTATAAAAAAATCTAATACTTTTAAATCTTAATTTTTTTTATATTTTTTATATATAAAAAAATAATCTACAATATCACGTGAGTTATATGACTAATTTGTTTATAAAGTGCGTCGTATTACATTCGTGTAGAAAAAACATGTTTTTTCATGAGATGCATAACGACGTATCTCTTAAACAAACACGCCCTTGAATCAGAGTGCGACTCAATTTCCAAGTGAAGTGGGTGGAGGAGTTATCATCTCTCCGTTCAAGTAAAAACAAATTAAAAGGGAATTATGGGGTGAAGGATCTTGCGTAAAAGAAATACGAGATAAAAGAAAAAAGAAAAAAGAAGAAAGAAAACACCTGCTGCTTAAAAGAGAGAGAGAGAGAGAGAGAGAAAAGGATTCTCTTATGCTGGTTAGAGAAAGAGGAGGAGGAAGAGGGCTAGAGTCCAGTCAGAGAGCGAGAGAAGGCAAGGCAGGCCATCAACTGATGGAACCTGTCTCGTGAAGTAGCAGGTGAGGTGAATCCACAAGATATAAGAAAAGAAAAGAAAAGAGAAGCTTTCTCCTCTCCTCCTCTCTCTCCCTGCAAAAACCAAACAGGCAGCCCCCCCTCAAACTCTCCCATTCCTTTTATATATCACGAGATCCCCCCATCTCCTTTCTTTTCTTTCCTTTTCCTCTCATGTCTTTCCTTGTTTTCCAACACTAATCTCCATTCGCTCACATTTCTAACATCATCACAAACCCAGTTACATAGACAGACAACTCTATTTAAGAAAAAAAATAAAAAAAAAGAACTACTCTTGTTTTTGGTTTTAGTTTAAAGAATTACTATATAAAAACATGCCACAATCAGCGAAACCCTCCATTGGAGGAGATTTGGACCTCAGCTCACTAACTGATCAACTCCGTGACTCACTCTCTTCACTCGAAGCCAACAAGCCTGATTTTCGTGAACTCGATCTGGGCTCTCCCGTTTCACCTCTCCGAACTCGAGGTGGACTCACCACTAAAACCACAACCACAACGACGACGACCACCTCCTCCAGCTCCAGCTCCTCCGGATCCGCATCCGGTGCCCAAAACCGACTTCACAAACCCAACAATAACAACCACTCAGGAGAGTTATCGAACTCGAGTGAAAGCAGCCCCACGACTAGCGCCAAGAAGGGTCAACCGGGTCATTCTAGATCCGACTCTTTAACTTACCCAGGTCAAACTGGCAGCCAGAGTGCTGTAAACTCTCCGGTAACTGTTAATGTGTTACCTACCGGCAACATTTGTCCGTCGGGCAGGATCTTGAAGACAGGCATGGGAATGGTGAATCGGAGTGCGAAACCGGATGTTTTAGGATCCGGGACTGCGAATTATGGTCACGGCAGCATAATGCGTGGCGGGGGGAGCGCAAAATGTGCTAGCTCTGATGTTGTTAATTCAGCAAGCAGGAATGCTTGGAGTGCGCGCGGAGGGAGTGTGGATCCGGAGGAGGTGAAGAAGGCTGGAAATGAGATGTATAAAAAAGGGTGTTTTGGGGAGGCGTTGGGATTGTATGATAAGGCTATTGCTTTGGCGCCGGGGAATGCTGCTTACAGGAGTAATAGGGCGGCTGCGTTGATGGGATTGGGAAGAGTTGTGGAGGCTGTGAAAGAGTGTGAGGAGGCTATTCGGCTGGATCCTAATTATTGGAGAGCACATCAGAGGTTGGGGGCTTTGTTAATTAGGTGAGTTCGTTGATGGGGGCTTGATTTTATCTTGTCATGGGGTGTTTTCTGTGGTGGGGTTCTTGTTTTTTTGGAGGATTTTGTGAGTTTTAGCGGTGATTTGATCTGCATTGCTGCGATACTTATCTGTTTGTTATTAGATTTCTGAAATGAAGTTCAAAGTTTTGTTCTTTCTTGTTGATTTGGACAATTCGAATGACTTGAGAGAGTTTGACGAACCATGACAACAACGACAACCTTCAGTCTAGATTGATTGGGTTCTAAGTCGTGTTGATGGAGTTTTAATCTTTATGTATCATTTAGTTTATGATTGCTGAGTTTGTGAGGAATTTGTGAGCATTTGGTTGGTGGATGTGATGTTTGTCTTCTTATGATCTGTATCAGTAGTTATGTTTTAATTTGTGTTGATTAGGATTTGGTAGGTCGGTGAAAGGGTGGAGAAATTCATTTTTCTTAGATGCTTGGTGATTGCATTACAGCTTCTAAATGTTTTGATAACTAAATGAGTTGTGGTGGATTGTAGCAAGTTATTCTAATTTCTAATGTGTTAATCCACATGGTGAGAATAGTTGATCGATTACCGAAGCTGATTCATTTGTTTGCATTTGCCTTCTGTGTTTGTTATGGCTGTTGACACTATTTTTGTGTTGTTTTTTGCTCCTTGGATTTAAGATGCTTTAATTTTGTCTTAACATGCTATCGATCCTGCTGCATTTGCCGGTTCTAGTATGGGTGGATGCACTTGATCATGCTATTTTCTAACAGTGTTGAGTTAATGTGTTTTTTCTGTCTTGATGACCTGGAAACATAGCTGTGGTTGATTTGGCTTCTAGCTTGCTGGTTATCTAAACAATTTCCACCATTCTATCAAGCCTTGATTTTCTTACATTCTTCTAATTAAGTAGTCTTGAAATGCTTAAACCATTCGAATCATCCTAGAGCCAATAATACTTCCTTTGGAATTATTTCCTTGCATATTCTGCAGCTCTGTCTTGAACCATTTGTAATAAATTCGATCCATCTATTGTGGACTTGTACTTTGTTTTTTTTTTGTTCATGTTTTTTACCGTGTTCTATAATTTTAACAGAGCTCTAATTTTCTATTTATTTCTCCAACAGTTTGCTGCAAATAGTTTGATTTATGATGTTGGGACAGCAAGCATTGAACTTGATTTCATTGCAGGTTAGGACAGGTTGAGAGTGCTAAGAAGCACTTATGCTTCCCAGGGCAGCATCCAGATTCTGCCGAGTTGCATAAGTTGCAATTAGTAGAGAAACATCTTAACAAATGTTCGGATGCCCGGAAGGTTAATGATTGGAAAGGTGCATTAAGGGAAGCTGATTCTGCTATTGCTGCTGGAGCTGATTATTGCCCCCAGGTAAAATGGCTATCTGCACTCTTACTGTGTAAAATTGGCAAAATTGATATGGAGAGTAAATTAACAAATGTCTGAACTGGTTCAAATTGAATTTACAGCTCTTTATGTGTAGAACTGAAGCTCTTTTGAAGCTCCACCAACTTGAAGATGCTCAATATTGCTTGTCAAAAGTTCCAAAACTAGAATCATATGCCATCTACTCACAGACTAGATTTTTTGGGATGCTTTCTGAAGCTTACCCTTTCTTGGTTCGAGCGCAGATTGAGATGGCTCTAGGAAGGTGAGTTCATAATTTCAAACCACTACAAGATATTAGGTAACATACAATTTTGGAGAGCTTGAGAATGAATGCCTTGCAGGTTTGAGAATGGAGTTGCAGCTGCTGAGAAAGCTGGACAGATTGATCCACGAAATGTTGAAGTAGCAGTGCTGCTTAACAATGTGCGATTAGTAGCCAGAGCTCGTATCCGCGGCAATGATCTCTTCAAATCAGAAAGGTTCACTGAAGCCTGCTCAGCATATGGGGAAGGCCTTAGGCTTGATCCTTCAAACTCTGTTCTTTATTGCAACAGAGCAGCATGTTGGTTTAAGCGTGGACTGTGGGAGAGATCCATTGATGACTGCAATCAAGCTTTAAGTATCCAACCTAACTACACAAAAGCGCTTCTTAGAAGAGCTGCCTCAAACAGCAAGGTAAAATCTCCTCGAAAGACTTGGCTTTTATGTATAATTTGCTCCTCAATGTGCTAGCCTACTGGCTCATATATTTTGCACACTCCAGATTGATTTGCTTTTGTAAACTGCAGTTAGAAAGATGGGCTGATGCTGTGAGAGATTATGAGGTTTTGAGGAGGGAACTTCCAGATGACAATGGAGTCGCTGAATCTCTATTTCATGCTCAAGTCGCATTGAAGAAATCTCGTGGAGAAGAAGTGTATAATATGAAGTTTGGTGGTGGAGTAGAGGAAGTTTTGGGGCTTGAACAGTTTAGAGCTGCGATATCATTACCAGGCAAGCCTTACCTTCTACATTCTGAAAATTCATTTTTTCTTTGCTTGCTTCTTTCTCTCCCATTTCTAGAGTTCCAATATTCTAATGGAAATTGAATTTGTGTAATACAGGTGTTTCAGTGGTTCATTTCAAATCCTCCTCTCATTTGCACTGCAAGCAAATATCTCCATTTGTGGATACATTATGTGTTCGGTATCCATCTCTAAACTTTCTCAAGGTAAATTACTAGCTCAATAATCCAAGTTGTACTAAGCTTTGGGATAGTTCCTGACCTTAACTTGGTTTCAGAAATGAAATAAACAAGTGTTTTTCTTAATTTGCATACATCTGCTTGGTGTTTTTGTTAAAGGTGGATGTAGAGGAGAATCCAGCAACTGCAAATGCTGAGAATGTGAGGATTGTTCCAACATTCAAGATATACAAAAATGGTAACCGAGTGAAGGAGATTGTCTGCCCAAGTCGTGATATGTTGGAACATTCGGTGAGGCATTACAGCTTTTAGAACTCATGATTGTACTTGTACCATTACTCTCCTGTTTTTTACATTTACTTGCGACGCAAATCCCCTGTTAGATGGGACCTCCTCACTGCCCTTCCAGTCTTTCTCCCACCATATAAGGACTACCAGATACCTATGACATAAACCTTCCAGTCTCTTTCTCCCACCATATAAGGACTACCATCTACCTATGACATAAATCAGAGCTACATAATAATCCTATTAGCGGCCAATGCTAGAAGGAACCCAGAGAGATAGCTTAGTTCACCTTTTGCTGTTTTAATTTATTCATTCATTCCTCATTGCTCTGCGGTTTCATGTTCTTCCTCCGGTCTCTTTCTCTTGTTATTCTTTCTCTTCATCTTCTTATCACTTTTTTGTTCTCTTGTAGACCAGCCTGTTCTTGTACCCTCATTTCCATTCAGATGAAAAGGAGGAAAAAAAAAGAGAGAATGAGAGAAATGTGTACAATTGATTAAGTTGTCTCCTTCTTCATAGAGAGAGAGGGAGGGGGGCTGGCAGGCTGGTAGAGGAGGATCTTGTACATTTTATGTGATATATACAGAAACATTGGGAGGGAGATTGGATGCCTGGTGGGTACTTATTGGGTTAGTGAAAGAAGGATGAATATGTTGTTTATTAATATTGTTACTTTTTCCAGCCATTTTATCAATCAATAAAAATTTCTCCCATTTTTTCCCCTCCACCCTCAACATTTCATTTTCTCCTGTCATATACATTTGCATCTGACGCTCGTTCAGGGCATCTGAGTGATTTAAACAGTGCATGTGCTTATTAATTAAGGGGTGGTTTTCTTTTTCTTTCATGAAGGAGTGGATTTAGGTGGTTGAGTGTTGATAGAATTCACTGCTCCTCTTCCACCCTTTCCCTTCCATTAGAGGCTTTTGGCCTCTTCAAGACGATGGGGCGTGGTGTTACGGGGTTATGTCAAGTGTCCTGGGAAGGACTTTGTTTGAACACTGTCGATGAAACATTAAGAACTTGAATAGCAGTAGTTTTTAAGAGTCTCTGCACTGATTCTTCCATTCCAAGCCACATTATGTTTGCATCTCTAGAGCTCCCAAAGTAAGTTCACTACTTTGTGTATCTTAGTTTAGTGGCACTATCTTTTGATGCTAGACAACATTATCACAAGACTTTCGATGTTGCCCTAAAATGGGGGCATATAATGGCAGAGAGTCCCCTCTTAACAAGGGTTCTTAGCCATCCACATGTTGCGCATTCAAGTTATTGCCATAACTATCCATGAACACATTCCTCACCACCTCTAACGCCCCTCCCCCCACCACCAAAAAAGTCCAAAAAGTGCAAATGGGGTCGGTGCTAACTTATGGCGACGGCACGCACCGTCCTTGTTCGATGCTTGGACCTTGGTCAGCTTGTGGCCGCGTGTATGTGTCCTTTGTCTTTTAGTATTTTTTTTCCCTTATTAATTGCTTATTAATTGCTTAAAAGAAGATGAAAATGAATGCCGTCGTTTTTGGAGTTGCGAGGGCAGTATGGGAAAGTGAAGTTGAATAGGTGGTCATCAGCTACGTGCGTGAGTTGCGTACTGATAGAGAAAGATGTGGTTTGTGATGTGAGAGTGTTTGGCATTTTCGAAATAATTGTTTATTTTTTGAAAATGTATTAAAGTATTATTTTTTAAAATTTATTTTTTATATTAGTATATTAAAATAATCTTAAAACATTAAAAAAACTAATAATGTTTTGGCTGCGACGCACATAATTGAGGTAGGGGGTGTGGAGGGTTATTTAGGTCCTGTTTGGGAACGCAGCTGTGGTTGTGTTTTTAAAAATTTTAAATTTTTTTTTTGGCTAAAATTTAATATGATTTGTACGTTTTGGATCGTTTTGATGTGCTGATGTTAAAAATAATTTTTAAAAAATAAAAAAATATTATTGACATGTATTTTAACACGAAAAGTTATTTGAAACACTCGCACTTACTGGGGGTGAGGTTAGTGGAACAAAGCTCTTGATTAGGAGAGGACAAATCAGGAAAGTAGTGGTGTAGGAGTCATTATCCACCTTCAATTAGGACTCTAAAATGGTCCTCATTGACATGTGCTAATAATACTCTAGCAAGATCCAAAACGTACGTACAGGTTGTCAGATTCTTTGTTCGGATATTGCGATGTTGCTTTTGATGATTTTTTTTTCCTAGCGTTTTTTTAAAATATAATATAATAATGCAGTGTAAACAAATATTTTAAAAAATAATATAATTTAGAGAGTAGATAGAGAGAGAAAAAAGAAATGTCATCAACAATCTTTTCAAATTGCTAAAAGATACGGGATTTAATTAGGAGAGAGTAGAGAGAAAAAAGAAAGGAAAGGAAAGAAAAGAAAAGAAAAATTTCGGAAGCACATTGAAACTTTGATGATGATACCATTAGTACCGTTGGAAAGATCTCGACGAGATGAATCTAATGACACTAATGGTAACCGAAATGGGCAACACGAGCAGCTCAATGGCAAGTGAGGCCCGATACCTTTGGACGGTTCATATAGTCCACTTCGATCATCGTTTGTTACTCTCTTTAGTGTTGTTGAACTTGTCTCATCAATATTTTTCTAACGGTACCGATGATGTTGTCATTGGAATTTTGGTGTGCTTTCGAGGTTACTTTTAGTTTTTTTATTTGTTTTTTTCTCTCCTCTTTTGTCCTTGTAATTTGTAAAGAGAGGAGAGAGAAAAAAACGAAAAAAACAAAACATAAAAGATCCCGTATGCATATTGAAACTCTGATGCGACACTATTAGTATCATTAAAAAAATCTTGATGAGATAAGTTCAACAACACCAAAGAAAGTCACAAACGGTGAATGAAGTAGGCCACACGAGCCGTTCAAATATGTCGGGGCTCACTTGTTTTTGGGTCGCTTGTGTTGTCTCCTTCATTCACTATTTGTGATTTTATTTGATGTTGCATTTATTTTATTGATATCTTGTCAATATAAAATTTATTTTACTTTATTTTATTTTCTAAATGCTACAAGGTATACCAACCATTTCAACAAGAAAAAAAAAAGAATTGATAACCTTGTATAACGGAACATTTTGAATCTCTTTTTCCATAAGCGGGATTGTCATTTATTCTCTGTTTTTCTAAGAAACGTCAGTGTGTTTAAAAACGAGAGAGAGAGAGAGAGAATAAGGAGGAGAAAGGTGGCGGCAGTATGTAAAGTAAATGGAGTGGCATCCCATTTATCAATTTAACCATAAGCACCGACATTATTCGACAGTGAAGTGGGGCGGACGCGGTAAAATAGAAACGCAAAAAGCACAGCGCGTGGGCTAACTCAGGCTTATCTAAATAAAAAAAGTTGAAAAATAAAAGCAGAAAAGGAGAGGAGAGAATGGAAAGCGAAAAGGAGATGTGGAAAGGGTAGACTGCTAGATCAGATAGCAATCAGCAATAGGAAGAGCATCCTAGTGGTTTCTGAATCGTGCCGTGCCGCTGTTACAGCGCTACTGTACTGGAGTAGTCGTGAGGACGGGTGGATTCAGTTGAGGAGGTGGTGCATACACCGCAGTTGAGGACGTGCTACCTCCTCTTTTACCTGTCTGAAAGGAACATGAAAAGTAGATTTTGTCATATTCAGGCGGACATGTCCTCAGGATAACATGTAACCGAGGAAAACACCTATTTGATAGATCTCCAAGCAGAAGCACTGCAGTAGCGCTTGCTTGCCTAAGGATTAGGCCTTCCCTTCCTGGTAAATGTGAGCATGTCTTTTAATAAAACAAATTGAATCGAGTCATTAGAAAAATAAATGTAATAATTTTCCTTCAAAGAAGCAACAGGCCTGCAAATGCCCAAAATTGCTTAGGCTTTGAACGGACACTGTTCACATCGAGGCCCTCTCATTCCATGTTCAATTTGAAAGAGGGGGGAAGGAAATTCCGTTACTCAAAAGGGCAGGAGTTATCATATTCCTATATATATATATATATATATATATATATATATATTCAAAGGCGCAAGAGAGGAATTCAAGAAGAAGAAGGAAAAGAATGGGGATAAAACGACTTGAATCAAAGAAGATAGAGAACGATAGATACATGCTTAGCTACTTTCTCTAAAAGAAGAAGAACTAGTCTTTTCCAAGAAAGCCCAAGAACTGTCTTCTTTTTGACCGATGCCAAACCTCTCCTTCTGTTCTCTCCCCACAAGACATTCCTTACATCTAGGGCTCTCGCTTGACTTGGTTGCTTAAATATTCCCGAACGATAATTCCATGAGTGAAGATATTTATAGAATCAACCAACATCCAGGAATGCTATAATGGAGAAATAAGTTGTCTAACCTAGCAAGGCCAGACTATCAGATATGATGGTTAAAGGAAGATGAGGGAAAACAATGAGAACCAACAGATGGTCTTTCAAGGATTCATCATTTCATCATAATTTGTTGTATAACCTCACAAATTTTGTTACAGTCCCATATAAAGAAATTCCTTCTCCCAAAACAACCTTCTAGGCTAAGAAAATAACAATACACAGATATTTTATTACAAATAAAAGGATTGAAAGAAACACTTATAAAACAGTGCGTAGAACAACAAGTGAAACGATACGTGTAAGTTGTAATATAACATAATTCATCTTCTGCATTCTTCTTAGTTTAGACATCTGACAATGTACCTTCCTTCAAATTAAGCAACCATGTCCTCAAGGTTGAAGTTCGGAAATCTGAGCTTGAAATCATTTGCAAAATCCCAAGTAACATCGAAGGAGAACGAGCTTTCTAGTGAATTAAGAACTGGGTTACAGCTTGATTTCCTCGTTTCCCCATTCGCTTTTCAAAAACAACTTGTGGCTGGAGGTTCTGCTATGGAAGAACACTGGGTAGGTCGGTCTGAACAACCTTGTTACCAACATGCTTCTTCCTGCTGATGGAGGTAAGTTCAATCTGTAAGCCACCATGCCAATCTTTTTCAATATCAAATAAGGCCCATAATACTTTGGTGCTAGTTTCCGTGATCTTCTAGTTGCTACTGATTTCTGTCTATAAGGTTACAATTTTAAATAGATTTGATCCTCGATGTTGAATGTTTTTTCACTTCATATTTGATTTGCTTGTTGGACCATTCTATTTTGAACCATCAGTAGATTACCCCTGATTCGATTGAGTATCTTCTCCCTCTTTTTTAGAAAGTCATCTACAACTTTTAATGGCGAGTCCTTAAGAAAGTATGGAATATTAATAGGAGGAAGAATGAAAATTAATGTTGTACCACCATTCAACTATAATTATCACTAGACATGCACCTACGGTAGTTCTCAAGGCATTTATTAACTACATCACTCTGCCATCAGATTGAGGAGGTAAGCTGTAAAGCAGTGTAGATAAACCTCTTGCTGAATGAAGAGATTTTTCCAAAGTTGACTCAAGAACACTAGGTCCCTATCACTCACAATAGCAGCTAGAAAGCCATGTTGTTTGAACACATTATCCATGAAGACCTTAGCCACAGAAGATGCTGTATAGGGATGAATTAAGTCCATAAAATAAGCATACTTGCTAAACATATGATCCACCACAAATATAACCTTTTCACCTCGTGACTTAGGCAAACCTTCTATGAAATCCATGCGGATGTCAGTGAAGGATACTTGTGGAATTGAAAGGGGTTGTAGTAAGCTTGGGGTCGGCATATTTTCAGTCTTGTTTCGTTGACAAGCAGGACATTTTCTAACAAACTGCTTTGTGTTCTTCTGATGTTTATTCTAGTAAAATAAGCTTCAAACCCTCTTAGAAGTCACTATAAAACCTAAATAACCACCTATAGTTGAGTCATGATACATGGATATAAGTTTATTTTATAGGTCAGATCATGTCCCACCATAATTTTCCTCTTCTTGTTGAGGAGGATGCTCACCCATCTACAATGAGGATGAGTAGTGGGGTCGATCAATAGATCCTGGATGATAGCCTTTACAATTAAATCTTTCTCTTAAGTCTTCTTAATTGCCTCTATAGTATCAGTAGAAATGGTGGATACTATCAGGACACTTAATTCAATATTATAAACTCTAGATAAAACATAAACTTTCCTTTTCTTTCTACTCGATTTTGCAAGCATCCAATTTCATCATAAAATTAAATAAAAATAATTTAAAAAATTAACAAAGTTATTAAAATCATTGAAGTCCATGATCTAGGTCACAGGGTGACCAATACCGACCTAATTTGATATCATCTTAATATTAAAAAAATATCATATTAATTTTTATTTAAAAGTTACGCTATGTTTTTACCGGTCATCTAAGTTTTTTTTAAACCCATTAAATTGAATGATTCACTTTGAATTAACTCCCACACAATTTAATTCAAAACTCAGGTTGACAGATTTTAAGATCAAACCGCAATGGAGCAAGAGTGAATGTACTAGTTTTATTCCTGCATGATGTTTAATATGCTCTAAAAAGACATCACATTTTATTTTATATGTTGGTTTTACTTAAGCTTAGGTTCAATAAATATTTTCATGAAAATAGAGTTAACTTATATTTGAAAACAAGTTTATTTGGTGATGGACATTTTCTTAAATGGTTTTATTGTATTGAATGTTGATTATAATATTAGTAATGAAGTTTTTCCTTATTTACATATTCTAGCCATTACTAGATTGATGGTCCGCGCTCCGTTGCGGACTAGGCCAATTTCTTTGCAGCTGAAAAAAAACAAAGCCAAAACGCTATTATTGTATTTTAAAGAGCAAAAAAAAATCAACAACTCGACATTATAGAAAAATAATGATCGTCAAACTCCATGAATCAAACTGTAGAATGATGAAATCGGGAAAAAAATCCATGAAAAAAAGTATTAAAAAACAAAGCACCAGTAAAACTATGTGACGTCATCAAAACCCGCGAGTAGTATCATTTCAAACTTAAATATAAAAAGATATTGAATTGAAGTGCAAAATAAAAAAGAAAAATCAAATTCACAAAAGAATCCAAAACATAAAACACTAAGAAAATCAATTTTAACGACCTCAATGATAATGGATGAAAATTTTTAAAATAATTAAAAATAACTGAAGCGAACCCGATTTAACTTTCAAAATTTATAATACAAATCATGAGGTCGAATCCCAACATAAAAAGGCAAAAAAAAAAACGATGTAAAATTCTAAACCAACCAAAATAATTAGGGATAGATATGAAAACATAATTAAAAAAATGATTTGAAAAATATAGATTTGAAAAGAAACAGAATCAAATTTAACATAAAAAGAAAAAAAAACAAATCATAAGGGATGAAATTGAAAAATAATTTCAATTAAGAAAAAGATAAGAACAACTAAAAATAACAATATAAAAATGAGGACCATATTTAATATAAAAATAAAATATCAAGGGATGAAATCCAAAGACAAATTAATTCAATAAATGATTCAAGATAAAAAAACATCACAATTAAAAGAATAAGGACCAAATCTAATATAAAAACAAAGTGTAAAGGGATGCAATTAAAAAAATAATTAACTTAATAAATGATCCAAGATCAAATACATTGCAATTAAAAGAATGAGGATAAAAAATGATATAAAAATAAAATATTAAGGGATGAAATTGAGAAAACAAATTAACTCAATAACTGATTCAAGACCAAATACATTGTAATCAAAAGAATAAGGATCTAATTTAACTTAACAAATAAATAACTAGACTTTTTTGTTTTTTTGCGATGGCCAACATGTTTTTCTAGATGGAGTGAGGGAAAAAAGGAATGAAGGGAAAAACTCCTTGCTGGCACTCCTCCACATTTTGTCGGCGAACATGCGCCTCACCACCGTGCTGGAGGTGGTGAGACATATCGAATGCAGCCCCAGGCAACAACATTCAGTGTTGTATGGGCGCTAGTAGCCTTTTGAATTTAAAAGTAATTTATATATATTAAAATAACAAATCACCTCTAACCCCATAATAAAATTACAAAAAAACCATAGTAAAAAATCTAAAATGACCTTGAATCCATAGTAGAGAGATTTTACTTTTTAGGGACATTTAAGCAATTGACATGCACATACCAATAGAAAAAACCCGAAAAACCTCTGAACCAAAATGAATCTTTTTATGGGTTATTTGGTAATTATATTGTAGAAAAAACATGAAATTATTACTTAACACCCTTCTTTAATGTAATTACTGACGAGTCCCATGAAAAAAACACATCTACCCCTAAAGCTAACCTTGCTCACCAAGGAAAAAATCAACCTTTCACTATGAATTCATGCAATAAAAGGTTGGTGCTTTTTAGTTTATAGTTAACAGGAAGGATATGAACACATGACATGCTATGCTAGGTCATATAGGTCAACAACAACTAAATCAATTAACCAAAGATGGTTTATTGAAAAATGTTGATAAAGTAAATTTGTTTCCTTATGAGTATTGTCTAACCGAAAAAAGTATAAGAAAACCATTTAGAAAAGTTACAAGGGCGAATTTTCATTCCAATTAATTCATTTTGACATCCATGGTCCAATAAATATAAAGACAAGGAATAGGGCAATTTATTTCATCATATTTATAAATGATTTTACTCGGTATAATTATGTCTTTTCAATATCTCATAAATTTAAAACTCTAAGTTACTCTATAAAACATATTTAAGAATCAATTAAATAAGAAAATAAAAGCATTAAAAAACTAATCAAGAAGGTGAATATTTATCTTATTAATTTGGAGATTTATGTTATAAAAAGAAAATAGAATGACAATTGATTATTTCTTAAACACAACAACAAAATGGTGTTGAGTAAAAAAAAACAAAACCTTTTTCTGATATGGTTAGGTACATGATAACACAAACAAATTTTCCAATCACATATTAAAGTGATGCATTACCGTGTGCTTATTGAGTCACTTGCAACTTTTTCATATGAGTTCTAGACAAAACATAAACCCAAGTGTTTTGAAACTTTGGGGTTGTGCTATTTATATTCATCATTCTTCCCATAAACATGAAAAATAAGGTACTAGATAGAAGAAATATATCTTTATAAGATATTTTGAATAGTTAAAAGGACATGTATTCATAGATGAACAAGAAATTGCTTCTGCTATATAAACCCCACTGGATTCACTTCCAAGTGGGAGAAATTTGAGAGATAATAAATTAGTGAATCCATCGATGGTTGCTGGTTCAAGCAGGAGTAGCAATAAAATTGATTTGTCGACTACTATGAAAAAGTCATAAAATCATTCCTCATCATTATTATGAAGTTGAAGGGTAAGCTTTTATGGTTATTACGTACGATTAGAAGGAGCCATTAACCTGCCCAGCTAAGATGCCTTAGCAGCTAAGAGGTATGCACAACATGGAAGAACTAACTAAGTAGAGACATTTTCATCTCCTGTATGGTTTACCTTAATAATATTAATTCTATCTATAATAATTTACTTGGACCTTGAATTACTTTAAATGAATGCGAGGACGCCTTTCTCAATAGAGAATTGGAAGAATAAATCTATAAGAAACAATCTATAAGTTTCATCAAGGATGACCAAGAACACACTGTAGGATTTTGAAGTAAATCTATGATCTAAAACAATCTTCAAGGCAATGGATACATTAGTTTTCGTAATTCAATCATCCCATATGGTTTCACTATGATCAGTGAAGACCATTGTTCGTAGTTGAGATTTTATGAGATTGATCAAGAAAGTAACTCTCTTTCACAAGGGTTGTACATTTAGAAAAATCTTGAGCAATTTAATATGATAGATTTACAAAATCACAAACACTTCTATTTTAAAGGGCGAAGCCTTGAGTCAAAAACTATGTCCCAAGACTCCACAAAAAAATAAATAATAAAAAGAGCAAATGTGCGAAGTTCCTTATGCTAGTGCAGTTGAATGTTTGATATGCTATGATGTATACAAGCATGATATTTGTTACGCCATTGGTCTAGTTAACTGGATATCAATCTGACCCAGGACAAGCACATTGAAAAACAGTGAAGAGAATACTCAAGTGTCTAGAAAGCATTATATATCATGTTATCGAGGAAAAGATCTGCATTTGAAAAGCTATACTAATGTTGATTGGGAGGAAATTTAGATGAAAGAAAATTTAAGGTCAGGGCAGTTGAAGGATGAAGCATCCAGCTGAAATAAATCGCTCAACAATTTCAGATACACTCGGTTTTCACTTTGATAAAAAGGAGGACATAGAAGAAAAATAATTGGAAATTTCATTAACAAAGATAAACGCATCAAGATGTTGATTAAAAAAATAAAGAAATAATCAAAAGATGAAAGAACAGATCATGAACGATATCCACACATCAACTCCATGTTCATGCACATCAATTTCTTTACCATAACTACCAGGGTTCAGATTCTTCAAGATAAGGTAAAGTTAATAAAATTCACATTTGAGAGATTCAGACAGATGCAGTGCGACACAGAGATACAAATAAAACATCTTATCTGATCATACAAGTTCACAAAGACATGTTTCCGACAACAGAACAATTTAACATGCAGCATCTGGAAGCTTTGAAAAATATTAGATTATAACTTGTTCAAACATCATTTCTTCCAAATTTCCATTCAAATCAAGTCAATAGCATGCATCCCATGTCATTTGAAGGGAAGTTTACATAATCATGCACCACTTGCGTATAAACGGGTCCACTCCTTAGCTGCAGAGTTCAGCAGTAGTTTGCAACAAAATATCAGGACTAAACCAACACGCCTGTTAGCGTTGTTATTATAAAGCTTGAGGAAAGTAAATTCCAGAGAAACTGGTATGAACTTAATAATTGGAAATATCAACATTACCTGTCTCAACAGCTTCTGCCTCGTTTGTTTTCCAATGCTTTGCAATGTTCTCAGAAAGTGGATCGTCGGGGTTTGGGGCGCTAAGAAGTGCTTGGATACTATCAAACCCAACATTAGAAAATTAAATACTCTCATGTCTAGCATATCAAATATCTCTTCCTATAAAACTCATCTCATATTTTCCCCTCACAGTGGCAGTTAATTCTTCAGTGGAAATGGAGTGGGAAAAGAAATAGTAAAAGTAAAAGCAAAAGTACGTTAAAATCTTTTTAATGTTTAGCTCATCAGTCCCCTAGGGATCAATCAATCAAAACATGAGTGCTTACTACCACAAGTTTCAACATGGGGTTAACCCCAATAAAAAGTTTGACAATATTAAATTGCAGCTCATAGTACCTCAAAAGTACGGTTCGTATCTGAAGAGCAGGACTCCATTTGTCTTTCAGAATGTCAAGGCATATCCTTCCGAGCTACATAAGAAACTTGCAGTGTTGGAGAAAAGAAATAACAAGTCTTAAACCTAAAAAAGAGAGAAGCAGGGGTAATAGGGCCTACCTTATCGATGTTAGGATGGTATATTTTCGTCAGAAATCGAACCTGTAACAGAAGAGTAGTAATAATAAAAAAAACAGGAAAAAAATGCTGCAGCAAATTATGATAAACAAGTTACAGTTGAGAACTCCTAGCATAAACAGACATTGCTTAAGAATGTGCATCAACAAAAGATTGGAGATACATGCAGAGTGTGACAGTTTGCAGGTACCAAAAGAAGCAGTATATGATGACTTTTGTAAACTAGACCATGTTAAGATAAGCAGGCAATACTAAAAGTCTAAAATTGCCTGATTTGTATGGTTTCACGTTGAATTCAAAACTACACCACTAAGTAACTAACCAATTCAATTACATTGACTAGGCTAAGATGCTAGAGAAATGTTTAAACTACAAGTAAAAAAAAAGCTTCACTTGTTTGAAAAATTTACTGTCCACATAGGCCAGGTCACTCAGGTCTGAATTATATCAACTTATTAATAGATAACAATGGTTGTTCCCAGCGTATCTCCATTTTTGGGTTTCATAAGGGTCAAAACACGCATAACAGACCAAGCAAACCTCATGTAGACATGTTTATTACAAAATCCACATGCTATTATTCCACCCAAATAATTAACGGGGGGGTCGACCAACCTAATAAGTTATCCCAACACTATGCTTATTCAACCCAAAATGTTGTTTTCCAAGTCTAACCACCCTGATCCTAAATTTTAAGAATCTATGACAAACACTTTGGAACAATGGATAAAGTGCTATATCCCCTACCATCTATTTACAAAATGTGTTTAAGAGGATAAAATAAAAGAAGATGAGACATCTGGATAAATCAAGCATCAAACAACTAAGAAATGCATTAAAATATTTCAAAATATAAGCAAATTCAATATTATGAGAACAAGAGTGAGACAAAAACAAATCCCCAAGACTAAGTGCTACACATTCTAAACTCTAGCAAAAAAAATTCTCATTTATTTGTAATTCAGCATCCAATATAACATAAAAGTGAGATTTTGGGAAAGCATCACAATGGAAAAACCAACTTGAGGTACCTTTGGTGCGGCCATCGGATATTCTTCAGGCAGAAATAATTCCAGCTTGAAAACCCCTCCTAAACAAAGACACAACCAAGGCACACATCAAAACAGGCATGCAAAATAATTGCAAGGAAAGGAGATTAACATGATATGGAGGAAAATAAGATTTTCTTTCCAAAACATTTTAAACAGTTTAGTGGACCAAGCAAATAGCAAAATAAAATGAAATTCAATAACTGCATTCATCCACTTCACAATCATTTCTCTCAAACTCAACCCTATAAAAAGCCAAACAAAAGTTACTTAACATTAAAGGAAATTCTCAAAGACATGCACGGGGCACCTCTCATCTAACCTACCATTCTGCAGTGTCATAAATGGTAGCTTAACTATTCTTGGAAGTTCTAAGCACTGGAGAAAAATGATTAATCGTCTTGCAAGGGAAATTCGGCAATGCTTCTTTGAATGTAACAGGAACTTTTTCTGTTTTAATAATTCATAAACAATGCTTCAGAAACTGATGCTTAAAATACTGAATGAAAGCAATACCCTAGCCACTGGTTGGCATCTGAGCATGCAAAGTAATGAGATACAGCTAAAATAATCCATTGCATGAACATTAAGTCCTGAACCAAATCAGTCTAAAAGCCAATTCAAGTCCCGATAAGCAAGAAGCAGTTGTTATTAGCCACCACCTGTCTCAACTCTGACAAGAGTCTTCACCTCAACACCACATTAGTAACTGCTCGTAGAGTAAATTAACGTAATACACAGTATATAACAGTATAAACACAATGACTATTTGAAACACTGTCTCATACTAGCCATATCACAAAGGATGCAAGTCTATCCCTCTTACTGTGATATACTGTGGATTTACATGCCACATGATGTACTTAGAGATCTCCAGCTCCCATGGCCTTGCTTACATTATAATCCAACAGCATGCCACACAGTTTACATCAAAAAAATCAGCACACAGCAATGATGCAAGTTATGCTCATAAATAACTGAATCTACTGTATACTACATCAAGTGCGTGCGTGCGTGCGTGTGTGTGTGCGTATAAGAGCAACCAAATGGCCCAACCTCAATTTTAGCTTAGCAATAGATTGAACTAATTAGTAATCAATGACTTGAACTTAAAAACTAATTGAATTTTCTCACAGAATATCTGCCACATTTCCATGAGCTTGCAATATGCAATAGGAAATTTGTTTCAAGTCAACTACGAACTTTCATTATCACTAAGTACAAGCATTATTATATGCACAAAGGGAAATATGGAAGAAGACATGATAAGTTCCCGTTTCTAGTGCAGTCTCTTAATCAAGCACTGTTATCCATTCAAATTGCTGGATCTTGTTTAGTTTAATTATACTACAAATAATAATTAGAAAAGAATACACGATGATAAAGGGACAAAATGATTACGAAATCCCAATTTCACACACAGAAATTATCAACAATATCTTGACGAGCAAAGAGTTCAAGCATTCATAACCCAACTAGCTGGGGTTGGACCATACAGCCACATAGTTTAAGATGATTAGCAGCACTCAATTCCACATGAAGAGCTATTGGATTAGCAAAATACAGATGGATGAGACTCAAAGCACCAAATGCCAAAAGAAAAACAACAGAGTTTAGGCACTGTAGTGATACTTCGATTAATTTCAACCCATTTTACAACTTTGCTCTTCCACATGGAAATTCAAAGCTAAAACGTTAAAGGGGAAAAACTTAAAGCATGATGATCAATAGAAAATCATAGTTTTGAATAATCATTTCTACATTATTAAAAAAAAATACCTTCATATGGAGATTGCGTTGGGCCAAGAATCATGACATTAAAATATCGCATATTATCCTCAGAAGGTGAAGCACTAATTCCCGGAGCTGCCGGTGGTATCAGTAAATCACAAAAATTAGCAAACGATGACTAGCAGAGTATAATAATAATAATAATAATAATAATAATAATCAAAGTTTCACACAAATAATAATAATTCTCAAAGTTTCATACAAACAAATCATTACTCCAAAACCATAATTTATTACTGAGTTAAAAAAAAGAGAGTCAACTTCCCACCTGGTTCACTGAGAAGACGTTGAGTTTCCTGTTAGATCACAGTTAAAAATAACGAAATAAAAATAAAATCTTTGAAACCAAGAATCAAATAGAGCAATAAATGAAAATTAGAGAGAGCGTACTCGATTTTTCCTTAAAAATGAAGACCAAACAGAGAGAAAGAAAGCGATGGATCGGAGGACAAACCTTGATGATTCTACGAGGGAGATTACTGTTGGCCATTTTTGTTGTGGAGGTCGATTGCAAACAACGCTACTCTTCTCAAGGGTTTTCTTAGAGAGAGAAAGAGTTTTTCTTTTCTATTCTGTTCTTTTAACAGATTCTCTCACTAAACACGAAATAAAAAAATATATTGAAACTCTTTATATGCAAGCTGTTGCTGCTTTTTTATAATTTAAAGATACCTTTCAAAAGAAGACACTACTTTTTAAAATATATTTTTAAAATATATTAAAATATATTTTTTTTTAATTTTTTAAAATTTATTTTTAATATTAACATATTAAAATAATTTAAAAATATTAAAAATATTAATTTAAAAAAATTTAAATTTTAAATAAACATTGTTTTGGTTGTAATGTTAAGCATTAGTCTGTTTGGTATTGTAGTAGTTGTTGTGATTTGAAAACAAAAAATTTATATAAAAAACATTTTTAGCTGAGGTTGGTTTAGAAACATATATGTTTGGTTAAAACAGTAGTTGAAATTAATATTAAACAAAAAGTAGTTTAATGTGTTTGGTTAATAATGTTTTTCAAATTAAGGTTATAAAATAACTAAATAAAACATATATTAATATTATGGGTGATCATTTTCGGTTCGATTCAGTTTTTATCAAAAAAAATAACCAAATTGGGTTTTAAAAAAAAACCAAAATTGAACCGGAACTGGTTTAAACCGACCAGTTTCGGTTCGGTTATTTTAGAAAAAAACCAGTTGAAACTGGGTTGGCTTGGTTTTTTCAGTTTGGTTTGGTTTTTTTCTGGTTTGACTCGGTTTTTTTTTTGTGTTTTTTCGGTTTGGATTCGATTCGGTTTTAGGCTTATAAAACCGAAATCAAACCGGTCGGTTTTTTCAAAATTCTAATCGGTTTTTTTTTCACGGTTCGGTTTTTTTATTTTTTTTTCGGTTTTCACGGTTAAATCGGGTTTTTAGTTTTTTTGGTCACCCTTAGTTAGTATTGCTGGTTTTTATTTGAAATATTGTAGATTTAACTAATGCTATTACATCATGAAACAATACTTTACATAAAATATTTTTTATTGTTTCATTAAACTATTTGCAATTCCATCACGTACAAAATCCATCCGACAATGACTATAGTTTCCATGGCTTCTTGAGTGTGCATCAACATCAGGTAAAATATCATCAGGAATAAAATTTTTAGGTTGCGATTCTACAAATGCTACATCATCATGCAATCTTTTTGTAATATAATTTTGTAGTGTCATTGAATAATGTTAAATACTAGTTTTTCAAATAAAACACAATATTTGAGAAAGTTTTTTGGATTTTTTTTTATTTTACTAGGTTGTACCAGACACCGAGCATTTAGGTTTGGGCCGGACCCGGTCTGACCACGAACAGTGGAGACGCTCTCCACTGTTCACATGTAACGTGAAAAGTGGAGAATGCAGAAAATGAAAGAGAAGGAAGGGGAAGAGGAAGAGGAAGAGCAGTGGCTGACGGTGGAAACAACGGAGGCTAGTGGTGAGCTGCTCTCCATTGTTCACGTTACATGTGAACAGTAAAGAATGCAGAAGACGAAGAAGAAGGAGAAGGGGAAGACGAAGAGAAGTGGAAACGGTAGAGGTCGGTGGTGAATTTAGGGAGCTGCTCTCCACTGTGCACTGTTCACTGCTCTGTTTTTGTTCTTTTTCTTCTGCGCCTCTGTTTACTGTGTCTATAAACACAATTTACAACTCATCACAAAAAGCAGCTTGAAGTTGCTTTTGGTTGTCTTGCGGTTTAACCGCAGATGGTCATGGGTCTCACAAACAATAATATGCATTTAGACCGTAACCAAACACATGACAACAATGTTTTTCTGTAAACGCAGCCTCAGCGCCAAACATGCACTTAACCTTACATTAATGACTTTGACAAAAAAAAAAATTTAATCCCATGAAAGAGTTATGGGTTACTATTATGTGCGTGTGTGATAGTTTATTTTTACTTGTGTTTGAGTATTTTTTAAAAATATATTTGATTTTAAAAATATTAAATTAATGAATTTTTAGTGTTATAAAAAAATATTTAAATATATTTTCAAGTAAAAAATCACTTTATATTATAATACTAAACAAATAAAAACAGTTAAAAAAAGAAAAAGAAAAAGAAAAAGAAAAAGAAAAAGAAAAGAGATGGATAAAATCTAACTAGGATTGTTAAAAGAGCTGCTAGGCGGGCGTAAAGCTTTGGAACCAAACCATGTGAACATAATGGAACCAGACTTTCAAGTTATTTTGATTTTTTTTTCCAGATATTAAATAGAAATTCAAAAACTTATACAGTTAGGTAGATCTTAGTGGGTAAAATAGACTACACTTCGATTTGAGAGGTATAAAATTTAGATTGACTTTATTTTTATTATCTTTTTTCTCATAATATGTTTAATTATAATTATATATTTTATAATATAGGTAGTGTTGAGTTTGGCTTGAATACACGTCTTTGCTTTTATAATTAACTTCGAAGTTCTAATAAATTTAGCACTAGGATAATGTTTTGTTATTATCTCATGATAGAGAAGATGAAAATATTGAGACAAAAAACATTTGATTAAAAAAATAACGAGATAAATATAAAAAGAGAAGGGGAAGGGGAAGGGGAAGGGAAGGGGGAAGGGGAAGAGGAAGAGCAGTGGCTGATGGTGGAAACGGCGGAGGCTGGTGGTGAGCTGCTCTCCACTGTTCACGTTATATGTGAACAATGGAGAATGCAGAAGACGAAGAAGAAGGAGAAGGGGAAGGAGAAGACGAAGAGAAGTGGAAACGGTAGAGGTCGGTGGTGAATTTAGGGAGCTGCTATCCACTCTTCATTGTTCACTGCTTTGTTTTTGTTCTTCTTCTTCTGCGCCTCTGTTTATTGTGTCTATAAACACAGTTTACAACTCATCACAAAAAGCAGCTTTAAGTTGCTTTTGGTTGTCTTGTGGTTTAACCGCAGATGGTCATGAGTCTCACAAATAGTAATGTGCATTTAGACCGTAACCAAACACATGACATCGATGTTTTTCTGTAAACGCAGCCTCAGCGCCAAACATGCACTTATCCTCACATGAATGACTTTGACAAAAAAAAAAAAATTTAATCCCATGAAAGAGTTATGGGTTACTATTATGTGCGTGTGTGATAGTTTATTTTTACTTGTGTTTGAGTATTTTTTAAAAAATATATTTGATTTTAAAAATATTAAATTAATGAATTTTTAGTGTTATAAAAAAATATTTAAATATATTTTCAAGTAAAAAATCACTTTATATTATAATACTAAACAAATAAAAACAATTAAAAAAAAGAAAAAGAAAAGGAAAAAAAAGAGATGGATAAAATCTAACTAGGATTGTTAAAAAAGCTGTTAGGCGGGCGTAAAGGTTTGGAACCAAACCATGTGAACATAATGGAACCGGACTTTCAAGTTATTTTGATTTTTTTTTCCAAATATTAAATAGAAATTCAAAAACTTATTCAGTTAGGTAGATCTTGGTGGGTAAGATAAACTACACTTCGATTTGAGAGGTATAAAATTTAGATTGACTTTATTTTTATTTTTATCATCTTTTTTTCTCATCATATGTTTAATTATAATTATATATTTTATAATATAGGTAGTGTTGAGTTTTGCTTGAATACACGTCTTTGTTTTTATAATTAACTTCAAAGTTCTAATAAATTTAACAGGATGATGTTTGGTTATTATCTCATGATAGAGAAGATGAAAATATTGAGACAAAAACATATTTGATTAAAAAAATAACGAGACAAATATAAAAATAAATATGTTTTTGTGATAATTTTAGAGTAAATCTTTATATTTTCAAAAACACATATATCTAAAGAGGGCAAAAAAGAAGCCTACATGAATCTTGAAAGTTATTAAGCCTCGTACTTTCAACTTGTGTGAGATGGATAATTTGAACGAAGATTGTTAATTCTGTTTTTCTTGGTGTTTTTTTTGAAATAATATATTTTAGTTTTGGAGCATTTTGGTCTGCCATTTCGTAATTGTTATAAGTGTGTGTCTATATATATAATCCAAGATATTAATTCAACATGCATAACTCTAATTCAAATCCAAAAATAAATTAACTTGAAATTATACAATTCAAATTTCAAACACAATGTGAAGTATTTAAATATAATTTCAAAAAAAATTTCTATCTAATAACTACGAGATCATTGTCTTACGCTATGCTGCAAGTAAGAATATAATTTTTTAATGTAAAAAAAATCTAATTGGAGCTAATATTTTTCTAGCAAACAAAAAATTACTCAAAAAATACAAGGGATGACACGTTTTCTACTGTTGCTCAAAATCTAGTCACCACCATGGTTATTGAGCAATTAGGAGGGGTATCTGAAAATCCATTTTTCAAGCCATTGTCACCTACAAACATCTCAAAAAACACAATAAAAACTTCATAAACCACCTACCAATCCTAAAACACCTCAATATTACTAAAAAAAAATCAAGTCAATAAAATAAATGTAAACTGTGTCTAATTTATTTTTTCAAATATTTTTAGATGAAAAACCACCACCATTGAAGTTTTCTTGTCGAATGGTTGACACCAAGAATGACACCAAGAATGATGATGTCGCACCCTCCCGAGAGCTCGACGTCGCGGCGACACTTCCTTCGTAGCGGGGATTGATATGCGGTCTTTCTGTTGTGAAAAAAGGAGTCGGCACCTAGTATTATGGTCACTAGGAAACCTAACTGGTCTTTCAGAGATTCTAAGGCAAGGGACTGGTTGTGTAAAGGGAAGGTTTTAACACCCCTAGTACGCCCTACCTAAGGTAAGCTGCTTGGTATTTGATTTGCCTTATAACTGTTATGGTGTTGATGTTCTCTAATCCCATCAGTTTCCTAGGATAAGTCTGCTCTGACGAATGAAATCTAGGGTGCTTTAAAAACCTATTTTTTTGTCTCGTAAACCGTGGAGTAAAAAAAAACAATTGAAATGTCCTCGATTATAATCAAGGCTTCTTTTAAGGATTTGTGCGGATTTATTATTCCTAGAAAATTATTTTGGATATTTACCACTCCGTGTTTCTTTATCCAAATATTAACAGTGAATAATAACAAATTATTCCCAATAATATTTTGGATATTCGTCCTTTAAGGATTTCTTTATCCAAACATTAGCGGTGAATAATAGATGAATTCCCCCCAAAATAAGATTTTTATATTTTTTAGAATATTGGCCAATACCCTTTGGAGTTTTACAAACATGTTGTAAAATCCAGAAATGCAAGAAAAATGATTTTTGTTGTGTTTATGAAATCCATGCGAAAACACATTTTCGAAACTTCACATATTTGTTTTTAAAAATGAAAAAAATATTAAAAACATGTTAGGGTATTGGCCGTATGCAGGAAAACAAAACATTTTTCATTTTATATTTTTTTTTATGTCTCGAAGAAAATCGGGTATTTTCATACCGGACTTGTATCTTTATAGTACAAAAATACAACCTTGCAGAAAATCACAAATTTTTAAATACATCTTTGAAGAAAAATTTTTGAATGGGCCAGACTCGGCCCAAAAGAAAAATGGGCCGAAATCAGCCCAAAAATAAAATGGGCCTACTTTCTACAGGGCTGGACTCAGCCCAGCCTAAACCACATCACTGGGTACTGTTCACTGTATAGTAACCGTGTTACTGTTCCTCTGCACAGTAGCACGTTAATTAATTTTCCAGTTACTGTGCACATGCACAGTAACCCTGTTTTCACACATTAACAAAGCAAACTACATGCAAAAGACCACGTTACTTGTTCAAGTGAATTAAATTTCACTTGAATAGTGCAAACACAAAGCAAAGAATGCTTACGGTGTAGGAGGTGAAGAGAACAGACCTGGGAATGAAAGGATAACGGCGAGGTTTGAAGGCTTGCTGGCTGGTCGATCAGTGCTGCCGTCCGCTTCAGCTTTCCCCCCTTTATTCTCTGTTGGCGTTCTTCTTCTGAGTTTCCTCCTCTACAATCTTCGGTCCTCTCTCTTTCTTCTGGTTTCCTGCACTTTTTCCCTGTTTCTGTAGGTTTCATATGCAAGAAAATGAAAGCAAAGACCGAAAGAGATGATGAGCTGGTGCGGTTGGTGGTATTGCCGCGGCTGCTCTTCCTCCTCTCTAGTGTTGCTGCGGCTGCCTTTCCTCCTCGTCTGTGCAGCTGCTGGTGTGGTTGGTGGTGTTGCTGCTGCTCTTGCTTATGGCTGCTCACAGTGTTGTCGTCTCCTTCACAGGTGGAAGAAAGTCTTCTGCTGGCATGGCAAAAGATCGGCGCCCTTAAAGTCTCGGTTTTCTGCTCCTTCTTTACTTTCCTTTGGCCTCCCCTCTTACTTCTCCATTTTCTCCGTAATGAGCTGCTGTTAGCAGCGAAGAGGAAGGGAGAGTGAAGGGCCGGCGCAGGAGCGGGAGCTGCACCCCAATCAAACAGAAAGTCCACCTTGTTCTGGGAAGAAGTTGGCAGCAGGAATGGATTGTTGGGCTACATCAGTTGTCCATTGGCTATCGGCTATGGTGCTACTCCATTCACTAGCAGAAATCCCGTAGTCAGTGGGAGGGAGTGCATAATCAGCAGTTGGAACTGTTTCCTCCTCTTCCTGTTGCTCTCTCACTATTTGTCAATCTCTCCTCTGCTTCCTTATGTTCTCCCCCTGTCTATCTCTCTTTTCGTCCTCTTCAAAAGATCTCCCACTCCCTGTTTCTTTTTTCTTATGCTGCCTAGTTCCCCTTCATATCTCCATCCGTTCCTTTTCTTTTTTCAGGTCCTTCTCCCTTCTTCGTTTCTTTCCTGCATTCCCCTCTCAACGGTTCTTGGCGTGGCTGCTGAGATGAAGAAAATGATGAGGGCGTTGGCAGCGCTGGTGCGGCTCTTGGTGTTGCTGCTGCTGCTGTGGGGTTTAGGGGAGGCTGGTCTTGAGAAGCTGCTGGATCGTGGGGGAGAATCTGGTGGTGTTGGGAGGAAGCCGACGATGCCTCACGGTGGTCAGGAAGGTGGCGGTGTGCTTCCAAACGGTGGAGGGAGAGAGAGCAGAGAGAGAGGTTACCGTTCGTCTCTTCCCCTCTGTTTTCCTCCTTTAACTGCCATTTTTTTCGTTCAAAACTTTCCCCCTCTTTTAGTTTTCCAGCCCTCTCTCCCTTTTCAAAAACTCTCCCCCTCCTGTTTAATTAATTGTGAACGGTATTCATAGTCACAAGTGGAGCGGGCTCTGTCGCGCATGGACATCGGGTGAGGTCTCCAATAGGCGTGGCCTTGCAGGGCACGCCTGCGCTGCTCTCCACTCCTGGGATTTCGGGTTTTTGCAGCAGCATGCGGGGAGAGAGAGAGAGGAACAATGTTTCTTAAAACGACATTGTTTCCCTCCTTCTTCTTTTTTATTATTATTTATTTTTTTATTTGTGGGGATCCAAAAATAGGTTACAACAGATAAGTTTCGTCATTGAAAAAATATCATTCACTAACTTTCTCTATTTCATTGTTTTTATGCAACTTTCTCTTCTTTCTCTCAAACATATAAACTGTAATATTAAGAAAATAAATTAAGTAGAATAACTTTTTTTTTTATCTAATTTAAAACTAGCTACAGAATTTCTCCTGTCTTTGGTCCTTTATTGTTGAATTTTTTTGTCCATAACAAATTTTAATAAATTCGTCATTAATTAGGCATTGAAAGTTATAATTAAAAAAGAAAGTTCAAGTACAAAAATGAAAAAATTGGTTACCATAAATTGCTATAATTTCGGGCAGACTACAAACCCAAACCTTGACAGAACCAGACCAATGGGCTCGAACTTCTCAACCAGACCTAGCCGAAATTCCTCGGTCCATGGCTAGTCCGTCAGGCAGGTCGACTATGAACAGGTCTGTGGGACTTTAACAAGCGTTACGGGCTTGTGACCATTTCCGCATGAGTTTTAAAGATAGTTTCCTCTATATTTGAAGAAAAGTATTGTGTTTCCAATGGAGCACTGCCCTTTTCAATTACTTTATCATCACCCAATACCCATTAATTTAAATTGCAGAAAGCCACTATTTGTACAGGGATTTGCCATTAGGAAACTCAATATCACATCGCAAATTTATGAAAGATCCTTGCCTTTTCTACAGGCTTGTAATATATTTCAATAGCATGGTTGTTTTGCTCACAAATTGCTAAAACATTAAAAAGAAAGCAAGGGCTTGAAACTCAAAGAAAGAAATCAGAACAAATTGTTATAGTTCCATGGAATCATTGGTACTGTACATTTGTCCATATAAAAAATACAGCAGAAATTTAAAAAAATGACATTACATGTCAAATCTTATTATCCAGGCGAGGCGGAAGAGCAATGATGATGATTTGATTAAATAATTTAAACCTCAAGAGGAAGGAAACCCATTTCTTTGAGCACATCTGCACATTCTGGTTGAGCCTCCTTCTTCATGTACCCGAGAGCATTGGGATATCGAGTTTTATCCACCACTCCAACGTTCTTGGTGAGGAGGATCCTGGCAGAATCAATGCTCCGGAATGGTTCATTGCAATCGGGTCTGGAGCTCTCCACCAACCTGACCTCACAGATATCATCCTCATGGTCTCCCGCCACGGGGAGGCGGTATGTGCCGCTGTTGTCAGTTGCACCCTCCACGGTATATGTCTCAGTGCCATTGTCACGGTTGTTACATACCAATTTCACCTTAGCAGCTGCATGGACATATACATAACAAGAAGAGTTAGCGATTTTGAATCATTTCAAGAATATAAAAGCCGAGAATATCTTTATCGTTAGGTTGATCAGCATATACTAATTAAACCATTAACTACTCCCTTTACCTGGTATTCCCTCGCTGATTTTGGTCTGGAACTCAACGCGGCAAGGGTCACAGTAGACCTTGCCTTCAACATCCAAGTAATCTGCTGCATAGGCAGAGATGAGAAGGGAGGAGAAGCAAAGAACGAAGGCAGCAATGGTGAAACTCTTTGCCATTTTTATCTTTGATTACTCTTTGTGTTCGAGGAATTATGCATGAATGAATATTGCTTTTATAGAGAAAAAGATAGGTGAAACAAATTGTTCTCGTGCGGTGGTTACTGAAGTTATGCTATTCTAAGGCTTACGAGGGAAAATAAATCCGTACTATAAGGCTATTTCACAAAATGTCAAGTTTCCCTGGTTTTTTACCCGTAGAATAGGTAAGCTCATGACCTGTAATTATCACTCTTTTCTTCTTTTTTTCTTTTTTTTTAAATTTATGCAATAATAAATAACCACAGAATTTCCCGTCTCTATGTATCCCATAATTAGAAACTATATATAAAAGAAAATACAAGAACTTGCGAATCTATCTCTGGCATGCCATGTTCAGGGGTTATAAGCTCCTGAAAATCCTCCATGCAACGATATTAAATTAATAAAAAAAAATTCTTGGAAGCTAAAACTCCAGTACCATCATAGTGCCGAGTTTTCAGTACCGCATTATATTAAATTAATCTTGCAATGCGTGAGATTTTTTAAATTTTAGATAAAATCTTTTAAGATACTCTTATTTTATGCTATAAACCATTATTATGTAATTCTCTTTCTTTTCTTTTATTCCTTTTTAATTATAATTCTTTTATTTTTTCATGCTCTATAAAAATAGATTTCTTCTCCTCTATTGGTACTAAATACTAATTGAGGAGAACTAGAAGATTTTCTAACCATGTTCTGTATTTTTTCTACTAAACTTATGTTTTCTATGTTTGTACTAGGGTTAGCACACATGTATACTTATAATGTATCAAAAATATATTAAATCTAATTTAAAAACTTATAGAAAATAGATAAAATATTTTTTGCCGAATTCCTTCCTTCCTTTCTTTCCACTTCCTTGATATTATATGGAACTACAGCCTTTAATTAACATCATCCACTTTCCCGGATAATCTCTCTTGCACTTTTAACAATCTACCTTTTCCTTTCCCATCGGCCAGCAAACTACAATAACATCTCCATTGTTGTCATTTCATAATGCTCATCATTTAGTAATGACCTCACAGTTAACTAGAAGCATTTAATAAATGATTCAATATGTGCAACATGATGTTCGATAAATGGCATGCAAAAATCATTAAATGCTTAGGATGAGAATTCACTAGCGATGTCAAGATGAATTCTTTTGATTATATGATTCAGAAATTCAATGTAATAATTTGAGTAAGTAATCTCGTAAATGCTAGATTACTAGTGGATAATAGATACACATATGACCATCTTGTAAATACATAAAATATTTAAATGGTCCACATGGTAAGTGAATAGACTCACAAATATCACCTTGTATATGTTCTAGAAATCTTAAGGATGTAATCTCAACTTTATATGGTGATGGTCTAATAACCAATTTGCCTTGAGAACAAGCAATACATGAGAATTCTTTAAATTGAAAAATCTCC
The DNA here is from genome assembly GCF_951802175.1 of Populus nigra. Lineage (NCBI taxonomy): Eukaryota > Viridiplantae > Streptophyta > Magnoliopsida > Malpighiales > Salicaceae > Populus > Populus nigra. The sequence goes on from NC_084852.1 coordinate 8,697,588, forward strand.
TGGTTCTTCAATGGATAGCCATGAGAATTCTTAATAATTCTTCGTATTATTATTGATCCAGGATGACCTAACCGGTTATGCCAAATAATAAAAATTTTTGATTTATTGAACTTCTAGTTCTTTATTGCATTCATTTCAATTATACTAATACTTGTATAGTACAAACATGAAGATAAAATGATAATTTTCTCAATATTTATTTTTTAGTAGACACATTTGATACTATATGAAAATATTTTATACCATTGTCATTGACAATCTCAATATGGTACTCGTTACAACGTATATCCTTGAAACTTAGCAGATATCTCATTGATTTGATAATGAACAAAATATTATCAATTATAAATCTTATTCCCCTATGAAGCTAATATTGGCTCTTTCAAAGCCTTCAATCAAGTCTATTGAATTTGACATTGTATTTGCTTTTGCTTTCATCATTTTTATATATGAAAAATATTACTTTTGCCTGAGAATGGTGCGTGCTTTGTTGCACTATCTACTAAGCATGTATCTTTACCACTAAAATTGAACTTATTACAACATGACACAAGTTCATGTTTTATTCATGAAAAGAAATAAATATATAATAAGTTATAAGAAAACTTAGTTCTTCAAATTGCATATAATAATTATTATAACACAATCATTTATATTTCAATACATTAAAATATACTAGCACAAAAAAAACACACTCAAAAGATTAATAGAATTTTGAATTCTAACATTCTTATATTTAACTAACTAATTATTATCATTACTAGAAATATCAACTTTCTCATCAGTTTGCTAAAATAAATTAACAACATTAAGGTGTTTCATATCCAAGGAGTCAATAAATATCATTATTATCTTGATGTGGGTGAGGAAAATTTATTTTTATGTCCTTATCTTTTTTCTTTAATAAGAACTAATATAAATCAATAAAATGTTTAGTTGTACAACAGGTACATGAACAATGCCCATTTATTCCACTCTTATAACAAATATTTTTTTATTTTCTTGGTATTTATGTTATGTATATTCTTCCTCTTTTTTTGTTTCTTCTTATTTTATGGAGATTTGTTAGAATTATGACCATTATATTTGTAGAAATTAATTTGTCTTTGCCCATTGCCACATCTATGGCCTCTATTATGACCACAACCATGACCATTATTATTATTATTATTATTATTATTATAGCATTCACTTCAAGAAATGAAACTGAACAAGGCGGTCATGATTCATTATTTCTCATCAAAAGCTCATTATTTTGTCCAATTACAAGGAGGCATGAAATCAATTTATAATATTTCTTAAAACCTCATTTTCTACATTGCTAATGCAGGAGCACCTTCCATGTATGAAAAGTAAATAAAGTGTTTTCTAACATATCTCCATCAATGATATTATCTCTATATAATCTCAATTTAGAACTAATATAAAGCATTGTATAATTATATTCACTTACTAATTTGAAATTATACAATCGTAAATGTATCTAATCATAATGAACTTTTAAAAGAATAACTGTCTTTTAATGGCCATATCTTTCTTTCAAATGCATGTAACATTTGGTTAAATATTGAATAAATTTGTTATGAACTTAAAAAAGAATGATTCACTTAAATAACTAGAAGTTTTAGAAAGAAAGAAAAAAAAAGTTGATAAAGATATCATCTACTTTTAATTAATTCACAAATCAAATATGATTATTTGCTTTAAGACGAAAGTGAGAAGCAATTGTGCTAATAATGTATTATAAAATTATATATTTAGAAGCAGATAATATACTCAATAAAAAATAAAAAGAATAAATAAGAATAATAAATATTAGAAAACAAAGAGAGAACATTCTTATTTGGTATAATCTTGTAAATATATTCATACAACTATATCATCTTAAGAATGCTTATTTCATATAATCTTATAAATATATTCATACAACTCCCCAATTACTGGCTAAACTCTAAAAACTCTTAGTAAAACTTGTCATTCAAAGTAATTAATTCTCCGAACCTTTTATTTCCTAGGCAGCAATCTTGAGTTTTTAGGGTCGTAATTGTCACGTATGAAAATAATTAATTGAAGTGCATCCAACTCTCATAATATATATAAGATAATAAAATAAAAATAGAGTTGAACATTTATTATGTAAATTATTTATGCAATTATACATCAATTTTAATAATTACAAAGAGGATGATGATTTTTAGCATAAAATATTATTTATCAAGCTTCTTCTTATTACAATTGTTGAAATTAAAAATGATTTATATTTATATTTGTAAATGAAACTCGAAAACTCTCTCACTCTATTTATGCAATTGTTTTTGTTTTTTCACTTGCATAGTTTTCATCTTATATTTTTTTTATTTATCTTTTAATTTATTCTAAAATGTGATAACCCTATTTGCTCCCTAAGTTAATATAATATCTCTTAAAATCCTCCTAGATGATTGTTATGTGATTTTCTTAATGGTCTAATCAGGATACAATGCAACCATTAATTAAATTGATATTATTTTGTTTTTGTTTCAAGATGTCTTAAACTTCCTGGCAAGTCGCTTTGGAGATCCAAGACGATACAATTTACAGCAAAGGATACGAGATTTATTAATACTAAAAATAATATAATAGAGATACTCACAAGTCAATAATTTACAAATAAATAATAATAGTGGTCCAAGGTCTACGAACAACATAAATGATGTGCCCAAATTGACCAAGCGCTAAACTAGAAAATAAAATAAACCAGCCCTTTTTATGTGAAAAGGAAACCAAAAGAAAAAAAATCAAGAAAGAAAAGAGAAAAAGAAAGAAAATAAAAATTATTCGCAAGAGAAACACCAAAGTTCGTCGCCTTCCAAGAAAGCTTAGATCACAATGATTCCAGCAGCATTAAAAAAGGAGGTACTATGAGGTCGGAGGAGCTCACATGCACCGCCACAATGCAGTGGCTCTTCCAATGCATGGGTGCGTGTGGTGTATGAATCAGACTCTTCTCTCTTCATTTTTTTTTAATTTAAATCTGTTTGGTACTGCGGTAACGGTTATTGTTATGATTTGAAAAAAATTATTTTATAAAAGCAATTTTAGTTGAGATTGGTTTGAAAAAATAAATATTTGATTAAAACTGTGGTTGAAATTAAGATAGAAAAAAAGGTAGTTTAATGTGTTTGGTTAAGAATGCTTTTGAAATTGAGGTTATAAAATAATTTAAAAATATTTATATTAATATTGATAGTTTTAAATTTAAATATTGTAGAATTAATTACTCATATTACATCATGAAATAAATAATATTTTATATAAAATATTTTTTATTATTTCATTAAACTATTTATAATTTCATTACGTACAAAATTCATCCGATAAGAACTACAGTTTTCATAATTTTTTGAGCGTGTAATAAAATTAGATAAAATATTGTTCGGGAAAAACAATATTGTTCACATCGCAGTGCAGTGCGAGTGAATTTAATTCACTCTAAACTAGTTTTTTATATAAAAAAAAACTGTTAAAAAAATTAACACACTGAAAAAAAAAATTATTCACGTGAACAGTGTATTAATGTACATTGTTCATGCTGATTGCACTGTTCAATGAACAATGCAATTAGCATGCACAGTGAGCAAGAAGCAACATTTTGTTGCTTTTCCTTTTCTTGCGTCTCAGACGCAAAAACATTAAGACCCATACACGGTAAAATGTATATTTTTCTTTACCAAACAGGTTGCATTTGTGTTTTAAACAAAACGCAGACGCAACCTTGTTACCAAACATAGTCTTTGTTTCTTATTCTACATTAACTTTTCAATTGAGTCATGGTTATGATTATACAGATATCAAGCTCTGTTCTTTCAATTTAATCCATGTTTTTCTAATAAATATGCAATATAGTCCCATATTTCATCCAACCACAATCTAATAAAAGTCTTGTCATAGGAGAGAAGAAAAAGAAGGGAAAGAAAGAGATAAATAGCCAACCGAGTTGGTGCATTGTGACGTGCCCATGATACAGGTCACGAATATTACGATTAACCTAGATTGACCAGAATCGGTCTAATATGTCGCACGCTTAATATTACACAAAAAGAATATCACCCTAAAATCGGATTGGTTTTAGTCTTAATTAGATAGGGAACATCGCTTTGCAAAGCTATAGTTTTTATATGAATATGCTTCTAAATTTATTTTAGTAAACACATGCATTTATTTTTCTTTACACAATCTTAATTTCTTTTAATGTTGCAGCAAGCACTAATAATAAGTGCATATTCTTTTTTGGTGTTACGTAAAAGCAAAAAAATTTTGACCTGCAATAAAACACGGGACAATTAGTTAGGAATATCTATCCAGGAAAAATGATTTTTTTTAATGAATTTTGAAAGGAAAAAAAAGTAAGATGTCATATAATATTTTATCAATGAACGCCTTGTAATTGTAATTAACAAAAAAACAAGTAAATGAATTGAATTTATTCATAAAATTTAAACTACATTTAGATCTATTTTTCTATGAAATTGTAAATCTATCCTCGTAAAAAACTGCAATTTGAAGTGTGGAAGTTTCATATATTTGGTTTTGAGAAGAAAATTCAAAATCGCTTGCTTCTCCAAACAAGGAAAGGAAGAACAAAGCACTCCCAGATTTCGGGCTTCTCTCATCAGCCAAGGGTCAATAACAATGGCGAAAGAAGACATATCATCGTCGGCTTCAATTATTATTCAATTTCTGGCTTCAATTATTATTTCTCAACAACCTTATCGATACTGTACTTCTGGCCCCCATCTTCCCTTGGGTCTTTAATCATCCCTGGAAATTCACGTGGGAGAGCACTGTAGGATTGATTGATAAATCCTTACTTTCTTGATTTTATTTTTATTTTTTTATCATATATTCAAGATATTCTCTAATAATAAAAGATTATTTATCGAATCATATCATATTGTTTATCATTATCTAATAATATCCTAGCGTGGGTTGCATGCATCTTTGTTGCCAAATAATCCCGAGAGACTTTGTATACTCCCTCCCCGTGAGATGACTGTTCCTATTGACATCTTTTTCTGCCATTACAAATCAAGATTCTGATTCATCATAAAGAGTAGGTTATTCGAAATAATAATTATTAAAAAATAATATAAAAACTTTTTATTTAACAGTTAAAGTTTCCAAGCTCATCAATTCTTTAACATGATATCAGATCTTTAATGATCAAGCGATCATGAGTTCAAATTTCATTATCCTTATTTATTTGATAAAAATAAAACACAAGATAACATGAACTTATGCAAGTTTCAAGTCCAAAAAGTTTTCACTTGAAAATGTGTGTTCTAAAATAATATAAATCATATCTTAAAATCTTACCTAACACCTTAAGTTATTGAATTAAGATGATTTTTTGATATCCTTTTCAATTTTATTAAAACTTTTGTCATAAATCATATCTTATTACTTCACCTAACAGCTTACACTATTGGGTCTTTGACATAATATTTAAGTCTTGATGATCAAGCGATCACGAGTTCGAATCATCATCCCTATTTATGTGATAAAAATATTAAGCATAAAATAGTGTGAACTTGTACAAATTTCAAGTTCAAAAAACTTTCACTTGAAAAGATATTTTAAAGAATAATATAAATCATATATTGATATCTCATCTAATAACTTAAATTTTTAAATAAAAATAATTATTTAATATCATCTCATCTCATCTCTTGGTTATAAAACCAAAGGATATAGGGTGCGAGCCACCGCACTATTCCAAGGAAGGCTCAGCTAAGAGATGGAGTTCCCTTCTCCTTCAGTAATGTTGCAGAAGATATGGGTGAGAGAGGGTGAAGAACTTGCATTCTGTTGTTTATTGAATTTCCTTATATTCCATTCCAGAAAAAAGGCATGGAGAAGGCACACCTCACCTAGTTGTTAATTTGTTTCTGGATGAATAATTTTATGGATGGGTTGCCTGCTATTATTGTGATACTGTTAATATGATTGCGTAATTAATTTTGGTTTTAAAATATATTATTAATGGAAATTTATTATATTAAGAAGTATTTTAAAAACTCTAATTAAAGATTCCAAATTTTACCATCAAGTCACTTCAAGATTGTTAGGTTGAACAATTAGGAACCACACTTTTTACTTTCAATATTTTTTTTCCTCTAATCTTTTAAAATTTAATTCTCATATTTAACCGTCATCCACATGCCACCTCAAGATTTAGGATGAAGATTTTTATATTTTGTGCAAGAAATCCAAGTATAGTTTTAACACACTATCCGGGTAATTTCCGAGTCATAAATAGAAAGAGTTGATTCAAGTTAATAAAAAAATTATTTTTTAAAATGTGAATCAAAATGATTTGGTTTATAAATTTTTTTTTAAAAAAAATTAATGTGTTATAGCCAAGTTTTGACTAGATTAAACCCGAGTTTATCAGGTTATTAAATCATCCTGAGTCTTTGCTCAAATTTATTAAAGTTTTTTTTTTAATTTTTAATTCAAATTAAACTAATCCAAGTTTTGGATGTGGTCAAATCGATTTACTGGATCAACAATGTCCTAAGGCAACCTCCTAGACCGGTCTGGTTTTGAAACAATGAATCAAAGTATTAAAAAACCCATTGTCAACAATCAATGGAATGATGGAATGTTACTAAAGCCTCCTAAACCCAACGTAGCATTTAAAATATGTATTCAAATATATTTAATATATATTAATTACAAAAAAAAATTCATATCAACATTCAAATCTATAATGTAAAATGATAAAAAAAAACTTGTGAAATAATTAAGTTGATTTTGTTTTTAAAAATATCAAAATAATTATTCTATTTTTTAAAAATAAAAAGATCAAAAATCTTACTCATTTTTTTTATTCTAGAGCTTAATTTGTATTTTTACCGTGCAAAACAAAAATGAAATGATTAATTTAACCTTGTATAATGTATACAAAATAATTATTTATATGAAAAAATCACTTCACAAAAGTTTTTTTTTTTTTTGAGCCAATAGCAATATCATCAGATTACTATTTCAATAAATAATAATCTTAATCTTGTGCTGCATTAATTTCTCCTTCACTTTTTGTTTTTTTAATGAAGTGAAGTTGCCGCCCTCTTCCTTGATTTTTGCAAACCTGTGAAATTTGACATGTTCAATGAAGCTTTCTGGAGTCAACGGTTGAAAAATTGCATTGCTGCATAAAAGTAAAAAACAAATTTGAAAAATTCCAAACACTGTAAAAAGGTTGAAGCTTCGCCGGCTGATAATTTCTGTTTTTGGTTTTTTTGGATATTTTAAAAAAATACGTTTTATATAAAAAATAATTTTAATATGATATTAAAAATAAAAATTAATAAATTTTTAAATAAAAAAATATTTTAAAAATCATTTTAGTAGCTAAATTTCAACCATACACTTAGAAGACTCTTCAACTAGAATAGTCTTCTAAAGGTAAAACTGTTGAAGTAATCCATTCAAAAATGTCAGTGCATTTCCTTCTACAAACATTTCCTGTACAAGCCATGACCAATCTACAGGAGTGATAGAATAGTCCTCTGGGCATTTTTCTTTCTTTTTATTGGCTTTAATTTGCACCAGAAACCTCACTGAAGACACCTTGATCACACTTCTCTCTGGTTTCTTAATAGAACTTTAGGCATCATTTACAGAGCTTCGTTCACTAGCTCCATCATAATCGTTTATTTGATAACCAACCTTGCATTAACTAGTCTCAAGGATGGTGTCTCTCCAGAACTTGCCTCATACAAAAACAGTTCTTTCTGTGGTAGCTTCTCTTGCAGCTTCAGCAGTGCTGATTCCAACAGTTGCCAATCTTCGCATGTTTCCTCATCTTTTCCGTCCTCAATTCACTCTTGTTATAGAAGAATATGGACCGGATTACTACTGTGATGAGTTGTTTTTGGCTGCTGAGGCTTATCTGGGAACTAAATCGGCTCCATCAATTCGAAGAATAAAGGCATGCAAGAAGGAGAGAGAGAGAGAACCAGCGATTTCCCTGGACAGAGACCAAGAAATTCTTGATGTTTTTGAAAATATTGAAGTAAAGTGGAGGATGGTTATTAGAGAAAACTCTGAAGTTAGAAATTATACCTTAGTAGCACGACTAAGATCCTATGAGCTGGTTTTTCACAAGAAGCACAAAGAGAAGGTCCTGAGCTCTTACCTGCCGTTCATTTTACGGCAGGCGAAGGCCATTCAGGAGGAAAACAAGGTAAGGCAGCTCAACAGTCTTGGAGGTTTATCTTGGTTAACATCAACCAAAATAGATCATCCGATGACCTTTGAGACCATTGCAATGGATGAGAGGCTCAAGGAAGAAATAATAGGTGATCTGAACACCTTCGTGAAGTCAAAGGAATATTACAGAAAAATCGGGAAAGCTCGGAAACGTGGATACCTGATACACGGTCCTCCTGGAACAGGAAAGTCGAGCTTGATCGCCGCCATGGCTAATCACTTGAACTACAGTATCCATGACTTGGATCTACAGGAACATAATTTCCTTACAAGTTACGATATTAGGTCAGTGTTGCTTCACCATTTAGACAAAACTATACTTGTCATCAAAGATATTGATTCCACTGTCACAGTATCATGCCGAAGGCGGAGATTTGAGCCAAGGAAGGTGGTTGAGGTTCAAAAACAGGTTGTTATAACTTTATTGTCTGCATATCTGAAAGACTAGAGCTCACACACATGCTTGCAATGAAAGACATTTTGCTTAACGACACCGTTTCTCATGTCTCGGACGTGTTGTGTTTTTATCAACAGGCTATGCTCTTAAGGCTACTGCAGTTTATTGATGGACTTTGGCTGCCTCGCGTCAATGAACTCATCATTGTTGTCACAACTAGCGAGAACGAGATGCTCGACCCAGCTTTGCTAGTTCCTGGTCGCCTGGACATGCATATTCACATGCCATACTGTACCTTTCCTGCATTCAAGCTATTAGCACACAGATATTTCGGTTTCTATGACTTGAAGCTCTTCGAAGAGATTCAAGGGATTCTAGAGACGGTTGAAGTAACCCATGCAGAAATTGTACGAGAGCTAACAAAGAGCCCTGACTCCTTCCAGGGCGTTGCCGAATTCATCCGTACGAAGAAGCTGGAGAAAGATGAGAAACTAAGGTTGCAGAGAAATCAGAGGAGAGAGGAAGAGCATCAAGAGGAGAGGTTCTTATAGCCTATAGATTTTGATTTTAGATCGTATATAAGATTATGAAAATCATTCCCAAAAAATACAGTACAACATCATTAATTTTGTAGCTGGATCAGAATTGGATCGGGGGAAAAGCCAAAATAACCAATTGAAAAATAATTGGATCCAGGAAATGTCAAAAAGCAGCAATAGTCGTTGGCTACCAATATTATAACCCAACAAATATTTCTGCTAATACATAGTTGACTGAAACAGGGATCAACACCAACTGAGATAAGGTACTACAAAAATCCTCTTGAAATAAAGCAATAGCACAACACTAGGGGAAATCATCCTACTTCCATTCAGGCTTTCAAGGACCAGAAGGTTCTATTAGCAAGGTCACTGCATAAAGAAATAATTCAGCCGATGTTCATAAATCTCTGCAAATCTAAATAAATGAATGATTCGAAGAATGGACAATAGGCAAAGGACCCACCTCAGCATCTTCACCCTCACCAGTTCTGGCAGAGGTTTCCATCTTCTGGTCTTCTGTCAAAATAAAAACTCAAATAACAGGTCAATTGTCCACTTAAAGCTCAACTCTAAGCAAATATCTAGAATCATACGTGCACAACAGGCAACTCATACTTGCAAGCAACAGGTTCAGGTTAAAGATGTCCGTTAAAAATACTGCACAACCACTATGGTCGCTTACTGAGAATCTGGCACATTTTGTGCTTGTGAAGTCAAATAATCAAATGCATATAGATTTTACTTCGTCAATGGGCCATCACTTTTCAATTTTGCTTGCTCATTCCATTCAGTAAGATACTAGTAAACCCAAGTACCCAACAGCTCCAAGTAAAAGCAAGAGATCATGAATAGTCCTTACAATAAATGCAGCACTTACAGGATTCGCAAACCTCGTAATGATACAAAGTCAAATGCATCGATTTTGTCATTTATTTATTTTATTGTTCTGGAGAAAGGGTCTAAAGAGAATGGGATTTCACTACATCTCAGACTTTAAGCCCATTAATAGAGAGGACAGATTAACATGATTCTTCATAAAATAAATGAAAGCTGAGCCCTTAGGAACTTTCAAGAATTAAATCTATAGATACCTCCATCCTCAGGAATATCAGAAGTCCACAAAGTGAGGTTATCCCTCAACAGCTGCATAATCAAAGTGCTGTCCTTGTAAGACTCTTCACTCAGGGTATCCAGCTCAGAAATAGCTTCATCAAATGCTTGCTTTGCAAGATGGCACGCCCTAATAGACCCCAAGAATGCAATAAGAAATTATATCTATAAAAATATAAGTTTAAAGCTTATCCACATACAAATAAAAATATAAGTTTAAAGCTTTTCCCACATATAAGCAAATCATGCTCTGCATACCGTTCAGGAGAGTTCATAATCTCATAATAGAACACAGAGAAATTAAGAGCCAGGCCCAGTCGAATGGGATGGGTGGGAGATAGATCACTGGCTGCAGTTGTTGTAGCAGTCTGCAAGAACCAGTAAACATGCAGAACTAATCATATAGGCAACCTTATCCGGAAAAATAAAAGGAAAACAAGGGTAAAGATAGCAGATTCAATGAAAAAAAGCACCATGGAAAATTGGCAGAAGATCAAAAGGCCATAACCAAAGAATGCTTCCATGGGAAAAAGCATATGAAGAATATATATAGAGAGGCGACAAGCCTTGTTCAATGCCAAGCAGGGCTCTGCTAATTTAAAACACCAAAAAACAGCTGTGCAATGCTTTATGCAAGTTAAAGCAATCCCTGGCCAATTTAACAGTAAAGGAGGAGGTTAGAGTAACCTTATAAACTTCAGAAATGCAAGTCCAGTACCTTTCTCCTTCGAAGAACCAACTAAAGAGAAAATGTGTTGAAAAATGGTGGTAAAAACTGGGGGTTTTCAAAAATAGGTTGCACATGAAAATTCACCTTTCATGATTGAGCACATGCTTCTGATTTCTATTAATCCAAACAGCAACAGTGAGTACAAATGACTGGAGGAAAGAACTATCTCTGAATCCGTGTAGTGCAGATGAGTGGAAACCAGGCTCAATTTTCTACCATTCATATCACTTTAGTAGGACGCACTTAAAACAAGCCACGGCTTTAAGCCCTAGAATTTAACCATTGCATCAATGAACGAAACAAAAAATAGACATGCATACCTCATATGCCTTAAGTGACTGATCAGCTGCCTCTTTCCTCTCATTACCACTCTTGAACTCTGCTAGATACCGGTAATAATCACCTTTCCTGCACCAAACCCAAAACCCTTCATAAAATCCACATGACAATTAAAACCCACTACGTCCACATAAGCAAATTCATAATAAAACCACAAACAAATCCACCCTCACATCTTGTAGTAAAACACAGTGGATTCCCCAGCTGTACATGATGGAATAAGATGCTCATCAATCACTGTCATTATATCATGGCAAATGCCAGTTAACTCTGCTTCCACCTTCTGCCTATACTCCTTGATCCTCTTCACATTCGTCTCATTCCCTTTCGACTCCTCCTTCTGCTCAATGGATGACAAGATTCTCCACGACGCCCTTCTCGCACCGATCACATTCTTGTAGCCCACAGAGAGTAAGTTTCTCTCCTCCACTGTTAGTTCAACGTCAAGCTTCGCTACTTTCTTCATCGCATCCACCATTTCTACATACCATCACATAAACCATCAGCATTCCAAGTTCTAACAACTTCCAAAGAAAGTATCCACATCATAAATTTCTCTCTTTCTTTTTTAATTTCAATTCTAAATTAATTTCGACGCTCAGGAATAATTTCATTTCAATTTTACTTCACGGTTTACGTAATCATAAATAAATAAAAATAATAACTGCTAAATCAGCAATTATTATTATTATTTTCTTTTTTGGCAAGATCCTACATTATCAGATAAAATAAGAAAGAAATTAAGAAAAAAAATCCTCGTCAAATTACTTGCTAGCAAAAAATGAAATCAGTCAACAGTAATTAAAATCCGTAACATCAATTAAACGTAATTAACTTTTAATATCCCAAAAAAAAAACAGACAAGAATTATTTTCAATAATTATTTCAAAGCAAAGATAATAAGCATAAAATGTAGGTTAAACAAGTTAATATAATCCATAAATCTGCGATCGATCATGTAACTTTGAGTCTATAATGAGCAAAAACTGAGCATGAAAGCACAGATCTAGAGAGATAAAGCACAAAGACATGTAAATATATCTAGAGAGATATAGAGGTGCTGACCATCGTAGCGTTCAGCTTGCTCGGCGAGCTTCGCGACGTAGACGAAGTTCTCGCGCTCTTTTGAAGAATCCATGGCTATTGCTGATTTATCTTTCTCTCTCTAGAAAGTCACACACAAAGGCAGTTTCTCTCTCTAAAGAAAGCAGCTTGCTGTCAAAATGTAAGCCAGGTACAGAGAAAGAGAGAAACGAGTGGAAAAGGAGAGGTTGCTTTTTCTTTCTTTCTTGTGTTTTTTCTTTACTGAAGAAAAAGGTGTATCTAAGCCCTCTGACTATCAAACTTGTTTTATTTTAGTCCTTCTCACTTGCAATAGCTTTCAATTGCACCATCAATGTATTGTAATGGTGAAATCTTAGCTTTTCATTTCACTGGTGTTGTCATATATATATATATATATATATATATATATATATATAATAATACTTGAAGATGTAAAAAATTAAATCTGATTAATGTTATTATGATAAGAAATATAAATCAAAAATCAAGAAAGAGTGCTCTAATAGAATTATTTGGTGCTGGATGTTGCATCAATTACAATACATTAATCAGAAGAGGGCCTAATTGGAACATCTATGATAGTTAGATGGGCTTCTTGTAGTTTACCTTTTCATTTATTTGTTAGGTGACTTGGATTAGCCGGTGCCGGTAAAGACATCAGAGCTCGGGGTCAGCTTGTGGGGTCTGATTGTGATGGGCGAAGGGTGGGTGAACGATCAATGAGTTAGTGGCACGTTGGGGTTTGGTTTGATGCTGTAATGGCTTCAAATAAACCGAACTGGACTCAGTAAATATCACATCTGATGCTGTACGGAGGGCGATGCCCTGACGCGCAGCATCAGAGACTTTAGTGAAAATCAAGCACAGCCTGAATCCTTCACTCGGATGAGTTGATGAACGCGATGCAGCAAGGTAAATCTACTCGTTAACTAAACTTAGCTTGTAGTAGAATATATATATATATATATATATATATATATACACACTGATTTAATTTAGACGAATTTACTGCACTTTGGTTTAGCTAGAATGATCTAGCTCAGGCACGTTAAAAAACAAAAAAAAAAATTATCATAAATTTAACTCATTAAAAGAGTTATTAGCGTTTCGGTACGTCTAAGATCTTGATTTTCTTACATTACATGTTATTTTTTATTTAAAAATATATTAAAATAATATATTTTAAAAATTAATTTTTAATATCAGCGTATTAAAATGATTCAAAAAATTTAAAATAAAAAATTTAAAATTTTAATAAAAAATATATTGAAATCCAATATCAAATATTTTCTAATGAGATTGAACATTCTAAATTTGGTTAGCTTTTAAATAAAATAAAAAAGAAATATTTGGTTTTATTTTTTATTTTTTAAATATTACATTATAATTTAATATATTTTTCTATTCTTGTTCCTTTTTTTTCTTTTCTTTTTATCATGTGGCTTCTTCATTTTACAACAAAACAAGGCAATGCCTTTATGGAAGACATTAAAAACCATCCATACAAAAGACTTACATAAAGAGAAAAGCAATAAAGAAAGCAACACAGACAGAATCTATAGCATAAGATTTTCTGAATCACATGTATCATGCTATATTGCTCCACTTAAACAAAACAGAACAAGTCATGCTCATGTATTGTGTAGGAGAAATAAGGTAATCACCTAAATGTTAGAAAAAATATGTTTGTTTTTGCGGCCAAAAAATGTTTTGAATTTTTTTTATATTTTTAGATTATTTTGATATGTTACTGTCAAAAATATTTTTTTAAAAAAAAACTATTGATGTTGTTTTTTCAAGTAAAAATCATTTAAAATCAATCATTATAACAATTTCAAACATCTTAGCACTTTTCTACGCATAGCCAAAACAAAATCTTGGTACGTTGAAGATTGTATTTGTTTTCTTGGTAGAAAATGTGTTGTGGTTTGCCCATAATAAATGAATGTTTGGCAAAGTGGGACCCATATCAAAACTGTGTTCCAACTAGAGTTTATCAAAAGCATGTTTTATCTGCTTTTAACATTCATGTGCACAAAAGTGATTAGCCAGAACACCGTTCAATTATTTCTTTACCAAAATACTTAATCATATCTTCTCTTCACTGCTCTCCCGATAACCAATGAAATGATTATTCTTAGCATCCACATCTTTCAATCTCCTCACCGACCTCTTCCTTTCTTGATGAAGAACCTCTATTTACAGACATCGTTCTTTTTTTTTTTTTTGTCTTTTTATAGGTACAAACGATTGCAAAACCTACAAACCCACATCAGATCTACATAAACCAACATCCACGACCAAGATCTACAAAAACCACCACCAGATCTGTTTTTCTTAAGTTCTATAAACCCTTTTTTGGTATACAAGCAATTGTTTTTTTTGTAGAAAAATCTAGGTAAATTTTGATTTCAATATGTCATCAATTTCATCTGTGCATGTTCTTGTAAATATTGAATCTAACCAGATCTTGTTCATTGTCGAAATTGTATCCCTATTTATTGTTGCAGGAACCATTGATCTATTCTTCATAATTCTAGTAAGCACTCGTGGTTCTAATCTTCTTTTTTAGTTGCATTATTTAACAGATTCCTAACTTTGTTGCTTCTAATTTTTCATAAAGTTAATGAACAAAAGTTTAAAGTGTAGTTGCGATTATTTTGAGATCAAAAAATATATGTGAATGGATGAAATGATGTAGAAAGTCAGAATTTAGTAAATGATATAGAAAGGACAGGTAAAAACCTAAAAAATTTACTCACAACAATTATATTAGCCAGGCTCTGGGTATTAAAATATAGGAACTAAACTGAATTGGATAGAAAACGAGTATTTTAACTAGGTTCTGGATACTATAACATAGGAATCAAACTGGATACATCGTTTAAACATTACAGTTTTTAATTCATGTTCTAATTATGATGCATTTGTGTATTTTTATTTATGATACATAATTTAAATATGTTAATGTGATCTTCTTATGATGTAGAGATTTCATTAACTTAAAAATAGATGATAAAGTTGCAGACATAACACTACAAACAATCATTTGACCCTTTATGATAATTAATTGATGTTCGTATGAAGTAGAATAATGATGTATTACAACTACTAGTTAATAGCAAATTCATTAAACATAGCCATACCATACTATCCTCAACATTTCCTTGCCATCACCTTCTTTTCATCAATATGCTTTGCTAATGATAATGTATATTACATTACAAATACAAATTGTAGTACTACTTATAAAAAACAAAACTTCATTACAAGGTTCCTTTTATTAATGCTCAAAACATAGAGTATTGAAAACTAGGCAAAATTTTATAGACAATGTCATAACCCATTTTTGGGTTCTTTCAAATTACATTTTCTTTTCTTCAAAAAACAAAACAAAAAAAAACCAAAACAGTGTTGTTTTAAACGGCACTATTCTCCTTCTTCTATGCCCATGCAGAGGCAGGGAAAAAGAAGATTTTAAATCATTTCCCACTATTCTCCCTATATGTCTTGCTCTCCTCACTTGCCCAAAACACACAAGCCACATCCCATACCCTGCCACCATTAATGCAAGCCATGACTGGCCACCCTACCCTGTGCCAAGACATGGGCAGGGTAGCCACCTTACCCTGTGCCATGGCAGTGGTAAGGTACCCCTCTCTTCCTGTGACTATAAATACAGAGAAGGGAGAAAACAAAAGAGGGGGGAGGAAAAGGAAAAGAGGAAACCAGAGGGGGCAAAATTTTTAGGAAATGAACTTGAAGAAGAGAACCGAATAGAGAGAAGGAAGCAGGAGATTGTTTGAAAGACAAATAGAGAGGGGAAGACTTGAACTGACGAGAAAATAGAAGGAAAGAACAGAAAAATAAAAGAAAAGGGGAGAAGAACAGTAACTCATCTCTCTCTCTGGTTTCTCTCCCTCCACCTTTGGAAGTTGCGCCACCGTCATTCTACTTTGTCCCCAGCAGCACCGCCAACAACAACAGCTCTACCATCGTCAGAGGCCGAAGAAGGAGCAGCAGAAGCGAGAGCAACAGGAGAACAGAAACCGACAAAGAAAGCCACGCAGAAAAAAAGAAAGAAGAAGAACCATCGTCAGGAATCATCGCCTGCCGTGCCATTTTTTCTCTTGACCGTCAACAACAGCAGCCACCGTAGGTCAGCTTGAAGAAGGAGGAAGAACGAAAAAGTACAGAAAGCAGAGGCACCTCTACACAGTGAAGAAGAAAAAAAAACGATAGTAAACACTGGTTGCAGCGACAACAGCACAGCCATCCTGCCACCAGCATCTGCGTCTGGGACCATCGTCGCTCCGCCAACAATAACAGCCACAATTAGAAACACAAGAAGAAAGGATAAGCAAGAGACAGAAGCGGCGAGAAGAAGAAACACAGAAAAAAAATAGAAACAGAGAAGCACAGAGCAGAAGAAAAAACACAGAGAAGAAGAAGAAAAGCCGACCACCGTCCAAGCCGTTCTCCGGTCAGCAACCGCCAGCAGCACCTCCTCAAAGCCACAGCAGGTCCGCCCCTCTTCCTTATTCTTCTTCTTCTTCTTCTTCGCTGCACCATCTCCACTGTTCACGTAGCATGTGAATAGTGGAGAGTGCTCCACTGTTCATTGTCCGGCCTGGCTTAAAATGAGTGGGTCGGGTCCAGCCCGGTCCAAAAAAAATTTCAATTTTTTTTTGAAAATTTGTGATTCTTCCACGTATTTTTCTACTAAATTTTGCTTAATATTGGTTTGTATTTTTACTTTCATTATATAATCTAATTGGTAATTCATTTACAATTAATGTTTTTAAAATTTTGTTTTTAGAATTATGTAAAAGCAATCGATGGAACACATGTGTGTGCTTGTGTATCCCAAGAAAATCAAATACTATTTATTAAAAGGAAAGGATTACCAACGCAGAATATTATAGCAGAATGTAGTTTTGACCTGCAATTTATTTTTGTTTGGGCTGGATGAGAAGGTAAAGCACATGACTCAAGAATTTGTCATGAGGTCATCTATAACCCAAATATCAAATTTTCAAAGCCACCAGAAGGTATTTTGAATAGAACAATAAGGCTTCTTTTAGAATTTTCATTTATTTAATTTTTGGTCGCGTGGTACAAAATATTTTTTGTTTTAAATGTCTTGGGTGAATACAGGAAAAGTATTACGATGTTAACTCCAGTTATCCAAGTGAATATGGATTTTTGAATCCATATAAAGGTGAAAGATATCATCTTTTGAAATTTCATCGTTGAGGCCAGCTACAAAGTCAAGTGGTGTTATACAACTAGGTTCATTTCTCGGTTCGTTGTGTAATTGAGCGAACTTTTGGGGTGTGGAAAAAAATATGGAGAATTTTGTAGAACACGCCGGTGTTTTTGTATAAGACACAGGTGTAGATTGTTGTAGCATCAATGACTCTTCATAACTACATAAGAAGGAAGTTTGTACATGATGTTGCTTTTAATGAGTTTGAACGTCATCCTGATTTCGTGCCTCAGGATTTTTTAAGTAATGTTGTTTCACAATCACAAACATATAGAGGCAACAAGACTTTACATATGGATTATGTTTGAGATAGAATTGCTTCAAGTTTGATAAGAGAACTGTAGGATTTTTAACTTTACAAGTAGTTAATCATAAATATGTATTAATTGTTCAATGTCATGTATTGAAAAAATTAATGTTCTATTTGGTCATTTTATATTCAACCATAATTTTAACCAAATACTAATGACATGCTTTCGATGAAGCAGCAATTTCAACCATAATTTTAACCAAACACATTATTTACATAAAACAACCACATAAAAAAGTAATTTTAAAAAAATTATTTTTCTCAAACTACAACCACAATATCAAACATATTGTAATGAGATCAACAACTAGGTTTTCAACTTGAGTTTTCTTTTTCTTCAGTTTTGAGGTCAATGTCAAGCTTAGCTTTTTCTTTACTTTATGATCGGAAGGTCAATGTCAAGCTATGAACAGCTATTGGGCTGCAAAATTCAGAACTTGAGGGGCAAGACTTTGAACTGCAACTTACATTGATACTCTTTTAAGCAACTTGTACATTCCAAAAACATTTTTTTCTTGCCACATACAGGGGCAGAGCCACACTGGCATAAAAGGGCAACTACCCTATTAACTTTTTTTAAAAAAATAATTTTTACATTAAAATATTAATATAATAGTCTTATTTTGTAAAAGGTAAAGAGTCAAGAGACAATGTATTAATATGCTCTAATGTGATTGTCTGCATTCTTTCCTTGCAAAACCCAAAGTAAAATCTTTTATCTTTGAATCCATTGAAAAATACTTCTAGTGTTTGAATTATAAGCTGGTTGTCTCAAATCTTTCTTTTATTTATGATTAACAGATAAAGAAGTAAAGAGATATGTGATGATTTTATTCTATGACAAAATGAAAACTAATCAACGCATATAAAAAAGGAAACTGGAAATATTCAGAGAGTCAGAAAGAACTTTTTGTTGCTGCTTCTATGGCTTATAATTATACCATCAAAACTTTCTATATTTGATACTTTGATTCATTAGCTCCTTTGTGATATCAAAGCTTCGTGGGTATTCAAGGCGAAAATCTCAAGGAATTACAAACCTATATCATTTCTGTTATGAATTATTTAACAATATCATCGACATACATCTTAATAAGTTGGATGATCGTTTCACTGAGATGAGTACAGAGTTACTTCTTTGTGTGGCATGTTTAAACCCAAGTTACTCTTTCTCTGCTTTCAACAAAAAAAAACTTATTCGCCTTGCTCTTTTTTATTCCAATGAATTCTCTATAATGGACCTTATAGTACTTGGTGACCTGAAGGTTTACGTGCTGTCAACAACACCATATTATAATTTTTTTTTATTTTAAAAATATTTTTAAATTAATTTCATTTTATATGAGTTGGTACATATGTTTCAAATTGATTTCTCTATATAACACATGTTTACATAATACATAATATCAAGTATTTATTAGTAATTTTTAAATTAATTTCTCTATATGTGGGATGAAAAGGGACCGATGAATGGGAGGTTGAGAGCTCCCTGTCTAGATAGGGCAATGCTGCAATCAGCTGAAATGCAAACAGTTTTAGTACACCCTCTGAGGAACATAAAAATTTCAAAACTGAAAAAGGGGAGAGAGTGAGGGGGGAGACTTATATATACCTCCCAAGTTGACAAGTCACTTCCACGAGTAGGGTAAGGTCGATCAAGCTGCAGCTCAACAAGGAAAGTGCAAGCTTCAAGATCTCGGAGCTGCATGCAAAACTTGCATTGTTAACTTTATAACAGAAACGTAGTGATGATGAAAAGAAAGCACAACAAGGCTTGAGATCAATTACATATTGCTCATCCGATGCCCTGTTCTTGTTGTTAAAGTAAGGAGGTGCTGATGCAGTCCCACTCAGGGTAGAATTGAAAGGTAATGGAAGAAGACCTCGGAATCCATCATCAATCCACCAAACTGCACTGATGTATTCAGGAACAAAAAATCATGGAGGAAGTCGATGCCATTCACTTCCGACACAAAGAGTAGAACCTGCAATATCTAGGAAACCCAAGAGGCAGAGCAACAATTTCACAAATCTTCTAATTAGAACTCGTTTTTTTTCCATCCTGAAGCTACTGCCATAAATTTTGCTACATTTACAAGTATTCTCGAGTACAGGTGACTTGCTGAATATTCACAATTTACTTTCTCCATCACCAAAACAAGCCACAGCAAAAAAGTTCTAAAAAATTGACAATTGACAATTGACAATTGACACATATAATATAGACTTCTTGCGTTCATTAAGAGTTAGAAGGTTTAGGACAGCAGATGACTTTTTTCCAACACAATATGTTGCAAAAGCAGTAGCACCGCCCAATAAATAAAATCAGTGAGAACGTTCTTGCAGTGTATTACTCCAAAATAGATCATACATTTCCCTACATCATCATGGTGCTCCAAAATTTTGTAAGCCTCAATAGCCATAACCATTAATCAATGAAAACATGTGAGCCTGCGATGCAGATAATATCAGGCCAAGAACCACAGGCCTAACAAATTTAGCTATCTGCATGAAAATGCTACATAAGTTTAAAGCTCATAAAATAGACACAGAAATATAAAAGAATAGATACGAAGCCTACCAAAACCAGCCAAGAATTGTCCTGGGGATTATACTTGTCTTGGAAAAGATCAGGAAAGCTCCCAATGACAGCTGAAGCAGCAACACGGACAAAGGGGTATATTGGATAAAGGAACCTGCTGGTTAGAAATGTATCAGTCATCATAACATTTGACCCTTTCTTGTCTGCTTAGATTGGCACCGTACACAAGATTGAGCATCTATTTATCTATAAAACATAGATTAACTGACCAAAAGGACATTTTTTATGCAAAGCAAAGAACTTAGAATGACAGCACATTTGCAGCTACATGCAAACAAAAGATTAGAAAAAAGTGAGATAATAATCCAGATCTTGATAAAATAGTTCTATTGCACATGTTTCCAGCATAAAGTTTGTGTAAATTGTGTCATGATGTAAACTCTCTATCAACATCTTCTATGAATTTGTGATCGGACAAGAAAAGGTAGGATTCACCATTGTCAGGGAAGTTTTAATGGTGCAGTTGTGTGCTTTACATGTGAGGAGGAAAAAAACGAAATTATTTATAAAATTTCAAGAGACTTTCTTCCATGCCCACAAAATGTTGCAGTAGAAGCATTCAAATGAAGGAAACACTTCCCCTACTGATGTAATATGAATGAACAAAAACCATATTAAGTACTGATTAGAGGAAGAGTCTATGACACGTCAGACTGCATGACATGATTCTCATACGTGCCTTTACTCATGCAAGCTCACTCCAATGCATATCTCTTAGTAGCGACTTGGATTCTTCTTGGAGAGCAAATTAAGACCATCAGGTTCAAATAGACATTTCTAGATTAAAGTTTAGTTGATTTTGCCACAGAGCTTTGGAGAAAACAAAGTTCGTAGTTCATATTCATGACAAGACCTTTCCCTTTTGTTCTCCATTGTCAAGTTACATTCCAATAAATAGAAAAATAAGAACATAAATTGTAACTCATGAACTTCCACTCAATTCAACTAGAATTACCCAATTAGATGCTTCGCACCGAGTCTAAACTTTCAACGCCCTTTCTTCTTGTTCTTGCACTAGGCAATATCCTCCCAAACTCTCATTTTAAAGAAATTTAAGTGACGTAGAATATGAAATCTGAATAACAAATGATCATTCAAATTATTCATCCAGACAACTATAACACCAAAAGCTGCCTGATAGTAATCATTCTGATGATTTATAGGGAAATTTAGCAACACAAAAAGGATGCGATTGCCACTAACTTGAGGCGGGTTCATTCTGCACTAGAGTTTATGGTAACCAAAAGTATACCATAAACTAGGGACACAACTGCACACCAAGTAGACAGCAACCTCGACCTTATCATGAGACCAAACTTGTGTCTAAAACTGGGACAGAGTATCTTTAACAAGTTGCAAGTTGAAAGCAAATAATCTCGTGCCAATTTGTGCTACAAAAAAGTCAGCCTTGAGAGAGAACTCCATAGGCAACGTAACATGTCACTGACCCTCAAATATAAGAAATATACCGAGCTACCATTCACTAGAATTTCACTCGTAGTTAAGATTGGAGGTTCTAAATGGCAAGAAAATGAACATAGCTAACTATAGAACAATAAATTTAATTAGTGGAATGAAAAATGCCAAGACACAAAAATTTGGAATGATTTGCAGAAACATTCAAATCCATATCAAAACTTTGTACAGGAAGATACGCACAAGTGAATACAAAAAACTAGGAACCTAGACTTTTAAGGCAATAGTGAAAAACAAACCTTTCTTCTTTGTGTGGTTGCAAAGACATAAACCCCAGCCAACAATGGACTTATAAGAAGAACAGAGGTGACCGCGCCAGCCGAAAACGTTGGCTTGAATCTTCTATCCAAAGAGTAAAGTGTAATGAGCAAGAAAGCCAAAATCGAGAAGGGCCAGCCAAGAATTACTCCAATTGCTGCAACAGCAACAATTGGAGTTTGATTAGAATTATCTATGTTAGATTATATCTTGAATTAAAATTATTTTCATTAGAATTTTAGTTAAATTATAATATCAAGCTATGAATAATTAAGGTATGGGAAGCTTTCATTAGGTAATAAACAATAAAAAAAAAATCGAATTCTTTCAGGAAACTTTGCTAAAATTCTCTCCCCCTTCTTCAGCATCCATCATTGTGTTACAAATATTTCAGAGTTTTTTCTCCTTTTCAGCCTTTACTTTTTGCTATGATATACTATTTAAAATTCAAGCCAGCAAGAAGGGCCCATTGTAACAATAACAACCCATTTTAAGGCTGCGCTCGGCCCATTTTAACGTCAAACCACCACCAAGAATGCACGTGACGAAACCCTTCCTGAAAAACAACTAAATTAATCACTCGTCCTTAAGAATCACAAAAGAAAAAAAAAAGAAAAAAAAAGAGTAAATTATAATTTAGTCCTTTTATTCCTAAGGAACTAATAAATTAATACCTTTTATTTTATTTTAAAATTCATTCGTTGATTTCTCGAAAAGAAAAGAAAAGAAAAGAAAAGGCATGCGTTGATTTGTTGACTCAAATTTTCCAGAAGAGAGTAATTGCAAGACCACTTTATAGTTTAGTATTTACCATAAAATACAGAAGTTTTTTTTTTTTTTTTGGTATTTGTGGAGTAACAGAGGGCTCAAGCCTATGAAGAAACATGTTTACACTTCATATGTAGGAAGGAAGAATCTCTGTCTCTCTCTCGGCGTGTATAGAGAAGAGAATTCGTCCATTCTTTCTTTTTCTCATCACGAGATCTGCTTTTCTGCTCTAAGCCTTTAACAAAAGTAGGATCATGCACAGGGCATGAATGGAGATGGTCTCAACCCAACTTTTTATCCCTTTCCCATGCGTCTATTCATGTGGAAGAAGACTAATTTTGAGGAATGACAGGGGAAATAATAGATCAAAAGTCGAGTTTAATCACAACATGACCAAAAACTCACCATATCATCGTTCGTATTGTATCAAGGCATAAGACAACAAGCAGTCATATAGCATATATACTCTATTTTGCATTAAAAACACAAGTCGTTCAAAGAGTTTATCTTCTGGTGTGGCCGAAACAAAGACCATTTGCCTCAAAAGAGTATTCAAGCACAGCAAAATGATCATACAGTGGGCAATATAGCCCCAAAGTTTAGACCACAAGGCCGATAATTTTGACAGCATCCCTGTCGATAGCATTAGCTTATTGTATTTTGGGCACAACCCATCTATAGAAAAGGAAAGGAAAGGATAACAGCCCGTAACCACCTCCTAGGTTCTTAACCAGTGTTCTGCATGCCAGCAGCAATACCCTTCATGGTCAAGATAAGAGTGTCCTCCAAACCAGGTCCATACTCACTAGTAGGGTTCAGTTTCACCAGTTCATCAGCTGGATTGCTTGATTCCATTATTTCCTTTGATATGTGTGGTCGTGTTGTTACATTGTAGTTTGGATCACGGATCCGTTTCAGTGTGTAGGCCTGGCAGACATTGAGGGTTGTGATGTATGAATCACGCAGCCGCAGTCTTTGTTTCAAGTAAGGGTCTCCTTCAAGAAGATCCTTGTGTCCAGCAATCTGAAAAGGAAATGCATTAGCTTTTCCAACTTCTTTAAATCAACTGCTAGTTACCTATTTTGATCATTAGGACAAGATTTGTAATTGGGGGCAGGGCATCGAATTTTGGTAGAGACTTAACATTGAAAAGATTTGACTTTCTGTTGTTTAGATATTAGCAAAATGTATAAAAGGATGGATAGAAGTCTGGTATTTTCCATTTCTATACCCCTTTTAATCTGTAACACGCTGAAAAGATTAAGAGGAATTCTATCCTGGTGAATTTACCTGGAGAAGGAGGCCCTTGGTTTCCTCATAGTTGGCCCTCAACTTCTCGCCAAATGGCCATAGATCCTGAGAAACAAGGAGTTTGTCATTCAAGGCAGCGATTCCAGGGTCTCCCTTGGCGAACACCATTTCAACCAAATCAATGGTGACCCTAAAGAAAGGCCATGCATTGTACATCTCTTGCAGCATATGGAGATTTCTAATGTCCTTCTGAATGATATGTTTGAATGCTGCTCCAAAGCCTAGCCATACAGGAAGATGGAATCTTGTTTGTGTCCAGGCAAAGATCCATGGTATTGCACGTAGAGATTCAATTCCCCCACTAGGCTTTCTCTTAGATGGACGACTTCCAATGTTCATCCTACCATACTCCATCTCTGGTGTGGCCTACAATCATGAGAAAAACAAGCATTATTTACAGGCTTCTAATAACTCAAATGGCATCAGTAACAACATAGTACATGTTTTACTTACAAGACGGAAATACTCCACAAATCGTGGTTCTTTGAAAACTATAGAACGATACTCCTCCGTCGCAACAACTGCCATTTCGTCCATCAGGGCTCGCCATTCTGGTTTTGGTGAGACTGGGGGATGCATACCATGCTCAAGAGTGGCAGCTGTAAAACGCTGAAGCGTTCTAAAGCACAAGTGCTCCTCTCCAAAACATTTCTCAATAACTTCACCTTGAACAGTGACACGAAGAGAACCATGAATAGTGTCTGGTGGCTGAGACAATATAGCAAGATGAGTGGGACCACCTCCTCTTCCAACAGTCCCACCTCGGCCATGGAACATTGTTAGCTTCACACCATATTGCTTAGCTACCTTTATAAGTTCCTCTTGAGCCTTGTATAACTGCCAGGCTGCAGAAAATCTTCCAGCATCCTTGCCAGAATCAGAGTATCCAATCATGACTTCTTGTATTCCATTGATACGGTTTCTGTACCAATCTATTGAGAAAAGCCGAACCAAAGCAGCAGGAGCTGCCTCCAGATCTGCAAGCTTCTCAAATAGGGGAACAACTCTTAATGGTTGTTTTACATGGCATTCACGCTGAAGGAGCTCAACTGCAAGCACATCTGATGGGGCAGTTGCCATAGAGATGATGTATGCTCCAAAGTTATCTGCTGGCAGTTCAGCTATGACATGAAACGTGTCCAACACATCAGAAATTTCTTCTGTTTTTGGAAGATCAGGACCAAACAGTGGGCGCTTGCCTCTGAGCTCTGATAAAAGCCATTCCTGCCTTCGTTCTTCTGACCACTCTCGGTAGGAACCGATTTCCAAGTGCTTGGTAATGGCATCTAAGACATCAGTGTGACGATCCGACTCTTGTCTAATGTCAAGTCTCACCAATGAAAGTCCAAAGGTGGAGACTTGCCTCAAGAAATCGAGAAGGCTTCCATCAGCAATTGTTCGGTCACCACAAGAGCACAGTGATCTATAACAGAGTTCCAAAGGTTCCAAGAACTACATGAAATTATAAACCCAATCATTACCATATCTATTTACATATAACTAAACACAACATGATAATATAGTTGCAATTAAAAAAAATAGCGGGGGGAGGTGACCAAAGATATGATACCTGCTCAACATTTATGAAAGTTGCTTCCTCTGGAATTTCAGAGATCCCATGGGATAGCAATTGACGAGAGCGTTCACGTGTCTGATACAGCTTATCCCTCAGCTCACCAAGAATCACACGATAGGGTTCATTTGGAGGAATTTGTTTCCAAAACTCTGCAACAAGAATAATGTGTATGATCATCACATCAGTAAGATAACTAATTTATGGTAAGAGACTGTCATGGATTAAGAATGAAATTTACAGAAATAAGAGGAAGCTATATTTAATAAACAGAAGGTTATATAGCTTTGGAAATTTTAGTAGGGTTTCCTACTTTGAGGATACAAAACGCCTTTTTCCCCAAGTAGGGTTAGCAAGGGATAACTATAAGCGCACCACTATAACAAAACACTGTGACCACATTGTGTTAATCAGGTCTCTGCAAAAGCATTGGTTGGGTTGGGAGGTTTTATGGGATGGGGGCAGCTATACTTTGTGGAACCCATAGCCTAGTGGTCTCCTAATTAACTGAAGAAAAAGAAGTCAAAAATATATTTTGCTGATAAAAAATAAACCATCATGACGTGGTGTTTATATGAATTGCTTTTTCTCAGTGTTCCGTAACAAAACAGGAACAGCTCACTAAAAAAGACATCTATGAACAAACAGTGTATTGTTACGTGAAATGGAAATAAGAAATTGACAAAATAACATTTCAGATTTTACCTATGTAGTGTTTTGCATCTCTCTTAGAGGATCTGTGGAGTTCATCCGCGCGAACACGAAGCTCATCACTACAGCGCCACATGGACAACTTCCAGGGAAAAACAAGAGAGGAAATTAGCACAATGACAATGAAAAGGTAATGTGTTAGAAAAGGTCTCTCTATAAATAACAAAGCTCCAACAAAATACTAGCAGAGAGGGACTGAAAACCTCAAACATCAGATCCTCTATTTGGGAATAATACAAGTTAGCAGCCATCATTCTTGCCAACAAGCAAACATCCCTCGTGACCTCAGGAGTTACCCTTGGATTACCTACATTTTCATATCAAGCAAATATTGGCTATGAGCAAGAGAGAGTCACAGACTTAAATTTATACAAGAAATTCAAATATTCCCATGCCTAAGTGGAAACATTTTCATAGAAGGAAAAGATCATACCATCACGATCGCCACCCATCCAAGACGAGAATTGAATGAGAGGGGCATTGTAAGGAACTCGTTCATTAATACCAATGTTTTTCAAAGCAGTATCAACACGGCGCAAGAACTTTGGGACACCCTTCCAGATTGTCTCATGGAAGTAGCTCATTCCAGCCCTCATCTCATCTTGGGGAGTTGGAGGGGTTCTTCGAATCTCATCTGTACGGAAAGCAGCTTGAATCTACACAGAAAACAAATATACACAGAAAGGGGAAGGAACATTAGCAATTCTTTTGGTTCTATGAAGTAAAACATAACTGATCTGTATATGTTTTTAGTACGAGGGCATCTGCTGGACCATGCTGCAAACTAATTCTTGGTTCTGATGGAATATTTACAAACAACAATCCCAATCAAGTTGTATTACCCAAAAAGCCACTTTTTAAAGTCAAAACTTATACTTTGCATTGTAACGCATGACCAAATAACCAGAAGAAGAAAAAAACACGTGATAAAGTCGAGCCTGTAGTTTGTCTAGGATTTTGACAAATTGTTGGGCAGTTTATATACTCACTCAAAGACATAAAACAAATAGGAAGGCTTTGCAAAAGAGGAATTATCATAGATCCTCCTTCTCAGAAAAATCATTTGTTCAGTGACCAAATGCGTCCTTTCATCAAAATTCTGTACTAGAAAACCAATCCATCACCCTCACTTCAATTATCCAGGTAGCTTATGCATTTAGAATACAACATATTCTACTCGATTGAAGTTATTAACAGTTAATTAAGCTAATAATCTTTAGACATAGGAGATGTTCTTTCAAATTGCAGAGAAATTTAAATTTCTATATTTCTTGCAGGGTAAAGGGGATTGCTACAAAGTTATAAACTTGCATGCAATATAATGTTCGCACTCGTATTCATTTAAATAAATACAAGAGATTTCTAATAAAATAAATGCAGAGTGACCTGTAGAATCAAAGGTTTAAGAAATAACATGAACACAAAGGTTGGTTTACAAATGTACAGAATAAACTATACTTTGTATAACTCAAAACAGAGTTTAAGCAAATAGATACCTCTCGCTGCAAAGCCTCATCAAGCTCCTGCTTATCATCAGGAGTGATGTCTTTGGCATACAACTGAGCCAAGCAATTCCGTATCCTGGACAACGAGAGTAAGTAAAACAGGATGCCATCAAAATCAATGCTCAAAGGGAAACGACGAGAGCTGAAATCTCAAAACAGAACTGTAGGGTTAGAAAACAAACCTTGCATGCTTTTGAAGCAAAGATCTTCGGACTGATTGCGTAGGATGAGCAGTAAAGACAAGCTCCACAGTCTGATTCTTCAGAGCATCAAAAACTTCTTCAGGAGACTTCTTCATTTCACTAACAAGTCTCTTGAGAGTTTCTTCAATATCTGATTCTGTAGTAGCGTTGTTCTCATCGGCAAAGTCTCCCTTCTTTAACTTGTTCCGTCGACGATGAGCAATTTGAACTTCTTCGGCCAAGTTGGCCAGGTTAAGCATGTGGGAGAAAGACTTCGCAATAACAATGGAGTCCCCAGGATCCAAACTAGTCAGGACACTTCCAAGCTCCTCCAATTTCTTGGGATCATGCTTCCCTTCATACTCAGCAGAAAGCTCGTAGCACTCTTGGACCTAAGCAGAATGCATTAAGAGTTTCGTAAATTAATATACCTCACTACGTAAACATTATTCATCATGTCCCAAAGTAAGGCCCAAAAAGTTCAAGGATGTATATTTCGATGTGAAACTTTTGATCAAACTAAGTAAGACCGTACACAATATGGTCTTTGACGCCTCTAAATCATCCAAAATCCCAGCAAAACCCCAAAAAAAAAAAACATAAAGATCTCAAATTTACAGCATATCCAAAAGAACAATTCAGCAATCAGGTAATATTTGAGTGTTTTGCGCCTTGGAGAAATCGAAGTTGAGAACATATTTGTTCTCTTAATGATAATAAAAAAACAAAAAAAAACAAAAGTGAGATCAAGTTCAATAATGTTCACCGTTTCCTTGAGATCCTCTCCATGCAAATCTTGAAGAATGTCAAGAAACCGATCCAAAAGCAGAGCATCATACTCAATCAATTTGTCATCTTCACTCACTTTTCCAGGAGCCAAAAGCCTAAGCTGTGCATCAATCGATGCCATCTTCTCTAGATTCCTAGCATTACTATTAGCCATGACTCAACTCCTCTCTGTTTCAATCAAACACAGAAAAATAAAGACCGTTAAAATTTAAACAAGCACGCAAAAAAAAGAAGACAAAAATCACAAAAATCTGATCGCAACCCAATAGAATTAAGCCAGTAAAATCAAGATTTCAATATGACAAAATCCTCGTATAAAGAACAAGAAAAAAAAAAGAGTAGGTTTGATAGAACCAATGAGTTGCATGTAAGAACAGAGGAAACAGAGTATATGATGTCAAAAAGTGGTGGTTTTGTTGGAGGCCCAGATGGAAATTATTGAATACCTGAATCTGGAAGAGTGAGATTTGACAAGAAAGAGAGAAGGCAGTAGGGAGAAGGGGAGGGAGAGGAAGAGGGGGAGGATGAGATCGAGGGACAGAACAAGTTGTCTATATATAGAATA
Organism: Populus nigra; assembly: GCF_951802175.1. Classification (NCBI taxonomy): domain Eukaryota; kingdom Viridiplantae; phylum Streptophyta; class Magnoliopsida; order Malpighiales; family Salicaceae; genus Populus; species Populus nigra. Next base: position 8,727,346 of record NC_084852.1, read on the forward strand.
AAAGAAACAGAGGAGGAAGGGGAAAAAAAATTATTTATCTCTTTTTTTTATCTGAAAACAATGTCAGCTAGTGTAGTGGAACTGTATCACTACTCGTCATTGAGATCCACCTCTACTTTTAAAAAAATTATCTCTCTTTTATTTTCTCTGAAAACAATGTCAACTAGTTTAGTGGAGCTGTGGCATTACACTATTACAGTGATGTTCGTTGTTGAGTTGCAACTCAATTTTAAAAAAAATATAAAAAACTTTTATTTTTTTATTTTTAAATTAAATTTTTAATATTATTAATTTGTTCTAATATGTTAATATTAAAAATAAATTTTAAAAAATAAAAGTAAATATTATTTTGATATATTTCTAAATAAAAAATATTTTAAAAAATAATATCTACCGCATTTAAAAGAGGCACTGTAAATATATTTGATATGGTAGTAATATTTTTTTAAAAAAATTATTTTAAAATATATTAAAATAATATTTTTTTTATTTTAAAAATTTTATTTTTAATATCAATAAATTAAAAAAATAAATAAATAAATAATATTAAAAAAAAGACTTTTCCACGGAAAAACAAAACAGGATAAGCAGCTTCTAAAGAAAACAGGCGAAACTTTTGCTATAACTGACGTATTACACGCTCTCTCTCTCTCTCTCTCTCTACATATTTAAACTTTTCGATGAGAGAGAGAGAGAGAGAGATAGCTTTCTTCCTTCTTTTTTTGTACCTTTGTGCTTGTCCTTTCTGACTTAGGTTGCTGGTTAGTGGTTACTAACCGAATATGCTTTCGGAAATGCTGTTTTTATTGATTTCTTTTTTCTTTTTACTTTTTTTACTATCGTTGATGGGATTTGGGATATTTTATTCTTTTTAAATATCTAATAGCTTTTTAAATTTCAAGAGGAAACGGAAAAGGAAAGATAGAGAGAATAGAAATTGCTTTAATGATTTCTAATATATGTATATAATTGATTGTGTATAGCGTATTTAGAAGTATGGTTGTGGTTGTTTTTTACTCAAAAATATATCAAAATAATATTTTTTAAAAAAAAATTATTTTTAAAATTAGCACATCAAAATAATTTAAAAATATCAAAAAAATATTAATTTGAAATAAAAAAATTAAAAAAAAAATCAAATTTTTTTAAAAGTGTTTTTAAAACACAAAAAAAAACAGGCATAATAAGTTTCAATTTTACTTGGATGGGAATAGACTTTCAATAAAAATATGATTTCGATTTTATTCCAAACAAAATTCTCCCTTCTTCTTAATTTTATTTGAAAATTAATTTCTTACACAAAACACTAATAAATTTGATGTTATTGGTAAGTTTCAATTTGTTTCCTTGAGACTTGTTATTCATGTCAATTACCGACCTACAAATGGAATTTCTTAAAATAATTTAATAAGATCATAATCTTGTATCAATTGGAAAGGTACCAGAAAAATTACCAAATACGTATTTATAATTATAATTAGGTTTTATCACTTCTTTTTTATTTGGTTTAATTGAAAACGATGGGAAACAGAAAGATTATCGTAGTGTTGTTTTTCATGTACTCACATTAGCCTATTGAATATTGTACTTAATTTTTACTTCTTGATATCCTTGAAATCTTTACTCCTTCATAAATCGATCATTATACTTGATTTATTTTCAATTTTATCCTTCTAAGGTCTGATTTCATCGTTCGATGTATACATTAATATTTCTATTTATATTATCTAGCATATCTTGTGTGTTATTGAGTATTTTATAATTGATGTATTAATTTCTACTTTCTATTTATTTTTTCCATAGTTTAATGTATTGATTTTTATTTTAAATTTGTTGTCAAGAAAATTAAAAGAATAATGACTAAAATAAAAAATGATAAAAAAAGGTTGTTTTCTTTTTAAAATAGTTCCTCTAAAGTTTTGAATTACATGTATTTGGTCCTTGTTATTTGAGATTTTTGCGCTTCAATAAAAAAATTCTTCAAAAATTTAAGATAAAGTCATTGAAAAAAAAAACAAAAAAAAAAGAAAACGGGTGGTAAGCTATATTTTGACCATCAGATGATCAATTTGATGTCAATGAGTATATCTTGGAGATAAGAATTGACATGAATGGAAGAACAAAAGCAAATAAGACAACAATAAAAAAGATAAAGTTTCACATAATGAGTTAACACACAAATAAGCCTAATTCATATTTTTATTTATGAGAATAAGGCCATAGATCTCTATTTATACTAGTCATAGATCTACATTGAAAAAGAAAAACAAAATCCAATCAATAATATAGAGTTATTTTAGGGGTTCTTAAACTAAAAAAATTAAAATTAAATTATTGGTATTTGATATTCTAAACTAAATAGAAAACATTAGAACACTTTAAAGTAAAATATTTATCTAAAATAAACATGAAATAATAATAACTAATAAAAATAATATCTCTTGAAAATTCCTCTTTTATCAAGAATTCAACGGAGATGGTTTCTTTTTTTAAACATGCTGAAAAAATAGATTAAGACTCGTTAATTTGTTTTTATTTATTTTTTAATGTTTAAACTTATTAGAGGATGTTATAGGCTTCAAAATGTATTTATTAAAGTTTTTGTGGTATTTTCTAGATGTTCTTGAGCAAAAACAAAATTAAAAAAAAATTAAAGTTTTGGGGTGTCAATACTTGAACCTTGGTTATTCAATCAACTTGTTTTGATCACTAGAGTTGACTGAAAATGCAAAAATAAATGACATAGTATCATTCGTTAAAAATAATAAAGCAAACAATGCCTTAGAAAAAATATAATTTGGCGTGCCTAGACTTTTTTTTTATTGGCTAGACATTAGGTCTAACAGCGCTTAACCTTTTTTCTTACATTTTTATTTTTTATTTAGTTTTTAACTAATTCTCTTATTTTTTTCTAATTTTTTGAGGTTTTTTTTATATTAATTGATATTTTGAGTTGTTTATATGATTTCATAATACTTTAAAGATTATTTTAATTTATTTTTGGATTTTTTTCATCTCAAATTTTGGATATATAATTGAATTTACAATGTTCACTTATAAGAAAAAAAAATCATATGTACTTAACGAGTATAATTAATCTCAAAAATAAATAAAATAAAAATATTTAAAATGAAAAGATACTAAAATAAATTATTTGTGTGTACGCGCTTCTATATATATCTCAATGATACCAACAAACGTTATTCCGACAAACGTATTTTATCGGTGATTTAACAAGAAACATTGTTATCGATAGAATGATAATTTTACACCGACAAATAATATCCGTCAATAAAATTATTAAATGTTGTAGTGTTAATCATAATTAAAGACCTTTATTTGATGGGTTTTTATATTTTCCAATTCATTTTATTAATCACAACCATTATGTTTACACTCTCCAAATAAAAAGTTATATGATACTAGAAAATGTGTTCATAACTTGTTAAAATTAACTTTAAATCCACGCAATGGTGTAAAGACTAACAAATTAATAACATATTTGATAAAAATCATTTGACGCTAACGCTAACGCTAAAGACATGATGCAATTAATGCTTGATTCATCAACTAAATGATTATAAAATCAAAATATGCATTATAAGCTAATTCACACTTGTACTATATTTTGGAAGAAAAAACAAGTAAACTCATACTAGTTAATTACTTATATAAATACATACTTTTGTTAACTCTCTCATTATATTTCGTTTTTATTTTTCTTCTTTCAATGAGCTCTCTTTTTATTTATTTTTAGATAATATGTGTACTTGTAAATTCAATGTGATAAAATCAATCTTTCAAAATGCGATATTTTTAATAAAAAATAATAGTCTAGTTTTCTTTATAAATAATGATTTAATTTCTAAAATAGTTCATGATTTAACAAGCTCGACAGTAGAAATGATCATTTTCAGTTCGGTTTGGTTTTTATATATAAAAAAAAGTAACTAAACCAAATTTAAAAAAAAACAAAACCGGTTCAAACCAACCAGTTTTGATTCGGCTCGGGTCGGTTTTTTAGGACAAAAACTGGTTCAAACCGGTTTGGCTCGGGTTTTTTCCAGTTTTTTTGGTTTCGGTTCGGTTTGGTTTGATTTTTTTGGTTTCCGGCTTATAAAACCGAACCGGTCGATTTTTTCAAAATTTTAATCGGTTTTTTTTCACGGTTCAGTTTTTTCGGTTATTTTTTCTGATTTTTTTAGTTTTTCAGTTTAAGTATTATCATTTGGATATCGGTTCGGTTTTTTTTCTGGTTTTTTCGATTTTTCTAGTTTCAGTACAAATATTTCTTAAAAAAAAAATTTTGTTTTTATATTTCTAAATATAAATAATATATATGGCATCATTTGGGTCTTTTAATTGAAAGTAAAAGACTTGATCATATTAAATTATTTTAACAAGTTTCTAATATTTTATCAAATTTTAAAAATTTAGGAATTGAGAAAAAAATTGTTAATTGATTCATGATTAAAATTTCAAAAGAACCATTAATAAAATTGGAACCTAATGAAAGAAACCGAATCAAGCCCCAAACCTTGGGGTAAATTGAAATTAACCCACATTATTATTTTCAATAAATAATGCACCCCATGTTTTTTTTTGCTTTATATGTTCTTTTTATTGTTAAAATAATGATTACATATTAAATCAGAATAAAGGGATTTCATTTTTTTATTATTCTTTTTTCCTTTTCAATTACTTATGGAATTAAGAGGTTCGAACGTAAGGCATAAAATTAATTCCTTGGTGTCGTTTTTGAATTTTTCTTTCAAGAGATGAATGTACCATTATTAATTAGTTGATATAATTGAAACTATAAATTATATCAATGGAATAATTTTAATGTTAAACACACGAAAATGTGTTGAAGATTTTTAATTTGAAAATCTACAATATTAATTACCTTAATTATAAGAATATTTCTTAATTGGTTTTTTCAATTTTTTCTAGAAACTCTTGAATAAAAACTAATTTTCCTTGCATATAAATAAATTTCCATACAAGAAGGATTTGACCATATATATTTTTAGTTAATTTCGTTTAACTGCCAAGTATTTATATTGGTAACGTTTTGGATTTTAAGTATGATATCAGATAAGCTTATTCTCAGACAAATATCGACGAACGCTTTTAAGATCTGTTAAATAAATAAATAAATAAATAACTTTATTTACATAAATAGGATTTTTTTGTCCTCCTAACAATCATCGACAAGAGACTGCCCATTAACCACACCAAGAGACAAAGGGTGAGGAAGCGCTTCTAATGATATACAACAACAATGACATGCCTAGTTGTTTAACTGAGAAAAAAATAAAATATAGATTATTATAATAGTAATAATAATAATAATACAATTCTTTATTTACATCAACAAAATTTTTATGACACATCCGTTTACTTATATTCTAAAACACGTGTGATTTTCACTGTATATTTGTTATTGTGCAAAAATTTATTTTTTTTAGTTTGATCCTCAAATTTAATTTTTGGGTGATCAAGTCTTATTTAAAAAGTAACTGATTTTAAATTCTTATGAAAAGATGAGATTGAAAAACACGGCAAACATAGGTGATGTACCATAAATTTAAAAAACATTCACTTTGATCCTTCAACATAAACAATCACTCAAATTATACAATTATGGTTCCTCGAAATTGTTCCAATTCTATTTTGGTACAAAAATTTATTTTTGTTATTTTTTAGTCCTTGGTTGAAAGAAAAAAGAGAGCGGCGTTGCGGAATTCTAGCGATAGAAAGAGAAACTTGTCATTAACACCGATTTAGGCTATTCAAATGTGGGGTTTTTGTGTCAAATTGTTCCATTTGATACGGGGAGTTCATATTAAATGTTTTTGTACCTTAAAAGTTCATGAAAAAACATATTTGAACTCGAGTTGAATTTTAATTTCGAGTTGAGTTCGGTTTTTTGGAGTGGTTTTTTGGGGTTTTTGAGGTTATGAATGAGTTTGTCATGATTTTTAAGGTGTTTTGAGTCAAAAACAGGTTGCAAAAGAGATTTTTAGGTCAAAAGAGCATAGGCCTTAATTTTCTGGCCACCATAGCGGCTGAAATCTAGACAAAACAAGTGACATATCGTCCGTTGCTGGCATGCCCGACCCAAGATATGTTGGTCTGGCATAGCTGCTAGACCCAAACATCTTGGATTTGACATAGTTATTATAAAAATATAACTTTAAAGAATACAATTAAAAACAAATAAAGTTTTTTATTTATTAACTCACGTAACTCTTAGTTTATTTGATAATATATATATATATATTCAGATAATATTTAATACACACAAAACACGGATTACGTAGCTAGATAATCGCTATCACGGGTAGCACTAAAAGAAAACAAATGAGACAACGCTTCCAATTACGTGACGAGCATCTTGTAATAGTGTCAGTACTCTTCAAAGGCATGCCATGGAGATTTATAATCATAAATAGGAGGTTGGTAATGCTTTCAATTAATAAATCACTCGTTCCATAGGAGTTTCAGTCTTCACCCAGTAGATTATTCCAATTATTGCTAGAATGCAAGCTGCTGTATGAATTTGGCACAGGTCACGGCTGACATCTACACTTCTTTCGGTGTGTACGAGACAAATAATCAACGTCTAGTTGAACGTTTTCGTTGTTAATTTATTCCTCACATTCCTTCCGGCTGTGTAGATCAGTATTGGAAATTTGGTGTTTTTGTTGTTTTAATTTAACAAATTAATATTAAATCGTTCATGCTTCATATAGCTTCTTTCTACAATACTTATTAACATTTATAATTCGAAACAGTAATTGTTTAAAATGAAAAAAGTCGTCAGACTTTGTGATAAGAAATTAACTATTATATAAGTTTTTATTAACCATTATATTAGCAACCACAAAATTTAAATCTGAGATCACAAGAAAAATAATTTTTTAATTTTAAATTCTTATTACTAGACTACATGCGGGATAGTTAAGATTGTCAACCTATTAATATCTTATCTCATATTCAGTAATAAACTCAAATTTCTTCATCTCTCGTATTCTTAGAAAATGGGACATAAGAGAAGATAGCATGAAAGTTGTCTGATCCAGAATGCTCTTGCATCCATAGAACAGAGAAACTCGGGCCCTGAAAATTCCATCTTCCAAGTGTTCCTGCTAGCTCCTTTTGTCAAGACATATTTTCAAGAAACTCGATCGTACTTAACCTAACTTGCACATTCTTTTTTTTTTTTTTGAAGTGATTGATGAAATTCAAAGAAGAAGGGGGGGGGGGGGGCATCCATGATTGTGTGCTTGAGAAATTCAAGGTCGTTGACATAGAAACGTTAATTGCACAAATTTATTGATTTTGTTATCCCCTGCATCATCTTCGAACAATAATACAGGTTTGTTTAACAAATCAATTCAATTACTATAAAACTATTATTGGGTTTCACCAGAAAAAATTGTTGAGATAGTTTTTTAACATAGTATTAGAGATTTATTGACCAATATGTTACGAGTTCGAATCTTAATATTTTTATTTTATTGATAAAAATTAAACACAAAATAATATGAGTATGTACAAGTTTTAAGTTTAAAGAGTTTTCATTTAAAGTAATGTATTAAATAATAATATAAAAATATTATTGAGATTTTATTTGAAAACTTAAACTTTTAGGTTAAGATAATTATTTAAAAACCAACAAACCATTTCGGATAATCATGTTAAAATTAAAAAAAAAAAAAAAGCAAAACCCCTATTTTTTTTTCCTTCTTTGTGTCGGTCTTTAATTTCTATCCCTCAATTAATCGTTGTGCTCTTTGAGTTTGTTTAGTTAAATCTTCGTGTTCTTTCAATGTATTTAATATGCCAAATAACTAATTTTTATCAAGTTTTCATGTTAATTATACATGCTAATTATGTGATAATAAAATAATTTTCGTTATTAAATGACTTTTTATATTCATGTGCCTATAAAGCCAAATAAATTGTTTTAGATTTATTTTGTTTTGGATTTATTTTTCTAAGATAATTTATTTGATAATACATATCTTTCACAATAAATAAATAAAATATTTAATAATGTCATATCCGTATACATATTAGAATTGAAGCTTGATATAAG